>NC_092720.1:107503986-108703986 GCF_047496885.1 Scyliorhinus torazame | reverse complement strand
TGTATCGGCAGCTGGAGCTGCGAGCTCCATGGCAGCAAAAGCCGTGAGCTTCCCGACGGGTCACTGCTAGCCCACTGCAGGGCTTTGAATATGTGGCCCTTTGACGCCAGTTTTTCTGTCATGATAGGCCATGGTCGGGATTCTCCAAAAAAGGCGGCTAAGTGTTGACACCGGCGTAAACACCACCCCCAACCAGGACGGCCACCGCAGCCGTGTCGCCGAGCTCCCGCCGTGAGGAACCAAATGTGAATCACTGCAGCGGGAACCTGACCGATCGACCACAGAGAATCACCGTGGGGGCCTCTTTCAATAGCCCATGACTGGCGCTGCGTCGACCGCCTATGCGCGACTGGCGCCGATTCTCCGGTCGCCGGATAATCGCGTCCCGGCGTCGGGTCCGAGGCCCCATTCTCTGCCCCCGCACCGAGCACCATTTCGGCCCGGAGGCTCAGAGAATCCCGGCCCACAGGTTTTATGACGGCGTGGGGACATAGTCCCCAAAATGGAGAATCCAACCCCAGTTCTTTAGTTAAAACAGAAACTATTTAAATTGATCAAAAAGAATAGGCAGGATTGTCCGTTTGCCAATGGCAAAATCGGGAAACGCGATTGGGTGGAGATAGCTTCCGACACCAAAATCGTGGTAGGCGCCGGTTTGACGCCAAATCAGGATGCTCCGGCATCCTGAAAATGGGGTAAATGCGGCGCTTGCCATGAGGGCTAAAGGTACAGTAGGCATATCATTAGTGGGCCTGACACCCGATGCTCCGGGGCCTCCGCGATTCACCCCTCCGATGGGCCAAGTTCCCAACAGCGTGGTTCACTTGTGGTTATAGAAATCATGAACCTGGTAGCCGAGTGAGAGATGGCATGAAATGACTGTGGGCTGCTGGCCCGGACACCGGCCACGGTGGCTCTGCCAGGGGCGGGGCGGGGGGAGAAACTGGCCGAGCAGCCGGGGTGCCCCCCCCCCGCAGGACTTGGGCGGTGTCCTGGCACTGAATGCCATTCCATCTTGCTGCCCACCTAACCCGGCCCCAGGTTCTATACAGTGACACTGGCCATATGGACGCACCCCCCCCACCTCACCCAACCGGTCGCCACCAACTGGGGAACCCAGCGCCACACCTACGGCAGCCCCCAGTGAGGGCAGTGCCAGCCATAGGTACCCCTGGCAGCAGGGACATGGAGTCAGAGCCGGGGCATCGGCAGGGCTGGGCATGCATAGGAGGGGCCCACAGTGACAACTGGGGCCACCGTGTAGCCCATTGAACCTGGATGGGCACAGGAGGCCGCTCAGAGAGGAGGCAGAGGCGGCAGCAGTGGAGCGGGCTGCCAAGGGGCAGGTGGAAGCCGCACAGGCTGGAGGGCCGGCCGCCCAACAGGCTGAGAAGGAGGATGAGGTGGCAAGGCGGCACCCGATGAGGCCCCGCGTGTACCGTAACCGCCTGTCATTCGAGGACCTTCTGGACCGCGTATGCAGACGGAGACTGCGAATGAACAAAGGGACTGGGAGACACATATGCCAGATGATGGCACACCTGGCACTGCAGGGATATGGGATGACACCCGCTCCCGGTGACCGTCAAGGCGACGGTCGCCCTAAACATCGATGTGACGGGGTCATTCCAGTCGCCAAGTGGGGATCTGTCCGGGATCTCGCAGACATCGGTGCACAGGTGCTGTCAAGGAGGCCCTATATGCACACGTGGACCAGTACGTACAGTACCATGTGGACCGAGCCCATTGTTCGCTGCCATTGCCGGGATGCCCCGGGTCCAGGGGGTGAGCGATGACATGCATGTCGCCCTGCGGCCACCTCCGGATAACTGGCCGTTATACACAAACAGAAAGGACATTCTACTCCATGAACATCCAGCTGGTCTGTGACCAACGGATGTGCATCATGCACGTCTGCGCCCAATATCCAGGCAGCATGCACAATGCATTCATCTTGGCACACATTGGTGATACCCGACATGTTTGAGGGACACCCTTCTGGCTGCAGGGCTGGCTGCTGGGCGACAAGGTTACCCGCTGCGGTCGTGGCGATGACACCTATCCATAGGTCACTGACCGACGCAGAGACCAGATACAATGATGCCCATACAGCGACCAGGGGCGTGGTCAAGTGGTGCTTCGGAGTCCTGAAGATGCACTTCAGGTGCCTGGACCACTCTGGTGGGGCCCTCCAGGACCCGGCCAGGAGGGTCGTCTGCATCGTGGTGGCCTGCTGCACAATATAGCCCAGCAGAGGGGCAATATGCTGGAGGAGGATGAGGAGGAAGGGCAGACCTCGTCCGACGAGGAGGCTATGGGGGAGGGAGACAATGAGCAGGACATGGGGCCCAGGAGGCTGCTTGACGCCATTGTCAGGGCCAGCGACACGTTCCACCGACTAGGGGTTCCTGGCCAAGGGCACAGATACTACCATCCCAGACCCAACCTCCTCACTACCCAATCACCCTCATGAACACCCCCTCCATGACGCATACGTGTGGCCCGATCAATTGGGGGCACTGGGTCAGTGACAGCGGGTCTGGTCCATGGAATGGAGGATGATGACAGCCCACTCTGCGATGAGCTCGGGTGCTACACATCATATGATAATGTCTGACTCATGCCCACCTGGGGAGGGGTCGCAGTGGGGTGGGGGGGGGGGTGGAGTCCGAGTTGCTGTGCTGTTCTGGCACCTCCCCTGCGGGAGTCACCGGCACGGGCCCCAGCACCTCCTCCTCCGTCGGGGTGCCCGAGGGCCCCCGAGCTACTCCGTGGGGCAAGGGTGCGAGCGGGGTCATCCCCTGAGGCCCCCTGCCACCTGGCGCTGCCAGTCATGGAGGCCTGCTCTGGTCTCGGCCAGGGTTTGTCGGGCCATGGAGCACAAGGAGTGGACCATCTCTATCTGAGGGTCTGTGCCACATCAGCCAGTGACTGGGCCATGTCCCTCTGGATGTGGGCCACGTTCCTCTGGGACTGGGGCACCTCCCTCTGGGACAGGGCCACCCGCCCATGCTGGACAGTGCCTGGGCCATGCCAGGTATACTCAGCCATGGCTCCTGCGAGAGCCCAGCCTGCACAGAATGCCCCAGCCTTGCGCACTCTGACCCATATCCGAAACCGTCGCCCCCATTGCCTCCACCCGTGCGGTATTGGGCTGGGTGGCATGATGACCGGCCCCACCCCCTGCTCCTGCATGTGGATAGACTCCTGCACCTGCAGGTGCTGTAAGCCGGCCGTCATCCCTACTTAGAGTCCCTGGGTCTCTGACTATACCTGACAACACGAGGGGCTGGTTTAGCACAGCTAAATCGCTGGCTTTTAAAGCAGACCAGGGCAGGCCAGCAGCACGGTTCAATTCCCGTACCAGCCTCCCCGAACAGGCGCCGGAATGTGGCGACTAGGGGCTTTTCACAGTAACTTCATTTGAAGCCTACTTGTGACAATAAGCGATTTTCACTTTCACCTGAACTGTGGCTGGGACTGGTTGTTCCAGGAGCTCGGTACCCGTCTGGATGACAGCTGGTTCGTGGGGCAGGCCTGTCCTCCGACCGTCCGGCTGCTCTTATCTCTACCTGCTGTACCGGATGCAATGTGTGGTGTGCACCAGATAGTGTCCCAGTAGCATCTTCACTAATGTTCCCAACCAAGGTGATAGTCGCTGATATGGTGGAGGGTGTTGGAGACAGCTGTGACGGAAAGTCCGTGTCCTCCTCCGACCCAAACACCGGGGGTCCCCTGGGTCTCGGGCAGAGGGCTAGTGTTCAGGCTGCTCTCCTCATCAGTGCTCAGCCGTCTGGGGTGTGGGGGGGGCACTGGCTGGAGTGTGGGGTCACTAAATGGACCGGTCCCATCTCCGGCAGGTCCTGTATGTTTAGACTGTGGGCTTTGGCCGGGGCGGCGGGGGGAGGTGCTGAATGGGCTGTGGGGGGGGGGGGGGGGGGTTGAGGAGGTGGATGAGTGGTGTGTTTCGAGGTGGGCGTGCCCACACATGTCATGGGGATCCGCAACTCAGCTCGCCGCCACCGACATCTACGTCGGCGACCTCTCTTTCCATGGGACGCCAACCATGTCCAGTGACCTCTGCTCGGGCACGGTGAGGAGCCTCCAGGTATGGTGGTCCCCCTCCAGTCTTCTCCCGCTCCCCGCAGTTGTGCATGGCCTTCTCCTGGGGGGAGGGGCGGCAAACACAAACAACGACACTGTTAAAAGTTCTGACGCATGAAGTCCAAGGGTTGCGGCTGGCAGGTGGGTTCGTCCGTCCCCCAGGAGTGGGTGGGGGGGGGGTTGTGAGTGCGTGAGGTGTCGGTGCCAGGAGCACAGCGCGACCTCCTCTCCTTGGCCGCCCTGAGGAGGTTGTGCAGTTTCACGTGGCGATAATGCTAACCCATTTAGAGTTGCTGAATCGGTGCACCTGTTTTGCTGTCTCAAAATCGGAGAATCCAGCCCAATTTATATCATGAGCCCTTTCAGGCCTCAATGAAATGTTATGTTGTTTCTTGCAATCCTTAAAGTTAACAGAAGTTACATCAACACTTACCAAAGACCTGCATCCTGAATGTACTTTCATCACTGTTTTTCAGTTCTGTCCCATAGTAGTCAATGTGTATTTCATATTCTCCAGTGTCATCAACCTGGACATCATTCAGCATCACAAAACCCCCGTCAATTCCAACTCGGTGTTTATACAGTGGGTGGACAATGTGCAGCTTCTCCGGATTATTAGAGTTCCATGTAAAAATATTAAAGGCCACAGGAGATTTTGATCTAAATGTAACATCATATTGATCAGTCCCTTGATGCTGGATGGGGAACGATATCTCACTGACATCGGTGCACAGGTGCATCCATGCAGTCAAGGTAGATCAGTATATCCAGTACCATGTGGACCAAGCCCACCAGGATGCCCGGGCAGCAGGGTTCGCTGCCGTCGCCGGGAAGCCCTGGGTCCAGGGGGTGAGCGATGACATGCATGCCGCCCTACAGCCACCCGTGGATAACAGGCTGTTATACACAAACAGAAAGGACATTCCACTCCATGAACATCCAGCTGGTCTGTGACCAACAGATGTGCATCATGCACGTCTTCATCCAATATCCAGGCAGCATGCATGACGCATTCATCTTGGCACACTTGGTGATCCCCGACATGTTTGAGGGGCACACCCCCGGCTGCGGGGTTGGCTGCTGGGCGATATGGGTTACCCGCTGTGGTCGTGGCTGCTGACGCCTATCCGGAGGCAGGTGCTGTAAGCCGGCTGTCATCCCTACTTATAGTCCCTGGATCTCTGACTGCACCTGCACTGTGGCTGGGACTGGATGTTCCAGGACCCATCTGGAGGGCAGCTGGTTCCTGGGGCTGGCCTGCCTTCCGACCGTCCGGCCTCTCAGCTGCTCCTACCTCCACCTGCTGTATCGGATGCGATGTGTGGTGTGCACCAGATAGTGTCCCAGTAGCATTTTCACTAATGTTCCCAACCAAGGTGATAGTCGCTGAGATGGTGGAGGGTGTTGGAGACAGCTGTGACGGAAAGTCCGTGTCCTCCTCTGACCCGAACCCCGGGGGTCCCCTGGGTCTCGGGCAGAGGGCTAGTGTTCAGGCTGCTCTCCCCATCAGTGCTCAGCCATCTGGGGGGGGGGGGGAGGGGGAACAGACTGGAGTGTGGGGTCACTAAATGGACCTGTCCCGTCTCTGGTAGGTCCTGTATGGTTAGACTGCGTGTTTGGGTGGGAGGGGGGGGGGGGTGTGGGGGGGGCTGCTGAATGGGCTGTGGGGGGGTTGAGGAGGTGGATGAGGGGTGTGATCGAGTTGGGCGTGCCCACACATGTCATGGGGATCCGCAACTGAGCTCGCGACCACTGACATCTGCGTCGGCGACCTCTCTTTACATGGGACGCCGACCACGTCCAGTGACCTCTGTTTGGGCACGGTGAGGAGCCGCAAGTATGGTGGTCCCCCTCCGGTCTTCTCCCGCTCCCGGCAGTTGTGCGTGGCCTTCTCCTGGGGGGAGGGGTGGCAAACACAAAAAACGACACTGTTAGAAGTTCCGACGCATGCAGCCCAGGGGTTGCGGCTGGCATGTGGGGCAGGGTGAGGGTTCGGCCGTCCCCCAGGAGTGGGTGGGGGGGGCCGGGTTATGAGTGTGTGAGGTGTCGGTGCCAGGAGCACAGTGCTACCTCCTCACCCTGGCCGCCCTGAGGAGGTTGTGCAGTTTCTTCCTGCACTGGATGCGAGTCCGGATGACGTTGTCCATGGCGCTGACCACATCTGCCACCTGCATCAAGGCACGGCGAATGGCGGGGCTTGGTGGCCTTCCTCCTGGGCCGGGGTACAGGATCATCCGCCTCTCCTCCACAGCGACAGGTCTCCAGTTCAGCGTCCCTTCCAGCCATCCTGTTGACAGGGTGTGTGGATCATTTAAGTGCAACTGCGACGTCTATTAGCCTCATGTCCACCAATCAGGACTCGGCACCGTTTCGCTTCGAACCGGTTATGTTCCACGTGGCGATAATGCTAACCCATTTAGAGTTTCTGAATCGGTGCACCGGTTTTGCTGTCTCAAAATCGGAGAATCCAGCCCAATTTATATCATGAGCCCTTTCAGGCCTCAATGAAATGTTATGTTGTTTCTTGCAATCCTCAAAGTTAACAGAAATTACATCAACACTTACCAAAGACCTGCATCCAGAATGTACTTTCATCACGGTTTTTCAGTTCTGACCCATAGTAGTCAATGTGTATTTCATATTCTCCAGTGTCATCAACCTGGACATCATTCAGCACCACAAAATCTCTGTCAATTCCAGCTCGGTGTTTATACAGTGGGTGGACAATGTGCAGCTTCTCCGGATTATTAGATTTCCATGTAAAAATCTTAAAGGCCACAGGAAATTTCAATCTGAATGTAACATCATATTGATCAGTGCCTTGATGCTGGATGGGGAACAGGGCCTGTTCTCCTGCAATGGCGTTGTTGATGGTATCAGTTCTGACGTTCAACGCTTCTCCACACACTGTAAACAAACAGAATACTGGAAAACACAAATAGAAATTGCACACATTAATTTTTAGTCGTTAGTCAAACTGAGTGAGGTTGCAGGGAAAGGTAGGTAAAGGGTTTTTATTGATGCAGTTCAGTTTGAATGGAGATTAGGATAGTTTAACCTTCTGCGACGCACCCAGTTATCTGTCCACAGAGTCAAAGGACTCTTGGTGAGAGTTGGAACGGTTCATTTGTTAATGGAGGCTGAATTTTTCACTGTGCTGGTGAGCTGTGTGATTTGAGCAGTTTCAGCTCCAACAATAATACTGTGGACACTTACCAAATACTTGCATCCTTAAAGTACTTTCATTGTGTTTTTGTCAGTTCTGTCCCAGTGTATTCAATGTGTATTTCATATTCCCAAGTGCCATTAACTTGGACATCACTCAGTACCACACAATCTCTCGATTCCAACTCCCGTGTTGATATGGTGGTTACACAACGTGAAGTTTATCTGGATTATGCAATTTCCATGTTAAAATCTCAATGGTTTGTGGAAATCTTGATCTAAATGTTACATTATACTGATCTTCCAAAACTTGTTACTGTGCAAGGAACAGGACTTGTCCTCCTTCAGGGGTGTTAGTGATGGTATCAGCTCTGGCGGGTAATACTCCTCCACACAAAAATACAAATGGTGTGCTGAAAAATACAAGCATAAATCATATACGTCAATTGTTTTTTTGCTGCTAGTCGAAGAATAATAATTTTGTTTTATTCATTCATGGTATGTGGGCATTGCTGACTAGGCTGGCATTTTAACCCCATGCCTAATTGCCCTTGAGAATGTATTAGTTAGCTGCCTTCTTGAACTGGGCTACTGCAGCCCAGGTGATGTAGGTTCACTCACAGTGCTATTAGGGACAGAGTTCCAGGATTTTGATACAGTGATATATTTCCAAGACAGGGTGGTGAGTGGTTTGGATAAGAACTTCTAGGTCACGTTGTTCCAAAGTGTCTGCTGCACTTGTCCTTCTAGATGGCAAGGTTGTGGGTTTGGAAGGAGCCTTACTGAGTTCCTGCAGTGCATCTTGTAGATCAGTGTTTTTCAACCCCCCCCACCCCCTCCCCCCCCCGGAACACTCGCCATGTTTGCTTACCTTTCATGCAAAAGGGGAGCCTGCTTGGTCCTCACAATCTCACTCCAGTCAGGTTCACAGGAGGAGAGGGCAATGTGCATATCAGGTGCAAATTTCAGCCAGTTCCTTTGTGCCATCTTCATGTGAATGGAAAATCCAAACCTCGCACATGCAAGTCATTGTGAAGGGCAATAGCAACAAAATGCTTGCTTTACTTGACACTGGATAATCCTGGGAGAGCTCCAGAATGCTAACAGCCTCATGGGCTTTTGCTGCGTTTTTAATGTGCTGTCACAGGTCAGGTACAGCAGCTGAGTCTTTTTGTTTGGAGTCAGCTCTAAGTTAATAAGTGACTCTGGGCTCTCAATCTCCAAAGGAAGTTTTCACACACCACTTATTTTCAATATGTGAAACCACTCCTCTCATTTGCCAGTACTTCCCTGCATGTAACACACATCGTTATTTGCATTGGTACAATTGACAAAACCATACCTCAAGAAATCATCTTTATGCTGCTTTGTTTCAGAGGTAAATTTCACTTCATAGGTTATTGACCAGAGGCCCTGGAGCTCTGTACAGAGCTAACATCGCACTGCTCTGCCCTGCCCTCGGCTCTCCTCGGCAGCTCTCTCCAGACTCAGATTGTGAGATCCTGGCATGTAGATACACTGCCTATTTGTGTCTCTGACCATCTGTTTCTTGTAACAAAATGATTTATCTTCTCAGTCCACTTGGTGCAGCTGGAAAATGGAAGCTCTCCTCTGTGAATTGTCGCCAAAACTATGTGCATACAGGGTGCATGATGTGTACGTGCAAGGCGCATGGCCAGATCACTGCTGTCGCTTATGGCAGAAAGACTGCAGTCAGCCTAATTTCCTTCTCATTTAAAAGGTGACAATGCTGCCATTCTCAATTAAAATGTCAGTCACAGCCATTGGGCACTTCTCTCAGGAGCACCGTGGGAACGCCATGACCCAGTGCAGCATGTCCAGGAACTGACATGATTGACCTTCAACAACCACAACCATCTTCCTTTGTGCCATGTATGACTCCAACCAATGGAGTGACTTTCCCCTTGTTCCTATTTACTCCAGGGCTCGTTGATGCCACACCCATTCAAATACTACCTTGCTATTAAGTTCAACTTTAACTCTTGCTGAAGAGTTCAGCTCTTTTCTTCATGTTTGCACCAATGCTGTAATGTCAGGAGCTGAGTGATCCTGGTGGAACACAAACTAAGAGTCAGGAAGCAGGTTGTTACTAAGTAAGTGCCGCTTGATAGCACTCTTGATGACCACTTCCTCCTCTTTGCTGATTACTGAAAGTCGAATGATGGAACGGTAATTGGCCAGGTTGGATTTGTCCTGCGTTGCGTGTACAGGACATACATACAAAGAACAAAGAAAATTACAGCACAGGAACAGGCCCTTCTGCTCTCCCAGCCTGCGCCGATCCAGATCCTTTATCTAAACCGGTCTTCTACTTTCCAAGGATCTACTTCCCTCTGTTTCCCGCCAGTTCATACATCTGTTTAGATGCATCTTAAAATGCTATCGTGCCCGCCTCTACCACCTCCGCTGGAAAAGCGTACCAGGCACCCACCACACTCTGCATAAAAAACTTTCCACGCACATCTCCCTTAAACTTTCCCCCTCTCACCTTAAAATCGTGACCCTTTGTAATTGACATCCCCACTCTTGGAAAAAGCTAGTTGCTATCCACCCTGTCCATACCTCTCATAATTTTGTAGACCTAAATCAGGTCCTCCCTCAACCTCCGTCTTTCCAATGAAAACAATCCTAATCTACTCAACCTTTCTTCATAGCTAGCACACTCCATACCAGGTAACATCCTGGTGAACCTCCTCTGCACCCTCTCTAAAGCATCCACATCCTTCTGGTAATGTGGGGACCAGAACTGCACGCAGTATTCCAAATGTGGCTTAACCAAAGTCCTATTCAACTGTAACATGACCTGCCGACTCTTGTACTCAATACCCCGTCTGATGAAGGCAAGCATGCTGTGTGCCTTCTTGACCACTCTATCGACCTGCGTTGCCACCTTCAGGGTACAATGGACCTGAACTCCCAGATCTCTCTGTACATCAATTTTCCACAAGACTCTTCCATTGACCGTATAGTCCGCTCTTGAATTAGATCTTCCAAAATGCATCACCTCACATTTGACTGGATTGAACTCCATCTGCCATTTCTCTGCCCAACTCTCCAATCTATCTATATTTTGCTGTATTCTGACAGTCCTCCTCGCTATCTGCAACTCCACCAATTTTAGTATCATCTGCAAACTTGCTAATCAGACCACCTATACCTTCGTCCAGATCATTTATGTATATCACAAACAACAGTGGTCTGAGCACGAATCCCTGTGAAACACCACTAGTCACCGTTCTCCATTTTGAGACACTCCCTTCCGCCACTACTCTCTGTCTCCTGTTGCCCAGCCAGTTCTTTATCCATCTAGCTAGTACGCCCTGAACCCCATATGACTTCACTTTTTCCAATCAACCTGCTATGGGAAACTTTATCAAACGCCTTACTGAAGTCCATGTATATGACATCTACAGCCCTTCCTTCATCAATTAACTTTGTCACTTCCTGAAAGAATTCTATTAGGTTTGTAAGACATGACCTTCCCTGCACAAAACCATGCTGCCTATCACTGATAAGTCTATTTTCTTCCAAATGTGAATAGATCCTATCCCTCAGTATCTTCTCCAATAGTTTGCCTACCACTGACGTCAAGCTCACAGGTCTATAATTCCCTGGATTATCCCTGCTACTCTTCTTCAACAAAGGGACAACATTAGCAATTCTCCAGTCCTCCAGGTACTCACCCGTGCTCAAGGATGCTGCAAAGATATCTGTTAAAGCCCCACCTATTTCGTCCCTCGCTTCCCTCAGTCACCTGGGATAGATCCGATCTGGACCTGTCCACCTTAATGCCTTTTAGAATACCCAAAACTTCCCCCTTCCTTGTACCGACTTGACCGAGAGTATTTAAACATCCATCCCGAGCCTCAACATTCGTCATGTCCCTCTCCTTGGTGAATACTGATGCAAAGTACTCATTAAGAATCTCACCCATTTCCTCTGACTCCACGCATAAATTCCCTCTTTCGTCTTGTGGGCCAATCCTTTCTCTAGTTACCCTCTTGCTCCTTATATACAAATAAAAGGCTTTGGGATTTTCCTTAACCCTGTTAGCCAAAGCTATTTCATGATCCTTTTTATCCCTCTTTGTTGCACGTTTGAGATTTGTCCTACTTTCCCGATATTCCTCCAAAGCTTCATCAGTTTTAAGTCACCTAGATCTTATGTATGCTTCTTTTTTCATCTTAGCTAGTCTCGCAATTCCACCCGTCATCCATGGTTCCCTGATCTTGCCATTTCTATCCCTCATTTTCACAGGGACATGTCTGTCCAGCACTCTAATCAACCTTTCCTTAAAAGACTCCCACATTTCAAATGTGGATTTACCCTTAAACATGGACAAGTATCCACATTGTTGGGTTGATGTCGGTGTTGCTGCTGTACTGGAACAACTTGACGAGGGGCGTGGCAGGTTCTGCAGCACCGGTCTTCAGTACTACTGCTTTGCAATATTCAGTGTCTTCAGCCGTTACTTGATATCATGTGGAGTGAATCAAATTGGCTGAAGACTGGAATCTGTGATATTCGGGACCTCAGAATATCCTGGATCATTAACCTGGCACTTCTGGCTGAAGATTATCACAAATCCATGGCACAGTGGTTAGCACTGCTGCCTCACAGCGCTGAGGCCCAGATTCAATCCTGGCCCCGAGTCACTGTCCGTGTGGAGTTTGCACATTCTCCCCGTGTCCGTGTGTGTGTCACCCCCACAACCCAAAGATGTGCAGGTTAGGTGGATTGGAAACGCTAAATTGCCCCTTAATTGGAAAAAATAATTGGGTACTGTCAATTTATTGTTAAAAGATTATCACAAATCCTGCAGTCTTATTTTTTACACTGGGCTTTCCCCGTCATAGTCATAAAATCATAACAGCACATTGTGCCTGCAGTGGCCATCAAGCAACGATCTATTCAAATCCCATTTCCCAGCACTTGGTCCGTGGCCTTGTATGCTCTGGTGTTTCAAGTACTCATCTAAATAGTTCTTAAATTTTGAGAGAGTTCCCACCTCTACCACCCTTTCAGGCAGTGAGTTCCAGATTCCCAACACCATCTGGGTGAAAAGGCTTTTCCTCAAATTCCCTCTCTAGCTCCTGCCCCTTATCTTAAATCCCCATGCTTATTGACCCCTCTACTAAGGGGAAACCGTTCTTCCTCTACCCTCTCTATGTACACCTCAATCTGGTCTCTCTTCAGTCTTCTCTGCTCTATGGAAAACTCCAGCCTAATCAGTCTCCTTGGCACCGTTCACATCTATCCTCTACCTCCAGCTGGAGTTTCAGCGGGAGCGGAGTGCAGAGGCTGCTGGTGGGGGAGTACTGAAGTTTAAACTAACTTACCTTGCAGGGGCATCTCTTGGAGTTT
Organism: Scyliorhinus torazame; assembly: GCF_047496885.1. Classification (NCBI taxonomy): domain Eukaryota; kingdom Metazoa; phylum Chordata; class Chondrichthyes; order Carcharhiniformes; family Scyliorhinidae; genus Scyliorhinus; species Scyliorhinus torazame. The sequence continues at coordinate 108,691,332 of NC_092720.1, read as the reverse complement.
CAGCGGGAGCGGAGCGCAGAGGCAGCTGGTGGGTGAGTACTGCAGTTTAAATTAACTTCCCTTACAGGAGCATCTCTTGGAGTTTCAGCGGGAGCGGAGTGGGGGGGCTGCTGCTGGGTGAGTATTTAAGTAAACACTTACCTGGTCCCGTTTCTGTCCCTCTTTGCTGTTGTTTTTTTTAAATTTTATTTTTTCAAGGCGGGAACAGGAAGTTCGGCCCGCGGACTTCTGGGAAGTCCCTCACCAATAAATTCTGGTGGAGAAGAAACCCGAGACACTACACGTGTAGTGTCTCCCACCAGCCCTCCTCCTCTAACCTAATAATAAAATCCATTGGTGTGAGGTAAGTACCATATTATATTATTATTATTTTTTAAAAAAAATTTAGTTGTTAGCCAGATCTTGGTAGAAAGTTAGAGGCATGGCAGCGAAGGGAGTGCAATGTTCCTCCTGCAGGATGTTTGAGGTGAGGGATGCCGTTAGTGTCCCTGCTGATTTTACCTGCAGGAAGTGCTGCCATCTCCAGCTCCTCCAAGACCGAGTTAGGGAACTGGAGCTGGAGTTGGAAGAACTTCGGATCATTCGGGAGGCAGAGGGGGTCATAGATAGCAGCTTTAGGGAATTAGTTACACCAAAGATTTGAGATAGATGGGTAACTGTAAGAGGGACTGGGAAGAAGCAGTCAGTGCAGGGATCCCCTGCGGTCGTTCCCCTGAGAAACAAGTATACCGCTTTGGATACTTGTGGGGGGGACGGCTTACCAGGGGTAAGCCATGGGGTACAGGCCTCTGGCACGGAGTCTGTCCCTGTTGCTCAGAAGGGAAGGGGGGGGAGAGGAGCAGAGCATTAGTAATTGGGGACTCGATAGTCAGGGGCACAGATAGGAGATTTTGTGGGAGCGTGAGAGACTCACGTTTGGTATGTTGCCTCCCAGGTGCAAGGGTACGTGATGTCTCGGATCGCGTTTTCCGGGTCCTTAAGGGGGAGGGGGAGCAGCCCCAAGTCGTGGTCCACATTGGCACTAACGACATAGGTAGGAAAGGGGATAAGGATGTCAGGCAGGCTTTCAGGGAGCTAGGATGGAAGCTCAGAACTAGAACAAACAGAGTTGTTATCTCTGGGTTGTTGCCCGTGCCGCGTGATAGTGAGATGAGGAATAGGGAGAGAGAGCAATTAAACACGTGGCTACAGGGATGGTGCAGGCGGGAGGGATTCAGATTTCTGGATAACTGGGGCTCTTTATGGGGAAGGTGGGACCTCTACAGACAGGATGGTCTACATCTGAACCTGAGGGGCACAAATATCCTGGAGGGGAGATTTGTTAGTGCTCTTTGGGGGGGTTTAAACTAATGCAGCAGGGGCATGGGAACCTGGATTGTAGTTTTAGGGTACGGGAGAATGAGAGTACAGAGGTCAGGAGCACAGATTTGACGTCGCAGGAGGGGGCCAGTGTTCAGGTAGGTGGTTTAAAGTGTGTCTACTTCAATGCCAGGAGTGTACAAAATAAGGTAGGGGAACTGGCAGCATGGGTTGGTACCTGGGACTGTGATGTTGTGGCCATTTCGGAGACATGGATAGAGCAGGGACAGGAATGGATGTTGCAGGTTCCGGGGTTTAAGTAAGCTCAGAGAAGGAGGCAAAAGAGGGGGAGGTGTGGCGCTGCTAGTCAAGAGCAGTATTACGGTGGCGGAGAGGATGCTAGATGGGGACTCATCTTCCGAGGTAGTTTGCGCTGAGGTTAGAAACAGGAAAGGAGAGGTCACCCTGTTGGGAGTTTTCGATAGGCCTCCAAATAGTTCTAGGGATGTAGAGGAAAGGATGGCGAGGATGATCCTGGATAAGAGCGAAAGTAACAGGGTAGTTATTATGGGAGACTTTAACTTTCCAAATATTGACTGGAAAAGATATAGTTCGAGTACATTAGATGGGTCGTTTTTTGTACAGTGTGTGCAGGAGGGTTTCCTGACACAATATGTTGACAGGCCAACAAGAGGCGAGGCCACGTTGGATTTGGTTTTGGATAATGAACCAGGCCAGGTGTTGGATTTGGAGGTAGGAGAGCACTTTGGGGACAGTGACCACAATTCGGTGACGTTTACGTTAATGATGGAAAGGGGTAAGTATACACCGCAGGGCAAGAGTTATAGCTGGGGGAAGGGCAATTATGATGCCATTAGACGTGACTTGGGGGGGGGGATAGGTTGGAGAAGTAGGCTGCAAGTGTTGGGCACACTGGATAAGTGGAGCTTGTTCAAGGATCAGCTACTGCGTGTTCTTGATAAGTATGTACCGGTCAGGCAGGGAGGAAGGCGTAGAGCGAGGGAACCGTGGTTTACCAAAGAAGTGGAATCTCTTGTTAAGAGGAAGAAGGAGGCCTATGTGAAGATGAGGTGTGAAGTTTCAGTTGGGGCGATGGATAGTTACAAGGTAGCAAGGAAGGATCTAAAGAGAGAGCTAAGACGAGCAAGGAGGGGACATGAGAAGCATTTGGCAGGTAGGATCAAGGAAAACCCAAAAGCTTTCTATAGGTATGTCAGGAATAAGCGAATGACTAGGGTAAGAGTAGGACCAGTCAAGGACGGATGGGAAGTTGTGTGTGGAGTCTGAAGAGATAGGCGAGATACTAAATGAATATTTTTCGTCAGTATTCACTCAGGAAAAAGATAATGTTGTGGAGGAGAATGCTGAGACCCAGGCTATTAGAATAGATGGCATGGAGGTACGTAGGGAAGAGGTGTTGGCAATTCTGGACAGGCTGAAAATAGATAAGTCCCCGGGGCCTGATGGGATTTATCCTAGGATTCTCTGGGAGGCCAGGGAAGAGATTGCTGGACCTTTGGCTTTGATTTTTATGTCATCATTGGCTACAGGAATAGTGCCAGAGGACTGGAGGATAGCAAATGTGGTCCCTTTGTTCAAAAGGGGGAGCAGAGACAACCCCAGCAACTATAGACGGAGAGCCTCACGTCTGTAGTGGGTAAAGTCTTGGAGGGGATTATAAGAGACAAGATTTATAATCATCTAGATAGGAATAACATGATCAGGGATAGTCAGCATGGCTTTGTGAAGGGTAGGTCATGCCTCACAAACCTTATCGAGTTCTTTGAGAAGGTGACTGAACAGGTAGACGAGGGTAGAGCAGTTGATGTGGTGTATATGGATTTCAGTAAAGCGTTTGATGAGGTTCGCCACGGTCGGCTATTGCAGAAAATACGGAGGCTGGGGATGGAGGGTGATTTAGAGATGTGGATCAGAAATTGGCTAGCTGAAAGAAGACAGAGGGTGGTGGTTGATGGGAAATGTTCAGAATGGAGTTCAGTTACAAGTGGCGTACCACAAGGATCTGTTCTGGGGCCGTTGCTGTTTGTCATTTTTATCAATGACCTAGAGGAAGGCGCAGAAGGGTGGGTGAGTAAATTTGCAGACGACACTAAAGTCGGTGGTGTTGTCGACAGTGTGGAAGGATGTAGCAGGTTACAGAGGGACATAGATAAGCTGCAGAGCTGGGCTGAGAGGTGGCAAATGGAGTTTAATGTAGAGAAGTGTGAGGTGATTCACTTTGGAAGGAATAACAGGAATGCAGAATATTTGGCTAATGGTAAAGTTCTTGGAAGTGTGGATGAGCAGAGGGATCTAGGCGTCCATGTACATAGATCCCTGAAAGTTGCCACCCAGGTTGATAGGGTTGTGAAGAAGGCCTATGGAGTGTTGGCCTTTATTGGTAGAGGGATTGAGTTCCAGAGTCAGGAGGTCATGTTGCAGCTATACAAAACTCTGGTACGACTGCATTTGGAGTAGTGCGTACAGTTCTGGTCACCGCATTATAGGAAGGACGTGGAGGCTTTGGAGCGGGTGCAGAGATTTACCAGGATGTTGCCTGGTATGGAGGGAAAATCTTATGAGGAAAGGCTGATGGACTTGAGGTTGTTTTCGTTGGAGAGAAGAAGGTTAAGAGGAGACTTAATAGAGGCGTACAAAATGATCAGGGATTTAGATAGGGTGGAGTGAGAGCCTTCTCCCGCGGATGGAAATGGCTGGCACAAGGGGACATAGCTTTAAACTGAGGGGTAATAGATATAGGACAGAGGTCAGAGGTAGGTTCTTTACGCAAAGAGTGGTGAGACCGTGGAATGCCCTACCTGCAACAGTAGTGAACTCGCCAACATTGAGGGCATTTAAAAGTTTATTGGATAAGCATATGGATGATAATGGCATAGTGTAGGTTAGATGGCTTTTGTTTCGGTGCAACATCGTGGGCCGAAGGGCCTGTACTGCGCTGTATCGTTCTATGTTCCAGGAAGAACCTACTAATACGGGTTCTTGTTAAGTTGGCTCTATGTACCACTTTTAGTTGCATCAGGCTGAGCCTTGCGCACGTGGAGGTGGAGTTGACCCTATGCAGTGCTTTGCTCCAGAGTCTCCATCCTATTTCGATCCCCAGGTCCTCCTCCCATTTCATCTTGGTGCGTCCAGTACGGTGTCGGCTCCTTCTACCAGTCGGTCATACATGTCGCTAGTTTCCTTTCTCTAGTATGCTTGTGTCCAGAAACTCCTCCAGTAATGTGTCGTGGCGGTTGTGGGTAAGTCCTTGTCTCCTTTCAAAGGAAGTTTTTGAGTTGCAGATACCTTAGCTCGTTCCCTCAGGCTAGCTGGAATTTCTCTGTCAGTTCGTCCAGTGTTGCGACCCTGCCGTCGGTGTATAAGTCCCGGACTGTCAGTGTCCCCCCCGTCCTGTCTCCACCTTTTGAAGGTGGCGTCAATCAGTGCTGGTGTGAACCTATGGTTGTTGCAGATGGGAGCTTTGTCCGACACTTTGGTCAGTCCAAAGTGCTGCCGTAGTTGGTTCCAGGGCTGGAGGGGTGGCTACCACCACCGGGCTACTGGTGTGTTATTTGGGTGGGGATGGGAGTGCCGCCGTGGCGAGGGCCCGGAGGGAGGTCCCCTTGCAGGAGGCCTCTTCCGCACGTACCCACTCGACATCTGGCTCCTTGATCCATCCCCTTATTCGTTCGGCTGTCGCCGCCCAGTGGTAGAATTGTAGGATTGGGAGGGCTAGCCCTCCCCTTGATTTTGTAAGACCTTCTTTGGGATCCTAGCATTCTTCCCCCCCACCCCCACCAATACGAACGCCATGATTAGTTTGTCCAATGCTTTGAAAAAGGCCTTGGGGATGTAGATCGGGATGGATCTGAATAGGAAGATGTACCTGGGCAGCACGTTCATTTTGATCGTCTGGACTCTCCCCGCGAGGGAGCATGTTCCATCTATGCAGGTCCTTTTTTACTTCCTCTGTCAGACTGGTGAGGTTCCATTTGGGATCCCTTTCCAGTTATGGGCTATTTGGATCCCCAGGTCGCGGAATGTGTGTTGGGCTTGTTTCAGTCTGCCTTTTTATCCACCTTATCTGCTGGTCCTGCTGCCTTCATACACTTCAAGATCCCTCTGGTCCTCTGTACGCCCCAGCATCCTTCTGTTCATTATATGTACCCTCGCATTGTTAGTACTCCCAAAGCATCACATCACATTTTCAGGGTTAAATTCCGTTTGTCACATTGAAGATGGGGATATTTATGGAGCTGACCAATACTTCACACACTTCCTCCTTAACTCTTTGTGAAGGCAATGCAAAGTACTCATTCAGAATCATACCACCATCTTATGCCTCCACATATAGGTTATCTTTTTGGGCCCTACTTTTTCCTTAGTGATCCTCTTACTCACGATGTACTAATAAAACATCTTCAGGTTCACCTCGATTATTTCCCCCAATATTCTTTCATACAAGCTGGGTCAATATCGAGAAATTCCCTCCCTAACAGCACTGCGGCTGTACCTATCTCAGGAATTGCAGCGGTTCAGGGCAACCGATGCTGACCATGTCCTGTAAATGACTTCAATAAAGTCCCTATTTGCTTTCCTAATTTCCTTTTCGATGTTACTCTTTCGAGTCTCTGGGTAACTTGGGCAGCTCCACATCGCGGAATTGCTGCATTTTTGTAATGAACAAACCAACCACACATTTTGAAAATAAATGTACAGCGGGCTGCAACTTTACAGCGAACAGCTCCTTAAAAAGGCGCGAATAAACATTTAACTGCCTTTGTACTTCTAGTTTTCAAAGTGTTCCGCTTTCCGGGACATCAGTTTAAGGAGGCATCTGGCACCGAGTCAAACTCACTAACATAGACACGTGGGTAAAAGTATTTGAAATGAATCGCCTTTGTCAGTGTTGATGATAGAATCGGTGTTCCTGTTTTACTGAAACCTCTTGTTTAGTGTTTACGGGTGGGGTTGACCGATGGTAATGACAGATTTTTGATAAATTAATAGCACAACAATTACACTTTCCGTTTAAAATACTTTGTAAAGATTTCATTGGCGAGTTACAGCCCAGCACCGAACCCGTCTTTGTGAACAAGGGAGAGATGTTTAAAACTCGCAGCTTGCTTGGTTTTCATTGGTGTCCAAGTGTGAAACTTCCATTCACATTATAGTTTCAGACCCAGCAGAGAAAATGCAGCCGAGCCAAAGATTCAGGAGAGAGAGGGGACAGGGTGTATAAACTAGTCCACTTCCTCAAGCTAATTACTGGTTGGTCTGATAGATTTTGTCAGCTCAATTTCAAAGTAACATCCAGATCTCCACGTTATGAAAGTATTTCTCCCTCTCACCAGGCACCTGTTTAACTGAACAATAAGTTTAAGATGCGGGAGTAATGCAGCTTGTTGGGAACTCCTTCTGCATCGTCTGAACCCCGATTTAATCAGAATGAGAGAGAAATGCTGGTCCCCAAAGACCAGAAAAGTTACCAGAAGGTTTTTCTAAACCTCTCGACATCCCATTTCCCAGCCCCAGTGAAAACCAGAGAAACTTCAATGTGGAAACTGACCTGAAATTCTCTCCTTCCAATACTTTGTGGGAAGTTTGATCAGTTTGTCTCTGACAGTCAGGCTGAGTTAGCAGCTCATGTTTGAGGGAACGGGTTCCTCCCTGGACAGGAGCCGCTTCTCGATCTCCACACTCAGCTCCTTCACTTCTGATCAGCAAACTGAATTTTACAACCCCACCCCCATTTTCGCACCTTTTCTCACAGTCCCGTATGTACAGCGAGCTGCCCCCCCCCCCCCCCCCCGCCCCATTTTCGCGTCTTTTCTGACACTCCCTTATGTACAGCGAGCTGACGCCAACTTTCAGGCTTAGGTCGTTTTTGGATCGATAATTCGCTCAAACCCGCATTGAAGTAGAACCAAGACAAGCTGCAGGGATTTTGTTAAAAGTGTTTTGTCTTTTTACATATGGAAGGAGGAATTAATGTTTTGTTGAAATCTATTGTTAGTGTAACAACGGAAGTTACCTGATTGCGTTGGCAAGTTTTAACATTAATATCAATGCAAATAATATTTCATTCAGATTTAAGACTGTCACTACTGAACATTTCCTGACAAAATAAAAGGACAGTTGTTGATTTTCTGAAAGTTTGGAAATGACCTGAAAGAGTCACTTCCCATTGACAAGAATTATTCTGAATCAATGTTCAGACACTGCCGCTCTGGAGGAGTCCAACCCCTGCTGCAGTCAGGATTCACCACATTGGGCTTGACTCCCAATTTAAGAAAGCACCCGAGAGATTGGTATTTCTTCTTAAGGTGACCTATTTCTAAACAACACTCAGGAACAGATTGTAAATCTCTAACTTCAAAATAACAATACAAGCTTTTCCCTCAGCCCTGCAATAGGAATCTAACTTCTTCGAAGTTAGGAGAAATTCGAACTTGCAATATTACCATTTTGCAGCCACAGCCCAGAGGGGATGGGTAAGGGATCCAAACATGTAATGGGTGAGGATGGAGGAGTCCTCCTGCGCGGGAATGACCCTGAGCCCTCGCCACAGAGCTCCCCTCCCCGCTGGCAAAACACTCAAACCAGCCCAGTGGTAGTAGCAACACTCAGAACCTGGAACAAGGGTAGAAGTTCTGAAGAAGGGTAGAGCTTCAAAGGAAGGGTAGAGCTTCCGAAGGGAAGCAAATTCAGTTTATGCCAGTGAGGGTGAGGTACCCTCAATAATGATGCTTAGAGATTAAACTGTAAAGAAGGCTTTATTAGGCTAATAACTATGCTACAGATTTGGACGAGAGCTGACTGCTATACAGACCATGAGGCAGGCCTTTATGTATGGCTCCCAGATGGGCGGAGCCAGAGGCGGAGTCCCCAGGGTTCCAAGCCTGGTCTTAAAGGGGACATCACCTTACATGATGATAAGGCAGTAACCGTTCATCACAGAGGGACTTTGCGAGGAAGAAATGGAGGGGGGTTCACCAGCTGCCAGAGTACAACCTGCTAGAGCAGTTGCTGCTGCTGGATGTGGAAGGGGAGGGTAAGATTACGGATATATATAGGTGGTGAGGATAAGGATAAATGGGAGGAGGAGCTGGGGGGGTGGGTGTTGGGGGAGATAGGATGTGGAGTAAGGTGATGTGCAGGGTGAATTCGACCTCCTTGTGTGCGAGGTTGAGTTTGTTCAGTTTAAGATGGTGCATAGGGTGCGGCAAGAATGAATGGGTTCTTCCAGGGGGTGGCAGACAAGTGTGGGTGAGGGCCAGCAAATAACACACATATGTTCTGGGGTCTGAGACGTTTAAGAGATCTGGGAGGGGGTGTTTGGGACGTTATCAAAGATTGTGGGGGTAGAGGCCAGGTCGGGTCCTTTGGTGGCGTTTTTTGGGGTGTTGGAAATGCCGGAGCTGATGGAGGGTGGAAGGCCTTCGCCTCTCTAGTTGCCCAGCAAACGATTCTGCTGGAATGGTGGTCACAACGCTGGCAGCCTGGCTGGGGGACCTGTACGACTTTCTCCAGCTGGAGAAGATTAAGTTCAAATTGATGGAATCGTCGGAGGGCTTTGAGACATGGTGGGGGACTGTTCATGACCATGTTTGAGGAATTTTTCATGCAGTGCGGGGGGGGGGGGGGGGTGGAGTGGAAAACTGGCACAAACTGAGATGCGGAGAATGTTCTTTGATTTATTTATGGAGGTGTCCACCATGGCTCCCATCTGCGCCAAACACATTTTCCACTAGCCATGCTAGATGCCACCTTTAAGAGGTGGAAACAGGATGGGGCAATGCTAGCGGTTAAGGACTTTCACACGGGGGACAGACTTGCAAATTCACAAGAGATGACAGAGAGACTGGAACTACCGAATGGACAGGAACTCTGACATTTACAAGTCAAAACTTTTCTCTGCAAAGAGACGATGAGGTACCCTCGGGCCCTGAGAGACAAAATGTTGGAGGAGCTACAATACGGACGTCTTTCAGAAAGGACGCACACACCATTGGATGGAACAAGAGAGAAATGGGAGGAAGAATTAGGGATGGAAAGTAGGGTGGGGACTCTGGAGCGAAGTACTGAACTGGGCCAATTCCACCTCCTCCTGCGCAAGGCTAAGCCTCATGCAGCTTAAAGTGGTGCAGAGCGCACCTGACAAGGACCCAAACTCCACACGGACACCCAAGGTTGGAATTGAACCCGGGTCACGGGTGCTGTGAGACAGCAGTGCTGACCACTGTGCAACCCCTTCTGCAAATGTTGTCAGTTTGCCATGTAATTCAGCAATGGTAGTGGTCCCAGCACTGAACCCACAGCTATCCCATACAGGACTCTGTTTTACCCTGCCCTGTCACTCTGCCATTGCCCCTCCAATGTGCACTCATTTTTTCCCATCCTTCAGTCAGTTTCTTATCAATGTCACTGATTCTCCTGGTATTTCCTTTTGAATTTAACCAACAGCTTTCGGTGTGGGACTTCATCAAAAAAATCTTTTGGGGATAAAGAAAGATCACGTCATTGGGTTTACCAATTGGATTGTTGTGCTCAAGGAATTTGTGATGTTCAACAGACAGGATCTTTCCATTCTGAACCTATGCTGTCTGCTGTTCATAGATGATCCCTGAAATTATCACTGATCGATTTTGAAATTTTATATGGAATGAAAGAGACCATTGACTACATAGTTAACCCTGCTTGGTTTTTGTTATTGAATATGAAGACCAGATTAATTTGTTTTATATCTTCTGGCTTTATTAAATCTCCAGCAACTCCCTCATAATGGTCCAGTTCCTCAGTAATCCCCTGCTGGGTCTTCCTTAGCACTCAGGGATAATTACCACCTTTCCCAAGAAGTTTATTTTAAAAACTTTCTCTGACTTCCATTTCATTTATAGTGAAATTACTGATATTACTTGGGAGATGTTTGGAGAAGATATATCCATCATTTTTATGTTGTGACTGGTTGGACTAAATGGCCATTCAGAATAATATAATTTTATGACTCCTCAGCCCCTCCTCCCCCATCGAGATTTACCTTTTCTAGATTTTATTGCTTCTGACAGCATCTTGTTGTTGCTGTTGTACGGAATGGGGGTGACCTCATTGAAGCTTAGAAAATTCTGACTATGTGATAGTGTGGATGTGAATGGGATGTTTCCCCAGACTGGTGAGTCTACAATCAGGGGACATAATCTCAGGATAGGGGTAGTTCATTGATGACTGAGATGAGGAATAATTTCTTCACTCAAGGGTGGTAAATCTTTGGACTTCTCCTCCCCAGAGGGCTGTCGAACCTCAGTCATTGAGCATGTTCAAAACAGAAATCGATACATTTCTGGAGACTCCTGACATCAAGGGTTCTGAAGAAAATAGTGGTGTTGAGGTAGATGATCTGCTATGATCTAACTGAATGGCAGTGCAGGCTTGGTGGGTTGAATGGCCTACTCCTGTCCCTAATCCCATCATGGCACTGATGGAATTTAAAGTTAAATAATCTGGAGTTGAAAACTCGTTTCAGTGATGGTGACCATCATGGTTTGAGATAAAACCCCATCTGGTTCATGTTCTTGAGAGAAGGACTTTGGCCATCCTCACGTAGTCTGGCCGAATTATAACTCCGGACCCATAGCAATGTGGTTGACTCTTAGATGAGCCACTCAGTCCAGGGGTCTTGCCAGCAGCCCTCACATCCCATAAATATTTACTTTAAAATTACATAACAGGATCTTCAACCTTACCATCAAAACCCTACATGATCCCTTCAATGATTAAAAAGTAACAAACCAAACTTCTACAATGTTGTTGAAGGCCTATTTGAGTCTTAACAAAAACATTAATGTTCGTGCTCCAATGGCTTATTTCCTCATGCACATTGCTATAAAATGAAAACGAAAAGTATATAAATCACTTTTATTTAATGTGTGGCACCTTTTCAAATGTTTTCTGGAAATCCTTTAGTCACAACTATTTGCTCCCCTTCACCTACCTACATGGCTATCGGGAAAAGTTGGAAAACAGGAAGGCATTTACTGAACAGGTGATGGACCTGGGGGGAATGTGGAAATATAGAAAAGAAGAACTACAGATTGCAAAGTTTGCTGGGACATTGTATCCAGTCAACTTCGGGTTAAAGCTTACTTCACAAACCATTGGCAGTTGAAACCACATATTGCTAGTTACCCGATTACTGCCATCCTAACTGCACAGGTTTGATATTGAACCTGGGACCACTTTAGTCTGATTTAGTCAAAATCCCAGCAAAGCTATCAATTTTCCAAAACTCCAAGAAAAACTAATTGTTCTTGATTTTAAAGTGTCCCTTCATGTGCATGACCTGGCCTCCATAATCAACCACTGCCTTCCTTTGTGGAAGGCTGGTCCAAGAATCATCAGAGCTCCAGTCGTTGAAGAAGGGAAGGAACAAAGTGGGTCTGACAGGATTGTAATGCAGGATAATGATACAATGGATAATTACACTAGGCTTGAACAACATCATTCACCCATCTTGAATAGTAACCTTGGTTTTTAATTGCAAATTGTGAAAGTTTGCTTTGGTTTATTTTTATTGGAAAGCCACTTGCTGTTTTAAAGACTAAGTCCGATGGTGGGAACAGAAGTTGGACCAACTTCTGCTGGACAGCTGCGCAACTGAACCCGCAGGACCTCGCGCTGTTCGGCTAATTAATTGTACATCCACAGGGTGCAAGTCAAACGTCGTGACAGGACTGAGCAGACCTGTGCAGACCATTACCTCATAGGCTCCAACATCCGGGCGGCACGTTTGAATGGCATCTGAACAGCAATTCAATCTGCCCCTCTGCCCCTTGATCCTGCGTCAATCTCACCCTTCCACTGCAGTCAGCCTTGGATTAAAATAGGGTTCCCGACGTAGATCCGGGTTCCCGACGTAGATCCACGGAACACTTGATTCACTTTTAAGCTGTCAAGAAAGTCAGGGGAACAAGATTCCAACTAATTTCCGATAACCCGGAAGGAGATTTTTGGCTTCCTTCCGAATCTCGTTCCCCCGCCCACTGCAGGTGGGAGCAGAAGATTCTGCTCATAGCTTTGGTCAGTCAAAGAACAATTGGATTTATGTTTTTAGCCCATTGACTGTATGTTAAAGAAGCTGATGTTCCCACTGCAAAAGTAACATCATTATACAAAACTCTCCTTGAAGGGAACATCTATTCCTCAGTACTGTGAAATGTTGTAACCTGTTACAACTGACCACTGTGTCTATGAATTCTGGCAATAGGCCAAAACTTTCTGGCTGTTCATGATGGCGGGATTTTCGGGTCCCACCGATGGTACAACCGCGGATTCCACGGCAAGGAGAGTGTGCTGTGTAATTTCTGCCATTCAACGGGAAACTCCACTGACAACAGCGGACCGGAAGATCCCACCTCTGGCCAATTGCAGATCACCTCCTGCCACCGCGAAACATACGGCGGGTTACATGGTAAATCGCAACCTAGATTGATGTCTGACCCAAATCTGCATCTGTTATTTTGTGTAAATAATCATTACCCAATAGTGTGAAGACAGTCAATATCCCAGATCAACATACAGCATCTAACCACACTCAATGTGAAAAAAGCTACATTTCCACAATTTTCTCATTCACCTTCCATTGTCTTAACTGTGCCGATGCAACTTTGATCAAAATTAGTTGATGCTGTGTCATCATGGGAATTTGGGGTATAAAAAAGATCTTTAAGTCTTCTAGAGCTATGTTTTGGTTTCTAACGTTTGTCCAAATGCAAGAACTGTGTAAGCATTTGCCAATAATGGTCTGCATGAAATTGTGGTTTCGCAACCAAGGGAATATTGAAAATTAACTTTCAATTAGTATTAAAGTTGATTTAATTTGAACTGTAGAAACCATAATGCTTGGAAAACCCGAATGGTCCCTTACAGACATTTATTCTGGAATGATAGTCATTGTGATAATATTCCATGTCAGTACTCCTATACCACTAATTGTATGAAGTAATAGTAAGTATTCCACTCTGTGATATTTGCAGAATTATTTCACTCTGCTTTATGAATTGATTTAGTTGTTTTGTCTTCTCGTGACATTTTTCATTGTTCAAAAGACTAAAGACTGCAGGATTAGTGAACATTTAACTATACTCATCAGAAAGCATTTCGCAGATATGTTCATAAGGGACATCATTTGTTTAAAACAACTCTATCGCGTTATTTCAGAATATCGTCAGAATTCCAGAGTGCGACCTCAAGATCAGTGTACTTAGAAATCTAGTACTGGACCAATGCTGGCAGGAAAGACACATCCCGACATGATAACCTCTTCAAGTTTTCTTCTGGTCAGCGATAGTTGTTGTTGCCACTCCTTTAATTGATAAACATTTTGAATTAAAAACATACAAGGGCGATTTTGAGCCTACGGCCATCAGTGAGAGCGGCAACATGGATACAAAATCTGGAGAGAATCGGAAAACCAGGGGCGTCATTCTCTGACCCCCCGCCGGGTCGGAGAATGGCCGTTGACCGCCGTGAATCGGGCCGCGCCGGTTGGCAGGACCCCCCGCTGGATTCTCCGGCCTGGATGGGCCGAAGTCCCGCCCAGAAATTGCCTGTCCCGCCGGCGTAAATCAAACCTGGTATTTACCGGCGGGACCAGGCGGCGTGGGCGGGCTCCGGGGTCCTGGGGGGGGGGGGGCGGGGGGGGCGCGGGGCGATCTGACCCAGGGGGGTGCCCCCTCGGTGGCCTGGCCCGCGATCGGGGCCCACCGATCCGCGAGCGGGCCTGTGCCGTGGGGGCACTCTTTCCCTTCCGCCTCCGCCACGGCCTCCACCATGGCGGAGGCAGAAGAGACTCTCCCCACTGCGCATGCGTGGGAAACTGACAGCAGCCGCTGACGCTCCCGCGCATGCGACGCATTTCCGCGCCAGCTTGCGGGGCAACATACGCCATTTCCGCCAGCTGGCGGGGCGGAAATCCCTCCGGCGTCGGCCTAGCCCCTCAATGTTGGGGCTAGGCCGCCAAAGATGCGGAGCATTCCGCACCTTTGGGCCGGCGCGATGCCCGTCTGATTGGCGCCGTGTTTGGCGCCAGTCGGCGGACATCGCGCCGTTGGGGGAGAACTTTGCCCCTGATTTCTGATTTTTAGCCCCCCATGCCGGCGGAGTACTGCGAAACACGCCGCAGGAGCCTTTAATACATTAGCATGTCATTAGCAATCTGGGACTTCCACACTGAATATTCAGCAGGGACCAGCGTGCCATTCTTAACAGATTTATATAAATGTGAATATGGCAGCCTCATCTTCAAGCGGGATTTCGGAGGTGGGCTCTCAGTCAGCCATCACCCTCCAGGGTGTTAAGTGCTCAGGGTGCACCAGAGAGGACGCGGGAAACGCTGTTAAGTTCAACCCAAGGCCAGTGATGGGGTCGCTTGCAGGCCTTATCTATCCTTCAAGTTGGGGCGACCTTTGTTTTAAAGGGATTTGAAGGCTGGCTGTGGTTCCCATGTCCAAATCGCAGCTGAAGGAGTGTCCTTGCAGAGTGGGAGCTGGAAACTGATTGGGTGGAGGAGAATATAGAGGGACAGCGATTGTGAGGTTCTTGGGTTGTTCCATGAGAGGCCAGGCTGGAAGGACAGGGTGGAGGACTCAGGAATGGGTAGATCTTTGCCTCATGAGATATGAGCCAAAGTTTGCCTGGCCAGGTCCAAGTTCACCAAATCACAGGCCCGACTCTCGGACTCACAGGCCCGCCGACCCCACAGCGTGGCTGTGTGCCTGCCGGCTCCGACCCCTTCGGACGCGTCACCCGCCTCATGTTGTCCGTGGGGGCAGCCGTCTTCGACTCTACACAACACATGCGACTCACGGGGGCCGCCACCTTGGCCACCGTCTCCCACGCGGCCCGCCATGTGCGACTCATGGGGGCCGTCATCTTGATCGACTCCCGACATGTGCGACCGATGGGGGCCGCCATCTTCAATGCGTCCGACACGTGCGACTGGCGGGGGCAGCCATCTTGGGACCACCCCACCACCTCTGACCACGCTGGCTACCCGCAATTCGGCGCGGACACCCTCGACTAGTCACGCCCAAATCACCTCAGGAACTCCATGATGACCGTCCAGGTCAATGGGCACGAAACACCCTGCCTGTTTGACTCTGGCAGCACGGAGAGCTTTGTACACCCATACATGGTTCTCTCCAAATCTCCCCCGCATTTCAAACAATCTCCCTCGCTTCCGGATTGCACTCAGTGCAGGTCCTGGGGTACACTGTCACGAACCTCGCGATACAGGGCGTCAAATACGCAAACTTTAACTATATGTACTCCCCGATCTCTGCGCTCCTCTTCTGTTGGGGATTGGACTTCCAGTGCAACCTCAGGAGCCTGACCCTAAAGTTCGGCGGGCCCCTACCCCCCCCTCACCATTTGTAGCCTCGCGACCCTGAAGGTCAACCCTCCCCCGCTATTCGCGAATCTCACCGCCGACTGTAAACCCGTTGCCACCAGGAGCAGGCAGTACAGTATCCAGGACAGGACTTTTATCAAGTCCGAGGTCCAGCGGCTCTTGTGGGTGGGGATCATCGAGGCCAGTAACAGCCCCTAGAGAGCCCAGGTGGTGGTCGTCAGGACCGGGGAAAAGAACCGGATAGTTGTAGATTACAGCCAAAGCATAAACCGGTACACGCACCTCGATGCGTACCCCCTCCCCCGGATAGCGGACATGGTGAATCAGATTGCACACTACCGGGTGTTCTCCACGGTAGATCTGAAGTCCGCATACCACCAGCTCCCAATCCGCCCGGAGGACCGCCACTACACGGCCTTTGAGGCAGACGGCCGCCTCTTCCACTTCCTCTGGGTCCCCTTCGGCGTCACCAACGGGGTCGCGGTCTTCCAAAGAACGATGGACCAAATGGTGGACCAGTACCGGCTGCGGGCCACATTTACGTACTTGGACAACGTCACCATCTGCGGCCACGACCAGCAGGACCACAATGCCAATCTTCAGAAGTTTCTCCAAACCGCCCAAGCCCTCAACCTCACTTCTAACAAGGAGAAATTAGTTTTCCGCTTTACCAGACTAGCCATCCTCGGCTATGTCGTGGAAAACGGAGTCCTAGGGCCCGACCCCGACCGTATGCGCCCCCTCCTGCAACTCCCCCTTCCCCACTGCTCCAAGGCCCTGAAAAGATGCCTCGTGTTCTTTTCCTATTATGCCCAGTGGGTCGCCAACTATGCGGACAAAGCCCGCCCACTGATCAAAGCTACCATCTTCCCGCTGGCGGCTGAGGCCCGCCAGGCCTTCAGCCGCACCAAGGCAGATATTGCCAAAGCCGCGATGCGCGCGGTGGACGAGTCCGTCCCCTTCCAAGTGGAGAGCGACGCATCGGAGGTCGCCCTCACCGCGACCCTTAACCAGGCAGGCTCGTAACCTTTTCCTCCCGTACCCTCAACGCCTCCTCAGTCAAAAAAGAAGCTCAAGCCATCGAGGAAGCTGTACGACACTGGAGGCACTACCTCGCTGGAGGAGATTTACCCTCGTCACCGACCAACGGTCTGTAGCCTTCACGTTTGACAATACACAGCGGGGCAAGATTAAGAACGATAAAATCTTGAGGTGGGGGATCTAACTCTCCACCTATAATTACGATATAGTGTATCGTCCTGGGAAGCTTAATGAGCCCCCAGATGCCCTGTCCCGCGGCACATGCGCCAGCACGCAAGTTGACCGACTCCGGGCCATCCACAATGAACTCTACCACCCGGGGCTCACCCGGCTTCTCCACTACATCAAAGCCCGCAACCTGCCCTACTCCACCGAGGTCAGGGCCATGACCAGGGACTGCCAAATCTGTGCGGAGTGTAAGCCGCACTTCTATCGACCGGATAAGGCCCACCTGGTGAAGGCATCCCGGCCCTTCGAGCGCCTCAGAATCGACTTCAAAGGGCCCCTCCCCTCTACCAACTGCAGCACGTATTTCCTCAACGTCGTTGACGAGTACTCCCGCTTCCCCTTTGCAATCCCTTCCCCCAGCATGACCGCGGCCACCGTCATGAAGGCCCTACATAGTATCTTCACCTTGTTCGGTTTCCCCACTTACATCCACAGTGACTGGGGCTCCTCGGTTATGAGCGACGAACTGCATCAGTACCTGCTCGGTAAGGGCATCATTTCGAGCAGGACTACCAGTTACAACCCCTGGGGAAACGGACAGGTGGAGAGGGAGAATGCGACGGTATGGAAAGCCGTCCTCCTGGGCCTGCGGTCTAGGAATCTCCCAGCTTCCCACTGGCAGGAGGTCCTCCCCGATGAGCTCCACTCCATTATGTCACTCCTTTGCACAGTCACGAACGAGACCCCTCATGACTGCCTATTTGTTTTCCCTAGGAAATCCACCTCCGGGGTCCCGCTTCCAGCCTGGCTGACGACACCGGGGCCCGTCCTCCTCCGAAAACACGCGAGGAGCCATAAGTCTGACCCCCTGGTCGAGAGGGTCCAGCTCCTTCACGCCAGTATGCATTTGTGGCGCACCCCAACAGCCGACAAGATGCGGTCTTCCTCTGGGACTTGTCACCCGCATCACCTGATCCCCTACGACCATCACGTAAACCCCCAACCTGCACCGAACAGTGCCCCCGCCCCTACATAGCCTCCACACCCCCTCCTATACCCCCTCCCCGCATCGCCGACTTACAGGGATGAAGCTCCAGAAGACACGCTCCCGGAGTCCACACCCGTGCCCGCACCGGCGAGTTCAACACCCATGCCCGCACCGACGAGTTTGACACCCGTGCCCGCTGCGAAACCAGAGCTCAGGCGATCGCAGCGCACGATCAGGGCACCGGACAGACTCAACCTGTGAGCCCATCACCCCCGCTGGACTTCAATTTTTCTACAGGGGGTGAAAGTGATGAACGTATTATGGCAACCATTCACCACTGTATTGCATTGTACTATGTTGTTGCCCTTGTGGGTTCCACCTATGGACCATTGTATTGTATTACACTGCTTGTATCATGTTGGTGCCCTTGTGGGCTCCGCCACTGGCTCCACCCCCTTGAGGGGAGGTATATAGAGCAGCTGCCCTGTAGGCGGCTCTCAGTGCAGAGCAGTCGCAGGCAGGCACTGTTCTAGTTGATTAAAGCCACTGTTCACTTCAACTCTCTGTCTCGTGTGAATTGATGGTCGCATCAACTTTTAAGCCTGAAGTTGCAATATAATACAAGCCCTGGTTTGGACATGGTGGCACAGTGGTTATCACTGCTGCCTCACAGCGACAGGGACCTGGGTTCCATTCCGGCCTTGGGTGACTGTGTTTTTTTGTGAAAAAAAAGACTATTTCTTTTCACAAGCTATCGACCCTATTCAGGATTGTTTAGTCGCTGTGCTCATGTTGGCTTATTTTACAGGAGTGAACTAAAATCTTGCCGAATTTGCCTGAAGAAACCTGGAGCTGGATTCTCCGCAACCCAACACCGAAATGTGTTCGGCGACGGGGCGGAGAATCCGTTTTCCTGCACGAAATCGGGACCAGCGCCGGTTCCGCGATTCTCCGTCCCCCCAAAACGGCGTACTCATGGAGTACGTTGCGCCGAGTATCCACCGCCTCAGGCCATTGCCTGAGGTCCGCCCCGCTATTCTCCGCCTCTGACCGGCCGAATTTCCGACGAGGTATTTCTAACGTGGTCCTGCTGTTTTGGGAAACCTGCGCGGAGGCTGCGGACTCAGTCAGTCTCCATCACAGTCGGGGAGGGCCGATCGGAGGGCAGAGGGGACCCCTTTCAGGACTGGGGGCTATGTGCGCAGGCGGTCCAGGTCAGGCAAGCGGCCGGTCGGGGGAAATATTTTGGCGATCCAGGTCCGCAGGCTGAGTCCGCCATGGAGCACGGCGTGGCCGCTGGAGGCTGCCGACATGCGCATCCTCTGACCCGGAGGTGCGGGGGGGCTGTATCGGCAGCTGGAGCTGCGAGCTCCATGGCAGCAAAAGCCGTGAGCTTCCCGACGGGTCACTGCTAGCCCACTGCAGGGCTTTGAATATGTGGCCCTTTGACGCCAGTTTTTCTGTCATGATAGGCCATGGTCGGGATTCTCCAAAAAAGGCGGCTAAGCGTTGACACCGGCGTAAACACCACCCCCAACCAGGACGGCCACCGCAGCCGTGTCGCCGAGCTCCCGCCGTGAGGAACCAAATGTGAATCACTGCAGCGGGAACCTGACCGATCGACCACAGAGAATCACCGTGGGGGCCTCTTTCAATAGCCCATGACTGGCGCTGCGTCGACCGCCTATGCGCGACTGGCGCCGATTCTCCGGTCGCCGGATAATCGCGTCCCGGCGTCGGGTCCGAGGCCCCATTCTCTGCCCCCGCACCGAGCGCCATTTCGGCCCGGAGGCTCAGAGAATCCCGGCCCACAGGTTTTATGACGGCGTGGGGACATAGTCCCCAAAATGGAGAATCCAACCACAGTTCTTTAGTTAAAACAGAAACTATTTAAATTGATCAAAAAGAATGGGCAGGATTGTCCGGTTGCCAATGGCAAAATCGGGAAACGCGATTGGGTGGAGATAGCTTCCGACACCAAAATCGTGGTAGGCGCCGGTTTGACGCCAAATCAGGATGCTCCGGCATCCTGAAAATGGGGTAAATGCGGCGCTTGCCATGAGGGCTGAAGGTACAGTAGGCATATCATTAGTGGGCCTGACACCCCGATGCTCCGGGGCCTCCGCGATTCACCCCTCCGATGGGCCAAGTTCCCAACAGCGTGGTTCACTTGTGGTTATAGAAATCATGAACCTGGTAGCCGAGTGAGAGATGGCATGAAATGACTGTGGGCTGCTGGCCCGGACACGGCGGCTCTGCCAGGGGCGGGGCGGGGGGAGAAACTGGCCGAGCAGCCGGGGTGCCCCCCCCCGCAGGACTTGGGCGGTGCCCTGGCACAGAATGCCATTCCATCTTGCTGCCCACCTAACCCGGCCCCTGGTTCTATACAGTGACACTGGCCATATGGACGCACCTCACCCAACCGGTCGCCACCAACTGGGGAACCCAGCGCCACACCTACGGCAGCCCCCAGTGAGGGCAGTGCCAGCCATAGGTACCCCTGGCAGCAGGGACATGGAGTCAGAGCCGGGGCATCGGCAGGGCTGGGCATGCATAGGAGGGGCCCACAGTGACAACTGGGGCCACCGTGTAGCCCATTGAACCTGGATGGGCACAGGAGGCCGCTCAGAGAGGAGGCAGAGGCGGCAGCAGTGGAGCGGGCTGCCAAGGGGCAGGTGGAAGCCGCACAGGCTGGAGGGCCGGCCGCCCAACAGGCTGAGAAGGAGGATGAGGTGGCAAGGCGGCACCCGATGAGGCCCCGCGTGTACCGTAACCGCCTGTCATTCGAGGACCTGCTGGACCGCGTATGCAGACGGAGACTGCGAATGAACAAAGGGACTGGGAGACACATATGCCAGATGATGGCACACCTGGCACTGCAGGGATATGGGATGACACCCGCTCCCGGTGACCGTCAAGGCGACGGTCGCCCTAAACATCGATGTGACGGGGTCATTCCAGTCGCCAAGTGGGGATCTGTCCGGGATCTCGCAGACATCGGTGCACAGGTGCTGTCAAGGAGGCCCTATATGCACACGTGGACCAGTACGTACAGTACCATGTGGACCGAGCCCATTGTTCGCTGCCATTGCCGGGATGCCCCGGGTCCAGGGGGTGAGCGATGACATGCATGTCGCCCTGCGGCCACCTCCGGATAACTGGCCGTTATACACAAACAGAAAGGACATTCTACTCCATGAACATCCAGCTGGTCTGTGACCAACGGATGTGCATCATGCACGTCTGCGCCCAATATCCAGGCAGCATGCACAATGCATTCATCTTGGCACACATTGGTGATACCCGACATGTTTGAGGGACACCCCTCTGGCTGCAGGGCTGGCTGCTGGGCGACAAGGTTACCCGCTGCGGTCGTGGCGATGACACCTATCCATAGGTCACTGACCGACACAGAGACCAGATACAATGATGCCCATACAGCGACCAGGGGCGTGGTCAAGTGGTGCTTCGGAGTCCTGAAGATGCACTTCAGGTGCCTGGACCACTCTGGTGGGGCCCAGCAGAGGGGCAATATGCTGGAGGAGGATGAGGAGGAAGGGCAGACCTCGTCCGACAAGGAGGCTATGGGGGAGGGAGACAATGAGCAGGACATGGGGCCCAGGAGGCTGCTTGACGCCATTGTCAGGGCCAGCGACACGTTCCACCGACTAGGGGTTCCTGGCCAAGGGCACAGATACTACCATCCCAGACCCAACCTCCTCACTACCCAATCACCCTCATGAACACCCCCTCCATGACGCATACGTGTGGCCCGATCAATTGGGGGCACTGGGTCAGTGACAGCGGGTCTGGTCCATGGAATGGAGGATGATGACAGCCCACTCTGCGATGAGCTCGGGTGCTACACATCATATGATAATGTCTGACTCATGCCCACCTGGGGAGGGGTCGCAGTGGGGCGGGCGGGGGGTGGAGTCCGAGTTGCTGCGCTGTTCTGGCACCTCCCCTGCGGGAGTCACCGGCACGGGCCCCAGCACCTCCTCCTCCGTCGGGGTGCCCGAGGGCCCCCGAGCTACTCCGTGGGGCAAGGGTGCGAGCGGGGTCATCCCCTGAGGCCCCCTGCCACCTGGCGCTGCCAGTCATGGAGGCCTGCTCTGGTCTCGGCCAGGGTTTGTCGGGCCATGGAGCACAAGGAGTGGACCATCTCTATCTGAGGGTCTGTGCCACATCAGCCAGTGACTGGGCCATGTCCCTCTGGATGTGGGCCACGTTCCTCTGGGACTGGGCCACCCGCCCATGCTGGACAGTGCCTGGGCCATGCCAGGTATACTCAGCCATGGCTCCTGCGAGAGCCCAGCCTGCACAGAATGCCCCAGCCTTGTGCACTCTGACCCATATCCGAAACCGTCGCCCCCATTGCCTCCACCCGTGCGGTATTGGGCTGGGTGGCATGATGACCGGCCCCACCCCCTGCTCCTGCATGTGGATAGACTCCTGCACCTGCAGGTGCTGTAAGCCGGCCGTCATCCCTACTTAGAGTCCCTGGGTCTTTGACTATACCTGACAACACGAGGGGCTGGTTTCGCACAGCTAAAGAAGCTGGCTTTTAAAGCAGACCAGGGCAGGCCAGCAGCACGGTTCCATTCCCGTACCAGCCTCCCCGAACAGGCGCCGGAATGTGGCGACTAGGGGCTTTTCACAGTAACTTCATTTGAAGCCTACTTGTGACAATAAGCGATTTTCACTTTCACCTGAACTGTGGCTGGGACTGGTTGTTCCAGGAGCTCGGTACCCGTCTGGATGACAGCTGGTTCGTGGGGCAGGCCTGTCCTCCGACCGTCCGGCTGCTCTTATCTCTACCTGCTGTACCGGATGCAATGTGTGGTGTGCACCAGATAGTGTCCCAGTAGCATCTTCACTAATGTTCCCAACCAAGGTGATGGTCGCTGATATGGTGGAGGGTGTTGGAGACAGCTGTGACGGAAAGTCCGTGTCCTCCTCCGACCCAAACACCGGGGGTCCCCTGGGTCTCGGGCAGAGGGCTAGTGTTCAGGCTGCTCTCCTCATCAGTGCTCAGCCGTCTGGGGTGTGGGGGGGGGGCACTGGCTGGAGTGTGGGGTCACTAAATGGACCGGTTCCATCTCCGGCAGGTCCTGTATGTTTAGACTGTGGGCTTTGGCCGGGGCGGCGGGGGGAGGTGCTGAATGGGCTGTGGGGGGGGGGGGGGTTGAGGAGGTGGATGAGTGGTGTGTTTCGAGGTGGGCGTGCCCACACATGTCATGGGGATCCGCAACTCAGCTCGCCGCCACCGACATCTACGTCGGCGACCTCTCTTTCCATGGGACGCCAACCATGTCCAGTGACCTCTGCTCGGGCACGGTGAGGAGCCTCCAGGTATGGTGGTCCCCCTCCAGTCTTCTCCCGCTCCCCGCAGTTGTGCATGGCCTTCTCCTGGGGGGAGGGGCGGCAAACACAAACAACGACACTGTTAAAAGTTCTGACGCATGAAGTCCAAGGGTTGCGGCTGGCAGGTGGGTTCGTCCGTCCCCCAGGAGTGGGTGGGGGGGGGGGGTTGTGAGTGTGTGAGGTGTCGGTGCCAGGAGCACAGCGCGACCTCCTCTCCTTGGCCGCCCTGAGGAGGTTGTGCAGTTTCACGTGGCGATAATGCTAACCCATTTAGAGTTGCTGAATCAGTGCACCTGTTTTGCTGTCTCAAAATCGGAGAATCCAGCCCAATTTATATCATGAGCCCTTTCAGGCCTCAATGAAATGTTATGTTGTTTCTTGCAATCCTCAAAGTTAACAGAAGTTACATCAACACTTACCAAAGACCTGCATCCTGAATGTACTTTCATCACGGTTTTTCAGTTCTGTCCCATAGTAGTCAATGTGTATTTCATATTCTCCAGTGTCATCAACCTGGACATCATTCAGCACCACAAAACCTCTGTCAATTCCAGCTCGGTGTTTATACAGTGGGTGGACAATGTGCAGCTTCTCCGGATTATTAGATTTCCATGTAAAAATCTTAAAGGCCACAGGAGATTTTGATCTAAATGTAACATCATATTGATCAGTCCCTTGATGCTGGATGGGGAACAGGGCCTGTTCTCCTGCAATGGCGTTGTTGATGGTATCAGTTCTGACGTTCAACGCTTCTCCACACACTGTAAACAAACAGAATACTGGAAAACACAAATAGAAATTGCACACATTAATTTTTAGTCGTTAGTCAAACTGAGTGAGGTTGCAGGGAAAGGTAGGTAAAGGGTTTTTATTGATGCAGTTCAGTTTGAATGGAGATTAGGATAGTTTAACCTTCTGCGACGCACCCAGTTATCTGTCCACAGAGTCAAAGGACTCTTGGTGAGAGTTGGAACGGTTCATTTGTTAATGGAGGCTGAATTTTTCACTGTGCTGGTGAGCTGTGTGATTTGAGCAGTTTCAGCTCCAACAATAATACTGTGGACACTTACCAAATACTTGCATCCTTAAAGTACTTTCATTATATGTTTTTGTCAGTTCTCTCCCAGTGTATTCAATGTGTATTTCATATTCCCAAGTGCCATTAACTTGGACATCACTCAGTACCACACAATCTCTCGATTCCAACTCCCGTGTTGATATGGTGGTTACACAACGTGAAGTTTATCTGGATTATGCAATTTCCATGTTAAAATCTCAATGGTTTGTGGAAATCTTGATCTAAATGTTACATTATACTGATCTTCCAAAACTTGTCACTGGCTGATGTGGCACAGACCCTTCAGGGGTGTTAGTGATGGTATCAGCTCTGGCGGGTAATACTCCTCCACACAAAAATACAAATGGTGTGCTGAAAAATACAAACATAAATAATATACGTCAATTGTTTTTTTGCTGCTAGTCGAAGAATAATAATTTTGTTTTATTCATTCATGGTATGTGGGCATTGCTGACTAGGCTGGCATTTTAACCCCATGCCTAATTGCCCTTGAGAATGTATTAGTTAGCTGCCTTCTTGAACTGGGCTACTGCAGCCCAGGTGATGTAGGTTCACTCACAGTGCTATTAGGGACAGAGTTCCAGGATTTTGATACAGTGATATATTTCCAAGACAGGGTGGTGAGTGGTTTGGATAAGAACTTCTAGGTCACGTTGTTCCAAAGTGTCTGCTGCACTTGTCCTTCTAGATGGCAAGGTTGTGGGTTTGGAAGGAGCCTTACTGAGTTCCTGCAGTGCATCTTGTAGATCAGTGTTTTTCAACCCCCCCCCCACCCCCTCCCCCCCGGAACACTCGCCATGTTTGCTTACCTTTCATGCAAAAGGGGAGCCTGCTTGGTCCTCACAATCTCACTCCAGTCAGGTTCACAGGAGGAGAGGGCAATGTGCATATCAGGTGCAGATTTCAGCCAGTTCCTTTGTGCCATCTTCATGTGAATGGAAAATCCAAACCTCGCACATGCAAGTCATTGTGAAGGGCAATAGCAACAAAATGCTTGCTTTACATGACACTGGATAATCCTGGGAGAGCTCCAGAATGCTAACAGCCTCATGGGCTTTTGCTGCGTTTTTAATGTGCTGTCACAGGTCAAGTACAGCAGCTGAGTCTTTTTGTTTGGAGTCAGCTCTAAGTAAATAAGTGACTCTGGGCTCTCAATCTCCAAAGGAACTTTTCACACACCACTTATTTTCAATATGTGAAACCACTCCTCTCATTTGCCAGTACTTCCCTGCATGTAACACACATCGTTATTTGCATTGGTACAATTGACAAAACCATACCTCAAGAAATCATCTTTATGCTGCTTTGTTTCAGAGGTAAATTTCACTTCATAGGTTATTGACCAGAGGCCCTGGAGCTCTGTACAGAGCTAACATCGGCACTGCTCTGCCCTGCCCTCGGCAGCTCTCTCCAGACTCAGATTGTGAGATCCTGGCATGTAGATACACTGCCTATTTGTGTCTCTGACCATCTGTTTCTTGTAACAAAATGATTTATCTTCTCAGTCCACTTGGTGGCAGCTGGAAAATGGAAGAAGCTCTCCTCTGTGAATTGTCACCAAAACTATGTGCATACAGGGTGCATGATGTGGACGTGCAAGGCGCATGGCCAGACCACTGCTGTCGCTTATGGCAGAAAGACTGCAGTCAGCCTAATTTCCTTCTCATTTAAAAGGTGACAACGCTGCCATTCTCAATTAAAATGTCAGTCACAGCCATTGGGCACATCTCTCAGGAGCACTGTGGGAACGCCATGACCCAGTGCAGCATGTCCAGGAACTGACATGATTGACCTTCAACAACCATAACCATCTTCCTTTGTGCCATGTATGACTCCAACCAATGGAGTGACTTTCCCCTTGTTCCTATTTACTCCAGGGCTCGTTGATGCCACAACCATTCAAATACTACCTTGCTATTAAGGGCAGTCACTCTCACCTCACCTCTGGAGTTCAGCTCTTTTCTTCATGTTTGCACCAATGCTGTAATGATGCCAGGAGCTGAGTGATCCTGGTGGAACACAAACTAAGAGTCAGGAAGCAGGTTGTTACTAAGTAAGTGCCGCTTGATAGCACTCTTGATGACCACTTCCTCCTCTTTGCTGATTACTGAAAGTCGAATGATGGAACGGTAATTGGCCAGGTTGGATTTGTCCTGCGTTGCGTGTACAGGACGTACATACAAAGAACAAAGAAAATTACAGCACAGGAACAGGCCCTTCGGCCCTCCCAGCCTGCATCGATCCAGATCCTTTATCTAAACCCGACTACTATTTTCCTAGGATCTACTTCCCTCTGTTCCCCGCCAGTTCATACATCAGTCTAGATGCATCTTAAAATGATGCTATCGTGCCCGCCTCTACCACCTCCGCTGGCAAAGCGTTCCAGGCACCCACCACCCTCTGCGTAAAAAGCTTTCCACGCACATCTCCCTTAAACTTTCCCCTTCTCACCTTAAAATCGTGACCCCTTGTAATTGACATCCCCACTCTTGGAAAAAGCTAGTTGCTATCCACCCTGTCCATACCTCTCATAATTTTGTCGACCTCAATCAGGTCCCCCCTCAACCTCTGTCTTGCCAACGAAAACAATCCTAATCTACTCAACCTTTCTTCATAGCTAGCACACTCCATACCAGGCAACATCCTGGTGAACCTCCTCTGCACCCTCTCTAAAGCACCCACATCCTTCTGGTAATGAGGCGACCAGAACTGCACGCAGTATTCCAAATGTGGCCTAACCAAAGTCCTATACAACTGTAACATGACCTGCCGACTCTTGTATTCAATACCCCGTTCAATGAAGGCAAGCATGCTGTGTGCCTTCTTGACCACTCTATCGACCTGCGTTGCCACCTTCAGGGTACAATGGACCTGAACTCCCAGATCTCTTTGTACATCAATTTTCCACAGGACTCTTCCATTGACCGTATAGTCCGCTCTTGAATTAGATCTTCCAAATGCATCACCTCACATTTGCCTGGATTGAACTCCATCTGCCATTTCCCTGCCCAACTCTCCAATCTATCTATATTTTGCTGTATTCTGACAGTCCTCCTCGCTATCTGCAACTCCACCAATCTTAGTATCATCTGCAAACTTGCTAATCAGACCACCTATACCTTCGTCCAGATCATTTATGTATATCACAAACAACAGTGGTCTGAGCACGGATCCCTGTGAAACACCACTAGTCACCGTTCTCCATTTTGAGACACTCCCTTCCACCACTACTCTCTGTCTCCTGTTGCCAAGCCAGTTCTTTATCCATCTAGCTAGTACACCCTGAACCCCATACGACTTCACTTTTTCCATCAACCTGCCATGGGAAACTTTATCAAACGCCTTACTGAAGTCCATGTATATGACATCTACAGCCCTTCCCTCATCAATTAACTTTGTCACTTCCTCAAAGAATTCTATTAGGTTTGTAAGACATGACCTTCCCTGCACAAAACCATGCTGCCTATCACTGATAAGTCTATTTTCTTCCAAATGTGAATAGATCCTATCCCTCAGTATCTTCTCCAACAGTTTGCCTACCACTGACGTCAAGCTCTCAGATCTATAATTCCCTGGATTATCCCTGCTACTCTTCTTAAACAAAGGGACAACATTAGCAATTCTCCAGTCCTCCAGGTCCTCCCCCGTGCTCAAGGATGCTGCAAAGATATCTGTTAAGGCCCCAGCTATTTCGTCCCTCGCTTCCCTCAGTAACCTGGGATAGATCCCATCCGGACCTGGGGACTTGTCCACCTTAATGACTTTTAGAATACCCAAAATTTCCCCCTTTCTTATGCCGACTTGACCTAGAGTATTTAAACATCCATCCCGATCTTCAACATCCATCATGTCCCTCTCCTTGGTGAATACTGATGCAAAGTACTCATTAAGAATCTCACCCATTTCCTCTGACTCCACGCATAAATTCCCTCTTTTGTCTTTGAGTGGGCCAATCCTTTCTCTAGTTACCCTCTTGCTCCTTATATACGAATAAAAGGCTTTGGGATTTTCCTTAACCCTGTTAGCCAAAGATATTTCATGATCCTTTTTAGTCCTCTTTGTTGAACGTTTGAGATTTGTCCTACTTTCCCGATATTCCTCCAAAGCGTCATCAGTTTTAAGTCGCCTAGATCTTATGTATGCTTCCTTTTTCATCTTAGCTAGTCTCACAATTCCACCCGTCATCCATGGTTCCCTGATCTTGCCATTTCTATCCCTCATTTTCACAGGGACATGTCTGTCCTGCACTCTAATCAACCTTTCCTTAAAAGACTCCCACATTTCAAATGTGGATTTACCCTTAAACATGGACAAGTATCCACATTGTTGGGTTGATGTCTGTGTTGCTGCTGTACTGGAACAACTTGACGAGGGGCGTGGCAGGTTCTGCAGCACCGGTCTTCAGTACTATTGCCGTTCCAATATTCAGTGTCTTCAGCAGTTACTTGATATCATGTGGAGTGAATCAAATTGGCTGAAAACTGGAATCTGTGATATTTGGGACCTCAGAAATGGATCATTAACCTGGCACTTCTGGCTAAAGATTACCACAAATCCACGGCACAGTGGTTAGCACTGCTGCCTCACAGCACTGAGGCCCAGACTCAATCCTGGCCCCGAGTCACTGTCCGCATGGAGTTTGCACATTCTCCCCGTGTCCGTGTGTGTGTCACCCCACAACCCAAAGATGTGCAGGTTAGGTGGATTGGACACGCGAAATTGCCCCTTAATTGGAAAAAATAATTGGGTACTGTCAATTTATTGTTAAAAGATTATCACAAATCCTGCAGTCTTATTTTTTACACTGGGTTTCGCCGTCCTAATCATAAAATCATAACAGCACATTGAGCCTGCACCGGCCATCAAGCAACTATCTATTCAAATCCCATTTTCCAGCACTTGGTCCGAGGCCTTGTATGCTCTGGCGTTTCAAGTACTCATCTAAATAGTTCTTAAACTTGGTGAGAGTTCCCACCTCTACCACCCATTCAGGCAGTGAGTTCCAGGGGCGTCATTGAATGGCCGTTGGCCGCCGTGAATTCCGCCCCCGCCGAAGTCTCCGAAGGGAGAAAAGTCGGCGGGGCGTCAATGGCGCCCCAGACCTCGGAGAATGGCGCGGGTGGGCGCAAGGCAATCGATTTTGGGCCTGTCGATATTCTCCCATCCGGATGGGCCGAAAAGCCGTCGACGTGATGACGGGTCACGTCGGCGTAAATCAAACCTCCTTTTAATCGGCGTCAACCTGTGCTCATGGTTTACGCCGACCAGCGTGGAGGTGGGTGACGGCCTGGGGGGTTGGCCGCTGGACAGACGATGGCGTGGCCACAGTCTGAATGTGTGGGGGAGAGGTGTGTGTAGGGTTTTGTGTGTGTGTGCGGCGGGGGGGGGGGGGGGGGCGTGCTTAGAGTGGGCTGGGCTCCGGGGGAGTGCCGGGGAGGAGCATGGGGTCCGTGCCGGGGAGGAGGATGGGTGGGTCCGTGCCGGGGAGGAGGATGGGGGGGTCCGTGCCGGGGAGGAGGATGGGGGGGTCCGTGCCGGGGAGGAGGATGGGGGGGGTCCGTGCCGGGGAGGAGGATGGGGGGGGTCCGTGCCGGGGAGGATTGGGGGGTCCGTGCCGGGGAGGGGGGGGTGCGAGGGCAAGTGAGTTGGTCCACCTGGCCAGGTGCCAGTCTCCAACAGTTGGACCCATGCAGTCCATGCCACCTGGCTGGGGGGAGGAGGGGGTATGGGCAATGATGACATGTCGTCGTTCCCCCCCCCCCCTCCCCCCCGGCCACCAGGCCGTCATGTTTTCCGATCAGCCAGCGATGTGGGCCGCCGTGGCGGTAGCCGCTAATGTCTATGTTGCCCTGGATGAGCAGGAGGAGGAGGAGCGTGCCAGAGAGGCGGCGCAGGCTGTCGCAGAGGGGCAGGCGGCACCCGCCCAGGCTGGAGGGACACCTGACCGACAGGATGAGGAGGGGGAGGAGGACGTCACGGCCCCACGGCAACGGAGGCACCCGAGGGCGCCCCGTGTGTACCGGCCCCGGCAGTCATACCAGGACCTCACGGACCAGGAATGCAGGAGGAGACTCCGGATGAGGCGGGAAACCGTGGCACACATCTGCCACCTGCTGGCACACCTGTCACCGCGTGGCACTGGCGGGGGACACCCTCTCCCCTTGTCCGTCAAGGTTACGGTGGCCCTGAACTTTTATGCAAAGGGGTCATTCCAGGCACCGAGTGGGGACCTGTCCGGCATATCGCAGACATCGGTGCACCCGGGCAGTGACAGACGCCCTATATGCCACGGCGCACCGCTACATCCGTTTCCCTGTGGACCGGGCCAGCCAAGATGCCCGGGCCGTGGGCTTCTCTGCCGTGGCCGGGTTCCCCATGGTCCAGGGCGCGATTGATGGGATGCACGTCGCCGTGCGGCCACCTGCAGATAACAGGGCCGTGTTCATCAATAGGAAGGGGACATATTCGATGAACATACAGGTGGTCTGCGACCACCGCATGATGATCCTGCACGTCTGCGCCCGTTACCCGGGCAGTGTACACGACTCATACGTGATGTCACGGTCATACATCACCGGCATGTACGAGGGACACCATCCCCGGCTGTGAGGCTGGTTGCTGGGCGACAGGGGCTACCCATTGCGATCGTGGCTGATGACGCCTGTACGGAGACCACGCAATGAGGCGGAGAACCGCTACAATGATGCCCATGTAGCGACAAGGGGAGTGATAGAGAGGTGCTTTGGCGTGCTGAAGATGCGTTTCAGGTGCCTGGACCTCTCTGGGGGCGCCCTCCAGTATCGGTCAGATAGGGTCGGCCGCATCATTGTGGTGTGCTGCGTCCTGCACAATATAGCCCAGCAGAGGGGCGATGTGCCGCAGGCAGAGGAGGGCGGAGTGGAGGATCAGCAGGAAGAGGCGCAGTCCTCCCCAGATGAGGGGGATGGGGGCAATGGTCAGGGGAGACGGGCTAGACACGGGCGGGTGGCTGTCCACCGTAACCGGCTGGGCCAGCGGGCACGGGACAGGCTGATAGCCGCCCGCTTCACTGACTAGATGGGCGTGGGAATTGTGTAGTATGGCCACAGACCGCACACCATGGCAACAGCCGACCACCCACACCCCCCACCCACCCACCCAGCACCCTCACCCCCCTCCCCAACCCCACCCACCCCACCCGCATGCACACCATCCCCCCATTGCCAATCCACCTGCGGCACAACGGCCGGGCTCCCACAGTTGCCG
The DNA here is from genome assembly GCF_047496885.1 of Scyliorhinus torazame. Classification (NCBI taxonomy): domain Eukaryota; kingdom Metazoa; phylum Chordata; class Chondrichthyes; order Carcharhiniformes; family Scyliorhinidae; genus Scyliorhinus; species Scyliorhinus torazame. Next base: position 108,659,718 of record NC_092720.1, on the reverse strand, counting down.
GTGGACGCGTGTCGATTGCAGGCCATGGAGGATGATGACAACCCGCCCTGCGATGAGCTCCTGGCTCCACATCGTTGGACTATGTCTGACCCATGGCCACAGTACCACCATCCACCCGGACCATCCCTGCATGCGGCTGTGACACGGCAGCGCACGGTCCCGTCCTCTGCCCGGGGGGATGTTGACGGCGGCCCAGGGGGAAGGGGGCAGACTCACCTGGGGCTGAGGTAAGACCACCCCTCACACACACACTTGCGCTCAACATACATGACACCCCCGCACGCTTTGGACAGAGCACAAAGGCAGCTTCTGTAGGTGTAACATTGACTTTAATAACCAAAGGAGTTCATGCACATGCCCTAGCCCCTGAAACTCATCTGTGCCCTGCACCCGTGCCAACATTCTCAGTGTCTAATTGTTTGGCCTTACGGGCCCTTTGACTACGTCTACGTGGTTCCCCAGACGGCACAGCAGAACTGGAGGTGGACTCCTGTGATTCCTGCCCTCTGACACGGGATCCCTTTGGCGGCTGTTTCCTGGGGCGTCCTGGCCTAGATGGGCCAGGCTGCGGCCCGGGCGACTGGGATGGCGAGCTGCCAGCCTGTCCTGCCCGTTGCCCACCCAATGCACCTGGGACGGAAGGGGGGGGGGGGGGGGGGAGTCCGAGGTGTCGCGGTGTTCCGGGACCTCCCCTACAGGGGGACCCGGGACGGACCACAGCGCCTCCTCCTCCTCCCTCGGGGTGCCCGATGGCCCCCAGGCCTCTACATGGGTGGGGGATGTGAATTGACTGGCCATCCGACGCCCCCCCGACATCTGGCGCTGCCAGTCCTGGAGGCCCGTGCTGGTATTGACAAGGGTCTGCAGGTTTGCAGCCATGGAGCTCAGGGGATTGGCAAACCCTGTCTGTGACTGTGCGACGCCGGCTCGCACATGGCCAATGGCGCCGATGCCCTCAGCGATGGCCTGCAGAGACTGGGCCATGGCCTGCAGAGACTGGGCTATGGACTGCTGAGACTGGGCCATGGCATTGAGCGCCTCTGCCATCTGGCGCTGGCTCATGGCCTCCTGTGAGAGGGCAGCCATGTCCTGGGCCACAGACGCTGCCTGCACGGAAAGCCCCAGGCCTCGCAAACCGTTCCCCATGTCTGACACCGTTGCACCCATTGCCTCCACCGCGGACGCCACCCGTGCGGTGTCGGCCTGGGTGGCACGCATGACCGGCACCACTCCCAGCTCCTGGACGCGGGTGGACTCCTCCACTTGCGACCGCAGCCACCGCAAGCTGGCCGTCACCCTCTTCGCTCGTCTCCGGTTCGGTGGTTGCATCGGATCTATGGGTGGGTGTGGTAACTCCAGGAACCCGGGATCCATCTGGGCGGCAGATGTTCGCTTGGGCTGGGCTGCACTCCAACCGCCCAGCCCCTCTGCTGCTCCTACCTCCACCTGCTGTACCGTGACGGCTGTGTTGTGCGCACCAGTAAGTGTACCAGACGCCTCATCACTAAAGTGCCCGACCGAGGTGAGTGTTTCTGCGATGGTGGAGGGTGTTGGTGACAGCAGTGGCGTTGTGTCGTGCTCTTCGTCCCACTCGGAGTCCATGGCACTTTGGGGTGGGGGTTCCTCTCCACCCATCCACTCTGTGGTATTTCGTCTTCCCGGGTAGGGGTGTCCTGGGTAGTGGTGTCCTGGGGAGTGGTGTCCTGGCTCGGCTGTGACGGGGGCCTGTGGCTGCCCCGCTCGTCGCTGGTTGGCACATGCCTGCGTCGTCGCACCCGCACGAGACGGGGGCGTCGTCTCCCTGTTGCTCCAGGTCTCTCCGTCTCCAGTGGTCTCCAAGGGACATCCTGCGGGCGTCGCATGCCGGAGGGTCCGGGTCTCACCGTCTCCAGTGGTGTGTGAGGGGCATCTTGCGGGCGTCGCATGCCGTTGGGTCCGGGTCTCTCCGTCTCCCGTGGCCTCCGAGGGGCATCCTGCGGGCGGTCTGCATCTGCGGGGATGGGTGCCTCGACGTTTGCTCCTGTGATACACAATGAAGCATGCATGGTTAGACACGCAGGCAGTGATCAGGTGATATGGGGGAGGGGGATATAGAGAGGGGGGATATGGGGACGGGCTGTCAGTGGCTCACTTGCTAGCACGCCCCCGACCTCTGCATCAGCAACCTCCCGGACCTCAGGTCCGCCAGCCAGTTCCAGGGCCCTTTCCTCGTGTTCGGTCAGTGGCCTCTCATCAGCGGGGCCTCCTCCAGTCCTCACATGCTCCCTGGTGTTGTGTGAGCGCTTCTCCTGTGGGTGGTGGTGGCAGGTGTAAAAGGCAACAGTGTTAGACAGGTATATGAATGCACGCCATTGGTTGCATGTGTATTGCAGAGGTTAAGGTTAGGGCTGGATTCACTTGTGGATAAGGGGGATATGGGGAGGGGAGATATTGGGGAGGGGGGATATGGGGGAGGGATATGGGGAGGGGGGATATGGGGAGAGGGGATATGGGGGAGGGGGGATATGGGGAATGGATATCGGGCGGGGGGGGGGGGGGGGGGGGGGTGCGGCTCACCCTGGCTGCTCTGACGAGGTCGTTCACCTTCTTGTGGCACTGGGTGCCTGCCCGTGGTGTCAGGGCCACAGCGGTGACGGCCTCTGCCACCTCCCTCCACAGACGCCGGCTGTGGCGTGGGGCAACTCTGCGGCCGTGCCCGGGATACAGGGCCTCCCTCCTCTGCTCCACTGCGTCCAGGAGCACCTCCACATCCCGTGACTGGAACCTCGGGGCTGAGCAGCGGGCGGCCATCCGGTCGGGTGGGGGGGGGGGGGGGAGCAGCGCGTCCTGGTCAGCAAGCGCGGATCCAGTCACGTCGCTGTTAGCCCATTCCGGGCCAGAGACTTTGCGTTTGGGGCGGCGTGATGAAGGTCAGATTTGCGCCGTATTTGGCGCCGATCGGCGGACTTTGCGCCGATAAATGAGAATTTCACCCCAGATTCCCAACACCCTTGGGATGTAAAGGCTTTTCCTCAAATTCCCTCTCTAGCTCCTTCCCCTTATAGAACATTACAGCGCAGTACAGGCCCTTCGGCCCTCGATGTTTCGTCGACCTGTGAAACCACTCTAAAGCCCATCTACACTATTCCCTTATCGTCCATATGTCTATCCAATGAGCATTTGAATATCCTTAGTGTTGGCGAGTCCACTACTGTTACAGGCAGGGCATTCCACGCCCTTCCTACTCTCTGAGTAAAGAACCTACCTCTGACATCTGTCCTATATCTATCTCCCCTCAATTTAAAGCTATGAATCCCCATGCTTATTGACCCCTCTCCTAATGGGAAACCTTTCTTCCTCTACCCTCTCTATGTACACCTCAATCTGGTCTCTCTTCAGTCTTCTCTGCTCTATGGAAAACTCTAGCCTAATCAGCCTCTCTCCGAGGTGAAATGCTCGAGCCCAGGCAACATCGGTAAATCTCCCTCTGCACCCTCTACTGCAATCACTTCCTACCTATACTGTGGTGATAAAACCCGCACACGGCACTCCAGCTGTGGCCTAACCACCATTTTATACAGTTCCATCGTAATCTCCCTGCTCTTATATTCTATACCTCAGCTAATAAAGGCAAATATCCCGTCTGCCTTTTTAACCATCTTATCTGCAGGTCCTGCTGCCTTCAGGGAACTTTGCACATACACTTCAAGATCCCTCTGATCCTCTGTCCGCCCCAGCGTCCTTCTGTTCATTATATGTACCCTTGCCTTGTTAGTACTTCCAATGCATCACATCACATTTTCAGGGTTAAATTCCGTTTATCACATTGAAGATGGGGAGATTTATGGAGCCGACCAATACTTCACACGCTTCCTCCTTAACTCTTTGTGAAGACAATGCAAAGTACTCATTAAGAACCATATCCAATATCCTTAACCCTATTTGTCATTGGCAAATAGGGTTAAGGAAAATCCCAAGGCTTTTTACACTTACATAAAAAGCAAGAGGGTAGCCAGGGAAAGGGTTGGCCCACTGAAGGATAGGCAAGGGAATCTATGTGTGGAGCCAGAGGAAATGGGCGAGGTACTAAATGAATACTTTGCATCAGTATTCACCAAAGAGAAGGAATTGGTAGATGTTGAGTCTGGAGAAGGGGGTGTAGATAGCCTGGGTCACATTGTGATCCAAAAAGACGAGGTGTTGGGTGTCTTAAAAAATATTAAGGTAGATAAGTCCCCAGGGCCGGATGGGATCTACCCCAGAATACTGAAGGAGGCTGGAGAGGAAATTGCTGAGGCCTTGACAGAAATCTTTGGATCCTTGCTGTCTTCAGGGGATGTCCCGGAGGACTGGAGAATAGCCAATGTTGTTCCTCTGTTTAAGAAGGGTGGCAGGGATAATCCCGGGAACTACAGGCCGGTGAGCCTTACTTCAGTGGTAGGGAAATTACTGGAGAGAATTCTTAGAGACAGGATCTACTCCCATTTGGAAGCAAATGGACGTATTAGTGAGAGGCAGCACGGTTTTGTGAAGGGGAGGTCGTGTCTCACTAACTTGATAGAGTTTTTCGAGGAGGTCACTAAGATGATTGATGCAGGTAGGGCAGTAGATGTTGTCTATATGGACTTCAGTAAGGCCTTTGACAAGGTCCCTCATGGTAGACTAGTACAAAAGGTGAAGTCACACGGGATCAGGGGTGAACTGGCAAGGTGGATACAGAACTGGCTAGGCCATCGAAGGCAGAGGGTAGCAATGGAGGGATGCTTTTCTAATTGGAGGGCTGTGACCAGTGGTGTTCCACAGGGATCAGTGCTGGGACCTTTGCTCTTTGTAGTATATATAAATGATTTGGAGGAAAATGTAACTGGTCTGATTAGTAAGTTTGCAGACGACACAAAGGTTGGTGGAATTGCGGATAGCGATGAGGACTGTCTGAGGATACAGCAGGATTTAGATTGTCTGGAGACTTGGGCGGAGAGATGGCAGATGGAGTTTAACCTGGACAAATGTGAGGTAATGCATTTTGGAAGGGCTAATGCAGGTAGGGAATATACAGTGAATGGTAGAACCCTCAAGAGTATTGAAAGTCAAAGAGATCTAGGAGTACACGTCCACAGATCACTGAAAGGGGCTACACAGGTGGAGAAGGTAGTCAAGAAGGCATACGGCATGCTTGCCTTCATTGGCCGGGGCATTGAGTATAAGAATTGGCAAGTCATGTTGCAGCTGTATAGAACCTTAGTTAGGCCACACTTGGAGTATAGTGTTCAATTCTGGTCGCCACACTACCAGAAGGATGTGGAGGCTTTAGAGAGGGTGCAGAAGAGATTTACCAGAATGTTGCCTGGTATGGAGGGCATAAGCTATGAGGAGCGATTGAATAAACTCGGTTTGTTCTCACTGGAACGAAGGAGGTTGAGGGGCGACCTGATAGAGGTATACAAAATTATGAGGGGCATAGACAGAGTGGATAGTCAGAGGCTTTTCCCCAGGGTAGAGGGGTCAATTACTAGGGGGCATAGGTTTAAGGTGAGAGGGGCAAAGTTTAGAGTAGATGTACGAGGCAAGTTTTTTACGCAGAGGGTAGTGGGTGCCTGGAACTCACTACCGGAGGAGGTAGTGGAAGCAGGGACGATAGGGACATTTAAGGGGCATCTTGACAAATATATGAATAGGATGGGAATAGAAGGATACGGACCCAGGAAGTGTAGAAGATTGTAGTTTAGTTGGGCAGTATGGTCGGCATGGGCTTGGAGGGCCGAAGGGCTTGTTCCTGTGCTGTACATTTCTTTGTTCTTTGTTCTCTGCCTCCACATATAGGTTATCTTTTTGGTCTTTATGGGCCCTACTTTTTCCTTAGTGATCTTCTTACTCATGATGTACGAATAAAACATCTTCAGGTTCACTTCGATTATTTCCCCCAATATTCTTTCATACAAGCTGGGTCAATATCGAGAAATTCCCTCCCTAACAGCACTGCGGCTGTACCTACACCTCAGGAATTGCAGCGGTTCAGGGCAACTGCCCACCACCTTCTCAAGGGCAACCGATGCTGACCATGTCCTGTAAATGACTTGAATAAAGTCCCTATTTGCTTTCCTAATTTCCTTTTTGATGTTACCCCACCTCTTTCGAGTCTCTGGGTAACTTGGGCAGCTCCACATCGCGGAATTGCTGCATTTTTGTAATGAATAAACCAACCACACATTTTGAAAATAAATGTACAGCGGGCTGCAACTTTACAGCGAACAGCTCCTTAAAAAGGCGCGAATAAACATTTAACCGCCTTTGTACTTCTAGTTTTCAAAGTGTTCCGCTTTCCGGGACATCAGTTTAAGGCGGCATCTGGCACCGAGTCAAACTCACTAACATAGACACGTGGGTAACAGTATTTGAAATGAATCGCCTTTGTCAGTGTTGATGATAGAATCGGTGTTCCTGTTTTACTGAAACCTCTTGTTTAGTGTTTACGGGTGGGGTTAACCGATGGTAATGACAGATTTTTGATAAATTAATAGCACAACAATTACACTTTCCGTTTAAAATACTTCGTAAAGATTTCATTGGCGAGTTACAGCCCAGCACCGAACCCGTCTTTGTGAACAAGGGAGAGATGTTTAAAACTCGCAGCTTGCTTGGTTTTCATTGGTGTCCAAGTGTGAAACTTCCATTCACATTATAGTTTCAGACCCAGCAGAGAAAATGCAGCCGAGCCAAAGATTCAGGAGAGAGAGGGGACAGGGTGTATAAACTAGTCCACTTCCTCAAGCTAATTACTGGTTGGTCTGATAGATTTTGTCAGCTCAATTTCAAAGTAACATCCAGATCTCCACGTTATGAAAGTATTTCTCCCTCTCACCAGGCACCTGTTTAACTGAACAATAAGTTTAAGATGCGGGAGTAATGCAGCTTGTTGGGAACTCCTTCTGCATCGTCTGAACCCCGATTTAATCAGAATGAGAGAGAAATGCTGGTCCCCAAAGACCAGAAAAGTGACCAGAAGGTTTTTCTAAACCTCTCGACATCCCATTTCCCAGCCCCAGTGAAAACCAGAGAAACTTCAATGTGGAAACTGACCTGAAGCTGAAATTCTCTCCTTCCAATACTTTGTGGGAAGTTTGATCAGTTTGTCTCTGACAGTCAGGCTGAGATAGCAGCTCGTGTCTGAGGGAACGGGTTCCTCCCTGGACAGGAGCCGCTTCTCGATCTCCACACTCAGCTCCTTCACTTCTGATCAGCAAACTGAATTTTACAACCCGCGCCCCCCACATTTTCGCGCCTTTTCTCACGTTTGTCCCGTATGTACAGCGAGCTGACCCCCCCATTTCCGCGCCTTTCCTCACACTCCCTTATGTACAGCGAGCTGACGCCAACTTTCAGGCTTAGGTCGTTTTTGGATCGATAATTCGCTCAAACCCGCATTGAAGTAGAACCAAGACAAGCTGCAGGGATTTTATTAAAAGTGTTTTGTCTCTTTAGATATGGAAGGAGGAATTAATGTTTTGTTGAAATCTATTGTTAGTGTAACAACGGAAGTTACCTGATTGCGTTGGCAAGTTTTAACACATTAATGCAAATAATATTTCATTCAGATTTAAGACTGTCACTACTGAACATTTCCTGACAAAATAAAAGGACCGTTGTTGATTTTCTGAAAGTTTGGAAATGACCTGAAAGAGTTATGAAAGTATTTCTCCCTCTAACCGGGCACCTGTTTAGGCTGAGTTCGCAGCTCGTGTCTGAGGGAACGGGTTCCCCCCTGGACAGGAGCCGCTTCTCGATCTCCACACTCAGCTCCTTCACTTCTGCACATCGAGCCGACGCGGGACGTTTTGGTGGAGATTTCTCGCACGTTGGACTGTAACAAAGACAAAAAGATGGGCGGGTTTTGTTGAAGTATTTCTTTTTTCGGTGTGGAAGGCGGAATTTGTTGAAATCTATTGTTAGTGGAACAACGGAAGTTACCTGATCACGTTGGCAAGTTTTAACACTTTAATATCAATGCAAATAATATTTCATTGAGATTTAAAACTGTAACTACTGAACATTTCCTGACAAAATAACGCACCGTTGTTGATTTTCTGACAGTTTCGAAATTACCTGAAAGTTACTTCCCATTCACAGGAATTACTCTGAATCCCAATGTTCAGACACTGCCGTTCTTTAGGAGTCTAATCCTTGAGTCTGAGTCCGCTCAGGATTCACCACATCAAAGGGAGACCCATGGAGAGACCGACCCAGGAACCAGGGGGCCCCTCACAAAGCTATAAGAAGTAAAGCAAACGCCAAAACAAAGCATTTATGACGGAGGGAAGGGTCCAGGAAAAGTGGAGAGGAGGGTGGAGAGGGGTGCCGAAAAGGAACGTGCAAATTTCAATTTGTACCTATTTCAGCCATTTCCTGTACAGTAAAAATTCAATTTTGAATAAAAATATTTATATAAACAGAAGTTAGGAAAAGTTCAAAGGTTGCAAAGTCCTCTGACTGTGCCCTTCGACTGCCCTCTCCATCCCTTGACTAACCCCTCAGCACCGTCTTCAGCCGCACCCCCTCGCCGAATAATACCTGTATGCTCTGCTCCCACATCCACTCCTCGTTTGGTGTGCCCTGTAATTTTGTTCACGACTTTGTTTCTGATCCAAACCATTTATGTAAATCTGCAACAGTAATTGTGTCAGCACTAAACCCTGAGACACCCTGCTCAGTGCTCCCTCTCACTCTGGATAGCTCCTATCATGAATACTTGTAATTTCCTAGCCTTCTGCCAGGTTTTTTCATCAATTGCACAGGTTTAATCAGTAGTGTTTAGTGTGAAATTTGGTCAATAAACATTTTGGAATTTGAGGTACCTTTTTGCCTTACCACAGTCCAATTAGATTGTCATGCTCAATGAATTCAAGGAAGTTAGGTCGGCTTGAAGAGTTTTCCATTCTGCATTCATGCTCTCTGCTGTAAACGAAGTTACTCTTGTATAGAAGATCTTTGACTTTATTTTTTTGATCAATTTCAACATTTTAAATGGAGTGAATGAGAGACTTGGGCACGCAATCAGCTGTGCTGGTTTTTGTCACCATATTTGAATGTGAAACAGCATGAATCAGTTTCAAGTCTTCTGGTGTTTCATTAATGGCCAGTGGCTCCCTCCTGCTGATTCAGTACCTCAGTAAGCACCTGCATATTCTTTCCACACTGCAGTAGAATTGCTATTTTGCCCAAGATTTTTATTTTGTCTCACTCAGACTTCCATCTTATTTACAGTCAGGGAGACCTTTGGAGAGGAAACGTTGCTCACACAAAATCAAAATATTGTGGATGCTGCAAAACTGAAAGCAGTTCTGATAAAAGGTTGTTTTTAACTTGAAATATTGGGTGGAATTTTTTTTAAAAAGGCTAAGTGTCATTTTTGGTGAGAAAATCGGTGCTATACCTGGTGGCCTCGGTGGAGCGAACCAGCCCACAATTTTTAGGTACCTGGGAATTTTCTTTCCCCCCTGGTGAAAAACACCATGCCTGAGGTGCGAAGCATTTGGTTCCCCCACCCCGAGGGTCATCTGAGCACTTCAGCGAAGAGGGGCTTGCATTTAAGCGGCCGCACAGCACTTGATCTCACTCAAGCCAGGAGGATGGCAGTTAGGAAACCAGCTCCTAGATATACTGAGGGGGTCCCTCAGCTATTTGCTGGATCTCTTGATGGAGAGGCAGGCCACAATATACACTCGGGCTGGCAGGAAGTTCTCCAACAAGATAGCATTGGTAGCATTGTGGATAGCACAATTGCTTCACAGCTCCAGGGTCCCAGGTTCGATTCCCGGCTTGGGTCACTGTCTGTGCGGAGTCTGCACATCCTCCCCGTCTGTGCGTGGGTTTCCTCCGGGTGCTCCGGTTTCCTCCCACAGTCCAAAGATGTGCAGGTTAGGTGGATTAGCCATGATAAATTCCCCTTAGTGTCCAAAATTGCCCTTAGTGTTGGGTGGGGTTACTGGGTTATGGGGATAGGGTGGAGGTGTGGGCTTGGGTAGGCTGCTCTTTCCAAGAGCCGGTGCAGACTCGATGGGCCGAATGGCCTCCTTCTGCACTGTAAATTCTATAAGATGACTAGTCTCGCCTGGGAGTTGGTTGCAGCACTTGGCAGTGCCAGCAGGCTGACCAAGAGCACGTGTGTGTTACGTAGGAAAAAGCTGAATGACCCATTCAAGCATCAAGGGTAAGTGCTCCCAGTCTCCTTTCTGCACTCGACTATTCTGTCACCCTTTGGAACTTTCCTGAATCTCACATGCTGCCATTCACGATGACTGGGCCTAACCATCTGCCTGACATTGAGGGCCTGTGAGAAAGGCTGTGTTCAGATGGGAAAAAGCAATTTTCTGAGGATACAGCTGCCACACAAGATTCCTGGAAACTGAACACGTGGTCACACACCAGCTGCACCCCTTCCTGTTTATAAATGGGACTTCCTGATGCCATGGGGTGGGTAGAGTAACCATGAGTGCAGTCGTTTGCTCCTTAAACGAGTGGCAGACCAGCTTTGGTGCTGAATCCTGTAGTCTTCACGTCCAACTAGACCTGGTCCAGGTCAAAGTGAAGTCCAATGCCCTTGCACAGCATGTATCCATTACCTCATGGATGCATTTATGGGCGATGCCTGTGAAGTGCCACACAGGGCAGCACGGTGGCACAGTGGTTAGAATGGCTGGCTCACAGGGCAATGACCCAGGTTTGATTCCGACCACAGGTGACTGTGTGGAGTTTGCATGTTCTCCCTGTGTCTGTATGGGGTTTTTCCAGGTGCTCCGGTTTCCTTCACAGTCTAAAGAAGTGCTGGTTAGGTGAAGTGGACATGCTAAATTGCCTCAAAGTGTCCAACGGTTAGGTGGGGTTATGGGGATAGGGCAGGGGATTGAACCTGTGTAGGGTGCTCTTTTGGAGGATCGATGCATATTCAATGGGTTAAATAGTCTCATTCTGCATTGTAGGGATTCGGAGGTCACCTGTGGTGCCCTCAAAATAACTTGTCGCATAAAAGTTGAAGGCTGCTGTGATCTTTACGGCCACAGGCAGGGGGTGCCCTCTGCCTCTACGTGGTGCCGAGTCGTAAAGAATGTGGCACAGGTACTGCACAGTCTCCCCGAGGCAGAGTCTCCTATAGCACTTAAAGGACACTCAAACCCTGTATGCTCAGGGTTGCCTTTTGTGCCTTCATGCCCCTTGTTCAGCTGGTGCAGCTCCGGCCTCCGAGTTTGCCCTGTGGTCTCCTGACGCTGTGTCGTCCCAGAGTGCCTCTGCTCGTTGCTGCTGGAGTCTGTGCTCCTCCAGGCTGTGATAAGAATAGCCAGCTCCACTGGCTCCATATCCATATCAATCGGTTAGTTGTAATGGATGAGTGAGAGTGATTCAAGGCCGACGGGAAGAATCCCAAAGCCTTCAGCTGCAGGGGATGGTGCCGGCAATGCATAGCACCCAGACCAACACTGCTAGGATGTCAACTGCAGTGGAGAGCGCAACATGCCCGGAGTGGTGGTGTCTAAGACATGGCTCAGTCTGTGACACTGTTGACTGGGGTCCCTGGGCTCCAGAGGCTGTCCGCCAAGAGTATCAAAGGCCTCAGGGCATGGAAAGCAGCAGGTTGCCTTCAACCGTTGATATGCATTCTGGGACACACGTAGATGTAGCACGAGGCCACAGAGGATCAATAAGTGTGAGGAGCACTGAGTGGCCACTGATGAGGCCACTATCATAGACAGGGGGAATGGAAATCTGTCACATTAAAATGTTCACCATTAAAACATTTCACGTCTGATTAATGTGAAGCCACTGTCACTTAATTTTCACAGTAGGCTTGCCTGCACCCCACCCCCTGTTACTCCCCACCCCCAGTGATCTGAGATCAAGAGCCCCCATTGTAGACTCTGTCATGAACATGAGTGTGAGTGCGCTGACAGCAGAAAGACAGGAGTCTGACGTAACCAGATCCTGGGGATCACCAGAGCTTTCCTCACAGAAAGTGATCATCACTCTCCTGACTTGTAAAGGGACCCACTTCCTGATAGTGCCAACAGAGGCCCATCGGCCCATCAGCCTGGAGTGATATTACATAGACTCCTGGAGGGGGAGGGGACAAGGTGGTCAGGGAGGGGCGGTGTGATTCGAGGTGGGGGGGAACGCTGTTGAACTAATGGACAAAGTCTCGCCCTAGGAGAACCTGCCGATGGTGAGAGCCTCACTGGTACTCCTGGCGTGTCAGACTCTCGCCATAGCCGGTCCGCCATCCTCTGTGGCATCATCCCCCAGCCCCTCCTGCTCCACCACCCCCTCAAGGGAGGCTGCATGTCCCTCCGTCTCCTCCAGCATATTGCCCCACTGCTGTGCCAGATTGTGCAGGGCAGAGCAGACCACCAGAAAGCAGGAGACCACCTGGTGGATGTCTGAGCCAGAGCGGTCCAGGCATCAGAACTGCATTTTCAGCAGCCCAGTGCACCACTCAATGACAGTACAGTGGCAGTGTGGGCCTCATTGTATTGGGTCTCCGCCTTGGTTTCAGGCCTCTACACCGGCGTCATCAGCCATGACCTCAGTGGGTATCCCTTGCCTCCCACAAGCCAACCAGTCATCCTGGGGTGGTCCTCAAAGACAACCTCAGAGCACCCAAGTACGTAGCTGTTATGCATGCCCTCAGGATAGCAGGCCCAGAAGTACATGATTCACAGATGGTGGCCGCACAAGTTCAGAAATTTCAGGGAGCCGGACCCCTTCCTGTTAATATTAAGCACTCCCATATGCCCTGGAGCTTGCAGGCTGACATGCATGCCATCGATGGTCCACTGGACCTGGGGCATTCCGGCGATGGCAGCGAATCCTGCAGCCTGGGCATCTTAGTGGGCCTGGCCCAGCTCAAATGTGATATAGTTGAATGCCCAGGCACAGAGAGCATCCGTTACATCCGGGATGCACCTGTGGGCTGAAGACTGGGACATTCCACACAGGTCCCAGCTCAAGTCCTGGAATGGCCCAGTGGTATAGATGTTTTAGGGCTGCAGTGACCTTCACAACCACCAGGAGGAGTATCCGTCTCCTTCACAGGATGCCATGTCCACATGTGCATGGTACAGGTGCCACACTGTCTCCCTGTTGACAGAGTCTTCTGCTGCACATGCTGCCCGTCAGCTCATGGAAGAACCAATGACGCCTGTACACCTATGCCCGTCGCTGGCCTCCCCTTCTGATCCCCTCCTCAGCTTGATCGGTGGCCAGGTCCTCAGGGTGAGTGGCTGGCCTATGCTCTAGCCTGGGTTGGTGTTGCTGTCGTCTTTGGGGTCTGCCCATCCTGGTTGTGACAGGTACAGCCCCCATGGGATCCACACCAGCAAACATATTTGTTTCCAGAAGAAATTGGAGGATGAGAGAACGAGTCAGTTAGGGCTTTCATTCCAGAACTCTCAAATCCCCAGGCTGTCCCACCTTTAAAGTGACTCCCCCACCTTTCCTCAGAGTGCCTCCAGCGAGCCAGTTATGCTGGCAAACCTCGCTCTGCACACTCACTCCCAGCAAGATCAAGAACCCCTAGCCTCCAGCCCTCTGCCAGGAACATTAGGGAGGCCATGCTCAGCTGCCCTCTGCTCATCCACTTACCCTTTGGCCATGAAAGGATCCTCAGTGGTGAAGCCATACTCTTTAGTGATGATTGCTGGCAGTTGACTCTATGATGCTGACTCTCCCAGAGTACAGGCACACTGTTCAAGCTCAAAGCTTGCTGGATATCAAGTCCACTAATCATCTTCTCAGACATTGCGCCTGTTTCTTTGAGAGATGGCTCGAGAGGTCAGGAACACAAAATGCTATCACAACTATAAAGGCTAATCTCTCATTTGAAATAGCCTTCAGCTATGAGGCTGGATTCTGGTCATTATCAAAGGGACTGAAATGGACTTTCAATAGAAGAGCCACAGCAGGGCTCTGTCCTGGAGAGTGTGGCGGGACAGACAGGCTGCAGTTGCCCCTATTTTGGGTTTCCACAATATTTGAAGATGGGTTGAAGGCCTCAGATGCAAAGCCCCTCACCCATCCACCCAGCAAGAGCTCCTGTGCCCTTGAGCTGCATGCCAGTAAATGGAAAAGGCTACGCACCACCACACTTCCCTCAGTAGTTATTGCGTCAACTTCCTGATGTTGAAAAGATAACTAAGCCGAGCCCGTGTGACTTTGCAATGGGAAGACGGAGAGGCTGCGGCATTCAACATCAATCTCGTTAATGAATGCAAATTATGCTTAATGACCGTCTCACCATCTTTGGGCAAGTACACCCTCAGGAGCGGGCTGGCTAAATCTCAAAATGGATCGGGCTTGGCGCCCATCTCGATTTTGGCCTTTCCCATGATCCGTGCCAGGTGTAACATGGTGACTGCATCATGCCCAATATGTTTTCTACAAATATTAAACAGGTTTATATGAAAGACACAATTGAAAAAGGAAGCTTGCAATAAATGCTTTATTGTAAGATTCGCCTTATCTCTCGCTCATAGTCTCAGTCTGGTTGAATGAATGTAAAGCAAAGTCATTTCTTTAAGAACACATTTTTGGCACATTCACAAACTCAACGAGCCCAATGGACTCCTTTTGCATCGTATAGATTCTATGGACTGGCATATCCCAGTCGCAGGCAAAGGTCAGATCTAGACCTCCGGCAGTGGTTTCCCCCACCGCCCTCTTGCTCCGGTGGGCAAGGCTCTCACCCGCTCGCTCTCCAGTCAACTTATCTTTTTGTTCCGAGTTACCCAAGCAGAAACCGTGATATTTAAAAAAAACTTACCTGGCAACTGCTGGCATGAAGCTCACACTCTCACAGTCTGGTTTCCCCATTCATTGGCTGACGATTGAACCTATGCATGAAGGAACTAGACTGTGATTGGATAAGCAAGCCTTGAGCATTTTAAAAATTCTGTCAGAGAGGTTTTGGAGTTAGATGGTTGCCTGCAAACAACATGTTGGGCTGCATGAAAGGCTTTGCAGACCGGCCCTTGGACACGCCTACTCTAGATTATAAAGTGCCAAAAATATTAAAGTAACAGTGATTCATTCCTGATTTTGCTTATGGATCTGGGAATTTATGAATGCACAACATTATGGATTCACAATACTGACAGACAAAACTGTAGCTACATTTTAGGAGATTACAATATTGCACGTGGAAAATACCCGGTATTGGGCAATCTGATTTACCATTTCTGCTATGCGAGGAAGGGGGTACGCATCAAGCTGTGTGAAGTGGTTTACGGTCTGGCTATAATCCACGACCATCCGTTTCTTTTCCCCGGACCGGACTACCACGACTTGTGCTCTCCAGGTGGCAAAGGGTCCGCCGAACTTCAGTGTCAGGCTTCGGTGGCTGCACTGGAAATCCAGTCTGAGCAGCAGGGGGGGGGGGGGGGGGGGGGGGGGGGGCGCAGAGGTGAGGGAGGATATACAGTTTGAAACGGATGTATTCGGCGCCCTGGATCGAGAGATCCGCAATACAATATCCCTTGATTTGTACCGAGTGGGACACGGGATGGGTGCGCAAGGAGCAGCGCCTTATTGTCTCAGGATGAATAAAGCTCTCCATGTTCCCGGAGTCGAAAAGGCATGGAGTGTCTCGCCCGTTGACTGTCATCATAGAGTTTTGGCCACGTCTGATCGAGGGTGATCGCTCCCAGTTGCGGGTAGTCCGAGTCCTCAGCCGAGTCAGATACGTAAAATGGCCACCGCCGTCAGTCGCACGTGTCGGGTTGAGAAGATGGCCGCTGCCAAGACGGCCGCCCCCATGATTCGGACGAGGCGGATGACACGTCAGAAGGGAGCGTGTCGGCTCGATGCGCAGCCGCATTGCGAGGCCTGTGGGCCTGTGAGCCTGATTTTCGGGCCTGCTGTTCTTTGTGTTTCTGGCCCTTGGGCCTAGCCAGGCAGACCCTCGCAAAATGCCCCTTTTTCCTGCAGCCGCTACAGATGGTGGAGCGGGCTGGGCAGCGTGGGCATGGATGATGGCCCTGCCCACAGAAGTAGCACGGTGTGCCCCCGGTCTGGGCAGGTCGCCGCATGGCGCTGGCCCGTAATGTGGCCGAGTCTGGGAAAGTCGGAGGGGGGCTCGCAGAGTCTGCGGGGTACGTGCCCAAATTATGTCGGGCCACTTCCAGCGAGGAGGCGAGCGTTAGCGTGTCCTGGAGGTCTTTTGCCCCGTTTTTGAGTAGCCGCTGCCGGATGTAGGTCGAGCGGATGCCGGACACGAAAGCGTCTCTGATGTGCAGGTTCATATGGATTTCCCCTGTCACATCCTGATGGTCACAGTCCCTGGCGAGCGCGGTGAGTTTTTCTACAAATTCGTCTAGCGATCCCCCCGAGCGCTGCCGGCAGGTAGAGAGCAGGTGCCGGCATGTACCTCGTTGATGGGTTTGACAAACCACTTGCGTAGTAACGCGACCGCCTCTTCGTAGGTAGTCACCTTTTTGAGCGTGTTGGAGATTCTGTGACTCACCCGGGCGTGGAGTAGGCGCAGCTTGCGCGGCCCCAGGATGGGAGTCTCTGAGGAGTCCAGGTAGGCCTCGAAGCATCGGAGCCAGTATTAAAAAATTTCCTTTGCCTCCGGTATCCGTGCTTCCAGATTGAGCTTCTCCGGTTTTAGGCCTGCGTCCATCCTGATGTTGTTTAGCTGATTAAATTGTTGTACCCTCAATAACGACACTTAGAGAGTAAAACGGTAAAGAAGGCTTTAATAAGCTAAGAACTGCCTGGTGCCGAGATGGGTGCTTACTGGGTGCCGTCCACAAGGCGGCCCCTTGTATACGGCTCCCAGGTTGGGCGGAGCCGGAGGCAGAGTCCCCCAGGGTTCCAAGCCCGGTCTTAAAGGGGACATCACCTTACATGATGATAAGGGTACAGTAATACAGTAACCGTTCATCACAGCTTTGATACAAGTTCGTACTAAAATACGTTTAAAATAAAATTCAGGGTCTTGGTGAGGGTACATCTGGAATATTGTGTGCAGTTTTGATCTCCTTATCTGGGGAAGAATATTCTTGCTCTCGAGGGAGTGCAGTGAAGGTACCAAACTGATTCACAGAATCACAGAATTTACAGTGCAGACGGAGGCCATTCGGCCCATCGAATATGCACCAGCCCTTGGAAAGAGCACCCACCTAAGCCCACACCTCACCCTATCCCCACACTTCCACCCTATCCCCGTAACCCCACTTTACCGTACCTTTTTTGGACACTTAGGGTAATTTAGCATAGCCAATCACCTATCCTTGCACATCTTTGGACTGTGGGAGGAAACCGGAGGACACCCACGCAGTCACGGGGTGAATGTGCAGACTCCGCACAGACAGTGACCCAAACCAGGAATTGAACCTGGGACCCTGGCGCTGTGAAACCATTGTGCTAACCACTATGCTGCCAATTCCCCATGACCTCTAGTGAGTACGAATTTTCCCAGTAATTTTGATGGGGCTTTTCCTTTAATGAGGGGAGCCAGAGCAGGATAAAAACCCTGACCTGGGTGAAGGTCTGAGTGGGAGAACCCTTTGGGGCATGAAGTAGTTTGATGTATGTGTTAAAAAGCCTTTATTTTTTTCATCATACCTTTCGTTCCTTGTGGTCACTCTGTGGGAATTCTACACTGGCAACGAGGAAAATGAAAATGAAATGAAAATCGCTTGTTGTCACAAGTCGGCTTCAAATGAAGTTACTGTGAAAAGTCCCTAGACGCCACAATCCAGTGCCTGTTCGGGGAGGCTCGTACGGGAATTGAACCGTGCTGCTGGCCTGCCTTGGTCTGCTTTCAAAGCCAGCGATTTAGCCCTGTGCTAAACCAGCCCCATAAGGATCAAGTGGAGCTACCGTTGGTGCCACATGCTGCGAAAACAGATTACTTCTCATAGGCCTCAGGAGGTCACTCTATACCAGCAGAGTTGTCACAAATAGGGAAATTGGAGCAATTTGATGCACGTACTGATGACTGGGGGCAGTATGTTGAGCTGATGCAATACTTCTTTCGAACGAACGGCACACTTGGTGATGAAAGGCTGCTCATGCAAGCACCACCTACAGTATAATTCAAAGCCTTACCTACCCCGATGCATCGGTTACACGGTCTTTCTCCAACTTAGAGGATTTGGTCAGGAAATATTTTAACTCCAAGCCACAGATAATTGTTCACCGTTTTCACAAAAGCCACCAAGAGTCAGGGGGAATCCATCAATGACCTTTTGGCCAGCCTGTGAACGTTTGTTGAATTCTGCAACTTTGGAACAATGTTGAACAAAATTTTGAGAGACCGTTTGGTTTGTGGGATCCGTGAAGCAGCGACCCAACAGAAGCACCTAGCAGAAAACCATTTGGATTTGCAGCGTGTGATTGAGATTGCTATCTCCCTTGATAGCACAGAGCAGGGAGTCCAGGACCTCCAAGGGATGTTGGTCCTGAACTGGGAATGACCAGGCGAGCACCATACTGCCTTCCCTAGGCCAGAAGAGACAGGCTATCTCAAGGCGACAGATCACCACTGAAGGGGACCCCAACCAGGAAGAGTCATAGACATAGAATTTACAGTGCAGAAGGAGGCCATTCGGCCCATCGAGACTGCACCGGCTCTTGGAAAGAGCACCCTACCCAAGGTCAACACCTCCACCCGATCCCCATAACCTAGTAACCCCACTCAACACTAAGGGCAATTTTGGACACTAAGAGCAATTTATCATGGCCAATCCACCTAACCTGCACATCTTTGGACTGTGGGAGGAAAGCGGAGCACCCGGAGGAAACCCACGCACACACGTGGAGGATGTGCAGACTCCGCACAGACACTGACCAAGCGGGAATTGAGCTTGGACCCTGGAGCTGTGAAGCAATTGTGCTATCCACAATGCTACCGTGCTGCCCCTGAAGTCGGACCATGAAGACAGGCTAGCAGCAGGCCACCGAGACAGGACAATAGACGGCCGCGGAAAGGCCAACACCCGGCCGGCCCATCAGACATAACCGCCCTTCCCGTGACCGAGTATATCATTTGGATGAGGGAGACGACCCGTATCATCTGCACTGCACAGCGGCACCGAAGGCAGCGCCTATTCATGTCATGCTCCAGGTGAACGGGCACCCCATACAGACGGAGTTGGAAAATGGGGCAGCAATGTCCGTGGTCAGCTGCCGAAAGTTTAACCAGGTCCAATCGAGCACCCAGGCTTCGGCTTTGCGGAACGCAGACACTCAGCTGGCCATTGGCCATTATGGGTACCTTGGTGGTCCCAGTCACTTACGGACAGCAATCGGCCTATCCTTGGTGGTAGTGCACGGAGGCGGATCGAGCTTGCTGGGCTGTGATTGGCAGTAATATCTCCACCTTGACTGGCAACAGGTCTGCCGCATGGACCCGCATGGACCAGAAGGCATCTTGGTATAATTTCCAGAAGTGTTCCAGGAGGGCCTGGGCACCATAAGATGGATGGCGGGCAAGATTAGTGTCGACCTGTTGGTGCAACTACACTATTTTCGTCCCATATGCTTGCGACCTAAAGTAGACGCAGAACTGGACCGATTGGAACACTTGGGCATAATCCACCCATAGTTCTTCGATTAAGCGGCTTTGGTTGTGCCCACGATGAAGCCTGACGGCTCCATTCGCCTTTGCGGCGACTATAAGATAACATTGAACACGATATCTTGCTTGGATGGTCACCCTGTCCCACGCCTTAAGGACCTGTACACGGAGCTCAGCGCGGGCCGAACGTTTATGAAATTGGACATGAGCCATGCATACCTCCAGCTGGTTAGGGTTAGGACCCAGGGTCCCAAAATTATGGTATGGTAAATACGCACCGGGGACTATCCGTTTACATCCATTTGCCTTTTGGGATCTCCTCAGCATGTGCAATTTTTCAGCGGGTATTGGAGAATATCCTAAAGGGGTTTCCACGTGTTGCGATCTATCTGGACGATGTGCTTATTAAGGGGTCTCCCACCAGGTACGTTTGCAGAAGCTGGCCGAGTGATGGCGGCGGAACCCGTGGGACCAGGACATCCAGGAGCTGGTCCAATAGATCTCGTGTGGAGTAGCCAGACTTCGCCACGCTGCAGAGGTAACATATTTAGGATACCGCATGGATCACCATGACCTGCACCTGGTCATGGACAAGGTCATGGACTTGCCATCAAACAAGTTCCCATCCCAGAAAGGCCGACGGAGCTTTGTTTGTCCCTGGGGCTCATTTACTACTATGGGAAATTCATCCCCAACCTGGCTACCCTGCTGACCCCCCTCATCGGTTATTAAAAAAGCGGCAGCATTGAGAATGAGCTCAGCCACAGCGCGAAGCTTTCTCCCAAGTCAAAAAGCAGCTATCATCATCACGGTTGTTAACCCATTTTGACCCGGCTTAGCTGCCGGTGGGAACGGATTGGCTGAGGGAGCTGTCCAAACTTTCAAACAGGGGATGAAGAAGCAGACTTCGGCATCCCTGGAGACACATTTAGCCAAGTTCCTTTTTTGTTCTCGGACCATGCCACGATGGGGGTCGCACCATCCGAGCTGCTCATGGGATGTCGTCTCTGCACTCATTTGAGTCTGGTCCTCCCGGACATCGATGCGGCAAGGAGAGGTCCGAGGCAGATACGCCACACGTACACCCCTATGCAACGTTCTGACGGGCGATTCGGCGCACTAATTTGGCGACGGGGCCACATGGAACCCGTGCATGGTACTGTCCCAGATCGGGCTGATATTGTATAAGGTGCGAGCACAAGGGCACAAGTCGAATAGGCAGGTGGACCTGCTCCTGGATGTCCTGGTCCCACTGGTTCCGCCTCCTCCGCTGCCATCACTGTCCCTGGCTCCATTGGCTAGGGAAGCCCAGGATGTCGATATCGAGGAAACAGGCCTTTCAGACACTCCGGGTCCCAATGTTGAGCCGGCAGCGTCGGCCCCACTCCGGCACTCCGTGTGAAAATGTCGATCCCCTGTCTATATGCGCCACCCGATGCCTCACTGCCGATGACCGAGCACCAACTCTGGGCAAAGGGGACACCACACCAGTTTGCCAACACAGATGCTGCTCAGGGCTTGGGGCGGGGGGAGCGTGGAAAGGATTGTTACAACCCCCATGGAGGTCACAGATTGTGGACCATCCTGTTCCCTGTGACCTCTGCCGAGTATGAACTACCCTGGTCATGGGCTGGGGCTTCGCCTTGAATGAGGGGAGCCTGAGCGATATAAACATCCCGACCTGGGTGAAGGTTAGATGGGAGAACCCTTTGGGAAGTGGAGGCGTTTAATGTGCATGTTAATAAACCTTTATTTTTGCATCCTGCCCTTCATTCCTACCCTTCGACTCTGTGGATTCTACACTCTGTTTCTTCTGACATTTAATTCCCATCTTCTTGGACTGGCCGCTGGCACTGACCAGTGTTGACATTGTCTCCCAGGCGGGATTCGTGACTTTGCTGGATGGCCTACTTTCAACCTGAGGATATATTATTGCCTGCCTCTTCTCCACGGCATCCAGCATACGGGTGAGGGTCCCCCTCTGTGAATCAAGGAGCTCTTCTCCTCGCTGCCATCCTCCTGGCTTGAATGAGAGCAAGTGCTGTGGAACCGTTTATAATAATAATCTTCATTCATGTCACAAATAGGCTTATATTAACACTGCAATGAAGTTACTGTGAAAATGCAACAACCCCTGCACTCAATGCTCAAATAACCCCCGGGGCTGGCGAATCATACTCTTTGCACCTCAGCCGTCTTTCCCGTGGGGAAAATTGTTTTTTTTCACAGTGCCTAAACATTGCGACCTGGATCCAAGCCATGGGGGCCAGCGGGAATCGCTCTCATTTTCTCTCTGGAAATGACACTTTGGGTGAGATTAGGCCGGCAAAATTTTACGGTCCCACCGATGGCGCATCCCTGCCGCAGGTTTAGTAGCGGCATGGGGTGGATTCAAGAGAAACCTGATTGACAGCGACTGGACTTAATTGCCTCAAATGTCCAAAGTATTAGTTCGGGTTACGGGGATAGGGTGGGGGTGTGGGTCTAGGTAGGGTGTTCCTTCGGAGGGTTGGTGCAAACTCAATAGGCTGAATGGCCTCCTTCTGCACTGTAGGAATCTACGGCTTCTATGACCAGAAGATCACACCACCAGCGAACGGCGAGCTTCCTCCCACCTCTGAGAAACACACTGCGGGGAAGACAGAGAATCTTGCCCTTTGTCATTTTCTGGGAAAAGTTCCACCTGTTAACTCTGGTACTCTTCACAGATACAGACAGACTTGCTGAATTTATCCAGCATTTTCTGTTTTTAACACAAAGAAGGGCATTGTGACCAAAACTGGTCCAATAGGTCACTTCTGCAATAATTTAAATTTATCCTCCGTTCTGGTTTTACGCTGTCTATGTGGAAGCATTGGTTGTCAAAAAATAAACTCCTTTTTTTAACCATGGGTTATTAACTAGGGCTTGTGTTGTAAGTTTGATGAGTAAAATGGGAAGTGTAAAGGAGAGTTACAATCAATTTTAATATCTGACTGTACGTCTCTCATTAAAACATCTCCAATAGTCACAGGTTCAAATAAAAATAATATGCAATTAATACAAAGTATCCACAGCTTAGAAGAAAAAGTTGCCAGAGAAAGAATGATTTCCAAGCCCATAATTTATTCAAAAAGAAGATTGGTGTCAGTTCTTCATTCCGTTTAAATGAAAATATATTTAGGTTGTGCAAGAATAGATCATGAACATAACGTAAAATATCTAAGTATTTATTCATCATGTGTAAGAGACATCTTTCACCCTGTAACACAAAGTAACAGTGCTGAGGGTGCGCTTTTTTTTTCAAAGACAGTGGTTTCCTGCTGCTTCTGGATGGGGAAATGTATGTGTAACTGTTGACCCACAAAATCTCTTGTGTGCACAATGTTGTTGTGCCGTTAGAGGAACAAGTCATCATAAGCAGATTTAAACATTTGGGAAATAAGATTAAAGGCTAGCAGGAATACCCCATAAATAATTCTATTCATGCAGCTCGTCATTCTTTTACATTTCAAATGGATATTTCCTATTGCAAATCTGGATGCTCTGAAAGAGAAAAATGAAAAGATAAAAATCACTTATTTTTAATGCATTTTTAACGCTACATCTGTGGGATAAGCAATTGCTCCTTCTTTGTATTTTAATTATTTAAAACAACTTTTTCACTAAATGTGTAATCCCTAAGAAATTTAAGTTTTCAGACTACTCATTCCATCTTTCAAGTTTGGTAAAATCCCTAATACTTAAAAATAAGGCAGCAATGAAGAACCAGTTTATTAGCCCATTTCTTCAAGTCTAATCCTGCACAGGCTTGATTGACATATAATCTGGGACTACTTTGGTTGGATCAGTATGCCACCAAGCCATTCATTTTCCAACAGCCATGAGGAAATATTATTGTTCTCCCTTTTTAGGCCACCTCGTGTGCCTGACCTAACCTCTAAAGTCAGCCACTGGCAATCTTTGTGACAGGTTGGTCTAATATTTCCCATAGCTTCAGTCCTTGAAAAAGGAAAGAAGCTAAATGGGCCTTGCAGAATTGTAACTCAGGTATAACGATACCAGTCCTGGCCATAACCACATAACAATCCTGAAGATCAGCCTTGGTTCGTATTGCAGTTTAATTTGAAATGTAAAATCACATCGTTAGCCAGTCAAAGGTGAATTTGTTTTGCACTATTAGCCTATTGACTGCACTTCAAAGCAGGTCATTTGCACACTGTTCAATTAACTTCATTATGGGTAACTACCTTTGAAGGGAATAAATAGGTCTCAGTAGTGTGAAATTTTGTGTCTTGCCGCAACTGACGATTTGGTCTATTGGGAATCTTGTTTATATAAACTCTGATAATAGATTGATGTCTGATATAAATCCACCTTTGGCGTTATGTGTCCATAACAGCTGTCCAATATATATGTATCAGTCAGTATCTCAAATCTGTGCACAGCATCAGTCCACAACTCAATGTGAAGAGAGCTAAAGTTCCGCACCATTTTCCATTTGCATTCCATTACCTTAGCTGTGCTAATGCATCTGTCATGATAATTAATGGAATTAAGAAAATAGAACAATAGGATACTTGAGCTTTCTGGAGTTTGTCCAAAAGCAAGAACTACATATGCATTAGACTAATGGTTATTTTTATGAAATTGAAGTATTGTAGACAGTCTAAATGATTGCAGAAAATTACAAGGAGATATTGACAAACTAGGTGAACGGACAAAATTGTGGCCGATGGAATTCAATGTAAGCAAATGTGAGGTTATCCAATTTGGACCAAAAAAATAGAACAGGGTACTTTATAAATCATAGAATCTCTACAGTGCAGAAGGAGGCCATTTGGCCCATCAAGTCTGCACCGACCCTCCGACAGAGCACTCAACCCAGGTCCACCCCGACCTATACACGTGACCTGCAAACTCTTGGACACTAAGAGGCAATTTAGCATGGCCAATACACCTAACCTACGCATCTTTGAACTGTGGGATGAAATGGGAGCACCTGAGGAAACCCACGCAGACACGGGAAGAATGTGCAAACTCCACACAGACAGCCACACAAGGCCAGAATCGCTGGCTCTGTGAGGCAGCAGCGCTGACCACTGTTCCACCATGCCACTGCTGCCCGTATGGGAAGAGGTTAAGTACAATGGATGTCTTGGGGGTTCAAGAGCATAGATCTTTAAAATGCCACAAACAAGTGCAGAAAATCATCAAAAAGGCAAATATTTTGCAAGCCTCTTTATCTAAAGGATTGGAGTATAAAGGCACAGTAGTTATGCTACAGCTATACAAAACCCTCGTGGGTTGGACCCCACTTGGAGTACTGTCAGCTATTCTGGGCACCACACTGTAGGAAATTGTCGGAGGGCATTTTGTGATACTGGACTATGATATAAATTATAGGTGGCCCTGTAACTACATTTGTGCTCCTATATTACTTTTGAATAGTTCTGATGAGACCAAAGGTACTCATTGGCTTAGATGCCTGTTTAGAAGAGGCAATTTGTAGAAATAGATAGTATATACACAATGCTTG
Source organism: Scyliorhinus torazame (assembly GCF_047496885.1). Taxonomy (NCBI): domain Eukaryota; kingdom Metazoa; phylum Chordata; class Chondrichthyes; order Carcharhiniformes; family Scyliorhinidae; genus Scyliorhinus; species Scyliorhinus torazame. The sequence continues at coordinate 108,634,657 of NC_092720.1, read as the reverse complement.
TTAATATCAGAAAGGACACAAAATGGCTGTTAACTATTTTAGCAATACTAAAGACACAAATGGCTGAACTAGCCACTTTCCTTTAAAAATAAGTTACAAACTGTGTAAACTACCTCATGAGAATCTAGGGAGTATTTCAACAGCCGCTGATAACAGCTTCCCAGAACAAGAAATGTTATGTGTCCTTGATAAGATCAAGGACCCCAGTTGCAGACAGGACATCATTATGTTAGTTTTGAATGACTTCTGTATGAAGTTAGGGGCGGGTAAGACAACACCCACTTTAACCATATATGTGATAACTGGGATGCTAGGAAAATTGGTTGACTGCATGTAATGAAGTGTGACGTGAATATATTTGATTGATTTTATGTAAATGGGAATACAACTAATTCCTCCCCTTGAATCTGTATGTTAACCCATGTGAGCCCAACATCAAATGAGAAAAGGTGCTGTCAAAGGCTACGGAGTCTCAGGCCTTTCCTCCCAGAATTCTGATATAATAAACTGCTTTTTTAAACTTATATTCAGGCCTTCGTGTGAATATTTTCACCTCTAACAAAATATATATTGGCCTTGGAGGGACTGCAACGTAGGTTTAAAAAAATAATACCTGGATTAGCAGGGTTGAGTTATGAGGAGAGATTACACAAAATGTAAGCCTGTTTTCAATAGAATTTAGAAAGTCTTCAAGGTGTTAACATGAAAAGACAGGGTAGATAAAGATAAACTAATTCCACTGGTTGGAGATTCTTAAACTAGGGAGCATGGTCTAAGCATTTGGGCTAGATCGTTCAGGAGAACTTCTTTTTTAGGAAGCACTTCTTCACTCAAAGGGTCGTTGAGGTTTTTAACTCTCTCCCACAAACAGCAGTTGAAGCTAGATCAGCTGTTAATTTTAAATCTGAGGTAAATGGACTTTTATTAAGCAAAGATATTAAGGGATATGGGCCAAAGGCAGGTATATGGAGTTAAGCCACAGTTCAGCCATGGTCACATTGAATGGTGGTACATGCTCAAGGGGCTAAATGGTCTATTACTGTTCCTATGTTCCCAAGTCATTGCAGCCAGAACTGTGAAGTTTAAAGCTTATACCTATGTAGTTTTAAAAAAAACATATTGTCAGAATTGAAACGTGGGACCTAAAGCTCTGTATAATTAAGAATTCAGTATCGGATCATTTGCTGGAGGGAAAAACATCCCTGACATGATAACCTCTTCATGTTCTCATCACTGCTTTTCATTGTGATAATGTTTATCAATTATATACCCAGTTTCTTTACAACTAGTTTCTCAGGGGTTTCATGCAAATTTGAACAGTAGTGCTTACCACTTTTTACCATGTGGAGTTTTCCAAAGATATACAATAGTTAAAAGCAGAACTGCCATCACTACAGGGACCAGCACCATCAAACCGTTCCTTTTACCTGAAATATATTTAGAGAATTTAATGAAACAGGAGTATGCAATCCAGCTAATCATTGTAAATGCCAATTCTGTTGGAACTATCCACTTTGTCCATTCCTCCGCTCTCTCCCCATGCTCTTATATAAGTTTAGTTTTCCAGCATTCATCCACTTCTCTTTTAAAAGTCATTCTATATTTTGCTTTCACCCCTGTTTCTGGTGAAGCTTTACATTTCTTGAAAATGCACAGTATTAATAAAAGTCTTCTGACCTCTGCCTTTATCCTGTTCATGATAAATTTACTCCATTACTGCTGGGTGGAAATAGTTTTTCCCGATCTAATGAAACCTGTCATAATTATGAACTTTATTGTCAAATCTTCTTCCAGCATTTTTTCTTCTAAGGAAAACAGCTCCAGATTCTCTTGTCTCGCCTCATAATTAGAGACTCTCTTCCCTGGTAACATCATTGTTAATCTTTACGGAACCCTCTCTGTGGTGTCAACATTTTTCCTGAAGTCAGGCAATATGGAGAGGCAGTGGTGTCCTACAATGTTTCAGATGCTATGTAAATGCATGTTGGTGTTGTTGTGCCTCCCAACTATAGAAGCCGGCAGCTGTTGAAGTTGTATCAGTCACATGTCGTAGCTAGCTGCTTTAAGGGGGCAATCTGCTGAAGGGTCATGTGACCCATTCATCAAATCAGTAACTAGCATGCGGGATCACCCGGGCAGAGTGCAGGCTTTTGCTCAGTTAGACCCTAGAGCCATGACTGGAAACGTTGAATTTATATCACCCTACAAATAGGTGTTGTGTTAATAAATGCCATAGTCCGTTCAAAACTGGTGGCGACGATCTAAAGAAAAAGCGCAGCAAGTCTGCTTGCAAGATCATCAGCTCAGATTCTAGTCTAGTTGAAGTCAAGTTTGCGAAGTAGTAGAGAGCTGCAGAGATGCCTGTATTTGATGGAATGGATCCGTTCGGCGCCTCTGCTGAAGATTGATTACGGTATGTTGAGCAATTAGAATTTTTCTTCAAAGCAAACTGAGTTGAGGAGGGGAAGAAGAAGGTGATATTACAAAGCGCACGTGGGACCCAAACCTATAACTTAATCCGTAACTTTAAGTCCCCAAAAGTACCCGATGCAAGATCGTTCATAGAGATTGTGGATTTAATAAAAGGGCAGTACCACCCAAAGACCTCCGTGATTTTGCAATGACTTAAATTCAATTCCATGGGGGAGACCCCCAGGGGAGACCATTGCAAACTACATAGCAAGGCTTAAGAAAATTGCGGAACGCTCATACTTCGAGACAACATTGAACGATATGTTGAGGGATCGCTTGGTTTGTGGAGTCAATGATGAGGCCACGCAGAGAAAGCTGCTAGCAGAAACTGAGATTGATTTTGAAAAGGTGCTGGAAATAGTGCTATTTCTGAAGAGCTCTGAGAAGGGCACCCAGGAACTTTAGCGCACACAGCATGGCTTGGTCCACCAGTTAGGGCAGGAGGCTGCAGGCTGTAGGGGTGGCAAAATCAGACACCAGTCTAAAACAAGAAGCAGATACCAAAATTGGTGGAGTTATAAGATTCAAGATAATGAATCAACAGACTAGGATTGTTGCAGACTGTTACAGGTTTGGGGGAAATCACTCCCCAGAGATTTGCAGATTCCAGGAAGCGGGAAGCTTCACATGCCCCTGGAAGGGCAATTTAAGGCAATGATTCAAGAATAAACAGAGCCTGCCTGGCAGCAGTAGAGTAAACACTTTAACATCAGTATATAGTATTGAAGATTTTTGTGCAAGTGATCGAACGTTCTTCAGATGAATATTGTGAAAACAGGCAAGGTAGCCCCCAGTACAGTGGTGTTATCCATCAATGGCATATCATTAAGAATGGAAGTAGGTACAGGAGCATCTGCTCCTGTAGTAGGGGAGCAGACCTACAGATATCTTTGAGAAGAAATTCAGTCTCTGTGTTTGCAGAACACATTAGCCAGATTGACCACCTACATGGGGGAGATCAGTAAGATAGTGGGGATGCCCAAAACACCTGTGAGCTATGGGCAACAATCTGCCCAACTTCCATTAATCATGGTGTCTGGCCAAGGACCAAGTCTAATGGGCCATGATTGGTTCCAAGAAATTAAACACAACTGGTTGTAAATTTTCTGAATTAAGGAAGGAGTCCTGCAATAAGTAATTTGGAAATAGCAGGACATTTTTCAAGGTGAACTTGGAAAATTTAAAGGGCTAAAAGCACCATTTTATTGAGACCCAGAAGCTACCCCAATTTTTTTCAGGGCTGGAACTGTGTCCGATGCTTTGTTGGAGAAAGTTGACTCTGAACTAAAAAGTCTGTAAGAACTGGGTGTCATCCAGCCAGTCCAGTTTGCAGAATGGGCAGCCCCCAGAGTGTCTGTGGTAAAACCAGATAAAACAGTCCACATGTATGGAGACTATAAATTAACAGTAAACCAAGCAGCAAAGCTTGTCAGATACTCTATCCCAAAGATAAAGGATTATTTTGCAAGACAGGCTGGAGGACATTCAAATACGAAATATGAGTCATATATATCAACAGTTGGAGTTGGATGATACCTCTGGAGGCTACTGACTATGAACATCCATAATTACATGAGTGAACATACTTCCCTTTTGGCGTTTCATCAGTTCATGCCATATTTCAAAGATCAATGGAAAGTTTATTACCGGGCTTGGCTTATGTCATGTCTATTTGGATGTCGGACACACGCAGCACCGACCGTCGACTCCGAGCCGGTGTCCCCCGAGGGTCTTGGCAGCTTGACCACCACGATCGTGTTCACCACCCTTGATCACTCATGCAACTGAAGAAGAACACTTGGCTAATCTAGAAGAAGCACTGAGAAGATTTCAGCAGGCAGCAGTTTGCCTAAAAAGGCAAAAAAGGAATTACCAAGCCAGTGAAGTAGCTTACCTCAGTTACCATGTGGATGCCCAGGGATTGCATCCCATGGAGGACAAAGTAAGGACAATAAGGGAGGCACCAGCCCCTAGAAACACCTTGGAGCTTAAATCATCCTGGGGATGGCCAATTATTACGGGAATTGCCTTCCAAATCTGTCAACGCTATTGGCTCCTTTCCAGGTGTTACTGAAGAAACACCAGTGATGGTTCTGGAAAGCACTACAGAGAGAAGCATTTAGTAAGGTCAAGCAACCATTACATTCATCTTGCCTACTGGTGCATTTTGACCAATCCAAGAACTTAGTTGGGGCTAAGAGGCCTATTGCGTACATGTCAAGAACCCTCACAAAAGCTAAGAAAGTTATTTTCAGATAGAAAAAGCAGGACTGTCTGTTGTGTACGGAGTGAGAAAACCCCACCAGTATGTCTACGGAAAGCATTTTAGTGTTGTAATGGACCACACGCCACTGTTGGGTCTTTTCAAGGAGAACAAGGCTATTCCACCGATTCAGCACTGGGTAGTGATCTGATCAGCCTATGAATACACGTTTGAACACCGACCAGAGATACAGATAACCAATGCTGATGCCTTTCAGCGTGTTCCACTGCCAGAGAGTATACCACCACCACAATCCTCAGCCCCCCCGCCACCCAAATACCACAGGAAATCATGATGATATTCAAATTCCGAGACATTTTGCCAATGTCAGCACAGCAAATACATTTTGGACTAGCAGAGACCTGTTGTTATCAAAGATAAGACACAAAATATCAGTATGTTGATAGAATGAGATGATTTCCAAAGATATGAAGCCACAAAGGGCGGCACGGTGGCACAGTGGTTAGCACTGTTGCCTCACAACACCAGGGACCCAGTTTCAAGTCCGTCCTTGGGTCACTGTCTGTGTGGAGTTTGTACGCTCTCCCCGTCTCTATGTGGGTTTCCTCCGGGTGCTTTGCTTTCCTCCTGTAATGATCTGCATATCTGTAGGTACACAAGGGGTTAATGTATAGACATCACAGCTAAGTAATCACTAGAGGGCAGCACTAGAGATGAGTATAAAAGACAGACTCAAGCTAAGATCCGCCTCTTCGTAAGGACAGGGACTAATGATCAGAGGTAGACAAAGACAGCTCAGCGCAGGTGTAGCTAATCATAAGTGTTTCTTATTTAATCTTGTTCATGTAACATCTAGTTTAAGCATTGGAGAGAGAACAAACTCACAGTTAATTTGTCAATGTTACTTAATAATGTTTTTATAAAATAAATTTAGAGTGCCCAATTATTTTTTCCAATTAAGGGCAATTTAGCGTGGCCAATCCACCTATCCTGCACATCTTTTGGGTTGTGGGGATGAAACCCACGCAGACATGGGGAGAATGTGCAAACTCCACATGGACAGTGACCCAGGGCCGGGATTCGAACCCGGATCCTCAGCGCCGTAGGCAGCAATGCTAACCGCCGTGCCACCATGCTGCCCTCTCAGTAAAGTATTTGCTCTAATTGGAAGACTCCAAGTATTAATCAACATCGAGTTGATTTTCATCCTGGCAAGAAGCAAATGAGTAACATATATTGCACAAAATAATATAACACTACTATCAGAAGTAGTAATATAATACCTCCCACAGACCAAAGATGTGTGGGTTAGGTAGATTGGCCAAGTTAAATTGCTCCTTAGTGGCCAAGGTTGTGAAGGTTAGATTTTGAGGGGTGGGTGGGGAGGGACATGGGTAGCATACCCCTTCGGAGGATCAGTATAGACTCGATGGGTCAAATTACCTCCTTCTGCACTGTAAGGATTCTATGATCCCTCATCCAATGGCCTAGTTGAGCAGGCAGTCCAGGCTTCAAGGACGGCTTAAAGAAACAATCAGCTGCCTATTTGGAAACAAAAATAACTCAGTTCCTCTTAGCATACTGGACCACGCAGCACACGACCACAGGTATGTCTCCAGCAGATCTATTGATGGGTCGACATTTAAGGACCAGACTAAGCCTCATATTCCCATATTTGCTGTGGAGGGTAAAGGCAAGACACTGCAACCAAAATAGGAACCATGATTCGACCGAAGATGCAGTATCGTTTAAAATAGATGACCCAGTTTATGTGAGAAATTTTGGGAGTGGACCAAGCTGGGTTCCAGGAATTTCTGTGGACGAAACAGGACCGTTATCTTATGAAGTGAGTGTACAGGACAGGATTTTGAGGAAACATATGGACTATCTGAATGGATAAGAGTCATCCCAAGAACCAGTGTTAGACCTGATTCGCTGTTGCCAGCTAAAGGTGTTGTTGGCTGCCCGAGTAGTGAAATGTCCAATCAGCCTGAATCAGGCAAGAAAATTGTTCCGACAGAGGAGGTTGAAGCATTGGTACCTGAAGAGAGACCCAGTGTGCTAGTTTCTACAGAGAGTACCCCAACAGAAGGACCCCAGTCAGTGGAGATATGCCATTCCAAGAGGAAGTGGGTGCCACCAGAAAGAATAGGTTTTTGATGAAATGATTAAACTGTTAATTATTGTAAATTATGGGGAACTGTATAAGTTAACTATCATTCTGTATATTACAAAACTTAGACGGGGAGGGATGTAGTAGCTAGCCCCTTTACGAGGCGATCGTCTGAAGGGTCATGTGATCAGCTCATCCAATCAGCAACTAGCATGGGGAGGGGCGTCACCCGAACAGAGCGCAGGATTTTGCTCAGTTACATAGATGTAACATTCTATGTACATTCACCATGTAAATAGTTGTGTTATACTTTGTTCCAGACTGGTGGAGCCAAGTTACTACATCGTGGATATAGAGGCATTGATAGAATCCACCTTTTTTAGTAAAGAATCTACCTTTTAGTGTATAACTAATTAAAGTAATAAATGGCCCAAGATTTAAAATGGTTTCTTGAAAACACACCAAATAGTGAGAGGCTGTTTCCCATGAGAATATTCAAGATAAGAACCTCCTAGACAAACTAAGGACACATTTGGCCAAGTCAACGATTTGGGGCAACATTCCCAGAAACTGTTTTCATAGCAACCGATAAGTTCCATAAGAAAGGCATATTGCAAATCAGCCCATGTTAAAATTTGATGGACAAATACATATCGAATTGAATTAACTATGAAAGAACTTTAACCCAATCGCAGCCAGAAAGGGGAAAGACATTATTGACAGCAATAATCTTTAAAGAATACGTGCCGGTTTGACAAGCCATTCTAGAATCACTTACTTTAATCTCTAAAGCTACTTTTCTGCTCTGTCGCTTTGAACAGCTATTTTGTTTTTATTTTCAACTTTCTGTATTCAATTAGAAAAACCATTAGAGCTTTGATTTGTATTGAATTCGGCTCAGCACTCTGTATTTGCTTAGACAAAATACTGATCAAGAGATATCTGAAATTCAAACTGAATAAAAGCAATTTACTTCATACATGAAGCTCTGTTTCATAATCTGACGAATAGTGTATATCGTGCGGCGACATGTAAGATACACTAACCAAAGCTCAGATCTAATAGGCATGCATGTATTACATAATATCAGAATCGCACATTCTCAGCTCAATTGCTATGTAGGAAAACCAAAACCATTGTGTAGATCATTTTTCCAATTTCTCACCCTTGGAATTGGTCTTGTTATCCCGGCTGACAGTCACGGGGTCGCTGGTTGCGTTACTGACTGGGTTTTCTGCTATGCATCTGTACACATGTTGCTCCTCTTCAGTAACGCAGTCTATCACAAGCACTGTCCCATCATATGTTTCATTGCGAACTCCAGACAAGGTCACCTTTTCCCAATGAATCAAGTAATTTGTTCCATTGGAGACAGAGCAGTTCAAAGTGATATTTGGTGAGCTCGCACAGTTACCAAGAACCACTGTCTCAGGTTGGGAAACAGGTTCTGCAATAAACAGATAATAATTTACCTACACAACATAGTCATTGCACTTATTTGTTTTATACGTTGCCCTGTGAGACATTGTAGATAAACTAGAGCACAAATGGAAGACTTTCTGTTTTGTGTTTAAGTCAATTCATGTTAAAGCTTAAAGTTCCACTGGAACAGACATCCTGATATTAACTTATGCGTTGTTTTTGTGCTTTATAAATGCATCCAACTGATGCATTATGCAAGAGGCAATGGATTTCTTGTGAACACACCACCAAGGTTGTGAAATGCACTGGGAATTTTCCTGAGCTTTTCCCACTCCACAGCTGTAACTTTGGCAGATATGGGCCCATAAATTCCTGGTTCCCCAGCATTACCTTTAGAGGGTATCCAATGATGCCCTGGGGAATCCCTCCAGGAAGTTGCCACTTAAAGGTTTACTTGGCAGTTGCCCAGAAGTGCGAACATCCTTCGAACAATTGCGCTGGGTTAGGAACCATCCGACAGAAGCGATTTAAATCAATAACGGTGGATGGTTCTGCCAGTTTGAACCTGATAGTTACTCTGAATGAGTTGGAAGAAAAAAAAAATCACTTCTAACTCCAGAGTAACTATTTAAAAAACCCAGACTTGCACAGGAAACCCACACACACACAAATCCTATGGGGACCAACCATCCCACCCCCACCCTTCCCTGAACTGGCCCACCTCCTCCCAAGCCCGCCTTCCCCAGGCCCGCCCTGACCACCCCCCCGAAATCCACTCAAGCAATGTGGGTTTCGCTAGCTAGGCCAGCATTTGTTGCCACTCCCTAATTGCTATTCAGAATACACTGGTGAGCTGCCTTCTTGAGCTGCTGCTGTCCATATGATGCAGGTGGTGCTATTATTGCCAATTAATAATGATGCTCTTTAGAGTCCCCAGGCATCAAATGATACCACCACAAGGCTTTACCAATATTGATCAAAGGACCACACAACCAGTTAGTCAGTTCAATTTCAAAGATGGTGTATTTACACACAAGGATTACTTCGACATGCAACACAAAACACTACAAGTTAAACTACACCTAACAACTACAATAACCTATACTTAACTTCAGGGCAACTGGCTCTATGCAGATAGACAAGGCCTTTGTCCGGATCTTGCAAGGCCGGGTGGAAGAAGTGGCTCTGTTTCTGCTGGGCTCATCCGTCTGGTAGCGATTGATAGTCTTGAACTTGTCTGTCTGGTCGTTATGCTGCACTTGGGTTGGCATAGGCCGGATCCAAGAGAGACCGAGCACATGGCTGTGTCTCTTCTTAGCCCTCTGGGATTTTGCGCTCTTTGGGGCAGTCCTTAACTTGGACCCAATAATTCGACAGGCTTCGATCACTGCCTTCGATTTTGGCCAATAAAGGGGCGGGTACCTTGATGGCTGGGCGAGTCCTTAGCGGCCATTGACCTTGGCTGTTTGGGCTCCCTGAGTAAAGGGAGTGGCGCCGATTAGTCTGTATCTGTATCAGTTACCTGAGTACAGTTCTTTTGTTCTGGGGAAATGGGCCATTAGAATGCAAACGAGCGGGGCATTCGATCGCGTCTAGCTATCCGGGTTACAAATACACACACAAGCTCTGAGTCTGTCTGAGTCCTGGGTTGGCCATAATTCCCATGGTCCTTTGCAGATGGCCATCTGAGATGGCTACACTTTTAAGGAGGGTTGTTCCATGATTTTGACCCAGAGGCAGTGAAGGAACGCCGATACATTTCCAAGCAAGGATGGTGAATGACCTGGAGGTGAACTTCCAGGTGGTGGTTTTCCCAGTATCTGCTGCCCTTGTCCTTCTAGATGGTAGTGGTTATGGGTTTGGAATGTGCTGTCTAAGGAGCCTTGGTGAATTCCTGCAGTGCATCTTGTAGATGGTACACACGGCTACTACTGTGCGCAGGTGGAGGAAGGGAGTGAATGTTTGTGGAAATGATGCCAATCAAGCGGGCTGCTTTGACCTGGATGGCATTGAGCTTCTTGAGTGTTGTTGGAGCTGCACTCATCCAGGCAAGTGGAGGCTATTCCATCATGCTCCTGACTTGTGCCTTGTAGAGGTGGACCAGCTGATGAACTAATTTTTAAAATCACATTGCAAATCATAAATTGATGTAAATGTTTGTACTGAACTATTGATATTGAGTAAGGTATTGATCTAGCTGTTTACTTCATACAGAAACTGTTTGAAAATGATCAAAACCAATTTACATCACGAGTTTTCAAGCTTCAAAGAAAAAGATGTTCCAATGTTACTACAACCTCAAAGTTAACCAAATTTCCAGTATTTTACTTACCAAATACTTGTATTCTGAAAGTACTTTCTTCACGGTTTTTCAGTTTTGTCCCATAGTAGTCAATGTGTATTTCATAATTCCCAGTGTCACTGTCATGTACATCATTCAACATCACAAAAGTGCTGTTGAATCCAACTCGGTGTTTATACAGTGGGTGGACGATGTGCAGCTTCTCCGGATTAATAGATTTCCATGTAAAAATCTTAAAGGACACTGGAAATTTCAATCTGAATGTTACGTCATACTGATCAGTGCCTTCGTGCTTTATCGGGAAGAGGACCTGTTCTCCTGCACGGGCGTTAATGATGATGCCAGATCTGGCGATTAATGATTCTCCACATACCACCAAAATATGAAATACTGGAAAACACAAACATGGATTGTACACGTCATTATTTTATTGCTGGTCTAAGAATTATAAAATGTATTGACTCAAGATGGGTGAGGGTAAGGGCATATATATACTCGCAAACTATTTGGCGTCTGGTGCGGTTCCCGTTTTTGGCCTTGCCCGCTATTCACCGGCTTCGTTACACTTGAGCGCGAATGTAACGAGGCCGGAAGATCACGCCCTCTGTCTTTCTATTCAGCACTTATATTCTTCAGGCTTAGCTGAGTGGATACATTCTTATGGGTAGGGAGGTTACACTGCTTGCGAGGTCAATGTTACATCTACATTTCCGAATTACTTAGTAATATTTTTTCTTGTGTCATGAAAACATTTTTTCTGTCAAACAATGATTTTTTAACCTACCCTCTGGAAATACAAATTGAACTTTTAAAAACAGACACTTTTAAAAGCAGACTAAAGTATGGCTTGTGTTCGCAGCCAAGGATGGCTATCCAAATTGCATTACTGTACATTTTACATTGCACCCAGTGGTGGTGGTGGGGAGGCAGAGGCACAGTTCTGCAGTGACATTGTCACTGGCCTAGAAATCTAGAGGCCCAGGATAAAGCTCTGGGACTGGGGCTCGAATACCACCGCAGCAGATCGTGAAATTCGAATTCAATAAAAATCTGAAGCGAAAAGTCTAATGGTGACTGATTTGTTATATTGTAGGTGTAACATAAGCAGCTTCCCTGTGGTGCACTTAACAAAGGAAGGTTCAGACGTGGAGATAACTTCAACACGTTTATTAAACTATTTACACTTCTATTACTCGGGTTCGACACCTCTGCTAATCCTACTATAGCTACCCAGACTGACTAACCAGTTGCTGCAATCCACATGGTGGGTGTAATATTGAATCAACCCTGTGTCTCTACTCACTGACTGTCTCCACTAGAAAGAGGCAGATCGTGTGTGTGGTGTCCTTTATATATGGGTTGGTGTAATGCCCCCACTATGGTCGTGTCACCTCCATGTGTATCGTGAATGTCCATTGGTCGTGTCCTATCTAACTGATCTATTGGTTGAGTGTGTGTGTGTGTGATGTCTCTTGTGCTCCCTCTAGTGTCTAGCTAGCCTACATGCATTTACATTGATGCACATCACCACATCCCCCCTTTTTTATATGTTCCATATTTTCTGTACACTTTAAGAAAATTGAACAAAGAACAGGTAGATAAGGTAAGGTACATACAAGTCATGGGAACAGTGATTAAACAATAAGTCCAAATCATTCGTGTGAGTCCAAAAACCATCAATCATCAAGGTCAAATGTCTCTCTTGGTTATGAATGCCATCAACTTCCCTGTGCCACAGGAACCAAGAAGTGGTCAAATCACTTTGCTGTTTGATTTGGAGTTCCTTTCTTTTTTCGATGTTTGTGTTGTGATGGTGCTGTCGAATAGCATCTTGTAGCTGATAAGGTGTTGACGTTGAAGAGGTACCATCAACAGTATCATTCGAGGTCATGGATGTGCCATATGTTGAAGTTGGATAAGACTGTACATACTGGTTCTGGCCACATGCTGTGCTGGAAGGGTGATCCTGCTGCGAACCGTTGAAGCTTGTCGAATTGGAAACAGAATTGCTGCTCGCATAAATACTAGGTGATGGTGTGAAACTAGAACTTTGCATCTGATAGGAATATGCCATCTGGCCAGGCTGGGGAGCAGCAAATCCTGGGCTGTAACTAAGGCATCCAGTCTGTAGTGCAGATTGCGCTTGCGGTAGTCCTCCTTCGGTCTTGATTCCATTAGTGGGCAATCCATAGTGCTGGCCTGTTTGAGAATATGCTGCATAGACTGCTGGCTGCTGCTTGCCTGAATACTGGGTTTGTCCATCATTAGCTGTCATTGGCTGCACTGCTGGTGTGGATAAAATGTGTGGATATTGCTGTGGCGAATATTGGTGTATTCCTCTTGGACTGTAGCCGCTGCTTGTTATTACTGACCCAGTGTAATTGGTAAGTGATCCAGCGTTGTGGCATCTGCTGTCACCCTGAGCGTGCCATCACTGAGGTTGCGGCACTCCCTGTCTGGAGTAAAGTCCGGCTTACGTGAATCAGAATCTGCGTTTGGTTGCTCCCCATCTGGAGTCTGGTCTGTTTTAACTGAGTCAGTGTTGGTTTGTTGATGCTCCCCGTCCAGAGTCTTAGCAGATTTACTGGAGTCAGCTGAGATTTCTTGAAGCTGCACGTCTGGAGTCGGAACATGCAAGAATGCATTGACTTGAGGAGAGGTTCGAGCGAATGAGGGTGTAAGTATCATGGTGTCACCGGAGTCACCAGTGGTCTCACACTGATCGTCGAGTGCCTCTGTACACACTAGCTGAGGTCTGTCACTTTGCACATCTTGCATGGGAAGTGGGATGCTGTTGTCACTCGTCTCACATACCGTGGGTAGAGCCTCAGTAGCTGCTTGTTGTTCACTTGGGTTGGGTAAATTGTCAGAGTCTTCATCTGGTGATGCAAGCAATGTGGGTGGACTGTCAGTGTCTTGCTGTTGTCCTTCATTTGGGCTTGGACTGTCATCGTCGCTTTGTTCTTCACTGGAGCATGATAGGCTGTCATGGTCGTCCTGCTGTGCACTGGAGCGTGGTAGACTGTCATAGTCTTCTTGCTGTTTACTTGAGCATGGCAGACTTGCATCATCTGCCGCTAGTTGGTCAGAGGAGGTTGCTAGACCCTCATGGTCTTGTTCCTGCAAGGACTGCGCGTCGGAGTCTTGCATTACTTCTATCGTGGAGGCTGTCCATGAGCTCGCTGCGGAGGCTTGTGACACTGGAGTCACGTCTTGTGTGTGCAAGGACTGCGCTCTGGAGTCTTGCTTTTCTTCTATCATGGAGTCTGTCCATGAGCTCGCTGTGGAGGCTTGTGACACTGGAGTCACTTCTTGTTCATGCAAGGACTGTGGTGTGGAGTCTTGCGTGATTTCTTTCGTAGAGTCGGGAACCCTGAGCGGTGTGTGGACCACGCTCTGTGTGGCAGCAGGCTGCTCTCTGTGGGCTTGTACTACTCTCTGTCTCTTGGTTTCAGGCCGCAGCATAATCCCGCACTCACGAGTCGGGATGTCGCATATGCTGGGCTGAAGATCCTCAAATCCGAAGAATGAATCCGCGTCTGCGTCGGATTCAGTACGGGGGTCGCCAATGTGCAACACGTCTAGTTGCGGTTCGGATTTCGTACTGGGGTAGCCTCCCAAGGAGAAAGGTTCATCTGAGTCGTTGACTTCTAGGACCATATCATCACTGTTTGCGTCGGAGCCGGCATTGGGCTCACGAGGTCCAGAGAAAATGTAAAGGTCGGTATCGAAGTATTCAAGGTCGGAATCTTCGGTTTGGGCGTAGGTAACTGCTTGTTGCAGGGTTCTTCAGAGATTAATTTCATTTCCTGTTTCAATTTGAGGCATTGTGCTGTCATTCCAGGTAAAGGAGGAAGGTTTCTTACTGCTTTGAAAGATTTTTTCTTTGATTTGGGACATTTCCCCTTTAAATGGGCATAGTCCGGGGCCTCTGACATCATGATGCATGTGACATCATACGTAGGAAGTGTTTGCACATGCGCAAATCGCTATTCCTGTACCGGGGGCCATTTTCGTGATTGTGCATGCGCGGCGTCTCGCAACTGCACAAGTGCAGTCCCTTTAGAAAGATGGCCGCCGATCAAAATTGTTCTCTGCTCTGGGATCTCAGCCTCGTGGTGAGTACTGGTGCTTCTCTTACCTTTTCTTGCAGGTTGGAGTGTGTTTTCCTTCCAGTATTTGCCGAATTTGTCCAGGACTGCCTGGAAGTCGCTCCTGTTTTGCCCCTTGGAGAACTTGAATTTTTAAACAATTTCTTCTGCTCTGGCACCGGCAATGGTGAGGAGAAGCTCTGTCTTTTCAGCATCGGCCACTTCTTCTTGTTCGGATACCACCAGGAAGATTTCAAACATTTGCCGGAATACCCGGCAGTTTTCGCGGAGATCGCCGTGGCACTGGAGCTGCTGCGGAACCCGGATCTCGAACAGCTTGCCTGGGTTTTGTTGCTGGTTGTCACTGTACGCTGAGGTATGGCTATCTGGATTGAAACAGTTCAGTCCTGGTACCATGATTTGTTATGTTGTAGGTGTAGCATAAGCGGCTTCCTTGTGGTGCACTTGACAAAGGAAGGTTCAGACGTGGAGATAACTTCAACACGTTTATTAAACTATTTACACTTCTATTACTCGGGTTCGACACTATTGCTAATCCTACTATAGCTACCCAGACTGACTAACCAGTTGCTGCAATCCACGTGGTGGGTGTAATATTGAATCAACCCTGTGTCTCTACTCACTGACTGTCTCCACTGGAAAGAGGCAGATCATGTGTGTGGTGTCCTTTATATCTGGGTTGGTGTAATGCCCCCCTGTGGTCGTGTCACCTCCGTGTGTATCGTGAATGTCCATTGGTCGTGTCCTATCTAACTGATCTATTGGTTGAGTGTGTGTGTGATGTTTCTGGTGCTCCCTCTAGTGTCTAGCTAGCCTACATGCATTTACATTGATGCACATCACCACAGTGACCATGAAACAATTGCCATAAAACCCATCTGGTTCACTAATATCCTTTAGGAAGGAAATCTAGGGCAGCACGGTGGCGCAAGTGGTTAGCACGGTTGCCTCATGGCGCCGAGGTCCCAGGTTTGATCCCGGCTCTGGGTCACTGTCCGTGTGGAGTCTGCACATTCTCTCCGTGTTTGCGTGGCTTTGGCCCCCACAACCCAAAAAAGATGTCCATCGTAGGTTGATTGGTCACGCTAAATTGCCGCTTAATTGGAAAAATGAATTGGATACTCTAAATTTTCAATAAAAGAAGGAAGGAAATCTGACATCCTTACCTATTCTGGCCTATGTGGTTGACCATGAAATGGCCTAGAAAGCCGAGCAAAACTAGGGTCAATGGGATTTTTGTGTCACCAGCAAATGTAGCAACCATACCATGAGTCCCTTCACCCAAATAATTTCTGTAAATTGTAAAGAGTTGATGTCCCAGCACTAAAGTCTGTGGCACACCATACATCACATTATGTGGACCAGAAAATTACCCATTTATACCTCTGTTTCTTGTTAGGTCGCCACTCTTCTATCCATGCCAATATGTTACCTCCTAAACCAGGAGCTGTTATTTTCTGCAACAACATTTGACGAGGCACTAAGTACAGTTTATTCACTGGTTCTTCTTTAGCCACAGCACCTGTTACTTCTTCAAAGAACTCCGCTAAGTTGGTTAAACAGGATTTCTCTTTGTGTGTTTAAGCTTCTGCTTTCTCTGCAGTATAATAATGTAATAATAATAATAATCTTTATTGTCACAAGTAGGCTTACTTCAACACTACAATGAAGTTACTGTGAAAAGCCCCTAGTCGCCACATTCCGGCGCCTGTTGGGGTACATGGAGGGAGAATTCAGAACGTCCAAATTACCTAACAGCGTGTCTTTCGGGACTTGAGGGAGGACACTGGAGCACCCGGAGGACACCCACGCAGACACAGGGAGAACGTGCAGACTCTGCACAGACAGTGACCCAAGCCGAGAATCGAATCTGGGACCCTATTGCTGTGAAGTAACAGTGCTTACCACTGTGCTACCGTGCTGCCCATGTAAAAGGGCAAGTAGCTGAAATGTTCACAAGAGAAGACCTTAGTGGGGTTCCTCGTTCCTCCCTCTCTCTCTCCAACCAGCCTGCTTGTTTTTGAACCCTTTTTGCCCGAGCTCATTCTGATTGCCTGAGATCACCATGGTCACCCATGATGCCCTTCTGCAAATAGAGACATGTTGAAGGAAATTAACCCCACATTACCGTCTCCAGTCAAATCAGCTCGCTATACCCTTACATTACATTCACAAGGGAACCATTAAGAACAAAAAATTAATCTTGAAGCCAACCAAGTCATCAAACACCATAAACTGTATATCCCCTTTATTAATCTGGACTCTTAATTTGATTAATTTGTCCTTCCCCATTCTGTAATCTATTTGTGAACTTGTGTAACTTCAAGTGTATGTAAATGCAGAAAATTTGGAGTGCATTTTATTGTTTTATTTATACTGGGTTAACTAAAATAAAGCTGATAACTTTCTTTGTGAAACTCTAAAAAGCCTGCTTGACTGGGCCTTTCCAGATCACAGCACACAAACAATGAAATGCTCGATGAATTGTCAAGTACATCCTATTCGGAAAAACCTTGCTACTGTTAAACTAGGAGTGGGAAAAGGGTGGAGCATTCAATCCCTTCTCCCTGATCTTAACACCTGTATACACAAGGATCGGAGGCCATCATTAACATGTATTACCTGAGGAAAGTTTGAAGATGTGAACATGAAATGAATCTGAAAATTTCATTGTCTATACTGCACCAAATTTCCCTTTTCTTTTCTTCTTCAAGAAGGCTGGCTGACCCTAAAAGAGAGGAAAAACTATTCTGAAAAGGCAATATGCTTAGCAGACTATTTAAGCAGGCATCAGTTACCTTTAAAAAAATTAATTTATGGGATGTGGGTGTCGCTGGTTAGGCCAGCATTTATTGCCCACCCCTAGTTGCCCTTCAGAAGGTGGTAGTGAGCTGCCTTCTTGAACCAATGTAATCCCTGAGATGTAGGTACACCCACAGTGCTGTTAGGGAAGGAGTTCCAGGATTTTGACCAAGCGACAGTGAAGGAATGGTGATATTGTTCCAAGTCAGGGGTGGTGAGTGACTTTGAGGGGACCCCCCCCCCCCAGGTGATGGGGTTCCCAGGTATCTGCTGCCTTGTTCTTCTAGATGGTACTGGTCGTGGGGTTGGAAAGTGCTGTCTAAGGAATCTCGGCAAGTTCCTGCAGTGCATCTTGTAGATGGTACACACGGCTGCCACTGTTTGTTGGTGGTGGAAGGATTGAATGTTTCTGGAAGGGATAGCAATCAAGCTATCGGTCACAAGGTGGGACAATAAGTGGCAATGAGGAAATAAGAACCGTACAAATTTAATAGATAAGTTAAGTGAGCGGGCCGGGCCAAAATGTGGCAGATGGATTTTAACTTGGACAAGTGTGAGATCATCCATTTTAGTTGGAAATATAGAAAGGCAACGTATGATTGAAATGGTGAGAAATTTCGGGATTTAGAGATGTGGAGAAACAACTTCTCCTAAAGGACTATGAATCTGTGGAATTCGCTACCCTAGAGTGCGGTGGATGCTGTGACAATGAATACATTTAACGAGGAGTTAGACATATTTTAAATTAATAATGGGTTGAAGGGTTACATAGAACGGGCAAGACAGTGGAGTTGAGGCCATGATGAGATCAGCCATGATCGTATTGAACGGTGGAGCAGGCTCGAGAGGCTAAATTGCCTACTCCTGCCCCAAGTTCTTATGTTCTTAGCTTCTAAGAAAGAACTATTCTGTCTAATTCCACCTTCTAGCTCTTGGTCCGTAACTCTGTAGGTAACAGCACCTCAAGCACAAATCCGGTGTTCTTGATTAATAAGGAGATCAGGGGTAATGGGGAGAAGGCAGGAGAAAGGGGATGAGGAACATATAATCCATGATTGAATGGTGGAGCAGACTCGATGGGCCGAATGTCCTAATTCTGCTCCTATATCTTATGGTCTTACAGTCTCTTTGGCTGCTGTATCCTGGATGGTGTCGAGCTTCTTGAGGGTTGCTGGAGCTGCACTCATCCAGGCCAGTGGAGAGCATTCTATTACACTCCTGACTTGTGACTTGGATACGGGAGACAGGCTTTGGGGGGAGTCAGGAGGTGAATTACTCACCGTAGGATTCCGAGCCTTTCACCTGCTCTGGTAGCCACAGTATTAATATGGCTAGTCCAGTTCAGTTTCTGATCAATGGTAACGCCAAAGATGTCGATTACAGGGGTAATGCCATTAAATGAAATGGGGCGCTGGTTAGATCCTCTCTTGTGGGAGATAGTCATTATCTGGCACTTGTTTTTTTAAAACATTTTTATTCAAGGCCTTTCAACAAAATATCAAAAGAACAACCAAAGAACATCAGAAGAACATAGCATCAACCCAACGAATAATCCAACCCTCCAACCCTCCTGACACCGACCCCCAACCACGTCCCGCCTTCCCCATTTTAATTCCCTTACCCCCCCTCCCTCGAAAGCCACCCCGCCCTCCGCTCACTGACCCCTCAATCCTCCTTGCAGAAGTCAATGAACCGTTTCCACCTCCGGGTCCACCCTATTACAGACCCCCCGCCGAGTGAACCTGATCTTCTCCAACCTCAGGAATTCTGCCAGGTCGCTCACCCACACCCTGCCTTCGGCGGCTTCGAGTCCCTCCAACAAAACAAAATCCGTCTCCGGGCTATCAGGGCGGCAAAGGCCAATGCATCAGCCTCTCTCCCTCCCCTTTCATTCCCGGTCTTCCAGCAGCACCCCCCCCCCAACAATTCTCGAGCGGCTGTAACAAAAAACCCGAGTCCCGCCGGCGCCATTCTAACCTGCTTTCAGCCAGCGGGACCTCGGTGTGGAAGGGTCTGGACGCAGCCTGTGGGAGGAGGGAGGAGGGGGATTGACCCCGGGGGGCTCCGTTGTGGCCTGGCCCGCGATCGGGGCCCACCGATCGGCGGGCTGGTCTCTCGGGCTAGGGGCCTCCACTCTTCCGCGCCAGCCTCCTTTAGCCTTATGCCATGTTGCGTCGGGGTCGGCGTGGAGAAGGGAGACACTGCGCATGCGTGCGTTGGCGGCGGTGTCACTGCTCATGCGCGGACCCCACGCGCCCAGTTGACGCCAGGATCAGCAGCTGGAGTGGCATGGGTCGCTCCAGTCCCGTGCTGGCCCCCTGTAGGGGCCAGAATTTCTGATCCTGAGGCCGTGTTGACGCCGTCGACTGAGCCTCAGGATCAAAGAATCCTGCCCAGCATTTTCTTTGCTCTTCACAGCAGAAGCTGCTTTTACTGCTTTCTTCATGTCCCCTGAAGAACAGCTGCCCATTTTCCTGTGTCAAGGTACGAGCACTGTCATTTGATATTCTGTATGATTTTGTTTGGGTTTCTTTCCTTATGACAACCAGATCACATGGGTCTGTCTTCAGCCAGAGTCTGACTATGAGCATCAGGCTTCTATCCAGAATATTCTGTTTCACCTTAACTTAAAGGAGACATTTTTAAACACTGACACTGTGGAGTCCAGGTGGGATGTCCTGTTCCCCCGAGGGTTGAGGACTGTCAACCACAAGGCAGCCAGTGCTGCCTGGGATGAGGTGGCGGCAGCTGTGAGCTCGGGGAGTATGACCAGGAAGAAGGTCACTGACCTACGCTGGGAAGCATGATGAGTAGACACCAACATCTCCCCCTGCCCCCCAAGGAAGCATACACTCCCTATGTGACCCCCAAACCTCCCTCTACCCCCCCTCCCATTCAGACCCCCCCACCCCAACCTTCCCTTCACACCCCCTGTCCCACCACTTGAACCATGCATGTGGCTAATGATACCCTCTCTCTGCCTCCGCAGGAGAAGCTCTCCCACAATCATTGGGAGAGGGGCCGAGACTGGCGGATGGTTGCTGGACATAAGAATCCTCACCTCCTTTGAGGAGCGTTCCCTGGAGGTGAATGACTGGGGTGGCCAAGGACAGGGCGGTCACCCACGCGGAGGCTGGCGGAAGCCGCAGAGGTGAGAAACCACCAGTCTCTGGCCGGGGGACCTGTCAAACGTTATTAGTGATTGCCTTACTGACCGACCCATCCCTCCCACTGACCACATGTCTAACGTCTCACAGGTCCTCCAGCCAGCGGCGCCAGCCCATCCCGGGCAGCCCCCTCTCCTGCCACACACAAGACCACCTCGGAGCTTGGAGGAGAGCTCCGAGGATGCAACCGTTATAGCTGGGGCACAGCTGTCATCCCTACCCTCCACCAGCACAGATACACACACCTCGGTGGGAAACTTTAGTGGATAGGCTTTGGGGGCACAATTGGTGAGCACCTCACTGCTGCTGATGTACATCAGGTGGAGGCAGGACCCCCCAAGTGTGACAGCAGCCGGAGGGCTGCTGGATCCCAGGACCCAGCTGGGTCCCAGCCTGATGCTGAGCCTCTGGAAGTGGGTTATCCGGAGCTGATGGAGAAGATAAGGAGTGACCGGGATATTCAGAGAGAGATGTCAGTGTCACTCCAGCAGATCCATAGACGCTTGGAGGAGTCCCAGAGATTACGGGCACTAGGGATATCACTGGCAATGCGTGGCACCGAGGCCAGCACTGCTAGGGTGGCGATCTCAGTGGAGAGCATGGTGCACGACGTCGGCATCATGAGTGTGTGGTAGTCACCACTGTTTATATATATATTGCACATATGAGAAGTAATACGGCAAGGCTCCTGTACTACAGGTACGGGGGTCGATCCCTGCCTGGTGGCTCTGCCAAGTAGGCGGAGTATAAATGTGTGTGCTCACCGAGCTGCAGCTATTTCGGCTGTAGCTGTAGGAAGCAACACATCTCTGTGTAATAAAGCCTCGATTACTCTCTACTCTCGTCTCGTCGTAATTGATGGTGCATCAATTTATTATGCAGAGATTTTACAGCGTTGGACCTACGCATCAAGCCTGATCGCCTGCAGCTGCACCCTCAAGCAGACAGCGCCAAGTCGGCCTTCCTCCACTGGCTAGCTTGCTTTGAAGCTTACATCGGATCAGCGACAGAACCACCCTCAGAGGCACAGAAACTCCAGATCCTGTGCACACGGTTGAACTCCGATTTTTTTCCTCTTATCCGGGACGCGCCCAACTACACTGAGGCCATGGCTCTTCTGAAAGAGAACTACATCCGATCAACACACTCTACGCCAGGCTACGTGGCAACAACTCCCCGATGAGTCATTGGAAGATTTTTGGCGTACTCTGCCCGCCCTGGCGAGGAACTGCGGTTGTCAGGCAGTTTCGGCCGTTGAACATTCCGAACTCCTAATCAGGGACGCTTTTGTTACGGGCAGAGGGTCGGCGTACATCCGCCAGCGCCTCTTAGAAGGGGGTACGCTCGACCTCACGGCGATCAAGAAACTCGCGACCTCGCTAACAGTAGCCTCCCGTAATGTACAAGGGTACGCCCCCGACCGCACGGCACCCCTCTCCTGGACATCGTGGACCCCACCAGCGACTGCCCCCAGCCAACCCCGATACGGTAAGGCACTGCTCCCTCGTGGTACACCCCATTACCCAATGAATCTCCCTGGTCTCCGTATCCCACTCCGTGGAGATCCGGGGGTATTGCACCACCTCCCTCACCGTCCAGGGCGTAGAGTTCAGCAACTTCCGGCTCTATGTCCTCCCCGACCTCTGCATGCCTTGTTACTTGGCCTAGACTTCCAGTGCAACCTCCAAAGTCTAACTCTGAAATTCGGCGGGCCCCTACCACCCCTTACTGTATGCGGCCTCACGACCCTTAAGGTCAACCCACCTTCCCTGTTTGCAAACCTCACCCCGGATTGTAAACCCGTCGCCATCAGGAGCAGATGGTACAGCACCCAGGTCAGGACCTTCATCAGGTCGGAGGTCCAGCGGCTGCTTCGGGAAGGCATCATCGAGGCCGGCAACAGCCCCAGGAGAGCCCAAGTGGTAGTTGTAAAGACTGGGGAGAAACACAGGATGGTCATTGACTACAGTCAGACCATCAATCGGTACACGCAGCTCGGCGCGTACCCCCTCCCAGGCATATCTGATATGGTCAATCAGATTGCACAGCACCGGGTCTTCTCGACAGTGGACCTGAAATCTGCCTACCACCAGCTCCCCATCCGCAAGGCGGACCGCCATTACACGGTGTTCGAAGCAGACCGCCGCCTTTACCATTTCCTTAGGGTACCCTTCGGCGACAGTAATGGGGTCGCGGTCTTCCAACGTAAGATGGACCGAATGGTTGACCGGTACGGTCTTCGGGCCACCTTCCCGTACCTGGATAGCGTCACCATCTGCGGCCACGACCAGCAGAACCATGCCGCTAACCTTTCCAAATTTCTCCACACCGCCAAACTCCTGAACCTAACGTATAACAAGGAGAAGTGCGTGTTCAGCAGCAACCGCTTAGCCATCCTTGGCTATGTGGTGCAAAATGGAGTTCTAAGGGCCCGACCCCGACCGCATGTGCCCCCTCATAGTACTCCCCCTTCACCACTGCCCCATGGCCCTCAAACGTTGCCTGGGGTTCTTCTCATACTACGCCCAGTGGGTCCCTAACTATGCGGACAAGGCCCGCCCACTCATTCACTCCACAGTTTTCCCCCTGACGACCGAGGCTCACCAGGCCTTCAACCGTATCAAGGCCGACATTGCGAAGGCCGCGATGCGCGCGGTCGACGAGACCTTCCTCTTTCAAGTCGAGAGCAATGCATCAGGCGTCGCTCTGGCCGCCACTCTCAACCAGGCAGGCAGACCCGTGGCATTCTTTTCCCGCACCCTCCATGCCTCTGAAATTCGGCACTCCTCCATCGAGAAGGAGGCACAAGCCACCGTTGAAGCTGTGCGGCATTGGAGGCATTACCTGGCCGGCAGGAGATTCACTCTCCTCACTGACCAACGGTCGGTTGCCTTCATGTTCAATAAGACACAGCGGGGCAAGATCAAAAATGATAAAATCTTGAGGTGGAGGATCGAGTTCTCCACCTACAATTACGAGATATTGTATCACCCCGGTAAGCTCAACGAGCCCCCCGATGCCCTATTCCGAGGCACATGTGCCAGCGCACAAGTGGACCGACTCGGGGCCCTACACGATGTTCTCTGTCACCCAGGGGTCACCCGTTTCTTTCACTTCATAAAGGCCCGCAACCTGCCCTACTCCATTGAGGAGGTCAGGGCTATCACCAGAGACTGCCAGGTCTGCGCGGAGTGCAAACCGCCCTTCTACCGGCCAGACCGGGCACACCTGGTGAAGGCCTCCCGTCCCTTTGAACGCCTCAGCATGGATTTCAAAGGGCCCCTCCCCTCCTCCGACTGAAACACGTACTTCCTTAACGTGGTCGACGAATACTCCAGATTCCCCTTCACCGTCCCATGCCCCAATATGACGTCTGCCACCGTCATCAAGGCCCTCAATACCATCTTCACTCTGTTCGGTTTCCCCGCTTATGTCCACAGCGATCGGGGATCCTCCTTTATGAGTGATGAGCTGCCTCAATTCCTGCTCAGCAAGGGCATTGCCTCGAGCAGGATTACAACCCCTTGGGAAACGGGCAGGTGGCGAGGGAGAACGGGACGGTCTGGAAGGCCGTCCTGCTGGCCCTACGGTTTAAGGGTCTCCCGGTCTCCCACTGGCAGGAGGTCCTCCCTGATGCCCTTCACTCCATCCGATCGCTACTTTGCACGACGACTAATGCAACCCTCCATGAACGTCTCCTTGGCTTCTCTAGGAAGTCCACCTCCGGGGTTTCGCTCCCAACGTGGCTGGCAGCTCCAGGACCCGTTCTCCTGCGCAAGCACGTGCGGCTCCACAAGGTGGACCCGTTGGTCGAGAGGGTACAGCTACTCCATGTGGGCGTACCCCGACGGCCGCCAAGACACAGTCTCCCTCAGGGACCTGGCACCAGCTGGGTCCCCACCCCCCCCCTCAACTGCCCCGGCGCCACCCATCCCCCCCCCCAGCGCATCTTACCACAGCCCCCGCTCCAGGATGATCCGTCCTCCCATTGGTTCTACCCGGGGATGAAGATGAGGACTACACGCTCCCGGAGTCACCAGAGACCAAGCCGGCGCCTGCATCACCACCGGGACTGCGGCGCTCACAACGGAGGATCAAGGCACCCGACCGGCTAAATTTGTGAACTTTTCCCAAACTGTACACCTTAAAAATGTTCACATGCATGTAAACAGCTTTTCCACCCCCCCCCCGCTGGACTCTTTTTTAGCAGGAGGTGAATGTGGTAGTCATCACTGTTTGTATATATTGCACATATGAGAAGTAATACGGTAAGGCCCCTGTACTACAGGTACGGGGGTAGATCCCTGCCTGCTGGCTCCGCCCAGTAGGCGGAGTGTAAATGTGTGTGCTCACCGAGCTATAGCCATTTCAGCAGCAGCTGTAGGAGGCAACACATCTCTGCGTAATAAAGCCCCGATTACTCTCTACTCGTCTCGTCGTAATTGAAAGTGCATCAGAGTGAAGGTATTCAAGGCGTTGCACAGTCAGTGACAGCCATAGTTGAGGGTCTCGGCAGAGTGTCTGACTCACTGTGGGGTATGACCCAGTACCAGGCCGAACTTGATGAGGTTCTGCAGGACATGTCCCGCTCTCAGATGGGAATCGCCGAGGCGCTGCAGAGCATGTCAAATTCATTGAGGAGCATCGGCACTGAGGGCGTCGACATGATGGTGCGGATCATGGGGAACGACCAGGGCTGGCAGAGCCAGATGATGCAGGGCACTTCCACGACAGCCAAACCAGCGCTGCACCTGTACCGATTCAGTTACTGTTAAGGGGCTAGCACCGGCGCCACGTGGAACACAATCGAATTCCAATCAGAAACGGTGCATGATTCGGCGGTTGACACTCAGGAGGCTAACAAGCTGCAGCTGCAGATACACACTTCACTCCCTACACACACCATCTCAGTCAGCAAAATGGCAGCAAGACGCGCGGCCCCACGTTTCGCAGGCGCAGAGCCTGAGACCCTCCTGGACGCTGTGGAGGAGAGGTGGCTGTCCCAGTACCCTAGCCCGGGAAGGAGGCTTCCAGCCACTGCCATTCGCTGTGCCTGGGTGGCAGAGGCTGTGAGCGCCGTGGGCAACACCGTCCGGACCAGCCAGCAGTGCCAAATAAAACTGCACAACCTCCTCAGGGCAGCCAGGGTGAGTAGGCACACTGTGCCCCTGGCACCATCCCCCATCCCACACACCCATAACCCCACCACCCCCCACCAGGAGGGCGGCCGAACCCCCACCCTGCACCACATGCCGGCACCCATACTGGCTGCCATGGCCGGATGCCTTGGCCACAGAGGACACTAGCTACCCACCTCCTGGACTGCGTGTGTTGGATCGTCTAACACGGTCGTTTTATGTTTGCCTCACCCTCAGCTGAAGGCTGCCCACAACCGCCGGGAGTGGGAGAGGGACCGCCGGACTGGTAGCCCCTCACCATGGCAGAGTCGAGGGCCCTGGACGTGATTGGCGGCCCAGATAAAAAGGAGATCGCCGGGTGGAGTTCGGCCACGGGCGTGGAAGTGAGGCCCCGCTTAGTTGCGGTTCCACATAACACATGTTTCAATCCCACCCCTAACACCACCCCCACACCCCCCTCACCCTCACCTCATACCACCCTCACCCTACACCTCCCCCACCCTCACCACCCCCTGGCCCGCGGTCTAATCATGCATCTTGCAAGAGCTGCTGGAGAGGGGTGAGCCCTTCTGGTGTCCCCTGCCCCCAGCCAGTGCTAAAGAGGGAGCCCCCACCTCATGAGCCCAGCAGCGATGGGAGCAGCTTGGAAGGCAGCCTACTGCCCGAGACACAGGACACTCCGGAGCTCGAGACGGAGGATGGCACTGACTTTCCGCCACAGCTGTTTCCAACCTCACCTCGGTAGGGGCATTTTAATGACGAGGCTCCTGGGACACTCTCTGGTGCTCATCTCACAGCTGATCTGGTACATCAGGTGGAGGTAGGAACGCCCGGCAGGAAGGACGGTCAGAGGGCGGGCTGACTCCAGGAATTAGCTGCCTTCCAGACGGGTTTCGGGCTTCTGGAACAAGAGTCTCATCGATCATGGTGATGCAGTCACAGAGCCAGGGACTAAATGAGGGGTTGGCAGTGAGCATCCAACACCTGCAGGTGTAGTTGGAGGAGTCCAATCATGTGCAGCAGCAGGCAATGCGTGCCACCCAGGCCGACACCACAAGGGTAGCGTCTGTGGTGGAGGCATTGGGAGTGACGGTTTTGGCAATAGCTCAGCATGCCCAAGGCTAGGTGCATTCTGTGCAGGCGCTGGCTGCGGCTCGTCTCACAGGCAACCATGTCTCCCAGCCACCTTGAAATCACAGCGGCACTCCTTTTTAAAAAAATATATATATTTATTCAAATTTTTCAACAAATTTTCAACAAAACCGCCCCCCCCACCCCCCAACAAGAAGAAAGAAACAAAAACACAACAATCAGAGATTATACATTGGATTTCCCCCATGTACAATAACCCCCCATATAACATTTAAAAACACAAATAGGGAAAAAAAACACCTTCACCCAAACGCCACCCCAAAAGAACACCCCCCCCCCCCCCCCTCTCCCTCTCCCCCCCCACCCTTGGGCTGCTGCTGCTGCTGGCCTCCTCCTAACGCTCCACGAGATAGTCCAGGAACGGTTGCCACCGCCTGAGGATCCCTTCCACAGACCCTTCGCAAGGCAAACTTTATCCTCTCCAGCTTGATGAACCCTGCCATGTCATTTATCCAGGCTTCCACACTAGGGGGCTTCGCATCTTTCCATAGTAGCAAAATCCTCCGCTGGGCTACCAGGGATGCAAAGGCCAGAATACCGGCCTCTTTCGCCTCCTGCACTCCCGGCTCGTCCGATAATGCTAATCCCCAGCTCAGCTTGACCCGGGCGTTCACCACCTTAGAAATAGTCCTCGCAAAACTCCTCCAAAACCCATCCAGCGCCGGGCACGACCAGAACATATGGACGTGGTTTGCCGGGCTCCCCGAGCACCTCCCACATCTGCCCTCCAACCCAAAGAACCTACTCAACCTCGCCCCTGTCATATACGCTCTGTGAGTAACTTTGAACTGTATTAGGCTGAGCCTGGCACAAGAGGAGGAAGAATTAACCCTATTCAGGGCATCAGCCCACAGACCCTCATCTATCTCCTCCCCAAGCTCATCCTCCCACTTGCCCTTTAAGTCCTCCACCGAGGCCTCCTCCTCTTCCTTCAGCTCCTGATATATTGCCGACACCTTGCCCTCTCCAACCCATACACCCTAAATCACCGTGTCCTGAATCCCACGTGCCGGAAGCAGCAGGAATTCCCTCACCTGCCGCCTCACAAACGCCCTCACTTGCATGTACCTGAAAGCGTTTCCCGGGGCACAGCGGCACTCCTGAGCATGGCCCACGACCTGTGCTCCATGGCCATGAGCATGCTGACCCTGGTCGAGACCAGAGGGAGCCTCCAGGACTGGAGTGTCAGGTAGTTGGGGAGCCACAGGGGTTAGCTCCCCTTGCACCCCCACCCCATGGAGTAAGGGCTGGTTTAGCACACTGGGCTAAATCGCTGACTTTTAAAGCAGACCAAGGCAGGCCAGCAGCACGGTTCAATTCCTGTACCAGCCTCCCCGAACCAACGCCGGAATGTGGCGACTAAGGGCTTTTCACAGTAACTTCATTGAAGCCTACTCGTGACAGTAAGTGATTTTCATTTCATTTCATTTCATTAGGCTAAGCATTACAGTTTAATCAATTCTTCAGTGATCCTGCGCTTCCCGGTCCAACGTTCAACTATTTCTCAAAAATGAATTTTACCAAAAGTACTTACATTTTTATAATGTCCTTCGGCCTGTGTGAAAGTTCTTCAGTTAGTGAATTACTTCTAAAGTCTAGTCGCTCCTGTTGTAGCTGCACAAACACTGAAATGTCAAAAAGCAGAAACTATTTTTCTGGGAGTGGTTCTTCTTCCCACTCATGTAATAACACACTGTCTGGAATTCCTAAATTGCCTCCTCTGGCTCCATGTTCACCCTTTACCTGGCACATTTTGGAAATTGGATCAGTTTGTTTTTCTACCTCCCAGTCATTTCTGTAAATCAGCAAGAGCCGTGGTCCCATCGCTGAGCCCATAGGTACTACCTCTGGGACTCTTTGTATCCCCTCCACCCAACGCCCCCCCCCCAACTCCCCCTCCCCCATCACTCTGACATTGCTCTTCTAATGAGCACTCATTCTTTCCCAACCTTCAGTCAGTTTCTCGGGATTCCACAGGTATAACCTATACCTCTCTTTGAATTTCATTAATTTTCTTTATTTGGAACTTTGTCAAAAATAACCTTTTAGAAGTTGAGATGTATCGTATGATTGGGTTTACCACAATCCATTAGACTGTCATACTCAAGGAATTCAAGGGCATTAGGTAGACAGATGTAACCACTGTGTTCTGCCCATTCTGATCGGGGCACGCCAAGTGAACAGTGGGAAAGGCCAAAATCGAGATTTGTGTCAGGCACAAACCATTTTGCAATTCGCCCGACATGCTCCCTGTTATATTACGTTTTGTAATATCTTGTTACTCATTTGCTCTCTGCCAGAATGGTCGTATGCATGATGTTCAGTTACACTCAAAGTCTTCATATAAAGCAAATACTGTTTATTGAGTAACAATAATAAATTAGCTATGGGTTTTTTCACTCTTCAATAACTACAACTGTAAATTAGATTAGTAAGATTAAATATATATAATGATGATTAACTACACCTCCACACTAAGCTATCTCTCTAACTCTGTTCACTAATCACTCCAAACACGAAGAAGCGGGAACTCTCTCTGAGTTTGCCTTTTGTACTTATATCTCGTGCTGCCATCTAGTGGTTACCTAGCACTTGCTAATATATGTTAACCCTTTATATACACTCACTACATCCCCCTTTTGTACACATTTTTTATACTACAAGGAAAATTGTACAACAAATTAAGCCTAAAGAATGATATATTTGTACAAACATAACTATACACAGTGAAGTAATATTTATAAGTCCATTCTTTACAAGTTAAGTCTGTTTGGTTTTTGTCTCCTTCTTGTTGATCTTCTCAACTGTTGAAGTGGTGAGTCTGAAATGTTGATCTTGTTGTGCATGTCATCCGTTTTCTTGTTATTAAGCTGATGTTGTTGAAAAAACAATTCATTAAAACATAAAGTTGGAAAGATCTGTGGTTGAAGTTTAATTTTCAGTAAATCTCGTCTGTTGCGTCGAATAATTGCTCCATCGGCAGGTTTGACGATGTAGAATCGTGGTGTTATTTGCCGTATGATAGTAGCTGGAGCAGACCATCCTCCCTCTGGATTTTTGATTCTGACAATGCCGTCTTTTGTCATTGGGTCTAATTTAATTGTGTGTTGATCATAGTATAATCTTTGTTTTGAACGTTGTTCAGTGAATTTCTTGAGAACTGGCATATGATCAGGAATTTGAAATCTGATCACTGGTAATGTGGTTCGAATATCTCTGTTGAATAGCATTTGTGCTGGTGAAAGTCCTGAAACTAATGGAGTTGCTCTGTATCATAATGAAGCTAATTGTATGTCAGATTGTGAATCATTTGCTTTACTTATAAGTTGTTTAATGATGTGAACACCTTTTTCTACCTTTCCATTGGATTGTGGGTAGTGTGGGCTGGATGTCACATGTCAAAAATTGTAGTTGTCTAAAAATTCAGTCCATTCCCAACTAGCGAAACATGGATCATTATCCAACATTACTGCTTCCGGAATTCCATGTCGCAAGAATGTTTCTTTACATGCCTTGATGACTGATGATGATGTAAGATCAGGAAGTTTCATAACCTCCGGGTAGTTTGAATAGTAATCCATGATGAGAACGTAGTCACGACCAGTTGCATGGAAGAGGTTGATCCCTACTTTTGTCCATGGTGATGTGATGAGTTCATGTTGTTGAAGTGTTTCCTTGCATTGTGCAGGTTGGTGTCTTTGACAGGTTTTGCATGTTATTACCATGTCAAGATATCCCTGTTGATCCCAGGCCAGTATACTGCCTGTCGCGCTCTCCTTTTACATTTTACGATACCGAGGTGACCCTCGTGAATTTTTTGTAGGATTTCTGAATGAAGACTTTGCAGGATAACAATTTGATCTTGTCTTAACAATAGACCATTAACTATTGTTAAATCTGCTTGAATATTGCTGTATTGCGGGCAACGCCCTTTCAGCCACCCAAGTTGTAGATGGTGCATTACCCTCAGCAGAGTTGCATCTTTCTTTGTTCCTTGCTGTATTAACTTCAGTTATTCACCAGATGCCGGAAAGTTCCCCATGTATATTTGAGCCTGAGCTTCTATGTCTCTGATGAATTCCATTGGTGTGCTCTCTGTGGCAATAGAACGTGATGGTATGTCTGCAATGATGAGCTCTTTCCCAGGTGTGTATATCAAGTTGAAGTCATAACTTCATCGTTCCATCATGATACGCTGGAATCTAGGTGTCATGTTGTTTAAATTCTTCTCAATGATGTGGACGAACGGCCTATGATCCGTCCCCACAGTGAAGGTTGGAAGGGCGTAAACATAGTCATGGAATTTAAGTATTCCCGTGAGTAATCCGAGACATTCCTTTCCTATCTGTGCATATCTGCACTCTGTTGCAGTCATAGTTCTTGAAGCATATGCTACAGGAATGCAATCAGAGTGATCATCCTGCTATAAGAGAACTGCGTCTTTTTATCCCGACTTGCATCAGTGGATATTTTAAGTGCTCTTTTCGGGTCGAAGAAAGCGAGTATCAGTGTGGTCATAAGTTGCTGTTTTAGATCTGTCCAATCGTTTTGATGACTTTGTGACCATTCGAAAGTGGTGGATTTTCTGATCAGATTTCTCAATGCAGACGTTCGTGATGACAG
This sequence comes from Scyliorhinus torazame, assembly GCF_047496885.1. Classification (NCBI taxonomy): domain Eukaryota; kingdom Metazoa; phylum Chordata; class Chondrichthyes; order Carcharhiniformes; family Scyliorhinidae; genus Scyliorhinus; species Scyliorhinus torazame. The sequence continues at coordinate 108,603,130 of NC_092720.1, read as the reverse complement.
GTTTGATATAAACTTCCCCCAAAAATTGACAACCCAGAAACCTCAGAACAGCTTTCTTATCGTCTGGCGGTTTCATATTTTGAATTGCTGCTATTTTTGTATCATCAGTTTGACACCTTGAGAGGATATGGTATCTCCCAGGAATTTCAATGAGGATTATGCAAATGTGCACTTTGCCTGATTCAATTTTAATCCTTATTGATTCTTTCAAAAACTTTTCTTAAGCATTTGATGTGTTCGTCCTTGGTCGTGGTCCAAATGATGATGTCATCAACATACACACTCGCACCTTCAATTCCCTCAGTCATTTGTTCCATGATCCTATGGAAAATTTTAGATGCGGATTTTATTCTAAACGGCATATGGTTGAAGCAGAAGCGTCCAAATGGAGTGTTGAAAGTACATAATAATCTGCTCGAGTCGTCAAGTTGCATTTACCAAAATCCCTGTGAAGCATCCAGCTTTGTGAAGATGCGAGCATTCGCCATCTCACTTGTGATTTCTTCACGCTTTGGGATGGGATAGTGTTCCCTACGAATGTTTTTATTTAAATCTTTTGGGTCTATGCAATGCGAAGATTTCCAGACCTTTTTTTAACGCAAACCAATGAGCTGCCCCAGTCAGTCGGTTGTGTGACTCGAAATATGATACCTTGTGATTGAAGTCGGTCAAGTTCTAGTTTTAACCTTTCTCTCAAAGGAACAGGAATTCTCCTTGGCGGATGAATTCCTGGTTTGGCATCCTTTCTGAGTAAAATTTTATACAGGAACGGTAACGTGCCCATACCTTTAAATACATCAGGGTACTGTTGTAGGACTTGCTGGATTTCTTCCTCCATATTTGATGTATCTTGAGTAGCCGTGTATATTCTTTGAACAAGCTGCAAGTCTTTGAAAGCTTGTGCGCCCATCAGTGAAGATTTTTCATTTGTTACGATTTCGAATCATAGTGTCTTCTTAATTCTTTTGTTTTTGAATTTCAGATGGCACAATCCCATTAAAGCAATCTGATTCCCATTGAAGTCCTTCAGTCTACATGCAGCTGGAAGCATCTCATGTTCTCCTGGAATCTTATTGAGATCTATGCTTGTCAGTAGATTAGCTGAAGCTCCTGTGTCAAGCTTGAACAATATGGGATAATTGTTAACTTGCACTACAGAATTTAATTCATTGCTGGAGTTTATTGTGTTGATTGGTTGAGGATTGCTTGTTGAAGCTTTAGGTTCCTCACTTCTTTCAATGATTCCCATGAAAAATGTATTTTTGAGTGAGAAGTTGTCTTCTTCTGACAAATTATTCTCTTTTCTTCTCCGCTGAATCCACACTTCAAACGTTAATGTTCCAGTATTTTTGTTTTGGAGTTTGAAATTGTGCTGAAGATCGGCATTGTGATGCATAGTGATTGAGTTTTCCACACTTTAAACATTGTTTGCCTTGAGCTGAACTTTAAGTGGGCCGCCCTTTTTAAGTGGGCGCTTCCACATCAATAACACGTCATGACGTCGCCTTTCTGACGCATGAGACACGTTCGCGCATGCGCAAACCTTTTTTTCTTCCTTTTCTCTTCCGTCTCATGTTTTTTGGCAAAGTGCGCATGTGTAGGGTTCGAGTGCACACGCGCAAGTTGGCTGCCGTCCGAAGCGTACTTCTTCATTGCCTGCGACACCATTTTAACACTCTCAACCTCGTAGTGGACATTCGTGCCTTTTTCATGATGATAATATTCGATGTACTGGTTTTTACTTTGTTCATGAGCTAAACATTTTTCTATAGCGATTTTTAACGTAAGATCTTGCTAACTTAGTAATTTCTCTCTTAAAATCTCATTACTTATACCATACACAATTTGATCATGGATCATCAAGTCATGCAATGCTGCATAGTTACAAGTTTGTGCTAGTAATTTTAGATCGGTGACAATGCTGGTAAATGATTCCCCATTTTTCTGCAAACTTTTGTTGAATCTGAATCTTTCAAAGATTTAATTTATCTGAATTTTGCAGTGGTCATCAAATTTGTTTATTATAAGGTCGAGTGGATAAAATAATTATAAATTTCAATTGCATGCTGTCCTGCCATTGATAAAAGCAATGCAATCATCAGTAGCAGTGGCTAAGTCAGTAACCTCTAAATAAATTTAAAACTGTTGCTTGAACAATTTCCAATTGGAATTAAGATTACCAGACTCTTGAGTTGACATGGAGCTTGTGCGTGGTCCATCGAGATGGGTTTTCTGCGAAGGATCTGATTGCTGCGAAGCTTCCCCAGTTGAATAGTAGGTACGAATTTGTTCTTTTTCTTGAATTTTCTAATTTAACTAGTTAGTTTTTCTGAAGCCAAGACCTGGTACCATGTTATATTATGTTTTGTAATATCTTGTTACTCATTTGCTCTCTGCCAGAATGGTCGTATGCATGATGTTCAGTAAACTTGAAGTCTTCAAATAAAACAAAGACTGTTTATTGAGTAACGATAATAAATTAACTATGAATTTGTTCACTCTTCAATAACTATAACTGTAGATTAGATTAATTAGATTAAATATATATAATGATGATTAACTGCACCTGCACACTAAGCTATCTCTCTTTAACTCTGTTCACTAGTCACTCCTGATACGAAGAGGCGGGAACTCTCTCTGAGTTTACCTTTTACACCCATATCTGGTGCTGCCATCTAGTGGTTATCTAGCAATTGTTTATGTATGTTAACCTTTTACATACACACAGATATACAGACCATTTCACTCCCGATGGCAAATTCAAGATCTCAACCAGAAATGGCAAGAATATCATCAACCCTCATTTGCTTTCATTTCAATATAATTAGCGAGATTGAAGTCGAATGCTGCGACCTCCCCCGAATTACCAGACTTCCCAGCGAGAAATCACACGGACATCCTTTAGTATTCCTTTTTAAAAATTGAAGCAGGGGCATCTCCATTTACCGGCACGCTGCTCAAGGGCACCGGAGCTGCTGCTCCAGTGCTGGGGGTGGGAGGGGAGAGGGTGGTGGAGGGATGTGGAGGACCTGTCGGGAGGGTTGGGCTTGGTCAGGGCACTGAAGCGCTCTAGGTGGGGGTCGCCCCTGGGCAGGGGAGTGTGGGGCGTGGGGGGTGGGGGCGGGGGCGGTGTGTGTGTGTGGGGGGGGGGGGCTTTGCATCTGTGAGACCTTCAAGCCATCTTTAACTATTGTGGAGACCCATAACAGGGCAAACCACAGCTGCAGCCTGCCTGTCCTACCAAACTCTTCCAGGACAGAGCCATCCTGTGTGGCTTCAGTGCTGATATTTAATTTCACTCCTTTTGACTGTGAGCTGCCTCTAGCTTCACAGCTGAAGTGTATGTTAAATGAGGAATTAGCCTGTTAGTTGTAATAGCACTTTATAATTCTCAACTCTCAAATGCCTCACCGAGGGCAAATGAAAATGATTAATGCACTGAATGTCAAGCAAACTTTGATGAATGCCAAGCATGGTGTTGACGCTCCTAAAGTTCAGGCACAGAGGCAGTTGCCAACAGTGAAACACTAAAGAGCAGGGTAATAGTGACGCTCCGGGCTGGAGGCCGCACTTCATTTGCAGGGACTGCCACACGCCACCAGGTTTAGGAGGGACCCAGAATGGGAGGCCAGTGACGGCCCAAGGTGTATAGGTGTTGTCGGTCATTCAATGAGATGATGGACACCATGCACCACAGAAGACTTCACCTCAACAAAAAGACAGTGTGGCACCTCATGGAGATGGAGTACACCCGCTCCCGGTAGCTATGAAGGTCACCGCAGCCCTCAAAGTTTATGCCATTCCAGAGCTCGAGCGGGCACCCTGTCTGGCATCTTGTAGGCATCCGCCCACAGGTACCCACCCAGGAGGTGATGGATGCTCTGTATGCCCGGGTATCAGACTTTATCACCTTTGAACTGGACCAGGCCCACCATGAGGCCCGTCTGCAGGATTTGCTCCATTGCCGGGATGCCCCAGGTCCAGGGCGACATCGATGGGATGCATGTTACCCTAAAGCACATCAGAAAGTGCACTATATCAACAGGAGGTGGTTCCACTCCCTGAACGTTCAAATCGCGTGCGACCACCGCCTCCGAATCATGCATGCGTGTGCCTGCTACCCAGGGAGCGTGCATGACAACTACATCCTGGGGCACTCGGAGATCCCCAGTGTCTTCGAGAACTAACCCAGGATGACGGGTTGGCTCGTGGAGGACAAGGGTACCTGATGAGGTTATCGCTGATGACATTGGTGCGGAGGCCTAAGACCAAGGCGGAGATCCGTTATAATGAAGCGCACGTTGTCATCCCTGTTGTCATTGAGGTGTGCATCGGACTGTTGAAAATGCAGTTCCGATGTCTGGACTGCTCTGGTGGTGCACTGCAGTACATCACCCAGAAGATCTCCTACTTTGTGGTGGTCTGCGACATACTGGAGGAGGAGTGACATGTGGCCTCATCTGAGGAGGAGGTGGAGGTGGACCAGGAGGAGCTGGAGGACGAGCCCGATGAGGAGCTGGAAGATGGACGAGAGGTGGCGGCGGCACAGTGGCACAGTTGTTAGCACTGTTGCCTCACAGTGCCAAGGACCGAGATTTGATTCCGACCTTGGGTGACTGTGTGGAGTTTGCACATTCTTCCCATGCCTGCGTGGGTTTCCTCCGGTGCACTGATTTCCTGTCACAGTCCAAAGATGTGCAGGTTAGGTGGATTGGCTGTGCCAAACTGTCCCTAGGTGGGGTTACGGGGATAGGGTGGGGGGTTGCATCTCAGTAGCGTGCTCTTTCAGAGGGTGGGTGGCAGACACGAAGGACTGAATTGCCTCCTTTTGCACTGTAGGGATTCTATTTCTATTTCTCTAAGGGTCTGACATGCCAGGAAGACCAGGGATGCCCTCACCATCTCCAGATTCTGACTGGGTGAGGCTGTGTCCATCAGCTCAAACACCCCCCCCCTTTCCCCTCCCTCCTCCCCATTCCCCTCCTTCTCCCCAATCCTTCCTTCCCCTCCCCCCCAATGCCCCCTCCCCCCATTTGCCTCCCTCCCCAATCCCCTCCTCCTCCCGCCCAATCCCCCCCTCCCTGCGATACCCTCCTTCCCCCCATGCCCCATTACCCTCTCTCCCCCATACCCCTTTTCCCCACTCCCCATGCCCCCCCCCCCCCCCCCCCCATCAAACCATCCCCTCCCCGGCCACCCTGGGTCTACCCTCCAATCAGCTGTGTAACATCACTCCAGGGTGATGGGCCTGTGTCAGCACCGCCAGTATACAAGGCAGAAGAGTGATGAAAACTCGCTGTGAGGAAAGCGATGGTGCTTCTCAGTTTCTGCCAAAGTCTGACTCTTGTCTGTCTGCTGACAACGCACTCACACCTATGAGAAATGAGCATTTTATGTTGTTTTCACATGAATAACTCTGGCTCACAAATAATAGTGCTTGATGGGAAATAGGATGTCAAGTGGAGTTTTGTGTAAACTGCAGTGCCAAAGTTTTGTAACTGTGTACGTAACTGACCTTCGGGATGAACAGAACTTGCAATAACAAGATGCAGGTGGGGATAGGTTCCTCATTCTAAAACATAACAAGTTCCAATTAAGGAATAACTGATAAGGAAACTGCCAGCAAGGCAGAGGGCGGGGTGTGTTTAGAGATTGTATATATGGACTAATGCTGTGTCTGCTCGGTGTGCCTGCTAATGCTGACAGGCGGCACCCGTTCTTGCAAGATCGACTGAATAAAACACTTCTTCAGAATTTGGCTAAGTGTAAATTATTATCAAGTGAGCGGTGTTTCTCACAATTGGGGGCTCGGCCGGGATAGTCTTCATTGATCGAGGGAGCGGTTCAAGAGGAACCGAGAAGACGCGTCCCGTTATTTAAACGGTTTTGTACTTCGTCTTGAGTAGTCATCCACGGTCAACTGAACACGTTCCTAGGGTAGTCATTCTGAAGAAGCAAATAACGGATTATAGTGGCAGGCACGCCGTGAAAGTCAGGCAACTCTGTGCACGGAGCAAGGTAAGAAAAACGACTTTTAAGTATTACCTTGTTGACTTGAGTTCATTTCTGGACATCCGGATAAGTTTATGGGCGGATTAATGATCTAAGGACTCTGGAGTTCATATCTCGACATCCGTATAAGTTTATGGGCGGATTGATGATATAAGGACTCTGGAGTTCGTATCTAGACATCCGTATAAGTTTATGGGCGGCTTGATGATATAAGGACTCTTGAGTTAATATCTAGACATCTGTATAAGTTTATGGGCGGATTGATGATATAAGTACTTTCAAAATTGTGATTGTTTGACGGGTCAGTCATAACTAGACACTTTACTTAGAAATAAGTGAAAGTTGATTACATTACAATGGGAAGTAAAAACTGGGAACAAGGAGGCGATTATATAAAAAAATAAATAAAATAAAAATAAATAAATAAATCTCTAAGAATATCCCACCAGAAAGTCCATTGGGTCAGATGTTAGTTAATTGGGATTTTGAGAGTTGTAAAAAAAAAATAAGGACAGGAAAACAATGATAAAAATGTTGTTGTTTCATATGGATAAAAGAAGCAATCCGTAAACCCTCAGTCTTTTGGCTGAAATACGGTTCAGACGAAGATTGGGTGTGCCAAATTTTGAATATATATGTCAATGATAAAAGACCAGGGGCGAAATTCTCCGTTATCGGCGGAAAGTCCGCCGATCGGCGCAAAAAACGGCGCAAATCCGACTTGCGTCGCGTCGGAAAAATGGGTCGATAGTCTCCGGCCTGAAATGGGCTAGCAGCGACGTAACGGGATCCGCGCTTGCGCAGTGGTTCACGCCGTGCAGCGTCATACGCGCTGCACGGCGTGACGGCTCATAAGGCCGCGCTGCTCCCCCCCCACCCGACCGGAACACCCGACCGCAACACCCGACTGGATGGCTGGCCGTCGCTCAGCCCCGAGGTTCGAGTCACGCGATGTGGAGGCGCTCCTGGACGCGGTGGAGCAGATGAGGGACGCCCTGTATCCCGGGCACGGCCGCAGAGTTGCCCCACGCCACAGCCGGCGTCTGTGGAGGGAAGTGGCAGAGGCCGTCACCGCTGTGGCCCTGACACCACGGACAGGCACCCAGTGCCACAAGAAGGTGAACGACCTCGTCAGAGCAGGCAGGGTGAGCCTCCCCATATCCCCCCTCCCCATATCCCCCCTCCCCATAACCCCCTCCCCATATCCCCCCACCCCCATATCCCCCCTCTCCCATATCCCCCCATATCCCCCCTCCCCCATATCCCCCCCTCCCCCATATCCCCCCCTCCCCATATCCCCCCTCCCCCATATCCCCCCTCCCCCATATCCCCCATATCCCCCCTCCCCCATATCCCCCCTCCCCCATATCCCCCCTCCCCCATATCCCCCCTCCCCCATATCCCCCATATCCCCTCTCCCGCATATCCCCCCTCCCCCATATCCCCCCTCCCCATATCCCCCCTCCCCCATATCCCCCCTCCCCCTCCCCATATCCCCCCTCCCCCATATCCCCCCCTCCCCCATATCCCCCCTCAACCCATATCCCCCCTCCCCCATATCCCCCCTCCCCCATATCCCCCCTCCCCCATATCCCCCCTCCCCATATCCCCCCTCCCCCATATCCCCCCTCCCCCATATTCCCCATATCCCCAAGTGAATCCAGCCCTAACCTTAACCTCTGCAATGCACGCGCAACCGATGGCGTGCATTCATATACCTGCCTAACAGTGTTGCCTTTTACCCCTGCCACCACCACCCCCCCCACAGGAGAAGCGCGCACACAACAATAGGGAGCATGTGAGGACTGGAGGAGGGCCCGCTGATGAGAGGCCACTGACCGTACACGAGGAAAGGGCCCTGGAACTGGCTGGCGGACCTGAGGACCGGGAGGTTGCTGATGCAGAGGTCGGGGGCGTACTAGCGAGTGAGCCACCGACAGCCCGTCCCCATATCCCCCCTCCCCTATATCCCCATCCCCCGTATCACCTGATCACTGCCTGATGTCTAACCATGCATGCTTCATTGTGTATCGCAGGACCAAACGTCCAGGCACCCATCCCCGCAGATGCAGACCGCCCGCAGGATGCCCCTCGGAGACCACAGGAGATGGAGAGACCCGCACCCTCCAGCATGCGACGCCCGCAGGATGCCCCTCGGAGACCACAGGAGACGGAGAGACCCGGACCCTCCAGCATGCGACGCCCGCAGGATGCCCCTCGGAGACCATGGGAGACGGAGAGACCCGGACCCTCCAGCATGCGACGCCCGCAGGATGCCCCTCGGAGACCACGGGAGATGGAGAGACCCGCACCCTCCAGCATGCGACGCCCGCAGGATGCCCCTCGCACACCACGGGAGACGGAGAGACCTGGAGCAACAGGGAGACGACACCCCCGTCACGTGCGGGAGCGACCACCCAGCGATGAGGGGGGCAGTCACAGGCCCCCGTCACATCCGAGCCAGGACACCACTACCCAGGACACCACTACCCAGGACACCACTACCCAGGACACCACTACCCGGGACAGCACGACCCAGGACACCCCTACCCGGGACAGCACTACCCGGGACAGCACTACCCGCGAAGACGAAATACCGGACAGTGACTCAGAGTGGATGGGTGGAGACGAACCCCCACCCCAAAGTGCCATGGACTCAGAGTGGGATGAAGAGCACGACACAACGCCACTGCTGTCACCAACACCCTCCACCATCGCAGAAACACTGGGCACTTTAGTGATGAGGCGTCTGGTACACTCACTGGTGCGCACAACACAGCCGTCCCGGTACAGCAGGTGGAAGTAGGAGCAGCAGAGGGACCGGGCGGTCGGAGGGCAGCCCAGGCCAAGCGAACATCTGCCGCCCAGATGGATCCCGGGTTCCTGCAGTTACCACACCCACACATAGGTCCGATGCAACCACCGACCCGGAGACGAGCGAAGAGGGTGACGGGCGGCTTGCGGCGGCTGCGGTCGCAGGTGGAGGAGTCCACCCGCGTCCAGGAGCTGGGAGTGGTGCCGGTCATGCGTGCCACCCAGGCTGACACCGCACGGGTGACGTCCGCGGTGGAGGCAATGGTTGCGACGGTGTCAGACATGGGGAACGGTTTGCGAGGCCTGGGGCCTTCCGTGCAGGCGGCGTCTGTGGCCCAGGAAATGGCTGCCCTCTCACAGGAGGCCATGAGCCAGTGCCAGCGCCAGATGGCAGAGGCGCTCAACGCCATAGCCCAGTCTCTGCAGGCCATGGCCCAGTCTCAGCAGGCCATGGCCCAGTCTCTGCAGGCCATGGCCCAGTCTCTGCAGGCCATGGCCCAGTCTCAGCAGGCCATGGCCCAGTGTCTGCAGGCCATCGCTGAGGGCATCGGCGCCAGTGGCCATGTGCGAGCCGGCGTCGCACTGTCAGACAGGGTTTGCCAACACCCTGGGCTCCATGGCTGCAAACCTGCAGACCCCTGTCGATACCAGCACGGGCCTCCAGGACTGGCAGCGCCAGATGTCGGGGGGCGTCGGATGGCCAGTCCGTTCGCACCCCCCACCCATGTAGAGGCCTGGGGGCCATCGGGCACCCCGAGGGAGGAGGAGGTGGTGTGGTCCGTCCCGGCTCCCTCTGTAGGGGAGGTCCCGGTACACCGCGACACCTCGGACTCCCCCCCTTCCGTCCCAGGTGCATCGGGTGGGCAACGGGCAGGACAGGCTGGCAGCTCGCCATCCCAGTCGCCCGGGCCGCAGCCTGGCCCATCTAGGCCAGGACACCCCAGGAAACGGCCGCCAAAGGGATCCAGTGTCAGAGGGCAGGAATCACAGGAGTCCACCTCCAGTTCTGCTGTACCGTCTGGGGAACCACGTAGACGTAGTCAAAGGGCCCGTAAGGCCAAACAATTAGACACTGAGTAAGTTGGCACGGGTGCAGGGCACAGATGAGTTTTAGGCGCTAGGGCACGTGCATGAACTCCTTTGGTTATTAAAGTCAATGTTACACCTACCGAAGCTGCCTTTGTGCTCTGTCCAAAGTGTGCGGGGGTGTCATGTACGTTGAGCGCAAGTGTGTGTGTGAGGGGTGGTCTTACCTCAGCCCCAGGTGAGTCTGCCCCCTTCCCCCTGGGCCGCCATCAACATCCCCCGGGCAGAGGACGGGACCGTGCGCTGCAGTGTCACAGCCGCATGCAGGGATGGTCCGGGTGGATGGTGGTACTGTGGCCATGGGTCAGACATAGTCCAACGATGTAGAGCCAGGAGCTCACCGCAGGGCGGGTTGTCATCATCCTCCATGGCCTGCGATAGACACGCGTCCACCCGCAACTGTGTGAGCCCGGCCCGTTGTGCCGCAGGTGGATCGGCAATGGGGGGGGGTGGTGTGCATGCGGGTGGGGTGGGAGGCGTTGGGGAGGGGGGTGAGGGTGCTGGGTGGGTGGATGGGTGGGGGGTGTGGGTGGTCGGCTGTTGCCATGGTGTGCGGTCTGTGGCCATACTACCCGATTCCCACGCCCATCTAGTCAGTGAAGCGGGCGTCTATCAGTCTGTGCCGTGCCCGCTGGGCCAGCCGGTAACGGTGGACAGCCACCCGCCTGTGTCTACCCCGTCTGCCCTGACCATTGCCCCCATCCCCCTCATCTGGGGAGGACTGGGCCTCTTCCTGCTGCTCCTCCATTCCGCCCTCCTCTGCCTGCGGCACATCGCCCCTCTGCTGGGCTATGTTGTGCAGGACGCAGCACACCACAATGATGCGGCCGACCCTCTCTGACCGATACTGGAGGGCACCCCCAGAGAGGTCCAGGCACCTGAAACGCATCTTCAGCACGCCAAAGCACCTCTCGATCACTCCCCTTGTCGCTACATGGGCATCATTGTAGCGGTTCTCCGCCTCATTGCGTGGCCTCCGTATAGGCGTCATCAGCCACGATCGCAATGGGTAGCCCCTGTCGCCCAGCAACCAGCCCCTCAGCCGGGGATGACGTCCCTCGTACATGCCGGGGATGGATGACCGCGACAACACGAATGAGTCGTGTACACTGCCTGGGTGACGGGCGCAGACGTGCAGGATCATCATGCGGTGGTCGCAGACCACCTGTACGTTCATCGAATAGGTCCCCTTCCTATTAGTGAACACAGCCCTGTTATCTGCAGGTGGCCGCACGGCGACGTACATCCCATCGATCGCGCCCTGGACCATGGAGAACCCGGCCATGGCAGAGAAGCCCACGGCCCGGGCATCTTGGCTGGCCCGGTCCACGGGGAAGCGGATGTAGCGGTGCGCCATGGCATATAGGGCATCTGTCACTGCCCGGATGCACCGGTACACCGAAGTCTGCGATATGCCGGACAGGTCCCCACTCGATGCCTGGAATGACCCCGTTGCATAAAAGTTCAGGGCCACCGTAACCTTGACGGACACGGGGAGAGGGTGTCCCCCGCCAGTGCCACGCGGTGACAGGTGTGCCAGCAGGTGGCAGATGTGTGCCACGGTTTCCCGGCTCATCCGGTGTCTCCTCCTGCATTCCCGGTCCGTGAGGTCCTGGTATGACTGCCGGGGCCGGTACACACGGGGCGCCCTTGGGTGCCTCCGTTGCCGTGGGGCCGTGACGTCCTCCTCCCCCTCCTCGTCCTGTCGGTCAGGTGTCCTTCCAGCCTGGGCGGCTGCCGCCTGCCCCTCTGCTGCAGCCTGCGCCGCCTCTCTGGCACGCTCCTCCTCCTCCTCCTCATCCAGGGCAACATAGACATGAGCGGCTGCCACCACGGCAGCCAACATCGCTGGATGATCTGAAAACATGACGGCCTGGTGGGGGGGAGGGGAACGACGACATGTCATTATTGCCCATATCCCCTCCTCCCCCCAGCCAGGTGGCATGGACCGCATGGGTCCAACTGTTGGAGGCTGGCACCTGGCCAGGTGGACCAACTCACTTGCCCTCCCATCCCCCTCCTCGGCACGGACCCCCCCCCAACCTCCACCCCAGCACGGACCCCCCCCCCCCCAACCCCCAACCTCCACCCCAGCACGGACCCCCCCAACCTCCACCCCGGCACGGACCCCCCCCCAACCTCCACCCCAGCACGGACCCCCCCCAACCCCCAACCTCCACCCTGGCACGGACCCCCCCAACCTCCACCCCAGCACGGACACCCCCCCCTAACCCCCAACCTCCACCCCGGCACGGACCCCCCCCCCCCCCCAACCTCCACCCCAGCACGGACCCCCCCAACCCCCAACCTCCACCCCAGGGCACGGACCCCCCCCAACCTCCACCCCAGCACGGACCCCCCTCCCAACCCCCAACCTCCACCCCAGCACGGAACCCCCCCAACCTCCACCCCAGCACGGACCCCCCCAACCTCCACCCCGGCACGGACCCCCCGCCAACCTCCACCCCAGCACGGACCCCCCCCCCAACCTCCACCCCGGCACGGACCCCCCCCCAACCTCCACCCCAGCACGGACCCCCCCAACCCCCAACCTCCACCCCGGCACGGACCCCCCCCAACCTCCACCCCAGCACGGACCCCCCCCCAACCCCCAACCTCCACCCCGGCACGGACCCCTCCCCAACCTGCACCCCAGCACGGACCCCCCCCCAACCCCCAACCTCCACCCCGGGGCACGGACCCCCCCAACCTCCACCCCAGCACGGACCACCCCCCCCCAACCCCCAACCTCCACCCCAGCACGGAACCCCCCCAACCTCCACCCCAGCACGGACCCCCCCCCCAACCTCCACCCCAGCACGGACCCCCCCCCAATCTCCACCCCGGCACGGCACGGACCCCCCCCCAACCTCCACCCCGGCACGGACCCCCCTCCCCCAACCTCCACCCCGGCACGGACCCCCTCCCGGCACTCCCCCGGAGCCCAGCCTACTCTAACCCCCCCCCCCCCCCGCCGCACACGCACACACACACACAACCCGAGACACACTTCTCCTCACGCAATCAGACTGCGGCCACGCCATTTCCTGCCCAGAGCCAACCCCCCAGGCCGTCACTCACCTCCACGCTGGTCGGCGTGAACCTGGAGCACCGGGTCACGCCGATGAAAAGGAGGTTTGATTCACGTCGACGTGAACGGTCATCACGTCGACGGGACTTCGGCCCATCCGGAAGGGAGAATATCGGCAGGCCGAAAATCGGCTGCCTTGCGTAGACCCGTGACATTCTCGGCGGCAGCGGCGCCATTAACGCCCCGCCGACTTTTCTCCCTTCGGAGACTTCGGCGGGGGCGGGATTCACGGCGGCCAACGGCCATTCTCCGACCCTCTGGGGGGGCGGAGAATGACGCCCCCTGTTCCGATAAAGAAGTAAGATACGCGAGTTGTTGGCTTCCCAGCAGGAACGCCACCCGAATATATCCATTAATCCCACAGGGCGAAAACATTCCCACCGCCCCTCTTAAACAATGGGACGTCCTAGATAATTTGCCACCCCCTTATAAGAACAAGTCAAACGACGATGACTCGTCAAATGACCAACAAGTGGATAAAAACAATTTAGAGAAAGTCCCTGAAGGAGAAGGAGAGAACAAAAGGCAATTAACACCCAGGAAAGGGCAGGGAGAGGAAAAAGAAATAACAAAGCTGAACCCCCTTCGGGAAGTCCCTATTGGGGAGAGGGATGTAGGATTTGTAAATTCTCCTTTAAATTCAGGAGAAGTCAGAGCATTCAAAAAAAAAAGAGATGAAGATGTTAATGGAAGACCCCTTAGGACTGGCAGAACAATTCGGTCAGTTCTTAGGTCCTAATATATACACATGGGCCGAATGAATGTCCATTATGAGTATCCTATTCACGGGGGGAGAAAGGGGTATGATTAGAAGAGCAGGCATGCGACTGTGGGAGAATAAACACCCACCAGGGGGAAGCGAACCAACAGCAGAAGAAAAATATCCCAATCAAGATCCACACTGGGACCATCAGTCATGGGGCCATAGAGATCAAATGAAAGATCTGAGAAATATTATCATTGAAGGCATAAGGAAAGCGGTGCCCAAGGTACATAATCTAAATAAAGCCTTCAAAATTAGACAGGAAGAGACGGAAACCCCCTCAGCGTTCTTAGAGCGACTTCGGGAATCAGTAAGGAAGTATTCTGGACTAGACCCTAACGACCCAATAGGACAGGGACTACTGAAGGTCCACTTTGTGACCAAATCCTGGCCTGACATACATAAAAAGTTACAGAAAATAGAGGATTGGAATGAGAAATCTCTAGATGAATTACTAAGAGAAGGACAGAAGGTATTTGTAAGACGGGAGGATGTGAACGAAAAACAGAAAACGGAAATGATGGTTGTAACTGTAAATGAGGTAGTGAGCAAACAGGGACAAGCGGGTATGGGAGAACCAAAAAGAGGGTATCAGGATGTAGGATACAGAAAGAGAGAGAGAGACAGAGAGAGACAGAGAAGGCTGCAACATGCCTGGAGTCACTGTTTCAATACAGAGAGAGAGACAGAGAGAGAGAGACAGAGAGAGCTAGAGAGAGAGAGAGACAGTTTGTTACAGAGAAGGCTGCAACATGCCTGGAGTCACTGTTTCAATACAGAGAGAGAGAGACAGAGGCGGAGAGAGAGAGACAGAGAGAGACAGGGAGAGAGAGAGAGACAGAGACAGAAAGAGAGAGAGACAGAGACAGAGAGTGAGAGAGACAGAGAGAGACAGAGACAGTTTGTTACAGAGAAGGCTGCAACATGCCTGGAGTCAGTGTTTCAATACAGAGAAAGAGACAGAGAGAGACAGGGAGACAGAGAGAGACAGGGAGAGAGAGAGAGACAGAGAGAGAGACAGAAAGAGAGAGAGACAGAGAGTGAGAGAGACAGAGAGAGAGAGACAGTTTGTTACAGAGAAGGCTGCAACATGCCTGGAGTCATTGTTTCAATACAGAAAGAGAGAGAGACAGAGAGAGAGACAGAGAGAGACAGGAAGAGAGAGACAGTTTGTTCCAGAGAAGGCTGCAAATACTGAACTACCACCCGTGGGAAGGCTGAAATAAGCTTACCCTACAACCACCGCCACCGCAGGCGGAGTCTCTAAAATCATTCTGGAGCAAATAATTCCCCGATACGGGTTGGTAGAAAATATAGACTCGGACAGGGGAAGTCACTTTACCTCTAAGGTCTTACAAGAAACCATGAGCAGGTTGGAGATAAATTGGCACTTCCACAGTCCTTGGCACCCCCCCTCATCAGGACGGGTGGAAAGGATGAATCAAACCCTTAAAAATCATTTGTCAAAAATAATACTAGAAACTAGGCTCCCCTGGACAAAATGCTTACCGAGAGCCCTTCTAAGAATCCGAACGGCTCCAAGAAAAGATTTGGGGTTGTCCCCATACAAAATGTTGTTCGGATTGCCATACCTTGGAACAATGGGAGAATTGCCCATTGCAGAATGTAAAGATATCTATGTAAAGAAATATATATTGGCACTGTCTTCCTCATTATCATTCCTCAGGAGACAAGGACTGCTAGCGCAGACACCTCCCCTTGAATTCGCAGTCCACAAATTTAAACCAGGAGATTGGGTACTGGTGAAATCGTGGAAGGAAACCAAGCTTCAACCCACTTGGGACGGACCGTTCCTGGTCTTGTTAACCACAGAGACTGCCATACGAAACGCGGAAAAAGGTTGGACTCATTACAGCAGAACGAAGGGTCCCGTGAAATCACCACCTGAACAGGAACAATGGCATGTGGAGGCCACTGAGGAACCATTAAAGATAAGGTTGAAAAGACACTGAATCCTGAACTATTCAATAATATGACGAAACTACAGCTAAAATGGACTATACAATGTATAATAATACTAATAATATGGGGGGACGGAAACGGTCGTCTGGTTACATTGTCAATCCCAGAAAGTCGGTACCCTCAGGTAATACGGACTGATCTATGCACCCTCATAGACTGCGAGTCAGGGGGGAATGGAAAGGAGTTTAGGGTGGAGTCTCTTGATTATTACCGAGGGGGGTGATTACCGAGGGGGTGGTTGGCAGGAAAGGTTGTGCCATTCGCTCAGTCGCAGAGGGGCACCACCGGTCATATCCATTCACCCGATTAGTGGAAATTCCCCCTCAATGTGCAAGGCTGGAACTTGTCACCCCGTATACATCACCGTAAAACACACGGCCTGGACCAAGGCAGGCAATCAGCGTTGTTCACTAAGAAATGAAATGTTCGGGGTAAAAATGAAAAATAGCGGGACTAAATGCTGCTTCCATATCTCAATAGACCAGTGGGCAACCCGCACTAATGGAACCGGGAACAACAAGAAGGAGGAAGGACAGGGAGTTAAAATAATTGAAGTAAAAGATTTAGAGAAAGCCTTTGAGATAGAAACCGGCTATGAGGAACAGAATGCGTGGATTGAGTGGGTGAGGTATTCGGCCCAGACGCTGAAGAAAGACAATTGTTATGCTTGCGCATCAGGTAGACCACAGGCCCATCTGGAATCCTTTCCAATGGGGTGGAGAGAAAATAGAGGGAGCATGGAATGCATGATGGCCTTGTACCAAGATGCGACAGCCTGGGGCAACAAGACCTGCACTGCCCTATCTCTGATCTTTCCTCCTGTTAAGAAGAAACAATCAGCAAACCCTCCCTCCTTCTTGGTTACCGTGACGCATCATAAATCGTGTATAAGTCGTTCTGATACGGGACTAAGTAAAGATATGGGAGACCTCAAGACGTGTCTTGAGACTGAGAACGTGACTACCCAGGGCAATTACTCATCACTGAAAATACCACTTGCAGATATATGGTGGTATTGCGGAGGAAAAATCTTAAGACCCACTCTACCCCCCAATGGAAAGGGACATGTGCATTAGTTCAGCTAGCCATACCGTTCAGTATAGCCTATGAAAGACAAAAGGAGAAGGGGAGTGTTAAAGGGAAACGATCTAAACGAAGCATACCCACTTCATTTGATGAATGTTTGGGAAATGGAAATGGTTAATTGTATCCATCCTCACCTCCAAACAGCCTTGACCAAGCAGATGCCATTACCCCTGGGTAAAGGAGGCCAGGAAACAATTTGCCTACTAGAAAGTGGGAAGACTGAAGGGGAGGACGACCCCATAGAAAGAGAGGTTGAGAGGATGTTGGACAATGTTGGGGTAGGCTAGAAGTGGCGACAGAGTGTGAAAAAGCAACAAGAGTAAAAAGAAAAAAAAGGGGGAATTATGAGAAATCAGCATTTTATGTTGTTTTCACATGAATAACTCTGGCTCACAAATAACAGTGCTTGATGGGAAATAGGATGTCAAGTGGAGCTTTTTGTAAACTGCAGTGCCAAAGTTTTGTAACTGTGTACGTAACTGACCTTCAGGATGAACAGAACTTGCAATAACAAGATGCAGGTGGGGATAGGTTCCTCATTCTAAAACATAACAAGTTCCAATTAAGGAATAACTGATAAGGAAACTGCCAGCAAGGCAGAGGGCGGGGTGCGTTTAACGATTGTATATATGGACTAATGCTGTGTCTGCTCGGTGTGCCTGCTAATGCTGACAGGCGGCCCCCGTTCTTGCAAGATCGACTGAATAAAATACTTCTTCAGAATTTTGCTAAGTGTAAATTATTATCAAGTGAGCGGTGTTTCTCACACACCCATCCTCTGAACGGGGTCTGCATCGGGGGTTTTGGTCATGGTTTGCTGTGATGTGGGCCGGGGGCCTGGGAGGAGCGAGGGCAACTGGGGTGGGTGTGCAGGCAGGCCCCCCCGCTGTGAAGATTAATGTGACAGAGGTTTCACATGTATCAGGTTCAGGTCCAACATGTTTTAATAATGAAGGTTTTTCCATTTGCAGTCACCCTGGTTACAGATAGTAATTCCCCCCAGTGCCCACTCAGTGCTCCTCACTCTTCTTGATCTTTTGTGCTATGTCTCGGTGTGTCCTCAGGATGCACATCAGAGGTGGAGGCTGCCTCTTGTTTTCCGCGCCCTGTGGCCGTTGATGTCCTTGGCGGATGTCCTCTGAAGGGCCTGGAGGCGGAATGGCCCAGCCGATTTACTGGCGTCACAGGCACCACCCTGCCACCCTATTCTGCACACAGCCCTTGAGATGCGCCAGTGGGGGGGTCGGGAAGAACTGAAGACCCTTGTCATCTCCTTGGTAGCAGGCCCCGGGTTGGCCTCCAGTGCTTCCTCCACCCTAATGGTGTCCATAGGGCCCTGGGGGCTCCAAGGGGTTGGAGGGGCAGCTGGAGTGAGCTCCAGAGGCCACTGAGTCATCTGGGCCTGCCAGTCTTGGGGACTCCCCATTCTGTATCATGGTGTTAACTCCCTCAGCGATGCTCCTCAGTTACTAAGCCATGTTCTGGAGCGTCTCAACAATGTCCACCTGCTTCTAGGACATGTCCCTCATCGACTGGGACACGATGTTGAGGCCTTCAGCCATGATATGAACAGCTCACAAGGCAGGTCATCAGCATGAAGGGACAGTGGATCCTGACTTCTCTGGTGCTGGCCAACCTCGCTGTCAGTGATTGCTCTCTTCTCGGACAACCCCGTGATTTCAAGGGCCCATTCCTCCTAGGGGCTGAGGACTTGGATCTCTGGCATTCTCCCCTGTCTTGGCTCTTTCCATATTATTCTGTGCTATTTTTTCTTGCGGGCGCAAAGAGAGGGCATTATGAGCTGCACGCTTGATGGGTTGGGGGGGTCTATAGCAGGTGGCATGTAAGGGCACTGCACCTGGACATGAAGAGGTTATGTGGGTGCAAGGGGGTTCTGAGGAACCAACACAATGATCGATGTGGGAAGGGTCTGAGGTGTCAGCCATTAATTTAGGGGGGGGGGGTTGCTTTGTATCCTCCTCACAACTTGCATTCTTACCTATCTTTGTGTCATCAGAAAATTTTCCGACAATACAGTTGGTCCCTTTTTCCAAGTAAATAATTTTGATCGTGCATAGTTGAGGCCCCTGCACTGATCCCTGCAGCATTCCCCATGCTGACCTGATAATAACCCTTTATCCCAACATTTTTGTTTCCAGTTCGTTAGCAAATCCTCTATGCATGCAAATACATCATCCCCCAACACCATGAGTTCTTATTTTATGCACTAATATTTTGTCTTCCAAACCCATGATCACTACCATTGAGGGACAACAGAAGTAGATACCTGGGAAGACCACCACCTGGAGATCCCTCTCCAAGTCACTCACCATCCTGACTTGGAAATATATCACCATTCCTTCAATGTCACTGGGTGAAAAGCCTGGAGTTGCATCCCAAACAGCACTGTATATCTATGCCTCGGGGACTACAGATATTCAAGAAGGCAGCACACCGCAACCTTCCGAAGGGCAACGAGGAATGGGCAATTAATTCTGACTCAGCCAGTGAAGCCCACATCCCCATAAATTAATTTGTAAAGGCTGGTAACCTATTGAATACTTTTACGAAATCCAAATCTTGTACATCTAATAGTTACCCTCTATTCACTTTATTTGTTACATTCCCAAAGAATGCTAATATGTTAGCCAAACATGATTTTGCTTTCATGAAACTAAGTTAAATCTGACCGAATTATTATGATTTTTGAAATGTCCTGCTCTTTTCTCCTTAATAATGGTTTCTAGCATTTCAAATGACAGAAGCTAGCTGAACTATTTGGCCTATCGTTTCCTGCTTTCCTGCTTTCTGAGTCCCTTCTTCCTTGATTCGTGGTGTTACATTTGTGGTTTTCCAATCCACGAGAGACTTTCCAGAATTTCTGGAATTTTGGTTGTCTAGAAGCACCATAGGCCTAAGGCCTGTAGCCACTAATTTTTGCAATTTTTTTCTTTTCCATTTTATTTCTGTGTTGCTTTAGATTTTAAGACTGTATTGAATATTTAAAGTTACTTTGTAGACCAATATAAAACTAAATGTGACTGCATTTTGATTAAATCAAATAATTAGTCAGTAGTAGTCAGTAGTAATATTAACTGTGGTTTCCCCAAGACCTGGGCCGGGATTCTCCAAAAATGGGGCTATGTCCCCACACCTGCCGGAAAACAGGCGTGAATCACTCCAGACTTTTTTCAAAAAGTCCGGAATGATTCTCCGATGTCAAGGGGGATAGAGGGGGGAAAACGCAGTGATTTTCCACTCGACTGCCTGGACTGCTCTTCTGCTTTTAGCTGGGTGTCTGATGGGGGCTCTAATGGGTGTCTCCGATGGTGATCTCTGATGGCATTCTCTGTTGGTGTCTCTTTTGGGGGTTTCTGATGAGGAGATCTGATGGGGATCTTTGTTGCGGTCTCTGATGGGGGGGTCTGATGATATAGTCTGTTGTGGGGCTGGGGTGGTCGCAGCGGGGCAGTCAGACAGGGGGGCAGGGTTTGCGATGTTCGGAGCCAGGGGGGGTCTTCCGATGGGCTTTGGGGACACTGTTATGCACCGTTGTTCCACCACGGGGTCCACCGTGTCAGGACCTCTCGGGGAAACCTATACCAAATCCCACCAGGAGGATTTTATGCTGTAGGGGTTGGAGCATAGCGGGGGTTGGAGCCAAATGAACGATTTACACCCGCCAGTGTGGGGCATGTAGCTCACTGTCGTTGCAAGCGGGGGACCGGAGCATCGGGAAAGCATGCCAATTCTGTTTTTGGCCGACGTGCCATTCTGCATCGAATCGGGAAGCCCACTGCGGGCATTGAAGAATCTGCCCCCTGACTTTTAGTGGTAGAAATATATAAAATGAGGAAAAAATATTATCACAAGACAGCCTTATATGAAGCAGGTAATTCAGCCGTTTAATTGGTTGATGTGAATAGCAGAGAGGCATTTAAGAATGCGAGAGTGAAATGGATAGACACAGTTTGATAGGGTGAGGTGAGGTGGCTTGAATGCAGCATAAACACTGGTTTAGACAAGTTTGAACAAATGGCCATTTTCTGTGCTGTAATTTCTCTGGAATAAATAGCAGTGATAAATTGTGCCAATAGTCTGAATTGAATTTTCATCTGAAAAGTACACATTCCTATTACAATAATAAAGTTTAAACCTCGCAACAGAGCTATAAACTGTTCATCAAACACATTGCACAAAACAAACTAAACATGGGGCGGCATGGTGGCTCAGTGGTTAGCACTGCTGCCTCACGGTGCTGAGGTCCCAGGTTCGATTCTGGCCCCGGGTCACTGCCCATGTGGAGTTTGCACATTCTCCCCGTGTCTTTGTGGGTCTCACCCCCACAACCCAAAGATGTGCAGGGAAGGTGGATTGGCCACGCTAAATTGCTCCTTAGTTGGAAAAAATAAATAAATAAATAACTCAACATTTTTAAAGCAGCCATAACCTTTAATTTTGCATTGTTTTTTTACAATTAATATAAGGCAGTAGTAGTGTATCGCACACAATGCTGAGGTAAACGTTTAATTTGACTCAACACTTGTGTGTAGTTCTCTTTCTTGCACAGTTAGCTACCCAGGGGGGTTTCTAGTCATCAGCTGTCACCGGAATAGGTTCCACTGAGTAAATTGTAAGATATGATGACCAAATCACACATGAAGGTAGTTGCTTGATGATTAATCACTTGTACCTATAGAAAATGACATAGTCCAATTGGTTTTTATGCAAAAATGTTTTTTCTTTCAAATATTTTTACTAATACATAAACAAGAGTAAGAACAAATCAGGAACATCATAATGAATAACTAGCTAATCAACACCCAACCCCACCACCGTCCTTCCCCTTCTCCCATTCTGCCTTCCCCATTTTAACCCCTTTAACTCCCCCCTCCCCCTCTGCTGTCACCTAAATCATCCTTGAAGAAGTTGATGAATGGCTTCCACCTCCGGACAAACCCATTGACCGACCCTCTCAAGACAAACTTGATTTTTTTTCAACGTCAGGATCTCCACAAGGTCGCACACCCACATTCCCGGTTTTGGGTCACTCCACCCAAGCAAAATCCATCTTCGGGCTATCAGGGAGACAAAGGCCAGGACATTGGCCTCTCTTGGCCCCTGAACCCCTGGTCTTCCGACACTCCACATATCGCCGCTTCTGGACTCTGGGCCACCTTCACCCTCAACATCTCGGACATTACGTCCACGAACCCCTGCCAGAACCCCTTTAGTTTCGGACATGCACAGAACATGTGGACATGGTGTGCAGGCTTCCCCGCCCACACCTATCCTCTACCCCCTCAAAAAAACCTGCTCATCCTAGCCGCCGTCATGTGCGCCCGGTGAACTACCTTGCACGCGACGAAGCCGCATTCACCCTCCTCCGAGCCTCCTCCCACATCCCGGCCTCCATTTTCCCCCCGCAGCTCCTCCTCCCGTTTCCTATTGAATGCAGCATAATCTCCTATTGGGCTCCCTCCCAGTCCATGAGCTCCTTATAAATCTCAGACACCTTACTCTCACCCACTCCCTCCCTCGCCAGCACCTTATCCTGAAACCCCATGGGCGGCAAACCAGGAAAGGACGGCAGCTGCTTCTTCACAAAGACCGAACCTGTAAGTATCTAAACCCATTCCCTCTGGGCAGCTCATATTCCTCCTTCAGGTTCTCGGTGAACAGGGAAAGCAACTGTGAATCTCATTAACTAATCAGCTTGAAGGATAGTGAAAGAAGTGGCTGAGGGACCGACAATGAAATGTAAATTAGAGTGGGCAAATTCACAATCAAGTCAGACCGGAAAAGAGAAATTGAGGGAGAGAATGGGTGGATTGAAAGAGATTAATAGAAGAGACAGGTAAAGTTTTAAAAATCCTAGATGTTAAGAACATTTCAAAATTGACATCCTGGAATGTATTACCATTTACAATGTAATTACTTAGATTTACCAAGCAGGCTCATCAACTAATTTTGTAGTTTGTGCCAAACTTGCCAGAAAAGAAATGTATCTTCATTTGTAAACACAGCATCAGTTTCCTCAATTATACTGATGCCCCAAGCATGACCTCACCATCTCTCTTAATCCCTCCATTATCTCTAACTTGGCACACTTCTTGTTTAACATCAAATACCTGAGAAGACAAAACTTCCTCCAACAAAATATCAGAAAGACCCGAGGCACTGGGCAGAATTCTTCCATCTGAGGCTAAGTCCCGTGGTGGGGGTGGGAACAGGAAACGTTTCTTGCTGCAGAAGTCGGCAGGAAACCATGCCATACCTTCCAGCCCTGACCATATTAATTATACACCTGGGGGTTTGGTGCCGCATTCTATGGCGGGGCTGGCATGATACCACATTCCCGTCATCATATCTGGGTGCCAGATTTAGAAGATACCCAATACCCCCGGTCCTCTGTTGAAGAAAGAAAGTGCATCTTCGAGAAAACTTTGAGATCAGAAAATGGACCTCCCCAATGATGCTGAATCCCGAAGATCCACCTGTAGATGCTCCCCCCACCCACTGTTGTTGTGTTCTGGGGTCCAGGGTTGGTGGCACCCTCAATCTTCAAGTCCTGAGGCATTGTTCATGAGAACCCCAACTTCTGCACCCTATGTTGTTCCAGGCATGTTCTGGACTGGCATGATTTCCCACTGGTAACGGGGAGAATTGGGCTGGGGGGGAAGATTCCAGTCGGACCTTCATCTGCATCCCATTAGTGGGATGCAAATCAATTTTACGCTGGCCTCCAGCAGGTTTCCCGATCCGCCACGCTGGCTCCACATTTATGGGCTTGTCAAGATTGCCATGATTATGCCAATAATACTTTTAGAAAGCCATTTTTATTCATAAAGGAATTGTATGACCAAAGCATCTTAATCACTTCAGACTATTCTTACATAACATCTAAATCCCATATAATTTACATTTCTAAACTATTAATTTAATCTTTTGACTTTGGTAAAATCCTTTGGAAGTGGGTTGGAGGCATGGAGGAGTGACGTGGGTAGCGCCTGATGTCCTGGGTGTAGTGGGGACAGCAAATGAAGGTAAGAAAATGAGGGGCCAAAAGGGCAGTGTCAATACTGTTCAAATGCAGGTCCATCTAAGAGTGTTGGCTGTCAGAGTCCTGTTGGACAACGGCCTTTGCAATGTATCGAAGGGAGGGCAAGCTGAGCCTGCGAGTTCAACCATGTTCTACAGAATGGTGAGTACGACACTGGACATTAATATAAACATTCAATAAAAGCTGAACACAAAAGCCCAACATTGTTTCTTCCAGAATAAAGTAAATGTCCCTCTACTTCCCTGTAACTGTCAAAGAGTGCCAACCATGAGGAATACCAGTACATTTAGCTCTCTGACTCACCTCATCTAAACAAATAACGATGATGCACACATGAATTAAATGAAATCAATTTAATGTGCAATATTTATAAGTGACATTTAATTTTGAAAAACACCTAGACCACCTTTGTGCTCTCAAGTCTTATGTTAGTGGCAATGGAGTTGGGCAGGGAAGTGTTGGGCATGATGCAAAGCCTCCATTTTTAATCAGGAGGCTCATTAATAGGCTGCACATAGATACGGCATTGTCGATTGACGGCGGGCTTCACCAATGGAAAACTTCCTCTACCCCTAAGTCAAACATATTTTGCATGAATGGGCGGGATTCTCTGGCCACTCATCCGCCTGTTCCTTGGCATCGTGCCATTCGCTGGCGGTGGGACTCTCTGCTCCTGCCGCTGTCCGGACCAGAGAATTCTGCCGCCAGCAAACAGCTGGAGGATTCTGGCCCATGTTTCTGGTGCTTAGAGTTCTAATTACAAATATGTAGGATACAGCAAAAGAGAGAAAGTGGAAGAGACACAATTCCAGTCACGACTTTGGGAATGGCATACTGTTGACAAAATCTCAGCCGTGGTTTTTGGAATCTATCCAAATGCAACAACTGTGTAAACATTTGCCTTTAAGAAATTTTAAAACTACAAGGAGACCCTACATATTAATATTTAGAAAGTATTTTTTCAAGTATTGCTTTGATTTTCTCTGAACAGAGCCTGAAACTTGGAAAGGTTGAATTAACCCTGTGCTGACAAATTATATACACTTATTTATTCTAGCAAGCAAAATTTATTTGTTGTTGGAAATTGAATTACTTGTTTTGTCTTGTATGAATCTGTTTTATGTTGTGTCATATTCCAACTTTCAAAAGACAGAAGACATTGCAGGATTTCTCGATGAATACACCGAATAACTCATTGTAAACAAACTCATCAGAAAGTAAAATACAAAGGTTTGTTTGTAAGCCTTGATTTGTGTAATAAAATGCCACCAAGTGATTTCAGCCAGAGCTATTAAGTTTAAAACTTATGTCTATGTTGCTTCTTCTTAACCTGTTGTCTGAATTCAGTAGTGTGACATAAAGCTGTGTGTAAGTGGAAATTCAGTACTGGACCATTGCTGGAATATAAAAACACGGTACCTTCTTGTTTTCTTTCAATCAGCTGATGTGGCCGTCGCTGGTGAGGCCAGTACTTATTGCCCATCAGAAGGTGGTGATGAGTTGTCTTCTTGAACTGCTGCAGTCATTCAGGTGTAGGTACACCCTCTATGCTGTTAGGGAGGGAGTTCCAGGATTTTGACAGTGAAGGAACGACGATATATTTCCAAGTCAGAGTGGTGAGTGACTTGGAGGGGAACCTCCAGGTGGTGGGGTTCCCAGGTATCTGCTGCTCTTGTCCTTCTAGATGGTCGTGGTTGTGGGTTTGAAACGTGCTGTCTAACGAACCTTGGTGAGTTACTGCAGTGCATATTGTAGATGGTACACAAGGCTGCCACTGTTCGTCAGTGGTGGAGGGTTTGAATGTTTGAGAAGGAGGAGCAATCAAACGGGCCGCTTTGTCCTGGATGGTGCCAAGCTTCTTGAGTGTTGTTGGAGCTGCACTCATCCAAGCAAGTAGAGAGTATTCCATTACACTCCTGACTTGTGCCTTGTAGATGGCGGACAGACCTTGGGGGATCAGGAGGTGAGTTACTTGCCATAGGATTCCTAGCCTTTGACTTGCCCTGGTAACCACAGTATTAATGTGGCTAGTCCAGTTCAGTTTCTGATCAATCGTAACCCCCAGGATGTTGATTGTGGGAGATTCAGCGATGGGAATGCCATTGAATGTCAAGGGGCGATAGTTAGATCCTCTCTTGTAGGAGATGGTTATTGCCTGGCAGTTGTGCGGCACTTGTCAGCCTAAGCCTAGATATTGTCCAGGTCTTGCTGCATTTGGACATGAACTGCTTCATTATCTGAGGAGTCGCGAATGGTGCTGAACATTGTGCAGTCATCTGCAAACATCCCCACTTCTGACCTTATGATGGAAGGCATGTCATTGATGAAGCAGCTGAAGATGGTTGGGCCTCGGACTACCCTGAGGAATTCCTGCAGTAATGTCCTGGAGCTGAGATGATTGACATCCAACCAGCGGAGAGTTTTCCCCCGATTCCCATTAACTCCAGTTTAGCTAGTGCTCCTTGATGCCATGCTCGGTCAAATGCTGCCTTGATGTCAAGGTCAGTCACTCTCACCTCATCTCTGGCATTCAGCTCTTTTCTCCATATTTAAACCAAGGCTGCAATGAGGTCAGGAGCTGAGTGACCCTGGCGGAACCCAAACTGAGTGTCCATGAGCAGGTTATTGCTGAGTAAGTGCCGCTTGATAGCACTGCTAATGACTCCATCCATCCTTTGCTGATGATGGAGAGTAGACTAATAGGGCGATAATTGGCTGGGTTGAATTTGTCCTCTTTCTTCTGTGCAGGACACATCTGGGCAATGTTCCACATTGCCGGGTAGATGCCAGTGTTGTAGCTGTCTTGGAATAGCTTGGCTACGGGTGCAGCAAGTTCTGGAGCACATGTCTTCAGTATTATTGCCAGAATATTACCAGGACCGATAACCTTTGCAGTATCAAGTGCCTCCAGCCGTTTCTTGATATTATGAGGAATGAATCGTCTTGGCTGAAGACTGACATCTGTGATGCTGGGGACCTCTAGAGGAGACCGAGATGGATCATCCACTCAGCACTTCGGCTGAAGGTTGTTGGGAATGTTTCAGCCTTGTCTTTTGCACATATGTGCTGGGCTCCTCCATCATTGATGATGGGGATATTTGTGGAGCCTCCTCCTCCAGTGAGTTGTTTAATAGTCATAGATTATCGTCATAGAATTTACAGTGCAGAAGGAGGCCATTCGGCCCATCGAGTCTGCACCGGCTCTTGGAAAGAGCACCCTACCCAAGGACAACACCTCCACCCTATCCCCATAACCCAGTAACCCCATGTGGTAGTATGTATTGGGGGTCATGTGGGACTGGAAGCCCTAATGTCATTGGCTGACAGATCCCGGGTCCTGATTGGCCGTTGACCTCTAGCTCCGCCCTGAAGGCGGAGTATAAGAAGCCGGAGTCTTCCCCCGCAGGCCAGTTTACTATCGAGCTGCGGGGGAACAGACACGCTTAATAAAGCCTCATCGACTTCACTCTATTCGTCTCACGGAGTCTTTGTGTGCTACAATTTATTAAGCGTGCCTAAAAAGGACTATGGAGCTCAGGATCATTCCGGAATGCCTGAGGATCAGCCCCCACGCAGTGAATGCGGCAGCAGCCTTCAAGCACTGGCAGACTTGCTTCGAGGCCTACCTCAGAACGACCACCGGCCGGGTCACAGAAGACCAAAAACTGCAGGTCCTGCACTCAAGGGTGAGCACGGAGATTTTCTCCCTCATCGAAGACTCGGAGGATTTCCAGACGGCGTTCGCAGCACTGAAAAGTCTCTATGTCCGCCCAGTTAACCAAATCTACGCTCGCTACCAGCTCGCGACGAGACGGCAAGCTCCCGGAGAATCGATGGACGAATTCTACGCCGCGCTGCTGATTTTGGGACGAGCCTGCAGCTGCCCGTCGGTGAACGCAAACGAACACACGGACATGTTAATGCACGATGCTTTTGTGGCAGGTATGCAATCCTCCCAAATCCGCCAAAGACTTCTAGAAAAAGAGTCGCCAGGACTCTCAGAGGCACGGGCCCTAGCAGCCTCCCTAGACGTGGCCGCGCGTAATACCCGCGCCTACGGCCCCGACCGCGCGGCAACCCATTGGGCCCCGTACGTACCCGTCGCGGCAAACCCCCTACCCCCCCCCCCCCGGACACCCCACAGGCTTGCGCGGTCCAAACGCCGAGTCGCACCGGGGGCGCCCGCTGTTATTTCTGCGGCCAGGTGAAACACCCCCGACAGCGCTGCCCGGCCCGCGCAGCTATCTGCAAAAGCTGCGGGAAAAAGGGCCATTATGCGGTTGTGTGCCGGTCCCGCGAGGTCGCCGCTGCCCCGGGAGAACAGGGAGCCCTGCAAGCCGTTTACGCGCCCCAACCCCCCCAGTACACCATGTACGACCCGCAGGCGCAGCCGCTCTGGGTCCCGACCACCGCGGTCCCGGGAGAACTGGGAGCTCTGCACGCCGCTTACGCTCCCCAACCCCCCTCCCCGCAGCCCATGTATGACCCGCCGCCGGCGCTACCGCTTTGGGTCCCGGCCAACACTCTCCACGGAGAGGAGGGAGTTTTGCGCGTCCCTAACGCCACCCTAACCCCCACCCCGCGCCCCACGCCTGACCCGCCGGCGCCACCTACTTAGGCCCCAACCACCGCTGTCCCCGGTGAGGGAGCTCCGCGCGGTCCTAGCGCTCGCGGTCCTAGCGCTCGCGGTCCTAGCGCTCCCCAGCCCCCCCAGCACACCATGTGCGACCCGCAGACGCTGCCATTTTGGGTCCCGGCCACCACGAGGGGAGTAGGGGCGCCGATGTGCGACCCGCAGACGCCGCCATTTTGGG
Source organism: Scyliorhinus torazame (assembly GCF_047496885.1). NCBI lineage: Eukaryota > Metazoa > Chordata > Chondrichthyes > Carcharhiniformes > Scyliorhinidae > Scyliorhinus > Scyliorhinus torazame. Next base: position 108,574,418 of record NC_092720.1, on the reverse strand, counting down.
TCCCGGCCACCACGAGGGGAGGAGGGGCGCCGACATCTTGGACCACCCCAGACCTGTACGACGCATGGGGGCGGCCATTTTGTCCACCCCCGCCGCCATCTTGTGACCCCCCAGCCACGTGCGATGTATGGGGGCGGCCATTTTGTCCATCCCCGACGCCATCTTGGACGGCAACAACGGACCCCACTCCACTACTACAACCACGTCTCGCTTCAATTACGCTCGATCAAGCTCGGCCCCGGACACTCCAGACGACAACGACAACGGTGCTAATAAACGGCACGAGACGCCATGCCTAGTCGACTCCGGGAGCACGGAGAGCTTTATACACCCCGACACGGTAAGACGCTGTTCCTTGACCACCTATCCCAGCGCACAAAAGATTTCCCTAGCTGCAGGATCCCACTCCGTACAGATCCAGGGATTCTGCATAGTTACCCTAACGGTGCAGGGAAGAGAGTTCAAAAACTACAAACTAAACGTCCTTCCCCAACTCTGTGCCCCCACCTTGCTGGGATTAGATTTCCAATGCAATCTACAGAGCCTTACGTTCAAATTCGGTGGCCCAATACCCCCACTCACTATCTGCGGCCTCGCAACCCTCAAGGTGCAACCCCCGTCCTTGTTTGCGAACCTCACCCCGGATTGCAAACCCGTCGCCACTAGGAGCAGACGGTATAGCGCCCAGGACCGGACCTTCATTCGGTCCGAAGTCCAGCGGCTACTAAAGGAGGGCATAATCCAGGCCAGCAATAGTCCCTGGAGAGCGCAGGTGGTAGTAGTGAAGACAGGGGAGAAACAAAGGATGGTCATTGACTATAGCCAGACCATCAGCAGGTACACACAACTAGACGCGTACCCTCTCCCCCGCATATCCGACATGGTCAACCGGATTGCCCAATATAAAGTCTTCTCCACCGTGGACCTCAAGTCCGCCTACCATCAGCTTCCCATCCGCCCAAGTGACCGCAAGTACACAGCCTTCGAGGCAGACGGGCGATTATACCATTTCCTACGGGTCCCTTTTGGCTTCACAAACGGGGTCTCGGTCTTCCAACGGGAGATGGACCGAATGGTTGATCAACATGGGTTGCGGGCCACGTTCCCGTATCTCGACAATGTAACCATCTGCGGCCACGATCAGCAGGACCACGACGCCAACCTCCAAAAATTCCTCCAGACCGCCAAAGCCTTGAACCTCACGTACAACGAGGACAAGTGCGTTTTTAGCACCGATCGGCTTGCCATTCTGGGCTACGTAGTGCGCAATGCGATAATAGGCCCCGACCCCGAACGTATGCGCGCACTCATGGAATTTCCCCTCCCGCACTGCCCAAAAGCCCTGAAACGCTGCTTGGGGTTCTTTTCATACTACGCCCAGTGGGTCCCCCAGTACGCAGACAAGGCCCGCCCCCTAATACAGACCACGAACTTCCCTCTGTCGACAGAGGCTTGCCAGGCCTTCAGCCGCATCAAAGCGGATATTGCAAAGGCCACGATGCGCGCCATCGACGAGTCCCTCCCCTTCCAGGTCGAGAGCGACGCCTCCGACGTAACTCTAGCGGCCACCCTTAACCAAGCGGGCAGACCCGTGGCCTTTTTCTCCCGGACCCTCCACGCCTCAGAAATCCGCCACTCTTCAGTAGAAAAGGAGGCCCAAGCCATAGTGGAAGCTGTGCGACATTGGAGGCATTACCTGGCCAGCAGGAGATTCACTCTCCTCACGGACCAACGGTCGGTAGCCTTCATGTTCGATAATGCACAGCGGGGCAAAATCAAAAACGACAAGATCTTAAGGTGGAGGATCGAGCTCTCCACCTTCAACTATGAGATTTTGTATCGTCCCGGAAAGCTGAACGAGCCGTCCGATGCCCTATCCCGTGGCACATGTGCCAACGCACAAATTAACCGCCTCCAAACCCTCCACGAGGACCTCTGCCACCCGGGGGTCACTCGGTTTTATCACTTCATCAAGTCCCGCAATCTCCCATACTCTTGAGAGGAGGTCCGTACAGTCACAAGGGACTGCCACATCTGCGCGGAATGCAAGCCGCATTTTTTCAGGCCAGATGGATCGCACCTGATTAAGGCTTCCCGCCCCTTTGAACGCCTCAGCCTCGATTTCAAAGGGCCCCTCCCCTCCACCGACCGCAACGCATATTTTCTTAATGTGCTGGACGAATACTCCCGCTTCCCTTTTGCCATTCCCTGTTCTGACATGACCGCGGCCACAGTCATTAAAGCCCTGAACAGCATCTTCACACTGTTCGGTTACCCCGCTTACGTCCACAGCGACAGGGGGTCCTCTTTCATGAGTGACGAGCTGCGCCAGTTCCTGCTCAGCAAGGGCATAGCCTCAAGCAGGACGACCAGCTACAACCCCCGGGGGAACGGGCAAGTAGAGAGGGAGAACGGCACGGTCTGGAAGGCCGTCCTACTGGCCCTACGGTCCAGGGACCTCCCAGTTTCACGGTGGCAGGAGGTCCTCCCGGACGCTCTCCACTCCATCCGGTCGTTATTATGTACGAGCACTAATCAAACGCCCCATGAGCGTCTCCTTGTTTTCCCTAGGAGGTCCTCCTCTGGAACGTCGCTGCCGACCTGGCTGGCGGCCCCAGGGCCCATCCTGCTCCGAAAGCATGTGCGGGCACATAAGGCGGACCCGTTGGTCGAAAGGGTTCACCTCCTCCACGCGAACCCCCAGTACGCCTACGTGGAGTACCCCGACTGCCGACAGGACACGGTCTCCCTGCGGGATCTGGTGCCCGCCGGCAACACGCACAACCCCCCGACACCATCAACCCAACCCCCCCTTCCTGCCACCACCGCACCCCGCGACCGCCCCCTTCCCAGGAGGATCGGTTCCCCTCCCCTCAGCACCGACCAAGAATAAAGCACAAGCTGAAACCGTAAGGCTCCTGGAGGCGACAACACCGGTACAAGCACCATCACCACCACCGGGGCCGAGGCGATCGACACGGACGACCAGACCACCCGACCGACTCGTGGCGTCGATCTAAAACTAAATATGGACTTTTCACAAGAACATTTTGCTTTTTTTCCCATACCCTCTGTAAATAGTTGCAACAGGACAAAATTGTACAATACTGTATTGCCTTGTGAATGTTTTTTTTTCCTCCCAGGACCAGCCCTGTAAACCCTTACCACCATACGAAGCGTCACCCCGCCGGGTTCATTTTTGACAAGGGGTGAATGTGGTAGTATGTATTGGGGGTCATGTGGGACTGGAAGCCCTAATGTCATTGGCTGACAGATCCCGGGTCCTGGTTGGCCGTTGACCTCTAGCTCCGCCCTGAAGGCGGAGTATAAGAAGCCGGAGTCTTCCCCCGCAGGCCAGTTTACTATCGAGCTGCGGGGGAACAGACACGCTTAATAAAGCCTCATCGACTTCACTCTATTCGTCTCACGGAGTCTTTGTGTGCTACACCCCACCCAACACTAAGGGCAATTTTGGACACTAAGGGCAATTTATCATGGCCAATCCACCTAACCTGCACATCTTTGGACTGTCGGAGGAAACCGGAGCACCCGGAGGAAACCCACGCACACACAGGGAGGATGTGCAGACTCCGCACAGATAGTGACCCAAGCCGAAATCGGACCTGGGACCCTGGAGCTGTGAAGCAATTGTGCTATCCACAATGCTACCGTGCTGCCCAATCCACCATCATTCACGGCTGGATGTGATAGGACTGCAGATCTTAGATCTGATGCTTTTGTTGTGGAATCGCTTAGCTCTGTCTATTACTTGCTGCTTATGCTGTTTGGCACACAAGTAGCCCTGCGTTGTAGCTTCACCGGGTTGACACCTCATCTTTCGGTGTGCCTGCTGTTGCTCCTGGCATGCTCTCCTGCACTCTTTCTTGAACCAGGGTTGATCCCTGGCTTGGTGGTAATGTTCGAAGTCTATCCCATTTAGCACGGTAGTCGTGCCGAACAACACGATGGAGGGTATCTTCAACGTGAAGACAGGACTTTATCTCAACAAGGATTGTGCGGTAGTCACTTCTACCAATACTGTCATGGGCACATGCATCTGCAACAGGCAGATTGGTGAGGATGAGGTCAAGTATGTTTTTCCCTCTTGTTGGTTCCCTCATCACCTGCTGCAGTCTAGCAGCTATGCCCGTTAGGACCCGGCCAGCTTGGTCTGTGGTGGTATTACCGAATCACTCTTAGTGATGGAAATTGAAGTCTCACACCCAGAGCATATTCTGCGTCCTTGCCACCATCAGTGCTTCCTCCCAAGTGATGGTCAAAGTGAAGGAGTATTGATTTATCAGCTGATGGTGGCCGGTACGTGGAGGTTTGCTTGCCCATGTTTAACTTGAAGCCAGGGGACTTCATGAGGTCCAGAGTAGATGTTGAGGACTCCCAGGACAATACCCTCCTGGCTGTATACAACTCTGTCACCACCTCTGCTTGGTCTGTCCTGCCAGGGAGACAGGACATACCGGGTATCTGGGACATTGTCTGTAAGGTATGATTCTGTGAGTATGACCATGTCAGGCTTTGGCTTAACTAGTCTGAGACAGCTCTCCCAACATTGACACAAGTCCCCAGATGTTACTAAGGAGGACTTTGCAGGGCCGACAGGGTTGGGTTCACCATTGTCGTTTCTGGTGCCTGGTTCGATGCCGGGTAGTCCATCCGGTTTCATTTCTTTTTTGTGATTTTGTCACTTTCAACTGAGGCCATTTCAGAGAGCAATTTAAGAGTCAACCACATTGCTGGGTCTGGAGACACATGTAGGCCAGGCCAGGTAAGGATGGCAGATTTCCTTCCCTAAAGGACATTAGTGAACTAGATGGGGTTTTACGACAATGGCTTCATGGTCATCATTAGACTTTTAGTTCCAGATATTTTATTGAGTTTAACCTGGGTCTCCTGATAATTATCTGGGTCTCTGGATTACTGGTCCAGTGCCAATACTGGACCAGTGCTGATTTGGGCAGCACGGTAGCATAAGTGGCTTCATAAGATAGCACTGTGGCTTCACAGCGCCAGGGTCCCAGGTTCGATTCCCCGCTGAGTCACTGTCTGTGCGGAGTTTGCACATTCTCTCTATGTCTGCGTGGGTTTCCTCTGGGTACTCCGGTTTCTTCCCACAGTCCAAAGACGTGCAGTTAGGTGGATTGGCCATGATAAATTGTCCTTAGTAACCAAAAAGGTTAGGTGGGGTTATTGGGTTACGTGGATAGAGTGGAAGTGAGGGCTTAAGTGGGTCGGTGCAGACTCGATGGGCCGAATGGCCTCCTTCTGCACTGTATGTTCTATAATAACACTCTGCCACCGCCTCCCTTAATTAATAAACATTACAATAAAAGCGTCCAGTTTCTCCACAAGTTACACCACATTATGAAGTAACACATCACTTGACAGCACCTTAGCATTTTCTCTGGGTTTTTAAGCTGATTTAAATTGTAGTACTTACTGATATTACTGTGGAGTGCTTTCCAGAGGCACATAATGATTAAAACCAGAACTGCCATCACCATGGGGACCAGGACTGTCAAATAGTTTCTTTTACCTGAAATAGATTTATAGAATTTTATGAAACATGAAGGACTCTATTTATGGTCTCTCATCAAACAAATGCCAGTTTTGAGAGGATTACTCCCTTAGTGCATTCACTGGCTCTTTCCAAAAATACTTTCAAATGATTTTTCCACCATTCATTCACTCCTCCTTTCAAATCACTCTGGATTCAGCTTCCACAGTCTTTGCTGATATTCCATACCCTTAAACATCAGTAGCATAAAACACCTTCTAACCTCCGCCTTAACTCTTTTGTGAGTAATTTATGTGTCACGACCCCCCGGATTAGGGAGCAGTCCGTTCCAGCCCCACTTGACCCAGAAACTCAACACAGGTGGAATTTGATTTAATTTGAAAGTCCGAGGTCCTTGGATGAGCCCAATAAACTACAGTCACCAGGTTTGTAACTTCACAACCTTTTTATTATATACAGTAGTATAATTAAAAGGACAGAAAAGGACTTCCGGGTGCGGCCATGCAGAGCTAGGTCGCATATTCGGCAGCTCCTGCTTGGAACGGACTTTTGGGCTCTTTTACAGGGCCCCCACGGCATTTGTTTGACATTTCCCGGTGTGGGAAGAAGGCGGCAATATTCCCCCGACAGTGTCCCCCAGGAAGGGTATGTCTCTTGGTTGCCAGACACACGCAGAAACAGTGAAAGATTTGGCTGCAACTACAGGATAAACAGGGCCTCTTCCAGCATGCAGGCGGGGGAAGGGCAAGCTTAAAGCTGCAAGCTGACCTGAGGGCCTGTATCAAAGGTGAATTCTAGCAGCAGAGGGAACAACTGTGAAAAGACCTCATCAAGGCCACTGAAGGGACTTCCGGTTGCGGTGATGCCTAGCTAGCCGCACGCTTCGGCGGCTCCAGCTCCGACGGACCTTCGGGCTCTTTTAAGAGCCTCAACGGGGAATTTTTCGACGACGCAACCCGGTGTGGGGCGTGTGAGAAGGGAGTCCCCCCCAAACGAAGGAGGAAAAAACCGGCGGCGGCGGCTGCAGCGCGAGGAATCGTCGACCAAAGGGTCAGAAAGAGAGAAGTACAAGATGGCGGCGGAGAAAGCGCAGGCGACATGGGGGCCTGAGCATGAAATTGTGAGATGGTGCGTGGAGCTGCTGAAGAGGGAGGTGCTGACCCCGTTGCTACAGGCAATTGAGGGGCTCAAGGAGACATTAAAGACCCAGGAGACAGAGCTCCGTGTGGTGGAGCAGAAGGTGACAGATATTGAGGACGAGATCCTGGGCCTGGCGGTTAAGACACAGACGCACGAGGCACTTCATAAAAAGTGTACTGAAAGGATCGAAGCCCTAGAAAATGGAGCGCGAAGGAAGAACCTTCGGATACTGGGTCTCCCTGAGGGTGTGGAAGGAGTGGACTGTGGAGCGTACGCAAGTACGATGCTGAGCTCACTGATGGGTGCTGAGGCCCCTACGGGCCCCTTGGAGGTGGAGTGGGCAAATCGGATTCCGGCGAGAAGACCAAAAGCGGGAGAACCACCCAGGGCGATAATCGTGCGATTTTACCGCCTTAAGGATAGAGAAGAGGTCCTGAGATGGGCTAAAAAGGTGCGGAGTAGCAGATGGGAGAATGCAGTGGTACGGGTATACCAGGATTGGAGTGCGGAGGTGGCGAGAAGGAGGGCGAGCTTCAACCGAGCCAAAGAGGTGTTGCATAAAAGGAAGGTGAAGTTCGGGATGCTGCAGCCGGCAAGACTATGGGTCACGTATCAGGAGAGACACCATTATTTCGAGACGGCGGAGGAAGCATGGACCTTCATCAAAGAAGAGAAATTGGATCGGAACTGAGGGACTGATGCTGCAGGAAATGTTATTGTTAATGTTACGGTGGAAGTTAATTGAGAAGTAAACAGGGAAGGGGGAGACATTGGGGAAATGTGGGCGCCGGTGAGGGGGGAAAGACGGGACATAGTTGGAGAATGGGGAAGGGGAGGGGGAGGGGAAAGGGAGCTGCGCCATAAGAGGCGGGTCAGGTAAAGGGATGTTCCCGCACCAGAAAGAATAAGGCGGGAAGACAGGCGCAAGGCGGATGGGAGTTCCCCACATGGGGAGGTCGAGGAGTGAGCAGGAGTAGCCGGGGTCAGTTGAAGTCAGCTGACTTACGGAAGTAATATGGGGGGAGCAATCAAGCTAGAAAGAGATCTAGCGGGGAGGGGAGGAGGGAGGGAGAAGGGGGGGGGGGACAACTGGGTTGCTGCTGCGGAAATCCAAAAGGAAATGGCTAAAGAGTGGGTGGGCGGGGATGGTGTGCGACGCTGGGGGAGCGAGCGGGAGCGCGGAGGCGGGATATGGGACTGGCCTAGAGAAGGTAATGGCTAGTCGACACGGGAGGGGGGCAGGTAGCCCCCTAGTGAGGCTGATCACGTGGAACGTGAGAGGCCTGAACGGACTGATAAAAAGGGCCCGAGTGCTCGCGCATTTGAAAGGACTAAGGGCAGACGTGGTTATGCTCCAAGAGACGCACCTAAAGGTGGCGGACCAAGTTAGGCTAAGGAAAGGATGGGTGGGACAGGTGTTCCACTCAGGACTGGACGCAAAGAATAGAGGGGTGGCCATTTTGGTGGGGAAACAGGTCGCATTTGAAGCAAAGAACATCGTAGCAGATAGCGGAGGTAGATATGTAATGGTGAGTGGCAGGCTGGAGGGAATGGAGGTCGTGTTGGTTAACGTGTATGCCCCAAACTGGGACGATGCGGGATTTATGAGACGGATGCTGGGGCGTATACCGGACCTGGAGGTAGGAAACTTGATTTTAGGAGGGGACTTTAATACGGTGCTGGACCCGGGGCTAGATAGATCCAGCTCAAGGACCGGAAGAAGGCCGGCAGCGGCCAAGGTACTTAAGGGGTTTATGGACCAAATGGGGGGAGTGGATCCATGGCGATTTCTTAGACCTAGGGCTAGGGAGTATTCCTTCTTCTCCCATGTCCATAAAGTGTACTCCCGGATAGATTTTTTTGTTTTGGGAAGGTCGTTGATCTCTAGGGTGGAAGAAGCTGAGTACTCAGCCATAGCGGTTTCGGATCATGCCCCACATTGGGTGGACCTGGAATTAGGAGAGGAAAGGGAGCAGAGAACACTCTGGCGATTAGATGTGGGACTGATGGCGGATGAGGGAGTGTGTGCAAGAGTGCGGGGGTGTATTGAGAGATACCTGGAGGTCAATGACGACGGCGAGGTCCCTGTGGGAGTGGTATGGGAAGCACTAAAAGCGGTGGTCAGAGGAGAGCTGATCTCCATTGGGGCCCACAAAAGGAAAACAGAGGCCAAGGAAAGGGAAAGATTACTGGGGGAGATTTTAAGGGTGGATAGGGAATTTGCAGAGACCCCGGAGGAGGAATTGTACAGGGAGAGGAGACGACTCCAGACGGAATTTGACCTTCTGACCACCAGAAAGGCGGAGGTACTGTGGAGGAAGGCACAGGGGAGGAGGTATGAATATGGGGAAAAGGCGAGTCGCCTGTTGGCTCATCAATTGCGAAAGAGGGCAGCAGCGAGGGAAATAGGAGGAATTAGAGACGAAAGGGGAGACACGGTGCGAAGGGCAGGAAAGATAAATGAGGTGTTCAAGACCTTCTATGAGGAACTGTATAGGTCTCAACCCCCAGAGGGAGAGGAGGGGATGCGGCAGTTCCTGGACCAATTGAGGTTCCCGAAAGTGGAGGAGCGGGGGGTGGTAGGCCTGGGGGCACCGATTGGGGTGGACGAGGTTATTAAGGGACTGGGAAGCATGCAAGCAGGGAAGGCCCCAGGACCAGACGGGTTCCCGGTGGAGTATTACAGAAAATATGTGGACTTGTTGGCCCCGTTGATGGTGAGGACGTTCAATGAGGCCAGGAAAGGGGGGACTCTACCCCCGACGATGTCGGAGGCGACGATATCGTTAATTTTGAAGAGGGATAAAGATCCGTTGCAGTGCGGGTCCTATAGACCCATTTCATTGTTGAACGTGGACGCCAAATTGTTGGCAAAGGTACTGGCATCGAGGATAGAGGACTGTGTCCCGGGGGTGGTGCACGAAGATCAGACAGGGTTCGTAAAAGGGAGACAACTGAATGTTAACGTGCGACGACTATTAGGGGTGATAATGATGCCCCCAGTGGAGGGGGAGGCAGAGATAGTGGCGGCAATGGACGCAGAGAAGGCATTTGATAGGGTGGAGTGGGAGTATTTATGGGAAGTGTTAAGGAGGTTTGGGTTTGGGAACGGGTTTATTAGCTGGGTTAGACTTCTTTATGGGGCTCCAACGGCAAGCGTAGTTACAGGTCGACATAGATCGGAGTATTTCCGACTATATAGGGGAACAAGACAGGGATGCCCGCTGTCTCCATTGTTGTTCGCGTTGGCAATTGAACCTCTGGCCATGGCGTTGAGAGACTCCAGGAAATGGAGAGGGGTGATTAGAGGGGGAGAAGAACACCGAGTCTCGTTATATGCGGATGACCTATTGTTATACGTGTCGGACCCAGCGGGGGGAATGATAGAGGTTATGCGAATTTTGAGGGGGTTCGGGGATTTCTCGGGGTATAGGCTAAACATGGGAAAGAGTGAATTATTTGTGATACATCCAGGGGACCAGAGTAGAGAGATAGAAGGCTTGCCTCTAAGGAAAGTGGAAAGAAACTTCCGATACCTGGGGATTCAGATCGCTAGGAGCTGGGGAACCTTGCACAGACTTAATCTGACACGGTTGGTAGAACAAATGGAGGAGGACTTCAAGAGGTGGGACATGCAGCCTCTATCGCTGGCGGGCAGGGTGCAAGCAATTAAGATGATGGTCCTCCCGAGGTTCTTATTTGTATTTCAATGTCTCCCTATACTAATCACTAAGACCTTTTTTAATAAAATAGACAGGAGCATCACGAGCTTCGTGTGGGCAGGGAAAGTTCCGAGAGTAAGGAGGGGGTTCCTTCAGCGTAGTAGGGACAGAGGAGGATTGGCACTACCGAACTTGGGCGATTACTATTGGGCCGCCAATGTGGCAATGATACGTAAATGGATGATGGAGGGTGAGGGAGCGGCGTGGGAAAGACTGGAGAGAAAGTCCTGTAAAGGGACGAGTTTAGAGGCGCTGGTGACGGCGCCGCTACCGATCTCACCTAAAAAGTTTACCACGAACCCGGTGGTGGCGGCAACATTGAATATCTGGGGACAGTGGAGGCGACAGAGAGGGGTGCGGGGAGCCCTGGTGGGGTCCCCAATCAGGAACAACCATAGGTTCGCCCCAGGAAGAATGGATGGAGGATTTCAGAGCTGGTTCCAGTTGGGAATTAGGAGGGTGGGAGATTTATTTATAGATGGGACTTTTGCGAGCTTGGGAGCATTGGAGGAAAAGTATAAGTTGCCCCGGGGAAATTTCTTGAGATATATGCAGGTGAGGGCATTTACTAGACAACAGGTGAGGGAATTTCCATTGCTCCCGACACAGGGGATACAGGACAGGGTGCTTTCAGGGGTGTGGGTCGGAGAGGGCAAGGTGTCAGAGATTTACCGAGAGATGAGGGAAGAGGGGGATGAGTCGGTGGGCGAACTAAAAGGAAAGTGGGAAGAAGAACTAGGGGAGGAGATAGAGGAGGGTATGTGGGCTGATGCCCTAAGCAGGGTAAATTCCTCTTCCTCATGCGCCAGGCTTAGCCTGATTCAATTTAAGGTGCTACATAGAGCACACATAACGGGAGCAAGATTGAGCAGGTTCTTTGGAGTGGAGGACAAATGTGGGAGGTGTGGCGGGAGCCCGGCAAACCACGCACATATGTTTTGGGCATGCCCGGCACTGGAAGGGTATTGGAAGGGAGTGACGGGAGTGATTTCGCGGGTGGTGAAGGCCCGGGTCAAACCAGGCTGGGGGTTAGCTCTATTTGGAGTTGCGGAAGAGCCGGGAGTGCAGGAGGCGAAAGAGGCCGACGTTGTGGCCTTTGCGTCCCTAGTAGCCCGGCGCAGGATCCTACTCATGTGGAAGGAGGCGAAACCCCCCGGACTGGAGGCCTGGGTAAATGATATGGCGGGGTTCATTAAACTGGAGCAGATAAAGTTTGCCCTGAGAGGATCGGCTCAAGGGTTCACCAGGCGGTGGCAGCCATTTCTCGACTACCTAGGGGAACGTTAGAGGGAAGACAGATGACCAGCAGCAGCAACCCAGGGGGAGGGGGGGGGAGGGGGGGTTTAGTTTAGGTCAAAGATAAAGGGGTTTTGTTACTTGTGTATTGTTTAAAATTTCTGTATTGTTATTGTTGCGCTTGCTTTGTAAGAGGGGAAAAATTGTTGTTTGGGAAAAAATTTTCAATAAAACATTTATAAAAAAAAAAAAAAGGACAGAAAAATGTAACTGACTATCTATTACCCATTTCCCAACCTATTTATTCTGTCCTTGGGTGACTGTCTGTGTGGTGTTTGCACATTCTCCCTGCATCTATGTGAGTTTCCTCCCACAGTCCAAAGGGTTAGGTGGATTGGCCATGCTAAATTGCCCCTTAGTGTCCAAACATGTGCAGGCTAGGTGGGGCTACAGGGTTACAGGGATCCGGCGGGGGAGTGGGCCTACGTAAGGTCCTCTTTCAGAGGGACGGTGCAGACTCAATGGGCTAAATGATCTCCTTCTGTACTAAAGTGGTTCTATGAATTGTACATATTCTGAACATTAGGCCCTTCAACATTGAGACACAACTTTGTCTACAAATTCCCAAGCTTTCAATGTCAAATGATATCAAAGCTACCTCCGTGCCATATTCCCCATCCTGCTCAACCCCCACCTGAAACTAAAAAGGGACATTAATATGCTGTGCCATAATCATGCTATCAAATGTGTGGCCATCATGGGCGAAATTCTCCCGAAACGGCGCGATGTCCGCCGACTGGCGCCCAAAACGGCGCCAATCAGACGGGCATCGCGCTGGCCCAAAGATGCGGAATGCTCCGCATCTTTGGGGGCTGAGCCCCAACATTGAGGGGCTAGGCCGGTGGCGGAGGAATTTCCGCCCCGCCAGCTGGCGGAAACGGCCTTTGTTGCCCCGCCAGCTGGCGCGGAAATGACAGCCCCGGGCGGCGCATGCGCGAGAGCGTCAGCGGCAGCTGACAGTTTCCCACGCATGCGCAGTGGGGAGAGTCTCTTCCGCCTCCGCCATGGTGGAGACTGTGGTGGAGGCGGAAGTGAAAGAGTGCCCCCACGGCAGAGGCCCGCCCGCGGATCAGTGGGCCCCGATCGCGGGCCAGGCCATTGTGGGGGCACCCCCCGGGGCCAGATCGCCCCGCGCCCCCCCCAGGACCCCGGAGCCCGCCCGCACCACCTTGTCCCGCCATTCAAAAGGTGGTTTAATCCACGTCGGCGGGACAGGCAATTTATCGGCGGGACTTCGGCCCATCCGGGCCGGAGAATCGAGCGGGGGGGGGGCCCGCCAACTGGCGCGGCGCGATTCCCGCCCCCGCCGAATCTCCGGTGCCGGAGACTTCGGCAACCGGCAGGGGCGGGATTCACGCCCGCCCCCGGCGATTCTCCGACCCGGCGGGGGGTCGGAGAATGACACCCCATATAGAACATAGAAAATACAGCACAGAACAGGCCCTTCGGCCCACGATGTTGTGCCGAACCTTTGTCCTAGATTAATCATAGATTATCATTGAATTTACAGTGCAGAAGGAGGCCATTCGGCCCTTTGAGTCTGCACCGGCTCCTGGAAAGAGCACCCTACCCAAACTCAACTCCTCCACCCAACACCAAGGGCAATTTTGGACATTAAGGGCAATTTATCATTGGCCAATTCACCTAACCTGCTCATCTTTGGACTGTGGGAGGAAACCGGAGCACCCGGAGGAAACCCACACAGACACGGGGATCTTTCAAAAAAAAAAAAATTTAGAGTACCCAATTCAATTTTCCAATTAAAGGGCAATTTTGCGTTGCCAATCCACCCTGCACATCTTTGGGTTGTGGGGGTGGAATCCATGCAAACACGGGGAGAATATGCAAACCCCACATGGACAGTGACCCAGGGCCGGGATCAAAGCTGGGGCCTCGGCGACGTGAGGCAGCAGTGCTAACCACTGCCCCACTGTGCTGTCCCTGCCATCATATCCTTTGTCAGCGTCAACATTTCTCAATGCTCCTTGCCAACTAACAGATGTTGTATTTCATAAGCTTCCCCCCCCCCCCCCCCCCGCCCACCAAAATCACCCGTTGCCATGCAGACTGTCATGTCAGCTTCATGCCACTTTCAGCACTTTGGCAACCCCACATTTGAGTCACATCGCACCCTTACACTCTTACATCTCGGTCCATCTCTGAAATGGGGACATATTTATCCTGGCAGAGCTTCCGAGGTCATGGAGCCTCTCACAACACTCTGACCATGTTCTATGGATGACCCCACGGCTTCTGAGCTCAGCAAAGACCTATATCCAGGCCACATTGGTCTGGTTGGGAGATCTCCTCATCCTCTATGCAGGTACGAGGACATCCCACCTATCACAACAGCCTGGAGGAGGACCCTGCTGCTGTCATTCTGGGCTCCTATCCAACTGTTGGCTCCATTCTCTCATCTGTGGTGAGAAAAACGGAATTAAAGAGTAGTATTTGAGTCTTTCCCTAAATACTGGTATATGTAAAGGGAGCGGGCCAGGTGTGTTCAGTGTTCTTTCATCCTTGGCAAGAATCCTGAATAATTCACTACTAGCACAACAATCAGCAACATTTAAAAACAGGTTCTTACCTGTTGCCGCTACTCCAAATGGTCAGGAGATTTACGGTTTTCAGTCTCCACCCCTCAGCTTGAAGGCACTAATTCTGCTGCGGCTGCTACACTCCCGTGACAGGATCCCTTTTAAATGGGTGGCTGAGGCCTACTCTGTCTCCCAGACACCATCGCCGATTAGGCATGCTGCCCACCATTGCTCACTGTTTTTTGGCTGGCTTCCTGTCGGGCAGCCATTATTTGGCCTGCGGTGAATGTATTCACCATAATATAAGTTGTCTGTATAATACTGTGGCCTGTGGCCAGGGAATGGTAATATGATCTCTTTCCATGTATTGTACTGGAACCCTGGTATCTGCGGACCTCTGGATCCACCCCCCCCCCCCCCCCCCCCCCCCCGGCGGTATATAGACCTTCCACCTGCGGGCGACACTCATTGTTACAGCAATCACAGGCAGGCAAGTTCCTGGATAATAAAGCCTATGTTCACTCGCTCTCATCGTCTTGTAGTGAATTGATGGTACATCATGGCCGAAAGACACTTTGGCCTCGACTTTCCAGCTCCAACACCAATGGGCATCGTCATGGGTGACATGTGGAAGTTTGGAGGGCCATTGTGGTTCTCCAAATCTTTCTATCCCACCCTCGCTGATGCTTGCCAGTGTCAGGACAGGAAAATCCCAGCTTTTACCTGACGGTTTTATAATGCAGGAGTGGGAAATCCATGCACTTCCGAGTCGGTCTCCAGACCACCTTCATGAAGTGTCAAATTTGCCCCTTTGTTTCTTTTCTTGCCTCCTTCCCATTTCCTTTGGCCCTGGTGAATGAACTTTTACATAATCTAGTACCTCTTGTCTTTCACAGGCCTTCCTTTTGTTCTTGTCCTATCCAACCCTTGCAAACAAAGGGTTATATCACATACTTCTTCAGTTCTGATGAAAAGTCACAGACCTGAAACACTGGCTGGAATTTTCAAACCCTTCACACCAGCATCCCACTGCTGTGATTGAGTTTTCAATGGCTCACTGGCCCCGGCATGGGGAAACCCGTGGCGTCAAGAGGCTGGAAAATTCCGGCAATCAACTCTAAAGATAGGATTTTCTGCGCAACCCACCGTGTGTTTCATGGCAGCGGAGGAAGGAGGCCAACCATTGACCAGCAGTGGGGTCTTCTGGTCCCATTGTCAACAGGATTTCTTGTTCAAAGCACCCCTCGCCGCTGGGAAACCGATGGCAGGGGTTTTCCGTTGGAAGGACCGGAAGATCCCACCGGTGTGGACGACCAGTAAGTTCCAGCCTATGTCTCCCTTTCTACACAGTGTGACATTATGTGAAATGTTCAGAACACAGAGACTTAATGTCATATCATAATTAACCACTAGATGGAGCTAGATGCTGAACTATATGAAGCACTGACCTCCAGGCTTTATCTGACGATATCAGGGGGCGAGCTGGAGAAGGCTGGAGAGGAGCAGTGAGTGTAGACTACAGTTATAGATGGAGTGTAGAAACTAGTGTTAGTAGAGAGTAGATGACTAGATTGTTGTTTACTATAGGAGTAAGTGGTTGAACTTTAATAAGTAGTGTAAATAAAAGTTAGCTTTGTTAATGAACTTTGCTTCTGTGGTCTTTGTGAACATTGCAACATTCATCCTGAGAACAGAATCACAAAGAACTCCACACGCAAATGCTGCCTAAGCCTCTGAAACTTTTCCACCATTTTCTGTATTCCTTATAAATAAAATGTTGTTGCCGTGTAGTAGGTAATTGTTAATTTCTCACCATTGGCTTGGGACCCTTTATGGAGGTCGACAGTCACTTGGTCGCTGGTTGCATTACTGACTGGGTTTTCTGCTATGCACCTGTACACATGTTGCTTCTCTTCAGTAACACAGTCTATCACAATAACTGTGCTATTATATGTTTCAGGGAGAGCTCCAGATGAGGACACCTTTTCCCAGTGAATCAGAACATTTGTTTCATTGAAGACAGAGCAGCTCAAGGTGATATTTGATGAACTCGCACAGTTACCAAGAATCACGGTCTCTGGCTGGGGAACTGGTTCTGAAACACACAGATAATAAGTAACCTACACAAGAAAATCAGTGCACTTTAGAATAATTCATTCAGCATGATGTCCTGCAAAACATTTCTGAGACACATGATAAACCAAAACACAAATGCAAGTATTTGCTTTTTGTTTTGAGTTTCACATGTTAAAGACAGAAGCTTCAATGCTGTTTTTGAAATGAATTGCTTTTGTACAGGATGCCGGTGTGGCACTGCCCGGCTGGCAGGGGCACTCTCAGGGTGCCAGGCTAAGTGCGGCCTTGGCAGGCGTTCCTCACCAAGGCTCTGAAATGAAGCAGAGTCCAGTTTAATGGTGGGATCATTCTCGGTGCAGCAGTGCCAGAAAACACCCGGCTAAACATGCTCGACACGGGACTCTGTTTAACTTCCATTAAATCACACACTCTGTTAAGCCTTGTTACAATCCAATCCGTGGGGATGAATAAATTCCTCTTTCCCACTATTGAGATTGGCTGGAACATTGTTTGGTTTTAAAAGAAATATACTTGACCATGTATAAAGTCGTATGAAGAAATAAGGCAGCCAGATCTCTTGGGTTGATTTTATTCTTAAGAATTAACTCACATTAAAGTACAGCATTTATTATGCACACACCCATACACAAAACATGATACGTTTCAGAGTGGAGGAGCTGGAATTGATAAGAGTTAACATTTATAAGAAAATTAAGAAAATGTGTTCCATCATTCCTTTGGCGATCTTGAAATTCCAGTGAGGTTACTTGTCTACATTGCACACAACACATCATTGTGACCGTATGTAAATAGACAGTCCAACCAAACCTTTGGTGAAGTTATGGCAGCTGTTCAGGAGAATCCCAGAGAGCATTTCTAACAATTATATTGTTCCAATCATTGAGGAAAATCCAAGTGGTATAAGATGAAATGAAAATGAAAATCACTTATTGTCACAAGTAGGCTTCAAATGAAGTTACAGTGAAAAGCCCCTAGTCGCCACATTCTGGCGCCTGTTCGGGGAGGCTGTTACGGGAATTGAACCGTGCTGCTGGCCTGCTTTGGTCTGCTTTCAAAGCCAGCGATTTAGCCCTGTGCTAAACAGCCCCTGTTTATGATATGGATCATTAACAAGTTGATATTTTGCATTGACAGTTTAAGGAAAAAGATGGAAAGTATTTAAGTGACAATAATTTGTGGTTAAGTGTTTCCTTGTGCGATGTAACTTTACATACAGAAGCCAGCTGCAGCAGTGTCTGATCCAATCCTTCATACACAGTCTCCACCTCGCGATGACGCAAATGCAAACCACGATCGGGCGAGAATTGGAGGCCTGGCCAAAATCTAGGTCCACACCTGGCGCCAATTTGGATGCCATGCTCCGGTCCCTCGCTGGTGGCCATAAAGAGGTTTGTGCCCCACCCTGGCGGCATCATGTAAAAATGGCTTTTTCATGCATTTAAACGGGATTGGCGGGTTGAACCCAGTATGATCCGCCCTTCCGCGATGCTCCACTCTTCTCAAACAGAGTTTTCGTGGACGTTAATGATTACAAGCATTTACAAACTTGGAATGGGCACCTTGGCGGCGGAGGGGGTGAGGGAGGCTACAAAAACCACTGCAAAACCATTGAAAACTGTTGGGCTTGCTGGGAGATGGCTGCCCAGGCTGGGGGCAGTAGCGGGGAGTGACTTGGTGCCACGACCGTGGACTTGGGTGTCCCTCACAGGACCGGGATAGCCTGGCTCAGACTTCATTACTGCAGTCTGTCTTTTAAATGCACCCCATTGGTGCTACTTACAGGCTCCTGGCTGCTCACATTGCTGAGTGCTACCTGTGTCCTTTAGATGCTCAAAAGGCCTCTATTCATCTGGGTGCCCTCCCAGGCCATCCCTCTGGACATTCTCATACCCCAGCTGCATCATCAAGGGCCAAGCTCAATCAGGAGCCCATCAGGAGTTGGCACTTCTCAGAAGCACTGGCCTATTGCAGAGGAAGCAGCTCAGCTGAGCTCACCCTAACTAGAGGACACCTGCACCATGGCCTATGGAGCCCTCCTTGATTCTCTGCCCCTCTCACCAGTAACCCCCACCCCTCCAGGTCACCAGCTGTCTCCTCCTGGCGAGACTGGCAGCGCTGACTGCCTCTGCTACCACCTTCCAGGCATTGTTCAGGAGGGCAGGCTTGAATCTATGGCCCACACTGGGGAAGATGGTTTCCGTCCATTCCTCACTGGCATAGAGCTGTGGGTCCACCTCGAACGTCCGACCTCGGAGGGCAGGTCATCTGTGGGCCATCTTAGTGGCTGCATTCAGTATGTGGTAAGTGGTTCACTTAAAAACAGCTCCAGCTGCCAGGCTCTTTGGTGATAACTCCGTCCCCAACGGTTAGAAGGCACACTGGGCCGGGAATTGCTCAGAATTCTCGCCAGCAGAGGCTGGTCCATCAGCATGCTCTGAATTGCTCCCGAAATAGTGCCCCCAATGGGAATGAAAACCCTACGCTGTTCAGTCCCGACACAGTCTCCCAAACGGAGAATTTTGCTCAATATGTTTGGAATGTCAATGTTTCAGTTTATTTACAAACGGATATGCACAATCCAATTTGTCCAGAAACAGTGGGTGAAAATGATACAGTAGTTATATTTGATGAGGAGATTCTGAAGTAATATTTCTCATGAGGAACACTCATTCCTCTCAGCCAGTAAGTTTATAATATTATCCTCAGTGCCACTCCCTATTGACCAGTCTCAGCATGCTCAGGGTTGATGATTGCTGATACAGGCATTCGCACCCATGACAATTCATTTTGCTTTGACTAACTGAATTGAGCAAGCTGTTGGTGAATCACTCTTTGTTTTCTGTCATTCAACCTTATTCAGGTTGGTTCTGCGGTTGTGGCAACATTTTCCAGTTTTCCATGCAGAAGTTGAAACCTTGCAAACCCTGCTTGTGCATAAAACTGGAGAGATCAATGGATTCAGTGGGGCATTCGGAATTAAACAAACTCTATTAAGTATTTTGCAAATGATAAGTTACTGCAAACCTATGTTTTGCATTACTGATATTAACTGAAGTTTTTGATCCATTCGTTTACTTAATACAGAAAGTGTAAAAAAATAATCAAATACAATTTACATCATAAGCCTTTATAGTTGAAATTTAAAAAATGATTTAGTTATGTTACAACAGGCCTACAAAGTTAGCAGAAGTTCCAGTGTAAACACTTACCAAATACTTGGATCCTGAAAGTTCTTTGATCACGATTTTTCAGCTCTGTCCCATAGTAGTCAATGTGCATTTCATATTCTCCGGTGTCATTAACCTGTACATCATTCAGCATCACAAAATCTCTGTCAATTCCAACTCTGTGTTGATACAGTGGGTGGACAATGTACAGCTTCTCCGGATTATTGGATTTGCATGTTAAAATCTTAAAGGACATTGGATATCTTAATCTAAATGTTACGTCATACAGATCCCAGGCTTGGTACTGTATAGGAAACTGGACCTGTTCTCCTGCAGCAGCCTTACTTATTGCACCAACTCTGGCGAGTAATGTTTCTCCACACACTACAAACAAATGTAATACTGGAAGACACAAGCATAGATTGCACACATCAATTTTCTGTTGTTAATCGAAGAACAATGAAATATCTTATTATCTCATGGCTAGTGAGGGTGGAGGGAAAAGTAGATGTCCCAGGGTTTTTTTAGTTTGAACTTGCTTCAAGACAAAATACTCAGTGATGGGCGATCAGGAGAGGCTGGATCCTCTGTGGCAGACTTAGTAATCTGTCAACTAAATCAAGGGGCTCGTAGTGAGAGCAAGAAGGGTTCACCAGTTAATGGAGTCTGAAATCTCCTTGTGCTGTTAAGCTGCGTGGTTTGAGCAATTTTAATTCCAACTTTAGTACCATGGACACTTGTCGGCATAGGGGTGGGGGGGGTCTCTCTGACCCTTGGTCTTTCCAATTAGCACCTACATTCTTTAGGCTCACGTATGATTGTACGTTCCTATGGGTAGGGAGATTACATTGATTATCAGATCAACAACACCTCTACATGTGCTTTACTCAATAATATCTGTCATTGTAAACAGAAAGATGGGTGGCTACCATTACCTGAGGCAAGTTTGAAGATGTGAACATAAAATGAATCTGAGAATTTCATTGTAAACTTCTGCATCATGTTCCCATTTCCATTTCTTCATGTAGGCTATAAAAAGAAACAAAGTTTATTGTGACAGAAGGCATGATGCTTGGTAGTGGTTCTCCTGGAAGTATCAGCTACCTGAGCATTAAGAAAGCGAGGCTTGCATTGACAAATCACCTTCCAAGAATTTGCGGCAAATGAAGAATTTCTGAAGAGCAATGCAACAAAGAATAGCAGCTGCAAATGAGCTCAGATAAGATCCCCCAAATAGAAGTGGGCAGGGAATCTGCTTTAGGTAACGTTGGTTGAGGGATGAATATTTGGCATATATATACTTGGACTGGTATGGGATATGAAAGAAGAAACAATGAACGAGAAGGTGCACTCTCATCAAAGAGAATGAAACGGAGGTGTACCAACATCCACAAAATCTTGGAAATATAACAAGCCATTAACTTAGCGGTATCCATGAATTCTTACCATTCCTATCACAAGATCCTTCTGTGTGAGTTTGGAATGATGGCAATCTAATGAGTTGTGAAATTCTTTCCTAATAGTTCACTAAGTTAAAATATAAAATCACCGCATTTTACTGTTAGGACCAAAACACCTCTTTAGTGGCGGTGGGTGCAATCCTGAAATTTAGCCCCATTGTGCTATTGCCTACATAATCGAACACATCACTCATGTCACGACCTGCTCAATGGCTGGTTGCTATTCGAACTGTTGCTCACAACACGGTCATGGAAAAATACAGGTGAATATCTTTGCAGTGTAACATATCTGAAGGAAAGTAATTCTAGAAATATACCACTGCACAACAGCAATCTGAGGTGTGTCAGTTCTAGTTGAAGATGTCTTCAGAAGCTGCTTTCAGTTTTTTAGCGTTTACTTGTACATTTGGATATAATTGAGGATTCTTGGCCAGAATGCTCCGGCCGTTGGGATTCTCTGTTCCCGCTGGCAGCGCACCCCACCCACGGGTTTCCCTACGTTGTGGGGCGGCTTCAATGGGAAATCCCTTTGACAAGTGGTGGGAATAGAGAATCCCACTGCGAGCGAACCGTGCGCTGCTGTGAAATATGTGGCTGGGCGACCGGAAAGCCCTTTGTTTCTGGACTTTCACAACCTAGTCCCTCAGCTTTGGCAAATGGAGTGTGCACCAATGAAGGGAAAGTCTGTGTGCTTCTTTTCAGAAAATAAGAAACTGTCCCTGTTGTTATGGGTCAGAGTTTAGAGAATCCCAAAGTGTATCATGGAGTTCACCTGACCCACAACTTCTAATAGATTGTGATATGGGGAGCACACGGCTCACTCTACAGGTGTGGTACAACAGAAATGGAAAAATATTTTTTTAAACAAAACAATGTTTATTCTATGAACTCAAATTAACCTTTTTAAAACAAACAGTGAATATCTTAGCAACCATTAATTCAAATACAACCCCAAAGACTCCAACACTAAGTAACCCTTTTAAGCCGTTTTTTTAACATCCAAAAGACTTAACAAACCTTCAAACAGGAGCACATCAGGGTTTACATTCAATACTGAAAACATTTATAATTCTGAATTCACCAAATGATTAAGATAGTCTTTGGATGGCAGACTTCAGATGTAGCTTACTGAAAAACACAGACACACCCATGCTTTTTCTCAAACTGAAACTAAAAAGCAGAACCAGAGCTCAGCTCCACCCATACTCTGACATCACTCAGTAACATGAGCAGCTCCATTTTTTAAAGGTACATTTCTTAAACACCCATTTCTTAAAAGTACTCCCGCATGACACTGTGTAGGTTTCTCTGCATCTTGGTTTCGAGACTTTCAATACATTGATGAGTTTCTGTACCAGACACTTGACCAACTAAACTAAACTATGGCTGTGAATTTCCATCGCCGGTAGCAGAGTTCCCAATGCGGTGGAGAATCTCGCGTAGGGCAAAAAACGGAATCAGTGTCCCATTGCGATGCTTTGGTCCCCCGCTGGCAGCAGCATTGGATTTTGTGCCATGTCGACAGGAGGATACAAATCAGTCATTTGAACCCATTTGCATCTTATCAACGGGCTGGATACCAGGGGCGTCATTCTCCGACCCCCCAGCGGGTCGGAGAATGGCCGTTGGCCGCCATGAATCCCGCCCCCGCCGGTTGCCGAAGTCTCCTGTACCAGAGATTGGGCGGGGGCGGGAATCGGGCCGCGCCGGTTGGCGGGCCCCCCCCGCTCGATTCTCCGGCCCGGATGGGCCGAAGTCCCGCCGAGAAATTGCCTGTCCCACCGGCGTAAATTAGAGTAGGTATTTACCGGCAGGACAAGGCGTCGTGGGCGGGCTCCGGGGTCCTGGGGGGGGCGCGGAGCGATCTGACCCCGGGGGGTGCCCCCACGGTGGCCTGGCCCGCGATCGGGGCCCACCGATCCGCGGGCGGGCCTGTGCCGTGGGGGCACTCTTTCCCTTCCGCCTCCACAACGGTCTCCACCATGGCGGAGGCGGAAGAGACTCTCCCCACTGCGCATGCGCGGGAGTGTCAGCGGCCGCCCGGGGATGTCATTTCCACGCCAGATGGCGAGGCAACAAACGCCATTTCCGCCAGCTGGCGGGGCGGAATTCCCTCCGGTGCCGGCCTAGCCCCTCAATGTTGGGGCTCAGCCCCCAAAGATGCGGAGCATTCCGCACCTTTGGCGCGGCGTGATGCCCGTCTGATTGGCGCCATTTTGGGCGCCAGTCGGCGGACATCGCGCCGTTGGGGGAGAATTTCGCCCCTGATTCTCCACACCTCCATGATGCTCCGGCCTTCTCGGCCGGGATTCATGTAGGTGTAGATTGGTGCAAGTATTTATCAGCGTGGCCCTGACATGATATACCTATGGTTGGCCAAGAGGACCCAGTTGCTCCCATAGTCCATCAGAGGGGCCTCTCCCAGTCACAATGCAAATCCTTCACTAAACATCTAGGAGCTATTTGGGTAGCAAGGTAGCACAAGTGTATAGCACTGTGGCTTCACAGCGCCAGGGTCCCAGGATCGATTCCCTGCTGGGTCACTGGCTGTGCGGAATCTGCACATTCTCCCCGTGTCTGCGTGGGTTTCCGCCGGGTGCTCCAGTGTCCTCCCACAGTCCAAAGACGTGCAGGTTAGGTGGATTGGCCATGATAAATTGCCCTTAGTGACCAAAAAGGTTGGGAGGGGTTATTGGGTTCCGGGGATAGGGTGGCAATGAGGGCTTAAGTGTGTCGGTGCAGACTCGATAGGCCAAATGGCACTGTATGTTCTATGAGATAAGTGCTTTCACTTCATCTTTTTCACAGCAGAAAGCACTTAACTGCTTTTGCTGTGGTCAGGAACTGTCAATCAAGCTAGATGATTATAAACATTGTGGTTAGGTTAAAAGTCAGGTACTTGCCTCATACAGTTTAAGGTGCTGCACAGGGCACACATGACCGGGACAAGGATGAGCAGGTTCTTTGGGGGTGAGGACAGTTGTGTTAGGTGCTCAGGGAGCCCAGCAAATCACACCCATATGTTCTGGGCATGCCCAGCGCTGGAGGAATTTTGGAAGGGCGTAGCGAGGACGGTGTCGAGGGTGGTAGGATCCAGGGTCAAACCGGGCTGGGGGCTCGCAATATTTGGGGTGGCAGAGGAGCCGGGAGTGCAGGAGGCGAAAGAGGCCGGAATTCTGGCCTTTGCGTCCCTGGTAGCCCGGCGGAGGATTCTCCTTCAGTGGAAAGATACGAGGCCCCCAAGTGTGGAATCCTGGATCAGCGATATGGCAGGGTTCATTAAATTGGAGAGGGTGAAATTCACCTTGAGAGGGTCGGTACAAGGGTTCTTTAGGCGGTGGCAACCGTTCTTAGACTTTCTGGCAGAACGCTAGACATTGGTCAATGGCAGCAGCAGCTCGGGGGGTGTGGGGGGGGGGGGGTTACTTTATTTTTGTTTATGTTATTTACACTGGAAGTGTCTGAGGGGGTGTATACACCTGTTGTCGTAAGTCGGGTGTTAATGTTAATTTATTATTTAGGTATGGGGTGGAGGGGTTTGGGGGGTTGCTTTTTTAGATTGTGTTTTGTACTTACCCCTGTTGGGTTCTTTTTTCTTTCTCATTTTGTTATTGATACTTTATGAAAACCTTTAATAAAAATTATTTAAAAAAAAAAAGTCAGGTACTTGAGATGCATTCAAGTGAAGGCAACCAGCCATTGGGAAGGAAAATAAAAATAATCAATCCAAAAATCTGTCTGCCTGGAGGCTATTACCCTGTCAATTACAGCCTACTAAAAGCTATTTATCTTTGAAAATGAATAGAAGCCTTGCAGCTCAGAGGATCTCAGTTGGTTCAAAGTCTTGTGATGTGGTTTTGGCTATGAGGTAACAGCCGCTGCATTCCACACCTCTGTCTGAGACAGTGGGTGTAAGGAACAGGTCAATGTAAAAGCAGTGATTTTTCACTTTTCTGCCTGGACTGCTCGTTTCCTTCCAGGCAGGGGTGGCTGATGGTGTGGGGGGGGGGGGGGGGGGGCTGCTCTCTGATATGGGGGTTCTCTGATATTGGGAGTTTCTGATGGCGGGTTTCTGATATGAGGAGGGGTGGTCTGATAGTCATTGTTTCTGATGTAGGGGAGGTCTCTGATATGGGGGGTTTACGAAATGGGGTTTTGGTGGGGGTCTTCTAGGGAGTGGGAGAAAGGGATCGGGTCACCCTCATGCATGTGAGCTGTGGGGAGAGGTGTGATCTGGGAATTCCTGTGGAGGATGACACTACTTGTCAGCAGGGTGGGGGGGGGAGGGACATGATTTGCGTTGTGGCCGAGAGGGGGGGCCAACCACTGGACCTCAGTATTGGGCCTGCTGCTCAAAATGGCAGCCTGATAGCGGGATTCAGAATGAAATCCCTCAAACTCCTCGGCATGCATAAATTAGCATGGCAAGGGAGAGGGTATCTCTCCTTGGCACTGTTCCTAGTGCCAGACAAACCATTGCAAATCACACTGGTGGATGAACGTAGTCTCCCAGATGGAAAATCCTGCCCTGTATCTATATTGATACTTGCTTCAAATGGGATGGCGATGGTTGAAACTCAGGCACCAGGAGATCTTTAAATGCATATTTTACATCACTGTAGCCTCCGGCATACTCTACTACTGCTATATTTGTGCCCATCTCTAAGCAGATGTGCATCTCATGTAAATTGCTGCTCTTCCCAGTCCTGGATATTGGGAGCAGCAAAGCAGCAGTTCAGTTATTCGACTTTGGAACTCAATCGGAAGAATTCTCTCGAAAGATTTTGAAGTGTGGTCTCCAACGGGAAATGAGGTGCGATTCCCGCAAGGTGGTTCGGCGCGATTCAGATCGCAATCCACCCACAATTAGAAATGTTTTTGGAGTCAAGGGTGAAGGACGGCCAGATCTGGGAATAACCCGACAGCGACCCCCTCCCCAATCGTTGGCAAGGTCTCCCTGTCATTGGCAAGGCCACAATCCAAATTCCCTCACACTTTGCCTGAGGCCCCCAACCAATCAACCCCCCCCCCCCCCCCCCCCAGTTCCACCTTCAGGCCCCACCCCGTGGCAGTGCCAACCTGGCACCCTGTCAATTCCAACTTGGCCAGGCTGGCACAACCAGGGTGCCAGAGTGAAAAGCCAGAACACTGACCAGCCATGTCCCTGACCATGGTGGGGGTGGGGGGGGGGGGGGGGGGGGCACTACAAAGGCCTTCGAGCCCGACCAACTCTATTATTCCGGTCAGACATTCCTATGATGGACTTGACATCTTTGGATTGAAGGGTGTCCGTGTACCATTAGATAAAGCCTGCTAAAGTTCTCTTTCAGATATTAATTAAAAAATAAAAATCTTTATTGTCACAAGTCGGCTTACATTAACACTGCAATGAAGTTACTGTGAAAAGCCCCTAGTCGCCACATTCCAGCACCTGTTTGGGTACACTGAGGGAGAATTCAGAATGTCCAAATTACCTAACAGCACGTCTTTTGGGACTTGTGGGATGAAACTGGAGCATCCAGAGAAAACGCACGCAGACACGGGAGAACGTGCAGACTGCACACAGACAGTGACCCAAGCCGAGAATTGAACCTGGGACCCTGTCGCTGTGAAGCAACAGTGCTAACCACTGTGCTACCGTAGCACCACTTCAGTTCATCACATCCATCCAACAGTGGTTGAAGGAATGTCCTCATTGAGGAACCCTTGAATTTCATTGCCTGAGTGGTGCCAGTTGCTTCTATGGTGGAAAATTCCATAAGACCATAAGACAAAGGAGCAGAATTAAGCCATTTGGCTCATCGAGTCTGCTCCAATATTCAATCATGGCTGATATGTTTCTCATCCCCATTCTCCTACCTTCTCACCATAACCCCTGATCCCCTTATTAATCAAGACCCTATCCATCTCTGCCTTAAAGACACTCAGTTCCACCAGTGCAGGCATGCTATTCAGGCACCAGAGGTTGAAAAAGTTCCAGTCAAAAAGAAAATAGCTCAGACAGAGCACCTGCTCTTTCCAGCAAGCACTTCACAGTAGAAAAAAACAAACACTGTGAAAAAAGCAGTCAGACAGAGCACCTGCACTTTCTATTTCAGGACTTCAGAACAGAGGAAACCTGAGCAGAAAAAAATTGCGGTTAGTAACAACACTTGCTCTTTTTAGGAAACACTCCAGAACAAAGAAATGAAATGAAAATCACTTATTGTCACAAGTAGGCTTCAATGAAGTTAATGTTAAAACCCCTAGTCGCCACATTCCGGCACCTGTTCAGGGAGGCTGGTACAGGAATTGAACCGTGCTGCTGGCCTGCCTTGGTCTGCTTTCAAAGCCAGCGATTTAGCCCTGTGCTAAACCAGCCCCTGAAAAAACCTCTATGAAAATACTGTGGTTAGAACAACACCAGCTCAAAAGAGGAAGAACTTCAGAACTAATGGACTGTGAAGAGCTATAAAAACAAACAAAGCTAACCCCTCCTTTGAAATAGCTTGGACCTGTCAATCAAGAGAATTGTAAAAGGTAATGGACTGCAAACCTGAATGTATAAAATGCAGTTCTTTTTTAAATACATTTTTATGGTGTGTGGGTTTTGTTGGCTAGGCCAGCATTTGTTGCCCATCCCTAATTGCCCTTGAGACAGTGGCGGTGAGCTGCCTTCTTGAACCACCACGGTTCATGTGGTGTAGGTACACCCACTGTGCTATTAGGGAGGTAGTTCCCCGATTTTCACCCAGCTGGGAACAGTAAGGAACGACGATAGATTTCCAAGTCAGGATGATGGGTGATTTGGAGGGGAACTTCCAGGTGGTGGTGTTGCCAGGTATCTGATACCCTTGTCCTTTTAGGTGGTAGTGGTCGTGGGTTTGGATGGTGCTGCCTAAGAGCCTTGGTGAGTTCCTGCAGTGCATCTTGTACATGTTACACACCGCTGCGGTGGTGGAGGGAATGGATGTTTGTGGAAGAGGGAGCAATCAAGTGGGCTGCTTTGCTCTGGATGGTGTTCAGCTTCTTGAGTGTTGTTGGGGAGTATTCTAACACAATCCTGACTTGTTCTTTGTAGGTGGTTGACAAGCTTTGGGGAGTCAGGAGGCGGGTTATCCACCTTAGGATTCCTACCTTCTGACTTGCTCTTGTAGCCACAGTATTTATATGGCTAGTCCAGTTCAGTTTCTGATCAATGGTAACCCCCCAGGATGTTGATAGTGGGGGAATCAGTGCCATTCAATGCCATTGAATATCAAGGAGTGATAGTTTGATTCTCTCTTTTTGGAAATGGTCATTGCCTGACACTTGTGGGGCACAAATTTTACTTGCCACTTGTCAGCCCAAGCCTAGATATTGTCTAGGTATTGCTGCATTTGCACGTGGACTACTTTGGTGTCTGAGGAGTCGTGAATAGTGCTGAATATTGTGCAATCATCAGAGAACATCCCCACTTCTGACCTTATGTTGGAAGGAAGGTCATTGATGAAGCAGCTGAAGATGGTTGGGCCTCGGACACTATCCTGAGGAACTCCTGAAGTTATGTCCAAGGAATGAGATGATTGACCTCCAACAGCCACCACCATATTCCTTTGTGTTAAGTATGAATCCAACCAGTGGGGAGTATTCCCCTGATTCCTATTGACTCCTTAAAGCCATACTGGATCAAATGCTGCCTTGATGACAAGGGCAGTCACTCTCACCTCACCTCTGGAGTTCAGTTCTTTTGCCTATGTTTGAACCAAGGCTGAAATGAGTACATGAGCTGAGTGACTCTGGCGGAACCCAAACGGAGCGTCGGTGAGTAGGTTATTGATGAGTAAGTGTCGCTTGATAGCATTGCTGATGATCCCTTCCATCACTTTACTAATGATTGAGAGTAGACTTTTAGCCTTCTCTGGAAGTCCAGAGGCTTGAAATGATATTCAAAGTGAAAAAAACACATCAAAGGTTTCGAACACATCAAAGAGAAGACTTTTATCTTTGAACTTGACATGCTGGGAGAGGCATCAAAGGTTTCCAAGGCTATAGAGCGAAGGCTTTTACCTCCATCTGACAGATCATTGTTACTGACATGGAGAAAGTGAGGTTAAAGGCTGCAGGGGGGAGGCTTTTATGTTAATCTGACAGATCTTTGAAATTGACACACTGAAAGAGAGTAAAGATTTTCAATGCTTCCGAGGGAAGACTTGCCGCACGACCCCATCCCAGGAAAGATCACTGATCTGAGGCCCTCCAGCTCAGCTCGAGCATCCCCGACCCCTATTTTCCCTGAAGGACTCGCCTCGGCAACTTAGAGGTAAGTGTAGAGAGCGTCCTCACCTTTCTGCTCACCACCAGTGTCCATGGTGCTTGGTACCCACTTTTAGGGACCAGGGTGACTTCCCGCTGCGGGGGTGGGGGGAGTGAATACTGGGTGGCCGCTGCATTCAATATTAATCTCGCTAATGAGAATAAAATGAATGGAAATGAGTTTCTCAACCCTTTCGTAGCAGGTATGCTATCCTCACAAATCTGCCAGCGACTGTTAGAAAAAGACACTCTGGGTCTCAGGGAGGCACGTTCCCTTGCACGCTCCCTGGACGTGGCCTCCAGGAACGCCCACGCTCATGTTCCAGACTGTGCGGCAGCCCCCTGGGCAGCAAGGAAGCCCTCCGCGGCCGGCCCTGAGACATCCCCCATCCCCCCACAGGCCCGTGCGGTTGCCGCGATCTCCGGCGGCGAATGCGGACCGCAACCATAAATTTCTCCACGGTCCCGTGCAGCCAGCGGTCACCGCCATCTTCCTATTCCAGGGCCACGTGCGGACCCCGGGTGCTGCCATCTTGTTCCGCAGACGCCACGTTGGAGGGATGGGCGCCGCCATTTTGTGCACCCCTGGCCATGTGCGACCAATGGGAGCCACCATCTTGGTGAACCCCCAGGACCCCAGCTCGGCTGACCACGCACTGCCCGAAGAGAACTCTCAACTGCTGCGATTAGCCTCGGTGACCCTGGATTAGTCCCAGCCTCGAACACTCTCAACTGCTACAACGACCGTATTCATCAACGGGCACAAGACGTCCTGCCTAATCGACTCTGGGAGCACGGAGAGCTTCATACACCCCGACACGGTAAGGCGCTGTTCTCTCCTCATCCACCCTGTTAATCAAAAAATCTCCCTGATTCACACTCAGTGGAGTTAAAGGGGTTTTGTGTAGCAAACCTCACAGTCCAGGGAAGGGAGTTCAAAAATTTCTACGTCCTTCCCCACCTCTGCGCGGCTACACTCCTGGGTTTAGACTTCCAGTGTAACCTCCAAAGTCTAACCTTCAAATTCGGCGGCCCTATACCATCCCTTACTGTCTGCGGCCTCGCGACCCTTAAGGTCGACTCCGCCTTCCCTGTTTGCGAACCTCACCCCGGATTGCAAACCGGTCGCCACCAGGAACAGACGGTACAGTGCCCAGGAACGGATGTTTATTAGGTCAGAGGTCCAAAGGCTACTGCGAGAAGGGGTCATTGAAGCCAGTAACAGCCCCTGGAGAGCTCAAGTAGTGGTGGTAAAGACCGGGGAGAAGCATAGGATGGTCATCGACTACAGTCAGACCATCAACAGGTTTACGCAGCTGGACGCGTACCCTCTCCCCCGCATATCCGACCTGGTAAACAGGATTGCGCAGTATGATGTCTTCTCCACGGTGGATCTCAAGTCCGCCTACCACCAGCACCCCATCCGCACTAGTGACCGCAAATACATTGCCTTCGAGGCAGATGGGTGGCTCTACCACTTCTTAAGGGTTCCCTTCGGTGTCACCAATGGGGTCTCGGCCTTCCAGCGCGAGATGGACCGAATGGTTGACTGGTACGGTTTACGGGCAACATTCCCGTATCTCGATAATGTCACCATCTGCGGCCATGACTAGCAGGGCCACGACACCAACCTCTGAAAATTCGGCCAGACTGCAAAAATCCTTAACCTGACATACAACAAGGATAAATGCGTGTTTAGCACCGACCGCCTAGCCATCCTCGGCTATGTAGTGCGAAATGGAGTTATAGGCCCTGACCCTGAATGCATGCGCCCCCTTATGGAGTTCCCCCTCCCTCACTTCTCCAAAGCCCTTAAGCGTTGCCTAGGGTTTTCAGCTACTACGCCCAGTGGGTCCCCAACTATGCTGACAAGCCACGTCCCCTGATCCAATCCACAGCTTTTCCCCTGTCGATAGAGTCCCACCAGGCCTTCAGCCGCATCAAAGCAGACATTGCAAAGGCCACGATGCACGCCATCGACGAGTCCCCCCCCTTCCAGGCCGAGAGCAATGCGTCCGATGTAGCTCTGGCGGCCACCCTCAACCAAGCGGGCAGACCGGTGGCCTTCTTCCCTCGTACCCTCCATACTTCTGAAATCCGCCATTCCTCTGTCGAAAAGGAGGCCCAGGCCATAGTAGAAGCTGTGCAACAATGGAGGCATTACCTGGCCGGCAGGAGATTCACTCTCCTCATGGACCAACGGTCGGTTGCTGTCATGTTTGATAATGCACAGTGGGGCAAGATAAAAAAACAACAAGATCTTGCGGTGGAGGATTGAACTTTCCACCTCCAACTACGAGATCTTGTATCGTCCCGGGAAGCTAAATGAGCCTCCTTACGCCCTGTCCCGCGGCACATGTGCCACCGCACAAGTGGACCGCCTCCGAGCCCTCCACGAGGACCTCTGCCACCCGGGGGTCACTCGCCTTTTCCATTTTGTCAAGACCCGCAACCTGCCCTACTCCATCGAGGAGGTCAGGACAGCCACCAGGAATTGCCAAATCTACGCGGATTGCAAACCGCACTTTTACCAACCAGTGAAAGCGCATCTGATAAAGGCTTCCCATCCCTTTAAACGCCTCAGCATGGACTTCAAAGGCCCCTCTACCGACCGCAACACGTACTTCCTGAACGGGATTGATGAGTACTCCCGGTTCCCATTCGCTATCCCCTGCCCCGCCATGACCGCAACTACTGTCATCAAGGCCCTCCATAGCATGTTTGCACTGTTCGGGTTCCCCGCTTACATACATAGTGATAGGGGGTCCTCCTTTATGAGCGACGAACTGCGTCAATTCCTGCTCAGCAAGGGCATCGCCTCGAGCAGGATGGCCGGTTACAACCCCCGGGGCAACGGACAGGTATTGAGGGAGAACGGGACGGTCTGGAAGACCGTCCTGCTGGCCCTACGGTCCTGGAATCTCCCTGTCTCCCGCTGGCTGGAAATCCTCCCGGATGCCCTCCACTCCATCCGGTCACTGCTTCGTACGACCACCAACCAGACACCTCACGAACGTCTCCTTGTCTTCCCAGGAAGTCCTCCTCTGGGACCTCACTCCCGACCTGGCTGGCAGCACCCGGACCCATCCTGCTCAGAAACAAGTGTGGGCGCACAAGTCGGACCCGTTGGTTGAGAGGGTCCATCTGCTCCATGCTAACCCCCAGTACGCCTACGTGGCGTACCCCGACGGCTGACAAGATACGGTCTCCCTACGAGACCTGGCACCCGCCGGAGCCCCACGCACACCCAGCCACCAGTCCCACCCTCCCCTCCACCGCAGCACCTTACAGGAGGATCGGTCCTTCCGCCGGGCCCGTCTAGGCCCCCACCCATCCACCGACGCTCCCCGCAGGCGCTCCCTTCCCAGGTCAACCGTTTTCCCCACCAGCACCGTCTAGGGGTGCCGAAGCTGCCATGGAGATCAAAGCCACGCTTCCGGAGTCACAGACGCCCGCGCCTCCACCGGAGTCATCGCCGAAGCTCCGACGATCACAGAGGACGACCAGGGCCCCCGATCGACTGATTGCTTCATTTTAAATTGTAAACTGTAAACTGTAAATGTAAACCATCAAATGTACATTGCTATCAGAATTGTTAATGGTTACAAAATGCTGTACGGAGGTATTACGGTACCTCCATAACTAATTCTACTACGTTGCCGTGTTTGTAGTATCAGGCCACTACCCACGCCGGACACTTTTTTAACAGGGGGTGAATGTGGTATTATAGGTATTATGGTACCTGATAGGCTAGAGCACCATTGGTGGAAACTGTATGCTTTCTTTTGGTTAGGATGTATGGTAGCTCCGCCCTGCTAGGCGGGGTATACGAGTCCGTACCACCCCAGCAGCCTTCATTCTGTACCTGAGCTGCTGGGGGAAACATCTAGCTTATTAAAGCCTTCAGTTGGACTACAACCTCGCTTTAGTGGTCATTGATCGTGCATCAGAAACATTGGCCCATTCTGCTAAACCTTTATTCATAAATGCCCCATCATCTCAGGACTCAATCCAATGAATATTTCTTGCACCAACAAGTTTATCCTTGCTGAGGTAAGAAAAACAAACCAGCTCATTGTATTCTCGGCAAATCTTACCAAATTCCAATCCAATTCAAGCATAACTTCAATTTCTTTCATATCCACCTCATTTTCAAAAAAGGACAACAGATCATTTTCCTTCCTTTGTTTGAGCACCTGCATGTTAACTTGCTGTGATTGAGGGGCGGCACGGTGGAACAGTGGTTAGCACTGTTGCCCACACGCTGAGGACCCGGGTTCGATCCTGGCCCTGGCTCACTGTCTGTGTGGAGTTGTCACATTCTCCCAGTGGCTGCGTGGGTTTCACTCCCAGAAACCAAAGATGTACCGGTTAGGTGGATTGGCCACGCTAAATTGCCCCTTAATTGGAAAAAAATAATTGGGTACTCTAAATTTAAAAAACTTGCTCTGATTGCTCGATCTTTGTGGGCAGTTTTATTTGTCAAGAGCAAATGCTGTTGCTTCACTGCTAAGTGCAAAATCCAGCCTGCTCATGTCTGAAAATGATTTGTTTACTCCCTGTGGTGCAGCCACATGGAAACAAATGCAGTTTGCTTTTAAAGTACTTGGTTTATGAACCACAGTCAAATTAAAAGCAGGAAAGTATTGTTCATTCTTGTCTCTTCACCTAAAACGCTGCATTTCTGAGCCATGACTCAGTTGGCGGAGCTCTGATCTCTGAATCAGAAGATCCCGGGTTCAAGTCCCACTCCGGGCAGGGAGAACAAAGCTCAAGACTGACACTCCAGCGCAGTACACAGGGAGCACACGCTGGTGCTCCCGGCATGCGCCAACTCGCGCCGGTTGGTGGAGGCCTTCGCCGCCGGTTGGCGTGGCGCCAACCCCCTTCCACGCCAAACGGCGTGGCGCAAACCACTCTGGCGCCGGCCTAGCCCCTGAAGGTGCGGAGGATTCCGCACCTTCGGGACGTCCCGACGCCGGAGTGGTTCACGCCACTCCTTCGCGCCGGAGTTGCCCGCCCCGTCTATTCCCGCAGAATCCCGCCCGTGATGTTCAACTGAATTCAGATTTGCCAGCTCACGTGGATGAAAAGATCCCCTGGCATTATTACAAAGGAGAGTGAGGGAGTTATCCCTTGTGCCCAAACTAATATTTACATCTTAATGAAATCACAAAAGCAGGTGATCACATTTCTGTTTTGTGACAGTTTGCTGAGTGCAAGTACCTGCCTCATTTCCTACGACACTGATGACACTTCAAGAAGAAAATCTTGACTTTAGAAATCTCAAAAATTACAATACTCTGTGTAAAGTGCTTTGCGATATTGGGGAACCTGAAAAGCATGATATAAAGGTAACTTTTTCGGGAGGCACAGTGGTGCAGTGGCTAGCACTGCTGCCTTTCTGCGCTGAGGAGCCAGGATCGATCCCGGCCCCGGTTCACTGTCCATGTGGAGCTTGCACATTCTCCCCATGTTTGCGTAGGTCTCACCCCATAACCTAAAGATGTGCAGGGTAGGTAAATTGGCCACATTAAATTGCCCCTTAATTGGAAAAAAATAATTCTGTACTCTAAATTTAAAAAAATGCAACTTTTTCTTACTTGGCGGATAAGTTAATTCCTGCAGGATATTGTCAACAAAACAGACTTTGCTAAACCTCTCTTCCTGTCACCATCTCTCTCTCCCTTCCCATTTCCACCGTGTCTCCTTGGACAAAGAGAAGATTTAATGAGGAAACTCACTTGAACATTTTCCTGAAATTCTCTCCTTACAATCTCTGTCAGCTCCTTTCTGGACAGTTTGATCAGTCAGTGACTGGCATCGACTGAGCAGAGTCTCAGTGACAGTCAAGCTGAACTCAGCCCCATTCATTCGTCTGTTCAAACCCACCAGCCCGTGTTTGAGGGGACTGGTTCCCTCCTATCCAGGAGCTGCTTCCCAATTTCCACACTCTCAACTACTTTTCCATTTCGATCCCATTGTCTATAATTTTAACCACTGTTATGGAACTGAATGATCAGCAGCACCTTTCCGTAAACCCTGTCTTAAATGTTGCAACAAGGCGGAGCTTGGCATAGTTTGAAGGTTTATTATTTTCAGGGTTTCATTTCAACACATGACTAGTATTTCATTCATACGCACTGATAAAGACACATTTTGTTAAAATAATTTGAAATGAATTTTCTTTTTCGATGTTGACAGTTGAATCAATATTTTTGTGTTACTGAAATGATGTGTTTAAGTGTTTGCTTTATTATGTCTGGATTTAAACTATAGTGTAGATAGATTATTGATAAATTAATGTAAATTAAGTAATCTTCTTCACACATTAAAAGTGAGACCTGGAGCTGATCATAAGTCTGTCTGTTTCCTGTTGCTAATGAGGGCTGAGCTTTCGGGGAGGGCCAAGGACAATATCGAAGGTGGCCGGGACCAAAAGTACTGTCGCCAGTGTGCTGGTTTTACGTCATTGTTCCTGGCACTGGACATGATCATCAGGGTGTAAGCAGGGCAGGATCGTGATCCCTCCCAATCCCTAATTAAATCCATTAAGGGTGGTTGAGGTGCTCATGAAGAGCTCATCAATGGGGGATGTTGAGATTTTCATGGGGATACACAGGCTACATATGCTGTCTGGAGCAGACCAGGTAAAAGGAGACTGGTACACTATGAGGAGCCAGTCATGGCAGCCCAGGAAATTAACCTAGACCCATAAAAGGGTGAACAGTGCAAGGGGGACTCGATCATGGTCCAACAGATGCCATTGATACTACTAAGGTGGTAAGAAGTGTGGGCAGTAGTGATAGCCAGTGTAGCTGGTCATCAATTATGTAGTAGAAATTGTATTCCCCATATTGTTGAGTCCCTTGCTTCAACAACCTCACTCTCAGAAAAATACCAACTGCAACTCTTTTCTCAGAACATTTGCCTCACACATTTCCTCAAGGTTCAAAAGCACATCTGACAGACTCCTGGAAGACCATTTCCTACCTTTGCTCATGTGGCAAGAGATTTATCCCCATCCCATTAGCACAGCAATTATCACAAAGTAATGTAGAAAATGTGAAAGTTACAACATTATCAGTCTCCAACCAGAAATCTCTGATTACTGCATCAGACAACAATAGTGGGGGAGATTCTCTAGCCTCGCGATTGGCCGGCGGCAGTATCTTCTGGTCCCACCACTATCAATTAAATCCACCTCACACTGCTGGGAAACCCATGGGGGGTTTGCGCTGTCAGTGGGACTGGAAGATCGCTCCAATGTGAACAGCAGAAAGGTCTCACCCAATGTGTTTTTTTCAATAAATTAGAGAAAAAAGACATTCAAGGGACAGAAAGTTTTACAAGCATATAATTCAGTTGACAAATGATAAATATTTTATTCCATTTGGTGAAAGTTAAATTTTAAAATAACCACAGATCGGAAACAATAAATCAAAACCCAAAATTAAAAATCTCAAATAGTCACCTTAATGAAAAATAAATTAATGGTCTTACTAAACAATAAACTACCAGGGGTGTTTTTCATTTAATGCAGTTTTTGGACATGGAGCTGGGATGTTGAGAACCTAACCCAGCTGCAAACTTCTTTGTTTAGAACAATTATGCTTTGTGCCCTTAAACAGATAGGCCATAAAAGTACAGCTTTATCTAAGCAGCATAATAGAGCAACATGCTTGCCTTCATTATTATACAGACTGGAGACTAAGTGCTCCGGCCAATGGAGACTCACTCCAGGTCTCTGTTGGTGCTAGGGGTAGCGCCCAGGTAAGAATACCTCTCCTTTTCCATGCAAATTTATCCATGGAGGAGAGCTTGTGTGATTCTGTTGGAATCCAGGTATCGGGCCATCATTTTCAACGGGTGGTCCGATACTGGGGTCCGGTAGCTGGCACCCCTCCCTCAACAATGTAAATGCTTCCCCCAACTCCACTCTCAGGTAGGATCATCCTCCCCCACACCACAATGGGAACAAGGTGTCCCCCCCCCACAGCACACACACGAGGGTGACCCGGTACCCTCCCCCAATGATTTCATCTAAAAGACCCTGGATGGACTTTCGTGGGCACCTCTAATATGCACTGACCCCCTTGACCTATCACGGGATCCACGGCATCAGGGCCACGTTTGGAAATATATGCACCAATTCACACCCGCATGAATCACGGCTGAGATGGCCGAAGTACCACAGGGGTGCTGGAGAAGTGGTCTTCCAGCTTGTTAATTGGATGTAAATGTGTCCAAGTGACCTATTGGATGTTGCCACCGGCATGGGGCAAGTAACTCACTGACTCCGCTGGCGGGAGATCAGAACAGGATTGGCGTCCGTTGATCCCGTTTTTGGCCAACGCTCAATTTTCCTCTGGATTGGGAAACCTGCTACCGCAGTGGCAACGGAGAATCCAGCCCAGTATTTTCCACGTCAGGAACATAGGAACAGGAGGAGGTATTCAGCCGCTCGAGCATGTTCCACCATTTAATGAGATCATGGCTGATCTGTAACCATATACCCACCTTTGACCCATATCCCTTAATATCTTTGCTGAACAAAAATCTATCTATCTCAGATTTAAAATTAACAACTGTTCCAGCTTCAATTGCTGCTTGTGGGAGAGCGTTCCAAACCTCTACCACCCTTTTAGTGAAGAAGTGCTTCCTAATATCTCTCCTAGACTATGCTCCCTAGTTTTAGAATCTTCAACCATTGGAAATTGTTTATCTTCATCCACCATGTCTTTCCCACTTAATATCTTGAAGACTTCGATCTGATCACCAATTAACCTTCTAAATTCTAGCAAAAACAGGCCTAATCTGTGTAGTCTCTCCTCGCAATGTAACCCTCTAGCCAGGCATAATTTTTGTAAACCTTATGTTGCACTCCCTCCAAGGCCACTATATCCTTTCCAAGATGTGCTCACAGTACACCAAGTCGGGTCTACCCAGGGTCTTGTATAGCTCCAGCATAACCTCTGTGTCTTTATATTCCAATCCTCCAGATATAAAAGCGACCACTCTTTTAGCCTTTTGGATTATTTTCATGGCATTTTAAATATTTATGCACCTGAACCTCCAAGCCTCTTTGGACATCCACTGTACCTAACCTCTTTCCATTTAGAACGTACTCTACTCTATTCGTCATTGGTCCAAAATGGATAACCTGACACTTGCTTACATTGAATTCCATCTGCCACAATTTTGGCCCTTTAGCTTACAATGAGAAACTCCATATGATTACTTCAATCATTGAATGTAATAAAACAATAGAAAAAAATTGAAAATATGAAAAGGCAAGATAAATTGATACAATAATGATGATCAAGGAACATTTTAGAGAGTTCAGAAATATTAATAATTACATTTACAGCATTATTGTTGAGACAGACCATCATTCATGTTAATTTACAGCGGATATTTCCTGTTGCAAGTTGAGCCTTTCTGAAAGAAAATGTAAATATACAAAGCACTGTCTCTGGGTTACTCTACCGACAGGCAGCTTGACTCAACTCCCATAAGAAGCACGATTCTCGGCGAGCTTATCAAAAACAGACACTGATTTCAAAAAGATTTCATTGACGGACCCAAACTTCTAAGAATTTATCTGGTTTTAAATTATACTAAGTGTTGTCATGTGAATAACCCTTTAAGAAAAGTGTGCTTTATCAAATGGCTGCAGTGATGTCATTGTGTGGGTGGAGCTGGAAGCTCTTTCTGGCTCTCTGTTTAGTTTCGCTTTCAGTAGGAGAGCTGCATTCAAACCAAGCAGAGGTGTTTATTGATATCTCTCTCTGCAGGATAAAGAATGTCTCCAGATCACTTGATGGTTTCAAAGTGATATCTGTTTCTGTAAGAAATGCAAACCTGCTGTCTTTGTTAAAAAGGGTTTTTTGACTTATGGATGTTGTTTGGAAAGTTATTAAGGGTTGTCTATAGAGTATCTTTTTGAGGGGTTATCAGGGTTGGTAATTGATAAGGGGCGGGATTCTCCGACCCCCCACCGGGTCGGAGAATCACCGTGAATCCCGCCCCCGCCGTCCTCCAAATTCTCCGGCCCCACAAAATCTGCCCGGTGTGAATCGCGCCACCCGCCTCGGAGAATGGCGGGGACTGGTGCGACTCAATGGGCCCCGGGACTGCCCGAATTCTCCAGCCCGCGATGGGCCAAAGTGCCGGCCATCTTTCGCCAGTCCCGCCGGCATAAATTGGAGTAGGTCCTTACCGCCGGGACCTGGCGGCGCGGACGGCCTCTGGGGTTCTTAGGGGGATCTGGCCCCGGGAGGTGCCCTACTGTGGCCTGGCCCGCGATCGGGGCCCACTGATCAACGGGCGGGCCTGTGCCATGGGGGCACTCTATTGTTCCGCACCGTCGGCTGTAGCAGTCCGCCATTGCCGGTGCAGAAACGAAGCACTCTGTGCATGCGCGTGGATGATGCCAGCACTCGCTGGCGCTCCTGCGCATGCGTCAACTCGCGGGTCGGCTGAAGCCCTTCGGTGGCGGTTGGCGTGGCGCCAAGCCCCTTTCCCGCCGGCCGGCGAGGCACAAATCACTCTGGGGCGGGCCTAGCCCCTGAAGGTGCGGAGGATTCCGCACCTTCAGGGCGGCCCAACGCCGGAGTGGTTCACGCCAGTCCGTCCCGCCAGTATTGCCCGCCCTGCCGATTACGGCAGAATCCCGCCCAAGATGTTTACTGTGTGTTTATAAAATGTTAACTGGATTCATAGAATAAACATTGATTTTGTTTAAAAATACTTTTAGTTCTCTGTTGCATCACACCTAAAGTGGGCCCTTGTGCTCCCCATAACCAAAATCTATTCAAAGTTGTGGGTCAGGTGAACTCCATGATATACTTTGGTGTTCTCTAAACTCTGGTCCATAATAAATTGGGGGCTCGTGGGGTAAAAGTCTATCTTTCGTGATTGGATTGCCTTAGTGAACTTAAAGACCGTGAGGGGTGAGCATATTTGTGATTGCTTTTCAGGTGTGGTATTCCAGTTTAAGTAGGGAGTGTGTTGTGGACAATGACTCTTTCAGAGGATTGGAAGTTTTTGAGGGTAGAGAAGGTCACACACAGTGCCTTACGAACAAAAACTAAAAAAAGGCATTTAGATTTGGCAAAAACATTGCAGTTAGCGTTACCTGACAGCACGCGAGCAGAAGAGCTGCTTACCATGGTAGCTGAGCATTTACAATTGTCTGAGATACAGTCTGACTCATTAGAAATGGCAAAAATTCAGTTACCGATTAAACAACAGGACCATGAGAAAGAATTAAAGCAGCTTGAATACGAAATGAGGGAAAAAGAAATAATAGCCCGAGCGGAACAACAAGAAAGAGGAAGGGAGGCACAGATCAGGGAAAAAGAAAAAGAGAGAGAGGAAGGGAAAAGAGAGAGAGGAAAGGGAAAAAGAGAGAGAGGAAAGGGAAAACGAGAGAGAGGGAAAAGAAAAAGAGAGAAAGGAAAGGGAAAAAGAGAGAGAGATTGAAATTCAGAAAATGGCCATGAAATATGACAGTCAGTTAAAATTGGCAGAGGTAAAGGGAAACGTACAGTTTGAGGATAGTGATGAGGATAAAGTGAAAGTGCGTCATAGTTGAAGGCTTGTTGGGGATCTAGTTAAATATGTCCAAGCATTGCCAAGGTTTGATGAGAAGGAGGTAGAAGCCTTTTTCATTTCATTTGAAAAGGTGGCTGAACAAATGAAATGGCCACAGGTCATGTGGGTATTACTATTCAAACAAAGCTGGTAGGTAGGGCTTGTGAAGTGTTTGCATCACTATCAGAAGAGGTATCTGAGATGTATGAAGAGGTGAAAAAATCCATCTTAGGTGCATATGAACTAGTGCCTGAAGCCTACAGCCAAAGGTTTAGAAATTTAAGGAAATAACTTGGTCAAACATACATGGAGTTTGAAAGGATCAAACAAAGTAATTTTGATCGGTGGATAAGGACTTTGAAAATAGACCAAACATATGAAGCTCTCAGAGAATTATACTTTTGGAGGAGTTTAAAAATTCAATTATTCACTCTTCACATGAGTGAGAACTCATGTGGAAGAGCAGAGGGTTAAAACTGTGAGGTTAGCAGCAGAAATGGCAGATGATTGTGAATTTGTTCATAAATCAAAGCTTGGTTTCCGCCATCAGTTTCAGTCTGTGAGGGATAGAAACTGGGAAAAGAGAAATACTCAAGTGGTAGAGGTAAAGGAGTTCTTATGGGAGATAATAAGGAGAGTGTACCTCAGATTAAAAAAGAAATCCAGGAAGGTGGAAGAGAAATGAAAAGTTTCAAATGTTTTCACTGTAATAAACTAGGCCATGTAAAGTCACAGTGTTGGTGATTGAAGAAAAGCATTGGGAAGGCTGATGTGATAAAACATGACAAGTCAGTGGGGTTTGTTAAAGTGGAAAAGGAAAGCCCAAATGAAGCGTAGGCGATGCAAAAGATTGTACAACCTGATCAAGAGGTGATTGATAAGGGGTCAGATCTCTTTAAAGAATTTACTTGTGGGTAAAGTTTACTCATGTGTACCAGAAGGAGTAGGTAAAGAAATACAATTTTAAGAGATGCGGGAGCAAGTCAATCTTTGATGGTAAGAGATGAGGAGTTATGTAGTTTGGGAGGAATATT
Source organism: Scyliorhinus torazame (assembly GCF_047496885.1). Taxonomy (NCBI): domain Eukaryota; kingdom Metazoa; phylum Chordata; class Chondrichthyes; order Carcharhiniformes; family Scyliorhinidae; genus Scyliorhinus; species Scyliorhinus torazame. The sequence goes on along the minus strand of NC_092720.1, from coordinate 108,532,560 downwards.
GCCAGAAAAGGTAGTAATATGTGGAATTCAGGGTGAGAAGAGTCTTGTTCCAATATATAAGGTAAGGTTGGAAAGTCCAGTGAAGAGTGGTTAAGTGGTAATAGGAGTAATAGTGAAACTATCTTGTCCAGGAATGCAGTTTAGCTTGGGTAATGATATAGCTGGATCACAGGTGGGAGTGATGCATATTGTGGTTGATAAGCCAGTGGAAAATCAGACAACTGAAGTGTAGAAGGACGAATATCCTGGGATTTCTCCGAATTGTGTAGTAACAAGGTCGCAAAGTCACAGGTTAAGACAAGAGGAGAAATCAAAGAGTGAAGATAAAGTTGAAATTCAATTGTCAGAAACAATTTTTGATCAGATGGTTGGAAAAGAACAGGCGGAGAATGAGGTGGATATTTTTAGTTCAGGAAAATTGGCGGAGTTGCAACAGAAAGATATAGAAATAAAACGATGTATCAGAAAGCATACACGGAAGAGGAATCTGAATGTATACCAGAATGTTATTACGTAAAAATGATGTCTTGATGAGAAAATTGAGACTTTTACATATGCAGGCGGATGAAAAGTGGGCAGAAGTTCAAGTGCTATTTCTGGTAGGGTATAGAAAGGAGGTGTTGCGAGTAACACATAAGGTACCAGTGGGCGGTCATTTGGGAGGAAGGAAAACTCAAGCTAAAATCCAAAAGCATTTTTATTGGCCTGGACAACATAAAGATGTAGTTACAGTTTATCGGGCTTGTCACACATGTCAAGTGATAGGGAAACCTCAAGCAGTGATAAAACCAGCGCCCTTAATACCCATTCCAGCATTTGAGGAACCTTTTACAAGGGTCTTAATTGATTGCGTAGGACCCGCTTCCTAAAATGAAAAGTGGGAATCAATATCTTTTGACGATAATGGATGTGTCTACTAGGTTTCCAGAGGCCATTCCAGTATGCAATATTACAGCTAGAAAGATTGCAGAGGGGTTACTTAAATTCTTTACTAGATATGGACAACACCAGAAATACAATCGGATCAAGGATCTAATTTTATCTCCAGGTTATTCAAAGAAGTTATGGATCGCTTAGGAATAAAACAATTTAAATCAACTGCGTACCATCCAGAATCGCAGGGAGCGTTATAAAGGTGGCATCAGACATTAAAGACAATGTTGAGGGCTTATTGTCAAGATTATCCAGAGGATTGGGATAAAGGAATTCCATTCGTACTGTTTGCAATTAGGGATGCACCTCATGAGTCAACCAAATTCAGTCCTTTTGAATTAATTTTTGGTCATGATGTAAGGGGACCGCTTAAATTGATTCAGGAAAAATTGGTGAGTGAGCAGACGGAACTTACATTATTGGATTATGTGTCAAATTTCAGAGAATGATTAAATCGAGCAGGGGAATTGGCTAGCAACATTTAAAAGTTGCACAACATGTGATGAAACGGGTAGCAGAAAAGCAAAAGTTTGTAGTTTTGCCAGTGGAGATAAAGTTTTAGTATTGTTACCAGTGGTAGGTGAACCTCTAAAAGCAAGGTTTTGTGGACCTTATCAGATTGAAAGAAAATTAAGTGAGGAGAATTATGTGATAAGAACGGCAGGTAGAAGGAAAGTCCACCGAGTGTGTCATGTGAATATGCTTAAAAGGTACTTTGAAAGGGAAGGAGAGAAAAAGGATGTGGTTTTAATGATTTTAACTCAAAGTGACAAACCAAATCCAGATGACTGTGAATTTGACATCATTTCAAATTAAATTGGTAAACGAGGATGTTCTTAAAAATTGGGATAAATTGTTGAGCTACCTTCCAGGGGGAAAACAAACTGACCTGAAATAGGTATTGATATCATATGGGCAAGTTTGTGGAGATAAGTTGGGAAGTACTAAAATGGCAATACATGATGTAGATGTGGGAAATGCTGTTCCAATTAAACACATCCATTTAGACTTAACCCTTTAAAATTGGCACAGGTTAACAAAGAAATTGAAAGTATGCTTAACAATGGCATAATTGAAGTGGGTTGCAGCCAATGGAGCTCACCCAAAGTGATGGTACCAAAACAAGACAGTACCGAATGGTTGTGTGTGGACTATAGAAAGGTTAATAAAGTTACAAGAACGGACTCTTATCCTATTCCACGTTTGGAGGATTGATTTGAGAAGGTGGGACAATCAGCTTTTATTTCCAAACTGGATTTACTTAAAGGTTACTGGCAGGTACCGTCATCCGAAAGGACGAAGGAGATTTCAGCTTTTGTGACTCCAGATGGTATATACCAATTCAAAGTTATGCCATTTGGCATGAAAAACACCCCAGCCGCATTTCAACAGTTAACGAACAAAGTTGTTTCAGGATTCCCAATTTTGCGGTATACATAGACAATCTGGTAATTTTCAGTCAGACATGGAAAGAACATTTAAAGATGGAAGTATTCAATCGATTTCAGGAGGCGACTTGGTGGTAAACCTAGCCAAAAGTGTATTTGGAAAAGCCCAAGTCACTTTACTTGGCCATACAATCGGACAGGGTTGAATGGTCACACTGGATGTGAAAGTAAAAGTTATTGGGGAGTTTCCAATACCCTCGACACAAAGGGAAATAATGCGATTTCTTTGCATGAGTGGATTTTACCGGAAATTTGTGCCGAATTTTAACAGTGTGGTGGCTCCGCTGACGGACTTGCTGAAGAAACGTTGCAAATTTAAGTGGACAGTGAGCGTCAGCAGGATTTGACTGCCTGAAGGCTGTGTTCACCAATGCTCCTGGGTTAGAGAATTACAAGGGGCTCTGTGATCGGATTGAACTAAATTATCTGACCTTAAAGAGAAATGTCGAGGCGTAGAGAAATGGATAGATCGAGTAGAGACCTTCTTGTCCAAAGAGATTGTCAATCAAGTGGGATTCCAGTTGCAGGAAGAAGAACTAAAATGGACTATGTTATTCTAAATGTTTGCGTTAATGTTTTGTTTTGTTAAAAATAAAACGTATATTCACTGTCAATATTCCTTAAAGGAAAGTGAAAAGGTGAAAAATGAAACCATAAAGTTGATGGTTTATTTTTATTCTTGGGGGGAGGTATCATGTGAATATCCCTTTAATGAAAGTGTGCTTTATCAAATGGCTGCAGTGATGTCATTGTGGGGGCGGAGCTGAGCTCTGCTCTGCTTTTTACTTTCTCTTTAAGCTGGGAGCTGCTTTGGCTCTGTGTTTAGTTTTTGTTTTCAGTTGGAGAGCTACATTCAAACCAAGTAGATGTGTGTATTGATCTCTCTCTCTGCAATCTAAAGAATGTCTCTAGATCACTTGATGATTTCAAAGTGATACCTGTTTCTGTAAGGAATGCAAACCTGCTGTCTTTGTTAAAAAGGGTTTTTTGACTTATGGATGTTGTTTGGAAAGTTATTAAGGGTTATCTATAGAGTATTGTATCTTTTTGGGGGGTTATCGGGGTTAGTAGTTGATAAGATGTTTACTGTGTGTTTATAAAATGTTAACTGGGTTCATAGAATAAACATTGTTTTTGTTTAAAAATACTTCTGGTTCTCTGTTGTATCACACCTGTAAAGTGGGCCCTTGTACTCCCCATAACCAAAATCTATTCAAAGTTGTGGGTCAGGTAAACTCCATGATATACTTTGGTGCTCTCTTACCCTGGCTCATAATAGTGTGAAATGAGAGGAAAGAATATTCCACAGGCAGCTTACTAAGAAGTTAAGTGAATATCTTGGACTACTTGAGAGAGAGAGTGTGAAACCTGCTGTTGAGGAAAATAACACAGATACATTCAAGGGGAAGCTAAGTATATATAAGGATGACAGAAATACACGCGACATCCGAAAAGGGAGATGAGGTTGGTTGGGAGGAGTTTAATGCAGCAGAAACACTGGACAAGCCAGTTTGGACAAATGGGGTTTGTGTGTTGTAATTTCTGTGAAATTCTGCATCACAAGTGGTTGATACAACACTGCCATTTAACACAAAGTTGCACATGTTGCTAAAAATAATTCGCAATTTTTCGCTGAAATTCTTGAGCATTTATGTTGTAATAATACAGAAAGCCACCGATAACACAACAGGACTACACACTGCTCATCAAACAACTTCCCACAAAAAGTATTCATTCTACTGGATAGGAGATGATCAACAAATCACACTCGAGTGGCGTTGCTGGATGACCATTCACTCGTATCTGCAAAACATAATTTAACATAATTTATTCTTATTATTAACAGGTTTACAAAACAGAAATCCTCCATAAATACAGTGAACAGCCCACTGTGATTAGACCAGGATTGCACCTTGTTATGCGGGTCGGAAAACAAATTGTTGACATTTTTGTCAGGGGCATGATACATCTAAGAAAAAATATATGTTATTAGGTCATTTCAGCCACAAAGTTATTTTTAAATGTTTAATTTCAATAGTGTGATCCAAAGCTCTGTGCAATCAGGAATTCTTTATTGGATCATTGCTGGAAGAAAAATAACATTCCCAGTCTCAGTGACCAGCAGCGACTGCGCAGAGTCTCAGTGACTGAGCAGAGTCTCAGTGACCAGCAGCGACTGAGCAGAGTCTCAGTGACCGGCAGCGACTGAGCAGAGTCTCAGTGACCAGCAGCGACTGTGCAGAGTCTCTGTGACCGGCAGTGACTGAGCAGAGTCTCAGTGACTGAGCAGAGTCTCAGTGACCGGCAGCGAGAGAACAGAGTCTCAGTGACTGGCAGCGACTGAGCAGAGTCTCAGCGTCTGAGCAGAGTCTCAGTGACCGGCAGCGACTGAGCAGAGTCTCAGTGACCGGCAGCGACTGTGCAGAGTCTCAGCGTCTGAGCAGAGTCTCAGCGTCTGAGCAGAGTCTCAGCGTCTGAGCAGAGTCTATGCGACTGAGCAGAGTCTCAGCGACTGAGCAGAGTTTCAGTGACCGGCAGCGACTGAGCAGAGTCTCAGTTGTCATGATATTCAAACACACACATCATGATGGACACACTAACAGGCAAATCAGAGTACACAACACCACAACCAATCACAGACAAGAACACCAACCACATAAAAAGCACGAGCACGACACCTGGAGGTCAGTAGGTCTGGGGAGAAGGAAGCATGAAAGAGCTGTTGAAACACCACAAGCAGGGAGCCCCCCACGTGCAGAGTGCAAAGACCAAGTTGTAAATAGTGAGTTTAAATAAACAAGCGTTGTACCATATGCAACTGTGTTGGCTCTTCTGTGTGTTAGAACACCCAACACCACATGGTACAGGAGTGGATCGATACCTGCCTACCAACCTGCCATTCTGGACATGGACCACACCGGCAAACCGCAGCCGATGCAAGTCACGGGGAACCTAGGCACCAACTGGAAGCTCTACAGGCAGCGATTTGACCTGTACATCCGTGCCACCGAAAAACAGAATGTCTCGGATGATTCGAAGATTGCAATGCTCCTCTTCTACGCAGGCCCCCACCCAAATGATGTCTTTAATTCACTGGTGTTCGAGGAAGGCGAAAACCAGGCCAAATATGACACGGTCATCCTCAAAATGGACCAGCACTTTCAAACTGAAGTAAACGAAACTTTCGAAAGATACATCTTTCAGCAACGCCTGCAAGGTAAGGAGGAGCTTTTTCAACCCTTTTTGACGCACCTCCGGATTCTGGCGCAGTCCTGCGGTTACGGCACCACCACAGAGTCCATGATCAGGGACCAGATTGTTTTTGGCGTTGCCTCCAGTGGCCTACGCCAGCAGCTTCTTAAAATAAAGAGCCTCACCTTAGCGTCTGCTGTGGAAGCCTGTGTCCTCCATGAAAATGCTACCTGCCGTTTTGCCCGATTTCAGGCGTCCGAGTTGGCACGGAGGGGGTCCCCAGCCGTCGAATCGGCAAGCCAGGCCGCCCACGACGTTGAACGCATCCAGGCCGTCGATTTCTTCCCGCCCCACGGCCCGGACGACAGCGGCCGCTTCCCGCGCTTTTCGCGGTCTCCCGCGCAGGTGCGCGCCAAGAATAACGGCCACAACGAGGGACGCACTGCGCAGGCGCGCCCACCGCAAGATCGCACTGCGCATGCGCAGTGGCGCAACGAACGCCGTGACGTCATGACGTGCAGCAAGTGTGGAGGTCTACACTTAAAAGGGCAATGTCCTGCAAAATACCAACAGTGCAACAGATGTGCCATGATAGGCCACTACGCAGCCCGCTGTCGTGCGGCTCAACCCATGGATCCGGCGCATCCTCGACAACCTCGCACACGAGTCAGGACCGTCCAGCCCACGCATCAAGACTTCCAGTTAAGTGATGCAGATGACCAGGATGACTTCAGAGTTGCCGTCATTGATGTCAACAAGGTCAATGCCATCAATCCAGACGATGAGTGGTGTGCCACCCTGACGGTCAACCGATCGCGCGTCGCCTTCCGTCTGGACACCGGCGCATCCGCCAACCTGATTGCTTACTCTGCAGTCCAGGCCATGAAGGTCAAACCACTCATCACACCATCCCGGCTTAAGATGGTTGACTATAACGGGAACGTTATCCCGTCCGTAGGATCTTGCCAGCTACAGGTGACTCACAAGAGGTACACGGCCACACTCCCCTTCGAAGTTGTGGGCTCATCAAAGGACTCGTTACTGGGCGCACAAGCGTGTAAGGTCCTTCACCTGGTACAGCGCATCATGTCTCTCTCTCCAGATGAGATATCCGACTTCCCGGATGCTGAGTTCCACGCGAATCTCCATTCCCTCCTCGCTCACAACCAGGAGGTTTTTGAAGGCATGGGGACATTGCCACACACGTACAAGATTCGACTCAGACCGGACGCCATCCCTGTCGTTCACGCACCTCGCAGGGTTCCTGCGCCTCTCAAAGACCGCCTCAAGGCACAACTGCAGATTCTTCAGGACCAAGGGGTCCTATCCAAGGTCACGGAGCCCACGCCATGGGTCAGCTCCATGGTCTGTGTAAAGAAGCCCTCTGGCGAGCTCCGTATATGTATAGATCCAAAAGATCTGAACAACAACATCATGCGGGAACACTATCCCATCCCGAAACGAGAAGACCTCACCAGCGAGATGGCGCGAGCCAACATATTCACTAAATTGGATGCGTCCAAAGGATTCTGGCAGATCCAACTGGACCCGGCCAGCCGAAGACTATGCACATTCAACACCCCTTTTGGCAGATTCTGCTACAACCGGATGCCATTCGGCATCATTTCGGCATCTGAAGTATTCCACCGCATTATGGAGCAGATGATGGAAGGCATCGAAGGGGTACGTGTATATGTGGACGATATCATCATTTGGTCCACCACTCCGCAGGAACACATGCATCGTCTTCGACGTGTCTTCACCCGCATACGGCAAAATGGCCTGCGTCTCAACCGTGCGAAGTGTGCTTTCGGCCAGACGGAGCTGAAATTCCTCGGGGACCACATCTCAAGGTCCGGGGTCCGTCCCGATGCAGACAAGGTTAGCGCCATCACAGCCATGCCACGACCGGCTGACAAGAAGGCTGTCTTAAGATTCCTGGGCATGGTCAACTTCCTTGGGAAGTTCATTCCCAACCTGGCTTCTCATACAACAAACATGCGCCATCTCGTAAAAAAATCGACGGAATTCAACTGGCACCAGTCGCATCAGCAGGAATGGGAGGAGCTCAAGCACAAACTGGTCACGGCACCAGTGCTGGCCTTCTTTGACGCGACTCGCCCTACAAAGATCTCAACAGACGCCAGCCAATCTGGTATTGGAGCGGTACTCCTGCAAAAAGACAGCACGTCATCATGGGCCCCGGTTGCGTATGCCTCACGAGCCATGACCCCTACCGAACAGCGCTACGCGCAAATCGAAAAAGAATGCCTGGGCTTGTTAACTGGACTGGACAAGTTCCACGACTATGTGTATGGCCTGCCACGATTCACGGTCGAAACTGACCACCGCCCCCTGGTCAACATCATTAACAAAGACCTGAACGACATGACTCCTCGCCTCCAGCGCATCTTACTCAAACTCAGGAGGTACGATTTTGAACTGATCTACACTCCGGGGAAGGAACTCATAGTGGCGGACACTCTTTCCCGAGCAGTGAGCACACCACCAGATGCGGAGGGGTTCGTGCGTCAAATTGAGGCACACGTGACTCTGACAGCAGCAAATATGCCAGCTGATGATCCTTGTCTGGCCCACATACGCGCAGAGACGGCGACTGACCCTCTGCTGCAGCGAGTGATGCGCCACATGACGGAAGGGTGGCTAAAAGGGCAGTGCCCCCAGTTTTATAATGTGCGAGATGATCTCACCAATATAGACGGGGTCCTTATGAAATCGCATAGGATCGTCATTCCACACAGTGTGCGCCAGATGATTCTTCGTCAACTACACGAAGGCCACTTGGGTGTCGAAAAATGCAGACGAAGGGCCCGGGCGGCGGTATATTGGCCGGGTATTAATGAAGACATAGCCAACATGGTGCTCAACTGCACAACCTGTCAGAGGTTTCAGCCGGCGCAACCTCCGGAAACACTTCTACCACACGAGATGGTGACGTCCCCCTGGGCGAAGGTGGGTGTTGACCTATTTCACGCGCTCGGCAGAGATTACATTGTTATTATAGACTACTTCTCAAACTACCCGGAAGTCATGCCTCTCCATGATCTGACGTCGTCCGCAGTCATTGGGGCCTGCAAGGAAACGTTTGCTCGCCATGGCATTCCAAGGACTGTCATGTCAGACAATGGACCTTGTTTTGCCAGCCGTGAATGGTCGTCCTTTGCCGCAGCATATGGTTTCACTCATGTGACATCCAGCCCTCTGCATCCACAATCGAACGGGAAGGCTGAAAAGGGTGTCCACATCGCAAAGCGGCTCCTGTGCAAGGCGGCTGATGCCGGATCGGACTTTAACCTTGCCTTGCTGGCCTATCGATCGGCCCCGTTATCCACGGGCCTCTCGCCAGCGCAGCTACTAATGGGTCGCTCCCTCAGGACGACGGTACCTTCCGTCCTGGCACCGACAACAGACCATGAGGCGGTTCTTCGGGACATGCAACTGCAGCGTGATCGCCAGAAAGGTCGGTACGACACACGAGCGACGGACCTGCCCCCCCTGTCCTCCGGAGACAAAGTACGCGTCCATCAACCGTATGGTGGCTGGTCAGCACCGGCCGAAGTCCTCCGACAAGTGGCTCCCCGCTCGTTCCTGGTTCGCATGCCGGATGGTTCCGTGCGTCGCCGCAATCGGCGCGCCCTTCGCCGACTTCCACGTTCACAGCCACACAACACGCCAGATCCTCAACAGGCTTCCGAGGATGACTTTGTGGAGCTGCCGCACATCACGCCCTTTCCATCGCCACCCATGGCCATGCCTGCACAGCAGCCGGTGGTTCTTGATCCACCCTTAAGGCGGTCAACCCGAATTCGTCGCAAACCCATTAGAATGGACTTATAATACAGTTCATATGTTTAATAAGTTGGACAATTTTACATGATAACCTGTTGTTGTTTATCGTTCCAGATGTCGTCTGACTGGACAACTGTTCAAAATTTTTTTTCTTCTTCTCTCGTTCGCATTTCTGTTATGTTATGGTACAACTGGATTCATGTGACGCACTCGACATCGCCCCATGTACATAGTTCCGTCATAGACACATGCTGCACACGACACACACACACTCTTAGATGCACTCACGTCACGATCATATTTATTACCACGTAGGCACATATCTTTGTAAAAAGGGGGGATGTCATGATATTCAAACACACACATCATGATGGACACACTAACAGGCAAATCAGAGTACACAACACCACAACCAATCACAGACAAGAACACCAACCACATAAAAAGCACGAGCACGACACCTGGAGGTCAGTAGGTCTGGGGAGAAGGAAGCATGAAAGAGCTGTTGAAACACCACAAGCAGGGAGCCCCCCACGTGCAGAGTGCAAAGACCAAGTTGTAAATAGTGAGTTTAAATAAACAAGCGTTGTACCATATGCAACTGTGTTGGCTCTTCTGTGTGTTAGAACACCCAACACCACATCAGTGACCGGCAGCGACTGAGCAGAGTCTCAGCGACTGAGCAGCGTCTCAGTGACCGGCAGCTACTGAGCAGAGTCTCAGTGACCGGCAGCGACTGAGCAGAGTCTCAGTGACCGGCAGCGACTGAGCAGTCTCAGTGACTGAGCAGAGTCTCAGCGTCTGAGCAGAGTCTCAGCGTCTGAGCAGAGTCTCAGTGTCTGAGCAGAGTCTATGCGACTGAGCAGAGTCTCAGCGACTGAGCAGAGTCTCAGTGACCGGCAGCGACTGAGCAGAGTCTCAGCGACTGAGCAGAGTCTCAGTGACTGAGCAGAGTCTCAGTGACCGGCAGCTACTGAGCAGAGTCTCAGCGACTGAGCAGAGTCTCAGTGACCGGCAGCGACTGCGCAGAGTCTCAGTGACTGAGCAGAGTCTCAGTTACCGGCAGCGAGTGAACAGAGTCTCAGTGACCGGCAGTGACTGAGCAGAGTCTCAGTGACTGAGCAGAGTCTCAGTGACCGGCAGCGAGTGAACAGAGTCTCAGTGACCGGCAGCGACTGAGCAGAGTCTCAGTGACCGGCAGTGACTGAGCAGAGTCTCAGCATCTGAGCAGAGTCTCAGTGACCGGCAGCGACTGAGCAGAGTCTCAGTGACCGGCAGCGACTGAGCAGAGTCTCAGTGACCGGCAGCGACTGAGCAGAGTCTCAGTGACCGGCAGCGACTGAGCAGAGTCTCAGTGACCCACAGCGTCTGAGCAGAGTCTCAGCGTCTGAGCAGAGTCTCAGCGTCTGAGCAGAGTCTATGCGACTGAGCAGAGTCTCAGCGACTGAGCAGAGTTTCAGTGACCGGCAGCTACTGAGCAGAGTCTCAGTGACTGAGCAGAGTCTCAGTGACCGGCAGCGACTGAGCAGAGTCTCAGTGACCGGCAGCGACTGAGCAGAGTCTCAGTGACCGGCAGCGACTGAGCAGAGTCTCAGTGACTGGCAGCGACTGAGCAGAGTCTCAGCGACTGAGCAGAGTCTCAGTGACCGGCAGCGACTGCGCAGAGTCTCAGTGACTGAGCAGAGTCTCAGTGACCGGCAGCGACTGAGCAGAGTCTCAGTGACTGAGCAGAGTCTCAGTGACCGGCAGCGACCGAGCAGAGTCTCAGTGACCGGCAGCGACTGAGCAGAGTCTCAGTGACTGAGCAGAGTCTCAGCGTCTGAGCAGAGTCTCAGCGTCTGAGCAGAGTCTCAGTGTCTGAGCAGAGTCTATGCGACTGAGCAGAGTCTCAGCGACTGAGCAGAGTCTCAGTGACCAGCAGCGACTGAGCAGAGTCTCAGCGACTGAGCAGAGTCTCAGTGACTGAGCAGAGTCTCAGTGACCGGCAGCTACTGAGCAGAGTCTCAGTGACTGGCAGCGACTGAGCAGAGTCACAGCGACTGAGCAGAGCCTCAGTGACCGGCAGCGACTGCGCAGAGTCTCAGTGACTGAGCAGAGTCTCAGTTACCGGCAGCGAGTGAACAGAGTCTCAGTGACCGGCAGTGACTGAGCAGAGTCTCAGTGACTGAGCAGAGTCTCAGTGACCGGCAGCGAGTGAACAGAGTCTCAGTGACCGGCATCGACTGAGCAGAGTCTCAGTGACCGGCAGTGACTGAGCAGAGTCTCAGCGTCTGAGCAGAGTCTCAGTGACCGGCAGCGACTGAGCAGAGTCTCAGTGACCGGCAGCGACTGAGCAGAGTCTCAGTGACCCGCAGCGACTGAGCAGAGTCTCAGTGACCCGCAGCGACTGAGCAGAGTCTCAGCGATTGAGCAGAGTCTCAGTGACTGAGCAGAGTCTCAGTGACTGGCAGCGACTGAGCAGAGTCTCAGCGACTGAGCAGAGTCTCAGTGACCGGCAGCGACTGAGCAGAGTCTCAGTGACCAGCAGCGACTGAGCAGAGTCTCAGTGACCAGCAGCGACTGAGCAGAGTCTCAGTGACCGGCAGTGACTGAGCAGAGTCTCAGTGACTGAGCAGAGTCTCAGTGACCGGCAGCGAGTGAACAGAGTCTCAGTGACCGGCAGCGACTGAGCAGAGTCTCAGTGACCGGCAGTGACTGAGCAGAGTCTCAGCGTCTGAGCAGAGTCTCAGTGACCGGCAGCGACTGAGCAGAGTCTCAGTGACCGGCAGCGACTGAGCAGAGTCTCAGTGACCGGCAGCGACTGAGCAGAGTCTCAGTGACCGGCAGCGACTGAGCAGAGTCTCAGTGACCGGCAGCGACTGAGCACAGTCTCAGTGACCGGCAGCGACTGAGCAGAGTCTCAGTGACCGGCAGCGACTGAGCAGAGTCTCAGTGACTGAGCAGAGTCTCAGTGACCGGCAGCGACTGAGCAGAGTCTCAGTGACTGAGCAGAGTCTCAGTGACCGGCAGCGACTGAGCAGAGTGTCAGTGACTGAGCAGAGTCTCAGTGACCGGCAGCGACTGAGCAGAGTCTCAGTGACTGAGCAGAGTCTCAGTGACTGGCAGCGACTGAGCAGAGTCTCAGTGACTGGCAGCGACTGAGCAGAGTCTCAGCGACTGAGCAGAGTCTCAGTGACCGGCAGCGAGTGAACAGAGTCTCAGTGACCAGCAGCGACTGCGCAGAGTCTCAGAGCCTGAGCAGAGTCTCAGTTACCGGCAGCGAGTGAACAGAGTCTCAGTGACCGGCAGCGACTGAGCAGAGTATCAGTGACCAGCAGCGACTGAGCAGAGTCACAGTGACTGAGCAGAGTCTCAGTGGCCGGCAGCGACTGAGCAGAGTCTCAGTGACTGAGCAGAGTCTCAGTGACCGGCAGCGACTGAGCAGAGTCTCAGTGACCGGCAGCGACTGAGCAGAGTGTCAGTGACTGAGCAGAGTCTCAGTGACCGGCAGCGACTGAGCAGAGTCTCGGTGACTGAGCAGTGTCTCAGTGACCGGCAGCGACTGAGCAGAGTCTCAGCGTCTGAGCAGAGTCTCAGTTACTGGCAGCGAGTGAACAGAGTCTCAGTGACCGGCAGCGACTGAGCAGAGTCTCAGTGACTGAGCAGTGTCTCAGTGACCGGCAGCGACTGAGCAGAGTCTCAGCGTCTGAGCAGAGTCTCAGTGACTGGCAGCGACTGAGCAGAGTCTCAGCGACTGAGCAGAGTCTCAGTGACCGGCAGCGAGTGAACAGAGTCTCAGTGACCAGCAGCGACTGCGCAGAGTCTCAGTGCCTGAGCAGAGTCTCAGTGACCGGCAGCGACTGAGCAGAGTATCAGTGACCAGCAGCGACTGAGCAGAGTCACAGTGACTGAGCAGAGTCTCAGTGGCCGGCAGCGACTGAGCAGAGTCTCAGTGACTGAGCAGAGTCTCAGTGACCGGCAGCGACTGAGCAGAGTCTCAGTGACCGGCAGCGACTGAGCAGAGTGTCAGTGACTGAGCAGAGTCTCAGTGACCGGCAGCGACTGAGCACAGTCTCAGTGACCGGCAGCGACTGAGCAGAGTCTCAGTGACCGGCAGCGACTGAGCAGAGTCTCAGCGACTGAGCAGCGTCTCAGTGACCGGCAGCTACTGAGCAGAGTCTCAGTGACCGGCAGCGACTGAGCAGAGTCTCAGTGACCGGCAGCGACTGAGCAGTCTCAGTGACTGAGCAGAGTCTCAGCGTCTGAGCAGAGTCTCAGCGTCTGAGCAGAGTCTCAGTGTCTGAGCAGAGTCTATGCGACTGAGCAGAGTCTCAGCGACTGAGCAGAGTCTCAGTGACCGGCAGCGACTGAGCAGAGTCTCAGCGACTGAGCAGAGTCTCAGTGACTGAGCAGAGTCTCAGTGACCGGCAGCTACTGAGCAGAGTCTCAGCGACTGAGCAGAGTCTCAGTGACCGGCAGCGACTGCGCAGAGTCTCAGTGACTGAGCAGAGTCTCAGTTACCGGCAGCGAGTGAACAGAGTCTCAGTGACCGGCAGTGACTGAGCAGAGTCTCAGTGACTGAGCAGAGTCTCAGTGACCGGCAGCGAGTGAACAGAGTCTCAGTGACCGGCAGCGACTGAGCAGAGTCTCAGTGACCGGCAGTGACTGAGCAGAGTCTCAGCATCTGAGCAGAGTCTCAGTGACCGGCAGCGACTGAGCAGAGTCTCAGTGACCGGCAGCGACTGAGCAGAGTCTCAGTGACCGGCAGCGACTGAGCAGAGTCTCAGTGACCGGCAGCGACTGAGCAGAGTCTCAGTGACCCACAGCGTCTGAGCAGAGTCTCAGCGTCTGAGCAGAGTCTCAGCGTCTGAGCAGAGTCTATGCGACTGAGCAGAGTCTCAGCGACTGAGCAGAGTTTCAGTGACCGGCAGCTACTGAGCAGAGTCTCAGTGACTGAGCAGAGTCTCAGTGACCGGCAGCGACTGAGCAGAGTCTCAGTGACCGGCAGCGACTGAGCAGAGTCTCAGTGACCGGCAGCGACTGAGCAGAGTCTCAGTGACTGGCAGCGACTGAGCAGAGTCTCAGCGACTGAGCAGAGTCTCAGTGACCGGCAGCGACTGCGCAGAGTCTCAGTGACTGAGCAGAGTCTCAGTGACCGGCAGCGACTGAGCAGAGTCTCAGTGACTGAGCAGAGTCTCAGTGACCGGCAGCGACCGAGCAGAGTCTCAGTGACCGGCAGCGACTGAGCAGAGTCTCAGTGACTGAGCAGAGTCTCAGCGTCTGAGCAGAGTCTCAGCGTCTGAGCAGAGTCTCAGTGTCTGAGCAGAGTCTATGCGACTGAGCAGAGTCTCAGCGACTGAGCAGAGTCTCAGTGACCAGCAGCGACTGAGCAGAGTCTCAGCGACTGAGCAGAGTCTCAGTGACTGAGCAGAGTCTCAGTGACCGGCAGCTACTGAGCAGAGTCTCAGTGACTGGCAGCGACTGAGCAGAGTCACAGCGACTGAGCAGAGCCTCAGTGACCGGCAGCGACTGCGCAGAGTCTCAGTGACTGAGCAGAGTCTCAGTTACCGGCAGCGAGTGAACAGAGTCTCAGTGACCGGCAGTGACTGAGCAGAGTCTCAGTGACTGAGCAGAGTCTCAGTGACCGGCAGCGAGTGAACAGAGTCTCAGTGACCGGCATCGACTGAGCAGAGTCTCAGTGACCGGCAGTGACTGAGCAGAGTCTCAGCGTCTGAGCAGCGTCTCAGTGACCGGCAGCTACTGAGCAGAGTCTCAGTGACCGGCAGCGACTGAGCAGAGTCTCAGTGACCGGCAGCGACTGAGCAGTCTCAGTGACTGAGCAGAGTCTCAGCGTCTGAGCAGAGTCTCAGCGTCTGAGCAGAGTCTCAGTGTCTGAGCAGAGTCTATGCGACTGAGCAGAGTCTCAGCGACTGAGCAGAGTCTCAGTGACCGGCAGCGACTGAGCAGAGTCTCAGCGACTGAGCAGAGTCTCAGTGACTGAGCAGAGTCTCAGTGACCGGCAGCTACTGAGCAGAGTCTCAGCGACTGAGCAGAGTCTCAGTGACCGGCAGCGACTGCGCAGAGTCTCAGTGACTGAGCAGAGTCTCAGTTACCGGCAGCGAGTGAACAGAGTCTCAGTGACCGGCAGTGACTGAGCAGAGTCTCAGTGACTGAGCAGAGTCTCAGTGACCGGCAGCGAGTGAACAGAGTCTCAGTGACCGGCAGCGACTGAGCAGAGTCTCAGTGACCGGCAGTGACTGAGCAGAGTCTCAGCATCTGAGCAGAGTCTCAGTGACCGGCAGCGACTGAGCAGAGTCTCAGTGACCGGCAGCGACTGAGCAGAGTCTCAGTGACCGGCAGCGACTGAGCAGAGTCTCAGTGACCGGCAGCGACTGAGCAGAGTCTCAGTGACCCACAGCGTCTGAGCAGAGTCTCAGCGTCTGAGCAGAGTCTCAGCGTCTGAGCAGAGTCTATGCGACTGAGCAGAGTCTCAGCGACTGAGCAGAGTTTCAGTGACCGGCAGCTACTGAGCAGAGTCTCAGTGACTGAGCAGAGTCTCAGTGACCGGCAGCGACTGAGCAGAGTCTCAGTGACCGGCAGCGACTGAGCAGAGTCTCAGTGACCGGCAGCGACTGAGCAGAGTCTCAGTGACTGGCAGCGACTGAGCAGAGTCTCAGCGACTGAGCAGAGTCTCAGTGACCGGCAGCGACTGCGCAGAGTCTCAGTGACTGAGCAGAGTCTCAGTGACCGGCAGCGACTGAGCAGAGTCTCAGTGACTGAGCAGAGTCTCAGTGACCGGCAGCGACCGAGCAGAGTCTCAGTGACCGGCAGCGACTGAGCAGAGTCTCAGTGACTGAGCAGAGTCTCAGCGTCTGAGCAGAGTCTCAGCGTCTGAGCAGAGTCTCAGTGTCTGAGCAGAGTCTATGCGACTGAGCAGAGTCTCAGCGACTGAGCAGAGTCTCAGTGACCAGCAGCGACTGAGCAGAGTCTCAGCGACTGAGCAGAGTCTCAGTGACTGAGCAGAGTCTCAGTGACCGGCAGCTACTGAGCAGAGTCTCAGTGACTGGCAGCGACTGAGCAGAGTCACAGCGACTGAGCAGAGCCTCAGTGACCGGCAGCGACTGCGCAGAGTCTCAGTGACTGAGCAGAGTCTCAGTTACCGGCAGCGAGTGAACAGAGTCTCAGTGACCGGCAGTGACTGAGCAGAGTCTCAGTGACTGAGCAGAGTCTCAGTGACCGGCAGCGAGTGAACAGAGTCTCAGTGACCGGCATCGACTGAGCAGAGTCTCAGTGACCGGCAGTGACTGAGCAGAGTCTCAGCGTCTGAGCAGAGTCTCAGTGACCGGCAGCGACTGAGCAGAGTCTCAGTGACCGGCAGCGACTGAGCAGAGTCTCAGTGACCCGCAGCGACTGAGCAGAGTCTCAGTGACCCGCAGCGACTGAGCAGAGTCTCAGCGATTGAGCAGAGTCTCAGTGACTGAGCAGAGTCTCAGTGACTGGCAGCGACTGAGCAGAGTCTCAGCGACTGAGCAGAGTCTCAGTGACCGGCAGCGACTGAGCAGAGTCTCAGTGACCAGCAGCGACTGAGCAGAGTCTCAGTGACCAGCAGCGACTGAGCAGAGTCTCAGTGACCGGCAGTGACTGAGCAGAGTCTCAGTGACTGAGCAGAGTCTCAGTGACCGGCAGCGAGTGAACAGAGTCTCAGTGACCGGCAGCGACTGAGCAGAGTCTCAGTGACCGGCAGTGACTGAGCAGAGTCTCAGCGTCTGAGCAGAGTCTCAGTGACCGGCAGCGACTGAGCAGAGTCTCAGTGACCGGCAGCGACTGAGCAGAGTCTCAGTGACCGGCAGCGACTGAGCAGAGTCTCAGTGACCGGCAGCGACTGAGCAGAGTCTCAGTGACCGGCAGCGACTGAGCACAGTCTCAGTGACCGGCAGCGACTGAGCAGAGTCTCAGTGACCGGCAGCGACTGAGCAGAGTCTCAGTGACTGAGCAGAGTCTCAGTGACCGGCAGCGACTGAGCAGAGTCTCAGTGACTGAGCAGAGTCTCAGTGACCGGCAGCGACTGAGCAGAGTGTCAGTGACTGAGCAGAGTCTCAGTGACCGGCAGCGACTGAGCAGAGTCTCAGTGACTGAGCAGAGTCTCAGTGACTGGCAGCGACTGAGCAGAGTCTCAGTGACTGGCAGCGACTGAGCAGAGTCTCAGCGACTGAGCAGAGTCTCAGTGACCGGCAGCGAGTGAACAGAGTCTCAGTGACCAGCAGCGACTGCGCAGAGTCTCAGAGCCTGAGCAGAGTCTCAGTTACCGGCAGCGAGTGAACAGAGTCTCAGTGACCGGCAGCGACTGAGCAGAGTATCAGTGACCAGCAGCGACTGAGCAGAGTCACAGTGACTGAGCAGAGTCTCAGTGGCCGGCAGCGACTGAGCAGAGTCTCAGTGACTGAGCAGAGTCTCAGTGACCGGCAGCGACTGAGCAGAGTCTCAGTGACCGGCAGCGACTGAGCAGAGTGTCAGTGACTGAGCAGAGTCTCAGTGACCGGCAGCGACTGAGCAGAGTCTCAGTGACTGAGCAGTGTCTCAGTGACCGGCAGCGACTGAGCAGAGTCTCAGCGTCTGAGCAGAGTCTCAGTTACTGGCAGCGAGTGAACAGAGTCTCAGTGACCGGCAGCGACTGAGCAGAGTCTCAGTGACTGAGCAGAGTCTCAGTGGCCGGCAGCGACTGAGCAGAGTCTCAGCGTCTGAGCAGTTTCTCAGTGACCGGCAGCGACTGAGCAAAGTCTCAGCGACTGAGCAGAGTCTCAGTGGCCGGCAGCGACTGAGCAGAGTCTCAGCTACTGAGCAGAGCCTCAGCGACTGAGCAGAGTCCCAGTGACTGAGCAGAGTCTCAGTGACTGGCAGCGACTGAGCAGAGTCTCAGTGACCGGCAGCGACTGAGCAGAGTCTCAGTGACCGGCAGCAACTGAGCAGAGTCTCAGTGACTGGCAGCGACTGAGCAGAGTCTCAGCGACTGAGCAGAGTCTCAGTGACCGGCAGCGACTGAGCAGAGTCTCAGTGACTGAGCAGAGACTCAGTGACTGGCAGCGACTGAGCAGAGTCTCAGTAAGTGTTCAGAGTCTCAGTGACCGGCAGCGACTGAGCAGAGTCTCAGTGACCGGCAGCGAGTGAGCAGAGTCTCAGTGACTGAGCAGAGTCTCAGTGGCCGGCAGCGACTGAGCAGAGTCTCAGTGACTGAGCAGCGTCTCAGCGACTGAGCAGAGTCCCAGGGACCGGCAGCGACTGAGCAGAGTCTCAGCGACTGAGCAGAGTCTCAGCGACTGAGCAGAGTCTCAGTGACCGGCAGCTACTGAGCAGAGTCTCAGTGACCAGCAGCGACTGAGCAGAGTCCCAGTGACCGGCAGCGACTGAGCAGAGTCTCAGCGACTGAGCAGAGTCTCAGCGACTGAGCAGAATCTCAGCGATTGAGCAGAGTCTCAGTGACTGAGCAGAGTCTCAGCGACTGAGCAGAGTCTCAGCGACTGGGCAGATTCTCAGTGACCGGCAGCGACTGAGCAGAGTCTCAGTGACTGAGCAGAGTCTCAGTGACCGGCAGCGACTGAGCAGAGTCTCAGCGACTGAGCAGAATCTCAGCGACTGAGCAGAGTCTCAGCGACTGAGCAGAATCTCAGCGATTGAGCAGAGTCTCAGTGACTGAGCAGAGTCTCAGCGACTGGGCAGATTCTCAGTGACCGGCAGCGACTGAGCAGAGTCTCAGTGACAGGCAGCGACTGAGTAGAGTCTCAGTGACTGAGCAGAGTCCCAGTGACTGGCAGCGACTGAGCAGAGTCTCAGTGACTGGCAGCAACTGAGCAGAGTCTCAGCGACTGAGCAGAGTCTCAGTGACAGGCAGCGACTGAGTAGAGTCTCAGTGACTGAGCAGAGTCCCAGTGACTGGCAGCGACTGAGCAGAGTCTCAGTGACTGGCAGCGACTGAGCAGAGTCTCAGCGACTGAACAGAGTCTCAGTGACTGGCAGCGACTGAGCAGAGTCTCAGCGACTGAGTAGTGTCACAATGACTGGCAGTGACTGAGTAGTGTCTCAGTGACTGGCAGCGACTGAGCAGAGACTCAGTGACCGGCAGCGACTGTGCAGAGTCTCAGTGACTGGCAGTGACTGAGCAGAGTCTCAGCGACTGAGCAGAGTTTCAGCGACTGAGCAGTTTCTCAATAACCGGCAGCGACTGAGCAAAGTCTCAGCGACTGAGCAGAGTCTCAGTGGCCGGCAGCGACTGAGCAGAGTCTCAGCGACTGAGCAGAGTCTCAGCGACTGAGCAGAGTCCCAGTGACTGAGCAGAGTCTCAGTGACTGGCAGCGACTGAGCAGAGTCTCAGCGACTGAGCAGAGTCTCAGTGACCGGCAGCGACTGAGCAGAGTCTCAGTGACTGGCAGCAACTGAGCAGAGTCTCAGTGCCCGGCAGTGACTGAGCAGAGTCTCAGTGACTGGCAGCGACTGAGCAGAGGCTCAGTAACTGAGCAGAGTCTCAGTGACCGGCAGCGACTGAGCAGAGTCTCAGTGACTGGCAGCAACTGAGCAGAGTCTCAGTGACCGGCAGCGACTGAGCAGAGTCTCAGTGACCGGCAGCGACTGAGCAGAGTCTCAGTGACTG
Source organism: Scyliorhinus torazame (assembly GCF_047496885.1). Lineage (NCBI taxonomy): Eukaryota > Metazoa > Chordata > Chondrichthyes > Carcharhiniformes > Scyliorhinidae > Scyliorhinus > Scyliorhinus torazame. The sequence goes on along the minus strand of NC_092720.1, from coordinate 108,512,556 downwards.
AGCAGAGTCTCAGTGGCCGGCAGAGACTGAGCAGAGTCTCAGCTACTGAGCAGAGTCTCATCTACTGAGCAGAGTCTCAGCGACTGAGCAGAGTCCCAGTGACCGGCAGCGACTGAGCAGAGTCTCAGCGACTGAGCAGAGTCTCAGCGACTGAGCAGAGTCTCAGCGACTGAGCAGAGTCTCAGTGACCGGCAGCGACTGAGCAGAGTCTGAGTGACCAGCAGTGACTGAGCAGAGTCTCAGCGACTGAGCAGAGTCTCAGTGACTGGCAGCGACTGAGCAGAGTCTCAGCGACTGAGCAGAATCTCAGCGATTGAGCAGAGTCTCAGTGACTGAGCAGAGTCTCAGCGACTGGGCAGATTCTCAGTGACCGGCAGCGACTCAGCAGAGTCTCAGTGAATGAGCAGAGTCCCAGTGACTGGCAGCGACTGAGCAGAGTCTCAGTGACAGGCAGCGACTGAGCAGAGTCTCAGTGACTGGCAGCAACTGAGCAGAGTCTCAGTGACCGGTAGCGACTGAGCAGAGTCTCAGTGACTGAGCAGAGTCTCAGTGGCCGGCAGCGACTGAGCAGAGTCTCAGCTACTGAGCAGAGTCTCAACGACTGAGCAGAGTCCCAGAGACTGGCAGCGACTGAGCAGAGTCTCAGTGACAGGCAGCGACTGAGCAGAGTCTCAGTGACTGAGCAGAGACTCAGTGACTGGCAGCGACTGAGCAGAGTCTCAGTAAGTGTTCAGAGTCTCAGTGACCGGCAGCGACTGAGCAGAGTCTCAGTGACCGGCAGCGAGTGAGCAGAGTCTCAGTGACTGAGCAGAGTCTCAGTGGCCGGCAGCGACTGAGCAGAGTCTCAGTGACTGAGCAGCGTCTCAGCGACTGAGCAGAGTCCCAGGGACCGGCAGCGACTGAGCAGAGTCTCAGCGACTGAGCAGAGTCTCAGCGACTGAGCAGAGTCTCAGTGACCGGCAGCTACTGAGCAGAGTCTCAGTGACCAGCAGCGACTGAGCAGAGTCCCAGTGACCGGCAGCGACTGAGCAGAGTCTCAGCGACTGAGCAGAGTCTCAGCGACTGAGCAGAATCTCAGCGATTGAGCAGAGTCTCAGTGACTGAGCAGAGTCTCAGCGACTGAGCAGAGTCTCAGCGACTGGGCAGATTCTCAGTGACCGGCAGCGACTGAGCAGAGTCTCAGTGACTGAGCAGAGTCTCAGTGACCGGCAGCGACTGAGCAGAGTCTCAGCGACTGAGCAGAATCTCAGCGACTGAGCAGAGTCTCAGCGACTGAGCAGAATCTCAGCGATTGAGCAGAGTCTCAGTGACTGAGCAGAGTCTCAGCGACTGGGCAGATTCTCAGTGACCGGCAGCGACTGAGCAGAGTCTCAGTGACAGGCAGCGACTGAGTAGAGTCTCAGTGACTGAGCAGAGTCCCAGTGACTGGCAGCGACTGAGCAGAGTCTCAGTGACTGGCAGCAACTGAGCAGAGTCTCAGCGACTGAGCAGAGTCTCAGTGACAGGCAGCGACTGAGTAGAGTCTCAGTGACTGAGCAGAGTCCCAGTGACTGGCAGCGACTGAGCAGAGTCTCAGTGACTGGCAGCGACTGAGCAGAGTCTCAGCGACTGAACAGAGTCTCAGTGACTGGCAGCGACTGAGCAGAGTCTCAGCGACTGAGTAGTGTCACAATGACTGGCAGTGACTGAGTAGTGTCTCAGTGACTGGCAGCGACTGAGCAGAGACTCAGTGACCGGCAGCGACTGTGCAGAGTCTCAGTGACTGGCAGTGACTGAGCAGAGTCTCAGCGACTGAGCAGAGTTTCAGCGACTGAGCAGTTTCTCAATAACCGGCAGCGACTGAGCAAAGTCTCAGCGACTGAGCAGAGTCTCAGTGGCCGGCAGCGACTGAGCAGAGTCTCAGCGACTGAGCAGAGTCTCAGCGACTGAGCAGAGTCCCAGTGACTGAGCAGAGTCTCAGTGACTGGCAGCGACTGAGCAGAGTCTCAGCGACTGAGCAGAGTCTCAGTGACCGGCAGCGACTGAGCAGAGTCTCAGTGACTGGCAGCAACTGAGCAGAGTCTCAGTGCCCGGCAGTGACTGAGCAGAGTCTCAGTGACTGGCAGCGACTGAGCAGAGGCTCAGTAACTGAGCAGAGTCTCAGTGACCGGCAGCGACTGAGCAGAGTCTCAGTGACTGGCAGCAACTGAGCAGAGTCTCAGTGACCGGCAGCGACTGAGCAGAGTCTCAGTGACCGGCAGCGACTGAGCAGAGTCTCAGTGACTGAGCAGAGTCTCAGTGGCCGGCAGAGACTGAGCAGAGTCTCAGCTACTGAGCAGAGTCTCATCTACTGAGCAGAGTCTCAGCGACTGAGCAGAGTCCCAGTGACCGGCAGCGACTGAGCAGAGTCTCAGCGACTGAGCAGAGTCTCAGCGACTGAGCAGAGTCTCAGCGACTGAGCAGAGTCTCAGTGACCGGCAGCGACTGAGCAGAGTCTGAGTGACCAGCAGTGACTGAGCAGAGTCTCAGCGACTGAGCAGAGTCTCAGTGACTGGCAGCGACTGAGCAGAGTCTCAGCGACTGAGCAGAATCTCAGCGATTGAGCAGAGTCTCAGTGACTGAGCAGAGTCTCAGCGACTGGGCAGATTCTCAGTGACCGGCAGCGACTCAGCAGAGTCTCAGTGAATGAGCAGAGTCCCAGTGACTGGCAGCGACTGAGCAGAGTCTCAGTGACAGGCAGCGACTGAGCAGAGTCTCAGTGACTGGCAGCAACTGAGCAGAGTCTCAGTGACCGGTAGCGACTGAGCAGAGTCTCAGTGACTGAGCAGAGTCTCAGTGGCCGGCAGCGACTGAGCAGAGTCTCAGCTACTGAGCAGAGTCTCAACGACTGAGCAGAGTCCCAGTGACTGGCAGCGACTGAGCAGAGTCTCAGTGACAGGCAGCGACTGAGCAGAGTCTCAGTGACTGGCAGCAACTGAGCAGAGTCTCAGTGACCGGCAGCGACTGAGCAGAGTCTCAGTGACTGAGCAGAGTCTCAGTGGCCGGCAGCGACTGAGCAGAGTCTCAGCTACTGAGCAGAGTCTCAGCGACTGAGCAGAGTCCCAGTGACCGGCAGCGACTGAGCAGAGTCTCAGCGACTGAGCAGAGTCTCAGCGACTGAGCAGAATCTCAGCGACTGAGCAGAGTCTCAGTGACCGGCAGCGACTGAGCAGAGTCTCAGTGACCGGCAGCGACTGAGCAGAGTCTCAGTGACCGGCAGTGACTGAGCAGAGTCTCAGCGACTGAGCAGAGTCTCAGTGACCGGCAGCGACTGAGCAGAGTCTCAGTGACCAGCAGCGACTGAGCAGAGTCTCAGCGACTGAGCAGAGTCTCAGTGACTGAGCAGAATCTCAGCGATTGAGCAGAGTCTCAGTGACTGAGCAGAGTCTCAGCGACTGAGCAGAATCTCAGCGATTGAGCAGAGTCTCAGTGACTGAGCAGAGTCTCAGCGACTGGGCAGATTCTCAGTGACCGGCAGCGACCGAGCAGAGTCTCAGTGAATGAGCAGAGTCCCAGGTACTGGCAGCGACTGAGCAGAGTCTCAGTGACAGGCAGCGACTGAGCAGAGTCTCAGTGACCGGCAGCGACTGAGCAGAGTCTCAGTGACTGAGCAGAGTCCCAGTGACTGGCAGGGACTGAGCAGAGTCTCAGTGACAGGCAGCAACTGAGCAGAGTCTTAGTGACTGGCAGCAACTGAGCAGAGTCTCAGTGACCGGCAGCGACTGAGCAGAGTCTCAGTGACTGAGCAGAGTCTCAGTGGCCGGCAGCGACTGAGCAGAGTCTCAGTGACAGGCAGCGACTGAGCAGAGTCTCAGTGACTGGCAGCAACTGAGCAGATTCTCAGTGACCAGCAGCGACTGAGCAGAGTCTCAGCGACTGAGCAGAATCTCAGCGACTGAGCAGAGTCTCAGTGACTGAGCAGAATCTCAGCAATTGAGCAGAGTCTCAGTGACTGAGCAGAGTCTCAGCGACTGGGCAGATTCTCAGTGACAGGCAGCGACTGAGCAGAGTCTCAGTGTACGGCAGCGACTGAGCAGAGTCTCAGTGACTGAGCAGAGTCCCAGTGACTGGCAGCGACTGAGCAGAGTCTCAGTGACAGGCAGCGACTGAGCAGAGTCTCAGTGACTGGCAGCAACTGAGCAGAGTCTCAGTGACCGGCAGCGACTGAGCAGAGTCTCAGTGACTGAGCAGAGTCTCAGTGACCGGCAGCGACTGAGCAAAGTCTCAGCGACTGAGCAGAGTCTCAGTGGCCGGCAGCGACTGAGCAGAGTCTCAGCTACTGAGCAGAGCCTCAGCGACTGAGCAGAGTCCCAGTGACTGAGCAGAGTCTCAGTGACTGGCAGCGACTGAGCAGAGTCTCAGTGACCGGCAGCGACTGAGCAGAGTCTCAGTGACCGGCAGCAACTGAGCAGAGTCTCAGTGACTGGTAACGACTGAGCAGAGTCTCAGCGACTGAGCAGAGTCTCAGTGACCGGCAGCGACTGAGCAGAGTCTCAGTGACTGAGCAGAGACTCAGTGACTGGCAGCGACTGAGCAGAGTCTCAGTAACTGTTCAGAGTCTCAGTGACCGGCAGCGACTGAGCAGAGTCTCAGTGACCGGCAGCGAGTGAGAAGAGTCTCAGTGACTGAGCAGAGTCTCAGTGGCCGGCAGCGACTGAGCAGAGTCTCAGTGACTGAGCAGCGTCTCAGCGACTGAGCAGAGTCCCAGTGACCGGCAGCGACTGAGCAGAGTCTCAGCGACTGAGCAGAGTCTCAGCGACTGAGCAGAGTCTCAGTGACCGGCAGCTACTGAGCAGAGTCTCAGTGACCTGCAGCGACTGAGCAGAGTCCCAGTGACCGGCAGCGACTGAGCAGAGTCTCAGCGACTGAGCAGAGTCTGAGCGACTGAGCAGAATCTCAGCGATTGAGCAGAGTCTCAGTGACTGAGCAGAGTCTCAGCGACTGAGCAGAGTCTCAGCGACTGGGCAGATTCTCAGTGACCGGCAGCGACTGAGCAGAGTCTCAGTGACTGAGCAGAGTCTCAGTGACCGGCAGCGACTGAGCAGAGTCTCAGCGACTGAGCAGAATCTCAGCGACTGAGCTGAGTCTCAGCGACTGAGCAGAATCTCAGCGATTGAGCAGAGTCTCAGTGACTGAGCAGAGTCTCAGCGACTGGGCAGATTCTCAGTGACCGGCAGCGACTGAGCAGAGTCTCAGTGACAGGCAGCGACTGAGTAGAGTCTCAGTGACTGAGCAGAGTCCCAGTGACTGGCAGCGACTGAGCAGAGTCTCAGTGACTGGCAGCAACTGAGCAGAGTCTCAGCGACTGAGCAGAGTCTCAGTGACAGGCAGCGACTGAGTAGAGTCTCAGTGACTGAGCAGAGTCCCAGTGACTGGCAGCGACTGAGCAGAGTCTCAGTGACTGGCAGCGACTGAGCAGAGTCTCAGCGACTGAACAGAGTCTCAGTGACTGGCAGCGACTGAGCAGAGTCTCAGCGACTTAGTAGTGTCGCAGTGACTGGCAGTGACTGTGCAGAGTCTCAGTGACTGGCAGTGACTGAGCAGAGTCTCAGCGACTGAGCAGATTTTCAGCGACTGAGCAGTTTCTCAATAACCGGCAGCGACTGAGCAAAGTCTCAGCGACTGAGCAGAGTCTCAGTGGCCGGCAGCGACTGAGCAGAGTCTCAGCGACTGAGCAGAGTCTCAGCGACTGAGCAGAGTCCCAGTGACTGAGCAGAGTCTCAGTGACTGGCAGCGACTGAGCAGAGTCTCAGCGACTGAGCAGAGTCTCAGTGACCGGCAGCGACTGAGCAGAGTCTCAGTGACTGGCAGCAACTGAGCAGAGTCCAAGTGCCCGGCAGTGACTGAGCAGAGTCTCAGTGACTGGCAGCGACTGAGCAGAGGCTCAGTAACTGAGCAGAGTCTCAGTGACCGGCAGCGACTGAGCAGAGTCTCAGTGACTGGCAGCAACTGAGCAGAGTCTCAGTGACCGGCAGCGACTGAGCAGAGTCTCAGTGACTGAGCAGAGTCTCAGTGGCCGGCAGAGACTGAGCAGAGTCTCAGCTACTGAGCAGAGTCTCTGCTACTGAGCAGAGTCTCAGCGACTGAGCAGAGTCCCAGTGACCGGCAGCGACTGAGCAGAGTCTCAGCGACTGAGCAGAGTCTCAGCGACTGAGCAGAGACTCAGTGACTGGCAGCGACTGAGCAGAGTCTCAGTAACTGTTCAGAGTCTCAGTGACCGGCAGCGACTGAGCAGAGTCTCAGTGACCGGCAGCGAGTGAGCAGAGTCTCAGTGACTGAGCAGAGTCTCAGTGGCCGGCAGCGACTGAGCAGAGTCTCAGTGACTGAGCAGCGTCTCAGCGACTGAGCAGAGTCCCAGTGACCGGCAGCGACTGAGCAGAGTCTCAGCGACTGAGCAGAGTCTCAGCGACTGAGCAGAGTCTCAGTGACCGGCAGCTACTGAGCAGAGTCTCAGTGACCAGCAGCGACTGAGCAGAGTCCCAGTGACCGGCAGCGACTGAGCAGAGTCTCAGCGACTGAGCAGAGTCTCAGCGACTGAGCAGAATCTCAGCGATTGAGCAGAGTCTCAGTGACTGAGCAGAGTCTCAGCGACTGAGCAGAGTCTCAGCGACTGGGCAGATTCTCAGTGACCGGCAGCGACTGAGCAGAGTCTCAGTGACTGAGCAGAGTCTCAGTGACCGGCAGCGACTGAGCAGAGTCTCAGCGACTGAGCAGAATCTCAGCGACTGAGCAGAGTCTCAGCGACTGAGCAGAATCTCAGCGATTGAGCAGAGTCTCAGTGACTGAGCAGAGTCTCAGCGACTGGGCAGATTCTCAGTGACCGGCAGCGACTGAGCAGAGTCTCAGTGACAGGCAGCGACTGAGTAGAGTCTCAGTGACTGAGCAGAGTCCCAGTGACTGGCAGCGACTGAGCAGAGTCTCAGCGACTGAGCAGAGTCTCAGTGACAGGCAGCGACTGAGTAGAGTCTCAGTGACTGAGCAGAGTCCCAGTGACTGGCAGCGACTGAGCAGAATCTCAGTGACTGGCAGCAACTGAGCAGAGTCTCAGCGACTGAGCAGAGTCTCAGTGACAGGCAGCGACTGAGTAGAGTCTCAGTGACTGAGCAGAGTCCCAGTGACTGGCAGCGACTGAGCAGAGTCTCAGTGACTGGCAGCGACTGAGCAGAGTCTCAGCGACTGAACAGAGTCTCAGTGACTGGCAGCGACTGAGCAGAGTCTCAGCGACTGAGTAGTGTCACAATGACTGGCAGTGACTGAGTAGTGTCTCAGTGACTGGCAGCGACTGAGCAGAGACTCAGTGACCGGCAGCGACTGTGCAGAGTCTCAGTGACTGGCAGTGACTGAGCAGAGTCTCAGCGACTGAGCAGAGTTTCAGCGACTGAGCAGTTTCTCAATAACCGGCAGCGACTGAGCAAAGTCTCAGCGACTGAGCAGAGTCTCAGTGGCCGGCAGCGACTGAGCAGAGTCTCAGCGACTGAGCAGAGTCTCAGCGACTGAGCAGAGTCCCAGTGACTGAGCAGAGTCTCAGTGACTGGCAGCGACTGAGCAGAGTCTCAGCGACTGAGCAGAGTCCCAGTGACTGAGCAGAGTCTCAGTGACTGGCAGCGACTGAGCAGAGTCTCAGCGACTGAGCAGAGTCTCAGTGACCGGCAGCGACTGAGCAGAGTCTCCGTGACTGGCAGCAACTGAGCAGAGTCTCAGTGCCCGGCAGTGACTGAGCAGAGTCTCAGTGACTGGCAACGACTGAGCAGAGGCTCAGTAACTGAGCAGAGTCTCAGTGACCGGCAGCGACTGAGCAGAGTCTCAGTGACTGGCAGCAACTGAGCAGAGTCTCAGTGACCGGCAGCGACTGAGCAGAGTCTCAGTGACTGAGCAGAGTCTCAGTGGCCGGCAGAGACTGAGCAGAGTCTCAGCTACTGAGCAGAGTCTCAGCTACTGAGCAGAGTCTCAGCGACTGAGCAGAGTCCCAGTGACCGGCAGCGACTGAGCAGAGTCTCAGCGACTGAGCAGAGTCTCAGCGACTGAGCAGAGTCTCAGCGACTGAGCAGAGTCTCAGTGACCGGCAGCGACTGAGCAGAGTCTGAGTGACCAGCAGCGACTGAGCAGAGTCTCAGCGACTGAGCAGAGTCTCAGTGAGTGGCAGCGACTGAGCAGAGTCTCAGCGACTGAGCAGAATCTCAGCGATTGAGCAGAGTCTCAGTGACTGAGCAGAGTCTCAGCGACTGGGCAGATTCTCAGTGACCGGCAGCGACTGAGCAGAGTCTCAGTGAATGAGCAGAGTCCCAGTGACTGGCAGCGACTGAGCAGAGTCTCAGTGACAGGCAGCGACTGAGCAGAGTCTCAGTGACTGGCAGCAACTGAGCAGAGTCTCAGTGACCGGTAGCGACTGAGCAGAGTCTCAGTGACTGAGCAGAGTCTCAGTGGCCGGCAGCGACTGAGCAGAGTCTCAGCTACTGAGCAGAGTCTCAACGACTGAGCAGAGTCCCAGTGACTGGCAGCGACTGAGCAGAGTCTCAGTGACAGGCAGCGACTGAGCAGAGTCTCAGTGACTGGCAGCAACTGAGCAGAGTCTCAGTGACCGGCAGCGACTGAGCAGAGTCTCAGTGACTGAGCAGAGTCTCAGTGGCCGGCAGCGACTGAGCAGAGTCTCAGCTACTGAGCAGAGTCTCAGCGACTGAGCAGAGTCCCAGTGACCGGCAGCGACTGAGCAGAGTCTCAGCGACTGAGCAGAGTCTCAGCGACTGAGCAGAATCTCAGCGACTGAGCAGAGTCTCAGTGACCGGCAGCGACTGAGCAGAGTCTCAGTGACCGGCAGCGACTGAGCAGAGTCTCAGTGACCGGCAGTGACTGAGCAGAGTCTCAGCGACTGAGCAGAGTCTCAGTGACCGGCAGCGACTGAGCAGAGTCTCAGTGACCAGCAGCGACTGAGCAGAGTCTCAGCGACTGAGCAGAGTCTCAGTGACTGAGCAGAATCTCAGCGATTGAGCAGAGTCTCAGTGACTGAGCACAGTCTCAGTGACTGAGCAGAGTCTCAGCGACTGGGCAGATTCTCAGTGACCGGCAGCGACCGAGCAGAGTCTCAGTGAATGAGCAGAGTCCCAGGTACTGGCAGCGACTGAGCAGAGTCTCAGTGACAGGCAGCGACTGAGCAGAGTCTCAGTGACCGGCAGCGACTGAGCAGAGTCTCAGTGACTGAGCAGAGTCCCAGTGACTGGCAGCGACTGAGCAGAGTCTCAGTGACAGGCAGCAACTGAGCAGAGTCTTAGTGACTGGCAGCAACTGAGCAGAGTCTCAGTGACCGGCAGCGACTGAGCAGAGTCTCAGTGACTGAGCAGAGTCTCAGTGGCCGGCAGCGACTGAGCAGAGTCTCAGTGACAGGCAGCGACTGAGCAGAGTCTCAGTGACTGGCAGCAACTGAGCAGAGTCTCAGTGACCAGCAGCGACTGAGCAGAGTCTCAGTGACTGGCAGCGACTGAGCAGAGTCTCAGCGACTGAGCAGAATCTCAGCGACTGAGCAGAGTCTCAGTGACTGAGCAGAATCTCAGCGATTGAGCAGAGTCTCAGTGACTGAGCAGAGTCTCAGCGACTGAGCAGAATCTCAGCGATTGAGCAGAGTCTCAGTGACTGAGCAGAGTCTCAGCGACTGGGCAGATTCTCAGTGACAGGCAGCGACTGAGCAGAGTCTCAGTGTACGGCAGCGACTGAGCAGAGTCTCAGTGACTGAGCAGAGTCCCAGTGACTGGCAGCGACTGAGCAGAGTCTCAGTGACAGGCAGCGACTGAGCAGAGTCTCAGTGACTGGCAGCAACTGAGCAGAGTCTCAGTGACCGGCAGCGACTGAGCAGAGTCTCAGTGACTGAGCAGAGTCTCAGTGACCGGCAGCGACTGAGCAGAGTCTCAGTGACTGAGCAGTTTCTCAGTGACCGGCAGCGACTGAGCAAAGTCTCAGCGACTGAGCAGAGTCTCAGTGGCCGGCAGCGACTGAGCAGAGTCTCAGCTACTGAGCAGAGCCTCAGCGACTGAGCAGAGTCCCAGTGACTGAGCAGAGTCTCAGTGACTGGCAGCGACTGAGCAGAGTCTCAGTGACCGGCAGCGACTGAGCAGAGTCTCAGTGACCGGCAGCAACTGAGCAGAGTCTCAGTGACTGGCAGCGACTGAGCAGAGTCTCAGTGACTGGCAGCGACTGAGCAGAGTCTTAGCGACTGAGCAGAGTCCCAGTGACTGAGCAGAGTCTCAGTGACTGGCAGCGACTGAGCAGAGTCTCAGCGACTGAGCAGAGTCTCAGTGACCGGCAGCGACTGAGCAGAGTCTCAGTGACTGGCAGCAACTGAGCAGAGTCCAAGTGCCCGGCAGTGACTGAGCAGAGTCTCAGTGACTGGCAGCGACTGAGCAGAGGCTCAGTAACTGAGCAGAGTCTCAGTGACCGGCAGCGACTGAGCAGAGTCTCAGCGACTGAGCAGAGACTCAGTGACTGGCAGCGACTGAGCAGAGTCTCAGTAACTGTTCAGAGTCTCAGTGACCGGCAGCGACTGAGCAGAGTCTCAGTGACCGGCAGCGAGTGAGCAGAGTCTCAGTGACTGAGCAGAGTCTCAGTGGCCGGCAGCGACTGAGCAGAGTCTCAGTGACTGAGCAGCGTCTCAGCGACTGAGCAGAGTCCCAGTGACCGGCAGCGACTGAGCAGAGTCTCAGCGACTGAGCAGAGTCTCAGCGACTGAGCAGAGTCTCAGTGACCGGCAGCTACTGAGCAGAGTCTCAGTGACCAGCAGCGACTGAGCAGAGTCCCAGTGACCGGCAGCGACTGAGCAGAGTCTCAGCGACTGAGCAGAGTCTCAGCGACTGAGCAGAGTCTCAGTGACCGGCAGCTACTGGGCAGATTCTCAGTGACCGGCAGCGACTGAGCAGAGTCTCAGTGACTGAGCAGAGTCTCAGTGACCGGCAGCGACTGAGCAGAGTCTCAGCGACTGAGCAGAATCTCAGCGACTGAGCAGAGTCTCAGCGACTGAGCAGAATCTCAGCGATTGAGCAGAGTCTCAGTGACTGAGCAGAGTCTCAGCGACTGGGCAGATTCTCAGTGACCGGCAGCGACTGAGCAGAGTCTCAGTGACAGGCAGCGACTGAGTAGAGTCTCAGTGACTGAGCAGAGTCCCAGTGACTGGCAGCGACTGAGCAGAGTCTCAGTGACTGGCAGCAACTGAGCAGAGTCTCAGCGACTGAGCAGAGTCTCAGTGACAGGCAGCGACTGAGTAGAGTCTCAGTGACTGAGCAGAGTCCCAGTGACTGGCAGCGACTGAGCAGAGTCTCAGTGACTGGCAGCGACTGAGCAGAGTCTCAGCGACTGAACAGAGTCTCAGTGACTGGCAGCGACTGAGCAGAGTCTCAGCGACTGAGCAGCGTCTCAGCGACTGAGCAGAGTCCCAGTGACCGGCAGCGACTGAGCAGAGTCTCAGCGACTGAGCAGAGTCTCAGCGACTGTTCAGAGTCTCAGTGACCGGCAGCGACTGAGCAGAGTCTCAGTGACTGAGCAGCGTCTCAGCGACTGAGCAGAGTCCCAGTGACCGGCAGCGACTGAGCAGAGTCTCAGCGACTGAGCAGAGTCTCAGCGACTGAGCAGAGTCTCAGTGACCGGCAGCTACTGAGCAGAGTCTCAGTGACCAGCAGCGACTGAGCAGAGTCCCAGTGACTGGCAGCAACTGAGCAGAGTCTCAGTGACAGGCAGCGACTGAGCAGAGTCTCAGTGACTGGCAGCAACTGAGCAGAGTCTCAGTGACCGGCAGCGACTGAGCAGAGTCTCAGTGACTGAGCAGAGTCTCAGTGACCGGCAGCGACTGAGCAGAGTCTCAGTGACTGAGCAGTTTCTCAGTGACCGGCAGCGACTGAGCAAAGTCTCAGCGACTGAGCAGAGTCTCAGTGGCCGGCAGCGACTGAGCAGAGTCTCAGCTACTGAGCAGAGCCTCAGCGACTGAGCAGAGTCCCAGTGACTGAGCAGAGTCTCAGTGACTGGCAGCGACTGAGCAGAGTCTCAGTGACCGGCAGCGACTGAGCAGAGTCTCAGTGACCGGCAGCAACTGAGCAGAGTCTCAGTGACTGGCAGCGACTGAGCAGAGTCTCAGCGACTGAGCAGAGTCCCAGTGACTGAGCAGAGTCTCAGTGACTGGCAGCGACTGAGCAGAGTCTCAGCGACTGAGCAGAGTCTCAGTGACCGGCAGCGACTGAGCAGAGTCTCAGTGACTGGCAGCAACTGAGCAGAGTCCAAGTGCCCGGCAGTGACTGAGCAGAGTCTCAGTGACTGGCAGCGACTGAGCAGAGGCTCAGTAACTGAGCAGAGTCTCAGTGACCGGCAGCGACTGAGCAGAGTCTCAGCGACTGTTCAGAGTCTCAGTGACCGGCAGCGACTGAGCAGAGTCTCAGTGACCGGCAGCGAGTGAGCAGAGTCTCAGTGACTGAGCAGAGTCTCAGTGGCCGGCAGCGACTGAGCAGAGTCTCAGTGACTGAGCAGCGTCTCAGCGACTGAGCAGAGTCCCAGTGACCGGCAGCGACTGAGCAGAGTCTCAGCGACTGAGCAGAGTCTCAGCGACTGAGCAGAGTCTCAGTGACCGGCAGCTACTGAGCAGAGTCTCAGTGACCAGCAGCGACTGAGCAGAGTCCCAGTGACCGGCAGCGACTGAGCAGAGTCTCAGCGACTGAGCAGAGTCTCAGCGACTGAGCAGAGTCTCAGTGACCGGCAGCTACTGGGCAGATTCTCAGTGACCGGCAGCGACTGAGCAGAGTCTCAGTGACTGAGCAGAGTCTCAGTGACCGGCAGCGACTGAGCAGAGTCTCAGCGACTGAGCAGAATCTCAGCGACTGAGCAGAGTCTCAGTGGCCGGCAGCGACTGAGCAGAGTCTCAGCTACTGAGCAGAGCCTCAGCGACTGAGCAGAGTCCCAGTGACTGAGCAGAGTCTCAGTGACTGGCAGCGACTGAGCAGAGTCTCAGTGACCGGCAGCGACTGAGCAGAGTCTCAGTGACCGGCAGCAACTGAGCAGAGTCTCAGTGACTGGCAGCGACTGAGCAGAGTCTCAGCGACTGAGCAGAGTCCCAGTGACTGAGCAGAGTCTCAGTGACTGGCAGCGACTGAGCAGAGTCTCAGCGACTGAGCAGAGTCTCAGTGACCGGCAGCGACTGAGCAGAGTCTCAGTGACTGGCAGCAACTGAGCAGAGTCCAAGTGCCCGGCAGTGACTGAGCAGAGTCTCAGTGACTGGCAGCGACTGAGCAGAGGCTCAGTAACTGAGCAGAGTCTCAGTGACCGGCAGCGACTGAGCAGAGTCTCAGCGACTGAGCAGAGACTCAGTGACTGGCAGCGACTGAGCAGAGTCTCAGTAACTGTTCAGAGTCTCAGTGACCGGCAGCGACTGAGCAGAGTCTCAGTGACCGGCAGCGAGTGAGCAGAGTCTCAGTGACTGAGCAGAGTCTCAGTGGCCGGCAGCGACTGAGCAGAGTCTCAGTGACTGAGCAGCGTCTCAGCGACTGAGCAGAGTCCCAGTGACCGGCAGCGACTGAGCAGAGTCTCAGCGACTGAGCAGAGTCTCAGCGACTGAGCAGAGTCTCAGTGACCGGCAGCTACTGAGCAGAGTCTCAGTGACCAGCAGCGACTGAGCAGAGTCCCAGTGACCGGCAGCGACTGAGCAGAGTCTCAGCGACTGAGCAGAGTCTCAGCGACTGAGCAGAGTCTCAGTGACCGGCAGCTACTGGGCAGATTCTCAGTGACCGGCAGCGACTGAGCAGAGTCTCAGTGACTGAGCAGAGTCTCAGTGACCGGCAGCGACTGAGCAGAGTCTCAGCGACTGAGCAGAATCTCAGCGACTGAGCAGAGTCTCAGCGACTGAGCAGAATCTCAGCGATTGAGCAGAGTCTCAGTGACTGAGCAGAGTCTCAGCGACTGGGCAGATTCTCAGTGACCGGCAGCGACTGAGCAGAGTCTCAGTGACAGGCAGCGACTGAGTAGAGTCTCAGTGACTGAGCAGAGTCCCAGTGACTGGCAGCGACTGAGCAGAGTCTCAGTGACTGGCAGCAACTGAGCAGAGTCTCAGCGACTGAGCAGAGTCTCAGTGACAGGCAGCGACTGAGTAGAGTCTCAGTGACTGAGCAGAGTCCCAGTGACTGGCAGCGACTGAGCAGAGTCTCAGTGACTGGCAGCGACTGAGCAGAGTCTCAGCGACTGAACAGAGTCTCAGTGACTGGCAGCGACTGAGCAGAGTCTCAGCGACTGAGCAGCGTCTCAGCGACTGAGCAGAGTCCCAGTGACCGGCAGCGACTGAGCAGAGTCTCAGCGACTGAGCAGAGTCTCAGCGACTGTTCAGAGTCTCAGTGACCGGCAGCGACTGAGCAGAGTCTCAGTGACTGAGCAGCGTCTCAGCGACTGAGCAGAGTCCCAGTGACCGGCAGCGACTGAGCAGAGTCTCAGCGACTGAGCAGAGTCTCAGCGACTGAGCAGAGTCTCAGTGACCGGCAGCTACTGAGCAGAGTCTCAGTGACCAGCAGCGACTGAGCAGAGTCCCAGTGACTGGCAGCGACTGAGCAGAGTCTCAGTGACAGGCAGCGACTGAGCAGAGTCTCAGTGACTGGCAGCAACTGAGCAGAGTCTCAGTGACCGGCAGCGACTGAGCAGAGTCTCAGTGACTGAGCAGAGTCTCAGTGACCGGCAGCGACTGAGCAGAGTCTCAGTGACTGAGCAGTTTCTCAGTGACCGGCAGCGACTGAGCAAAGTCTCAGCGACTGAGCAGAGTCTCAGTGGCCGGCAGCGACTGAGCAGAGTCTCAGCTACTGAGCAGAGCCTCAGCGACTGAGCAGAGTCCCAGTGACTGAGCAGAGTCTCAGTGACTGGCAGCGACTGAGCAGAGTCTCAGTGACCGGCAGCGACTGAGCAGAGTCTCAGTGACCGGCAGCAACTGAGCAGAGTCTCAGTGACTGGCAGCGACTGAGCAGAGTCTCAGCGACTGAGCAGAGTCCCAGTGACTGAGCAGAGTCTCAGTGACTGGCAGCGACTGAGCAGAGTCTCAGCGACTGAGCAGAGTCTCAGTGACCGGCAGCGACTGAGCAGAGTCTCAGTGACTGGCAGCAACTGAGCAGAGTCCAAGTGCCCGGCAGTGACTGAGCAGAGTCTCAGTGACTGGCAGCGACTGAGCAGAGGCTCAGTAACTGAGCAGAGTCTCAGTGACCGGCAGCGACTGAGCAGAGTCTCAGCGACTGAGCAGAGACTCAGTGACTGGCAGCGACTGAGCAGAGTCTCAGTAACTGTTCAGAGTCTCAGTGACCGGCAGCGACTGAGCAGAGTCTCAGTGACCGGAAGCGAGTGAGCAGAGTCTCAGTGACTGAGCAGAGTCTCAGTGGCCGGCAGCGACTGAGCAGAGTCTCAGTGACTGAGCAGCGTCTCAGCGACTGAGCAGAGTCCCAGTGACCGGCAGCGACTGAGCAGAGTCTCAGCGACTGAGCAGAGTCTCAGCGACTGAGCAGAGTCTCAGTGACCGGCAGCTACTGAGCAGAGTCTCAGTGACCAGCAGCGACTGAGCAGAGTCCCAGTGACCGGCAGCGACTGAGCAGAGTCTCAGCGACTGAGCAGAGTCTCAGCGACTGAGCAGAGTCTCAGTGACCGGCAGCTACTGGGCAGATTCTCAGTGACCGGCAGCGACTGAGCAGAGTCTCAGTGACTGAGCAGAATCTCAGTGACCGGCAGCGACTGAGCAGAGTCTCAGCGACTGAGCAGAATCTCAGCGACTGAGCAGAGTCTCAGCGACTGAGCAGAATCTCAGCGATTGAGCAGAGTCTCAGTGACTGAGCAGAGTCTCAGCGACTGGGCAGATTCTCAGTGACCGGCAGCGACTGAGCAGAGTCTCAGTGACAGGCAGCGACTGAGTAGAGTCTCAGTGACTGAGCAGAGTCCCAGTGACTGGCAGCGACTGAGCAGAGTCTCAGTGACTGGCAGCAACTGAGCAGAGTCTCAGCGACTGAGCAGAGTCTCAGTGACAGGCAGCGACTGAGTAGAGTCTCAGTGACTGAGCAGAGTCCCAGTGACTGGCAGCGACTGAGCAGAGTCTCAGTGACTGGCAGCGACTGAGCAGAGTCTCAGCGACTGAACAGAGTCTCAGTGACTGGCAGCGACTGAGCAGAGTCTCAGCGACTGAGTAGTGTCACAATGACTGGCAGTGACTGAGTAGTGTCTCAGTGACTGGCAGCGACTGAGCAGAGACTCAGTGACCGGCAGCGACTGTGCAGAGTCTCAGTGACTGGCAGTGACTGAGCAGAGTCTCAGCGACTGAGCAGAGTTTCAGCGACTGAGCAGTTTCTCAATAACCGGCAGCGACTGAGCAAAGTCTCAGCGACTGAGCAGAGTCTCAGTGGCCGGCAGCGACTGAGCAGAGTCTCAGCGACTGAGCAGAGTCTCAGCGACTGAGCAGAGTCCCAGTGACTGAGCAGAGTCTCAGTGACTGGCAGCGACTGAGCAGAGTCTCAGCGACTGAGCAGAGTCCCAGTGACTGAGCAGAGTCTCAGTGACTGGCAGCGACTGAGCAGAGTCTCAGCGACTGAGCAGAGTCTCAGTGACCGGCAGCGACTGAGCAGAGTCTCAGTGACTGGCAGCAACTGAGCTGAGTCTCAGTGCCCGGCAGTGACTGAGCAGAGTCTCAGTGACTGGCAGCGACTGAGCAGAGGCTCAGTAACTGAGCAGAGTCTCAGTGACCGGCAGCGACTGAGCAGAGTCTCAGTGACTGGCAGCAACTGAGCAGAGTCTCAGTGACCGGCAGCGACTGAGCAGAGTCTCAGTGACTGAGCAGAGTCTCAGTGGCTGGCAGAGACTGAGCAGAGTCTCAGCTACTGAGCAGAGTCTCAGCTACTGAGCAGAGTCTCAGCGACTGAGCAGAGTCCCAGTGACCGGCAGCGACTGAGCAGAGTCTCAGCGACTGAGCAGAGTCTCAGCGACTGAGCAGAGTCTCAGCGACTGAGCAGAGTCTCAGTGACCGGCAGCGACTGAGCAGAGTCTGAGTGACCAGCAGCGACTGAGCAGAGTCTCAGCGACTGAGCAGAGTCTCAGTGAGTGGCAGCGACTGAGCAGAGTCT
This sequence comes from Scyliorhinus torazame, assembly GCF_047496885.1. Taxonomy (NCBI): domain Eukaryota; kingdom Metazoa; phylum Chordata; class Chondrichthyes; order Carcharhiniformes; family Scyliorhinidae; genus Scyliorhinus; species Scyliorhinus torazame. The sequence goes on along the minus strand of NC_092720.1, from coordinate 108,495,448 downwards.
CAGCGACTGAGCAGAATCTCAGCGATTGAGCAGAGTCTCAGTGACTGAGCAGAGTCTCAGCGACTGGGCAGATTCTCAGTGACCGGCAGCGACTGAGCAGAGTCTCAGTGAATGAGCAGAGTCCCAGTGACTGGCAGCGACTGAGCAGAGTCTCAGTGACAGGCAGCGACTGAGCAGAGTCTCAGTGACTGGCAGCAACTGAGCAGAGTCTCAGTGACCGGTAGCGACAGAGCAGAGTCTCAGTGACTGAGCAGAGTCTCAGTGGCCGGCAGCGACTGAGCAGAGTCTCAGCTACTGAGCAGAGTCTCAACGACTGAGCAGAGTCCCAGTGACTGGCAGCGACTGAGCAGAGTCTCAGTGACAGGCAGCGACTGAGCAGAGTCTCAGTGACTGGCAGCAACTGAGCAGAGTCTCAGTGACCGGCAGCGACTGAGCAGAGTCTCAGTGACTGAGCAGAGTCTCAGTGGCCGGCAGCGACTGAGCAGAGTCTCAGCTACTGAGCAGAGTCTCAGCGACTGAGCAGAGTCCCAGTGACCGGCAGCGACTGAGCAGAGTCTCAGCGACTGAGCAGAGTCTCAGCGACTGAGCAGAATCTCAGCGACTGAGCAGAGTCTCAGTGACCGGCAGCGACTGAGCAGAGTCTCAGTGACCGGCAGCGACTGAGCAGAGTCTCAGTGACCGGCAGTGACTGAGCAGAGTCTCAGCGACTGAGCAGAGTCTCAGTGACCGGCAGCGACTGAGCAGAGTCTCAGTGACCAGCAGCGAATGAGCAGAGTCTCAGCGACTGAGCAGAGTCTCAGTGACTGAGCAGAATCTCAGCGATTGAGCAGAGTCTCAGTGACTGAGCACAGTCTCAGTGACTGAGCAGAGTCTCAGCGACTGGGCAGATTCTCAGTGACCGGCAGCGACCGAGCAGAGTCTCAGTGAATGAGCAGAGTCCCAGGTACTGGCAGCGACTGAGCAGAGTCTCAGTGACAGGCAGCGACTGAGCAGAGTCTCAGTGACCGGCAGCGACTGAGCAGAGTCTCAGTGACTGAGCAGAGTCCCAGTGACTGGCAGCGACTGAGCAGAGTCTCAGTGACAGGCAGCAACTGAGCAGAGTCTTAGTGACTGGCAGCAACTGAGCAGAGTCTCAGTGACCGGCAGCGACTGAGCAGAGTCTCAGTGACTGAGCAGAGTCTCAGTGGCCGGCAGCGACTGAGCAGAGTCTCAGTGACAGGCAGCGACTGAGCAGAGTCTCAGTGACTGGCAGCAACTGAGCAGAGTCTCAGTGACCAGCAGCGACTGAGCAGAGTCTCAGTGACTGGCAGCGACTGAGCAGAGTCTCAGCGACTGAGCAGAATCTCAGCGACTGAGCAGAGTCTCAGTGACTGAGCAGAATCTCAGCGATTGAGCAGAGTCTCAGTGACTGAGCAGAGTCTCAGCGACTGAGCAGAATCTCAGCGATTGAGCAGAGTCTCAGTGACTGAGCAGAGTCTCAGCGACTGGGCAGATTCTCAGTGACAGGCAGCGACTGAGCAGAGTCTCAGTGTACGGCAGCGACTGAGCAGAGTCTCAGTGACTGAGCAGAGTCCCAGTGACTGGCAGCGACTGAGCAGAGTCTCAGTGACAGGCAGCGACTGAGCAGAGTCTCAGTGACTGGCAGCAACTGAGCAGAGTCTCAGTGACCGGCAGCGACTGAGCAGAGTCTCAGTGACTGAGCAGAGTCTCAGTGACCGGCAGCGACAGAGCAGAGTCTCAGTGACTGAGCAGTTTCTCAGTGACCGGCAGCGACTGAGCAAAGTCTCAGCGACTGAGCAGAGTCTCAGTGGCCGGCAGCGACTGAGCAGAGTCTCAGCTACTGAGCAGAGCCTCAGCGACTGAGCAGAGTCCCAGTGACTGAGCAGAGTCTCAGTGACTGGCAGCGACTGAGCAGAGTCTCAGTGACCGGCAGCGACTGAGCAGAGTCTCAGTGACCGGCAGCAACTGAGCAGAGTCTCAGTGACTGGCAGCGACTGAGCAGAGTCTCAGCGACTGAGCAGAGTCCCAGTGACTGAGCAGAGTCTCAGTGACTGGCAGCGACTGAGCAGAGTCTCAGCGACTGAGCAGAGTCTCAGTGACCGGCAGCGACTGAGCAGAGTCTCAGTGACTGGCAGCAACTGAGCAGAGTCCAAGTGCCCGGCAGTGACTGAGCAGAGTCTCAGTGACTGGCAGCGACTGAGCAGAGGCTCAGTAACTGAGCAGAGTCTCAGTGACCGGCAGCGATTGAGCAGAGTCTCAGTGACTGGCAGCAACTGAGCAGAGTCTCAGTGACCGGCAGCGACTGAGCAGAGTCTCAGTGACTGAGCAGAGTCTCAGTGGCCGGCAGAGACTGAGCAGAGTCTCAGCTACTGAGCAGAGTCTCAGCTACTGAGCAGAGTCTCAGCGACTGAGCAGAGTCCCAGTGACCGGCAGCGACTGAGCAGAGTCTCAGCGACTGAGCAGAGTCTCAGCGACTGAGCAGAGACTCAGTGACTGGCAGCGACTGAGCAGAGTCTCAGTAACTGTTCAGAGTCTCAGTGACCGGCAGCGACTGAGCAGAGTCTCAGTGACCGGCAGCGAGTGAGCAGAGTCTCAGTGACTGAGCAGAGTCTCAGTGGCCGGCAGCGACTGAGCAGAGTCTCAGTGACTGAGCAGCGTCTCAGCGACTGAGCAGAGTCCCAGTGACCGGCAGCGACTGAGCAGAGTCTCAGCGACTGAGCAGAGTCTCAGCGACTGAGCAGAGTCTCAGTGACCGGCAGCTACTGAGCAGAGTCTCAGTGACCAGCAGCGACTGAGCAGAGTCCCAGTGACCGGCAGCGACTGAGCAGAGTCTCAGCGACTGAGCCGAGTCTCAGCGACTGAGCAGAATCTCAGCGATTGAGCAGAGTCTCAGTGACTGAGCAGAGTCTCAGCGACTGAGCAGAGTCTCAGCGACTGGGCAGATTCTCAGTGACCGGCAGCGACTGAGCAGAGTCTCAGTGACTGAGCAGAGTCTCAGTGACCGGCAGCGACTGAGCAGAGTCTCAGTGACAGGCAGCGACTGGGCAGAGTCTCAGTGACTGGCAGCAACTGAGCAGAGTCTCAGTGACCGGTAGCGACTGAGCAGAGTCTCAGTGACTGAGCAGAGTCTCAGTGGCCGGCAGCGACTGAGCAGAGTCTCAGCTACTGAGCAGAGTCTCAACGACTGAGCAGAGTCCCAGTGACTGGCAGCGACTGAGCAGAGTCTCAGTGACAGGCAGCGACTGAGCAGAGTCTCAGTGACCGGCAGCGACTGAGCAGAGTCTCAGTGACTGGCAGCAACTGAGCAGAGTCCAAGTGCCCGGCAGTGACTGAGCAGAGTCTCAGTGACTGGCAGCGACTGAGCAGAGGCTCAGTAACTGAGCAGAGTCTCAGTGACCGGCAGCGACTGAGCAGAGTCTCAGTGACTGGCAGCAACTGAGCAGAGTCTCAGTGACCGGCAGCGACTGAGCAGAGTCTCAGTGACTGAGCAGAGTCTCAGTGGCCGGCAGAGACTGAGCAGAGTCTCAGCTACTGAGCAGAGTCTCAACGACTGAGCAGAGTCCCAGTGACTGGCAGCGACTGAGCAGAGTCTCAGTGACAGGCAGCGACTGAGCAGAGTCTCAGTGACTGGCAGCAACTGAGCAGAGTCTCAGTGACCGGCAGCGACTGAGCAGAGTCTCAGTGACTGAGCAGAGTCTCAGTGGCCGGCAGCGACTGAGCAGAGTCTCAGCTACTGAGCAGAGTCTCAGCGACTGAGCAGAGTCCCAGTGACCGGCAGCGACTGAGCAGAGTCTCAGCGACTGAGCAGAGTCTCAGCGACTGAGCAGAATCTCAGCGACTGAGCAGAGTCTCAGTGACCGGCAGCGACTGAGCAGAGTCTCAGTGACCGGCAGCGACTGAGCAGAGTCTCAGTGACCGGCAGTGACTGAGCAGAGTCTCAGCGACTGAGCAGAGTCTCAGTGACCGGCAGCGACTGAGCAGAGTCTCAGTGACCAGCAGCGACTGAGCAGAGTCTCAGCGACTGAGCAGAGTCTCAGTGACTGAGCAGAATCTCAGCGATTGAGCTGAGTCTCAGTGACTGAGCAGAGTCTCAGCGACTGAGCAGAATCTCAGCGATTGAGCAGAGTCTCAGTGACTGAGCAGAGTCTCAGCGACTGGGCAGATTCTCAGTGACCGGCAGCGACTGAGCAGAGTCTCAGCGACTGGGCAGATTCTCAGTGACCGGCAGCGACCGAGCAGAGTCTCAGTGAATGAGCAGAGTCCCAGGTACTGTCAGCGACTGAGCAGAGTCTCAGTGACCGGCAGCGACTGAGCAGAGTCTCAGTGACTGAGCAGAGTCCCAGTGCCTGGCAGCGACTGAGCAGAGTCTCAGTGACAGGCAGCAACTGAGCAGAGTCTTAGTGACTGGCAGCAACTGAGCAGAGTCTCAGTGACCGGCAGCGACTGAGCAGAGTCTCAGTGACTGAGCAGAGTCTCAGTGGCCGGCAGCGACAGAGCAGAGTCTCAGTGACAGGCAGCGACTGAGCAGAGTCTCAGTGACTGGCAGCAACTGAGCAGAGTCTCAGTGACCAGCAGCGACTGGGCAGAGTCTCAGTGACTGGCAGCGACTGAGCAGAGTCTCAGCGACTGAGCAGAATCTCAGCGACTGAGCAGAGTCTCAGTGACTGAGCAGAATCTCAGCGATTGAGCAGAGTCTCAGTGACTGAGCAGAGTCTCAGCGACTGAGCAGAATCTCAGCGATTGAGCAGAGTCTCAGTGACTGAGCAGAGTCTCAGCGACTGGGCAGATTCTCAGCGACAGGCAGCGACTGAGCAGAGTCTCAGTGTACGGCAGCGACTGAGCAGAGACTCAGTGACTGAGCAGAGTCCCAGTGACTGGCAGCGACTGAGCAGAGTCTCAGTGACAGGCAGCGACTGAGCAGAGTCTCAGTGACTGGCAGCAACTGAGCAGAGTCTCAGTGACCGGCAGCGACTGAGCAGAGTCTCAGTGACTGAGCAGAGTCTCAGTGACCGGCAGCGACTGAGCAGAGTCTCAGTGACTGAGCAGTTTCTCAGTGACCGGCAGCGACTGAGCAAAGTCTCAGCGACTGAGCAGAGTCTCAGTGGCCGGCAGCGACTGAGCAGAGTCTCAGCTACTGAGCAGAGCCTCAGCGACTGAGCAGAGTCCCAGTGACTGAGCAGAGTCTCAGTGACTGGCAGCGACTGAGCAGAGTCTCAGTGACCGGCAGCGACTGAGCAGAGTCTCAGTGACCGGCAGCAACTGAGCAGAGTCTCAGTGACTGGCAGCGACTGAGCAGAGTCTCAGCGACTGAGCAGAGTCTCAGTGACCGGCAGCGACTGAGCAGAGTCTCAGTGACTGAGCAGAGACTCAGTGACTGGCAGCGACTGAGCAGAGTCTCAGTAACTGTTCAGAGTCTCAGTGACCGGCAGCGACTGAGCAGAGTCTCAGTGACCGGCAGCGAGTGAGCAGAGTCTCAGTGACTGAGCATAGTCTCAGTGGCCGGCAGCGACTGAGCAGCGTCTCAGCGACTGAGCAGAGTCCCAGTGACCGGCAGCGACTGAGCAGAGTCTCAGCGACTGAGCAGAGTCTCAGCGACTGAGCAGAGTCTCAGTGACCGGCAGCTACTGAGCAGAGTCTCAGTGACCAGCAGCGACTGAGCAGAGTCCCAGTGACCGGCAGCGACTGAGCAGAGTCTCAGCGACTGAGCAGAGTCTCAGCGACTGAGCAGAATCTCAGCGATTGAGCAGAGTCTCAGTGACTGAGCAGAGTCTCAGCGACTGAGCAGAGTCTCAGCGACTGGGCAGATTCTCAGTGACCGGCAGCGACTGAGCAGAGTCTCAGTGACTGAGCAGAGTCTCAGTGACCGGCAGCGACTGAGCAGAGTCTCAGCGACTGAGCAGAATCTCAGCGACTGAGCAGAGTCTCAGTGACTGGCAGCGACTGAGCAGAGTCTCAGTGACCGGCAGCGACTGAGCAGAGTCTCAGTGACCGGCAGCAACTGAGCAGAGTCTCAGTGACTGGCAGCGACTGAGCAGAGTCTCAGCGACTGAGCAGAGTCTCAGTGACCGGCAGCGACTGAGCAGAGTCTCAGTGACTGAGCAGAGACTCAGTGACTGGCAGCGACTGAGCAGAGTCTCAGTAACTGTTCAGAGTCTCAGTGACCGGCAGCGACTGAGCAGAGTCTCAGTGACCGGCAGCGAGTGAGCAGAGTCTCAGTGACTGAGCAGAGTCTCAGTGGCCGGCAGCGACTGAGCAGCGTCTCAGCGACTGAGCAGAGTCCCAGTGACCGGCAGCGACTGAGCAGAGTCTCAGCGACTGAGCAGAGTCTCAGCGACTGAGCAGAGTCTCAGTGACCGGCAGCTACTGAGCAGAGTCTCAGTGACCAGCAGCGACTGAGCAGAGTCCCAGTGACCGGCAGCGACTGAGCAGAGTCTCAGCGACTGAGCAGAGTCTCAGCGACTGAGCAGAATCTCAGCGATTGAGCAGAGTCTCAGTGACTGAGCAGAGTCTCAGCGACTGAGCAGAGTCTCAGCGACTGGGCAGATTCTCAGTGACCGGCAGCGACTGAGCAGAGTCTCAGTGACTGAGCAGAGTCTCAGTGACCGGCAGCGACTGAGCAGAGTCTCAGCGACTGAGCAGAATCTCAGCGACTGAGCAGAGTCTCAGCGACTGAGCAGAATCTCAGCGATTGAGCAGAGTCTCAGTGACTGAGCAGAGTCTCAGCGACTGGGCAGATTCTCAGTGACCGGCAGCGACTGAGCAGAGTCTCAGTGACAGGCAGCGACTGAGTAGAGTCTCAGTGACTGAGCAGAGTCCCAGTGACTGGCAGCGACTGAGCAGAGTCTCAGTGACTGGCAGCAACTGAGCAGAGTCTCAGTGACTGAGCAGAGTCTCAGTGACCGGCAGCGACTGAGCAGAATCTCAGTGACTGAGCAGAGTCTCAGCGACTGGGCAGATTCTCAGTGACCGGCAGCGACTGAGCAGAGTCTCAGTGACTGAGCAGAGTCTCAGTGACCGGCAGCGACTGAGCAGAGTCTCAGTGACAGGCAGCGACTGGGCAGAGTCTCAGTGACTGGCAGCAACTGAGCAGAGTCTCAGTGACCGGTAGCGACTGAGCAGAGTCTCAGTGACTGAGCAAAGTCTCAGTGGCCGGCAGCGACTGAGCAGAGTCTCAGCTACTGAGCAGAGTCTCAACGACTGAGCAGAGTCCCAGTGACTGGCAGCGACTGAGCAGAGTCTCAGTGACAGGCAGCGACTGAGCAGAGTCTCAGTGACCGGCAGCGACTGAGCAGAGTCTCAGTGACTGGCAGCAACTGAGCAGAGTCCAAGTGCCCGGCAGTGACTGAGAAGAGTCTCAGTGACTGGCAGCGACTGAGCAGAGGCTCAGTAACTGAGCAGAGTCTCAGTGACCGGCAGCGACTGAGCAGAGTCTCAGTGACTGGCAGCAACTGAGCAGAGTCTCAGTGACCGGCAGCGACTGAGCAGAGTCTCAGTGACTGAGCAGAGTCTCAGTGGCCGGCAGAGACTGAGCAGAGTCTCAGCTACTGAGCAGAGTCTCAACGACTGAGCAGAGTCCCAGTGACTGGCAGCGACTGAGCAGAGTCTCAGTGACAGGCAGCGACTGAGCAGAGTCTCAGTGACTGGCAGCAACTGAGCAGAGTCTCAGTGACCGGCAGCGACTGAGCAGAGTCTCAGTGACTGAGCAGAGTCTCAGTGGCCGGCAGCGACTGAGCAGAGTCTCAGCTACTGAGCAGAGTCTCAGCGACTGAGCAGAGTCCCAGTGACCGGCAGCGACTGAGCAGAGTCTCAGCGACTGAGCAGAGTCTCAGCGACTGAGCAGAATCTCAGCGACTGAGCAGAGTCTCAGTGACCGGCAGCGACTGAGCAGAGTCTCAGTGACCGGCAGCGACTGAGCAGAGTCTCAGTGACCGGCAGTGACTGAGCAGAGTCTCAGCGACTGAGCAGAGTCTCAGTGACCGGCAGCGACTGAGCAGAGTCTCAGTGACCAGCAGCGACTGAGCAGAGTCTCAGCGACTGAGCAGAGTCTCAGTGACTGAGCAGAATCTCAGCGATTGAGCAGAGTCTCAGTGACTGAGCAGAGTCTCAGCGACTGAGCAGAATCTCAGCGATTGAGCAGAGTCTCAGTGACTGAGCAGAGTCTCAGCGACTGGGCAGATTCTCAGTGACCGGCAGCGACCGAGCAGAGTCTCAGTGAATGAGCAGAGTCCCAGGTACTGTCAGCGACTGAGCAGAGTCTCAGTGACAGGCAGCGACTGAGCAGAGTCTCAGTGACCGGCAGCGACTGAGCAGAGTCTCAGTGACTGAGCAGAGTCCCAGTGCCTGGCAGCGACTGAGCAGAGTCTCAGTGACAGGCAGCAACTGAGCAGAGTCTTAGTGACTGGCAGCAACTGAGCAGAGTCTCAGTGACCGGCAGCGACTGAGCAGAGTCTCAGTGACTGAGCAGAGTCTCAGTGGCCGGCAGCGACAGAGCAGAGTCTCAGTGACAGGCAGCGACTGAGCAGAGTCTCAGTGACAGGCAGCAACTGAGCAGAGTCTCAGTGACCAGCAGCGACTGAGCAGAGTCTCAGTGACTGGCAGCGACTGAGCAGAGTCTCAGCGACTGAGCAGAATCTCAGCGACTGAGCAGAGTCTCAGTGACTGAGCAGAATCTCAGCGATTGAGCAGAGTCTCAGTGACTGAGCAGAGTCTCAGCGACTGAGCAGAATCTCAGCGATTGAGCAGAGTCTCAGTGACTGAGCAGAGTCTCAGCGACTGGGCAGATTCTCAGCGACAGGCAGCGACTGAGCAGAGTCTCAGTGTACGGCAGTGACTGAGCAGAGTCTCAGTGACTGAGCAGAGTCCCAGTGACTGGCAGCGACTGAGCAGAGTCTCAGTGACAGGCAGCGACTGAGCAGAGTCTCAGTGACTGGCAGCAACTGAGCAGAGTCTCAGTGACCGGCAGCGACTGAGCAGAGTCTCAGTGACTGAGCAGTTTCTCAGTGACCGGCAGCGACTGAGCAAAGTCTCAGCGACTGAGCAGAGTCTCAGTGGCCGGCAGCGACTGAGCAGAGTCTCAGCTACTGAGCAGAGCCTCAGCGACTGAGCAGAGTCCCAGTGACTGAGCAGAGTCTCAGTGACTGGCAGCATCTGAGCAGAGTCTCAGTGACCGGCAGCGACTGAGCAGAGTCTCAGTGACCGGCAGCAACTGAGCAGAGTCTCAGTGACTGGCAGCGACTGAGCAGAGTCTCAGCGACTGAGCAGAGTCTCAGTGACCGGCAGCGACTGAGCAGAGTCTCAGTGACTGAGCAGAGACTCAGTGACTGGCAGCGACTGAGCAGAGTCTCAGTAACTGTTCAGAGTCTCAGTGACCGGCAGCGACTGAGCAGAGTCTCAGTGACCGGCAGCGAGTGAGCAGAGTCTCAGTGACTGAGCAGAGTCTCAGTGGCCGGCAGCGACTGAGCAGCGTCTCAGCGACTGAGCAGAGTCCCAGTGACCGGCAGCGACTGAGCAGAGTCTCAGCGACTGAGCAGAGTCTCAGCGACTGAGCAGAGTCTCAGTGACCGGCAGCTACTGAGCAGAGTCTCAGTGACCAGCAGCGACTGAGCAGAGTCCCAGTGACCGGCAGCGACTGAGCAGAGTCTCAGCGACTGAGCAGAGTCTCAGCGACTGAGCAGAATCTCAGCGATTGAGCAGAGTCTCAGTGACTGAGCAGAGTCTCAGCGACTGAGCAGAGTCTCAGCGACTGGGCAGATTCTCAGTGACCGGCAGCGACTGAGCAGAGTCTCAGTGACTGAGCAGAGTCTCAGTGACCGGCAGCGACTGAGCAGAGTCTCAGCGACTGAGCAGAATCTCAGCGACTGAGCAGAGTCTCAGCGACTGAGCAGAATCTCAGCGATTGAGCAGAGTCTCAGTGACTGAGCAGAGTCTCAGCGACTGGGCAGATTCTCAGTGACCGGCAGCGACTGAGCAGAGTCTCAGTGACAGGCAGCGACTGAGTAGAGTCTCAGTGACTGAGCAGAGTCCCAGTGACTGGCAGCGACTGAGCAGAGTCTCAGTGACTGGCAGCAACTGAGCAGAGTCTCAGCGACTGAGCAGAGTCTCAGTGACAGGCAGCGACTGAGTAGAGTCTCAGTGACTGAGCAGAGTCCCAGTGACTGGCAGCGACTGAGCAGAGTCTCAGTGACTGGCAGCGACTGAGCAGAGTCTCAGCGACTGAACAGAGTCTCAGTGACTGGCAGCGACTGAGCAGAGTCTCAGCGACTGAGTAGTGTCGCAGTGACTGGCAGTGACTGAGTAGTGTCTCAGTGACTGGCAGCGACTGAGCAGAGACTCAGTGACCGGCAGCGACTGTGCAGAGTCTCAGTGACTGGCAGTGACTGAGCAGAGTCTCAGCGACTGAGCAGATTTTCAGCGACTGAGCAGTTTCTCAATAACCGGCAGCGACTGAGCAAAGTCTCAGCGACTGAGCAGAGTCTCAGTGGCCGGCAGCGACTGAGCAGAGTCTCAGCGACTGAGCAGAGTCTCAGCGACTGAGCAGAGTCCCAGTGACTGAGCAGAGTCTCAGTGACTGGCAGCGACTGAGCAGAGTCTCAGCGACTGAGCAGAGTCTCAGTGACCGGCAGCGACTGAGCAGAGTCTCAGTGACTGGCAGCAACTGAGCAGAGTCTCAGTGCCCGGCAGTGACTGAGCAGAGTCTCAGTGACTGGCAGCGACTGAGCAGAGGCTCAGTAACTGAGCAGAGTCTCAGTGACCGGCAGCGACTGAGCAGAGTCTCAGTGACTGGCAGAAACTGAGCAGAGTCTCAGTGACCGGCAGCGACTGAGCAGAGTCTCAGTGACTGAGCAGAGTCTCAGTGGCCGGCAGAGACTGAGCAGAGTCTCAGCTACTGAGCAGAGTCTCAGCTACTGAGCAGAGTCTCAGCGACTGAGCAGAGTCCCAGTGACCGGCAGCGACTGAGCAGAGTCTCAGCGACTGAGCAGAGTCTCAGCGACTGAGCAGAGTCTCAGTGACCGGCAGCGACTGAGCAGAGTCTCAGTGACCAGCAGCGACTGAGCAGAGTCTCAGCGACTGAGCAGAGTCTCAGTGACTGGCAGCGACTGAGCAGAGTCTCAGCGACTGAGCAGAATCTCAGCGATTGAGCAGAGTCTCAGTGACTGAGCAGAGTCTCAGCGACTGGGCAGATTCTCAGTGACCGGCAGCGACTGAGCAGTGTCTCAGTGAATGAGCAGAGTCTCAGCGACTGAGCAGAGTCCCAGTGACCGGCAGCGACTGAGCAGAGTCTCAGTGACTGGCAGCAACTGAGCAGAGTCTCAGTGACCGGCAGCGACTGAGCAGAGTCTCAGTGACTGAGCAGAGTCTCAGTGGCCGGCAGCGACTGAGCAGAGTCTCAGCTACTGAGCAGAGTCTCAGCGACTGAGCAGAGTCCCAGTGACCGGCAGCGACTGAGCAGAGTCTCAGCGACTGAGCAGAGTCTCAGTGACTGGCAGCGACTGAGCAGAGTCTCAGCGACTGAGCAGAATCTCAGCGATTGAGCAGAGTCTCAGCGACTGAGCAGAGTCTCAGTGACCGGCAGCGACTGAGCAGAGTCTCAGTGACTGGCAGCAACTGAGCAGAGTCTCAGTGACCGGCAGCGACTGAGCAGAGTCTCAGTGACTGAGCAGAGTCTCAGTGGCCGGCAGAGACTGAGCAGAGTCTCAGCTACTGAGCAGAGTCTCAGCTACTGAGCAGAGTCTCAGCGACTGAGCAGAGTCCCAGTGACCGGCAGCGACTGAGCAGAGTCTCAGCGACTGAGCAGAGTCTCAGCGACTGAGCAGAGTCTCAGTGACCGGCAGCGACTGAGCAGAGTCTCAGTGACCAGCAGCGACTGAGCAGAGTCTCAGCGACTGAGCAGAGTCTCAGTGACTGGCAGCGACTGAGCAGTCTCAGCGACTGAGCAGAATCTCAGCGATTGAGCAGAGTCTCAGTGACTGAGCAGAGTCTCAGCGACTGGGCAGATTCTCAGTGACCGGCAGCGACTGAGCAGTGTCTCAGTGAATGAGCAGAGTCTCAGCGACTGAGCATAGTCCCAGTGACCGGCAGCGACTGAGCAGAGTCTCAGTGACTGGCAGCAACTGAGCAGAGTCTCAGTGACCGGCAGCGACTGAGCAGAGTCTCAGTGACTGAGCAGAGTCTCAGTGGCCGGCAGCGACTGAGCAGAGTCTCAGCTACTGAGCAGAGTCTCAGCGACTGAGCAGAGTCCCAGTGACCGGCAGCGACTGAGCAGAGTCTCAGCGACTGAGCAGAGTCTCAGCGACTGAGCAGAATCTCAGCGACTGAGCAGAGTCTCAGTGACCGGCAGCGACTGAGCAGAGTCTCAGTGACCGGCAGTGACTGAGCAGAGTCTCAGCGACTGAGCAGAGTCTCAGTGACCGGCAGCGACTGAGCAGAGTCTCAGTGACCAGCAGCGACTGAGCAGAGTCTCAGCGACTGAGCAGAGTCTCAGTGACTGAGCAGAATCTCAGCGATTGAGCAGAGTCTCAGTGACTGAGCAGAGTCTCAGCGACTGAGCAGAATCTCAGCGATTGAGCAGAGTCTCAGTGACTGAGCAGAGTCTCAGCGACTGGGCAGATTCTCAGTGACCGGCAGCGACCGAGCAGAGTCTCAGTGAATGAGCAGAGTCCCAGGTACTGGCAGCGACTGAGCAGAGTCTCAGTGACAGGCAGCGACTGAGCAGAGTCTCAGTGACCGGCAGCGACTGAGCAGAGTCTCAGTGACTGAGCAGAGTCCCAGTGACTGGCAGCGACTGAGCAGAGACTCAGTGACAGGCAGCGACTGAGCAGAGTCTTAGTGACTGGCAGAAACTGAGCAGAGTCTCAGTGACCGGCAGCGACTGAGCAGAGTCTCAGTGACTGAGCAGAGTCTCAGTGGCCGGCAGCGACTGAGCAGAGTCTCAGTGACAGGCAGCGACTGAGCAGAGTCTCAGTGACTGGCAGCAACTGAGCAGAGTCTCAGTGACCAGCAGCGACTGAGCAGAGTCTCAGTGACTGGCAGCGACTGAGCAGAGTCTCAGCGACTGAGCAGAATCTCAGCGACTGAGCAGAGTCTCAGCGACTGAGCAGAGTCTCAGTGACCGGCAGCGACTGAGCAGAGTCTCAGTGACCAGCAGCGACTGAGCAGAGTCTCAGCGACTGAGCAGAGTCTCAGTGACTGGCAGCGACTGAGCAGAGTCTCAGCGACTGAGCAGAATCTCAGCGATTGAGCAGAGTCTCAGTGACTGAGCAGAGTCTCAGCGACTGGGCAGATTCTCAGTGACCGGCAGCGACTGAGCAGTGTCTCAGTGAATGAGCAGAGTCTCAGCGACTGAGCAGAGTCCCAGTGACCGGCAGCGACTGAGCAGAGTCTCAGTGACTGGCAGCAACTGAGCAGAGTCTCAGTGACCGGCAGCGACTGAGCAGAGTCTCAGTGACTGAGCAGAGTCTCAGTGGCCGGCAGCGACTGAGCAGAGTCTCAGCTACTGAGCAGAGTCTCAGCGACTGAGCAGAGTCCCAGTGACCGGCAGCGACTGAGCAGAGTCTCAGCGACTGAGCAGAGTCTCAGCGACTGAGCAGAATCTCAGCGACTGAGCAGAGTCTCAGTGACCGGCAGCGACTGAGCAGAGTCTCAGTGACCGGCAGTGACTGAGCAGAGTCTCAGCGACTGAGCAGAGTCTCAGTGACCGGCAGCGACTGAGCAGAGTCTCAGTGACCAGCAGCGACTGAGCAGAGTCTCAGCGACTGAGCAGAGTCTCAGTGACTGAGCAGAATCTCAGCGATTGAGCAGAGTCTCAGTGACTGAGCAGAGTCTCAGCGACTGAGCAGAATCTCAGCGATTGAGCAGAGTCTCAGTGACTGAGCAGAGTCTCAGCGACTGGGCAGGTTCTCAGTGACCGGCAGCGACCGAGCAGAGTCTCAGTGAATGAGCAGAGTCCCAGGTACTGGCAGCGACTGAGCAGAGTCTCAGTGACAGGCAGCGACTGAGCAGAGTCTCAGTGACCGGCAGCGACTGAGCAGAGTCTCAGTGACTGAGCAGAGTCCCAGTGACTGGCAGCGACTGAGCAGAGTCTCAGTGACAGGCAGCGACTGAGCAGAGTCTTAGTGACTGGCAGAAACTGAGCAGAGTCTCAGTGACCGGCAGCGACTGAGCAGAGTCTCAGTGACTGAGCAGAGTCTCAGTGGCCGGCAGCGACTGAGCAGAGTCTCAGTGACAGGCAGCGACTGAGCAGAGTCTCAGTGACTGGCAGCAACTGAGCAGAGTCTCAGTGACCAGCAGCGACTGAGCAGAGTCTCAGTGACTGGCAGCGACTGAGCAGAGTCTCAGCGACTGAGCAGAATCTCAGCGATTGAGCAGAATCTCAGCGATTGAGCAGAGTCTCAGTGACTGAGCAGAGTCTCAGCGACTGGGCAGATTCTCAGTGACAGGCAGCGACTGAGCAGAGTCTCAGTGTACGGCAGCGACTGAGCAGAGTCTCAGTGACTGAGCAGAGTCCCAGTGACTGGCAGCGACTGAGCAGAGTCTCAGTGACCGGCAGCGACTGAGCAGAGTCTCAGTGACTGAGCAGAGTCTCAGTGGCCGGCAGAGACTGAGCAGAGTCTCAGCTACTGAGCAGAGTCTCAGCTACTGAGCAGAGTCTCAGCGACTGAGCAGAGTCCCAGTGACCGGCAGCGACTGAGCAGAGTCTCAGCGACTGAGCAGAGTCTCAGCGACTGAGCAGAGTCTCAGTGACCGGCAGCGACTGAGCAGAGTCTCAGTGACCAGCAGCGACTGAGCAGAGTCTCAGCGACTGAGCAGAGTCTCAGTGACTGAGCAGAGTCTCAGCGACTGGGCAGATTCTCAGTGACCGGCAGCGACTGAGCAGTGTCTCAGTGAATGAGCAGAGTCTCAGCGACTGAGCAGAGTCCCAGTGACCGGCAGCGACTGAGCAGAGTCTCAGTGACTGGCAGCAACTGAGCAGAGTCTCAGTGACCGGCAGCGACTGAGCAGAGTCTCAGTGACTGAGCAGAGTCTCAGTGGCCGGTAACGACTGAGCAGAGTCTCAGCTACTGAGCAGAGTCTCAGCGACTGAGCAGAGTCCCAGTGACCGGCAGCGACTGAGCAGAGTCTCAGCGACTGAGCAGAGTCTCAGTGACTGGCAGCGACTGAGCAGAGTCTCAGCGACTGAGCAGAATCTCAGCGATTGAGCAGAGTCTCAGCGACTGAGCAGAGTCTCAGTGACCGGCAGCGACTGAGCAGAGTCTCAGTGACTGGCAGCAACTGAGCAGAGTCTCAGTGACCGGCAGCGACTGAGCAGAGTCTCAGTGACTGAGCAGAGTCTCAGTGGCCGGCAGAGACTGAGCAGAGTCTCAGCTACTGAGCAGAGTCTCAGCTACTGAGCAGAGTCTCAGCGACTGAGCAGAGTCCCAGTGACCGGCAGCGACTGAGCAGAGTCTCAGCGACTGAGCAGAGTCTCAGCGACTGAGCAGAGTCTCAGTGACCGGCAGCGACTGAGCAGAGTCTCAGTGACCAGCAGCGACTGAGCAGAGTCTCAGCGACTGAGCAGAGTCTCAGTGACTGGCAGCGACTGAGCAGTCTCAGCGACTGAGCAGAATCTCAGCGATTGAGCAGAGTCTCAGTCACTGAGCAGAGTCTCAGCGACTGGGCAGATTCTCAGTGACCGGCAGCGACTGAGCAGTGTCTCAGTGAATGAGCAGAGTCTCAGCGACTGAGCAGAGTCCCAGTGACCGGCAGCGACTGAGCAGAGTCTCAGTGACTGGCAGCAACTGAGCAGAGTCTCAGTGACCGGCAGCGACTGAGCAGAGTCTCAGTGACTGAGCAGAGTCTCAGTGGCCGGCAGCGACTGAGCAGAGTCTCAGCTACTGAGCAGAGTCTCAGCGACTGAGCAGAGTCCCAGTGACCGGCAGCGACTGAGCAGAGTCTCAGCGACTGAGCAGAGTCTCAGCGACTGAGCAGAATCTCAGCGACTGAGCAGAGTCTCAGTGACCGGCAGCGACTGAGCAGAGTCTCAGTGACCGGCAGTGACTGAGCAGAGTCTCAGCGACTGAGCAGAGTCTCAGTGACCGGCAGCGACTGAGCAGAGTCTCAGTGACCAGCAGCGACTGAGCAGAGTCTCAGCGACTGAGCAGAGTCTCAGTGACTGAGCAGAATCTCAGCGATTGAGCAGAGTCTCAGTGACTGAGCAGAGTCTCAGCGACTGAGCAGAATCTCAGCGATTGAGCAGAGTCTCAGTGACTGAGCAGAGTCTCAGCGACTGGGCAGATTCTCAGTGACCGGCAGCGACCGAGCAGAGTCTCAGTGAATGAGCAGAGTCCCAGGTACTGGCAGCGACTGAGCAGAGTCTCAGTGACAGGCAGCGACTGAGCAGAGTCTCAGTGACCGGCAGCGACTGAGCAGAGTCTCAGTGACTGAGCAGAGTCCCAGTGACTGGCAGCGACTGAGCAGAGTCTCAGTGACAGGCAGCGACTGAGCAGAGTCTTAGTGACTGGCAGAAACTGAGCAGAGTCTCAGTGACCGGCAGCGACTGAGCAGAGTCTCAGTGACTGAGCAGAGTCTCAGTGGCCGGCAGCGACTGAGCAGAGTCTCAGTGACAGGCAGCGACTGAGCAGAGTCTCAGTGACTGGCAGCAACTGAGCAGAGTCTCAGTGACCAGCAGCGACTGAGCAGAGTCTCAGTGACTGGCAGCGACTGAGCAGAGTCTCAGCGACTGAGCAGAATCTCAGCGACTGAGCAGAGTCTCAGCGACTGAGCAGAGTCTCAGTGACCGGCAGCGACTGAGCAGAGTCTCAGTGACCAGCAGCGACTGAGCAGAGTCTCAGCGACTGAGCAGAGTCTCAGTGACTGGCAGCGACTGAGCAGAGTCTCAGCGACTGAGCAGAATCTCAGCGATTGAGCAGAGTCTCAGTGACTGAGCAGAGTCTCAGCGACTGGGCAGATTCTCAGTGACCGGCAGCGACTGAGCAGTGTCTCAGTGAATGAGCAGAGTCTCAGCGACTGAGCAGAGTCCCAGTGACCGGCAGCGACTGAGCAGAGTCTCAGTGACTGGCAGCAACTGAGCAGAGTCTCAGTGACCGGCAGCGACTGAGCAGAGTCTCAGTGACTGAGCAGAGTCTCAGTGGCCGGCAGCGACTGAGCAGAGTCTCAGCTACTGAGCAGAGTCTCAGCGACTGAGCAGAGTCCCAGTGACCGGCAGCGACTGAGCAGAGTCTCAGTGACCGGCAGTGACTGAGCAGAGTCTCAGCGACTGAGCAGAGTCTCAGTGACCGGCAGCGACTGAGCAGAGTCTCAGTGACCAGCAGCGACTGAGCAGAGTCTCAGCGACTGAGCAGAGTCTCAGTGACTGAGCAGAATCTCAGCGATTGAGCAGAGTCTCAGTGACTGAGCAGAGTCTCAGCGACTGAGCAGAATCTCAGCGATTGAGCAGAGTCTCAGTGACTGAGCAGAGTCTCAGCGACTGGGCAGATTCTCAGTGACCGGCAGCGACCGAGCAGAGTCTCAGTGAATGAGCAGAGTCCCAGGTACTGGCAGCGACTGAGCAGAGTCTCAGTGACAGGCAGCGACTGAGCAGAGTCTCAGTGACCGGCAGCGACTGAGCAGAGTCTCAGTGACTGAGCAGAGTCCCAGTGACTGGCAGCGACTGAGCAGAGTCTCAGTGACAGGCAGCGACTGAGCAGAGTCTTAGTGACTGGCAGAAACTGAGCAGAGTCTCAGTGACCGGCAGCGACTGAGCAGAGTCTCAGTGACTGAGCAGAGTCTCAGTGGCCGGCAGCGACTGAGCAGAGTCTCAGTGACAGGCAGCGACTGAGCAGAGTCTCAGTGACTGGCAGCAACTGAGCAGAGTCTCAGTGACCAGCAGCGACTGAGCAGAGTCTCAGTGACTGGCAGCGACTGAGCAGAGTCTCAGCGACTGAGCAGAATCTCAGCGATTGAGCAGAGTCTCAGTGACTGAGCAGAGTCTCAGCGACTGAGCAGAATCTCAGCGATTGAGCAGAGTCTCAGTGACTGAGCAGAGTCTCAGCGACTGGGCAGATTCTCAGTGACAGGCAGCGACTGAGCAGAGTCTCAGTGTACGGCAGCGACTGAGCAGAGTCTCAGTGACTGAGCAGAGTCCCAGTGACTGGCAGCGACTGAGCAGAGTCTCAGTGACAGGCAGCGACTGAGCAGAGTCTCAGTGACTGGCAGCAACTGAGCAGAGTCTCAGTGACCGGCAGCGACTGAGCAGAGTCTCAGTGACTGAGCAGAGTCTCAGTGGCCGGCAGCGACTGAGCAGAGTCTCAGCTACTGAGCAGAGTCCCAGTGACCGGCAGCGACTGAGCAGAGTCTCAGCGACTGAGCAGAGTCTCAGCGACTGAGCAGAGTCTCAGTGACTGAGCAGAGTCTCAGCGACTGAGCAGAGTCCCAGTGACCGGCAGCGACTGAGCAGAGTCTCAGCGACTGAGCAGAGTCTCAGCGACTGAGCAGAGTCTCAGTGACTGGCAGCGACTGAGCAGAGTCTCAGCGACTGAGCAGAGTCTCAGCGACTGAGCAGAGTCTCAGTGACTGGCAGCGACTGAGCAGAGTCTCAGCGACTGAGCAGAATCTCAGCGATTGAGCAGAGTCTCAGTGACTGAGCAGAGTCTCAGCGACTGGGCAGATTCTCAGTGACCGGCAGCGACTGAGCAGAGTCTCAGTGACTGGCAGCGACTGAGCAGAGTCTCAGCGACTGAGCAGAATCTCTGCGATTGAGCAGTGTCTCAGTGACTGAGCAGAGTCTCAGCGACTGAGCAGAGTCTCAGTGACCGGCAGCGACTGGGTAGAGTCTCAGTGACTGAGCAGAGTCTCAGTGACTGGGAGCAACTGAGCAGAGTCTCAGCGACTGAGCAGAGTCTCAGTGACAGGCAGCGACTGAGTAGAGTCTCAGTGACTGAGCAGAGTCTCAGTGGCCGGCAGCGACTGAGCAGAGTCTCAGTGACTGAGCAGAGTCTCAGCGACTGAGCAGCGTCCCAGTGACCGGCAGGGACTGAGCAGAGTCTCAGCGACTGAGCAGAGTCTCAGCGACTGAGCAGAGTCCCAGTGACCGGCAGCGACTGAGCAGAGTCTCAGCGACTGAGCAGAGTCTCAGCGACTGAGCAGAATCTCAGCGACTGAGCAGAGTCTCAGTGACCGGCAGCGACTGAGCAGAGTCTCAGTGACCGGCAGTGACTGAGCAGAGTCTCAGCGACTGAGCAGAGTCTCAGTGACCGGCAGCGACTGAGCAGAGTCTCAGTGACCAGCAGCGACTGAGCAGAGTCTCAGCGACTGAGCAGAGTCTCAGTGACTGAGCAGATTCCCAGTGACCGGCAGCGACTGAGCAGAGTCTCAGCGACTGAGCAGAGTCTCAGCGACTGAGCAGAATCTCAGTGACTGAGCAGGGTCTCAGTGACCGGCAGCGACTGAGCAGAGTCTCAGTGACAGGCAGCGACTGAGCAGAGTCTCAGTGACTGGCAGCAACTGAGCAGAGTCTCAGTGACCGGCAGCGACTGAGCAGAGTCTCAGTGACTGAGCAGAGTCTCAGTGGCCGGCAGCGACTGAGCAGCGTCTCAGCTACTGAGCAGAGTCTCAGCGACTGAGCAGAGTCCCAGTGACCGGCAGCGACTGAGCAGAGTCTCAGTGACTGAGCAGAGTCTCAGTGGCCGGCAGCGACTGAGCAGAGTCTCAGTGACAGGCAGCGACTGAGCAGAGTCTCAGTGACTGGCAGCAACTGAGCAGAGTCTCAGTGACCAGCAGCGACTGAGCAGAGTCTCAGTGACTGGCAGCGACTGAGCAGAGTCTCAGCGACTGAGCAGAATCTCAGCGATTGAGCAGAGTCTCAGTGACTGAGCAGAGTCTCAGCGACTGAGCAGAATCTCAGCGATTGAGCAGAGTCTCAGTGACTGAGCAGAGTCTCAGCGACTGGGCAGATTCTCAGTGACAGGCAGCGACTGAGCAGAGTCTCAGTGTACGGCAGCGACTGAGCAGAGTCTCAGTGACTGAGCAGAGTCCCAGTGACTGGCAGCGACTGAGCAGAGTCTCAGTGACAGGCAGCGACTGAGCAGAGTCTCAGTGACTGGCAGCAACTGAGCAGAGTCTCAGTGACCGGCAGCGACTGAGCAGAGTCTCAGTGACTGAGCAGAGTCTCAGTGGCCGGCAGCGACTGAGCAGAGTCTCAGCTACTGAGCAGAGTCCCAGTGACCGGCAGCGACTGAGCAGAGTCTCAGCGACTGAGCAGAGTCTCAGCGACTGAGCAGAGTCTCAGTGACTGAGCAGAGTCTCAGCGACTGAGCAGAGTCCCAGTGACCGGCAGCGACTGAGCAGAGTCTCAGCGACTGAGCAGAGTCTCAGCGACTGAGCAGAGTCTCAGTGACTGGCAGCGACTGAGCAGAGTCTCAGCGACTGAGCAGAGTCTCAGCGACTGAGCAGAGTCTCAGTGACTGGCAGCGACTGAGCAGAGTCTCAGCGACTGAGCAGAATCTCAGCGATTGAGCAGAGTCTCAGTGACTGAGCAGAGTCTCAGCGACTGGGCAGATTCTCAGTGACCGGCAGCGACTGAGCAGAGTCTCAGTGACTGGCAGCGACTGAGCAGAGTCTCAGCGACTGAGCAGAATCTCTGCGATTGAGCAGTGTCTCAGTGACTGAGCAGAGTCTCAGCGACTGAGCAGAGTCTCAGTGACCGGCAGCGACTGGGTAGAGTCTCAGTGACTGAGCAGAGTCTCAGTGACTGGGAGCAACTGAGCAGAGTCTCAGCGACTGAGCAGAGTCTCAGTGACAGGCAGCGACTGAGTAGAGTCTCAGTGACTGAGCAGAGTCTCAGTGGCCGGCAGCGACTGAGCAGAGTCTCAGTGACTGAGCAGAGTCTCAGCGACTGAGCAGCGTCCCAGTGACCGGCAGGGACTGAGCAGAGTCTCAGCGACTGAGCAGAGTCTCAGCGACTGAGCAGAGTCCCAGTGACCGGCAGCGACTGAGCAGAGTCTCAGCGACTGAGCAGAGTCTCAGCGACTGAGCAGAATCTCAGCGACTGAGCAGAGTCTCAGTGACCGGCAGCGACTGAGCAGAGTCTCAGTGACCGGCAGTGACTGAGCAGAGTCTCAGCGACTGAGCAGAGTCTCAGTGACCGGCAGCGACTGAGCAGAGTCTCAGTGACCAGCAGCGACTGAGCAGAGTCTCAGCGACTGAGCAGAGTCTCAGTGACTGAGCAGATTCCCAGTGACCGGCAGCGACTGAGCAGAGTCTCAGCGACTGAGCAGAGTCTCAGCGACTGAGCAGAATCTCAGTGACTGAGCAGGGTCTCAGTGACCGGCAGCGACTGAGCAGAGTCTCAGTGACAGGCAGCGACTGAGCAGAGTCTCAGTGACTGGCAGCAACTGAGCAGAGTCTCAGTGACCGGCAGCGACTGAGCAGAGTCTCAGTGACTGAGCAGAGTCTCAGTGGCCGGCAGCGACTGAGCAGCGTCTCAGCTACTGAGCAGAGTCTCAGCGACTGAGCAGAGTCCCAGTGACCGGCAGCGACTGAGCAGAGTCTCAGCGACTGAGCAGAGTCTCAGCGACTGAGCAGAATCTCAGCGACTGAGCAGAGTCTCAGTGACCGG
This sequence comes from Scyliorhinus torazame, assembly GCF_047496885.1. Lineage (NCBI taxonomy): Eukaryota > Metazoa > Chordata > Chondrichthyes > Carcharhiniformes > Scyliorhinidae > Scyliorhinus > Scyliorhinus torazame. The sequence continues at coordinate 108,473,859 of NC_092720.1, read as the reverse complement.
CAGCGACTGAGCAGAGTCTCAGTGACCGGCAGTGACTGAGCAGAGTCTCAGCGACTGAGCAGAGTCTCAGTGACCGGCAGCGACTGAGCAGAGTCTCAGTGACCAGCAGCGACTGAGCAGAGTCTCAGCGACTGAGCAGAGTCTCAGTGACTGAGCAGAATCTCAGCGATTGAGCAGAGTCTCAGTGACTGAGCAGAGTCTCAGCGACTGAGCAGAATCTCAGCGATTGAGCAGAGTCTCAGTGACTGAGCAGAGTCTCAGCGACTGGGCAGATTCTCAGTGACCGGCAGCGACCGAGCAGAGTCTCAGTGAATGAGCAGAGTCCCAGGTACTGGCAGCGACTGAGCAGAGTCTCAGTGACAGGCAGCGACTGAGCAGAGTCTCAGTGACCGGCAGCGACTGAGCAGAGTCTCAGTGACTGAGCAGAGTCCCAGTGACTGGCAGCGACTGAGCAGAGTCTCAGTGACAGGCAGCGACTGAGCAGAGTCTCAGTGACTGGCAGCAACTGAGCAGAGTCTCAGTGACCGGCAGCGACTGAGCAGAGTCTCAGTGACTGAGCAGAGTCTCAGTGGCCGGCAGCGACTGAGCAGAGTCTCAGTGACAGGCAGCGACTGAGCAGAGTCTCAGTGACTGGCAGCAACTGAGCAGAGTCTCAGTGACCAGCAGCGAATGAGCAGAGTCTCAGTGACTGGCAGCGACTGAGCAGAGTCTCAGCGACTGAGCAGAATCTCAGCGACTGAGCAGAGTCTCAGTGACTGAGCTGAATCTCAGCGATTGAGCAGAGTCTCAGTGACTGAGCAGAGTCTCAGCGACTGAGCAGAATCTCAGCGATTGAGCAGAGTCTCAGTGACTGAGCAGAGTCTCAGCGACTGGGCAGATTCTCAGTGACAGGCAGCGACTGAGCAGAGTCTCAGTGTACGGCAGCGACTGAGCAGAGTCTCAGTGACTGAGCAGAGTGCCAGTGACTGGCAGCGACTGAGCAGAGTCTCAGTGACAGGCAGCGACTGAGCAGAGTCTCAGTGACTGGCAGCAACTGAGCAGAGTCTCAGTGACCGGCAGCGACTGAGCAGAGTCTCAGCTACTGAGCAGAGTCTCAGTGACCGGCAGCGACTGAGCAGAGTCTCAGTGACCAGCAGCGACTGAGCAGAGTCTCAGCGACTGAGCAGAGTCTCAGTGACTGAGCAGATTCCCAGTGACCGGCAGCGACTGAGCAGAGTCTCAGCGACTGAGCAGAGTCTCAGCGACTGAGCAGAATCTCAGTGACTGAGCAGGGTCTCAGTGACCGGCAGCGACTGAGCAGAGTCTCAGTGACAGGCAGCGACTGAGCAGAGTCTCAGTGACTGGCAGCAACTGAGCAGAGTCTCAGTGACCGGCAGCGACTGAGCAGAGTCTCAGTGACTGAGCAGAGTCTCAGTGGCCGGCAGCGACTGAGCAGCGTCTCAGCTACTGAGCAGAGTCTCAGCGACTGAGCAGAGTCCCAGTGACCGGCAGCGACTGAGCAGAGTCTCAGCGACTGAGCAGAGTCTCAGCGACTGAGCAGAATCTCAGCGACTGAGCAGAGTCTCAGTGACCGGCAGCGACTGAGCAGAGTCTCAGTGACCGGCAGTGACTGAGCAGAGTCTCAGCGACTGAGCAGAGTCTCAGTGACCGGCAGCGACTGAGCAGAGTCTCAGTGACCAGCAGCGACTGAGCAGAGTCTCAGCGACTGAGCAGAGTCTCAGTGACTGAGCAGAATCTCAGCGATTGAGCAGAGTCTCAGTGACTGAGCAGAGTCTCAGCGACTGAGCAGAATCTCAGCGATTGAGCAGAGTCTCAGTGACTGAGCAGAGTCTCAGCGACTGGGCAGATTCTCAGTGACCGGCAGCGACCGAGCAGAGTCTCAGTGAATGAGCAGAGTCCCAGGTACTGGCAGCGACTGAGCAGAGTCTCAGTGACAGGCAGCGACTGAGCAGAGTCTCAGTGACCGGCAGCGACTGAGCAGAGTCTCAGTGACTGAGCAGAGTCCCAGTGACTGGCAGCGACTGAGCAGAGTCTCAGTGACAGGCAGCGACTGAGCAGAGTCTCAGTGACTGGCAGCAACTGAGCAGAGTCTCAGTGACCGGCAGCGACTGAGCAGAGTCTCAGTGACTGAGCAGAGTCTCAGTGGCCGGCAGCGACTGAGCAGAGTCTCAGTGACAGGCAGCGACTGAGCAGAGTCTCAGTGACTGGCAGCAACTGAGCAGAGTCTCAGTGACCAGCAGCGAATGAGCAGAGTCTCAGTGACTGGCAGCGACTGAGCAGAGTCTCAGCGACTGAGCAGAATCTCAGCGACTGAGCAAGTCTCAGTGACTGAGCTGAATCTCAGCGATTGAGCAGAGTCTCAGTGACTGAGCAGAGTCTCAGCGACTGAGCAGAATCTCAGCGATTGAGCAGAGTCTCAGTGACTGAGCAGAGTCTCAGCGACTGGGCAGATTCTCAGTGACAGGCAGCGACTGAGCAGAGTCTCAGTGTACGGCAGCGACTGAGCAGAGTCTCAGTGACTGAGCAGAGTGCCAGTGACTGGCAGCGACTGAGCAGAGTCTCAGTGACAGGCAGCGACTGAGCAGAGTCTCAGTGACTGGCAGCAACTGAGCAGAGTCTCAGTGACCGGCAGCGACTGAGCAGAGTCTCAGCTACTGAGCAGAGTCTCAGCGACTGAGCAGAGTCCCAGTGACCGGCAGCGACTGAGCAGAGTCTCAGCTACTGAGCAGAGTCTCAGCGACTGAGCAGAGTCCCAGTGACCGGCAGCGACTGAGCAGAGTCTCAGCGACTGAGCAGAGTCTCAGCGACTGAGCAGAGTCTCAGTGACTGGCAGCGACTGAGCAGAGTCTCAGCGACTGAGCAGAGTCTCAGCGACTGAGCAGAGTCTCAGTGACTGGCAGCGACTGAGCAGAGTCTCAGCGACTGAGCAGAATCTCAGCGATTGAGCAGAGTCTCAGTGACTGAGCAGAGTCTCAGCGACTGGGCAGATTCTCAGTGACCGGCAGCGACTGAGCAGAGTCCCAGTGACTGGCAGCGACTGAGCAGAGTCTCAGCGACTGAGCAGAATCTCTGCGATTGAGCAGTGTCTCAGTGACTGAGCAGAGTCTCAGCGACTGAGCAGAGTCTCAGTGACCGGCAGCGACTGGGTAGAGTCTCAGTGACTGAGCAGAGTCTCAGTGACTGGCAGCAACTGAGCAGAGTCTCAGCGACTGAGCAGAGTCTCAGTGACAGGCAGCGACTGAGTAGAGTCTCAGTGACTGAGCAGAGTCTCAGTGGCCGGCAGCGACTGAGCAGAGTCTCAGTGACTGAGCAGAGTCTCAGCGACTGAGCAGAGTCCCAGTGACCGGCAGCGACTGAGCAGAGTCTCAGCGACTGAGCAGAGTCTCAGCGACTGAGCAGAGTCTCAGTGACTGGCAGCGACTGAGCAGAGTCTCAGCGACTGAGCAGAATCTCAGCGATTGAGCAGAATCTCAGTGACTGAGCAGATTCTCAGCGACTGGGCAGATTCTCAGTGACCGGCAGCGACTGAGCACAGTCTCAGTGACAGGCAGCGACTGAGTAGAGTCTCAGTGACTGAGCAGAGTCCCAGTGACTGGCAGCAACTGAGCAGAGTCTCAGCGACTGAGCAGAGTCTCAGTGACAAGCAGCGACTGAGTAGAGTCTCAGTGACTGAGCAGAGTCCCAGTGACTGGCAGCGACTGAGCAGAGTCTCAGCGACTGAGCAGAGTCTCAGTGACTGGCAGCGACTGAGCAGAGTCTCAGCGACTGAGTCGTGTCTCAGTGACTGGCAGCGACTGAGTAGTGTCTCAGTGACTGGCAGCGACTGAGCACAGTCTCAGCGACTGAGCAGAGTCTCAGCGACTGAGCAGTTTCTCAGTGACCGGCAGCGACTGAGCAAAGTCTCAGCGACTGAGCAGAGTCTCAGTGACTGAGCAGAGTCTCAGTGACCGGCAGCGACTGAGCAGAGTCTCAGCGACTGAGCAGAGTCTCAGCGACTGAGCAAAGTCCCAGTGACTGAGCAGAGACTCAGTGACTGGCAGCGACTGAGCAGAGTCTCAGCGACTGAGCAGAGTCTCAGTGACCGGCAGCGACTGAGCAGAGTCTCAGTGACTGGCAGCAACTGAGCAGAGTCTCAGTGCCCGGCAGTGACTGAGCAGAGTCTCAGTGACTGGCAGCGACTGAGCAGAGGCTCAGTAACTGAGCAGAGTCTCAGTGACCGGCAGCGACTGAGCAGAGTCTCAGTGACTGGCAGCAACTGAGCAGAGTCTCAGTGACCGGCAGCGACTGAGCAGAGTCTCAGTGACTGAGCAGAGTCTCAGTGGCCGGCAGAGACTGAGCAGAGTCTCAGCTACTGAGCAGAGTCTCAGCTACTGAGCAGAGTCTCAGCGACTGAGCAGAGTCCCAGTGACCGGCAGCGACTGAGCAGAGTCTCAGCGACTGAGCAGAGTCTCAGCGACTGAGCAGAGTCTCAGTGACCGGCAGCGACTGAGCAGAGTCTCAGTGACCGGCAGCGACTGAGCAGAGTCTCAGTGACCAGCAGCGACTGAGCAGAGTCTCAGCGACTGAGCAGAGTCTCAGTGACTGAGCAGAATCTCAGCGATTGAGCAGAGTCTCAGTGACTGAGCAGAGTCTCAGCGACTGAGCAGAATCTCAGCGATTGAGCAGAGTCTCAGTGACTGAGCAGAGTCTCAGCGACTGGGCAGATTCTCAGTGACCGGCAGCGACCGAGCAGAGTCTCAGTGAATGAGCAGAGTCCCAGGTACTGGCAGCGACTGAGCAGAGTCTCAGTGACAGGCAGCGACTGAGCAGAGTCTCAGTGACCGGCAGCGACTGAGCAGAGTCTCAGTGACTGAGCAGAGTCCCAGTGACTGGCAGCGACTGAGCAGAGTCTCAGTGACAGGCAGCGACTGAGCAGAGTCTCAGTGACTGGCAGCAACTGAGCAGAGTCTCAGTGACCGGCAGCGACTGAGCAGAGTCTCAGTGACTGAGCAGAGTCTCAGTGGCCGGCAGCGACTGAGCAGAGTCTCAGTGACAGGCAGCGACTGAGCAGAGTCTCAGTGACTGGCAGCAACTGAGCAGAGTCTCAGTGACCAGCAGCGAATGAGCAGAGTCTCAGTGACTGGCAGCGACTGAGCAGAGTCTCAGCGACTGAGCAGAATCTCAGCGACTGAGCAGAGTCTCAGTGACTGAGCTGAATCTCAGCGATTGAGCAGAGTCTCAGTGACTGAGCAGAGTCTCAGCGACTGAGCAGAATCTCAGCGATTGAGCAGAGTCTCAGTGACTGAGCAGAGTCTCAGCGACTGGGCAGATTCTCAGTGACAGGCAGCGACTGAGCAGAGTCTCAGTGTACGGCAGCGACTGAGCAGAGTCTCAGTGACTGAGCAGAGTGCCAGTGACTGGCAGCGACTGAGCAGAGTCTCAGTGACAGGCAGCGACTGAGCAGAGTCTCAGTGACTGGCAGCAACTGAGCAGAGTCTCAGTGACCGGCAGCGACTGAGCAGAGTCTCAGCTACTGAGCAGAGTCTCAGCGACTGAGCAGAGTCCCAGTGACCGGCAGCGACTGAGCAGAGTCTCAGCTACTGAGCAGAGTCTCAGCGACTGAGCAGAGTCCCAGTGACCGGCAGCGACTGAGCAGAGTCTCAGCGACTGAGCAGAGTCTCAGCGACTGAGCAGAGTCTCAGTGACTGGCAGCGACTGAGCAGAGTCTCAGCGACTGAGCAGAGTCTCAGCGACTGAGCAGAGTCTCAGTGACTGGCAGCGACTGAGCAGAGTCTCAGCGACTGAGCAGAATCTCAGCGATTGAGCAGAGTCTCAGTGACTGAGCAGAGTCTCAGCGACTGGGCAGATTCTCAGTGACCGGCAGCGACTGAGCAGAGTCTCAGTGACCGGCAGCGACTGAGCAGAGTCTCAGTGACTGGCAGCGACTGAGCAGAGTCTCAGCGACTGAGCAGAATCTCTGCGATTGAGCAGTGTCTCAGTGACTGAGCAGAGTCTCAGCGACTGAGCAGAGTCTCAGTGACCGGCAGCGACTGGGTAGAGTCTCAGTGACTGAGCAGAGTCTCAGTGACTGGCAGCAACTGAGCAGAGTCTCAGCGACTGAGCAGAGTCTCAGTGACAGGCAGCGACTGAGTAGAGTCTCAGTGACTGAGCAGAGTCTCAGTGGCCGGCAGCGACTGAGCAGAGTCTCAGTGACTGAGCAGAGTCTCAGCGACTGAGCAGAGTCCCAGTGACCGGCAGCGACTGAGCAGAGTCTCAGCGACTGAGCAGAGTCTCAGCGACTGAGCAGAGTCTCAGTGACTGGCAGCGACTGAGCAGAGTCTCAGCGACTGAGCAGAATCTCAGCGATTGAGCAGAATCTCAGTGACTGAGCAGATTCTCAGCGACTGGGCAGATTCTCAGTGACCGGCAGCGACTGAGCACAGTCTCAGTGACAGGCAGCGACTGAGTAGAGTCTCAGTGACTGAGCAGAGTCCCAGTGACTGGCAGCAACTGAGCAGAGTCTCAGCGACTGAGCAGAGTCTCAGTGACAAGCAGCGACTGAGTAGAGTCTCAGTGACTGAGCAGAGTCCCAGTGACTGGCAGCGACTGAGCAGAGTCTCAGCGACTGAGCAGAGTCTCAGTGACTGGCAGCGACTGAGCAGAGTCTCAGCGACTGAGTCGTGTCTCAGTGACTGGCAGCGACTGAGTAGTGTCTCAGTGACTGGCAGCGACTGAGCACAGTCTCAGCGACTGAGCAGAGTCTCAGCGACTGAGCAGTTTCTCAGTGACCGGCAGCGACTGAGCAAAGTCTCAGCGACTGAGCAGAGTCTCAGTGACTGAGCAGAGTCTCAGTGACCGGCAGCGACTGAGCAGAGTCTCAGCGACTGAGCAGAGTCTCAGCGACTGAGCAAAGTCCCAGTGACTGAGCAGAGACTCAGTGACTGGCAGCGACTGAGCAGAGTCTCAGCGACTGAGCAGAGTCTCAGTGACCGGCAGCGACTGAGCAGAGTCTCAGTGACTGGCAGCAACTGAGCAGAGTCTCAGTGCCCGGCAGTGACTGAGCAGAGTCTCAGTGACTGGCAGCGACTGAGCAGAGGCTCAGTAACTGAGCAGAGTCTCAGTGACCGGCAGCGACTGAGCAGAGTCTCAGTGACTGGCAGCAACTGAGCAGAGTCTCAGTGACCGGCAGCGACTGAGCAGAGTCTCAGTGACTGAGCAGAGTCTCAGTGGCCGGCAGAGACTGAGCAGAGTCTCAGCTACTGAGCAGAGTCTCAGCTACTGAGCAGAGTCTCAGCTACTGAGCAGAGTCTCAGCGACTGAGCAGAGTCCCAGTGACCGGCAGCGACTGAGCAGAGTCTCAGCGACTGAGCAGAGTCTCAGCGACTGAGCAGAGTCTCAGTGACCGGCAGCGACTGAGCAGAGTCTCAGTGACCAGCAGCGACTGAGCAGAGTCTCAGCGACTGAGCAGAGTCTCAGTGACTGGCAGCGACTGAGCAGAGTCTCAGCGACTGAGCAGAATCTCAGCGATTGAGCAGAGTCTCAGTGACTGAGCAGAGTCTCAGCGACTGGGCAGATTCTCAGTGACCGGCAGCGACTGAGCAGTGTCTCAGTGAATGAGCAGAGTCTCAGCGACTGAGCAGAGTCCCAGTGACCGGCAGCGACTGAGCAGAGTCTCAGTGACTGGCAGCAACTGAGCAGAGTCTCAGTGACCGGCAGCGACTGAGCAGAGTCTCAGTGACTGAGCAGAGTCTCAGTGGCCGGCAGCGACTGAGCAGAGTCTCAGCTACTGAGCAGAGTCTCAGCGACTGAGCAGAGTCCCAGTGACCGGCAGCGACTGAGCAGAGTCTCAGCGACTGAGCAGAGTCTCAGTGACTGGCAGCGACTGAGCAGAGTCTCAGCGACTGAGCAGAATCTCAGCGATTGAGCAGAGTCTCAGCGACTGAGCAGAGTCTCAGTGACCGGCAGCGACTGAGCAGAGTCTCAGTGACTGGCAGCAACTGAGCAGAGTCTCAGTGACCGGCAGCGACTGAGCAGAGTCTCAGTGACTGAGCAGAGTCTCAGTGGCCGGCAGAGACTGAGCAGAGTCTCAGCTACTGAGCAGAGTCTCAGCTACTGAGCAGAGTCTCAGCGACTGAGCAGAGTCCCAGTGACCGGCAGCGACTGAGCAGAGTCTCAGCGACTGAGCAGAGTCTCAGCGACTGAGCAGAGTCTCAGTGACCGGCAGCGACTGAGCAGAGTCTCAGTGACCAGCAGCGACTGAGCAGAGTCTCAGCGACTGAGCAGAGTCTCAGTGACTGGCAGCGACTGAGCAGAGTCTCAGCGACTGAGCAGAATCTCAGCGATTGAGCAGAGTCTCAGTGACTGAGCAGAGTCTCAGCGACTGGGCAGATTCTCAGTGACCGGCAGCGACTGAGCAGTGTCTCAGTGAATGAGCAGAGTCTCAGCGACTGAGCAGAGTCCCAGTGACCGGCAGCGACTGAGCAGAGTCTCAGTGACTGGCAGCAACTGAGCAGAGTCTCAGTGACCGGCAGCGACTGAGCAGAGTCTCAGTGACTGAGCAGAGTCTCAGTGGCCGGCAGCGACTGAGCAGAGTCTCAGCTACTGAGCAGAGTCTCAGCGACTGAGCAGAGTCCCAGTGACCGGCAGCGACTGAGCAGAGTCTCAGCGACTGAGCAGAGTCTCAGCGACTGAGCAGAATCTCAGCGACTGAGCAGAGTCTCAGTGACCGGCAGCGACTGAGCAGAGTCTCAGTGACCGGCAGTGACTGAGCAGAGTCTCAGCGACTGAGCAGAGTCTCAGTGACCGGCAGCGACTGAGCAGAGTCTCAGTGACCAGCAGCGACTGAGCAGAGTCTCAGCGACTGAGCAGAGTCTCAGTGACTGAGCAGAATCTCAGCGATTGAGCAGAGTCTCAGTGACTGAGCAGAGTCTCAGCGACTGAGCAGAATCTCAGCGATTGAGCAGAGTCTCAGTGACTGAGCAGAGTCTCAGCGACTGGGCAGATTCTCAGTGACCGGCAGCGACCGAGCAGAGTCTCAGTGAATGAGCAGAGTCCCAGGTACTGGCAGCGACTGAGCAGAGTCTCAGTGACAGGCAGCGACTGAGCAGAGTCTCAGTGACCGGCAGCGACTGAGCAGAGTCTCAGTGACTGAGCAGAGTCCCAGTGACTGGCAGCGACTGAGCAGAGTCTCAGTGACAGGCAGCGACTGAGCAGAGTCTTAGTGACTGGCAGAAACTGAGCAGAGTCTCAGTGACCGGCAGCGACTGAGCAGAGTCTCAGTGACTGAGCAGAGTCTCAGTGGCCGGCAGCGACTGAGCAGAGTCTCAGTGACAGGCAGCGACTGAGCAGAGTCTCAGTGACTGGCAGCAACTGAGCAGAGTCTCAGTGACCAGCAGCGACTGAGCAGAGTCTCAGTGACTGGCAGCGACTGAGCAGAGTCTCAGCGACTGAGCAGAATCTCAGCGACTGAGCAGAGTCTCAGCGACTGAGCAGAGTCTCAGTGACCGGCAGCGACTGAGCAGAGTCTCAGTGACCAGCAGCGACTGAGCAGAGTCTCAGCGACTGAGCAGAGTCTCAGTGACTGGCAGCGACTGAGCAGAGTCTCAGCGACTGAGCAGAATCTCAGCGATTGAGCAGAGTCTCAGTGACTGAGCAGAGTCTCAGCGACTGGGCAGATTCTCAGTGACCGGCAGCGACTGAGCAGTGTCTCAGTGAATGAGCAGAGTCTCAGCGACTGAGCAGAGTCCCAGTGACCGGCAGCGACTGAGCAGAGTCTCAGTGACTGGCAGCAACTGAGCAGAGTCTCAGTGACCGGCAGCGACTGAGCAGAGTCTCAGTGACTGAGCAGAGTCTCAGTGGCCGGCAGCGACTGAGCAGAGTCTCAGCTACTGAGCAGAGTCTCAGCGACTGAGCAGAGTCCCAGTGACCGGCAGCGACTGAGCAGAGTCTCAGCGACTGAGCAGAGTCTCAGCGACTGAGCAGAATCTCAGCGACTGAGCAGAGTCTCAGTGACCGGCAGCGACTGAGCAGAGTCTCAGTGACCGGCAGTGACTGAGCAGAGTCTCAGCGACTGAGCAGAGTCTCAGTGACCGGCAGCGACTGAGCAGAGTCTCAGTGACCAGCAGCGACTGAGCAGAGTCTCAGCGACTGAGCAGAGTCTCAGTGACTGAGCAGAATCTCAGCGATTGAGCAGAGTCTCAGTGACTGAGCAGAGTCTCAGCGACTGAGCAGAATCTCAGCGATTGAGCAGAGTCTCAGTGACTGAGCAGAGTCTCAGCGACTGGGCAGATTCTCAGTGACCGGCAGCGACCGAGCAGAGTCTCAGTGAATGAGCAGAGTCCCAGGTACTGGCAGCGACTGAGCAGAGTCTCAGTGACAGGCAGCGACTGAGCAGAGTCTCAGTGACCGGCAGCGACTGAGCAGAGTCTCAGTGACTGAGCAGAGTCCCAGTGACTGGCAGCGACTGAGCAGAGTCTCAGTGACAGGCAGCGACTGAGCAGAGTCTTAGTGACTGGCAGAAACTGAGCAGAGTCTCAGTGACCGGCAGCGACTGAGCAGAGTCTCAGTGACTGAGCAGAGTCTCAGTGGCCGGCAGCGACTGAGCAGAGTCTCAGTGACAGGCAGCGACTGAGCAGAGTCTCAGTGACTGGCAGCAACTGAGCAGAGTCTCAGTGACCAGCAGCGACTGAGCAGAGTCTCAGTGACTGGCAGCGACTGAGCAGAGTCTCAGCGACTGAGCAGAATCTCAGCGATTGAGCAGAGTCTCAGTGACTGAGCAGAGTCTCAGCGACTGAGCAGAATCTCAGCGATTGAGCAGAGTCTCAGTGACTGAGCAGAGTCTCAGCGACTGGGCAGATTCTCAGTGACAGGCAGCGACTGAGCAGAGTCTCAGTGTACGGCAGCGACTGAGCAGAGTCTCAGTGACTGAGCAGAGTCCCAGTGACTGGCAGCGACTGAGCAGAGTCTCAGTGACAGGCAGCGACTGAGCAGAGTCTCAGTGACTGGCAGCAACTGAGCAGAGTCTCAGTGACCGGCAGCGACTGAGCAGAGTCTCAGTGACTGAGCAGAGTCTCAGTGGCCGGCAGCGACTGAGCAGAGTCTCAGCTACTGAGCAGAGTCCCAGTGACCGGCAGCGACTGAGCAGAGTCTCAGCGACTGAGCAGAGTCTCAGCGACTGAGCAGAGTCTCAGTGACTGAGCAGAGTCTCAGCGACTGAGCAGAGTCCCAGTGACCGGCAGCGACTGAGCAGAGTCTCAGCGACTGAGCAGAGTCTCAGCGACTGAGCAGAGTCTCAGTGACTGGCAGCGACTGAGCAGAGTCTCAGCGACTGAGCAGAGTCTCAGCGACTGAGCAGAGTCTCAGTGACTGGCAGCGACTGAGCAGAGTCTCAGCGACTGAGCAGAATCTCAGCGATTGAGCAGAGTCTCAGTGACTGAGCAGAGTCTCAGCGACTGGGCAGATTCTCAGTGACCGGCAGCGACTGAGCAGAGTCTCAGTGACTGGCAGCGACTGAGCAGAGTCTCAGCGACTGAGCAGAATCTCTGCGATTGAGCAGTGTCTCAGTGACTGAGCAGAGTCTCAGCGACTGAGCAGAGTCTCAGTGACCGGCAGCGACTGGGTAGAGTCTCAGTGACTGAGCAGAGTCTCAGTGACTGGGAGCAACTGAGCAGAGTCTCAGCGACTGAGCAGAGTCTCAGTGACAGGCAGCGACTGAGTAGAGTCTCAGTGACTGAGCAGAGTCTCAGTGGCCGGCAGCGACTGAGCAGAGTCTCAGTGACTGAGCAGAGTCTCAGCGACTGAGCAGCGTCCCAGTGACCGGCAGGGACTGAGCAGAGTCTCAGCGACTGAGCAGAGTCTCAGCGACTGAGCAGAGTCCCAGTGACCGGCAGCGACTGAGCAGAGTCTCAGCGACTGAGCAGAGTCTCAGCGACTGAGCAGAATCTCAGCGACTGAGCAGAGTCTCAGTGACCGGCAGCGACTGAGCAGAGTCTCAGTGACCGGCAGTGACTGAGCAGAGTCTCAGCGACTGAGCAGAGTCTCAGTGACCGGCAGCGACTGAGCAGAGTCTCAGTGACCAGCAGCGACTGAGCAGAGTCTCAGCGACTGAGCAGAGTCTCAGTGACTGAGCAGATTCCCAGTGACCGGCAGCGACTGAGCAGAGTCTCAGCGACTGAGCAGAGTCTCAGCGACTGAGCAGAATCTCAGTGACTGAGCAGGGTCTCAGTGACCGGCAGCGACTGAGCAGAGTCTCAGTGACAGGCAGCGACTGAGCAGAGTCTCAGTGACTGGCAGCAATTGAGCAGAGTCTCAGTGACCGGCAGCGACTGAGCAGAGTCTCAGTGACTGAGCAGAGTCTCAGTGGCCGGCAGCGACTGAGCAGCGTCTCAGCTACTGAGCAGAGTCTCAGCGACTGAGCAGAGTCCCAGTGACCGGCAGCGACTGAGCAGAGTCTCAGCGACAGAGCAGAGTCTCAGCGACTGAGCAGAATCTCAGCGACTGAGCAGAGTCTCAGTGACCGGCAGCGACTGAGCAGAGTCTCAGTGACCGGCAGTGACTGAGCAGAGTCTCAGCGACTGAGCAGAGTCTCAGTGACCGACAGCGACTGAGCAGAGTCTCAGTGACCAGCAGCGACTGAGCAGAGTCTCAGCGACTGAGCAGAGTCTCAGTGACTGAGCAGAATCTCAGCGATTGAGCAGAGTCTCAGTGACTGAGCAGAGTCTCAGCGACTGAGCAGAATCTCAGCGATTGAGCAGAGTCTCAGTGACTGAGCAGAGTCTCAGCGACTGGGCAGATTCTCAGTGACCGGCAGCGACCGAGCAGAGTCTCAGTGAATGAGCAGAGTCCCAGGTACTGGCAGCGACTGAGCAGAGTCTCAGTGACAGGCAGCGACTGAGCAGAGTCTCAGTGACCGGCAGCGACTGAGCAGAGTCTCAGTGACTGAGCAGAGTCCCAGTGACTGGCAGCGACTGAGCAGAGTCTCAGTGACAGGCAGCGACTGAGCAGAGTCTCAGTGACTGGCAGCAACTGAGCAGAGTCTCAGTGACCGGCAGCGACTGAGCAGAGTCTCAGTGACTGAGCAGAGTCTCAGTGGCCGGCAGCGACTGAGCAGAGTCTCAGTGACAGGCAGCGACTGAGCAGAGTCTCAGTGACTGGCAGCAACTGAGCAGAGTCTCAGTGACCAGCAGCGAATGAGCAGAGTCTCAGTGACTGGCAGCGACTGAGCAGAGTCTCAGCGACTGAGCAGAATCTCAGCGACTGAGCAGAGTCTCAGTGACTGAGCTGAATCTCAGCGATTGAGCAGAGTCTCAGTGACTGAGCAGAGTCTCAGCGACTGAGCAGAATCTCAGCGATTGAGCAGAGTCTCAGTGACTGAGCAGAGTCTCAGCGACTGGGCAGATTCTCAGTGACAGGCAGCGACTGAGCAGAGTCTCAGTGTACGGCAGCGACTGAGCAGAGTCTCAGTGACTGAGCAGAGTGCCAGTGACTGGCAGCGACTGAGCAGAGTCTCAGTGACAGGCAGCGACTGAGCAGAGTCTCAGTGACTGGCAGCAACTGAGCAGAGTCTCAGTGACCGGCAGCGACTGAGCAGAGTCTCAGTGACTGAGCAGAGTCTCAGTGGCCGGCAGCGACTGAGCAGAGTCTCAGCTACTGAGCAGAGTCTCAGCGACTGAGCAGAGTCCCAGTGACCGGCAGCGACTGAGCAGAGTCTCAGCGACTGAGCAGAGTCTCAGCGACTGAGCAGAGTCTCAGTGACTGGCAGCGACTGAACAGAGTCTCAGCGACTGAGCAGAGTCTCAGCGACTGAGCAGAGTCTCAGTGACTGGCAGCGACTGAGCAGAGTCTCAGCGACTGAGCAGAATCTCAGCGATTGAGCAGAGTCTTAGTGACTGAGCAGAGTCTCAGCGACTGGGCAGATTCTCAGTGACCGGCAGCGACTGAGCAGAGTCCCAGTGACTGGCAGCGACTGAGCAGAGTCTCAGCGACTGAGCAGAATCTCTGCGATTGAGCAGTGTCTCAGTGACTGAGCAGAGTCTCAGCGACTGAGCAGAGTCTCAGTGACCGGCAGCGACTGGGTAGAGTCTCAGTGACTGAGCAGAGTCTCAGTGACTGGCAGCAACTGAGCAGAGTCTCAGCGACTGAGCAGAGCCTCAGTGACAGGCAGCGACTGAGTAGAGTCTCAGTGACTGAGCAGAGTCTCAGTGGCCGGCAGCGACTGAGCAGAGTCTCAGTGACTGAGCAGAGTCTCAGCGACTGAGCAGAGTCCCAGTGACCGGCAGCGACTGAGCAGAGTCTCAGCGACTGAGCAGAGTCTCAGCGACTGAGCAGAGTCTCAGTGACTGGCAGCGACTGAGCAGAGTCTCAGCGACTGAGCAGAATCTCAGCGATTGAGCAGAATCTCAGTGACTGAGCAGATTCTCAGCGACTGGGCAGATTCTCAGTGACCGGCAGCGACTGAGCACAGTCTCAGTGACAGGCAGCGACTGAGTAGAGTCTCAGTGACTGAGCAGAGTCCCAGTGACTGGCAGCAACTGAGCAGAGTCTCAGCGACTGAGCAGAGTCTCAGTGACAAGCAGCGACTGAGTAGAGTCTCAGTGACTGAGCAGAGTCCCAGTGACTGGCAGCGACTGAGCAGAGTCTCAGCGACTGAGCAGAGTCTCAGTGACTGGCAGCGACTGAGCAGAGTCTCAGCGACTGAGTCGTGTCTCAGTGACTGGCAGCGACTGAGTAGTGTCTCAGTGACTGGCAGCGACTGAGCACAGTCTCAGCGACTGAGCAGAGTCTCAGCGACTGAGCAGTTTCTCAGTGACCGGCAGCGACTGAGCAAAGTCTCAGCGACTGAGCAGAGTCTCAGTGACTGAGCAGAGTCTCAGTGACCGGCAGCGACTGAGCAGAGTCTCAGCGACTGAGCAGAGTCTCAGCGACTGAGCAAAGTCCCAGTGACTGAGCAGAGACTCAGTGACTGGCAGCGACTGAGCAGAGTCTCAGCGACTGAGCAGAGTCTCAGTGACCGGCAGCGACTGAGCAGAGTCTCAGTGACCGGCAGCAACTGAGCAGAGTCTCAGTGACCGGCAGTGACTGAGCAGAGTCTCAGTGACAGCCAGCGACTGAGCAGAGTCTCAGTAACTGAGCAGAGTCTCAGTGACCGGCAGCGACTGAGCAGAGTCTCAGTGACTGGCAGCAACTGCGCAGAGTCTCAGTGACCGGCAGCGACTGAGCAGAGTCTCAGTGACTGAGCAGAGTCTCAGTGGCCGGCAGCGACTGAGCAGAGTCTCAGCTACTGAGCAGAGTCTCAGCGACTGAGCAGATACCCAGTGACCGGCAGCGACTGAGCAGAGTCTCAGTGACCAGCAGCGACTGAGCAGAGTCTCGGTGACTGGCAGCGACTGAGCAGAGTCTCAGCGCCTGAGCAGAGTCCCAGTGACCGGCAGCGACTGAGCAGAGTCTCAGCGACTGAGCAGAATCTCAGCGACTGAGCAGAGTCTCAGTGACCGGCAGCGACTGAGCAGAATCTCAGTGACCGGCAGTGACTGAGCAGAGTCTCAGCGACTGAGCAGAGTCTCAGTGACCGGCAGCGACTGAGCAGAGTCTCAGTGACCAGCAGCGACTGAGCAGAGTCTCAGTGACTGGCAGCGACTGAGCAGAATCTCAGCGACTGAGCAGAGTCTCAGTGACTGGCAGCGACTGAGCAGAGTCTCAGCGTCTGAGCAGAATCTCAGCGATTGAGCAGAGTCTCAGTGACTGAGCAGAGTCTCAGCGACTGGGCAGATTCTCAGTGACCGGCAGCGACTGCGCAGGGTCTCAGTGACTGAGCAGAGTCCCAGTGACTGGCAGCGACTGAGCAGAGTCTCAGTGACAGGCAGCGACTGAGCAGAGTCTCAGTGACTGGCAGCAACTGAGCAGAGTCTCAGTGACTGAGCAGAGTCTCAGTGGCCGGCAGCGACGGAGCAGAGTCTCAGCTACTGAGCAGAGTCTCAGCGACTGAGCAGAGTCCCAGTGACCGGCAGCGACTGAGCAGAGTCTCAGTGACTGAGCAGAATCTCAGCGATTGAGCAGAGTCTCAGTGACTGAGCAGAGTCTCAGCGACTGGGCAGATTCTCAGTGACCGGCAGCGACTGAGCAGAGTCTCAGTGACTGAGCAGAGTCCCAGTGACTGGCAGCGACTGAGCAGAGTCTCAGTGACAGGCAGCGACTGAGCAGAGTCTCAGTGACTGGCAGCAACTGAGCAGAGTCTCAGTGACTGAGCAGAGTCTCAGTGGCCGGCAGCGACGGAGCAGAGTCTCAGCTACTGTGGAGAGTCTCAGCGACTGAGCAGAGTCCCAGTGACCGGCAGCGACTGAGCAGAGTCTCAGCGACTGAGCAGAGTCTCAGTGACTGGCAGCGACTGAGCAGAGTCTCAGTGACCAGCAGCGACTGAGCAGAGTCTCAGTGACCTGCAGCGACTGAGCAGTCTCAGCGACTGAGCAGAGTCTCAGCGACTGAGCAGAGTCTCAGTGACTGGCAGCGACTGAGCAGAGTCTCAGTGACCAGCAGCGACTGAGCAGAGTCTCAGTTACCGGCAGCGACTGAGCAGAGTCTCAGTGACTGAGCAGAATCTCAGCGACTGAGCAGAGTCTCAGTGACCGGCAGCGACTGAGCAGAGTCTCAGCGACTGAGCAGAGTCTCAGCGACTGAGCAGAGTCTCAGCGACTGAGCAAAGTCTCAGCGACTGAGCAGAATCTCAGCGATTGAGCAGAGTCTCAGTGACTGAGCAGAGTCTCAGCGACTGGGCAGATTCTCAGTGACTCGCAGAGCAGAGTCTCAGCGACTGAGCAGAATCTCAGCGATTGAGCAGAGTCTCAGTGACTGAGCAGAGTCTCAGTGGCCGGCAGCG
This sequence comes from Scyliorhinus torazame, assembly GCF_047496885.1. NCBI lineage: Eukaryota > Metazoa > Chordata > Chondrichthyes > Carcharhiniformes > Scyliorhinidae > Scyliorhinus > Scyliorhinus torazame. The sequence goes on along the minus strand of NC_092720.1, from coordinate 108,457,010 downwards.
ACGGAGCAGAGTCTCAGCTACTGAGCAGAGTCTCAGCGACTGAGCAGAGTCCCAGTGACCGGCAGCGACTGAGCAGAGTCTCAGTGACTGAGCAGAATCTCAGCGATTGAGCAGAGTCTCAGTGACTGAGCAGAGTCTCAGCGACTGGGCAGATTCTCAGTGACCGGCAGCGACTGAGCAGAGTCTCAGTGACTGAGCAGAGTCCCAGTGACTGGCAGCGACTGAGCAGAGTCTCAGTGACAGGCAGCGACTGAGCAGAGTCTCAGTGACTGGCAGCAACTGAGCAGAGTCTCAGTGACTGAGCAGAGTCTCAGTGGCCGGCAGCGACTGAGCAGAGTCTCAGCGACTGAGCAGAGTCTCAGTGACTGGCAGCGACTGAGCAGAGTCTCAGTGACCAGCAGCGACTGAGCAGAGTCTCAGTGACCTGCAGCGACTGAGCAGTCTCAGCGACTGAGCAGAGTCTCAGCGACTGAGCAGAGTCTCAGTGACTGGCAGCGACTGAGCAGAGTCTCAGTGACCAGCAGCGACTGAGCAGAGTCTCAGTGACCTGCAGCGACTGAGCAGTCTCAGCGACTGAGCAGAGTCTCAGCGACTGAGCAGAGTCTCAGTGACTGGCAGCGACTGAGCAGAGTCTCAGTGACCAGCAGCGACTGAGCAGAGTCTCAGTTACCGGCAGCGACTGAGCAGAGTCTCAGTGACTGAGCAGAGTCTCAGCGACTGAGCAGAGTCTCAGTGACCGGCAGCGACTGAGCAGAGTCTCAGCGACTGAGCAGAGTCTCAGCGACTGAGCAGAGTCTCAGCGACTGAGCAAAGTCTCAGCGACTGAGCAGAATCTCAGCGATTGAGCAGAGTCTCAGTGACTGAGCAGAGTCTCAGCGACTGGGCAGATTCTCAGTGACTGGCAGAGCAGAGTCTCAGCGACTGAGCAGAATCTCAGCGATTGAGCAGAGTCTCAGTGACTGAGCAGAGTCTCAGCGACTGAGCAGAGTCTCAGTGACCGGCAGCGACTGAGTAGAGTCTCAGTGACTGAGCAGAGTCTCAGTGACTGGCAGCAACTGAGCAGAGTCTCAGCGACTGAGCAGAGTCCCAGTGACAGGCAGCGTCTGAATAGAGTCTCAGCGATTGAGCAGAGTCTCAGTGACCCGCAGCGACTGAGCAGAGTCTCAGTGACTGGCAGCGACTGAGTAGTGTCTCAGTGACTGAGCAGAGTCTGAGTGACCGGCAGCGACTGAGCAGAGTCTCAGTGACCGGCAGCGACTGAGCAGAGTCTCAGCGACTGAGCAGAATCTCAGCGATTGAGCAGAGTCTCAGTGACTGAGCAGAGTCTCAGCGACTGAGCAGAATCTCAGCGATTGAGCAGAGTCTCAGTGACTGAGCAGAGTCTCAGCGACTGGGCAGATTCTCAGTGACAGGCAGCGACTGAGCAGAGTCTCAGTGTACGGCAGCGACTGAGCAGAGTCTCAGTGACTGAGCAGAGTGCCAGTGACTGGCAGCGACTGAGCAGAGTCTCAGTGACAGGCAGCGACTGAGCAGAGTCTCAGTGACTGGCAGCAACTGAGCAGAGTCTCAGTGACCGGCAGCGACTGAGCAGAGTCTCAGTGACTGAGCAGAGTCTCAGTGGCCGGCAGCGACTGAGCAGAGTCTCAGCTACTGAGCAGAGTCTCAGCGACTGAGCAGAGTCCCAGTGACCGGCAGCGACTGAGCAGAGTCTCAGCGACTGAGCAGAGTCTCAGCGACTGAGCAGAGTCTCAGTGACTGGCAGCGACTGAACAGAGTCTCAGCGACTGAGCAGAGTCTCAGCGACTGAGCAGAGTCTCAGTGACTGGCAGCGACTGAGCAGAGTCTCAGCGACTGAGCAGAATCTCAGCGATTGAGCAGAGTCTTAGTGACTGAGCAGAGTCTCAGCGACTGGGCAGATTCTCAGTGACCGGCAGCGACTGAGCAGAGTCCCAGTGACTGGCAGCGACTGAGCAGAGTCTCAGCGACTGAGCAGAATCTCTGCGATTGAGCAGTGTCTCAGTGACTGAGCAGAGTCTCAGCGACTGAGCAGAGTCTCAGTGACCGGCAGCGACTGGGTAGAGTCTCAGTGACTGAGCAGAGTCTCAGTGACTGGCAGCAACTGAGCAGAGTCTCAGCGACTGAGCAGAGCCTCAGTGACAGGCAGCGACTGAGTAGAGTCTCAGTGACTGAGCAGAGTCTCAGTGGCCGGCAGCGACTGAGCAGAGTCTCAGTGACTGAGCAGAGTCTCAGCGACTGAGCAGAGTCCCAGTGACCGGCAGCGACTGAGCAGAGTCTCAGCGACTGAGCAGAGTCTCAGCGACTGAGCAGAGTCTCAGTGACTGGCAGCGACTGAGCAGAGTCTCAGCGACTGAGCAGAATCTCAGCGATTGAGCAGAATCTCAGTGACTGAGCAGATTCTCAGCGACTGGGCAGATTCTCAGTGACCGGCAGCGACTGAGCACAGTCTCAGTGACAGGCAGCGACTGAGTAGAGTCTCAGTGACTGAGCAGAGTCCCAGTGACTGGCAGCAACTGAGCAGAGTCTCAGCGACTGAGCAGAGTCTCAGTGACAAGCAGCGACTGAGTAGAGTCTCAGTGACTGAGCAGAGTCCCAGTGACTGGCAGCGACTGAGCAGAGTCTCAGCGACTGAGCAGAGTCTCAGTGACTGGCAGCGACTGAGCAGAGTCTCAGCGACTGAGTCGTGTCTCAGTGACTGGCAGCGACTGAGTAGTGTCTCAGTGACTGGCAGCGACTGAGCACAGTCTCAGCGACTGAGCAGAGTCTCAGCGACTGAGCAGTTTCTCAGTGACCGGCAGCGACTGAGCAAAGTCTCAGCGACTGAGCAGAGTCTCAGTGACTGAGCAGAGTCTCAGTGACCGGCAGCGACTGAGCAGAGTCTCAGCGACTGAGCAGAGTCTCAGCGACTGAGCAAAGTCCCAGTGACTGAGCAGAGACTCAGTGACTGGCAGCGACTGAGCAGAGTCTCAGCGACTGAGCAGAGTCTCAGTGACCGGCAGCGACTGAGCAGAGTCTCAGTGACCGGCAGCAACTGAGCAGAGTCTCAGTGACCGGCAGTGACTGAGCAGAGTCTCAGTGACAGCCAGCGACTGAGCAGAGTCTCAGTAACTGAGCAGAGTCTCAGTGACCGGCAGCGACTGAGCAGAGTCTCAGTGACTGGCAGCAACTGCGCAGAGTCTCAGTGACCGGCAGCGACTGAGCAGAGTCTCAGTGACTGAGCAGAGTCTCAGTGGCCGGCAGCGACTGAGCAGAGTCTCAGCTACTGAGCAGAGTCTCAGCGACTGAGCAGATACCCAGTGACCGGCAGCGACTGAGCAGAGTCTCAGTGACCAGCAGCGACTGAGCAGAGTCTCGGTGACTGGCAGCGACTGAGCAGAGTCTCAGCGCCTGAGCAGAGTCCCAGTGACCGGCAGCGACTGAGCAGAGTCTCAGCGACTGAGCAGAATCTCAGCGACTGAGCAGAGTCTCAGTGACCGGCAGCGACTGAGCAGAATCTCAGTGACCGGCAGTGACTGAGCAGAGTCTCAGCGACTGAGCAGAGTCTCAGTGACCGGCAGCGACTGAGCAGAGTCTCAGTGACCAGCAGCGACTGAGCAGAGTCTCAGTGACTGGCAGCGACTGAGCAGAATCTCAGCGACTGAGCAGAGTCTCAGTGACTGGCAGCGACTGAGCAGAGTCTCAGCGTCTGAGCAGAATCTCAGCGATTGAGCAGAGTCTCAGTGACTGAGCAGAGTCTCAGCGACTGGGCAGATTCTCAGTGACCGGCAGCGACTGCGCAGGGTCTCAGTGACTGAGCAGAGTCCCAGTGACTGGCAGCGACTGAGCAGAGTCTCAGTGACAGGCAGCGACTGAGCAGAGTCTCAGTGACTGGCAGCAACTGAGCAGAGTCTCAGTGACTGAGCAGAGTCTCAGTGGCCGGCAGCGACGGAGCAGAGTCTCAGCTACTGAGCAGAGTCTCAGCGACTGAGCAGAGTCCCAGTGACCGGCAGCGACTGAGCAGAGTCTCAGTGACTGAGCAGAATCTCAGCGATTGAGCAGAGTCTCAGTGACTGAGCAGAGTCTCAGCGACTGGGCAGATTCTCAGTGACCGGCAGCGACTGAGCAGAGTCTCAGTGACTGAGCAGAGTCCCAGTGACTGGCAGCGACTGAGCAGAGTCTCAGTGACAGGCAGCGACTGAGCAGAGTCTCAGTGACTGGCAGCAACTGAGCAGAGTCTCAGTGACTGAGCAGAGTCTCAGTGGCCGGCAGCGACGGAGCAGAGTCTCAGCTACTGTGGAGAGTCTCAGCGACTGAGCAGAGTCCCAGTGACCGGCAGCGACTGAGCAGAGTCTCAGCGACTGAGCAGAGTCTCAGTGACTGGCAGCGACTGAGCAGAGTCTCAGTGACCAGCAGCGACTGAGCAGAGTCTCAGTGACCTGCAGCGACTGAGCAGTCTCAGCGACTGAGCAGAGTCTCAGCGACTGAGCAGAGTCTCAGTGACTGGCAGCGACTGAGCAGAGTCTCAGTGACCAGCAGCGACTGAGCAGAGTCTCAGTTACCGGCAGCGACTGAGCAGAGTCTCAGTGACTGAGCAGAATCTCAGCGACTGAGCAGAGTCTCAGTGACCGGCAGCGACTGAGCAGAGTCTCAGCGACTGAGCAGAGTCTCAGCGACTGAGCAGAGTCTCAGCGACTGAGCAAAGTCTCAGCGACTGAGCAGAATCTCAGCGATTGAGCAGAGTCTCAGTGACTGAGCAGAGTCTCAGCGACTGGGCAGATTCTCAGTGACTCGCAGAGCAGAGTCTCAGCGACTGAGCAGAATCTCAGCGATTGAGCAGAGTCTCAGTGACTGAGCAGAGTCTCAGTGGCCGGCAGCGACGGAGCAGAGTCTCAGCTACTGAGCAGAGTCTCAGCGACTGAGCAGAGTCCCAGTGACCGGCAGCGACTGAGCAGAGTCTCAGTGACTGAGCAGAATCTCAGCGATTGAGCAGAGTCTCAGTGACTGAGCAGAGTCTCAGCGACTGGGCAGATTCTCAGTGACCGGCAGCGACTGAGCAGAGTCTCAGTGACTGAGCAGAGTCCCAGTGACTGGCAGCGACTGAGCAGAGTCTCAGTGACAGGCAGCGACTGAGCAGAGTCTCAGTGACTGGCAGCAACTGAGCAGAGTCTCAGTGACTGAGCAGAGTCTCAGTGGCCGGCAGCGACTGAGCAGAGTCTCAGCGACTGAGCAGAGTCTCAGTGACTGGCAGCGACTGAGCAGAGTCTCAGTGACCAGCAGCGACTGAGCAGAGTCTCAGTGACCTGCAGCGACTGAGCAGTCTCAGCGACTGAGCAGAGTCTCAGCGACTGAGCAGAGTCTCAGTGACTGGCAGCGACTGAGCAGAGTCTCAGTGACCAGCAGCGACTGAGCAGAGTCTCAGTGACCTGCAGCGACTGAGCAGTCTCAGCGACTGAGCAGAGTCTCAGCGACTGAGCAGAGTCTCAGTGACTGGCAGCGACTGAGCAGAGTCTCAGTGACCAGCAGCGACTGAGCAGAGTCTCAGTTACCGGCAGCGACTGAGCAGAGTCTCAGTGACTGAGCAGAGTCTCAGCGACTGAGCAGAGTCTCAGTGACCGGCAGCGACTGAGCAGAGTCTCAGCGACTGAGCAGAGTCTCAGCGACTGAGCAGAGTCTCAGCGACTGAGCAAAGTCTCAGCGACTGAGCAGAATCTCAGCGATTGAGCAGAGTCTCAGTGACTGAGCAGAGTCTCAGCGACTGGGCAGATTCTCAGTGACTGGCAGAGCAGAGTCTCAGCGACTGAGCAGAATCTCAGCGATTGAGCAGAGTCTCAGTGACTGAGCAGAGTCTCAGCGACTGAGCAGAGTCTCAGTGACCGGCAGCGACTGAGTAGAGTCTCAGTGACTGAGCAGAGTCTCAGTGACTGGCAGCAACTGAGCAGAGTCTCAGCGACTGAGCAGAGTCCCAGTGACAGGCAGCGTCTGAATAGAGTCTCAGCGATTGAGCAGAGTCTCAGTGACTGGCAGCGACTGAGTAGTGTCTCAGTGACTGAGCAGAGTCTGAGTGACCGGCAGCGACTGAGCAGAGTCTCAGTGACCGGCAGCGACTGAGCAGAGTCTCAGCGACTGAGCAGAATCTCAGCGATTGAGCAGAGTCTCAGTGACTGAGCAGAGTCTCAGTGACTGAGCAGAGTCCCAGTGACTGGCAGCGACTGAGCAGAGTCTCAGTGACAGGCAGCGACTGAGCAGAGTCTCAGTGACTGGCAGCAACTGAGCAGAGTCTCAGTGACCGGCAGCGACTGAGCAGAGTCTCAGCGACTGAGCAGAGTCTCAGCGACTGAGCAGAGTCCCAGTGACCGGCAGCGACTGAGCAGAGTCTCAGCCACTGAGCAGAGTCCATGACTGGCAGCGACTGAGCAGAGTCTCAGCGACTGAGCAGAGTCTCAGCGACTGAGCAGAGTGTCAGTGACTGGCAGCGACTGAGCAGAGTCTCAGCGACTGAGCAGAGTCTCAGTGACTGAGCAGAGTCTCAGTGACTGAGCAGATTCTCAGTGACCGGCAGCGACTGAGCAGAGTCTCAGTGACTGGCAGCGACTGAGCAGAGTCTCAGCGACTGAGCAGAATCTCAGCGATTGAGCAGTGTCTCAGTGACTGAGCAGAGTCTCAGCGACTGAGCAGAGTCTCAGTGACCGGCAGCGACTGGGTAGAGTCTCAGTGACTGAGCAGAGTCTCAGTGACTGGCAGCAACTGAGCAGAGTCTCAGCGACTGAGCAGAGTCTCAGTGACAGGCAGCGACTGAGTAGAGCCTCAGTGACTGAGCAGAGTCTCAGTGGCCGGCAGCGACTGAGCAGAGTCTCAGCGACTGAGCAGAGTCTCAGCGACTGAGCAGAGTCTCAGTGACTGGCAGCGACAGAGCAGAGTCCCAGTGACCGGCAGCGACTGAGCAGAGTCTCAGCGACTGAGCAGAGTCTCAGCGACTGAGCAGAGTCTCAGTGACTGGCAGCGACTGAGCAGAGTCTCAGCGACTGAGCAGAATCTCAGCGATTGAGCAGAATCTCAGTGACTGAGCAGATTCTCAGCGACTGGGCAGATTCTCAGTGACCGGCAGCGACTGAGTAGAGTCTCAGTGACTGAGCAGAGTCCCAGTGACTGGCAGCAACTGAGCAGAGTCTCAGCGACTGAGCAGAGTCTCAGTGACAGGCAGCGACTGAGTAGAGTCTCAGTGACTGAGCAGAGTCCCAGTGACTGGCAGCGACTGAGCAGAGTCTCAGCGACTGAGCAGAGTCTCAGTGACTGGCAGCGACTAAGCAGAGTCTCAGCGACTGAGTAGTGTCTCAGTGACTGGCAGCGACTGAGTAGTGTCTCAGTGACTGGCAGCGACTGAGCACAGTCTCAGCGACTGAGCAGAGTCTCAGTTACCGGCAGCGACTGAGCAGAGTCTCAGTGACTGAGCAGAGTCTCAGCGACTGAGCAGAGTCTCAGTGACCGGCAGCGACTGAGCAGAGTCTCAGCGACTGAGCAGAGTCTCAGCGACTGAGCAAAGTCTCAGCGACTGAGCAGAATCTCAGCGATTGAGCAGAGTCTCAGTGACTGAGCAGAGTCTCAGCGACTGGGCAGATTCTCAGTGACTGGCAGCGACTGAGCAGAGTCTCAGCGACTGAGCAGAATCTCAGCGATTGAGCAGAGTCTCAGTGACTGAGCAGAGTCTCAGCGACTGAGCAGAGTCTCAGTGACCGGCAGCGACTGAGTAGAGTCTCAGTGACTGAGCAGAGTCTCAGTGACTGGCAGCAACTGAGTAGAGTCTCAGCGATTGAGCAGAGTCTCAGTGACCCGCAGCGACTGAGCAGAGTCTCAGTGACTGGCAGCGACTGAGTAGTGTCTCAGTGACTGAGCAGTGTCTGAGTGACCGGCAGCGACTGAGCAGAGTCTCAGTGACCGGCAGCGACTGAGCAGAGTCTCAGCGACTGAGCAGAATCTCAGCGATTGAGCAGAGTCTCAGTGACTGAGCAGAGTCTCAGTGACTGAGCAGAGTCCCAGTGACTGGCAGCGACTGAGCAGAGTCTCAGTGACAGGCAGCGACTGAGCAGAGTCTCAGTGACTGGCAGCAACTGAGCAGAGTCTCAGTGACCGGCAGCGACTGAGCAGAGTCTCAGCGACTGAGCAGAGTCTCAGCGACTGAGCAGAGTCCCAGTGACCGGCAGCGACTGAGCAGAGTCTCAGCGACTGAGCAGAGTCTCAGCGACTGAGCAGAGTCCATGACTGGCAGCGACTGAGCAGAGTCTCAGCGACTGAGCAGAGTCTCAGCGACTGAGCAGAGTGTCAGTGACTGGCAGCGACTGAGCAGAGTCTCAGCGACTGAGCAGAGTCTCAGTGACTGAGCAGAGTCTCAGTGACTGAGCAGATTCTCAGTGACCGACAGCGACTGAGCAGAGTCTCAGTGACTGGCAGCGACTGAGCAGAGTCTCAGCGACTGAGCAGAATCTCAGCGATTGAGCAGTGTCTCAGTGACTGAGCAGAGTCTCAGCGACTGAGCAGAGTCTCAGTGACCGGCAGCGACTGGGTAGAGTCTCAGTGACTGAGCAGAGTCTCAGTGACTGGCAGCAACTGAGCAGAGTCTCAGCGACTGAGCAGAGTCTCAGTGACAGGCAGCGACTGAGTAGAGCCTCAGTGACTGAGCAGAGTCTCAGTGGCCGGCAGCGACTGAGCAGAGTCTCAGCGACTGAGCAGAGTCTCAGCGACTGAGCAGAGTCTCAGTGACTGGCAGCGACTGAGCAGAGTCCCAGTGACCGGCAGCGACTGAGCAGAGTCTCAGCGACTGAGCAGAGTCTCAGCGACTGAGCAGAGTCTCAGTGACTGGCAGCGACTGAGCAGAATCTCAGCGATTGAGCAGAATCTCAGTGACTGAGCAGATTCTCAGCGACTGGGCAGATTCTCAGTGACCGGCAGCGACTGAGCAGAGTCTCAGTGACAGGCAGCGACTGAGTAGAGTCTCAGTGACTGAGCAGAGTCCCAGTGACTGGCAGCAACTGAGCAGAGTCTCAGCGACTGAGCAGAGTCTCAGTGACAGGCAGCGACTGAGTAGAGTCTCAGTGACTGAGCAGAGTCCCAGTGACTGGCAGCGACTGAGCAGAGTCTCAGCGACTGAGCAGAGTCTCAGTGACTGGCAGCGACTGAGCAGAGTCTCAGCGACTGAGTAGTGTCTCAGTGACTGGCAGCGACTGAGTAGTGTCCCAGTGACTGGCAGCGACTGAGCACAGTCTCAGCGACTGAGCAGAGTCTCAGCGACTGAGCAGTGTCTCAGTGACCGGCAGCGACTGAGCAAAGTCTCAGCGACTGAGCAGAGTCTCAGTGTCTGAGCAGAGTCTCAGTGACCGGCAGCGACTGAGCAGAGTCTCAGCGACTGAGCAGAGTCTCAGCGACTGAGCAGAGTCCCAGTGACTGAGCAGAGTCTCAGTGACTGGCAGCGACTGAGCAGAGTCTCAGCGACTGAGCAGAGTCTCAGTGACCGGCAGCGACTGAGCAGAGTCTCAGTGACCGGCAGCAACTGAGCAGAGTCTCAGTGACCGGCAGTGACTGAGCAGAGTCTCAGTGACTGGCAGCGACTGAGCAGAGTCTCAGTGACCGGCAGCAACTGAGCAGATTCTCAGTGACCGGCAGCAACTGAGCAGAGTCTCAGTGACTGAGCAGAGTCTCAGTGGCCGGCAGCGACTGAGCAGAGTCTCAGCTACTGAGCAGAGTCTCAGCGACTGAGCAGAGTCCCAGTGACCGGCAGCGACTGAGCAGAGTCTCAGTGACAGGCAGCGACTGAGCAGAGTCTCAGTGACTGGCAGCAACTGAGCAGAGTCTCAGTGACCGGCAGCGACTGAGCAGAGTCTCAGCGACTGAGCAGAGTCTCAGCGACTGAGCAGAGTCCCAGTGACCGGCAGCGACTGAGCAGAGTCTCAGCGACTGAGCAGAGTCTCAGCGACTGAGCAGAGTCCATGACTGGCAGCGACTGAGCAGAGTCTCAGCGACTGAGCAGAGTCTCAGCGACTGAGCAGAGTGTCAGTGACTGGCAGCGACTGAGCAGAGTCTCAGCGACTGAGCAGAGTCTCAGTGACTGAGCAGAGTCTCAGTGACTGAGCAGATTCTCAGTGACCGACAGCGACTGAGCAGAGTCTCAGTGACTGGCAGCGACTGAGCAGAGTCTCAGCGACTGAGCAGAATCTCAGCGATTGAGCAGTGTCTCAGTGACTGAGCAGAGTCTCAGCGACTGAGCAGAGTCTCAGTGACCGGCAGCGACTGGGTAGAGTCTCAGTGACTGAGCAGAGTCTCAGTGACTGGCAGCAACTGAGCAGAGTCTCAGCGACTGAGCAGAGTCTCAGTGACAGGCAGCGACTGAGTAGAGCCTCAGTGACTGAGCAGAGTCTCAGTGGCCGGCAGCGACTGAGCAGAGTCTCAGCGACTGAGCAGAGTCTCAGCGACTGAGCAGAGTCTCAGTGACTGGCAGCGACTGAGCAGAGTCCCAGTGACCGGCAGCGACTGAGCAGAGTCTCAGCGACTGAGCAGAGTCTCAGCGACTGAGCAGAGTGTCAGTGACTGGCAGCGACTGAGCAGAGTCTCAGCGACTGAGCAGAATCTCAGCGATTGAGCAGAATCTCAGTGACTGAGCAGATTCTCAGCGACTGGGCAGATTCTCAGTGACCGGCAGCGACTGAGCAGAGTCTCAGTGACAGGCAGCGACTGAGTAGAGTCTCAGTGACTGAGCAGAGTCCCAGTGACTGGCAGCAACTGAGCAGAGTCTCAGCGACTGAGCAGAGTCTCAGTGACAGGCAGCGACTGAGTAGAGTCTCAGTGACTGAGCAGAGTCCCAGTGACTGGCAGCGACTGAGCAGAGTCTCAGCGACTGAGCAGAGTCTCAGTGACTGGCAGCGACTGAGCAGAGTCTCAGCGACTGAGTAGTGTCTCAGTGACTGGCAGCGACTGAGTAGTGTCCCAGTGACTGGCAGCGACTGAGCACAGTCTCAGCGACTGAGCAGAGTCTCAGCGACTGAGCAGTTTCTCAGTGACCGGCAGCGACTGAGCAAAGTCTCAGCGACTGAGCAGAGTCTCAGTGACTGAGCAGAGTCTCAGTGACCGGCAGCGACTGAGCAGAGTCTCAGCGACTGAGCAGAGTCTCAGTGACAGGCAGCGACTGAGTAGAGTCTCAGTGACTGAGCAGAGTCCCAGTGACTGGCAGCGACTGAGCAGAGTCTCAGCGACTGAGCAGAGTCTCAGTGACTGGCAGCGACTGAGCAGAGTCTCAGCGACTGAGTAGTGTCTCAGTGACTGGCAGCGACTGAGTAGTGTCCCAGTGACTGGCAGCGACTGAGCACAGTCTCAGCGACTGAGCAGAGTCTCAGCGACTGAGCAGTGTCTCAGTGACCGGCAGCGACTGAGCAAAGTCTCAGCGACTGAGCAGAGTCTCAGTGACTGAGCAGAGTCTCAGTGACCGGCAGCGACTGAGCAGAGTCTCAGCGACTGAGCAGAGTCTCAGCGACTGAGCAGAGTCCCAGTGACTGAGCAGAGTCTCAGTGACTGGCAGCGACTGAGCAGAGTCTCAGCGACTGAGCAGAGTCTCAGTGACCGGCAGCGACTGAGCAGAGTCTCAGTGACCGGCAGCAACTGAGCAGAGTCTCAGTGACCGGCAGTGACTGAGCAGAGTCTCAGTGACTGGCAGCGACTGAGCAGAGTCTCAGTGACCGGCAGCAACTGAGCAGATTCTCAGTGACCGGCAGCAACTGAGCAGAGTCTCAGTGACTGAGCAGAGTCTCAGTGGCCGGCAGCGACTGAGCAGAGTCTCAGCTACTGAGCAGAGTCTCAGCGACTGAGCAGAGTCCCAGTGACCGGCAGCGACTGAGCAGAGTCTCAGTGACAGGCAGCGACTGAGCAGAGTCTCAGTGACTGGCAGCAACTGAGCAGAGTCTCAGTGACCGGCAGCGACTGAGCAGAGTCTCAGCGACTGAGCAGAGTCTCAGCGACTGAGCAGAGTCCCAGTGACCGGCAGCGACTGAGCAGAGTCTCAGCGACTGAGCAGAGTCTCAGCGACTGAGCAGAGTCCATGACTGGCAGCGACTGAGCAGAGTCTCAGCGACTGAGCAGAGTCTCAGCGACTGAGCAGAGTGTCAGTGACTGGCAGCGACTGAGCAGAGTCTCAGCGACTGAGCAGAGTCTCAGTGACTGAGCAGAGTCTCAGTGACTGAGCAGATTCTCAGTGACCGACAGCGACTGAGCAGAGTCTCAGTGACTGGCAGCGACTGAGCAGAGTCTCAGCGACTGAGCAGAATCTCAGCGATTGAGCAGTGTCTCAGTGACTGAGCAGAGTCTCAGCGACTGAGCAGAGTCTCAGTGACCGGCAGCGACTGGGTAGAGTCTCAGTGACTGAGCAGAGTCTCAGTGACTGGCAGCAACTGAGCAGAGTCTCAGCGACTGAGCAGAGTCTCAGTGACAGGCAGCGACTGAGTAGAGCCTCAGTGACTGAGCAGAGTCTCAGTGGCCGGCAGCGACTGAGCAGAGTCTCAGCGACTGAGCAGAGTCTCAGCGACTGAGCAGAGTCTCAGTGACTGGCAGCGACTGAGCAGAGTCCCAGTGACCGGCAGCGACTGAGCAGAGTCTCAGCGACTGAGCAGAGTCTCAGCGACTGAGCAGAGTGTCAGTGACTGGCAGCGACTGAGCAGAGTCTCAGCGAGTGAGCAGAATCTCAGCGATTGAGCAGAATCTCAGTGACTGAGCAGATTCTCAGCGACTGGGCAGATTCTCAGTGACCGGCAGCGACTGAGCAGAGTCTCAGTGACAGGCAGCGACTGAGTAGAGTCTCAGTGACTGAGCAGAGTCCCAGTGACTGGCAGCAACTGAGCAGAGTCTCAGCGACTGAGCAGAGTCTCAGTGACAGGCAGCGACTGAGTAGAGTCTCAGTGACTGAGCAGAGTCCCAGTGACTGGCAGCGACTGAGCAGAGTCTCAGCGACTGAGCAGAGTCTCAGTGACTGGCAGCGACTGAGCAGAGTCTCAGCGACTGAGTAGTGTCTCAGTGACTGGCAGCGACTGAGTAGTGTCCCAGTGACTGGCAGCGACTGAGCACAGTCTCAGCGACTGAGCAGAGTCTCAGCGACTGAGCAGTTTCTCAGTGACCGGCAGCGACTGAGCAAAGTCTCAGCGACTGAGCAGAGTCTCAGTGACTGAGCAGAGTCTCAGTGACCGGCAGCGACTGAGCAGAGTCTCAGCGACTGAGCAGAGTCTCAGCGACTGAGCAGAGTCCCAGTGACTGAGCAGAGTCTCAGTGACTGGCAGCGACTGAGCAGAGTCTCAGCGACTGAGCAGAGTCTCAGTGACCGGCAGCGACTGAGCAGAGTCTCAGTGACCGGCAGCAACTGAGCAGAGTCTCAGTGACCGGCAGCGACTGAGCAGATTCTCAGAGACTGGCAGCAACTGAGCAGATTCTCAGTGACCGGCAGCAACTGAGCAGAGTCTCAGTGACTGAGCAGAGTCTCAGTGGCCGGCAGCGACTGAGCAGAGTCTCAGCTACTGAGCAGAGTCTCAGCGACTGAGCAGAGTCCCAGTGACCGGCAGCGACTGAGCAGAGTCTCAGTGACCAGCAGCGACTGAGCAGTCTCGGTGACTGGCAGCGACTGAGCAGAGTCTCAGCGCCTGAGCAGAGTCCCAGTGACCGGCAGCGACTGAGCAGAGTCTCAGCGACTGAGCAGAATCTCAGCGACTGAGCAGAGTCTCAGCGACTGAGCAGAGTCCCAGTGACCGGCAGCGACTGAGCAGAGTCTCAGTGACTGAGCAGAATCTCAGCGATTGAGCAGAGTCTCAGTGACTGAGCAGAGTCTCAGCGACTGGGCAGATTCTCAGTGACCGGCAGCGACTGAGCAGAGTCTCAGTGACTGAGCAGAGTCCCAGTGACTGGCAGCGACTCAGCAGAGTCTCAGCGACTGAGCAGAGTCTCAGTGCCTGGCAGCGACTGAGCAGAGTCTCAGCGACTGAGCAGAGTCTCAGTGCCTGGCAGCGACTGAGCAGAGTCTCAGTGACCAGCAGCGACTGAGCAGAGTCTCAGTGACCGGCAGCGACTGAGCAGTCTCAGCGACTGAGCAGAGTCTCAGCGACTGAGCAGAGTCTCAGTGACTGGCAGCGACTGAGCAGAGTCTCAGTGACCAGCAGCGAGTGAGCAGAGTCTCAGTTACCGGCAGCGACTGAGCAGAGTCTCAGTGACTGAGCAGAGTCTCAGCGACTGAGCAGAGTCTCAGTGACCGGCAGCGACTGAGCAGAGTCTCAACGACTGAGCAGAGTCTCAGCGACTGAGCAGAGTCTCAGCGACTGAGCAAAGTCTCAGCGACTGAGCAGAGTCTCAGCGACTGAGCAGAGTCTCAGCGACTGAGCAAAGTCTCAGCGACTGAGCAGAATCTCAGCGATTGAGCAGAGTCTCAGTGACTGAGCAGAGTCTCAGCGACTGGGCAGATTCTCAGTGACTGGCAGCGACTGAGCAGAGTCTCAGCGACTGAGCAGAATCTCAGCGATTGAGCAGAGTCTCAGTGACTGAGCAGAGTCTCAGCGACTGAGCAGAGTCTCAGTGACCGGCAGCGACTGAGTAGAGTCTCAGTGACTGAGCAGAGTCTCAGTGACTGGCAGCAACTGAGCAGAGTCTCAGCGACTGAGCAGAGTCCCAGTGAGAGGCAGCGACTGAGTAGAGTCTCAGCGGTTGAGCAGAGTCTCAGTGACCGGCAGCGACTGAGCAGAGTCTCAGTGACTGGCAGCGACTGAGTAGTGTCTCAGTGACTGAGCAGAGTCTGAGTGACCGGCATCGACTGAGCAGAGTCTCAGTGACCGGCAGCGACTGAGCAGAGTCTCAGCGACTGAGTAGTGTCTCAGTGACTGGCAGCGACTGAGCAGAGTCTCAGTGACCGGCAGAGACTGAGCAGAGTCTCAGCGACTGAGCAGAATCTCAGCGATTGAGCAGAGTCTCAGTGACTGAGCAGAGTCTCAGTGACTGGGCAGATTCTCAGTGACCGGCGGCGACTGAGCAGAGTCTCAGTGACCGGCAGCGACTGAGTAGAGTCTCAGTGACTGAGCAGAGTCCCAGTGACTGGCAGCGACTGAGCATAGTCTCAGTGACTGGCAGCGACTGAGCAGAGTCTCAGCGACTGAGCAGAATCTCAGCGATTGAGCAGAGTCTCAGTGACTGAGCAGAGTCTCAGCTACTGAGCAGAGTCTCAGTGACCGGCAGCGACTGAGTAGAGTCTCAGTGACTGAGCAGAGTCTCAGTGACTGGCAGCAACTGAGCAGAGTCTCAGCGACTGAGCAGAGTCCCAGTGACAGGCAGCGACTGAGTAGAGTCTCAGCGATTGAGCAGAGTCTCAGTGACCGGCAGCGACTGAGCAGAGTCTCAGTGACTGGCAGCGACTGAGTAGTGTCTCAGTGACTGAGCGGAGTCTGAGTGATCGGCAGCGACTGAGCAGAGTCTCAGTGACCGGCAGCGACTGAGCAGAGTCTCAGCGACTGAGTAGTGTCTCAGTGACTGGCAGCGACTGAGCAGAGTCTCAGTGACCGGCAGCGACTGAGCAGAGTCTCAGCGACTGAGTAGTGTCTCAGTGACTGGCAGCGACTGAGCAGAGTCTCAGTGACCGGCAGCGACTGAGCAGAGTCTCAGCGACTGAGCAGAATCTCAGCGATTGAGCAGAGTCTCAGTGACTGAGCAGAGTCTCAGTGACTGGGCAGATTCTCAGTGACCGGCGGCGACTGAGCAGAGTCTCAGTGACCGGCAGCGACTGAGTAGAGTCTCAGTGACTGAGCAGAGTCCCAGTGACTGGCAGCGACTGAGCAGAGTCTCAGTGACCGGCAGCGACTGAGCAGAGTCTCAGCGACTGAGCAGAATCTCAGCGATTGAGCAGAGTCTCAGTGACTGAGCAGAGTCTCAGTGACTGGGCAGATTCTCAGTGACCGGCGGCGACTGAGCAGAGTCTCAGTGACCGGCAGCGACTGAGTAGAGTCTCAGTGACTGAGCAGAGTCCCAGTGACCGGCAGCGACTGAGCAGAGTCTCAGCAACTGAGCAGAGTCTCAGCGACTGAGTAGAGTCTCAGTGACTGAGCAGAGTCCCAGTGACTGGCAGCGACTGAGCAGAGTCTCAGTGACTGAGCAGAGCCCCAGTGACTGGCAGCGACTGAGCAGAGTCTCAGTGACTGGCAGCGACTGAGCAGAGTCTCAGCGACTGAGTAGTGTCTCAGTGACTGGCAGCGACTGAGCAGAGTCTCAGTGACCGGCAGCGACTGAGCAGAGTCTCAGCGACTGAGTACTGTCTCAGTGACCGGCAGCGACTGAGCAGAGTCCCAGTGACCGGCAGCGACTGAGCAGAGTCTCAGCGACTGAGCAGAGTCTCAGTGACCGGCAGCGACTGAGCAGAGTCTCAGTGACTGAGCAGAGTCTCAGTGACCGGCAGCGACTGAGCAGAGTCTCAGCGACTGAGCAGAGTCTCAGTGACCGGCAGCGACTGAGCAGAGTCTCAGCGACTGGGCAGAGTAACAGTGACCGGCACCGACTGAGCAGAATCTCAGCGACTGGGCAGAGTCACAGTGACCGGCAGCGACTGAGCAGAGTCTCAGCGACTGAGCAGAGTCTTAGTGACTGTCAGGCTGAACTGAGCCCTGTGGTGTTGGGTGCTCTAACGTACAGACGAACCAACACGGTTGCGATTGGTACAACGCAGTTTTATTCCAACTAGTTATTTACACATCTGACTTGGTACTCAGCACGTGGTTGCTGTGTGAGTGTCTTCTTAATGAGGTCCTGGCCTTGTCCTGTCTCCAGATGGTCTGGCCAGCAGGTGTCGTGTTTCTTGTCTTTCCTGTGTCTGCTCTTGTCTGTGATTGGCTGTCGTGTTATGTGTGCTAATTAGTCTGTTGGTTTGTCTATCATGATGTGTGTTGTGATGTGTGTTTCAATATCATGACATCCCCCCCTTTTTTTTTTACAAATTATGTGCCTACGTGGTTATAAATATAAATGTGTCCTGAGTGCAGCTCAAGGTGTGTGTGCGTGATATTTACAGCATGTACATGTGGCGTAACTATATACAAGGGGCGATGTCAGGTGTGACATGCTAACGAGGTTGTACCATAACAAAAGAAGAACGTTGAAATTTGGACCGATCAAACGAGGCCTGGAACGATAAAACAGTGACATTTTACAATCCAGTAGTTGCTAAAATTTGGCGTGTGAACAGTCTCATAAGTCCAGTCTAGTAGGTGGGCGACGAATTCGGGTTGACCGCCTCAAGGGTGGGTCGAGAACCACCGGCTGTGGTGCAAGCCTGGCCACGGGCGCGACAGAAGGGGCATGGTATATGGCAGCTCCACGAAGTCACTATCAGGAACCAGTGGAGGACACGGCGTCTGTGTATGGTTCCGTTGCGAGCGACGAAGTAGGCGAAGGGCTTGGCGATTGCGCCTACGCACGGATCCATCCGGCATGCGTACCAGGAACGAGCGGGGAGCCACGCATCGGAGAACTTCGGCAGGTGCTGACCAGCCACCGTCTGGTAGGTGAATGCGGACGTTGTCTCCAGGGGCCAGGGAGGGAAGATCAGTTGCTCTTGTGTCGTACGATCTCTTCTGGAGATCGCGCTGCAGTTGCATCCAATGCAGTACCGGAGCATGGTCTATTGTTGGTGCCAGGATGGAAGGCACAGTGGTTCTGAGGTCGCGACCCATCAGCAGCTGTGCTGGCGAGAGACCCATGGCTAGTGGGGCCGAGCGATAGGCCAGCAGGGCGAGGTAGAAGTCCGATCCGGCAGCAGCAGCCTTGCAGAGGAGCCGCTTGGCAATGTGAACGCCCTTCTCCGCCTTTCCATTGGACTGGGGATGCAGAGGGCTGGACGTCACGTGTGTGAAGCCATACGAGGCCGCAAAGGACGACCATTCATGGCTGGCAAAACAGGGCCCATTGTCCGACATGACAGTCATCGGAATGCCGTGGCAAGCAAAGGTGTCTTTGCAGGCCCTGATGACAGCAGACGACGTGAGATCGTGCAGGCGTATGACTTCTGGGTAATTGGAGAAGTAGTCCACTACGATAACATAGTCCATGCCAAGCGTGTGAAATAGGTCGACACCCACCTTCGCCCAGGGGGACGTCACCAGCTCATGGGGCAGAAGCGTCTCAGGAGGTTGCGCCGGCTGAAACCTTTGGCAGGTTGTACAGTTGATCACCATGTTGGCAATATCGTCACTGATGCCCGGCCAGTATACCGCCTCTCGGGCCCTCCGTCTGCACTTCTCGACCCCCAAGTGGCCTTCGTGTATTTGATCGAGAACCAGCTGGCGCATACTGTGCGGAATCACGATCTGGTCCAGCTTGAGAAGGATCCCATCAATGATGGCTAGGTCGTCTCGTACATTATAGAACTGCGGGCACTGCCCTTTGAGCTATCCTCCCGTCATGTGGCGCATCACTCGCTGTAAAAGGGGGTCAGCCGCTGTCTCTCGGCGGATGCGGGCCAGACTGGAGTCGTCAGCCGGCAGATTTGCCGCTGTCAAGGCCACCTGTGCCTCGACCTGACATACGAACCCCTCCGCATCTGGTGGCGTGCTCACTGCTCTGGATAGGGCATCCGCCACGATGAGGTCCTTCCCTGGAGTGTAGACCAGTTGGAAGTCGTACCTCCTGAGTTTAAGTAGGATGCGTTGGAGGCGAGGGGTCATCTCGTTCAGGTCCTTGTTTATTATGCTGACCAGGGGGCGGTGGGCAGTTTCGACCGTGAACCGTGGAAGACCATAGACGTAATCGTGGAACTTGTCGAAACCGGTTAGCAAGCCCAGGCATTCATTTTCGATTTGCGCGTAGCGCTGCTCTGTGGGGTCATGGCCCGCGATGCATAGGCAACCGGGGCCCATGACGACGTGTCATCCCTCTGCAGGAGCACTGCTCCAATGCCGGATTGGCTGGCATCAGTTGAGATTTTGGTGGGACGAGACGTGTCGAAGAACGCCAACACTGGTGCCGTGGTGAGTTTGCGTTTGAGTTCCTCCCACTCCAGCTGGTGTGTGTGCTGCCACTGGAACTCTGTAGATTTTTTGACGAGGTGGCGCAGAGTCGTTGTGTGGGAGGCAAGGTTGGGAATGAATTTCCCTAGGAAGTTGACCATTCCAAGGAAGTGTAGGATAGCCTTCTTGTCGGCCGGCTGCGGCATGGCTGTGATGGCGCTCACCTTGTCTGCATCCGGACGGACCCCTGACCGGGAGATATGGTCCCCCAGGAACTTCAATTCGGTCTGGCCAAAGGCGCACTTGGCTCGGTTGAGGCGCAGGCCTTCTTCCCGTATGCGGGCAAAAACGCGTTGGAGACGATGCATGTGTTCCTGCGGTGTGGTGGACCAGATGGTGACATCGACCACATATACGCGCACTCCTTCGATGCCTTCCATCATCTGCTCCATGATTCTGTGGAAGACCTCGGATGCCGAAATGATGCCAAATGGCATCCGGTTGTAGCAGAATCTGCCGAAAGGGGTGTTGAAGGGGACCCGACGGGTCTAGTTCGATCTGCCAAAATCCTTTAGAAGCATCCAGTTTCGTGAATATCTTCGCTTGGGCCATTTCACTGGTGATCTCCTCCCGTTTGGGTATGGGATAATGTTCCCGCATAATGTTATTATTGAGGTCTTTGGGGTTTATACAGATGCGGAGCTCGCCAGAGGGCTTCTTGACACACACCATGGAGCTGACCCATGGCGTGGGCTCCGTGACCCTGGATAGGACCCCTTGGTCCTCGAGATCCTGCAGCTGCAGCTTGAGGCGGTCTTTAAGTGGCGCAGGAACCCTGCGAGCTGCGTGAACGACCGGGATGGCGTCCGGTTTGAGGCAAATTCGGTAGGTGTATGGCAGTGTTCGAATGCCTCCTGGTTGTGGGCGAGGAGCGATTGGAGCTGTGCGTTGAACTCTGCTTCCAGGAAGTCAGACGTTCCGTCTGGAGAGCGAGAGAGAATTTGTTGCACAAGGTGGAGAGCCTTACATGCCTGTGCACCCAGCAGGGACTCCTTCGATGAGCCAACTATCTCGAACGAGAGTGTGGCCGTGTGTGTTTTGTGTGTCACCTGGAGCTGGCAGGATCCCATGGCCGGGATAACGTTCCCGTTGTAGTCGACCATCTTGCACTGGGATGGCTGGATTGGTGGTCTGACCTTCATGGCATAGAATGCTGACCATGCTATGAGGTTGGCGGAGGCACCAGTGTCCAGGCGGAAAGTGATCGGCGATCGGTTGACCGTCAGGGTGGCACTCCATTCATCGGCCGGATTGATGGTGTTGACCCGGTTCACATCAATGACCGCAACCCGGAAGGCGTCTTGGTCATCTGTGTCGTCGGTTTGGATGTCGTGATGTGGTGGCTGGATGGTCCGCACGTGTCTGCGAGGTTGTCGGAGATGTGGAAGATCCACAGGTTGAGCCACTCGACAGTAGGCAACGTAGTGGCCCATCCTGCCCCAGCGTAGGCATTGTCAGGTTTTTGCAGGACATTGCCCTTTTAAATGTGCAGCTCCACAGTTGCCGCACGTCATGGCGTTCATTACGCCACTGCGCATGCGCAGTTCGGTCTTGCGTCGGGCGTGCCTGCGCAGCACGTCCATCAGTGTTGCCGTAGGTTTTGCCGTGCACAAACGCGGGAGGCCTCAAAATGCGCGCAAAACGGCCACCCTCGTCCGGGCCGCGGGCCGGGAGAAACTCGATTGCCTCGATGCGTTCGGCCTCGTGGGCGGCCTGGCTTGCCGATTCGATCGCTTGGGACCCCCTCCGTGCCGATTCGGTCGCCTGAAATTGGGCATAGCGGCTGGTCGCATTTTCATGCAGAACACAGGCTTCAACTGCAGATGCTAAGGTCAGGCCTTTAATTTTTAGAAGCTGCTGGCGTAGGCCACTGGAGGCAACGCCAAAAACGATCTGGTCCCGGATCATGGACTCTGAGGTGGTGCCGTAACCGCAGGACTGCGCGAGTATGCGGAGGTGCGTCAGGAAGGACTGAAAGAGCTCATCCTTACCTTGTAGGCGCTGCTGAAAGATATACCTCTCAATGCTTTCATTGACCTCAACGTTGAAGTGCTGGTCGAGCTTGAGGAGGACCGTGTCATATTTAGATTTGTTCTCGCCTTCCGCGAACACCAAGGAGTTGTATACCTCGATGGCATGCTGACCTGCGGTAGTGAGGAGCATGGCAATCTTTGTTTCATCCGAGGTGCCCTGTTTTTCGTTGGCTCACATGAACCATTCGAATCGCTGCTTGAAGAGCTTCCAATTGGTGCCCAGGTTCCCAGCGACTTGCATCGGCTGCGGTTTGTTGTGGGTGTCCATGGCGCAGGATGGCAGATTTGCCGGTAAGTATCGATTCACTCACTGGTACCATGTGGTGTTGGGTGCTCTGAGGTACAGACGAACCAACATGGTTGCGATTGGTACAACGCAGTTTTATTCCAACTAGTTATTTACACATCTGACTTGGTACTCAGCACGTGGTTGCTGTGTGAGTGTCTTCTTAATGAGGTCCTGGCCTTGTCCTGTCTCCAGATGGACTGGCCAGCAGGTGTCGTGTTTCTTGTCTTATACTGTGTCTGCTCTTGTCTGTGATTGGCTGTCGTGTTATGTGTGCTAATTGGTCTGTTGGTCTGTCTATCATGATGTGTGTGTTGTGATGTGTGTTTGAATATCATGACAAGCCCGATTCATTCCTGTCTGTTTAAAAACACCAAACCAGTGTTTGGGGGGGGACTGGTTCCCTCCTGTTTTGCAGCTGCTTCCCAATCTCCGCACACTCACCTACTGTTCCATTTTGATCCGATTGAATTGTAACCGGGCCAGAACTTCACACAATCCATCAGCAGCTTCTCCAGTTATCTGCCAGGAATCTCCCTCAATTTTTTGAATTTAGTTAGGTGGGGCTTGACTGCTTTCAGTTTCAGCGATCTTTGTAACAAACATTAAAACATTCCCCCACCGGTCCAGAGTCAATGAATTGTAGCTTTGTGGATTCAATGCTGAAAAGGATTAAAGTGTTTTACATTTTGGCGTGAGCTGATTAACCCCAATGCAACTAAACTTCACACAAAACATATTTAATTCTCGATTTAAGACGATTAGCACTGATTGGCGCTTTTACAAAGAATCGGATTTGACGCTAAGCCTGGCTGTTTCCTGTCCTGAAGCCAGCAGTTGTCTGAAGTCCGCTCATTCATTATCTTGTGGTTTACTCCCAATGTAAGAAAACGCCGAGTGGTATTAATTATCCCGTTTCTAAACGGAAATCTCCAGCGATGTTTATAGATTCTAAGCCTCTAACTTCAGAATATTAACATCAAAAACGCTTAACCCAGCGGTGGAGTAGGAATCTTACCCTCTGGCCACTGTTGGCACTTAGTTGTAACCCGCACAGGGCTGATGGGATAGGGATGATCCACTACCCCGTGGATTTATTTTAGTTTATTGATAGTTCATTTGTACAAAAAAAACAATCCAATTACAAAGCAATTCCATTTTTAAAAACCGGCAACATTACAATAAGGTCACAGACGTTCCGGGCAGGATTCGCTGTTGGCTGACGCCGAAATTGGCAAACGCGATTGGGGTGGAGAATAGGTTCCGATGCTAAAATCGCAGCAGGGGCCGGTTTGACGGCAAATTGCAATTCTCTGTTACTGTGACAGCGGTGTTAATGCGATCCAGAACACACATACAGTAAACACAGTTTGCATGTCATTAGCGGGCCCGACCCGGTATTCTCCGTGGCCTCCGTGATGCTCACCTCCAATGGGCTGATTTCCCAACAGCGCGGTTCACTTGTGTTGTTAAAAATTGTGAAACCGGCATCATGCTGCTGAGGGAGAGAGATACGGGACGTGTCCAACATGGCCAGAGTGTGCAGACAGCTGGGCCACTGGTTGGGGGGGGGGGGCTTCTCCCAATACTGGAGGAGGGGAGGATAACGGGGGTGTGTGTGTGGAGATGGGCTGTGGGATCACAGTGGACAAGCACAAACCAGCATTGCCGCAGCCGGAAGGCAGCCATGCAGCTACACATGCCGCTGTCAGCCCACTGTGAACTTAGTGCCATGGGTCGTATAATTGTCCCCTCAGAGTCCCCCCCCACCCCAACCCCCCCCCCCCCCCCCCCCATCCCCCCCACCCCCCAGGTGCCCTCTGGCCCCAGCACGCTCCAGCACAACCAGTGCCAACTTGCTGGCTGGGATGAGTGTGTGTGGGGATTGTAATGTGTATATGCGGCTGCAGCTTGTCAGCCTCCCAAGTGTCAATCCCGGACCCGGTGAATCCCGCTTCATATCTCATTGGAATCGATTGTGTTCCACGTGGCACCGGTGCTAGCCACTTCACCATTGCTGCATCGGTCCAGGTTCGGCGACAGTTTTGCTGTTGTGAAAGTCCAGGAATTCTGCGTCGGCATCAATAGAAATGGGGAATCCCAGCCAACATTTTACAAAGAAGACAAACCAAATCACAGAACAATGACATAAACCAAAAAACAGGCAGCAGTACAATGAAGGTGCCAGCATCCAAATCAACCCGCCTTTCCCTCCGTCCCTCCCTCCCTCCCTCACAGTTCCCGGCAGCAGACTCAAATTAGTGAAAGGGGATGATGCAACAATGCACAGGAATGTCACTGGCATGGAGCACAGCGGAAGAGCGAGGGAGCGCCCTCCTCCAAGGGTAAAGACAGGGATAAAGGGCTGTAGCTGACAAGCACACTGCCTCCAAATAGTCACAGTGCAGAATTAACAATACAATAAATAAGGATACCAGTATCTAAATCAACCCACCACTCCCTCCCACTCCCACATCACCCGGCCGCAGGGTACGGCAGAAGAATGAGGGAGCACCCCATTCAGGGACCCTAGCCACAGGCAAAAGGGGCAGTAGCTGACAAACACATGGCCTCCAGACATCGAGCAAGACACAATTAACAGTCCATTAAATCTCCCTCCCTCCTGCAGCCCCAGCAGTAGATCCGCATCAGTGGAAAGTCGCTCAACCACTCCACTGGAAAAGTCACACCATCACAGAGCACGGCAGAAGAGAGAAAGAGAGCAGCCCCCCCCCCAAGCCTCTCTCCAGCACTGGCAGTGATTCCAGAAACTCCGGACGATCAGAAGCAAGAGGGGCAGCAGCAGAAAAGCCCACAGTCTCTATGTAGTAAACAGTAAACAACAACATTACAATAACAAGCAAACAAATTCCAAACATGAAAAAATAAGCAGACAACAATACAAAATAACACCAGCATTTTACACTGCTTCCAAACTGGGAGCAGTAAATAGTCACCAGCACATTAAAATCATCATTAGTCCACAGGGTATCTCGACACAACCTTCAAGTTGTTCAATGGAATCGGGCCACCACCCTTCCGTTCCTGCAGTATTGGCATGTGATCACCTGACACCAACGAGTCCAAGGTCTGTGCCATAGGAATAAAGGAGACAGGAGCAAGCAACTCATATTTTATCCCACTCTTCTGAAATTCTTAAGCTGCATCCTTTGTTTCCAAGTCCCTTCCCTGTTTGATACATTCAGAACGTTTGAATCACTTTTAATTGTGTTTCCATTTCCAGGTTTTTGATGTACATTGGCAATTGCATTGGTTTTAGCGCTAAGTTCTGAGGTGGGACACACTGGATTTCCTGCTTTTTCTCACTGATATAGCTCCGCCAACGAGTACTTAAAATTTCCCATCTTTCAGGGAGGTTTATTCTGAATCCCCTGGAATTATATGAACATATAAGAACATATAAGAATTAGGAGCAGGATTAGGCAATTTAGCTCCTTGAGCTTGCTCTGCATTCAATACGATCATGGCTGATCTCATCTCGGCCTCAACTCCACTTTCCTGCCCGTTCTCCATAACCCTTCACCCCATTACTAATTATAATAATAATCTTTATTGTCACAAGTCGGCTTACATTAATACTGCAATGAAGTTACTGTGAAAAGCCCAAAGTCACCACACATTCCAGCGCCTGTTAAAATCTGTCGATCGCATCCTTAAATTTAATCAATGTCCTGGCATCCGCTGCACTCTTGGGTAGTGAATTCCATAGATTCACTACCCTTTGAGAGAAGTAATTTCTCCTCATCTCTGTTTTAAATCTGCTACCTCTTAGCCTAAAACTATGATCTCTTGTTTAGATTGTCCCGGAAGAGGAAACATCCGCTGTACTTCCAATTTGTCAATGCCTTTTATCATCTTATGTACCTAAATAAGATCTACTCTCATTCTTTGAAACTCGAGAGAGTATAGGCCGAAACTGTTCAATCTCTCTTCATAAGACAAACCCGTCATCTCTGGAATCTACCTAGTGAACCTCCTCTGACCAGCCTCTATGCAATTACATCCCTCCTCAAGTAAGGGGACCAAAACTGTACACAGTACTCCAGGTGCGGTCTCACCATTGCCTTGTGTAGTTGCAGCAACACTTTCCTACTTTTATACTCAATTCCTTTAGCAAAATTCAATTTGCCTTCCTTATTACCTGCTATACCTGCATACCAGTGAAGAGGGAAATTTGGGCATCTTTAGGTATTACAGTGTAACACGTTTAAAAACTGTAGTTCCATTATTTACTGGGGAAGTGCAAAACCTTAATTCGGACTGTGGGAACTGCCAATCGTCACAGATACTACAAAGACCCAATTTGTCTCTGAGGGGCCAGCTTTCAGACATGAAATCCGCAGGTGTTAACCTCAAGGTCTGTTCTAGAATGTTACACGCTGTACCATTTGCTATGGCTCCAATATGTCTGCAGAATACAGCAGAGCGGGCTGATGGATAGTATCCATTGCTCGAGAGGAGCCATCAAACAGCAGGGAGGCAAATGATTGACAGCTACATCCCAGATATCGGATCACCAATACACTAATTGCGAGACAGTCAATAATATCCTTGAATCTCGCTTTGTGGTGTCCCAATTTGGAATGCCAATAGCCCTTGCTATAGATTGTAATAAAGGACTAGTTACTTTATTCCAATAGTCTTCATCTGGTTTCTCATGAATGGTAGGGTGAAGTACACTAAGGTTGAATAGCTGCACTTATCTCTGTAAAAGTTGTGTATCAGGGAATCATAGAATTCATAGAGTCATAGAAGTTACAGTGCAGAAGGAGGCCATTCGGCCCATCAAGTCTGCACCGGCCCTTAGAAAGAGCACCTTACCCAAGCCCACATCTTCACCCTATCCCCGTAACCCAGTAACCCCATCAAACATTTTTGACACTAAGGGCAATTTAGCATGGCCAATCCTCCTAACCTGCACAT
The DNA here is from genome assembly GCF_047496885.1 of Scyliorhinus torazame. Lineage (NCBI taxonomy): Eukaryota > Metazoa > Chordata > Chondrichthyes > Carcharhiniformes > Scyliorhinidae > Scyliorhinus > Scyliorhinus torazame. Next base: position 108,430,701 of record NC_092720.1, on the reverse strand, counting down.
CTTTGGACTGTGGGAGGAAACCGGAGCACCCGGACTTAGGGATGGCCAATCAGAGCAGTTCATTTTGTAGATTTTGAAATGCCCATCTAATTGTCTAAATCTCCTGCCTCCACACCCCCCTCCAATATCAACTCTTTTTTATCTCCCATGTGACAAATACGTGTATTACAAGAGTACAAGACTCTTGTAATAATTTTCTAAAAACATCTGGGTCATAATGGTCATAAAAGTGGGCAGCACGGTAGCATGGTGGTTAGCACAATTGCTTCACAGCTCCAGGGTCCCAGGTTCGATTCCGGCTTGGGTCACTGTCTGTGTGGAGTCTGCACATCCTCCCCGTTTCCTCCGGGTGCTCCGGTTTCCTCCCACAGTCCAAAGATGTGCAGGTTAGGTGGATTGGCCATGATAAATTGCCCTTAGTGTCCAAAATTGCACTTAGTGTTGGTGGGATTACTGGGTTATGGGGATAGGGTGGAGGTGTGACCTTGGGTAGGGTGCTCTTTCCAAGAGCCGGTGCAGACCCGATGGGCCGAATGGCCTCCTTCTGCACTGTAAATTCTATGATAATCTATGAAAGTGCACGTGGAGATTCCTGAGGGGGTTTTAACCCCAAACTTGGATGGTTTGGACATGGGTAAGACGATAAATTTAGTCAGCGGGGTTCTCTGTTCCTGAGACTAAGTGTTAATGCCGATGAAGGAATCGCGAACTTCCACAACATTAAAACTGCCTTCTCACCTGGACCAATTCAACTACTGTTAAGCGGCTAGCATGGCGCCACGTGGAACATAATCGATTCCAATGAGAAACAGTGCGGGATTCGCTGGGTCCGAGATTGACACTCAGGAGGCTGACAAGCTGTAGCCGCACATACACACTGCACTCCCCACTCTCACCATCCCAGCCAACAGGATGGCAGCGAGGAGGGCAGCTCCATGATTTACGGACGCCAAGCTGGAGACCCTCCTGGATGCGATAGGGGAGAGGCAATTGACCCTGTGCCCTGGCCCAGGAAAGAGAATGCCAGCTGCTGCCATTCGTCACGACTAGGCGCAGGTGGCAGAGGTGGTCAAAGCCGTGTACAACACCGTCTGGACCGACCAGCAGTGCCATAAAAAACTCAGGATGGGACAGGGTGAATAGGCAGCACTGCGTCCTTGGCACTAACCCGCTCACAGAGGGACCACAGACACCAAAGAAAAGGGAGTTGGGGGAGGGGTGTGGAGGGGGGACAGAATAGAGAGGCACATAAGCTGACCACATCCCATGCCCCCTCCCCCCCAATGGACCAAAAGTTTGTAAATACAGGCAACAAAATAAGAAAAACCAGCCGACGATGTAACATATGTATCACTATACTACCCCACTATGTTCAGGATTGAGGAATAAAGTAACATTATTTACAACAATATGTACACAGCAGCAGTAGTTCACCACTGCTTCCTACACTAACTCGTACCACACTGGCCAGCTCTATTTATACAGGTAAAACTGCAACTGAATTCCCGGCCTCCCCTCATTGGAGGAGCTCATACTCCTGAAGAGTTATGGGATCGCCACTTCCGTGCTCGATGGGCACCACAGGGGTTGGACTGTTTTATCAAACCTTCTTTGCACAATTTGATTTGATGTTTTTAAGTTTCTGTTCCTCTTTATTCTTTTTGGGCTGTGCTCCTTTTAGGGCGGCCCGTTTTAATTTGTCCCTCAGTTACTTTCTGTTCTTCTATTTAGTTGATTGGCTCTATAATACATTATGGGATATCCAATAGTCCCCGGCCAATAGTATTCAGGCGGGTTATAACAGGGGAGTTGGGGTTAGGAGGCTGTATCAGATGTGGGGCTGTTATAAACTGTAACTGGTGTGCACAGATTTGTTCATGTTTATTTTTATTGTGTATAAAAATAAAACAATTTCAACAAGAAAGGAGTGGAGGTGGCCTGCTGTGGTTCCTGCCCTGTAACCTGGGTCCCCTTTGGTGGCCATCTTCTGGGGTGACCGGGCCTGGTTGAGCCCGGCTGCTGCTCTTGTGTCCAAGGTGGAGTTGTCCCGCCCTGTTCTGCCCACTGCCCACCAGATGCATCAGGGACAGGAGGGAGGTGAGTCCGAGGCGCTGTGGTGTTTGGCACCACACCTCTGGTAGTAACTGGCATGGGTTCCATCAGCCCCTCCTCCCTTGGGGTGCCTGATGACCCCCGGGCTGCTCGTCGGGGCAGGGGTTTGAGGGGAGCTAACCCCTGAGGCTCCCCTGCCACCTACAACTGCCAGTTCTGGAGGCTCCCCAGGGTCTCAATGCTCACAGCCATGAAACACAAGGAGTGTACCACCTCCATCTGGAATTACGCTAGATCACCCAGGAACTGTGCCGCCACCCTCTGGGTCTGTGCCACATCAGCCAGTTACTGCGCCACCTCCCTCTGGGTCTGTGTCAAATTATCCAGTGACTGTGCCACCTCCCTTTGTGCCTGGCTCAGGTGAGCCAGTGGCTGGCAATGCCGCTGGTGTCCTCAGCCATGACCCGCTGTGCTTGGGCCACGCTCCGGAGCACCGGGGACAGGGCAGCCCTGACCTGTGCCACGGCCACAGCCCGCACAGAGTGCCCCAGGCCTTAGACATCCTGATCCGTGGCTGATACCTTCGTCACAAAGGCCTCCATGGTGGACGCCACCCATGTGGTGTTGGCCTGAATGGCATGCATGGTCGGCACCTCATCCTACCCCTGCAGGTGGTTGGCCTCCTCCAACTGCACCTGCAGGCGCTGGATGATTGTTGGTCCCTGGCTCTGTGACTGAATCTCCACTATCGATGGGAGAGCCCTTTCCAGAAGCCCCAAACCCATCTGGATGACAGCTAGTCCCTGGGCCTTCCAAACGCCCACCCCCTTGGGGGTTCCTACCTCCACCTGATGTACTGCAGCACATGTGGAGCCTCTTAGCTGAAGTGCACAACCAAGGTGAGTATCTTTGGGATGGTGGGGGGTGTTGGAGACAGCTTAGTCGGGAGGTCAGTGTCGTCCCGGACTGGTGCTCCAGGGTGTCTCGGGCTGCGGTTCGAGGGCTATCGTCGCTGTCCATTTCCTCTTCCTCGCTGCTATCCGCTTGGTGTTCGGCTTGGGGTCGGTGGTGGGGGACGCCAGAAGGGCCCGCCTCATCACCAGATCCTGCAAGACACAAGACGTGATGTAAGATTGGATCGCGGGCTGGGCTGTGGGTGATGGTGCAGAGGGGTTTTGGAAGTGGTGGTGGTGTGGGAGGGGCTGGCAGGGTGGTGGTGGTGGTGGGTTATGGGGGAGGTGTTGGTTGTGTTAAAGGGGCTGATTTGGGGGGGGGAGTGTGGAGTTGGTGTCGGGATGAGTTTGGTCACACACGTGCCATGGGGTATCACAATTCAACGGGGTCTTACTTGCTCGCCTGATGCCGACATGTGCCCTCTCTCCAGCCCATCAACCAGGTCTGCTGTGGTGAGGAGCCATAGGTCCGGCGGTCCCCCTCCGGTCCTAACCCTCTCCGATGGTTGTGGCCATACTTCTCCTGGGGGTTGAGGGGGCAGACAAAAAGCACACAGTGTTAAGCAGTCAGATGCATGCAGCACAGGGATGAGTAGCTGGTGGCCTTCGAGGCCAGGGCACCCGGCCATGGCAGCTGGTATGGGTGCTGGCATGTTGTGCAGGGTGGGGTGCGCACACACTGCCAGTCGGTGGGGTCCAATCGCCCTCCGAGTGGGGTTGGGTGATGTTATGGATGTGTGAGACAGGGGTGAGTTCCAAGGGCACAGTGCTGCCTCCTCACCCTGGCCACCCTGAGAAGGTTGTGCAGCTTTTTGCGGCACTGCTGTCCAGTCCTGGTGGTGGGGCCCACGGCACTCACGGCCTCTGTTACCTGTGCCCAGGACTGCTGTATGGCAGTGGGTGGCAGCCTCCTTCCCACCCCGGGGTACAGGGTAGCCCATCTCTCCTCCGCGGTCTCCAGCTCCGCGTCTGCAAACCAGCGTGCTGCTCTCCGTGCTGCCATCTTGTTTCCTGGGATCAGTGTGTGTGTGGGGAGTGGAATGCTCATATGCAGCTGCGGCTTGTCAGCCTCTCGCGGGTCAATACCGACCCCGGCGAATGCAACACTGTTTCTCATTGGAATCGCTTGTATTCCACGTGGCACCGGTGCTAGCCCATTAACGGTTGCTGAATTGCTCCCGGAGCTGCGCTATTTTGATGTCATAGAAGTCCACCGATTCTGTCCCGTCGTCAACACTGCTGAAACTGAGAATTCGCTATTAGTTTCTGAAACGGAGAATCCCGCCCCTCGTCTCTGAAATGGAGAATCCAGCTCATAGTCTCCCAAATGGAGATTTCAGCCCCAGGTGTTTGTAAACATTTATAAATGTGACCAATGTGCTTAGTATTTTTGCCTCAGGAAGCTTTCAGGACATGTCGCAGTGAACCAGTGGACACATCCAGAGTGAGACACATCGAAGAGTGAGTTGAGAATTTGAAGTTAGGTGAGAATTCGAAGCTGGGTGGGAGGAGGTGCTTTTTATCCCTTTATAATTACACTCAAATTTCCAGTGAGTGGCCTTGCCCGGCTGCAGATGACTAGAAGGGAGAGAGCTGATTGGTGACGAGAAGGTAAGGCAGGTAAGTCCTTCATATCGGGAGCGGAGCAGAGCAGGAGAAATCCGGAGTGCAGTCTGAGAAGGTAAGTGGCTCTCTATAAATCAGGTGACTCGTGTCCTGAACCCTTTCATTCCTAGGCTCATCGGAGTAGATTCTGAGCTACATTTTGTAAGGTAAAAGTTTTGTTTCGTTTTTTTCTTCCCACACTTACTAGAGGGTAGCAAGCTAGACTTAATATTTTATATCAAACTGTACTAACCAGGAGACACATTAATTTTTGGGGGCCTATTCGTGAAAGCAGCAGCAGTACATATTTATCAAGGGCCTAACTGGTATTTAATTTTTAATCTAACAACCAACAGAGGGAGAGGCATGTCAATTAATGGGGTTGTGTGCTACTCCTGCATGATGTGGGGCATCATGGACACTTCAAGTGTCCTGAGGACTATATCTGTGGGAAGAGCATTCAGTTGCAGAAGCTCACTGAATGCTTTGATCGCTTAGAGCAGCAGCTGGAAGCACTGAGGAGCACACAATTAGCTGAAATTGTTACAGTTAATGGGCAGCACGGTAGCATAGTGGTTAGCACAATTGCTTCACAGCTCCAGGGTCCCAGGTTCGATTCCGGCTTGGGTCACTGTCTGTGTGGAGTCTGCACATCCTCCCCGTGTGTGCGTGGATTTCCTCCGGGTGCTCCGGTTTCCTCCCACAGTCCAAAGATGTGCAGGTTAGGTGGATTGGCCATGATAAAGTGCCTTTAGTGTTAAAAATTTCCCTTAGTGTTGGGTGGAGTTACTGGGTTATGGGGCTAGGGTGGCAGTGTCGACCTTGGGTAGGGTGCTCTTTCCAAGAGCCGGTGCAGACTCGATGGGCCGAATGGCCTCCTTCTGCACTGTAAATTCTATGATAATGACGACAGAGATGTGGTCACATCCAAGGTACAGGAAGATATATGGGTGATCGCCAGACGGGATAGGCAGACAGTGCAACGGTCCCCTATGGCTGTCCCCCCATCTACCAAGCATGCCGTTTTGGATACTAATGAGTGGCAAGGTCCATCAGCGGACAGCAGCAGCAGTGGCCAGAGCAAAGCACTACAACTTGCCCTGATGCATAGATGAGCGGTACAAAACATAGCAAAGCAATAGTGGTAGGGGAATTAATAGTCAGGGGTACAGATAGGCACTTCTGTAGCCATGAAAAGGACTCCAGGATGGTAGTTTGCCTCCCTGGTGCCAGTGTCCTGGATGCCTCTGCGACAGTACAAAACATCCTAAAACGGGAGGGAAATCAGACAGAGGTCATTGTCCACATTGGCACGAATGGTATAGTGTCGTGGAAATAATGTTTAGATGGAGACCTCGAGCTCCGTTTCAGGAGTTATTAACATGATCTCGTGGAGAACCCACAATAGTCAATGACCATTCACCAACGCTTCTGACTGACAGCAGTGCAGAACCTTTCTTTATACACCGAAATAAACAGCTTTTCGTGCAAAACAACATCTGGGGCGAAATTCTCCCCCAACGGCGCGATGTCCGCCGACTGGCGCCAAAAACGGCGCCAATCAGACGGGCATCGCGCCGGCCCAAAGGTGCGGAATGCTCCGCATCTTTGGGGGCCGAGCCACAACATTGAGGGACTAGGCCGGCGCCGGAGGGATTTCCGCCCCGCCAGCTGGCGGAAATGGCGTTTGTTGCCCCGCCAGCTGGCGGAAATGGCGTTTGTTGCCTCGCTAGCTGGCGCGGAAATGCGGCGCATGCGCGGGAGCGTCAGTGGCCGCCGACAGTTTCCCGCGCATGCGCAGTGGGGAGACTCTCTTCCGCCTCCGCCATGGTGGAGGCCGTGGCGGAGACGGAAGGGAAAGAGTGCCCCCACGGCACAGGCCCGCCCGCGGATCGGTGGGCCCCGATCGCGGGCCAGGCCACCGTGGGGGCACCCCCCAGGGTCAGATCGCCCCGCGCGCCCCCCAGGACCCCGGAGCCCACCCACGCCGCCTGGTCCCGCCGGTAAATACCAGCTTTGATTTACGCCGGCGGGACAGGCAATTTCTGGGCGGGACTTCGGCCCATCCGGGCCGGAGAATTGAGCGGGGGGGTCCTGCCAACTGGCGCGGCCCGATTCCCGCCCCCGCCCAATCTCCGGTACCGGAGACTTCGGCGGGGGCGGGGGCGGGATTCACGGCGGCCAACGGCCATTCTCCGACCCGGCGGGGGGTCGGAGAATGACGCCCCTGGTCTGGCAATGATTATACTAGACAACTTTGGGAGTGCGACTATAGTCTCCTCGTTTATTTTCTCTTAACCAATATATTTTGCAGCACATCCTGGCGTCCTTGGCTGAGACAATGTGTTCGCACAATATGATTAATCTAAATGTTGCTTACCAGTACTTTTTACTTTACCCATCATCTTAAGATATTGCTAAACTCAGTTTTAAAATATAGTCAAGGAATTCCAGCATGCTTCAGCAAGTGTTCTTATATAATATCAACTAATATTAATATATTTTCTAAGTGGTCCAAAGCAATTAATAATTCCTCACATTACTTTCCTTCTACACATAGACAGAAAGAGTAGTGAGGTCCTGGAACGGCAATTTAGGGAGTTAGGTAGAAGATTAAAAAGCAGCACCTCCAAGGTAGTAATCTCAGGGTTACTCCCTGTGCCATGGGCTAGCTGTAGTGATCTCTGTATGTAATAATCCATGATCAGACTATGTTAAGCAAATACAGGTAATTGAACACTAGATGGCCCGCTCTTTCCTACAGGACAGTGTGTCAGAATTGCAGAGAGAACAGAGGCGAAATTCTCCGACCCCCCCGCCGGGTCGGAGAATCACCGGGGGCTGGCGTGAATCCTGTCCCCGCTGGTTGCCGAAGTCTCCGGCACCGGAGATTCGGCGGGGGCGGGAATCGAGCCGCGCTGGTTGGCGGGCCCCCCCGCGCGATTCTCCGGCCCGGATGGGCCGAAGTCCCGCCGCTATAATGCCTGTCTCGCCGGCGTAAATTAAACCACCTACCTTACCGGCGGGACAAGGTGGCGCGGGCGGGCTCCGGGGTCCTGCGGGGTGCGCGGGGCAATCTGGCCCCGGGGGGTGCCCCCACGGTGGCCTGGCCCGCGATCAGGGCCCACCGATCCGCGGGCGGGCCTGTGCCGTGGGGGCACTCTTTCCCTTCCGCCTCCGCCACGGTCTCCACCATGGCGGAGGCAGAAGAGACTCCCTCCACGGCGCATGCGTGGGAATGCTGTCAGCGGCCGCTGACGCTCCCGCGCATGCGCCGCCCGGAGATGTCATTTCCGCGCCAGGTTGGGTCTCGGCCCCCAAAGATGCGGAGCATTCCGCACCTTTGGGGCGGCGCGATGCCCGTCTGATTTGCGCCGTTTTGGGCGCCAGTCGGCGGACATCGCGCCGTTTACGGATAATTTCGCCCCAGAAGTGAGAAAGCTAGAGAGAAGAACCATAGAATGCAGAAGGAGGCCATTCGCCCCATCGAGTCTGCACCGGCCCTTGGAAAGAGCACCCGACCCAAGTCCACACCCTATCCCTGTAACCCAGCGACCCCACCCAACCTCTTTTGGACACGAAGGGCAATTTAGTATGGCCAATCCACCCACTGTTATCCTTGTGCTCATTGTCCTATACTCTTGTTTTCTCAGCGACAACATATGCGATTAGTGGAGTAGTGGATGAGGTGGAGGGCTGTTGTGGGCTGCAGGGAGACATTGATGGGATGCAGAGCTGGGCTGAGGAATGGCAGATGGAGTTTGACCCTGATAAGTGCGAGGTGATTCATTTTGGTAGAAAAAATTTGAATGCGGATTACAGGGTCAACGGCAAGGTTCTGAGGAATGTCGAGGAACAGAGAGATCTTGGGGGTCCATGTCCACAGATCTCTGAAGGTTGCCACTTAAGTGGATAGAGCCGTGAAGAAGGCTTATAGTGTGTTAGCGTTTATTAACAGGGGGCTTAAGTTTAAGAGCCGCGGGGTTATGCTGCAACTATACATTACCCTGGTGAGACCACATTTGGAGTACTGTGTGCAGTTCAGGGGCGAAATTCTCCCGAAACGGCGCGATGTCCGCCGACTCGCGCCCAAAACGGCACCAATCAGACGGGCATCGCGCCGCCCCAAAGGTGCGGAATGCTCCGCATCTTTGGGGGCCGAGCCCCAACATTGAGGGGCTAGGCCGACGCCGGAGGAATTTCCGCCCCGCCAGCTGGTGGAAATGGCCTTTGTTGCCCCGCCAGCTGGCGCGGAAATGACATCCCCGGGCGGCGCATGCGCGGGAGCATCAGCGGCCGCTGACAGTTTCCCACACATGCGCAGTGGAGCGAGTCTCTTCCGCTTCCGCCATGGTGGAGACCGTGGCGGAGGCGGAAGGGAAAGAGTGCCCCCACGGCACAGGCCCGCCCGCGGATCGGTGGGCCCCGGTCGCGGGCCAGGCCACCGTGGGGGCACCCCCCGGGGCCAGATCGCCCCGCGCCCCCCCCAGGACCCCGGAGCCCACCCACGCCGCCTTGTCCCGCCGTTCAAAAGGTGGTTTAATCCACGCCGGCGGGACAGGCAATTTATTGGCGGGACTTCAGCCCATCCGTGCCGGAGAATCGAGCGGGGGGGCCCGCCAACCGGTGCGGCCCAATTCCCGCCCCCGCCGAATATCCGGTACCGGAGAGTTCGGCAACCGGCGGGGGCGGGATTCACGGCAGCCCCCGGCGATTCTCCAACCCGGCGGGGGGTCGGAGAATGACGCCCCTGGTCACCTCATTATAGGAAGGATGTGGAAGCATTGGAAAGGGTGCAAAGGAGATTTACCAGGATGCTGCCTGGATTGGAGGGTAGGTCCTATGAGGAAAGCTTGAGGGAGCAAGGGCTTTTCTCTTTGGAGCGGAGGAGGATGAGAGGCGACTTAATAGAGGTTGAAAGATAATGAGGGGGATGGATAGAGTGGACGTTCAGAGACTATTTCCTCGGGTGGATGTAGCTGTTACAAGGGGGCATAACTATAAGATTCAGGGTGGGAGCTAGAGGAGGGATGTCCGAGGTAGGTTCTTTACTCAGAGAGTGGTTAGGGTGTGGAATGGACTGCCTGCTGTGATAGTGGAGTCGGACACTTTAGGAACTTTCAAGCGGTTATTGGATAGGCACATGGAGCACACCAGAATGACAGGGAGTGGGATGGCTTGATCTTGGTTTTGGACAATGCTCGGCACAACATCGAGAGCCGAAGGGTCTGTTCTGTGCTGTACTGTTCTATATACAACCTCACATCCCTTGACTGTGGGAGGAAACCGGAGCAGAGAACAAACGGGGAGAACATGCAGACTCCGCACAGACAGCGATCCAAGCCGGGAATTGAACCTGGGACCCTGGAGCCGTGAAGCAACTGTGCCAACCACTGCGCTACTGTGCTACCATTTAGTTGATGCTAAAACATTGAATATATTCAAGAGGCAGCTAGATGTAGCACTTGGAGCGTCTGGGATCCAAGGTTATGGAAGCTATTAGTTATCAGAGTATTGTATCATCTTATTTAATGGTTTATTCTACAATTGTTTGTTTATTTTACTAGTTCAGTATTAAGCAAAAAGAACTCATGAGATTATTTTACATTACTCATTAAATTCCTTTATCATCACTGGAAGACATATGCTATATTTCAACATCTCAGCTAGATAAAAAGAGTAATATATATATTACAGCAACGTAATATAACATGGTACCAAGTTAGATTAGGTTAAAGAAAGACTAGTAAGAAAATTCAAACAAAAAAGACAAAGTTCAATACCGACTATTCGACTGGGGAAGCCTTTGCAGCAACTGAATCCTCGACTACAAATCGATTTTTGATGGACCAAGTACAGGGTCCTAGGCATCTAAAGACAACTGGTAATCTGAATTTTAGTTGGAGATTGTTTAAGCAACAATTCCAGCTTTATCTGGAAGATAGTGATTTAAACTCTGCTTCTGAAGCTAGACGGATCGCTTTGCTTCTGTCCCTAGCAATAGCAAGCAATTGAAATCTACAACTCATTTATTTTTGCTGCAGGCAAAGATGAATCAAAATTTGAACGTATAATTGTGAAATTCGATGATCATTGCAGAATGCAAACTAACAAACTTTTAGAGCGATTTAGATTTCATAAGCCAGTACAAAAAGTTGGAGAACCTGTGAATAACTTCATTACTGATCTAAAACTCTGAGCTCAGACCTGTAATTATGCTGATCTTCATGACTCTCTAGTGAGAGACCAAATTGTCTAAGGTATAACGGATGAATCTTTAAATGAAGCTTTAATACTTCAAAATGATCTTACGTTGAAAATTACTATTCATAAATGCATCTCCAGTGAACAAACTAAAAGTCAGTACTTTTATCCGAAAGAAAAAGGCGCGAAAGTCTACCACGAGGCTGAGAAAATAAAAATGGTGTCGCAGGCAGCACAGAACAACGTTCGGAATGGCAGCTACCCAACGCACGCATTTTCCAACTCGGGTCATGTGCATTTCGCACAGAGATGCGAGACTCCGCAAAAGAGGTCTGCGCATGCGCTAACGTCACTAATACGTCACAGCGACAGCGTGATGACGTGTCATAGATGTGGGAACGCCCATTTGAAGGTAAACTGCCCATCTTTTGTAAAACGCTGTTTGAGATGTTCAAAGATGAATCATTATACTTCTCAGTGCCAGCCATTAGCAAGTTATCTCCCTCCTGCCACAAAACGAATTACGATGTGGAGATGCCGGCGTTGGACTGGGGTGAGCACAGTAAGAAGTTTTACATCACCAGGTTAAAGTCCAACATGAATTACAACATGAGAGCAGTTGACAAAGATGAAAAAGTCAATACACCACACGATTTTTCCCAAGATGATGACATTTTCTCTGTAGAAAATACCTGCTTTGTTGGAGTGGTTGAAGCATCAACGAAGACAGATCTTCAAACAACAAAAAAAGCTTTTCACACAACTAAAAAGAATCTTTAAGCAACAAAAAATCAACAAGTCAACGTTGCCAGCAATGAATGGATGACAACTGTATGTATCAACGATATACCAATAACATTCAAGTTAGATAAAGGCGCTTCAGCGAATTTTCTCAGCTTCAAGAACTTGTCTACTATTAAAGGTGACTACGACATAGTACCTGCAGAATTTTTACCAACAGATTATAATGGTAATCAAATTTTTTTGCATGGCTCGTGTTATTTAAATGCCACCAACAGGGACATTTACAAAAATATCAGATTTGAAATAGTGGATAATAACCGATCTTCACTGTTGGGTGCTCAGGCTTGTAAAGGTTTGCAGCTGATTCAGAGATTCTTCTTGAATACTTCTGAGACATCTACAATAGAAGATGACATCCAACAACTCTTAAAAGAATACTCTGATATTTTTCATGGAATGGACACATTGCCATATCAATATAAAATTCTTCTTAAAAATAAAAAAGATGCCAAGCCAGTGATACATCCACCGAGACGAGTACTAGCAGCTCGCAGAGCCAGATTGAAAGCTGAACTAACAAGATTATAATTGCAAGGAATAATATCAAAAGTAACACAACCTACTGATTGGGTGAGCTCCCTAGTCTGTGTGAAAAAACCACCGGATGACTTTAGGATATGCATGGATCCTAAAGAACTCAACAGAAATATTCATTGAGAGCTCTGCCCAATACCTAAAAGAGAGGAAATCACCTCAGAATTGGCCAATTCCAGGGCAGCACGGTGGCGCAGTGGGTTAGCCCTGCTGCCTCACGCGCCGAGGTCCCAGGTTCGATCCCGGCTCTGGGTCACTGTCCGTGTGGAGTTTGCACATTCTTCCCGTATTTGCGTGGGTTTCTCACCCACAACCCAACGATGTGCAGCGTAGGTGGATTGGCCACGCTAAATTACCCCTTAATTGGAAAAAATGAATTGGGTACTCTAAATTTATTTTTAAAAAAGAATCGGCCAATTCCAAAATATTCACCAAATTAGATGCCTCACAAAGTTTTTGGCAGATGCAACTTGATGACTCCAGCGAGCTCCTCTGCACCTTCAACACACCTTTCGGGAGGTATTGTTTCAATACAATGCCCTTTGGAATCATTTCTGCATCAGAAATATTTCATCGTATAATGGAACAAATGTTTCTTTTTGTTTCTTCTTTTAAACAAAATTAACTTAGAGCACCCGATTAATTTTTTCCAATTAAGGGGCAATTTAGAGTGGTCAATCCGCCTAGCCTGCACATCTTTGGGTTGTGGGGGAGAAACCCACGCAAACGGGGGAAGAATGTGCAAACTCCACACGGACAGTGACCCAGAGCCGGGATCAAACCTGGGACCTCAGCGCCGTGATGCAGCAATGCTATCCACTGAGCCACCGTGCTGCCCTTTATAATGGAACAAATGACAGAGAACATTGAAGGTGTTCATGTTTATTTCAATGACATAATCATCTTGTCTACGACAGCAGAAGTGTTCAAAAGAGCTTAACCAAGCTAAATGTATGTTTGCCACCCCATCACTGAGAATTCTTGGTGACAACATTACAGCAAATGGTATCAAACCAGACGAAGATAAAATTCAAGCCATCAAAACGATGCAGAAACCGAAAGACAAAAAAGCTGTCTTACGCTTTCTTGGATTTGTGAATTTTCTAGGAAAATTCATCTCAAATCTTTCAAGCAGAACAACTGCATTACGTCAGCTCATCAGAAAAAACACTGATTTTGAATGGACTCAGAGTCACACTGAAGAATGGTTAGATCTGAAACAACAGTTGATCCATGCTCCAAGCTTGACATTCTTTGACCCGACCAAGCTCCCTAAAACTTTGACTGATGCCAGTCAGAATGGCATAGGTGCAGTTCTGTTACAACAAGACCATTTCAATAACTGGATTACCATCGCCTAGGCATCCAGATCAATGACTTCAACTGAGTGCAGGTACGCCCAGATTGAAAAAGCGTGTCTTGGACTTGTGACTGGAATTACGAAATTCCATGATTCTGTAAATGGCTTACCAAGATTTACTATGGAAACAGACCATCGTCCACTTGTCAACATTGTCAACAAGAATCTTAATGATATGGCACCGAGACTACAACGACTTATGATGAAACTGCACAGATCTGGGGCGTCATTCTCCGACCCCCCGCCGGGTCGGAGAATGGCCGTTGGCCGCCGTGAATCCCGCCCCCGTCGGTTGCCGAAGTCTCCGGTACCGGAGATTGGGCGGGGGCGGGAATCGGGCTGCGCCGGTTGGCGGGCCCACCCGCTCGATTCTCCGGCCCGAATGGGCCGAAGTCCCGCCGAGAAATTGCCTGCCCCGCCGGCGTAAATTAAAGTAGCTATTTACCAGCGGGACAAGGCGGCGTGGGCGGGCTCCGGGGTCCTGGGGGGGCGCGGGGCGATCTGACCCCGGGGGGTGCCCCCACGGTGGCCTGGCCCGCGATCGGGGCCCACCGATCCGCGGGCGGGCCTGTGCCGTGGGGGCACTCTTTCCCTTCCGCCTCTGCAACGGTCTCCACCATGGCGGAGGCGGAAGAGACTCTCCCCACTGCGCATGCGCGGGAAACTGTCAGCGGCCGCTGACGCTCCCGCGCATGCGCCGCCCCGAATGTCATTTCCGCGCCAGCTGGCGGGGCAACAAACGCCGTTTCCGCCAGCTGGCGGGGCAGAAATCCCTCCGGCGTCGGCCTAGCCCCTCAATGTTGGGGCTCGGCCCCCAAAGATGCGGAGCATTCCGCATCTTTGGGGCGGCGCGATGCCCGTCTGATTGGCGCCGTTTTGGGCGCCAGTCTGCGAACATCGCGCCGTTGGGAGCCCTCATTTCACGCAGTCTAACGGAAAGGCTGAAACATGCGTCCATATAATTAAACAGTTATTAAGTAAAGCCAGAGACACACTATCTGATTTTGACTGAGCATTGTTAACTTATAAATCATCACTTTCAACATCAGGATTACCTCCAGCCCAGATGTTGTTTAACAGGAACATTATGACTATGATTTAGTGGCCATTACTGAAACATGGTTAAAGGATGGTCACGACTGGGAGTTAAATATCCGAGGCTATCAAACTATTCTGAAGGACAGAGTGGATGGTAAGGGAGGTGGTGTAGCTCTGTTATTTAAGGATGACATCCGGGCAATAGTAAGGGATGACACTGGTGCTATGGAGGATAAGGTTGAATCCATTTGTGTTGAAATCAGGAATAGTAAGGTGAAAAAGTCACTGATAGAAGTCCATAGGCCACCAAATAGTAACATTATGGTGGGGCAGGCAATAAACAACGAAATATCGAATGCATGTAGAAATGGTACAGCAGTTATCATGCGGGAATTTAATCTACATGTCGATTGGTTTAACCAGGTCGGTCAAAGTAGCCTTGAGGAGGGGTTTATAGAATGTATCCACGATAGTTTCCTAGAACAGCATGTAATGGAACCTACGAGGGAACAAGCGGTCCTAGATCTGGTCCTGTGTAATGAAACAGGATTGATTAATGATCTCATAGTTCAGGATCCTCTCGGAAGGAGCGATCACAATATGGTGGAATTTAAAATACAGATGGAGCGTGAGAAGGTAAAATCAAACACTAGTGTTTTGTGCTTTAACAAAGGAGATTACAATGGGATGAGAGAAGAACTAGCTAAGGTAGACTGGGAGCAAAGACTTTATGGTGAAACAGTTGAGGAACAGTGGAGAATCTTCCAAGCGATTTTTCACAGTGCTCAGCGAAGGTTAATACCAACAAAAAGGAAGGACGGTAGAAAGAGGGAAAATCGACTGTGGATATCTGATGAAATAAGGGAGTATCAAATGGTTGAGGAACTGAACAGGTTTTTTCGGTCGGTCTTCACAGTGGAAGACACAAATAACATGCCAGTGACTGATAGAAATGAGGCTATGACAGGTGAGGACCTTGAGAGGATTGTTATCACGAAGGAGGTAGCGATGGGCAAGCTAATGGGGCTAAAGGAGACAAGTCTCCTGGCCCTGATGGAATGCATCCCAGAGTGCTAAAAGAGATGGCTAGGGAAATTGCAAATGCACTAGTGATAATTTACCAAAATTCACTGGACTCTGGTGTGGTCCCGGCGGATTGGAAATTAGCAAACTTGACACCACTGTTTAAAAAAGGAGGTAGGCAGAAAGCGGGTAATTATAGACCAGTGAGCTTAACTTCAGTAGTAGGGAAGATTTTGGAATCTATCATCAGGGAAGAAATAGCGAGGCATCTGGATGGAAATTGTCCCATTCGGCAGACGCAGCATGGGTTCATAAAGGGCAGGTCGTGCCTAACTGATTTAGTGGAATTTTTTGAGGACATTACCAGTGCGGTAGATAACGGGGAGCCAATGGATGTGGTATGTCTGGATTTCCAGAAAGCCTTTGACAAGGTGCCACATAAAAGGTTGCTGCATAAGATAAAAATGCATGACATTAAGAGTAAAGTAGTAGCATGGATGGAGGATTGGTTAATTAATAGAAAGCAAAGAGTGGGGATTAATGGGTGTTTCTCTGGTTGGCAATCAGTAGCTAGTGGTGTCCCTCGGGGATCAGTGTTGGGCCCACAATTGTTCACAATTTACATAGATGATTTGGAGTTGGAGACCAAGGGCAATGTATCCAAGTTTGCAGGCTACACTAAGATGAGTGGTAAAGGAAAAAGTGCAGAGGATACTGGAAGGCTGCAGAGGGATTTCGATAGGCTAAGTGAATGGGCTAGGGTCTGGCAGCTGGAATACAATGTTGACAAATGTAAGGTTATCCATTTTGGTAGGAATAACAGCAAACGGGATTATTATTTAAATGATAAAATATTAAAACATGCTGCTGTGCAGAGAGACCTGGGTGAGCTAGTGCATGAGTCGCAAAAAGTTGGTTTACAGGTGCAACGGGTGATTAAGAAGGCAAATGGAATTTTGTCCTTCATTGCTAGAGGGATGGAGTTTAAGACTAGGGAGGTCATGCTGCAATTGTATAAGGTGTTAGTGAGGCCACACCTGGAGTATTGTGTTCAGATTTGGTCTCCTTACTTGAGAAAGGATGTACTGGCACTGGAGGGTATGCAGAGGAGATTCACTAGGTTAATCCCAGAGCTGAAGGGGTTAGATTACGAGTAGAGGTTGAGTAGACTGGAACTGTTCTCATTGGAATTTAGAAGGATGAGGGGGGAATCTTATAGAAACATATAAAATTATGAAGGGAAGAGATAGGAATGATGCAGGCAGGTTCTTTCCACTGGCAGGTGAAAGCAGAACTAGGGGGCTTAGCCTCAAAATAAGGGGAAGTAGATTTACGACTGAGTTTAGGAGGAACTTCTTCACCCAATGGGTTGTAAATCTATGGAATTCCTTGCCCGGTGAAGCAGTAGAGGCTCCTTTATTAAATGTTTTTAAGATAAAGATAGATAGTTTTTTGAAGAATAAAGGGATTAAGGGTTACGGTGTTCGGGCCGGAAAGTGGAGCCTGGTCCACAAAAGATCAGCCATGATCTCATTGAATGGCGGAGCAGGCCCGAGGGGCCAGGTGGCCTACTCCTGCTCCTAGTTTTTATGTTCTTATGTTCTTATTAGAACAACACTACCTCAGCTACATATTCCTGATCCTGATCAACATGATGTTGTTCAAAAACTTCACCAGCAACGTCAGAAACAGAAACAGTACTATAATCTACATGCCAAGAATCTGAAATCTCTTGCAGAAGACGATACTGTTCGCTTCAGACTTCCTGAAGGAGGTTGGTCTGACATTGCTCACATTCTGAGAAAAGTATCACCTAGATCATATATGATAAAGACATCAGGTGATGTTCTCATCAGAAGAAATCTTCTTCAAGTCAAGGATCACACACAGATTTTTTCTGATCTTGAATTACATCACATTGTTTCAAGACATGTTGAACAACAACTACATTCTATTCCACCAATGAAAAATGTTTTTAAAAAAAGAGGGATGTAGTGATCTCTGTATGTAGTAATTCATGATCAGACTATGCTAAGCAAGTACAGGCAATTGAACACTAGATGGCCACACTATCAGGACCTATATAAATGTTTTCCCTCTCTTTGTTACAGGAGAGTGTGTCAAGATTGCAGAGAGAACAAAAGTGAGAAAGCTAGAGAGAAGAACCATAGAGCCTTGATTCATACGCGGAATTTGGATGTGGTTGCGGTAATGGAGACTTGGGTAAAAAAGGGAAAGAACTGGCAGCTAAATATTCCGGGATATTGGAGTTTTAGGTGAGGCAGGGGGGAAGGTATAAGAGGTGAGGGAGTTTCAATACTGGTTAGAGAACATATTACAGCTGTTCAGAGGGAGGACGCCTTGGAAGAATCAAGTAATGAGGCACTGAGGGTAGAACTCAGAAACACGAAGGGGTCAGTCACTATGATGGGGGTGTACTACAGGCCTCCCTACAGCCCACGGGAAGTTGAAGAACAAATACGTAAGCAGATTCTGGCTAGATGTAGAAATAATAGGGTTGTTGTAGTGGGAGACTTTAATTTTCCTCATATTGACTGGAAATCCCTTAGGGCTAGGGGTCTGAATGGTTAGGAATTTGTTAAGTGTGTCCAGAAAAGTTTTTTGGAACAATATGTGGATAGTCCGACTAGAGAGGGGGCTGTACTGACCTAGTACTAGGGAGTGAGCCCGGCCAGGTCATCAAGGTTGCAGTGGGGGAACATGTGGCAAACAATTCCGTAAGCTTTCGGATACTCATGGAAAAGGACGAGTGTTAGCCTTGGGTTAAGGTGCTAAATTGGGGCAAGGCTAACTACAACCAGATGAGGCAGAATTTGGAGGCTGTTGTTTGGGAGAATCTGTTTGAGGCTAAATCCACATTTGGTATGTGGGAGACTTTTAAGGAGCAGTTGATGGGAGTGCAGGACAGGCATGTGTCGGTAAAAAGGAGAGATAGGAAAGGTAGGATTCAGGAACCGTGGATGACCAGGGAAATAGTGAGTCTCGTCATAAGAAAAAGGATGCATACACAAGGTCTAGGCAACTACAAACAGATGAAGGCACTTGTATACAAGGAAAGTCGAAAAGAGCTCAAGCAGGGAGTTAGGGGAGCAAAAACGGGTCATGAAATGTCCTTGGCAGACGGGATTAAGGAGAATCCCAAGGCATTTTGTACGTATATTAGGAACAAGAGGGTAGCTAGAGAAAGAGTTGGTCCACTGAAGGACAAAGGAGGGAAATTATGCATAGAACCAAAGGAAGTAGGTGAGATTCCTAATGAGTATTTTGCATCGGTATTCACAAAGGAGAGGGGCATGTTAATTGGTGGTGTCTCAGAGGGATATGTAAACACTTTAGAACAGGTCATTATTATGAGGGAGGAAGTGTTCATAATCATAGAATTTACAGTGCAGAAGGAGGCCATTCGGCCCATCGAGTCTGCCCCGGCCCTTACAAAGAGCACCCTACTGAAGCCCACGTATTACCCTATCCCCGTAACCCAGTGACCCCCACTTTACATTTTTTGGACACTAAGGGCAATTTAGCATGGCCAATCCACCTAACCCGTACATTTTTGGACTGTGGGAGGAAACCGGAGCACCCGGAGGAAACTCACGCAGACACGGGGATAACGTGCAGACTCCGCACAGACAGTGACCCAGCCAGGAATCGAACCTGGGACCCTGGGGCTGTGAAGCAACTGTCCAAGGTCGTGGCCCCTAAACCTGGGGCAGCACCGTGGGTGACGGCCATCTTGCGAGCGTCGGCAGTGTGCGCCGCTCGCGCAAGTTATGCGACTCGGCGCCGCGTCAATGACATGGCCCGCATATCCGACGCCAGTCTGGGGCCGCTCCTCCTGCGCTTCTCGCGGTGCCCGTGCCGGCCCCTTGTGCGCTGCAGGATCGCTGGTCCTAGCGGCCCGCTGACGGCGTCGTAAAATGCTCTGGTGTTTACGACGGCGTCAATATTCTGCCGTTATAACAGAAAATCCCGCCCATTGTGTCCAGTTCTGGTCGCCTCATTATAGGAAGGATGTGGATGCTTTGGAGAGGGTGCAGAGGAGATTTACCAGGATGCTGCCTGGACTGGAGGGCATGTCTTATGAAGACAGGCTGAGGGAGTTCGGGCTTTTCTCACAGGAGTGAAGAAGGAAGAGAGGTGACTTGATAGAGGTGTACAAGGTGATGAGAGGCATGGATAGAGTGGATAGCCAGAGACGTTTCCCCAGGGTGGAAATTACTGTCACGAGGGCACATCATTTTAAGGTGATTGGAGGAAGGTATAGGGGAGATATCAGAGGTAGGTTCTTTACACAGAGAGTGGTGGGTGTGTGGAATGCACTGCCAGCGGAGTTGGTTGAGTCAGAGTCAATAGGGACATTTGAGCGACTCTTCGACAGGCACATGAACAGCAGTAAATTGAAGGGGTGTAGGTTAGGTTGATCTTGGATAAGGATAAATGGTCGGCAGTACATTGTAGGCCGAAGGGCCTGTACTGTGCTGTACTGTTCTATGTTCTAACCACTATGCTACCGTGCTGCCCGTGTTAGTTGTGTTAAAAAGCATTAAGGTAGACAAATCCCCAGGGCCACATAACATCTATCCCAGATTACTGAGGGAGACCAGAGATTAAATCGCTGGGCCTCTAACAGAAATCTTTGTTTCCTCATTGGCCACAGGAGAGATCCCAGAGGATTGGAGGATAGTCAATGTTTTCCCGTTATTTAAGAAGTGTAGCATGGATAACCCGGATAATTATAGGCCAGTGAACATGTCAGTGATAGTGAAATTGTTGGAAAAGATTCTCAGAGATAGGGGAGGGATTCTCCGATTGCCGACGCCGAATTCGCATCCGGCAATCGGCCGGAGAATCCATTTTTACGCTGAATGCATGGGCGCCGTGGTTTTTCCACCCCCTCATAAACGGCGTACTCACAGCTCTAGGGTCCCAGGTACGATTCCCGGCTTGGTCACTGACTGTGCGGAGTCTGCACATTCTCCCCGTGTCTGCGTGGGTTTCAACCGGGTGCTCCGGTTTCCTCCCACAGTCCAAAAATGTGCAGGTTAGGTGGATTGGCCATGATAAATTGCCCTTAGTGTCCAAAAAAGGTTAAGTGGGGTCACTGGGTTATGGGGATACGGTGGAGGTGTGGGCTTAATTAGGGTGCCCTTTCCAAGGGCCGGTGCAGACTCGATGGGCTGAATGACCTTCTTCTGCACTGCAAATTCTATGGCCGGGATCCTCCCCCAACCGACGGGGAGGGCTGTATCGGCGCCAAAGAGTGGCTTGAACCACTCCGCCGTCGGGCTGCCCAGAAGATGCTGAAACCTCACCACTTCCGGGGGCTAGGCAGGCGCTGGAGTGGTTGGCGCTGCGCCAACCGGCGCCGAAGGGCCTCCGCTGGCCGGCATGGGTTAGCGCATGCGCAGGAGCACCAACGCGTTCTGGTGCATGCGCAGAATCGCTGGCGTGATACCTGCGCATGCGCAGGGGGTTTCTTCTCCGCGCTGGCCATCGCGTAGCTTTACCCAGGCCGGCGCGGAGGGAAAGAGTGCCCCCACGGCACAGGCCTGCCTACAAATCGGTGGGCCCCCATCGCGAGCCAAGCCATCGTATGGGCCCCCCGGGGCCAGAACCCTCCGCGCCTCTCGAGGACTCGGCAGGTAGCCCTCAGAGCCAGGTCTCGCCGGTATGGACCTTGTCCATTTCACGCCGGCAGGACAGGCCGAAAACGGGTGGCCGCTCGGCCCATCGGGGCCTGGAGAATCGCCAGGGGGGCCACTGCCACCGGCCCCCGACCAGTGCGGAGTGATCCCCATCCCCGCCAAAAAAACGGCGACGGAGAATCCGGCAGCCACCGTCAGAGCGGCGGGGCGGCATTCACGTCGCCCACCCCCCCGGGCGATTCTCCCACCCTATATCTATATCTATGGCACACTCCGAAATGAAAAGTGCGATTGCAGTGGCCGACACCTCGGAGGGAGAGCTTTCGAATGAGCTAGCAACAGAAGACATTGTACCGATCTTGGAGAAGCTTGCTCCAGAGGCACATGGTGAATCGTCTCAGGCCTCTGAAATGGACTCCTTGATCCTTGATGCTATTCCACAGGAAGATGAGTAAGTGGAGCTGATGAATATACCGCTGTGTAGCTCCACGGATCACACACATATACTAGGGCAAGACCAGGATGACCCATCGACTGGATCGTCAGGGCCAGAGAACGTTTGGATCATAATTTCCAGTGGTGAGGAGTCATCAACAGATGTTCTAATAAGCCAAGAAAGGCATGACCTGATGTTATAGATGTGACTCCCACCCAGGCACCAGAAAGCGAGGCTCTCCAACCTCCATTTGAGGGCACAGAATTATTGTGGCTACACAATCCTCAGCAGCACGCTGGAGCCAGAGGTCCCAACTGAGGATCCGCACACTTCTATGCACAGGGTTCAGACCAACACTAAAACAGGTGTTGCCAAACCAAAACTTAAAAAGAAAAGAACTCGCCAGATGATCATTAAAATTAAAAAAGAGGAAGAGAAGAAGAGTGGGAGAGCTAGCACATCCCAATGATGAAAACAAAAGAGAAGGTCTCGATGCTGTGACTGACAAGCCAGAGACACAGAACATACAATGAACCAGCAAACAGCATTGTGGGAAGAGACAAAAAAATAAAAAGCGTGGGCGTCATTCCCCGACCCCCCAGCGGGTCGGAGAATGGCCGTTGGCCGCCGTGAATCCCGCCCCCGCCGGTTGCCGAAGTCTCCGGTACCGGAGATTGGGCGGGGGCGGGAATCGGGCCGCACTGGTTGGCGGGCCCCCCCGCTCAATTCTCCGGCCCGGATGGGCCGAAGTCCCACCGAGAAATTGCCTGTCCCGCCGACGTAAATTAAAGTAGGTATTTACCGGCGGGACAAGGTGGCGTGGGCGGGCTCCGGGGTCCTGGGGGGGCGCGGGGCGATCTGACCCCAGGGGGTGCCCCCACGGTGGCCTGGCCCGCGATCGGGGCCCACCGATCCGCGGGCGGGCCTGTGCCGTGGGGGCACTCTTTCCCTTCCGCCTCCGCAACGGCCTCCACCATGGCGGAGGCGGAAGAGACTCTCCCCACGGCGCATCCGCGGGAAACTGTCAGCGGCCGCTGACACTCCCGCGCATGCGCCGCCCGGGGATGTCATTTCCGCGCCAGCTGGCGGGGCAACAAACGCCGTTTCTGCCAGCTGGCGGGGCGGAAATCCCTCCGCCGCCGGCCTAGCCCCTCAATGTCGGGGCTCGGTTCCCAAAGATTCGGAGCATTCCGCACCTTTGGGGCGGCGCGATGCCCGTCTGATTGGCGCCATTTTGGGCGCCAGTCGGCGGACATCGCGCCGTTGGGGGAGAATTTCGCCCCGTGTCTCTGTGTGTTTCCTCCGGGTGCTCCGGTTGCCTCCCACAAGACCCGAAAGATGTACTGTTAGGTAATTTGGACATTCTGAATTCTTCCTCAGTGTACCCGAACAGGCACTGAAGTGTGGCAACTAGGAGATTTTCACAGTAACTTCATTGCAGTGTTCATGTAAGTTAACTTGTGACAATAAAGATTATTATTATAAATTAAAACCAATGCATCAATTATCTAACTTGACATTTCTTTTAAGCCTTACGAAGTAGTCCACCAGGATCCATGTTCTTGTCAACCCGCACAACAATTTACTCAGTGTCCCTTCTCTGTTGACTAATTTTCCTGAGTACCTCCCTCCCTTCCATTTCCTGGTTTATGGTTGCTTCTGTTGTTGCCTGCTCGATGGCATTCTGAGCCATTTGCCCCTGCAGACAGAAAAGAAGAATTAATATAACTTCAAAGGACACACAATCCCAGCTTGTCGCCATAATCATCCCTCTGATAGATAATGGATCCTCCTGGGTAAGTACTCCACAATCTAATTCCCATGTCATTTGCACCATTTTTCCTGCAAATTCTGGTTCACATATATTCAGGCCTCATGATACATCTGCTGCTGAGGGGTACAATGCATTCTACCAGCTGGTTGCTCTCTCCGCTCACTGAGACACATTGTTTGATGCCCTCATTAGAGCCACATTGAGGTAAAGCCATGTTTTACGCATCCCAATAGGTCATTTTCTTGCACTGAACCCAGGTGTGCCTGTCGACCCCTAGCCTGCTGACCTCTGCTGCAATTTCTACCCGGGCCTCCATGGTCAGGCAGAAGGTACCCTGGTGCCATCAGTGGGGAAACCACTTTGCACGTTTCCCAGACAGCCTGGAGGAAAATCTGCAGGAAGGCATCACTAAACTGTGGCCATTCTTTGTCTGTTCCGGCTCGAATGGAGAATCCGCGGGAGGTCTACACAATGAAAATCAGCATGAATCCCTCACTGATTTTGGTACCGGTGAGGGGCACCCTTTGGCACCGACCAAATCTCCCACCTCACGTGCCGAAAACGGCCGGAGAATGGCCGGGTCTCGTGCCGCTCATCTGCACAGCTGATGACCTGCACCAGTTGCGTTGTACAACATGGCGCCGGCCGTACGCTGACCCGACCCGCAAACTGTGACCCCACAGTCCACACCCTGGCCAACCCCCACCAGTCCCCCCAGCCCTCGCTGAAGCCCTCCCAACCAGCGGCACGGATCCAGGCCGAGTGTGGCGGCGCTGGGCACCTTCCGCAGTCGCCACGCCAGGTTCATGGTTTCTGCGAGGACACGTGGCCCGTGCCTTCAAGAACTCCACCCATCTGGGGCGGTGCATCGCGAGTGGGCCGGCCGGTGAGGTGCCAACAGCAATGCGACTGCATGCGGCGCGTATCAAGGTGACGCCGGTTTGGAGGGGGCGGAGACTCGCAAACCGGCGCCGGCTCCGATTCCGGCGTCGGAATCAATTCTCCGCCCAATCGCCGATTACAATATCGGCGTCGGGCAATGGAGAATCCCACCCGTGATGCCTCAGTCTGGAGGTGAAGGAAAATAACCTGTGGCTCAGAGTCAGAGAGGAAGGGCGATTCTGGAGCCAAGTTATCCTGTGGATTTATACTAGACCCTGCAGAACACACTATTGGTTTGTCAGCAATGGGTACATGTCCGTGTTCTGCTTAAAAATGTTAAAATGATGCCTGGGCCTCCAATCCTGTCAGTCGATGGTGGGTGTGGCACCTTCCTGGTAGTCACCACTGCATCGTTGGCTGGATTTCATACCTCTGCACATCTTATTTGCTTATCACTGCATGATCAGCCAGCCTTTCCAGCTGTGAGCAGAAGTTGCATCCACTTCTGGACCTGCGCTACTGGAACAGAATTCCATCCAGTGATTCTAAAAGCTTTCCCTCCACTGATGTCAAACTGACAAGCCTGTAGTTGTTGGATTTATCCTTATTCTCTGTTCAGAATGAGGATCTAAGATTTGCAATTCTCCAGTCCTCCGGCACCACCCTTATTTCAAAGGAGGATAGAAGCTTATGGCCAATGGCTCTCCAATTTCCATAATTAATTCCCTCTGATCTTTAAAAAAAACTAAGTTGCTGGAGGGGCATAGAACATAGAACATAGAACAGTACAGCACAGTACAGGCCCTTCAGCTCACGATGTTGTGCCGACCATTTATCCTAATCTAAGATCAACCTAACCGACACCCCTTCAATTTACTGCTGCCCATGTGCCTGTCTAAGAGTCGCTTAAATGTCCCAAATGACTCTGACTCCACCACCTCTGCTGGCAGTGCATTCCACACACCCATCACTCTCTGTGTAAAGAACCTACCTCTGATATCTCCCCTATACCTTCCTCCAATCACCTTAAAATTATGTCCCTTCTTGACGATGAAGGCAGCACGGTAGCATAGTGGTTAGCACAACTGCTTCGCAGCTCCAGGGTCCCAGGTTCGATTCCCGGCTTGGGTCACTGTCTATGCGGAGTCTCCACATTCTCCCCGTATCTGTATAGGTTTCCTCCGGGTGCTCCGGTTTCCTCCCACAGTCCAAAGATGTGCAGTTTAGGTGGATTGATCATGCTAAATTGCCCTTAGTGTCCAAAAAGGTTAGGTGGGGTTACTGCGTTATGGGGATAGGGTGGAGGTGTGGGCGTGGGTAGAGTGCTCTTTCCAAGGGCTGGTGCAGACTCGATGGGCCGAATGGCCTCCTTCTGCACTGTAAATTCTTACTTTCTTACTTGATAAACATTTGGGGAATAAAGACATATAGGGCAGGATTTTCCCGAAGCATTGGTGGAACCGGAAGATCCTGCTAGTAGCCAATGCCGAGCTGCCTCCGCCACCAGAAAACATGTCACGGAGGACGTGGAAAATCCCGCCCGGAGCTTCTCTACAAATAGTAGCAGATAATGAAGTAACAGGCCACTAGGTAATGACTGCATTCTTTGGGGGTTTCATGATAATTTAAACTGTGGTACTTACCTCTTTAACTGTGGCCAGCTTTCTCAAAGGCACAATGGATAAAATCAGAAATGTCACCACAGAGACCAGGACCATCAAATGTTTTCTCTTACCTAAAACAGATTTATAGTATTTTGTGAAAGAAGAGGGGATCATCCAACTCATCATACCCATGCTGACGCTGAGAGAACCACTTCGGCACCCACTGCTATACACGTCCTTTCTAAACATTTCATTTTGCAAATCTCAATTGCTTCTCATTTGAAAGCCATTTTGGATTCTGCTACCACCACTGTTTCTGATGAAGCATTCCATATTCGATGAACCACCTGCATGAAAAAACATCTGCTAACTTCTTTTATTTTTTGGTGATAAGCTTGTATCCAATCCGATGGGTGGAAATAGTTATTCTTAAGTTTCCATCAAGGCAGGTCTAAGAGGCCACTTTACCTCTTTTCCTTTTTTCCTTGTTCTTTCTGATGTTATCTTGCCCAAATATGGTCTGAACTGTTTTGGGATATTTACGCACACTGGATCATGTACTGAGTTTATGCACAATGTCAAGGATTGGTTCCATGTTGCAAAAAACTGCATTTTGCATCTGCTGCTGACCTGATAGAAGATTTATGGTGTGTGCAAAGAACAAAGAACAAAGAACAAAGAAATGTACAGCACAGGAACAGGCCCTTCGGCCCTCCAAGCCCGTGCCGACCATGCTGCCCGACTAAACTACAATCTTCTACACTTCCTGGGTCCGTATCCTTCTATCCCCATCCTATTCATATATTTATCAAGATGCCCCTTAAATGTCCCTATCGTCCCTGCTTCCACTACCTCCTCCGGTAGCGAGTTCCAGGCACTCACTACCCTCTGCGTAAAAAACTTGCCTCGTACATCTGCAGTTCAACTTTATCCCCTAACTTCTTTCTCTGGTGTCAGCTGTAGGGAATCTCTGGCAAGCAGCAACTTTGGTGTCTTCAAGTAGGCTAAGCAGCCTTTCACATTGAAGTAATAAACTGGTTTATTGTTTACTATTTATAATTTTAGAGGAAACAAAAGATTGGACATTCACTTGGGATTCATGCAGAAGCCAACATATCATAAATAAACATTTAAACAATAATTTTAAAACTCTATGGAATCTTCGGAAATCCACAGTTCAGCTATGCAAAAAGGAGAAGTTGTTTGTATTATCTGTCTCTGGATATCGCAATACATCCTAAAGAGTGTCATAATATACACCAGTATATTATGGTGCAAACACACACACACTGATGGACATGCAGTGGGACCAATCAGCAGACACAACACCGCAGCCAATCACCAGTGAGAGCACACGCACTATAAAGACAGGGGACAGGAGAGTTCCCGCTCATTCTAGCAGCAGCCAGCTCGGAGCACAGAGCTCACAGCCTGCAACACAGACATTCACCATGTGTTGAGTGAATCACCTGGTTAGGACTAGGCAAGGGTCAACAGTAAAAGCTGGTGTTGCATTTACCCACAGTTCAAATATGTTAATATAGTTAACCTTATAATAAAATAGAGTTGCACCACTTCCAGTGTTGGTGACCTGTTTGTGATCCAGAACACCCAACACATCATAGAGGACTGTCAATTTCCATTTTAAAGACCTGACAAATTGACTTGTGAAACATTATATAGGACATTCACATGGGATTCAGGTAGAAGCCAACATACCATAAATAAACATTAAAACAATCATTTAAAAAATCTATGGATTTTTTTTATCAAGGAATTGAGAAAATTGACATTTCAGAAATGTAAAATTAGTTTTCAGGGCCAGGTAGGTTAATCAGCAGTAATTATGACAGTGCAATGTTAAAACTCAGCTATATCTCAATTAACAGGGCTTAATCCTTAACTCACGGAGTGAATAATGCGAAAACAGTGAGCATCCACATTAATTCTGCGTTTTGGAATTGATTTCCATCTGCAAGGATATTAACATTACTCCCTTTGGAGGAGCAGTGACAGCAGTGATTCTAGGATTCTACGTTTAACGACATTTGTATGGATGTCAGATGTTGCTGTCATGGTGATGGTGAACGCTGATAGTTTTGCTGTTGTTACAATAGCAAAATCGGAACATAATTTTTTGTTCCAAATAGCTGGCAATTTGACAACCTGACGAATAAAACCAGCCAATGTTCTGCTTCATGCAAAAGAAATGAGGCACAAAATTGCATTGAATATTAGTTTAACAATAAATCCAAAGATGACTTGATGACATGAAAACACAATTTGGCAACATTACACAAATGGTACTGTTGTAAGGTAAGTCAAATAAGGTAAGTCAAAGAGTAAGATTCACAGCTGAGGTCCAGTGGCACAAAAGGGTCATTGCACTGAAACCTTTAGCAATCCACAGTTCAGCTATGCAAAAAGGAGAAGTTATTTGAATTATCTGTCTCTGGATATCGCAATACATCCTATAGAGGACTGTCAATTTCCCTTTTAAAGACCTGACAAATTGACTTGTGAAACATTACAAATAAAATTAGATTGAATACTGTGATGACGGATTTTTATTTAGATGCTGTTCATGCTTACACTTCAAATGATGCAATGGCTATCTGCGCACAGCTGAATTGGAACTATACAAAACCATTAATAGAGAAATTGGCAGGAAAAGTCAACAGTGACATGTTTTGGACACAAATTACATCAGCTTCTGTCAAAATAGCACCTGCATCATTTAGCATGTTATTTACAATATCCTTTACTATCACATTAATGTAATAATATGCAGCAGTTTAAAACAAACCATTATATTGGGGGCGGGGGGAGGCGAAGCATAAAGCAGAGAATTAATCATTGGGTTTGGTAGAGCTTGAAAAGCTTCATTGTAAATCGGCAGATGATGATCATTGAAGGTGTGTAAACAATGCTTTGTAGGGCAGAGGCTGAGATTTGAATCATAGACATGTTAAGCTTGATGGCGCATGTAAAATGATGCACTGGAAAAGCATTATAATACTTTAATACAGAGCAAGTGAATTCTCCTTTTGTTCTCATTGGCACCAATTATCTTTTGCTTTATTTGAACCAGCTTAAACTTCCTGGCTCAAAATATATTTATTGTTGTGGAACAGAAAACCATTGAGATTTGGAGAATTTGTGAATCGGATATTAATTAGGCTAGAGTTTTCTCCATTATCCTACAGCAATTGGAAATGCCATCTCTCAGCAATGTGGCCATTTTCTGTAACCCCCCCCCCCTTCATAGCCCAAATACCCAAATGTTTTAGCCATGGATAGAGGAGGGTATGTGTCTGAACATCATGGCAGAATATTTTCAGGCGAATCCCTGTGAGAAAAAAACTACAATAAAGAGTTGCTATCATAATATAGATCACTTTTCCAAATTTCTTACCAGTGTGATTGGTCTTGTCACATAGATCGATATTCACTGGATTGCTGGTTGCGTTACTAACTGGGTTTTCTGCTATGCATCTGTATACATATTGCTCCTCTTCAGTAACACAGTCTATCACAAGCACTGTCCCATCATATATTTCATGGTGATCTCCAGAAATGGACACCTTTACCCAGTGAATTATAACATTTGTTCCATTGGAGACAGAACAGTTCAAACTTATGTTTTGTGAACTGACGTAGTTACCATGAATCACTGTCACAGGCTGGGAAACTGGTTCTGAAATAAACAGATAATAATTAACTAACAAAACTGTTAAGAACCCTGCTGATGTTAAATGCGAGGGCATCCCAAAATTGTTGTAACTTGGAACACTGGTTCTTAGTGATGTATATTTTCAATTTGGTATAATGTGAGAAAAGATATGCAAACAAGGGATGAATGAATAGTCCAATCATTTTGTGATCAAAAATAAGAATATTTATTTATTTATAACAAAGAATATTTGTTAACTTAATAGGACACATGACAGGAAGGACTATAATACACGACAATAATATACTTAACTACATTGATAGCTATACACACACATTATTACATGACGTTACCCCTTTGTTCTACGTTTCCTAAACTCTGAGACACCCTTGTTCCCAAACAACATCCAATATTACATAACTCGATGAGCTGAATCCAGTAGATAATTATCACACAAAGGTTATTTGTCCACATTTGGGAAAACCGCCTTCAGCGAAGGCGTAATCTTCTCGATTCGAGTTTTGGATTTCAGTGGCTGCCCTTTTAGCAATAACTTGTTTTCTGGAGAGTCTGTTTTCTGTAGCTGGGTGTGGCTGTGATGGTAGCTGCCTCTATCTCCTGTGGCCCTTTCTCCCAGTTATTGTGCTATGGGTGTATCATTCTTTTCCTTTGATGTTACCCACCCCGTGGACATGGCCTTTTAGCATTTAAGTGCCAATTGACTTTGAAGTTACCTCTTCCACACCCCATTGTCTTCTTCCAGTCACACAGGTAAACATTTGCTTTTCCCACTGGTATGCTAATTTACAGATCATGGGCGTCATTCTCCGACCCCCCGCCGGGTCGGAGAATGGCCGTTGGCTGCCGTGAATCCTGCCCCCGCCGAAGTCTCCGGTACCGGAGATTGGGCGGGGGCGGGAATTGGGCAGCGCCGGTTGGCGGGACCCCACGCTGGATTCTCCGGCCCGGATGGGCCGAAGTCCCGCCCAGAAATTGCCTGTCCCGCCGGCGTAAATCAAAGCTGGTATTTACCGGCGTGACCAGGCGGCGTGGGCGGGCTCCGGGGTCCTGGGGGGGGGGCGCAGGGCGATCTGACCCCGGGTAGTGCCCCCACGGTGGCCTGGCCCGCGATCGGGGCCCACCGATCCGCGGGCGGGCCTGTGCCGTGGGGGCACTCTTTCCCTTCCGCCTCCGCTACGGCCTCCACCATGGCGGAGGCGGAAGAGACTCTCCCCACTGCGCATGCGCGGGAAACTGACAGCGGCCGCTGACGCTCCCGCGCATGCGCCGCATTTCCGCGCCAGCTGGCGGGGCAACAAACGCCATTTCCGCCAGCTGGCGGGGCGGAAATCCCTCCGGCGTCGGCCTAGCCCCTCAATGTTGGGGCTAGGCCGCCAAAGATGCGGAGCATTCCGCACCTTTGGGCCAGCGCGATGCCCGTCTGATTGGCGCCGTTTTTGGCGCCACTCGGCGGACATCGCGCCGTTGGGGGAGAATTTCGCCCCATATCTCCTTCAGATAGCTCCCCTCATATATTTCTCTTTTTATTTTATCCCAATTCCATTTTTTAATTTTAATTTTCCTCAATTCTTAACACAGCACTTTAGAATAATTTATTTTATATCATATGCCTTGTGAGACACTTCTGATTGACATGATAAATCACAACACAATGAAATATACCAACTGAGGAGAACCAGGGATAAGTAAAAATCAGAGCAAGCATAATAGAATCAGTGGGGGCAGAAGCAGACTAAGCCAGAGAACTGGGATATAAGTTGCAGTCATCCTACGAGTGAACACTGTGTTATATCACAGGTAGTTTGGTCGGTGAATATTCTCTCTTCTACCTTTTTGGACTTGCTTTGCTATTGAGAGCTAGGTAGAAAAAAAATAGTGTGAAAACTAAAGAGCAGTAGTCAAATTAAAAACAAATTGAAAATCCAATGAAATAAAAAGGGATGCAGGTCCAGGCAATGTGTTGTAGCTGCAGCATGTGGGAGCTAGTGGACCCCATTGTGGTTCATAGTGACCACAAATGTGGTAAATGTGGTAAATTGCTTGAGGAACTTCGGCTCATAGTTAATGAACTGGAGCCTGAGCTTCAGACATTCAGACCTGGATGCTGTATTTCAGGAGGAAGTCACACCCCTTAGATTAATTACCTTGAATTTGGCCAGTGATCAGGAGCACCAGGATATGACTACAAGTGAGGCATGTAGAGGTATCCAAAAGGTAGCACTTCAGGACCCTCAGCCCCTGCCCTTGTCGAACAGGTTAAAGATTCTTGCTCCCTGTGTGGACGAGAGTGGAGACTGTGGGGAGGATGAGCAAATTGGCAATAACACCATGGTACAGGGAGACATTGAAGGGAAATGTAGTCATAGTTGGAGACAGTATAGTTCTCTGTAGCCAAGATTGAGAGTCCTGAAAGCTGTGTTGCCTGCCCAGTGCAAGGGTTTTGGACATTTGCTCCAGGCTGGAGAGGGAGTTACAGTGGAAGGGGGAGGATCCCGTTGTTGGGTCCATGTAGATACCAACAACATGGATAGGACGAAGAAAGAGGTTTTGCATAGAGGGTTAGCGGAATCTTAATAAAATAATCTACGATGATATGAGGCGTGAGTTGGCTATGATCGATTGGGGAACGCTTCTTAAAGGAATGGATCGGCATTGACAAACATTCAAAGAGCGCATGCGGGAACTGCAACAATTGTTTATTCCTGTCTGACTCAAAAATAAAATGGGAAAGGTGAATTGGAGATAGTACTCAAGTATTCGATTCAAGGGAGCAGCATACAAATTGTGGAAGTAAAACAACAGGGGCGTCATTCTCCGACCCCACAGAGGGTCGGAGAATGGCCGTTGGCCGCCGTGAATCCCGCCCCCGCCGGTTGCCGAAGTCTCCGAAGGGAGAAAAGTCGGCGTTAATGTCGCCGCTGCCGTCGGAGAATGTCACGGGTCTGCGCAAGGCAGCCGATTTTCGGCCTGCCAATATTCTCCCTTCCGAATGGGCCGAAGTCCCGTCGACGTGATGACCGTTCACGTCGACGTAAATTAAACCTCCTTTTCATCGGCGTGACCCTGTGCTCTAGGTTCACGCCGACCAGCGTGGAGGTGAGTGACAGCCTGGGGGGTTGGCTCTGGGCAGGCGATGGCGTGGCCGCAGTCTGAATGCGTGAGGAGAGGTGTGTCTCGGCTTGTGTGTGTGTGTGTGCGGCGGGGAGGGGGGGTGGTTAGAGTAGGCTGGGCTCCGGGGGAGTGCCGGGAGGGGGGTCCTTGCCGGGGAGGGGGATGGGAGGGTCCCTGCCGGGGTGGAGGTTGGGGGGGGGGGTCCGTGCCGGGGAGGGGGATGGGGGGGTCCGTGCCGGGGTGGAGGTTGGGGGGGTGTCCGTGCCGGGGAGGGGGATGGGAGGGCAAGTGCGTTGGTCCACCTGGCTAGGTGCCAGCCTCCAACAGTTGGACCCATGCGGTCCATGCCACCTGGCTGGGGGGAGGAGGGGATATGGGCAATGATGACATGTCGTCGTTCCCCTCCCCCCACCAGGCCATCATGTTTTCAGATCATCCAGCGATGTTGGCCGCCGTGGCGGCAGCCGCTCATGTCTATGTTGCCCTGGATGAGGAGGAGGATGAGGAGGAGGAGCGTGCCAGAGAGGCGGCGCAGGCTGCTGCAGAGGGGCAGGTGGCAGCCGCCCAGGCTGGAGGGACACCTGACCGACAGGACGAGGAGGGGGGAGGAGGACGTCGCGGCCCCACGGCAACGGAGGCACCCGAGGGCGCCCCGTGTGTACCGTCCCAGGCAGTCATACCAGGACCTCACGGACCGGGAATGCAGGAGGAGACTCCGGATGAGCCGGGAAACCGTGGCACACATCTGCCACCTGCTGCACACCTGTCACTGCGTGGCACTGGCGGGGGACACCCTCTCCCCGTGTCCGTCAAGGTTACGGTGGCCCTGAACTTTTATGCAACGGGGTCATTCCAGGCACCGAGTGGGGACCTGTCCGGCATATCGCAGACATCGGTGCACCGGTGCATCCGGGCAGTGACAGATGCGCTATATGCCATGGCGCATCGCTACATCCGCTTCCCCGTGGACCGGGCCAGCCAAGATGCCCGGGCCGTGGGCTTCTCTGCCGTGGCCGGGTTCCCCATGGTCCAGGGCGCGATCGATGGGATGCACGTTGCCGTGCGGCCAACTGCAGATAACAGGGCCGTGTTCACTAATAGGAAGGGGACCTATTTGATGAACGTACAGGCGGTCTGCGACCACCGCATGATGATCCTGCACGTCTGCGCCCGTCACCCAGGCAGTATACACGACTCATTCGTGTTGTCGCGGTCATCCACCCCCGGCATGTACGAGGGACGCCATCCCCGGCTGAGGGGCTGGTTGCTCGGCGACAGGGGCTACCCATTGCGATCGTGGCTGATGACGCCTATACGGAGGCCACGCAATGAGGGGGAGAACCGCTACAATGATGCCCATGTAGCGACAAGGGGAGTGATAGAGAGGTGCTTTGGCGTGCTGAAGATACGTTTCAGGTGCCTGGACCTCTCTGGGGGCGCCCTCCAGTATCGGTCAGATAGGGTCGGCCGCATCATTGTGGTGTGCTGCGTCCTGCACAACATAGCCCAACAGAGGGGCGATGTGCCGCAGGCAGAGGAGGGCGGAGTGGAGGAGCAGCAGGAAGAGGCGCAGTCCTCCCTGGATTAGGGGGATGGGGGTAATGGTCAGGGCAGACGGGTAGACACAGGCGGGTGGCTGTCCACTGTTACCGGCTGGCACAGCGGGCACGGGACAGACTGATAGACACCCGCTTCACTGACTAGATGGGCGTGGGAATCGGGTAGTATGGCCACAGACCGCACACCATGGCAACAGCCGACCACCCACACCCCCCACCCATCCACCCACCCAGTACCCTCACCCCCCTCCCCAACCCCACCCACCCCACCCGCATGCACCCCCCGCCCCCCCCCCCATTGCCGATCCACCTGCGGCACAACGGGCCGGGCTCACACAGTTGCGGGTGGACGCGTGTCTATCGCAGGCCATGGAGGATGATGACAACCCGCCCTGCGGTGAGCTCCTGGCTCTACATCGTTGGACTATGTCTGACCCATGGTCACAGTACCACCATCCACCCGGACCATCCCTGCATGCGGCTGTGACACTGCAGCGCACGGTCCCGTCCTCTGCCCGGGGGATGTTGATGGCGGCCCAGGGGGAAGGGGGCAGACTCACCTGGGGCTGAGGTAAGACCACCCCTCACACACACACTTGCGCTCAACGTACATGACACCCCCGCACACTTTGGACAGAGCACAAAGGCAGCTTCTGTAGGTGGAACATTGACTTTAATAACCAAAGGAGTTCATGCACGTGCCCTAGCCCCTAAAACTCATCTGTGCCCTGCAACCGTGCCAACTTACTCAGTGTCTAATTGTTTGGCCTTACGGGCCCTTTGACTACGTCTACGTGGTTCCCCAGATGGTACAGCAGAACTGGAGGTGGACTCCTGTGATTCCTGCCCTCTGACACTGGATCCCTTTGGCGGCCGTTTCCTGGGGCGTCCTGGCCTAGATGGGCCAGGCTGCAGCCCGGGCGACTGGGATGGCGAGCTGCCAGCCTGTCCTGCCCGTTGCCCACCCGATGCACCTGGGACGGAAGGGGGGGAGTCCGAGGTGTCGCGGTGTACCGGGACCTACCCTACAGAGGGAGCCGGGACGGACCACACCACCTCCTCCTCCCTCGGGGTGCCCGATGGCCCCCAGGCCTCTACATGGGTGGGGGATGTGAACGGACTGGCCATCCGACGCCCCCCGACATCTGGCGCTGCCAGTCCTGGAGGCCCGTGCTGGTATCGACAGGGTTCTGCAGGTTTTCAGCCATGGAGCCCAGGGGGTTGGCAAACCCTGTCTGTGACAGTGCGACGCCGGCTCGCACATGGCCACTGGAGCCGATGCCCTCAGCGATGGCCTGCAGAGACTGGGCCATGGCCTGCTGAGACTGGGCCATGGCCTGCTGAGACTGGGCTATGGCGTTGAGCGCCTCTGCCATCTGGCGCTGGCACTGGCTCATGGCCTCCTGTGAGAGGGCAGCCATTTCCTGGGCCACAGACGCCGCCTGCACGGAAAGCCCCAGGCCTCGCAAACCGTTCCCCATGTCTGACACCGTCGCACCCATTGCCTCCACCGCGGACGCCACCCGTGCGGTGTCGGCCTGGGTGGCACGCATGACTGGCACCACTCCCAGCTCCTGGACGTGGGTGGACTCCTCCATCTGCGACCACAGCCGCCGCAAGCCGCCCGTCATCCTCTTCGCTCGTCTCCGGGTCGGTGGTTGCATCGGATCTATGTGTGGGTGTGGTAACTCCAGGAACCCGGGATCCATCTGGGCGGCAGATGTTCGCTTGGGCTGGGCTGCCCTCCGACTGTCCGGCCCCTCTGCTGCTCCTACCTCCACCTGCTGTACCGGGACGGCTGTGTTATGCACACCAGTGAGTGTACCAGACGCCTCATCACTAAAGTGCCCAACCGTGGTGAGTGTTTCTGCGATGGTGGAGGGTGTTGGTGACAGCAATGGCGTTGTGTCGTGCTCTTCGTCCCACTCTGAGTCCATGGCACTTTGGGGTGGGGGTTCGTCTCCACCCATCCACTCTGAGTCACTGTCCGGTATTTCGTCTTCCTGGGTAGTGCTGTCCCGGGTACTGCTGTCCCGGGTAGTGGTGTCCTGGGTAGTGGTGTCCTGGGTAGTGGTGTCCTGGGGAGTGGTGTCCTGGGTAGTGGTGTCCTGGCTCGGATGTGACGGGGGCCTGTGGCTGCCCCCTCGTCGCTGGGTGGTCGCTCCCGCACGTGACGGGGGTGTCGTCTCCCTGTTGCTCCAGGTCTCTCCGTCTCCTGTGTTGTGCGAGGGGCATCCTGCGGGTGTCGCATGCTGGAGGGTGCAGGTCTCTCCGTCTCCCGTGGTCTCCGAGGGGCATCCTGCGGGCGTCGCATGCTGGAGGGTGCGGGTCTCTCCGTCTCCCATGGTCTCCGAGGGGCATCCTGCGGGCGGTCTGCATCTGCGGGGATGGGTGCCTGGATGTTTGGTCCTGCGATACACAATGAAGCATGCATGGTTAGACATCAGGCAGTGATCAGGTGATACGGGGGAGGGGGATATAGGGGAGCGGGGATATGGGGACGGTCTATCGGTGGCTCACTTACTAGTACGCCCCCGACCTCTGCATCAGCAACTTCCCGGTCCTCAGGTCCGCCAGCCAGTTCCAGGGCCCTTTCCTGGTGTTCGGTCAGTGGCCTCTCATCAGCGGGGCCTCCTCCAGTCCTCACATGCTCCCTATTGTTGTGTGCGCGCTTCTCCTGTGGGGGGGGGCGGGGTGGCAGGGGTAAAAGGCAACACTGTTAGGCAGGTATATGAATGCACGCCATCGGTGGCGCGTGC
This sequence comes from Scyliorhinus torazame, assembly GCF_047496885.1. NCBI lineage: Eukaryota > Metazoa > Chordata > Chondrichthyes > Carcharhiniformes > Scyliorhinidae > Scyliorhinus > Scyliorhinus torazame. Next base: position 108,393,643 of record NC_092720.1, on the reverse strand, counting down.
ATTGCAGAGGTTAAGGTTAGGGCTGGATTCACTTGGGGATATGGGGGATATGGGGGAGGGGGGGATATGGGGGAGGGGGGATATGGGGGAAGGGGGGATATGGGGGAGGGAGGATATGCGGGGGGATATGGGGGAGGGGGGATATGGGGAGGGGGGATATGGGGAGGGGGATATGGGGGAGGGGGGATATGGGGGAGGGGGGATATGGGGGAGGTGGGATATGGGGAGGGGGGATATGGGGGAGGGGGGATATGGGGGAGGGGGGATATGGGGGAGGGGGGATATGGGGGAGGGGAGATATGGGGGGGGATATGGGGGAGGGGGGGATATGGGGGAGGGGGGATATGGGGGATATGGGGGAGGGGGATATGGGGGATGCTCACCCTGCCTGCTCTGACGAGGTCGTTCACCTTCTTGTGGCACTGGGTGCCTGTCCGTGGTGTCAGGGCCACAGCGGTGACAGCCTCTGCCACTTCCCTCCACAGACGCCGGCTGTGGCGTGGGGCAACTCTGCGGCCGTGCCCGGGATACAGGGCGTCCCTCCTCTGCTCCACCGTGTCCAGGAGCGCCTCCACATCGCGTGACTCGAACCTCGGGGCTGAGCGGCGGCCAGTCATCCAGTCGGGTGTTGCGGTCGGGTGTTCCGGTCGGGTGGGGGGGAGCAGCGTGGCCTCATGAGCCGTCACGCCGTGCGGCGCGTATGACGCTGCACGGCGTGAACCACTGCGCAAGCGCGGATCCTGTTACGTCGCTGCTAGCCCATTTTGGGCCGGAGACTATCGACCCATTTTTCCGACGTGACGCAAGTCGGATTTGCGCCGTTTTTTGCGCCGATCGGCGGACTTTCCGTCGATAACGGAGAATTTCGCCCCAGGTCTGAGGATAGGAAGCAGTTTGGAATTCAGCAAAGAAGGACCAAGCGTTTGATTAAAAGGGGAAAATAGAGTACGAGGGTAATCTTGCTGGAAACACATACACTGACTGTAAAAGTTTCTTTGGTTCTGTCTTCACAAATGAGGACACAAATAAGATAGCAGAAATGGTGGGGAACAGAGGGTTTAGTGAGAGAGAGGAACTGAAATAGATCAATATTAGTAGAGAAATGGTGTTGGGGAAATTGATGGGATTGAAGGCTGATAAATACCTAGGGCCTGATAATCTACATCCCAGAGTCCTTAAGGAAATAGCTCTAGAAATAGTGGATGCATTAGTGGGCACCTTCCTGGATTCTATAGACTCTGGGACAGTTCCTGCAGATTGGAAGGTAGCTAATGTAACTCCACTGTTTAAAAAGGGAGGTAGAGAGGAAACAGGGAAGCATAGACCAGTAAGCCTGATGTCGGTAGTTGAGAAAATTCTAGAATCCATTATCAAATCCATTTAATAGCAGAGCATTGAGAAAATAGTGGCAGGATTGGACAGAATCAGCATCGATTTATGAAGAGGGAATCATGCTTGACAAATCTACTGGATTTCTTTGTGGATGTAACTAGTAGAGTTGATGAGGGGGTTGTCATAATATACACCGGTATATCATGGTGCAGACACACACTGGTGGACACACAGTGGGACCAATCAACACACACAACACCGCAGCCAATCACCAGTGAGAGCACACGCACTATAAAGACAGGGGGCATCAGAGTTCCGGCTCATTCGAGTTGCAGCTATCTAGGAGGACAGAGCTCACAGCCTGCAACACAGACATTCACCATGTGCTGAGTGCATTGACTGGTTAGGACAAGGCAAACGTCTTTAGTTAAAGCTAGTATCGTATTAACCCACAGTCTAAGTAAGTTTAAACAGTTAACGATTCAATAAAATAGTGTTGCACTATTTCAAGTGTTGGTGACCTGTATGTCACCAGAACACCCAACACATCAGGGGAGACAGTGGATGTGGTTTATTTGGACTTTCAGAAGGTTTTTGACAAAGTCTCACATAAGAGATTAGCATGTAATATTAAAGCGCATGGGGTTGGGGTATTAAGATAGATAGTAATCTGGTTGGCAGACAGGAAACAATGTGTAGCAATTAAAATTGGCAGGCAGTGACTAGTGGGGTACTACAGGGATTGGTGCTAGGACCTCAGCTATTCACAATATATATTAAATTTAGACTATGGAACAAAAATGCAATGGCCAGATTTGCCGACCTTGCGCCGGGTCGGAGAATCCCCGGGGGGAGGTGCGAATCCCGCCCCGACGCCGGCTGCCCTATGCTCCGGCGCCATTTTTCGGGTGGGAGTGGGATTCCCGCCCCGGCGATTCTCCCAGCCCCGATGTGCCAAACGGCCGTCCATTTTTGGCCAGTCCCGCCGGTGTGAATTACTCACCTCTCCCATGGTGGGACCTGGCAGGTGAGAATGCGGGGGCGGTCCTCGGGGGGGCACAGGGGAATCCCTGGGGGGAGGGCCAAGGTGGCCTGGCTCGCGATTGGGGCCTACCGATCTGTGGTCGGGCTTGTTCCATGAGGGGGGCTTCTTTCTTCTGCCCCGGGCCCCTGTAGGGCTCTGCCATATTGCCGGGGACTGGAGCAGAGAAGAGAACCCCCTGCGCATGCACGAAAATACACCGGCTGTTCCACGCATGTGAGATCACGCCGACTGTTCCGCGCATGCTGGAGTGGCTCTATCGACTCCGGCGTCCACCTACCCCCCTAAAAAGGTGAGAATTCCTCACCTTGGGGGGGCTGTTGATGCCGGAGTCGTTGGCGCTTGTTTTCCCACCGGCGTGGGGACTTAGTCCCCAGAAGGGAGAATCACGGCCAAAATCTCCAAATTTTCAGATGTCACCGTTGGGTGGGAGGATGCAGAGATCCTTCAGCGTGATTTTGACAAGTTGAATGAGTGGGCAAGTAAATGACAGATGCAGCATAATTTGGATAAATGCCACTTTGGTGGCAAAAACAAGAAGGAAGACTATTATCTGAATAAATTAGGAGAGGGGAATGTGCAATGCGACCTGGGTATCCTCGTGCACCAGTCACTGAAGGAAAGCATGCAGATGCAGCAGGCAGTAAAGAAGGCAAATGTTATGCTGGCCTTCATTGCGAGAGTGTCTGAGTACAGGAGCAGGGATGTCCTGCTACAATTATACAGAGCCTTGGTGAGGCCACATCTGGAATATTGTGTGCCATTTTGGTCTCCTTGTCTGAGGAAGGATGTTCTTGCTATGGAGGGAGTGCAGCAAAGGTTTACCAAGGTAATTTCTGGGATGGCAGGGCTGACGTATGAGGAGAGATTGAGTCGGTTAGGATTGTTTTCGCTGGAGTTCAGAAGATTGAGGGGGGATCTCATAGAAACCTATAAAAATCTAACAGGACTGGACAGGTTGGATGCAAGAAGGATGTTCCAATGGTGGGGGTGTCCAGAACTAGGACAGAGATGAGAAGAAATTTCTTCACCCAGAGAGTGGTGAGCCTGTGGAATTTGTTACCACAGGAAGTAGTTGAGGCCAAAACATGTAAGTTTTCAAGAAGCAGTTAGATATAGCACTTGGGGTAAGGAGATCAAAGGAAATGATGGGAAAGCAGGATGAGGCTATTGAGTTGGATGATCAGCCATGGCCATTATGAATGGCAGAGCAGGCTCGAATGGCCAAATGGCCTCCTCCTGCTCATATTTTCCACATTTCTATGTAATGAAACATCACTGGAGCACAGTAGCATAGTGGTTAGCACAGTTGCTTCACAGCTCCAGAGTCCCAGGTTCGATTCCGACTTGGGTCACTGTCTGTGCGAAGTCTGCACGTTCTCCCTGAGTCTGCATGGGTTTCCTCCGGGTGCTCTGGTTTCCTCCCACAGTCCAAAGATTTGCGGGTTACGTGGATTGGCCATGCTAAATTGTCCTTAGTGTCCAAGAAGGTTGGGTGGGGTTACTGGGTTACAGGGATAGGGTGTGGGCTTGGGTCGAGTGCTCTTTCCAAGGGCCGGTGCAGACTCGATGGGCCGAATGGCCTTCTTCGGCACTGTAAATTCTATGATTATAAAATAAGTATGACTATGAGCACCATTAGATCAAATGACCAAATACTTGGTTAAAGAGGTAAACTTTAAGGAGTGTCTGGAAGGAGCAGAGTGTGCTCGGGATCACAGAGATGTCGGGATGGAATTCCAAAGTTTGGGGTCTAGGCAACTGAGCACAGTGCCATCAGTGGTAATTGAGGCCAGGAGGCCAGAATTAGTGGCCAGAAGCTAGAGACATGGCAATCAGATCAGCTGCTTCTGCCTCGACCTTCGCGAAAAATCCATAAGCTCCTCACATTGTATTATAAACACAAAGTGCTTTCAGAAAAGTAGTCAGTGGAAAAAGCCAAGTGCTTTGTTTATTTTGACTCACTACCCTTTATTATGTACATAGTAAACCGTCTGTTTATTTGTCATCTTTATACACAGTTAATGTTGTTAACAGATGTTCACTGGTGAGTGTATTGTGTTTCAAACGCTCATTTGAATGCTCCCAAGAACATATTTCCCCAGCTGGCAACATCCCGAACGATATATTTCTAAGATTCCTTTCTGTGCGCACTGTGCCATCAAGTAAAGATATAAATGTATCAAAGACTGCATAATTCCTAGCTTTGTTCAGCCCTTGTTCAGCATTCTTGTATTTATTCTGTCTCAGAAACCAAGAGCTGTATTCTCCGTTTTGGGACTATGTCCTCACGCTATCGTGAAACCTGTGGGGCGTCATTCTCCGACACCCCGCCGGGTTGGAGAATCGCCGGGGGCTGCCGTGAATCCCGCCCCCGCCGGTTGCCGAAGTCTCCGGTACTGGATATTCGGCGGGGGCGGGAATCGGGCCGCTCCGGTTGGCGGGCCCCCCTGGTGGATTCTCCGGCCTGGATGGGCTGAAGTCCCGCCGATAAATTGCCTGTCCCGCCGGCGTAAATTAAATCACCTACCTTACCGGCGGGACAAGGCGGCGTGGGCGGGCTCCGGGGTCCTGGGGGGGGTGCGGGGCGATCTGACCCCGGGGGGGTGGCCCCACGGTGGCCTGGCCCTCGATCGGGGCCCACCGATCCACGGGCGGGCCTGTGCCGTGGGGGCACTCTTTCCCTTCCGCCTCCGCAACGGTCTCCACCATGGCGGAGGCGGAAGAGACTCTCCCCACTGCGCCTGCGCGGGAAACTTTCAGCGGCCGCTGACGCTCCCGCGCATGCGCCGCCCCGACATGTCATTTCCGCGCCAGCTGGCGGGGCAACAAAGGCCGTTTCCGCCAGCTGGCGGGGCAGAAATCCCTCCGGCGCCGGCCTAGCCACTCAATGTTGGGGCTCGGCCCCCAAAGATGTGGAGCATTCCGCACCTTTGGGGCGGCGCGTGCCCGTCTGATTGGCGCCGATAAATTGCCTGTCCCGCCGGCGTGGATTAAACCACCTTTTGAACGGCGGGACAAGGCGGCGCGGGCGGGCTCCGGGGTCCTGGGGGGGGCGTGGGGTGATCTGGCCCCGGGGGGGGGGGCCCCCACGGTGGCCTGGCCTGCGAACGGGGCCCACCGATCCGCGGGCGGGCCTGTGCCGTGGGGGCACTCATTCCCTTCCGCCTCCGCCACGGTCTCCACCATGGCGGAGGCGGAAGAGACTCCCTCCACTGCGCATACGTGGGAAACTGTCAGCGGCCACTGACGCTCCCGCGCATGCACCGCCCGAGGATGTCAACAAAGGCCGTTTCCACCAGCTGGCGGGGAGGAAATTCCTCCGGCGTCGGCCTAGCCCCTCAATGTTGGGGCTCGGCCCCCAAAGATGCGGAGCATTCCGCACCTTTAGGGCGGCGCGATGCCCGTCTGATTGGCGCCATTTTGGGCGCCAGTCGGCGGACATCGCGCCGTTTCGGGAGAATGTCGCTGTGGTCTTTTATGCCAGAAAAACTGGCGTCAAAAGGCCACAGATTCACAGCCTTGCAAGGGGCTAGCAGGCAGCTGTCATGGAGCTCGCAGCTCTAACTGCCGATACGGCCCCCCGCACTTCCGGGTCAGAGGCCGTGCACGCGCACGGCGACGGCCTCCAGTGGCCTCGTCGTGCTACATGGCGGACTCAGATTCAGGACCGTGGAAATAGTGCCCCTGATCGGCCGCGCGCCCGACCCGGACCGCCCGCACAAAAAACCCCAGTCCCGAATGAGGCCCCCCTGCCCTCCAATCTGCCCTCCCCTGACTGTGGCGGACCCGGACTGAGTCCGCAGCCGCCATGCGGGTATCACCTACGGTGGGACCATGAGTGGTCCACGCCGTCGGGAAATCGGCCGGTGGGGGATGGAGAACAACGGGGCGGACATCAGGCAATGGCCTCAGGCGGTGGATAATCAGCACGGGAGTATGCCGCTTTTCGGAGGCCAGAGAATCGCGGAACCAGCGCCGGGCCCGATGTCGTGCGGGAAATTTGATTCTCCGCCCCTTTGCCGAACGCGATTTCAGCGTTGGGGTGCAGAGAATCCAGCCCCAAATGTTACAAAATGATGCAGAAATAAATACACCCTCGGTTACAATAAGCCTTGAGGTGATTATTTCCAAACAAGACATGAAGGCCTGGTCTCCCGTTGCGAGTCCGTTCCACTACCGCTGCTGGCGAGTTTGGAGAATTTGGCGCACCATTCGCTGGCAGCGATATTCTCCACTCCTGCCGTTTGTGAATGGGATTTCTCACTGAAGCCACCCCATGCCGCTGGGAATCCCACGGGCGGGGGTGCGCTGCCGGCGGGACTCGAGAATCCCGCCACCAGTGAATGGCTGGAGAATTCTCCCTGAAATGTCTCTGAAGTTAGTTTGTAGGGAGGCTGATACATTACCATGTGACACTCAATGTTCATGTGTTTGATTGCTGCTTTGCAAAACATTAAAAGGCAGCAGTCAGCAGAGATGGCAGAAGCCAAGTATCCAAAGCAGGGCTGGTTTACATTTACTGATGTTGGCGGCAATGTAAAAAGGGGTGGGTATTATCCCTGGACGTTGGCAGTAGAAGGTCACCCAGCTGAACTCAGCAGGCCTGGTGGAGGTGGAAGTACATGTGAGAAGCTGCAGTGTTGTCCAGAGGACTTGGGTCAGTGCCGGAGAGGTTTAGTGACCTTCTTAGTTCTGGCATGGTGAGTACAACACAACATCTGGATAACAGGCCTGCAGCCAGGAACAGAAGCAACAGTTGAACAGCTTGAGGACATATGCTGTTCTTGAATGTGGGAGAAATGTGTGCCTGTCAGCAAGACTCAGAGCACCAGCATTGTTAAAGGAGTTGTGTATGAAGCCTCTTCTGTAAATGAGCCACTGACATTGGTGAGAGAGGCTAGCATTGCTTTTTCTCTTGCTCTCCATCTCTCTTTTCACCTTGCAAGAGAAAAAGGTGCACAATGCCAGGTAGAGGGCACACATAGGAGAAGGAGTGCCCCAGCTCACTATCCTGACTGTTATGGAGGAGGTGGCACTAGACATCGCCACATGAAGACGTGGGTAATAGAGAGATGGGAAACGTGGAAGAGAGGGTGGAAAGATCTTGTGCCGTGCAAGCCTCCCAATCTGACAACTTGCCATGTCAAAGCCTCAGCTACTTTGGGAGCCATAGTTCTGCAAAGGTATATATTGTCACTGAGTTCTCATGATTGTCAGTTGTGGAGGGGAACATGCCAGTGCTCTAGCAGAATCACTGTTAGCCTCCAGTAAACCTAAAACAACTGAGCTAGCACCATTTGTCGCATCAGCCAAGCCCAGCAAAAACACAGTCACATGTTTAGATAGGATGACACAGAGTGAGGAGCGTGGCATGAGTGAGGGGGAGGGCCGATCCATGGATAGGGTGAACATTATTTGGGACTGGGGGCACTGTGGTGCGGTGGTCCAGGTCGCGCAAGCCAGCCGAAGGAGGGCACTATTTCGCAGGTCAGGTCTGGGCTAGGATCGGGGCTGCGTCATCTACACGCGCCAGGCCTTGTCGCCACGTAAAGGCGGCGCCGCATAGATGACGCGGCCGGCGCCGCATAACTGGCATTACCCACGCATGCGCGGGTTGGCCGTCCTCTCTGAGTCCACCCCGCAAGAAGATTGCGGACGGATCTTGCGGGGCCGCGGAAGGAAGAAGGTCCTCCTTCAGAGAGTGGGCACCGATCGCGGGCCATGCCACATTTGAGGTACTTCCCGGTGCAGGATCTCCCCCTCCCCCCCACCCCCGCAGGCTGTCCCCCCAGCATTCCTGCGCTGTTCCCGATGGCTGCGACCAGGGGTGGACGGCGCCGGGGGGAACCCGCCCTTTTGGCCTGGCCGCTCGGCCCATCCGGGCCTGAGAATAGCGGGGGTGCCGGAGAATCGCTATTTTGGATGTCTCCGGCGATTCTCCGGCCTGCGGCCCGCGGAACTCGACGGGGCCATTCCCACCGCTTGGGAGAATCGCGGGAGGGCGTTGGACCGGCGTCCCGGGAAATTTTGGCGGCCCAGGCAATTCTCCCAACTGGCGCAGGAGTGGAGAATCTCGTCCACTATCTTTGAACTCAAACTGACTAACTGGTTGTTTGGTCTTTAATCGATATCCGGTAAAACCTTGTGGTGGTATTATTTGATACCTGGCGACTCTGAAAAGCAATATTGTCATTAATAACTGCCATATCTAGTTAATTTGGCAACATTATTAGTGCCGATTGGTGGTATAGTATTCCACTCATTAAAAAGAGCAATTATTGGTGACACCGGTGCCGATTGGCAACACCCCCCAGGGTCGGCCCTCCCCTCCTCCCCACAGGCCGCCACCGGACCCTTTAACGCTGAGTTCCCGCCAGCTGAGAGCAGGTTAGAACGGCGCCGGCGGGACTTGGCATTTCCACGACGGCCGCTTGGCCCATCCCGGCCTGAGAATCGGCAGGCCGGCCGCGTAGAACAGCCGGTGACCAGCGCCGCACCAACCACGCCAGCGCCAGTGGCGCCGCATGCTGGCGTCGGGGCGGCATAGCCCGATTTGCGCCGGTCACGGGGATTCTCCGGCCCGGCCCCGGGCTGAGAGTATCCCACCCATAGGGCGAAATTCTCCCCAGACGGCGCGATGTCCGCCGACTGGCGCCTAAAACGGCGCCAATCAGACGGGCATCGCGCCGCCCCAAAGGTGCGGAATGCTCCGCATCTTTGGGGGCCGAGCCCCAACATTGAGGGGCTAGGCCGGCGCCGGAGGGATTTCTGCCCCGCCAGCTGGCGGAAATGGCCTTTGTTGCCCCGCCAGCTGACGCGGAAATGACATGTCGGGGCGGCGCATGCGCAGGAGCGTCAGCGGCCGCTGAAAGTTTCCCGCGCAGGCGCAGTGGAGGGAGTCTCTTCCGCCTCCGCCATGGTGGAGACCGTTACGAAGGCGGAAGGAAAAGAGTGCCCCCACGGCACAGGCCCGTCCGCGGATCGGTGGGCCCCGATCGCGGGCCAGGCCACCTTGGGGGCACCCCCCGGGGCCAGATCGCCCCCCCCAGGACCCCGGAGCCCGCCCACGCCGCCTTGTCCCGCCGGTAAGGTAAGTGGTTTAATCTACGCCGGCGGGACAGGCATTTTAGCGGCGGGGCCTTGGCCCATCCGGGCCGGAGAATCGCGGGGGGTGGCCCGCCAACCGGCGCGGCGCGATTCCCGCCCACGCCGAATATCCGGTGGTGGAGAATTCGGCAACCGCCAGGGGCGGGATTCACGCCAGCCCCCAGCGATTCTCCGACCCGGCGGGGGGTCGGAGAATCTCGTCCCATGTGTCTCTTGGCGGGGAACATCCAGGAGTTGGTAGAGGAGGCAGGTTTTGAAGGTGCTCTGGAAGGAGTCTCAGTAAGGTGACATTGATGGCTACTGAGTGTGAATGGTGAGTTATAACGTAGCTCACTGCAGCAAGGACATAAATCTCAGGAGTAACTAACCGTCTGCCAGGATCGGCTCAGTCTCCTGTGATGCTGATTTCCTGAAATGTCCAGGTACCTTCTTCTTGAGGGTCTGACTCTTCCTGCCTCTTATTCCTTCTCAACTAACAACAATTGGTGCGAACTTACTTGCTTGCTTGCCCGCGCCCATATTTAGGTGAAACTCTCACTCATTCTTCCAGCATGAACACATTGCAAATCCAATTGTTATGTGACTGACGGTTGTATGGGTTGATCATTCTTAACTAAATAGTTTGGCTCAACAGTAACTGGGTGTCAATGGTTATTTAAATGTAGCTGTGAAAACGCTGTTGTTGAAACGATACTCATTATTATTTACCCAATGTCGGAGGCCCTTATGTTTGGTTGTGTCAACTAAAGACTTACATAACTAGTCTGTTCACTGGATACAGGGTGTTATATTACTCTTTGGTAATATATCGTTACTCTTTGCTTCGTAATCTAGAATAGTTTGATGGTGTGATTATAAATAAACCACCAACCTCTAACTTAAAGCAGAACTGATTTATTGAAAATCGATTAATATTGAGTTTGCACATGCCACAGAACTATCACTAGTAATCAAGTCATCTATATTTACGTAATAACTAATTTAAATGACACATGCTGATTCTATCTAATCTTAACTCTGCTGTGATCTATCTCTCTCTCTCTTACACTCTACTGGCTAGAATCTCCCAAGCTCACCAGAGAAGTAATAATTAACCCTTTACTTGTCTACATATTTGCATCATTACACAGAGAAGCAAATAATTGTGAAACTGGAATTTTTTCAGTACCTTGCAAATGATACGTTGAAGCAAACGTATATCCTGCGTTACTGATAGTAAGCAAAGGTTCTGACCCAGTCTTTACTTAACACAGAAACTGCAGCGAAAAAGTTTCTATTCTGAATCATTCAGGCCTGCCGGCGCGGGTTGGCGTATTCGCGGGAGCACCAGCGTGTTCTGCCGTAATCCCAGTGCATGCACAGGGGGTTTCTTCTCCACGCCGGCTATAGTGGACCGTTGCAGCGGCCGGCACGGACAGAAAGAGTGCCCGATGGCACAGGCCCGCCCGCGGATCGGTGGGCCCCAACCGCGGGCCCTGCCACCGTGGGGGCCCCCCTGGGGCCAGATCCACACACGCCCTCCCGAGGACTCCGCTGGCTGCCCGCAGAGCCAGGTCCCGCCAGTAGGAACCTTGTGTGATTTACGCCAGCGGGACTGGCTGAAAACGGGCGGCCACTCGGCACAATTCGAAGCGGAGGATCGCCGGGGTGGGGGGCCACTGCCAACGTCCCCTGACCAGCGCGACGTGATTCCCGCCCCCGCCGAAAGACTGGCACTGGAGAATCCGGCAGCCGGCGTCAGGGCGGGATTCACGCTGCCCCCCGGCGATTCTCCGGCCCGGCCTAACCCTGATGTTAAAATGCTGCTGCAATTCTCAAAGTTAACAGAAGTTCCAGTGTAAACACTTACCAAAGACCTGCATCCTGAATGTACTTTCTTCACGGTTTTTCAGCTCTGCCCCATAGTAGTCAATGTGTATTTCATATTCTCCAGTGTCATCAACCTGGACATCATTCAGCATCACAAAATCTCTGTCAATTCCAACTTGGTGTTTATACAGTGGGTGGACAATGTGCAGCTTCTCCGGATGTTCCGATTTCCATGTAAAAATCTTAAAGGACACTGGAAACTTCAATCTAAATGTTACGTCATACTGGTCAGTGCCATTGTACTGTATGGGGAAGAGGACCTGTTCTCCTGCAGGGGCGTTCGTGATGGTTTCAGGTCGGGCGAGTATTCGTCCTCCACACGCTCCAAAGAAACAGAATACTGGAAAACACAACACAGAGATTGCACACATCAATCTTTTGTTGCTAGCTTAAGAAAAATAAAATGGATTATCAACTGATGACTAGGGAGGTTGGAGGAAATGTCATTGAGGGGTTGTGTTGGGGGTTCATCTTGCTTCGGTTTTGAAATTCGAATTGCCCAATCCTTTGTGACAGGCCGACACAATGTGGGTGCGCTCCCATACTAGTACCTGAAACCCACCTTTAGGAGGGTGAAGCACTGCTCATTGACAGTCCCGGTTGCTGCATGGGAATCATTATAGTGGGTGTCCACGTCAGTCTGTGGCCTCCAATAGGCGTCATCAGCCACAACCGCAGCGGATAACACCTGTCGTCAGGGAGCCAGCCCCTCAACCGGGGGTGCACCACAAAGAGGTCGGAAATCGTCGAGTGTGCCAGGATGAAGGCGTCACGCACACTACCCGGGTATAAGGCACAGACATGCATGATGTGCATCTGTTGGTCAGAACCCCTATCAGTTTGTGAAGACCGGCCTGTCACCTGCAGATGCTCGTAGGGCAACATGCATCTCGTCAGTAACCCCCGGGGCATCTCAGCGATGGCGGCGAACACTGCTGCCCAGGCATCCCGGTAGGCTCGGTCCACATTGAAATGGATGTATTGTGCTGACTGGGCATACAGGAAACGGCATTCTTCGCCCTCCGCCGGGTCAGAGAATCCACGGGAGGCGGTGTGAATCCCGCCCTGCCGCTCCGACGCCGCCTGCAGTATTCTCCGGTGCCGGTTTTCAGGCGGGGGAGGGGATCATGCCACGCTGGTTGGGGGCCGTTGGCAGCGGGCCCCCCCCCCCCGGCAATGGGCCAAGCAGCTGTTGGTTTCTGGCCAGTGCCGCCGGCGTAAAATGGACATGGTCCCACACGGTGGGACCTGGCTGGTTGGCCGGCTGGTGCGGTCCTCGGGGGGAGGGGGGGGAAATCCGGCCCTGGGGAGTACCCCCAGGGTGGCCTGGCCCCCGATCGGGGCCCACCAATCTGCGGGCTGGCGGGCCTGTGCCATGGCGGCACTCCTTCCTCCCGCGCTGGCCTCTGTAGGCTCCGCCATGGCCGGCGTGGAGAAGACACCCCCCAGCACATGCACAAGAATACGCAGGCCGGTCTGCACACGCGTGGAACCACGCCGGTGGTTCTGCACATGCGCTAACTCGCCCCGGCCCTTCAGCGACAGTTGGCGCGGCGCCAAACCCTCCGGCGCCGGCCTAGCCCCCGAAAGATTCCGCAACTTACGGTTGGCCCGATGCTGGAGTGGTTTGCGTCATTTTTGTTCACTGGCGTCGGGCCATCGGGGGATTCAGGGGAATCCCGCGCGGGATCTCTATGATGGCACAGGTGCACTTGTGCACCGAGCTCTGTGGGATCTCGGACAGGTCCCCACTCAGCACCTGGATAGAGTCCATGGCGTGAACGTTCAGGGCGACTGTCACCTTGACAGTCAACAGGAATGGGTGCCTCCCTCATTCCCGCGCAGTGGCAGGTGCGCCATGATCTGGCAGATATGTCACTCTGTCTCCCTGCTCAGCCGGAGTCTTCGACAGCATGCCCGATCTGGCAGGTCCTCGAATGACAGCCGCTGCCGGTACACACACCTCCTCCTCCTCGGCCTGTTGGGTGGCCAACTGTCCATCCTCACCGGCTGCCTTCTGTTCCTCTGGGGCACACTCTGCTGCTGCAGCTTCCTCCTCCTCGAGCAGCTCCGGCTCGTACAGCCGCAGTGCATCCCCCAGGGCTGCGGCGACTCGGAGGAAGGCCACTATTGCTGGTTGAATTCCAATATCCATTGTGTGCCGGGGGTGAAAAACCGACATCATGGTTCTTACCTCCATGCCCAGCCTGGTCCAATAGGCTAAACGGTGGTCCCAGTTGGCACTGTGGACACTGCCCCCCCCCCCCCGGCCATGTTACCCCCTCCTACTCCATTTTCACTAGCCCCTTCGGTGCCCGGCATCGTGGGGCCCTCTGGACCTGTTGCCTGTCCCTGCTGCCAGGGGTACCATTGGTTCGAGTTGCCCATGCCAGCGGTACGTTTATGGCCCCCCTCTGGCGTTCCCTGTAGGGGCCACTCTGGGTGTTGCCCTTGGGTGGGCCGCGTGATGCCCTGCTGGCAAGTGGCAGCCGTTGGTGGGAGGGGTGCTATGATGGAGGGGGAGAGTAGGAGCAGTGGGGTGGAAGAGTGGGGGCTGGGGTATAGGCGTGGAAGCACCCATATGGCCAATGTCACTCTGCAGAACGAGGGGCCAAGGTGGCCAGGGCTGCTCAGCACGCTGGCTGTCATGCAGGCCATGGCAATGGTGGTATGTGCCTCAGCACTACCCCAGTCCCATGAGGGGTTACACCAGACTCATGGCCCATCCGCTGGTCCCCCCCCCCCCCACACTGACCCTGGCAGGGTCCCCCCCAGCCCTGCCAGTGTATAGCCCGGCAGACCACGGTCACGCCTACCTGTGTCTTACCTCCTGTCATCAGCCACAGCGCCTGTTTCTCAATTTTTAAAAGCCCTACAAGTGAACATCGATGTTGGGAATTTCCCTCAGTGGAGGTGGAGAATGGCGGAGAGCCCGGAGAATACAGGGTCAGGCTCGCTAATGATAATCTAACGGTATTTACTGTACGTGCAGAGTGGAACACATTGGCGCTGCTGTCGAGGCACCGTAGAGTTGCGATTTGGCCTGAATCCGGCACCCACCACGATTTTGGTGTCAAACCTGATTCTGTGTCCAATCGCGTTTCCTGACTCCTGCGTCATGCGACAGAGAATCCCGCCCCTGATTCTCTGTTCACACATATTTTGAGGCAAAAAAGGCCTGTTTGGGGTTCCCCAATACTCTTGGGAAGTCACGAGGGGTTGCACAGTTCGAAAGTTTGGGAACCCCTGGATTATGTTCTGACAGACAGAAACTTTACATTCACAAGTCAATGTCACCTCTATAATTGGCAACAAAGGTTGGCTAGCGACCTCTAACAGGTATTACCTGAGGTAAGTCTGAAGATGTCAACATTCAATGAATTTGAGCACTTCATTGTTTATTCTGCTCAACGTGAATCCTTTTCCTTTTCTTCATGAGCTCTGGCTGATCCTAAAAGGGGATAAAAGTGATAGCCTGACAAAAGGTACAACAGTGCTCAACCGAGACTCCCCTAGAAACATCAGCTGTCTGAATACAGGCAAAGAAAGAAAAGTTTGCATTTATATAATGTCTTCCCCGAAGTCAGGATATCTCAAAGCACTTTACAGCCAATAAAGTACTGGGTGCTTCTGAATTTTACCATTGTGGAAATTTGGAAAATGCAGCAGCCAATTTGCAAACACGAAGGTGCCTCAAACATCAATGTTATAATGGCCAGGTAATTTGCTTTCAGTGGTGTTGGCTGAGGGTTAAATATGGGTCAGGAATGTATTTGAAATAGAACTTCAGGCTGGATTCTCCGATCCCCGACGCCGCAATCGCGTTTGGCGATGGGGTGGAAAATCTCCGATGACGCCTAAATCGGGAGCGGCGCCGCTTTTGCGATGCTCCGCCCACTGAAAAACAGCGTACTCAGAGAGTACAGCGCTTGCCATATCCACGGCCTCCGTACGTTGGCTGAGGACCGCCCCGCGATGCTCCGTCCCCGTCGGGAACTCGGCGTGGTAGCTGCGGACTCAGTCCAGTGGTGCTACAGTCGGAGGAGGGTCGATCCTCGGACAGGGGGGGACATACTCAGGGCTGGGGGCACTGTGGTAGGCCATCCGCCATGAAGCACGGCGCGGCCACTGCAGGCTGCCGCCTTGCATATGCTGCCATGGACCCGGCAACTCTGCAGGCCGTATCGGCAGCTAGAACTGTGAGCTCTATGCTGCCTGGCTGCTAGCACCCCCTGGAACAGGGAATCGGTTGCACCAGTTTTCCTGGCTTTACCTTCTCAATGACAGTCTGCAACTGTTGGCACACAACATCAGTTATGGAGAATAGACTGGTGAATATCTTTACATTGCAGCATGTCGGGTTTTAAAGTAATACAGATGAGGGAAGGTTTGAGCAAAAAAAGCATTGGAAATCCAAAGAGAAAAGTTGACACAGTAATACGGTGTGGTGATCGGCATAAAGAAAAGCAGAATGGTACAGGAAGGGAGAGAGAGTCTGACAGTAATAGTACACCAGTGAGCAAGATCCATGCAGGCTGGTGTAGAAAAAAATAATATAAAAGGCTCTTTATCTGAATCTGCAAATTATCCACAATACGATAGATGAACTAGTGGCACAAATAGAGATAAATGGTTTAGATTTAATTGTCATTGTAGGGTAATGGCCATAAGGTGACCAAGTTTGGGAAATAAAGAGTTTATTTTGACACAGGGAGAAGGCAGAACGGGCAGAGTTGGCAAGGCTGGTGGAAGAGATTTTGAGAGTGGACAGGAGGTATTCAGAGATCCTGGATACAGGGCTGCTGATGGAGAGGCAGAGGCCTCAGATGGAGTTTGGATTGATGTCCACGAGGCAGGCGGTAGGGCAGTTGTGGATGGCCAGGAGGGCAATGTACGAGTATGGGGAGAAGGCGAGTGGGATCCTGGCCCACCAGCTTAGGAAGCAGGTGGTTGCGAGGGAGGTTGGTAGGGTGAGGGATGGGATAGGAAGGTTGGAACTGGATCTGGTGGGGATAAATGGGGTGTTTGAGGAATTTTACAGGAGATTGTATGAGTCGGATACCCCGGCCAGGGGGGTAGGGAATGCAGCGGTTCCTGGATGGATTGGAGTTTTGTACGGTGGGCGAGGAGTTGGTGCAGGGATTGGGGGCCCCAATCGGGCTAAGGGAGGTGATGGAGAGTATGGGGGCAATGCAGGCAGGGAAGATCACGAGCCCGGATGGGTTTCCGGTGGAGTTTTACAAAAGGTTTTAGGGGGACCTTGGGCCACTGCTGGTGAGGACGTATAACGAGGCTAGGGAGAGGGTGGAGCTCCCCCCTACATTATCGCAGGCATCCATCTCTCTGATACTGAAAAAGACAAGGTCCTGGAGCAGTGTGGATCGCACCATCTGATATTGTTGCTGAATGTGGATGTTAAGTAGTTGGCAAAGGTGAATCGAGTACTGTGTCTCGGGGGTGATAGGTGTGGACCAAAAAGGGTTTGTGAAGGGGAGACAGTTGTCAGCAAATGTAAGGAGGTTGCTTAACGTGATTATGATGCCCCCGGAAGGGCAGGGGGTAGAGGTGGCAGTGGCGATGGACGCGGAGAAGGTTTTTGACCGAGTGGAGTAGGAGTACCTGTGGGAGGTGATGGGTTGGTTTGGGTTTGGCAGGGGTTTGTGGACTGCGTCCGGTTGCCGTACAAGGCAGCGGTCGCAAATGTACGGACGAACTGGGTGAGTCCAGGATATTTTGGGTTGCACCGTTGGACGAGGCAGGGGTGCCCACTCTCACCGTTGCTTTTCACATTGGCTATTGATCCATTGTCGAGAGATTGGAAAGGGGTTGTACGGTGGGGGGTGGGGTGGGGGGTCCAGCACAGGATGTTGTTGTACGCGAAGGACCTGTTATTATATATTTCGGACCCACTGGGGGCATTGATAGTATTGATAGTATGGGGATTTTGGAGGACTTTGGTCAGTTCTCTGGGTACAAGTTGAACATCGGAAAGTGCGAGGTGTTCCCGATGGAGACCAGAGGGCAGCAGAGGAGGTATGGGGAGCTGCTGTTCAAGGTGGTGGGGGCGACCTTTAGGTACTTGGGCAGTCAGGTGATCTGGTGGTGGGCACAGCTGCATAAGTTGAATTTGACTTGGCTGGTTGGGGAGCTGAAGGGGGATTTTAAGAGGTGGGATGTGTTGCCACTGTCATTGGCAGGACGCATGCAGACAGTAAAGATGACGGTACTGCCAAGGCTCCTGTTTATATTTCAGAACATCCCGATCTTCATTCCGAAGGCATTTTTTAAGAAGTTTATTGTGCTGATCTTGGGGTGTGTATGGGCGGGGATTTTTTTTGTAGCGATTCATTTCTTTTACTAGTCTTTGCTACTTTGGGTGCAAACACCAACATTGAGCAGAAATGTAACTGCACCAGCCAAATAAATGTACCCACAAGAACAGGTCTGAGGCTGGGAATTCTGCTGTGAATAATTCACCATCTGACTCCACAAAACTACCCACCATCTACAAGGCTCAATTCCAGAGGATGATAGAATGTATTTTCAAATTGCCTGGATGAGTACAGCACCAACAGCACTCCGAAAGCTTGACAACACCCAGAACAAAACAGCCTGCTTAATCGGAATCACGGCCTTGTAGCGCACAATGACTTACGCGAGACGAGAAGCGATGAAGTCTATCTAGGCTTTATTAAGCGAGACTTGTCCCCAGCAGCTCAGCAACAGAATGAGGCTGCGGGGAGAAGCTCGAGCTCTTATACTCCGCCTTCAGGGCAGAGCCAGAAGTCGGCAGATCCAACCAGGACCCGGGACCTGTCAGCCAATAGCCTCTCGGCTTCACAGGTACCACATTACCCCTAATACATACCACCACATTCACCACTTGTTAAAAAGGAACCCGGCGGGGTGGTGGTTCGCATGGTGGTAGGGGTTTACAAGGCTGGCCCTGGAACAAATTTCGGACTGTGTTAATGCAGCTTTAGCCCTACACTGAGCTATGTACAAGTTTGTGAGAACTATTTACAATATGGGCAAAAACATTTTTTTTTATGTTACAACAACATTCTTGCTTTTTCTTGGTGTCACGCGGATTCCACGAGTCGAGCGGGCGGTCTGGTCTTCCTCGTCGATCGCCTCAGCCCCGGTGGTGGTGCAGGTGCTTGCTCGGGCGTTGTCGTCTCCGGGAGCGTTTCGCTGTTTGTTCCTGTTTTACTCCTGGGTGGGCACAGGAGGAGGACCGATCCCCCCGGGAAGGGGGCGTTCGGGGGGTCCGCCGGTGGCAGGGAGGGGGTGATCGGTGTCGGGGGTGTGTGTGTGTGTTGCCGGCGGGCACCAGGGCCCGCAGGGAGACCGTGTCCAGTCGGCCGACGGGGTACGCCACATAGGCGTACTGCGGGTTCACGTGGAGAAGGTGGACCCTCTCGACCAAGGGGTCCGATTTGTGCACCCGCACATGTTTCTGGAGCAAGATGGGTCCTGGGGCCGCCAGCCAGGTTGGCAGCGACGTTCCGGAGGAGGACTTCCTGGGGAAGACAAGGAGGCGCTCATGAGGCGTTTGGTTAGTGGTGGTCTCGTCTCGCGTAAGTCATTGCGCGCTACAGGGAGGTTGCGGGACTTTATAAAATGGTAGAAGCGGGTGACCCCCGGGTGGCAGAGGTCTTCGTGGAGGGCTTGGAGGCGGTCTATTTGTGCATTGGCACATGTGCCGCGGGACAGGGCATCGGACGGCTCGTTCAGCTTTCCGGGACGATACAAGATCTCATAGTTAAAGTTGGGCGCTCGATCCTCCACCTTAAGACCTTGTCATTCGTAATTTTGCCCCGCTGTGCATTATCGAACATAAAGGCTACCGACCGTTGGTCGATGAGGAGAGTGAATCACCTGCCGGCCAGGTAATGCCTCCAATGTCGCACAGCTTCCAATATGGCTTGGGCTTCCTCTTCCACTGAGGAGTGGCGGATTTCTGAGGCGTGGAGGGTCCAGGAGAAAAAGGCCACGGGTCTGCCCGCTTGGTTAAGGGTGGCCGCCAGAGCTACATCGGACCTGGAAGGGGAGGGACTCGTCGATGGCGCGCATCGTGGCCTATGCGATATCCGCTTTGATGCGGCTGAAGGCCTGGCGAGCCTCTGTCGACAGGGGGAAGGTAGTGGACTGAATTAGCGGGCGGGCCTTGTCTGCGTACTGGGGGACCCAGTGGGCGTAATATGAAAAGAAGCCCAGGCAACGTTTCAGGGCTTTGGAGCAGTGGGGGAGGGGAAATTCCATAAGGGGGCGCATGCATTCGGGGTCGGGGCCTATTACTCCATTGCGCACTATGTATCCCAGGGTGGCCAAACGGTTTGTGCTAAAAACGCATTTTTCCTCGTTATATGTGAGGTTCAGGGCGTTTGCGGTCTGAAGGAACTTTTGGAGGTTGGCGTCGTGGTCCTGCTGTTCGTGGCCGCAGATGGTTACGTTGTCGAGGTACGGGAACGTGGCCTGCAACCCGTGCTGGTCAACCATTCGGTCCATCTCCCGCTGGAAGACCGAGACCCCATTCGTGACGCCAAATGGGACCCTTAGGAAGTGGTATAGCCGCCCGTCTGCCTTGAAGGCGGTGTACTTGTGGTCACCTGGGCGGATGGGGAGCTGGTGGTAGGCAGACTTGAGGTCCACGGTGGAAAAGACCTGGGGCGTCATTCTCCGACCCCCCGCCGGGTTGGAGAATCGCTGGCGGCTGCCGTGAATCCCGCCCCCGCTGGTTGCCGAAGTCTCCGGCACCGGATATTTGGCGGGGGCGGGAATCGGGCCGCGCCGGTTGGCGGGCCCCCCCGCTCGATTCTCCGGCACGGATGCGCCGAAGTCCCGCCGATAAATTGCCTGTCCCGCCGGCGTGGATTAAACAACCTTTTGAACGGCGGGACAAGGCGGCGTGGGCAGGCTCCGGGGTCCTGGGGGGGAGCGGAGTGATCTGGCACCCGGGGGGTGCCCCCACGGTGGCCTGGCCCGCGATTGGGGCCCACCGATTCGCGGGCGGGCCTGTGCCGTGGGGGCACTCTTTCCCTTCCGCCTCCGCCACGGTCGCCACCATGGCGGAGGCGGAAGAGACTCCCTCCACTGCGCATGCGTGGGAAACTGTCAGCGGCCGCTGACGCTCCCGCGCATGCGCCGCCCGGGGATATCATTTCCGCGCCAGCTGGCGGGGCAACAAAGGCCTTTGCCGCCAGCTGGCGGGGCGGAAATTCCTCCGGCGTCGGCCTAGCCCCTCAATTGTGGGGCTCGGCCCCCAAAGATGCGGAGCATTCCGCACCTTTGGGGTGGCGCGATGCCCGTCTGATTGGCGCCGTTTTGGGCGCCAGTCGGCGGACATCGCGCCGTTTCGGAAGAATTTCGCCCCTTATACTGAGCAATCCGATTGACCGTGTTGAATATGCGGGGGAGAGGGTACGCATCTAGCTGCGTGTACTGTTGATGGTCTGACTATCGTCTACGACCATCCTTTGCTTCTCCCCGGTCTTTACGAGTACCACCTGGGCTCTCCAGGGACTATTGCTGGCCTGGATTATGCCTTCCTTCAGCAACCGCTGGACTTCAGACCGGATAAATGTCCGGTCCTGGGCGCTGTACCGTCTGCTCCTAGTGGCGACGGGTTTGCAATCCGGGGTGAGGTTTGCAAACAAGGACGGCGGTTCAACCTTGAGGGTTGCGAGGCCGCAGATAGTGAGTGGGGGTATTGGGCCACCGAATTAGAATGTTAGGCTCTGAAGGTTACACTGGAAGTCTAATCCCAGTAATGTGGGCGCGCAGAGTTGGGGAAGGACGTAGAGCCTGTAGTTCTTGAACTCCCTCCCTTGCACCGTTAGGTTTGCGATGCAGAACCCTTTGATCTCCACTGAGTGGGATCCTGCAGCTAGGGAAATCTTTTGCGTGCTTGGATGGATGGTCAGAAAACAGCGTCTTACCGTGTCTGGGTGAATAAAACTTTCAGTGCTCCCGGAGTCGATCAGGCATGGCGTCTCATATCCGTTGACCAGCACCGTTGTTGTCGTCTGGAGCGTCCGGGGCCGTGATTGATCCAGTGTCACCGAAGTCAGTCGTGGTAGTAGTGTTGTGGCGTCTTCTTCGGACCCCGTGTAGCCGTCGATTCTGGGGTCCTTTCTTGTCAACCAAGATGGCGGCGTCCATGAATCGCACTCGGCCGGGGGTGGACAAAATGGCCACCCCCATGGGTCGCACGTGGTCGGGGGTGGACAAAATGGCCGCCCCCATGAATCGCACGTGGCTGGGGGGGGTTACAAGATGGCGGCACCCATCCTCCCCTTGTGGTGCCCGGGACCCAAAATGGCGGCTCCCGCGGGTCGCACATGGGGCGCTGGGGGTGGTTGGGGAGTGTTTGGGATGAGCTGTCCTCGTTCGTCTCCGGGGATTGCGGCGACCCCCCGGGACCGGCACACTGCCGCGTAATGGCCCTTTTTGCCGCAGCTTTTACAAGTAGCTGCGCGGGCCAGGCAGCGCTGCCGGGGTGTTTTGCCTGTCCGCAAAAATAGCAGCGGGCCCCCCCGGGATGGTCTGGCGCTTTAACCGCGCAAGCTTGCGGGGGGGGGGGGGGGGGCGGTGCCGGGGAGTTGGTCGCGACGGGGGTCCACGGAGCCCAAGGGGCTGCTGCGCGGTCGGGGCCGTAGGCGCGGCCGTTTTGGGAGGCCACATCAAGGGAGGCCGCAAGGGCCCGTGCCTCTGAGAGTCCTAGCGCCTCTCTTTCTAAAAGTCTTTGACGAATTTGGGGAGAGTTCATACCTGCCACGAATGCGTCACGAATTAGCAGGTCCGTGTGTTCGATCGCGTTCACCGGCGGGCAGTTGCAGCCTCGTCCCAAAATCAGCAGCGCGCCGTAGAATTCCTCGAGTGATTCTCCGGGAATTTGCCGTCTCGTCGCGAGTTGGTGGCGCGTGTAGACCTGGTTTATGGGCTGAACGTAGATGCCCTTCAGCAATGCGAGCGCCGTCGGGAAATCCTCTGCGTCTTCTATTAGTGAGTAAATTTCCGGGCTTACCCTCGAATGCAGGACCAGCATTTTCTGTTCTTCTGTGATCCGGCCGGGGGCCGTTCGGAGGTAGCCTGCGAAGCATGCTTGCCAGTGTTTGAATACGGCCGCCGAGTTCGCTGCATGGGGGATGATCCGCAGGCACTCCGGGGCGATCCGGAGCTCCATAGTCTTTTAAACTCGCTTAATAAATTGTAGCGCACAATGACTTAAGCGAGACGAGAAGCGATGAAGTCTATCTAGGCTTTATTAAGCGAGACTTGTCCCCAGCAGCTCAGCAACAGAATGAGGCTGAGGGGAGAAGCTCGAGCTCTTATACTCCGCCTTCAGGGCGGAGCCAGAAGGCGGCAGATCCAACCAGGACCCGGGACCTGTCAGCCAATAGCCTCTCGGCTTCACAGGTACCACATTACCCCTAATACATACCACCACACTGCTTAATCGGAATCTCGGCCTGAATTCTCCGGCCATTCGCTGGCAGTGGGATTCTCTGGTCCCGCCAGCAGCATCCACCAACCCCCTCCCCCCACCCACGGAGTTCCGACGACATGAAGTGGCTTCACTGGGAAATCCCATTGACAGCGGCAAGAGGAGAGAATATGGCTGACAGCAAACGGCGCGCTGGTTCCCACCGCGGAGAAACACGTGGCTGGGAGGCCGCAGAATCCCACCCCTTATTTACCGTTTTCAATTTTTACATTTTTCCCCTCTACCACTGGTGCACAATTGCAGCAGTGTGTACCATGTACAATATCTACTTCAGGCTCCTTCAACAGCAAAATAAAAACCTGTCAATTTGCAGTCTGGAAGGACAAAGCCGCAGATGCAGGGGTACACCGCCACCTGCAAGTTCCCCTCTAAGCCGCTCACCATCCTGATTTGGAAATATATTGCTGTTCCTTCACTGTCACTGGGTTGACAACACTGTGGGGGTACCTACGCCACATGGACAGCAGCAGTTCAAGAAGGCAACTCACCACCACCTTCCCAAGGACAATTTGGGATCAGTAATAAATGCCAGCCAAGCCAACAATACTCACACCCCAAGAATAATTTTTAAAAACTGTCTGGATCCATTTCTATGAACTTTTTAAATTGTGCAATACTTTGAACATTCAAACCTCAAATTCTAAGGTTGCTGATCTTGCTAACAGCTAAATTTAAATCTAATTGTCACACAGAACTTAACAGATCACAGTAAATTTACAGTTGAAGCTGCCTGGGGTTCTCAGTCTAACCTGTAGCCATGGAGCCAGCAGAATAAAACTTCACCATGTATTGAGCCAAGCTGAGGACTGTATTTTGAATGCAGCCTGTTTTTAAATTCCTAGTGTATGGATCACTATCGAGTTACCTGAAAGATTACCTTTCTGTGCTGATCCATAAAGTAATTTAATATCTGTGGGACACTTTCAACAAACAGTTTTCTAAATCCCATTTCCTCCTCACAATAAAAAGAGAAGCTTTCATATGGAACCTCATCTGAACCTATTCCTGAAATTCTCTCCTTCCAATAGTTGTTCTGTGTCAGCTCCTTTGTGGACAGTTTGATCAGTCAGTGACTGAGCAGAGTCTCAGCGACTGAGCAGAGTCTCAGTGACCAGCAGCGACTGAGCAGAGTCTCAGTGACCGGCAGTGACTGAGCAGAGTCTCAGCGACTGAGCAGAGTCTCAGTGACAGTCACGCTGAACTCAGCCCCATTCATTCCCGTCTATTCAAATCCACCAGCTCATGTTTTATGGGATTCGTTCCCTTCCCAATCACCACCAACTCACCTACTTTTCCATTTTGATGCGATTGCACTCAAACCGGGCTGGAATTTTAGGATCAGCAGCTTCTTAAGCTTGAACTTGCCTTCAGCAAATAATCAAACGCCTGTTTTTCAAGGCGGGACTTGTTCCCGGCTCAGTTCCCACTTGTCTCTGGTACAAACAAACAGGACACATCAGAAAATTCGTTAAAATTTAAATTTAAACGTATTTTAAAATGAGTTGTCTTTGACGATGGACTGAAATCTCTTGTTTGATACATTTTATCTAGAGTTAACTGATAGTGTTGACAGATTATTAATAAATTAATATCACTTGATTCTTCTCAAATCTGCCTTTCTAACCTCAACACCGGGAGAGACACATACTAATTGAAGCCTTTGAATACTGTCCACTGCTGCTGCCTCCAGGCAGATTTATACAGCACACCATTTGCAAAATAAATAACCAAGCCTGATGTTCTGGCAGTTTGGGAATTGCCAATAGCTGGAAGGAGCCACTTTCCATACACAGGAGTTACTATTTTGCTTAGTGTTCAATTTCAGACACATTCTGCTGCTCTTTAGGAGTATCCAACCCCAGAGTCTGAGTCTGCTCAGGATTCGCTACGTTGTAGTTTACTCCCAGTGTAAGACAACTTATTCTGAAATTGTCCTATTTTTAAACAGCAGCTGTATCAACAGTGAATCTGCAGCCTGTTTACACCCTCTTCTTAGAATACAGGGAAGGGAAATTTAGGACCGAGATGAGGAGGAATTTCTTCACTTAGAGGGTGGTGAATTTCTTACCCCAGAGGGCTGTGGAAGTTCAATCACTGAGCATGTTCTGGACAGAAATCGAGAATTTTCTGGATACTGTTGACAGCAAGGGATATGGTGATAGTGCAGGAAAATTGCATTGAAATGGAGGATCAGCCATGATCTGACTCCTGGCTCCGCCCTGAAGGCGGAGTATAAGAACCCGAGCTTCTCCCCGCCGCTTCATTCTGTTGCTGAACTGCTGGGGACAAGTCTTGCTTAATAAAGCCTGAATCGACTTCATCACTTCTCGTCTCTCTCGTAAGTCATTGTGCGCGACAGTTCCTTTCTATCATTTCACCAATTTGTCCTCAGTTTCTGTGGGTTCTCTTCTGCTTTTGATTGTACCTCAGCAACAATGATGAGATTTAACTTATTTTCATGTACAAATGATTTGTTTGAGCTGCACGCAGAAAAATATTTTTCACTGTACCTTGGTACATGTGACAATAAACAAATCTAATCCAATCCAAATCATGTTTGTCGTGTTGGGTGTTCTGCTATACAGACGAACCAACACGGTTGTAGATGGTACAACTCTGTTTTAGTACTCTTGATAACAACATCTGTAAACCTATGACTGTGGTTCGTAATCCACCCGTTAACCTGTGGACCTAGCCCTAACACTATCTTAGAGAGGCACTCAGCACATGGTGTATGTCTGAGTGGCACGCTGTGAGCTCTGTGCCCTGAGCTGTCTCCTGCAGGAATGAGCGGGAACTGTGGTGTTCCCCGTTTTATAGTGTGTGTGCTCTCACTGATGATTGGCTGTGATGTTGCGTGTGTGTTGATTGGTCCGTTGATCTGTCCACCAGTGTGTATGTGTATTTGCACCATGATATGTTTGTCCGAATATCATGACAATGTTTAGATCTTAATAATCAGCAAAACCTGTTTACTGCCAAAACGTCCTTATCTCGATAAATATACGGAAATTGTGATTTAGCTGAGACTGATTAAATTGCAAACACCAATGAGAATTGAAAAATTGCATAGGGAAACCCAACTGTGAGAACAATTAATCTCTGTAAGCAGTTCACAAAATGGGTAAAACCCCAGAAAGAAATGTTTGCAATAAAATGTTCAAAATGGTCTTCACCTGAACCATTCTGGGACCAGTGTTCTAGCGAATAGGATAAATAGGTTGGTCACAAGGACTTTAAACTAGCAAGTTGGGGGGAAGGGAAGTGTAAAGCTATGGACAGTATAATGGTTAATGGAGATCAAGGCAGCAGGTTACGTGACAGTTTATTATGTAGAGATATGGGTTCAAAGACAAGGAAAATTAGGAGAAAGAGTAAGAGGAAAAATAAATTGCGAAAAGTTACTGATCAAGGTGTTAGGATTCATAACAAAGACATAAAAAACAGCATAAGTGTACTTTACCTGAATGCTCGTAGTATACAAAATAAGGTAAATGAGTTGATGGCGCAAATCATCGTGAATGACTATGATTTAGTGGCCATTACTGAAACATGGTTAAAAGATGGTCATGACTGGGAGTTAAATATCCAAGAGTATCAGACTATACGAAAGGATAGAATGGACGGTAAGGGCGGTGGTGTAGCTTTGTTGTTTAAGGATGGCATCCGGGCAATAGTAAGGGATGATATTGGTGCTATGATGGACAAGGTTGAATCAATTTGGGTGGAAATCAGGAATAGTAAGGCAAAAAGGTCACTGATAGGAGTAGTCTATAGGCCACCAAATAGTAACAGGATGGTAGGGCAGGCAATAAGCAAAGAAATAACGAATGCATGTAGAAATGGTACAGCGGTTATCATGGGAGATTTTAATCTGCATATCGATTGGTTTAATCAGGTTGGTAAAGGCAGCCTTGAGGAGGAGTTTATAGAATGTGCCCGGGATAATTTCCTGGAACAGTTTGTAATGGAACCTACAAGGGAACAAGCGGTCCTAGATCTGGTCCTGTGTAATGAGGCAAGATTGATTAATGATCTCATAGTTTGGGATCCTCTTGGAAGGAGCGACCACAATATGGTAGAATTTAAAATACAGTTGGAGGATGACAAGGTAAAATCAAACACTAGTGTTTTGTGCTTAAACAAAGGCGATTACAATGGGATGAGAGAAGAACTAGCTAAGGTAGACTGGGAGCAAAGACTTCATGGTGAAGCAGTTGAGGAACAGTGGAGAACCTTCCCAGCGATCTTTCACAGTGTTCAGAAAAGGTTCATACCGACAAAAAAGAAAGACGGTAGAAAGGGGAAAAATCGACCGTGGATATCTAAGGAGGTGAGGGAGAGTATCAAATTGAAGGAAAAAACATACAAAGTGGCAACAATTAGTGGGAGACTAGAGGACTGGGAAGTCTTTAGGGACAACAGAAAGCTACTAAAAAAGCCATAAAGAAGAGTAAGGTAGACTATGAAAGTAAACTGGCTCAGAACATAAAAGCAGATCGTAAAAGCTTCTACAAATATATAAGACAAAAAAGAGTGGCGAAGGTAAATATTGGTCCTTTGGAAGATGAGAAGGGAGATTTAATAATAGGAGACGGGGAAATGGCTGAGGAGCTGAACAGGTTTTTTGGGTCAGTCTTCACAGTGGACGACACAAATAACATGCCAGTGACTGATGGAAATAAAGGTATGATGGGTGAGGACCTTGAGATGATTGTAATCACTAAGGAGGCAGTATTGGGAAAGCTAATGGGGCTAAAGGTAGACAAGTCTCCTGGCCCTGATGGGATACATCCCAGAGTGTTAAAAGAGATGGCTAGGGAAATTGTAAACGCATTAGTGATAATTTATCAAAATTCACTCGACTCTGGGGTGGTCCCAGAGGATTGGAAAGTAGCAAACGTGACACCACTGTTTAAAAAAGGAGGTCGGCAGAAAGCGGGTAATTATAGGCCGGTAAGCTTAACTTCGGTTGTAGGGAAAATGCTGGAATCTATCATTAAGGAGGAAATAGCGGGGTACCTGGAGGGAAATTGTCCCATTGGGCAGACGCAGCATGGGTTCACAAAGGGTAGGTCGTATCTGACTAATTTGGTCGAATTTTTTGAAGACGTTACCAGAGCAGTAGATAACGGGGAGCCAATGGATGTGGTATATCTGGATTTCCAGAAAGCTTTTGACAAGGTGCCACACAAAAGGTTGCTGCATAAACTAAAGATGCATGGCATTGAGGGTAAAGTGATAGCATGGGTAGAGGATTGGTTAACCAACAGAAAGCAGAGAGTGGGGATAAATGGGTGTTTCTCTGGTTGGCAACCTGTAACTAGTGGGGTCCCTCAAGGATCAGTGTTGGGCCCGCAGTTGTTCAGAATTTACATAGACCATTTGGAGTTGAGGACCAAGTGCAATGTGTCAA
This sequence comes from Scyliorhinus torazame, assembly GCF_047496885.1. NCBI lineage: Eukaryota > Metazoa > Chordata > Chondrichthyes > Carcharhiniformes > Scyliorhinidae > Scyliorhinus > Scyliorhinus torazame. Next base: position 108,365,365 of record NC_092720.1, on the reverse strand, counting down.
AGTTTGCAGACGACACTAAGATGAGTGGTAAAGCAAAAAGTGCAGAGGATACCAGAAGTCTGCAGAAGGATTTGGATAGGTTAGGTGAATGGGCTAGGGTCTGGCAGATGGAATTCAATGTTGCCAACTGTGAGGCTATCCATTTTGGGAGGAATAACAGCAGAATGGATTATTATTTAAACGGTAAGATGTTAAAACATGCTGCTGTGCAGAGGGACCTGGGTGTGCTGGTGCACGAGTCGCAAAAAGTTGGTGTGCAGGTGTAACAGGTGATTAAGAAGGCTAATCGAGTTTTGTCTTTCATTGCTAGAGGGATGGAGTTCAAGACTAGGGAGGTTATGCTGCAATTGTATAGGGTGTTGGTGAGGCCGCATCTGGCGTATTGTGTTCAGTTTTGGTCTCCTTACCTGAGAAAGGACATATTGGCACTGGAGGGAATGCAGAGGAGATTCACTAGGTTGATCCCAGAGTTGAGGGGATTAGATTATGACGAGAGGTTGAGTAGACTGGGACTGTACTCATTGGAGTTTAGAAGGATGCGGGGGGATCTTATTGAAACATATAAAATTATGAAGGGAATAGATAGGATAGATGCGGGCAGGTTGTTTCCACTGGTCGGGGAAAGCAGAACTCGGGGGCATAGCCTCAAAATAAGGGGAAGTAGATTTAGGACGGAGTGTAGGAGGAACGTCTTCACCCAAAGGGTTGTGAATCTCTGGAATTCCTTGCCCAGTGAAGCAGTTGAAGCTCCTTCTTTAAACGTTTTAAAGAAAAAGATAGATACCTTTCTAAAGAATAAAGGGATTCGGGGATATGGTGTACGGGCCGGAGAGTGGAGCTGAGTCCACAAAGATCAGCCATGATCTCATTAAATGGCGGAGCAGGCTCGAGGGGCCAGATGGCCTACTCCTGTTCCTAGTTCTTATGTTCTTATGTAATTAGGCCCGTTAGCAGATGGAAATTCCAAGCCTTCATGGCAGTTCACAAGGATGTTTATGGTTTCGAACCGTTTTCGGAGAATGAACACTAACATGTGTGCAGCAGGAATCTCACCACCTACTGACTCTTTATAGTTATTGCACATGTCAGGAGAAGTTCAGAGTTGAAAAGTCAGGGTTCACTGGTTGTCAGTATATCTCAATAATTACAGGTAAGCAAGACTCTTCATTCCATCCTAATCCATTTCTGCAGAGAGATCCTAATGCTTCCCTCCCCTATGAAGTATCCAGTTGTATCTGAAATGATCCTAAGAAAAAAAATGACAAATAGTAGATGTCCATCCACTTGTGTCAAACCACTTCAGAACCAGGCGGCATGTTAGCACTGGGACTGCGGCGCTGAGGACCCAGGTTTGAATCCCGGCCCTAGGTCACTGTCCGTGTGGAGTTTGCACATTCTCCCCATGTCTGCATGGGTTTCGCCCCCACAACCCAAAGATGTGCAGGTTAGGTGCATTGGCCACACTAAATTGTGCCTTAATTGGGAAAAAAAATAATTGGGTACTCTAAATTTATTTAAAAAAACACTTTAGAACCAATGAAGTGTTTGTTTAAGTGTTAAAACTGTTAAAGTATCCAATTCATGCACAGCAACTCCCGCAGGCAACAACATGATCATGGATAGTTCAGCAATCGAGGGATAAATATTGACGAGGACCCCCTGCTCTTGTTCAAAATGGTGCCGCCGGGTATTTAGATCTGTCATTGTCCCATCTGACTATAAGTTCACTAATTGAAGCTGTTGTCACATTTTCCATTGGTGAATGTTTGATAGATAGTTCTTGCGTGGATATAATTGTTTTCAACCTTGAAGACTTTCAATGTGACATGACCAAGGTGGGAGGTGTGTTGGATATGATTGACAGGTCAGAAGATAGACTATCATCATCCATGGCAACAACATGGTGCTTGGTGGAATGGACATGTACAAAGTGCGGAGCTGCACAGAGGAGGGGTGCCAAGATCACAGGGGATCTTACCCTTGTCACAGGGTTTACAGACAAAAGCTCTTGGGAGAGCAGTCCTCCGGAGTCTGAGGTAGCCATGTTGGATAATAGAACATAGAACACACAGTGCAGAAGAAGGCCATTCGGCCCATCGAGTCTTCACCGACCCACTTAAGCCCTCACTTACACCCTATCCCCGTAACCCTATAACCCCTCCTAATGGCAGACAGCTACAATTTCTAAGAGAAGGATTTTGCTCCCTGTTGGACCCAGTGACCACACATTGCCATGACTTGCAAATGTCACCATTGTTCTCAACTCTTTTGCCTCAAGGTTTTTCCAGGGTGCTACCAGAAATGATCCAAGATTTCCCAGTTAGATGCACATCAATGCATAAGGCGGATCACCGGTAGATTGCTTGACAGAACCTGTCATTTTGTAAGTTTACCTAACTCAGTTTGGATTCCCACAGGTACATTGTATCATCAACTGCACACGCGTGGCAATCCAACCATCGCCACAGCAACCGGAGGTTTTAGAAACTGCAAGGAATATGCGTCCATCAGTGCCCAGCTGGTGCGCAACCACTGGAAGATGTTTATACAGAATAAAGTCACATTCCCTGGAAGCTGTCATGAATCGTTCATACTGTGACAGTCCAACATTCCCAAGATCACAAACAAGTTACATTTATGTAGCACCTTTAATATAGCAAAACATTCCAAGTCACTTCAGAAGGGCATTATTCTTCAGAATTTGACTGAGACCCCACAAAAGGAAATAGCGGACCAAAACCTTGGTCAAGGTGATAGGTTTTAACGAGCGCCTTAAAGGAGCAGAGAGAGAGAGAGACAAAGAACCCGCTGCCTCAAAAGGGTGATCCAGGTAGAAACCCTCACAACATTTAAAAAAACACGCACTTGCGATGGGGTAACCCATAGGGGTACAACCCAACAGCTGGAAAGTGGGGCTAGATTAACTAGGTCTTCTTCAGCTGGCATAGAGATAATGGGCTGACAGACTTCACGCTGTGCTGTAGATATCTATAATTCTATGGAGTACTCAGCTCAGTTTTGAACACCATACCTCAGGAAGGATTCTGTTTGCCTTCAAAGAGATAAAAACAGATTAACTTGAATGATGTTGTGGTAAAAGTGTGTAATTATGAGGACAAGTTTTTTATTCTGTTGAGTTTAAAAGATTGAGAGGTGATCTAATTGAAATGTTTAAAATGATAAAGGGATTCGACAAAGTAGAAACAGATAAATTGTTTTATCTAGTGGGGTAACCCAGATCAAAGGGGTCTGTGACGTTATACAAATGTACAGCATGTGAAGAGTTAATGTTATGTTAAAACTAGCCACTAGATGGAGCTAAGGGACAGTACTATAAAAGGCACAGCCTCTTTAGGCTCCTGGGAGAGAGTGTAGAGACTGGAGTAATGTGCATTGTAGAGCTAGAGAAGATAGAATATAGTGATTGTAAGTCTATTTTAATAATCATTTTGTTTACCATACGAATAAGTATCAAAATCAAGTAGTGTAAATAAAATTAGTTTAGTTAATGAAAAGAGCTTCAAATGTCTTTGTGATTGGCATTCTTGATCAGCAGATGCAAGAACATTTATTAAGATGAACAAATTTAACGTCAGAGGAAGCCATAAACATGTAAGTAAGTAAGCCACTAACAAGGATGCTGAGTTCAGAGCCAGAGAAAAAGGCGTGAATTCTGGCAATGTGGTCGGCGCCATTGAATCTGTTACTCGGCTAGGAAAACATTGTGTTGCAGAAGGCGACCATTTTGTGCAGACATGTTTGAGAAGAAACGTAATCCGGATGTTGAACGTTCTGCGCATGTGCAGGACCAGTTAGCGTCATTTTTTTCCAAGTGCGCATGTGCAAACTAGTCGACCGAAGTCGACCGATTTACGCATGCGCATGAGGTTTGCGCATGGCGTCACAAGGATCATGACGTGACACACTGTGGCCATGCCTACAGTAGAAAACATTGTCCGGCAGTCGGAAAGAAGTGCTCAAGATGTTACAAACTGATTCATTCTGCTGCACAATTCCGATTTAATACAGCAGTAGTGCCAACATAAAATGGTTTGCAGCATACAAAATAATGAGGATGAAGAAAACATTTTCATGTCACAAATTGATTCCGCTAAGCTCCTTTTGCTGGACATCTTTATAATAGAAGTGATAACGAACGTTAATGCTATGGAAACTGCTCATAAGCAAATTATGCAACAGTCCGATGTGAATAAGGATAGGACTGAAACATTAAATGTAAATGGATCAGATGTAAATAGGACTCAGGTGCACACACTCATCTGATAACAGAAACAGATTTTAGAAAGACAACTCTCCACAACTTAGAAAAATAGCTTATAACTGATTGTAATGGTAATGCAATAACTATTAAAGGTTTCTGCTGCTTGATGGTGCAGGACGGTGACATTAGGATTCCACTTGACTTTGAGATAGTGGATGCCACGAAATCTTCGCTCATTGGGACACAGGCATGCCTTAAATTAAATCTAGTGAAAATAACTAAGCATGTCAAAGCATCTCAGCATGAAGATGCAGGCAAAGAGTTAGTCCTTGCGGATGCACTATCCAGAGCCACGGTATACACTGTTGCTCTTATTAGCCTTAGTTTATTAGCTCTGATTATGTCACCTTTGCTCACAAGTCGCCAGGTATCTTTCTGATACCGCCACATGGTTCAAGCTCGAGTTATGATTAATAAGTCAGCACACCGCTTAGTAAGATTGAAATCAACGGTCATTTATTATATACAACAAGTAATGCTTACACAATAATCCTACTATCTGTACAGAAACCTATCACTACTGGCCAATACTTAACTTTAGGAAGGGCCCACCAGGTCAGGGAAACGAATGGCTTATCGAATCGGATCTGGCCCGCGGGATTCAAAAAGGCTGATACAGGTCGATGGCTAGGAGTCTTTATCGGGTAGCAATCGCTGGAATCAAACTTACTGTTTCTGGTTGATGTTCTTGCGAAGGTCTCGAGCAGGAGAAGAAGGGAGAGAGAGAGCTATCTGAACTTGGCCCCTTACTTTATAGGGCCCAGGGGCTTCCCGCCTCTCGGGGCGGCCCTTGACCCTGAGTCCCAAGTGATTGGACTTGTTCCCAATCACTGGGTTCGATACGTCCAATAACGGGGCGATTCCTCGATCGGGGGTGGTCGTTCACCTGTCTTTGTTTCGGCCACTGCAGGCGCCGACAGGTCTGGCCCGGTATTCAATTGCTAATATATTGCAATTGTTACCGGGGATAGCCGATTAAACTGCAGATGTCTGGGTTGATGTGCTGCTAATGGTCTTGAGTATCGATCTGGGCCGACTTCCCCAGAGCCGAATACGCTATTCTGTCTGCAGCTGTCTGTTTGTGTCCTGTTGGCTGCTTTTCCCATCAGCCTTTTCGGTGAGCCATTTTAAATCGGGTTTTGGCCAAATTAATAGGGAATCAGCCATTTTAGGTGGCTACAACTGATGACACAGCAGTTGACGTAGTGCTTAGTGTTGAAGTATCAGCAAACTTTATTGCTGATATGCTACGTGTAACAGATGCAAAATTACAGTTGATCAAGGATGAAACTAACAAAGACACTACACTTCAGCAAATGATTCAATACCGACGTGATGGATGGCCTAAATGCAAATGTACCAGCTATCGCAACGTAAAGGACGACCTGACAGTCATCAACGGATATCTGCTAAAAGGGGATCGTATCATAATTCCTTCCTGTCTCATACTGCACATTTTAGAACAAATACATGAAGGACCTCATGGAATCGAGAAGTGTAGATGCAGAGCAAGATAATCGGTATACTAGCCGGGTTCAGAAATGTTGTGTATGTCAAATGCATCAATCGGCACAATGTGAACAAACCTTGGTGTTAAGTGAACTTATCACGCAACCATGGCCAAAAATTGCCATGGATTTATTTTACTTCAGAGGACAACATTACTTAATAATAATAGACTATTATACTATATGAGACTATAGAGATAGTATAACAGCTGCAGAAAGGCAGTTCGAGGAGTATCACCCTATTGAGGTAGTATGGGTTGCAGTCAGAAATAGGAAAGGAGCAGTCACCTTGTTAGGAGTTTTCTATAGGCCCCCCAATAGGAACAGAGATGTGGAGGAACAGATTGGGAAACAGATTTTGGAAAGGTGCAGAAGTCATAGGGTAGTAGTCATGGGCGACTTTAACTTCCCAAATATTGAGTGGAAACTCTTTAGATCAAATAGTTTGGATGGGGTGGTGTTTGTGCAGTGTGTCCAGGAAGCTTTTCGAACACAGTATGTAGATTGTCCGACCAGAGGAGGGGCAATATTGGATTTAGTACTGGGTAATGAACCAGGGCAAGTGATAGATTTGTTAGTGGGGGAGCATTTTGGAGATAGTGACCACAATTCTGTGACTTTCACTTTAGTAATGGAGAGGGATAGGTACGTGCAACAGGGCAAGGTTTACAATTGGGGGAAGGGTAAATACGATGTTGTCAGACAAGAATTGAAGTGCATAAGTTGAGAACATAGGCTGGCAGGGAAGGACACAAGTGAAATGTGGAACTTGTTCAAGGAACAGGTGCTACGTGTCCTTGATATGTATGTCCCTGTCAGGCAGGGAAGAGATGGTCGAGTGAGGGAACCATGGTTGACAAGAGAGGTTGAATGTCTTGTTAAGAGGAAAAAGGTGACTTATGTAAGGCTGAGGAAACAAGGTTCAGACAGGGCATTGGAGGGATACAAGATAGCCAGGAGGGAACTGAAGAAAGGGATTAGGAGAGCTAAGAGAGGGCATGAACAATCTTTGGCGGGTAGGATCAAGGAAAACCCCAAGGCCTTTTACACATATGTGAGAAATATGAGAATGACTAGAGCGAGGGTAGGTCCGATCAAGGACAGTAGCGGGAGATTGTGTATTGAGTCTGAAGAGATAGGAGAGGTCTTGAATGAGTATTTTTCTTCTGTATTTACAAATGAGAGGGGCGATATTGTTGGAGAGGACAGTGTGAAACAGATTGGTAAGCTCGAGGAAATACTTGTCAGGAAGGAAGATGTGTTGGGCATTTTGAAAAACTTGAGGATAGACAAGTCCCCCGGGCCTGACGGGATATATCCAAGGATTCTATGGGAAGCAAGAGATGAAATTGCAGAGCCGTTGGCAATGATCTTTTCGTCCTCACTGTCAACAGGGGTGGTACCAGGGGATTGGAGAGTGGCGAATGTCGTGCCCCTGTTCAAAAAAGGAACTAGGGATAACCCTGGGAATTACAGGCCAGTTAGTCTTACTTCGGTGGTAGGCAAAGTAATGGAAAGGGTACTGAAGGATAGGATTTCTGAGCATTTGGAAAGACACTGCTTGATTAGGGATAGTCAGCACGGATTTGTGAGGGGTAGGTCTTGCCTTACAAATCTTATTGAATTCTTTGAGGAGGTAACCAAGCATGTGGATGAAGGTAAAGCAGTGGATGTAGTGTACATGGATTTTAGTAAGGCATTTGATAAAGTTCCCCATGGTAGGCTTATGCAGAAAGTAAGGAGGCATGGGATAGTGGGAAATTTGGCCAGTTGGATAACGAACTGGCTAACCGATAGAAGTCAGAGAGTGGTGGTGGATGGCAAATATTCAGCCTGGATCCCAGTTACCAGTGGCGTACCGCAGGGATCAGTTCTGGGTCCTCTGCTGTTTGTGATTTTCATTAATGACTTGGATGAGGGAGTTGAAGGGTGGGTCAGTAAATTTGCAGACGATACGAAGATTGGTGGAGTTGTGGATAGTAAGGAGGGCTGTTGTCGGCTGCAAAGAGACATAGATAGGATGCAGAGCTGGGCTGAGAAGTGGCAGATGGAGTTTAACCCTGAAAAGTGTGAGGTTGTCCATTTTGGAAGGACAAATATGAATGCGGAATATAGGGTTAACGGTAGAGTTCTTGGCAATGTGGAGGAGCAGAGAGATCTTGGGGTCTATGTTCATACATCTTTGAAAGTTGCCACTCAAGTGGATAGAGCTGTGAAGAAGGCCTATGGTGTGCTCGCGTTCATTAACAGAGGGATTGAATTTAAGAGCCGTGAGGTGATGATGCAGCTGTACAAAACTTTGGTAAGGCCACATTTGGAGTACTGTGTACAGTTCTGGTCGCCTCATTTTAGGAAGGATGTGGAAGCTCTGGAAAAGGTGCAAAGAAGATTTACCAGGATGTTGCCTGGAATGGAGAGTAGGTCTTACGAGGAAAGGTTGAGGGTGCTAGGCCTTTTCTCATTAGAGCGGAGAAGGATGAGGGGCGACTTGATAGAGGTTTATAAGATGATCAGGGGAATAGATAGAGTAGACAGTCAGAGACTTTTTCCCCGGGTGGAACACACCATTACAAGGGGACATAAATTTAAGGTGAAAGGTGGAAGATATAGGAGGGATATCAGAGGTAGGTTCTTTACCCAGAGAGTAGTGGGGGCATGGAATGCACTGCCTGTGGAAGTAGTTGAGTCGGAAACATTAGGGACCTTCAAGCAGCTATTGGATAGGTACATGGATGACGGTAAAATGATATAGTGAGATTTATTTGTTCTTAACGGCAGCACGGTAGCATTGTGGATAGCACAATTGCTTCACAGCTCCATGGTCCCAGGTTCGATTCCGGCTTGGGTCATTGTCTGTGCGGAGTCTGCACGTCCTCCCCGTGTCTGCGTGGGTTTCCTCCGGGTGCTCCGGTTTCCTCCCACAGTCCAAAGATGTGCGGGTTAGGTGAATTGGCCAATGATAAATTGCCCTTAATGTCCAAATTGCCCTTGGTGTTGGGTGGAGGTGTTGAGTTTGGGTATGGTGCTCTTTCCAAGAGCCGGTGCAGACTCAAAGGGCCGAATGGCCTCCTTCTGCACTGTAAATTCAATGATAATCTATGATTAATCTAGGACAAAGGTTCGGCACAACATCGTGGGCCGAAGGGCCTGTTCTGTGCTGTATTTTCTATGTTCTATTCCAATTTTCCAGAGGGAATTACGCTATCTGACTCGACTGCATACTCAGTCGTGAGAGCAACTAGATCAGTGTTCGCTGGAATGGCATACTGATAACTGTTGTCACGGATAATGGACCATGCTTTAGTAGTGTGGAATGGTCACAATTTGCAGATACATACAACTTCTCACATGTAACTCCCAGTCCACTGTATCCACAAGCAAATGGTAAAGCTGAAAAAGGGGTTGGAATTGTGAAGCAGTTATTTAAGAAAGCATTGGATGATAAGAAGAAAGACTTTGCATTGGCATTGTTGATTTACAGGGCTACACCTTTATCATTAATTGTCTCCAGCACAATTGCTAACTGGAAGAAAACTACGTACAACATCACCAGCATTAATAGTTCCAAATGTAGATGACCATGTTGCCCATACAAAAATGCAACAACTGAAGAACAACCAAATGAAACATGACAAGAAGTCAAAACCACTATCACCACTCAGTGAAGGTGATTATATATGAATTTGCAATCCTGATGGTGGATGGATGGACATTGCTGAAGTATTGGATGAAGTACCACCCAGATCATACATGGTCAGGACGGAATCTGGAAAGATTTTTTGCAGGAATAGAAGAGCATTATTGAAGGTTAAACAACTGTACAGTTTACAGAATCTGTCGTCAAATGTAGTCGACAATTCAAATGACATTGTTATGCCATTGAGAAGGTCGAGAAGACATAGGAAACCTCCGAATCGTTTGAATTTGTAAATATGTCAAATTCAGAACTACCTTTATAATCGTTGGCATGCTGTGTAATAACTTGCAAAAGAAATGTACAGACATTCAACCTTGTATGTAGAAAAATGGGGATGTGACATTATATAAATATCCACCATGTGACGAGTTAATGTTATGTTAAAACTAGCCACTAGATGGAGCTAAGGGACAGTACTATAAAAAGCACTGATTCTTTAGGCTTCTGGGAGAGAGTGGAGTAGAGGTAGAGGAGACTGGAGTAAAGTGCATTGTAGAGCCAGAGAATATAGAATATAGTTATAGTTAGAATATAGAAATAGTGTCAGTGAGTGTAGTTTCATAATCTATTTGTTTACCATAGGAATAAGTGTTGAACTCTAAATCAAGTAGTGTAAATAAAATTAGTTTAGTTCATGAAAAGAGCTTCAAGTGTCTTTGTGAAAACTACGCTTTTCATCCAGAAGTCAACCTCACAAAGATCACTACAGGGTCTATTGTTAAAATCAGAGTTGGGTCATTTAGTGTACATTCATTTCCTGGAATGCTGCCTCCCAAGAAGCTGTGGATGTTGATTGAATTGAAATTTACAAGACTGAGATTAATAGTCTTTTTGGATCAATATCTCCAGGAATATGGAGCAAAGGCAAATAAATGGGTTTGACGTATCAATCAGCTATAATCTAATTGAATCTATAGGAAGCCCGAGAGACTGAAAAGCCGATTCATATTCCTATATGTTCCTGACATTCAGGGTCACACCTTCTCCTTTTATATTGATTTTCTTTTCTAATCACTCCACACATGTAGATGTTATTTTAATTTCCATGTATTAGTTTTAGCCATTTTTCTAATGTTCCCAACGTATGATCATAACAGCCTTCATTTCCATGACCTCACTTCTAATGCTTTTAGTATTCATATATATACATAATAGATATACCTTCTTCCCTCATGTACCACAATGACTAACTATTCCTGGTCTCTGCTTTGGTTGTTCCATTTGAGTTTGATTCATTCCAGCCTGCTCACAAACATCTACCCTGTGGACTGGAGCACCCCCACCCCTGGGCATTTCCGTCTACCCCCTACCTGTCCCTTATATTATTGTGGGTGGTGTCTTGTTATGCTCTAGGCGTAGTAGAAGCAGCTTCCTTGTGGTGCACTTGACAAAGGAAGGTTCAGACATGGAGATAACTTCAACACGTTTATTAAACTATTTACACTTCTCCTACTCGGGTTCGCCACTACTGTTAATCCTTCTGTAGCTACTCAGACTGACTAACCAGTCTGCTACAATCCACGTGGTGGGTGTAATATTGAATCAACCCTGTGTCTCTACTCACTGACTGTCTCCACTGGAAAGAGGAAGATCATGTGTGTTGTGTCCTTTATATATGGGTTGGTGTAATGCCCTCCTGTGGTCGTGTCACCTCTGTGTGTATCGTGAATACCCATTGGTCGTGTCCTATCTAACTGTTCTATTGGTTGAGTGTCTGTGTGTCATGTCTCTGGTGCTCCCTCTAGTGTCTAGCTAGTCTACATGTATTTACATTAACCCCTTGTGTCTTTACGGTGATGCAAATCACCACAGTGGGGAAGGCATCTGGCAATCTGACTACCTTTGGACTTATTGAGGGCCTTGAGTGGCCAATTAAGTGACCATTATAGGGCCTAATTCTGCCTCAGCCGCTATATTATGGTTGGCAGGAGAAGACAGCGGCAAAGCAAGTGACCCGGTAGCTTTCACCACCCCGCTTCTGTCAGGCAGAAAGTGGGGGGTGAGGGGAGCTAGCTCTTTTTGGGAGTCGTTTGAGTCCATTGAAAGATCCACCTTCAAGATCGTTTCCCTTGTTAAGTACTCAAAAATACATCTCCCCTGAAGTTTGGAATCCATGACATTTCTCCGTCAGGGACTGCTTGTAGTCTTAGTTCCAGATGGGGGTGGAAGTACCACTCTCACTCAATTAAGGCTGCCTCTCGCGTAATATCACTGTTGGGGAAACCAGGATTCAGGTGGGTGGGCTGATCGCAGGCTTTATGGTCAGGCGGATGGGGAATAATCCACCCCCCATCCTCCCCATAAAGTCCACCCCAATGAGCTGCGAGTCAGAGCGGAGATTTTAAAAGATCGCGGCCTAGTTTCGGGAGCCGTTCGGAGGAGGAGGAGCAGTCTCTGTCAGGGAGAGAACCTGAGAACATCTAAGACACTCAGAAGGTAAGAAGGTAAGTAAGTGATTTTTACTCATTTTTACTTTTATACCTTTTTCAAATTGTGTGTGTCGGGGGGAAACTGAAGTGACATCACAGAAAAGCTGTGACCTGAGTGGCTGGTTGGGAATCTACACTAAATTAAAAAAATTAAGCATTGGTAACTAATTAAACATAATTACTTAATTATAATTTAGAGGGGTATCTAAGCCAGAGATCGGAGAGTACTATATTTAGCTTTCGCATTTATATTAGAAATCTAGTGCTAGGAAACAGATAGTTAACAGTAACTTTAAAAAATATATAAATTAAAAAAAAAAACTTTTAATTTTAATTAATTGACGCAATGTCAGTTAGAGGGGTGCAGTGCTCTGACTGTGAGATGTGGCAGGTCCGGGATGCTTCCTGCGTCCCGGATGGCTTCATCTGCAGAAAGTGCACCCAACTGGAGCTCCTCACAGACCGCATGGTTCGGTTGGAGCAGCAATTGGATGCACTTAGGAGCATGCAGGAGGCGGAAAGCGTCATAGATTGCAGTTATATAAATGTGGTCACACCCAAGGTGCAGGCAGAGAAATGGGTGACCACCAGAAAGGGCAGGCAGTCAGTGCAGGAATCCCCTGTGGTTGTCCCCCTCTCGAACAGGTATACCCCTTTGGATACTGTTGGGGGGGGATAGCCTATCAGGGGAAAACAGCAGCAGCCAGAGCAATGGCACCACGGCTGGCTCTGATGTTCAGAAGGGAGGGTCAAAGCGCAGAAGAGCAATAGTAATAGGGGACTCTATAGTCAGGGGCACAGATAGGCACTTCTGTGGACATGAAAGAGACTCCAGGATGGTATGTTGCCTCCCTGGTGCCAGGGTCCGGGATGTCTCCGAAGGAGTAGAGGGCATCCTGAAGGGGGAGGACAAACAGGCAGAGGTCGTTGTACATATTGGTACTAACGACATAGGCACGAAGGGAAATGAGGTCCTGCAGCAGGTGTTCAGGGAGCTAGGCAGAAAGTTAAAAGACAGGACCTCTAGGGTTGTAATCTCGGGATTACTCCCTGTGCCATGTGCCAGTGAGGCTAGAAATAGGAAGATAGAGAAGCTAAACACGTGGCTAAACAGCTGGTGTAGGAGGGAGGGTTTCCGTTATCTGGACCACTGGGAGCTCTTCCGGGGCAGGTGTGACCTATATAAGGACGGGTTGCATCTAAACTGGAGAGGCATAAATATCCTGGCCGCGAGGTTTGCTAGTGTCACACGGGAGGGTTTAAACTAGTATGGCAGGGGGGTGGGCACGGGAGCAATAGGTCAGAAGGTGAGAGCATTGAGGGAGAACTAGGGAATAGGGACAGTGGGGCTCTGAGGCAGAGCAGACAGGGAGAAGTTGCTGAACACAGCGGGTCTGATGGCCTGAAGTGCATATGTTTTAATGCAAGAAGTATTACGGGTAAGGCAGATGAACTTAGAGCTTGGATTAGTACTTGGAACTATGACGTTGTTGCCATTACAGAGACCTGATTGAGGGAAGGGCAGTATTGGCAGCTAAACGTTCCAGGATATAGATGTTTCAGGCGGGATAGAGGGGGATGTAAAAGGGGTGGCGGAGTTGCACTACTGGTTAGGGAGGCTATCACAGCTGTACTGCGGGAGGACACCTCAGAGGGCAGTGAGGCTATATGGGTAGAGATCAGGAATAAGAAGGGTGCAGTCACAATGTTGGGGGTTTACTACAGGCCTCCCAACAGCCAGCGGGAGATAGAGGAGCAGATAGGTAGACAGATTTTGGAAAAGAGTAAAAACAACAGGGTTGTGGTGATGGGAGACTTCAACTTCCCCAATATAGACTGGGACTCACTTAGTGCCAGGGACACAGACGGGGCGGAGTTTGTAAGGAGCATCCAGGAGGGCTTCTTAAAACAATATGTGGACAGTTCAACTAGGAAAGGGGCGGTACTGGACCTGGTATTGGGGAATGAGCCCGGCCAGGTGGTAGATGTTTCAGTAGGGGAGCATTTTGGGAACAGTGACCACAATTCAGTACATTTTAAAGTACTGGTGGACAAGGATAAGAGTGGTCCTAGGATGAATGTGCTTAATTGGGGGAATGCTAATTATAACAATATTAGGCGGGAACTGAAGAACATAGATTGGGGGCGGATGTTTGAGGGCAAATCAACATCTGACATGTGGGAGGCTTTCAAGTGTCAGTTGAAAGGGATTCAGGACCGGCATGTTCCTGTGAGGAAGAAGGATAAATACGGCAATTTTCGGGAACCTTGGATAACGAGAGATATTGTAGGCCTCGTCAAAAAGAAAAAGGAGGCATTTGTCAGGGCTAAAAGGCTGGGAACAGACAAAGCCTGTGTGGAATATAAGGAAAGTAGGAAGGAACCTAAGCAAGGAGTCAGGAGGGCTAGAAGGGGTCACGAAAAGTCATTGGCAAATAGGGTTAAGGAAAATCCCAAGGCTTTTTACACGTACATAAAAAGCAAGATGGTAGCCAGGGAAAGGGTTGGCCCACTGAAGGAGAGGCAAGGGAATCTATGTGTGGAGCCAGAGGAAATGGGCGAAGTACTAAATGAATACTTTGCATCAGTATTCACCAAAGAGAAGAAATTGGTAGATGTTGAGTCTGGAGAAGGGTGTGTATGTAGATAGCCTGGGTCACATTGAGATCCAAAAAGACGAGGTGTTGGGTGTCTTAAAAAATATTAAGGTAGATAAGTCCCCAGGGCCTGATGGGATCTACCCCAGAATCCTGAAGGAGGCTGGAGAGGAAATTGCTGAGGCCTTGACAGAAATCTTTGGATCCTCACTGTCTTCAGGGGATGTCCCGGAGGACTGGAGAATAGCCAATGTTGTTCCTCTGTTTAAGAAGGGTAGCAAGGATAATCCAGGGATCTACAGGCCGGTGAGCCTTACTTCAGTGGTAGGGAAATTACTGGAGAGAATTCTTCGAGACAGGATCTACTCCCATTTGGAAGCAAATGGACGTATTAGTGAGAGGCAGCATGGTTTTGTGAAGGGGAGGTCGTGTCTCACTAACTTGATAGAGTTTTTCGAGGAGGTCACTAAGATGATTGATGCAGGTAGGGCAGTGGATGTTGTCTGTATGGACTTCAGTAAGGCCTTTGACAAGGTCCCTCATGGTAGACTAGTACAAAAGGTGAAGTCACACGGGATCAGGGGTGAGCTGGCAAGGTGGATACAGAACTGGCTAGGTCATAGAAGGCAGAGAGTAGCAATGGAAGGGTGCTTTTCTAATTGGAGGGCTGTGACCAGTGGTGTTCCACAGGGATCAGTGCTGGGACCTTTGCTGTTTGTAGTATATATAAATGATTTGGAGAAAAATGTAACTGGTCTGATAAGTAAGTTTGCAGACGACACAAAGGTTGGTGGAATTGCGGATAGCGATGAGGACTGTCAGAGGATACAGCAGGATTTAGGTTGTTTGGAGACTTGGGCGGAGAGATGGAAGATGGAGTTTAATCCGGACAAATGTGAGGTAATGCATTTTGGAAGGTATAATGCAGGTAAGGAATATACAGTGAATGGTAGAACCCTCAAGAGTATTGAAAGTCAAAGAGATCTAGGAGTACAGGTCCACAGGTCACTGAAAGGGGCAACACAGGTGGAGAAGGTAGTCAAGAAGGCATACGGCATGCTTGCCTTCATTGGCCGGGGCATTGAGTATAAGAATTGGCAAGTCATGTTGCAGCTGTATAGAACCTTAGTGAGGCCACACTTGGAGTATAGTGTTCAATTCTGGCCGCCACACTACCAGAAGGATGTGGAGGCTTTAGAGAGGGTGCAGAAGAGATTTACCAGAATGTTGCCTGGTACGGAGGGCTTTAGCTATGAGGAGCGGTTGAATAAACTTGGTTTGTTCTCACTGGAACGAAGGAGGCTGAGGGGCGACCTGATAGAGGTCTACAAAATTATGAGGGGCATAGACAGAATGGATAATCAGAGGCTTTTCCCCGGGGTAGAGGGGTCAATTACTAGGGGTCATAGGTTTAAGGTGAGAGGGGCAAGGTTTAGAGGAGATGTACGAGTTTTTTACGCAGAGGGTAGTGGGTGCCTGGAACTCGCTACCGGAGGAGGTGGTGGAAGCAGGGACGATAGTGACATTTAAGGGGCATCTTGACAAATACATGAATCGGATGGGAATAGAGGGATACGGACCCAGGAAGTGTAGAAGATTGTACTTTAGTCGGGCAGCATGGTCGGCACGGGCTTGGAGGGCCGAAGGGCCTGTTCCTGTGCTGTACATTTCTTTGTTCTTTGTTCTTTGATCTCTATTTTTCTGTATCTTGTTTTTCTCTGCCCCATCTCTACCTCCCCATGTTCAGTTTAAATGACTTTCTACTGCTGTCTCGATGTAATTCACAATTTTGTTTGTCCTAACTTAGTTTAAATGTCATAGCTGGCAACATTACTGTACTTTTCTTCCCCAGATCAGCAATGAGCATTGAGGGAGAGACAGGCTGGAATCACTGGGACACTGGAATGCAGAGTTGGTCATTGGGAACTGCTGTTTTTTACAGTTGTCTTGTGATGACGTCAATGAGCCAGTAGAGGGCAGATAAAATCAGAATCAGGAATAGCACCCATCAACCTAAACCTCTCATGGGTCGCTTTTTGGAAATCTTCGTCTCCTTAGTTAAAGGACACCTCTCGCCAATAAACTGCTGCAACAAGACTGAGGTCACCACAGGGTGAAATAATTGAAAATGTAAATTGTGATCGTTTCTGTAACAAGATTAACATTTTCATTCAGTTTTATTTCTTGGTCTCAGTCCCGTCTTGTGCATCAGTGCTACAGGCTGTGCCAGACTGAATGGAATGTCTTCTTTATTTTGCAATGATGATTTAGCTATATTTGCAGCCTATTTTGGTTCACAGTAGCACAGTGGTTAGCAATGTTGCTTCACAGCTCCAGGGTCCCAGGTTCGTTTCCCGGCTTGGATCACTGTCTGTGTGGAGTCTGCACATTCTCCCTGTGTCTGCGTGCGTTTCCTCCGGGTGCTCCGGTTTCCTCCCACAGTCCAAAGATGTGCAGGTTAGGTGGATTGGCATTGCTAAATTGTCCTTGGTGTCCAAAAAGGTGAGGTGGGATTATTGGGTTGCAGGGATAGGGTGGATGTGTGGGCTTAAGTAGGGTGCTCTTTCCAAGGGCCGGTGCAGACTCGATTTGCCGAATGGCCTCCTTCTGCACTGTAAATTCTATGTTCTATTATCTATGAACATTCCACACCTGCATTGATTCCCTCGCGGTACACCCCGCCAATCAAAGAATCTCCCTGGCCTCCGGATCCCATTCCGTGGCGATCCGGAGATACTGTCTGGTCACAGTCACGGTCCAGGGCGTAGAATTCAGCGGCTTCCGCCTGTACGTCCTCCTTAACCTCTGCGCTGCCCTACTTCAAGGCCTAGATTTCCAGTGCAACCTCCAGATCCTAACCCTGAAATTCACCGGGCCCCTACCTCCCCTCACTGTGTGCGGCCTCACGACCCCAAAGGTCGATCCGCCTTCCCTCTTTGCAAATCTAAACCTGGATTGCAAACCCGTCGCCACCAGGAGCAGACGGTACAGCACCCAGGACAGGACCTTCATCAGGTCCGAGATCCAGCGGCTGCTTCAGGAAGGCATCATCCAGGCCAGCAACAGCCCCTGGAGAGCCCAAGTGGTTGTAGTTAAAACTGGGGAGAAACACAGAATGGTCGTGGACTACAGCCAGACCATCAATCGGTACACGCAGCTCGACGCGTACCTCCTCCCACGCATATCTGATATGGTCAATCAGATTGCACAGTACCGGTTCTTCTCAACTGTAGACTTCAGATCCGCCTACCATCAGCTCCCCATTTGTAAATCAGACCATCCATACACTGCCTT
The DNA here is from genome assembly GCF_047496885.1 of Scyliorhinus torazame. Classification (NCBI taxonomy): domain Eukaryota; kingdom Metazoa; phylum Chordata; class Chondrichthyes; order Carcharhiniformes; family Scyliorhinidae; genus Scyliorhinus; species Scyliorhinus torazame. The sequence continues at coordinate 108,347,558 of NC_092720.1, read as the reverse complement.
CGAGCAGACAGCCGCCTCTATCACTTCCTCAGGGTTCCCTTCGGTGACACCAATGGGGTCTCGGTCTTCCAAAGGGAAATGGACCGAATGGTCGACCGGTACGGTTTGCGAGCCATCTTTCCGTACCTAGACAACGTCACCATCTGCGGCCATGTTCAGCAGGACCACGATGCCAACCTTGCCAAATTTCTCCACACCGCCACTCTCCTAAACCTCACTTACAACAAGGAGAAGTGCGTGTTTAGCACGACCCGCTTAGCCATCCTCGGCTATGTGGTCCAGAACGGAGTCCTGGGGCCCGATCCCGACTGCATGCGCCCCCTCATGGAGTTCCCCCTCCCCCACTGACCCAAGGCCCTCAAACGCTACCTGGGGTTCTTTTCGTACTGTGATCAGTGGGTCCAAAACTATGCGGACAAGGCCCGCCCACTCATACAGTCAACCCATTTTCCCCTGACGGCTGAGGCACAACTGGCCTTCGCCCGTATCAGAGCCGATACCGCCAAGGCCGGGATGGACGCTGTAGATGAGACGCTGCCCTTTCAAGTAGAGAGGGCTCCGTACACATTGAACCTGATATAATGTGCTGACTGGGCATATGGGGCCTCCGTGACAATGCGGATGCGCCTGGGCTCCAAGGTCTGCCAGGTCCCAAACAGGTCTCCACTCGGCGTCTGGAATAACCCGTGGCGAAAAGGTTCAGGGCGACTGTCAACCTAGCGCCACCGGGAGTTTGTATCCTCCCCATACCCCTGTGGTTCTAGGTGTGCCATGATCTGGCAGATATGCTGTCTGATACCCCTGCTCACCCGGATTCTTTGGTGACATGCCCAGTCCAGCATGTCCTCGAAGAACAGGCGCTTCCGGTATACACAAGGCCTAATGCGCGCCTCATTCCCACCTCCTCCTCGGCCTGTTGGATGGCCCGCTTTCCATCCTCACCGGCCGATTCCTGTTCCTCTGGGGCAGGCTCTGCTGCAGCAGGCCTTTCCCCAAGCAGCTCTTGCTCATACAGCCTCAGTGCATTCGCCAGGGCTGCGGTGGCAAAGCAGATGCCAATCATTCCTGGTTGCTACCTGTGGTAGTCACCACTGTTTGTATATGAGAAGTAATACGGTAAGGCTCCTGTACTACAGGTACAGGGGTAGATCCATGCCTGCTGGCTCCACCCAGTCGGCAGAGTATAAATGTGTGTGCTCACCGAGCTGCAGCCATTTCGGCAGCAGCTGCAGGAGGCTACACAACTCTGCTTAATAAAGCCTCGATTACTCTCTACTCTCGTCTCATCTCGTCGTAATTGATAGTGCATCAATTTATTAAGCAGAGATTTTACAGCGATGCACCTACGCACCAAGCCAGATCTCCTGCAGCTACACCCTCAAGCAGACAACGCCACGTCGGCCTTCGACTACTGGCTAGCTTGCTTTGAAGCCTACATCGGATCAGCGACAGAACCACCCTCAGAAGCACAGAAACTCCAGATCCTGTGCACACGGTTGAGCTCCGATATTTTTCCACTTATCCGGGACGCGCCCAACTACATTGAGGCCATGGCGCTTCTGAAAGAGAACTACACCCGATCAACACACTCTACGCCAGGCACCTCCTGTCCACGTGGCAACAACTCCCCGGTGAGTCATTGGAAGATTTCTGGCATTACCCAACAAATCTCCCTGGCCTCCGGATCCCACTCCATGGAGATCCGGAGGTACTGCGCCACCACCCTCACCATCCAGGATGTAGAGGTCAGAAACCTCCGGCTCTACGTCCTCACCAACCTCTGCGCTGCCTTGCTACTCGGCCTGGACTTCCAGTGCAACCTCCAAAGTCTGAAATTCTGCGGGCCCCTACCACCCCTTACTGTTTGCAGCCTCACACCCCTTAAGGTCGACCCACCTTCCCTGTTTACAAACCTCACCCCGGATTGCAAACCCGTCGACACCAGCAGCAGATGGTACAGTGCCCAGGACAGGACCTTCATCAGGTCGGAGGTCCAGCGGCTACTGCGGGAAGACATCATCGAGGCCAGCAACAGCCCTGGAGAGCCCAAGTGGTAGTTGTAAAGACAAACACAGGATGGTCATTGACTACAGTTAGACCATCAATCGGTACACGCAGCCCGACGCGTACCCCCTCCAACGCATATCTGATATGGTCAATCAGATTGCACAGTATCGGGTCTTCTCTACAGTGGACCTGAAATCTGCCTACCACCAGCTCCCCTTCCACAAGGCGGACCGCCAATACACTGCGTTCGAAGCAGACGGCCGCCTTTACCACTTCCTTAGGGTTCCCTTCGGCGTCACTAATAGGGTCTTGGTCTTCCAACGAGAGATGGACCGAATGGTTGACCGGTACGGACTGCAAACAACCTTCCCATACCTGGATAACGTCACCATCTGCGGCCACGACCAGCAGGACCACGACGTTAACCATTCCAAATTTCTCCACACTACCAAACTCCTGAACCTTACGCATAACAAGGAGAAGTGCGTGTTCAGCACCAACCGCTTAGCCATCCTCGGCTATGTGGTGCAAAATGGAGTTCTAGGGCCCGACCCCGACCGCATGCGTCCCTTCATGGAACTCTCCCTCCCCCACTGCCCCAAGGCCCTCAAACGATGCCTGGAGTTCTTCTCATACTATGTCCAGCGGGTCCCTAACTATGCGGACAACACCCGCCCACTCATTCACTCCACAGTTCTCCTCCTGACGGCCGAGGCTCACCCGGCCTTCAACCGTATCAAGGCCGACATTGCCAAGGCCGCGATGCACGCGGTCGACGAGACCCTCCCCTTCCAAGAGAGCGATGCATCAGATGTCACTCTGGCCGCCATCTTCAACCAGGCAGGCAGACCCGTGGCATTCTTTTCCCGCACCCTCCACGCCTCCGAAATTCGGCACTCCTCCGTCGAAAAGGAGGCCCAAGCCATCGTAGAAGCTGTGTGGCATTGGAAGCATTACCTAGCCAGCAGGAGATTCATCTGCTCACTGACCAACGGTCGGTTGCCTTCATGTTCAATAACACACAGCGGGGCAAGATCAAAAATGATAAAATCTTGAGTGGAGGATCGAGCTCTCCACCTACAATTACGGGATTTTGTATCGCCACGGTAAGCTCAACGAGCCCCCCGATGCCCTATCCCGAGGTACATGTGCCAGCGCACAAGTGGACCGACTCCGGGCCCTACACGATGGTCTCTGTCACCCAGGGGTCACCCGGTTCTTTCACTTCGTATAGGCCCGCAACCTACCCTACTCCACTGTGGAAGTCAGGGCGGTCACCAAAGACTGCCAGGTCTGCGTGGAGAGCAAACCGCCCTTCTACTGGCCAGACCGAGCGCACCTGGTGAAGGCCTCCTGTCCCTTTGAACGCCTCAGCATGGATTTCAAAGGGCCCCTCTCCTCCTCCAACTGAAACACGTACTTCCTTAACATGGTCGATCAATACTCCAGATTCCCCTTCGCCATCCCATGCCCCGATATGACGTCTGCCACAGTCATCAAAGCCCTCAATATCATCTTCACCCTGTTCGGTTTCCCCGCTTACAGCGACCGGGGATCCTCCTTTATGAGTGATGAGCTGCGCCAATTCCTGCTCAGCATGGGCATTGCCTCGAGCAGGACCACCAGCTACAACCCCCGGGGAAACGGGCAGGTGGAGAGGGAGAACGTGACGGTCTGGAAGGCTGTCCTGCTGGCCCTACAGTCTAACAATCTCCCGGTCTCCCACTGGCAGGAGGTCCTCCCCGACGTCCTCCACTCCATCTGATCGCTACTTTGCACTGCGACTAATACAACCCCCCATGAACGTCTCCTTGCCTTCCCCAGGACGTCCACCTCTGGGGTCTCGCTCCCAACGTGGCTGGCAGCTCCAGGACCCGTTCTCGTCCGCAAGCAAGTGCAGCTCCACAAGGCGGACCCATTGGTCGAGAGGGTACAGCTACTCCATGCAAACCCACAGTACGCCTGTACCCCGACGGCCGCCAAGACACAGTCTCCCTCAGGGACCTGGCACCAGCTGGTTTCCCCCCCCTCCCATACTGCCCCGGCACCACCCATCCTCCCCCCAGCTCACCTCACCACAGCCCCCGCTCCAGGATGATCCGTCCTCCCCTTGGTCCCACCCGGGGATAAAGATGAGGTCTACATGCTCCCGGAGTCACCGGCGACCAAGCCGGCGCCTGCATTGCCTCCGGGACTGCGGCGCTCACAACGGAGGATCAAGGCACCTGATCGGCTGAATTTGTGAACTTTTCCTAAACTGTACACTTTAAAAATGTTCACATACATGTAAATAGTTTTTCCACCCCCCCGCTGGACTCTTTTTAACAGGGGGTGAATGTGGTAGTCACCACTGTTTGTAGATATTACATATATGAGAAGTAATACGGTAAGGCTCCTGTACTACAGGTAGGGGGGTAGATCCCTACCTGCTGGCTCCGCCCAAATGTGTGTGCTCATTTCGGCAGCAGCTGCAGGAGACAACACATCTCTGCTTAATAAAGCCTCGATTATTCTCTGCTCTCGTCTCGCTGTAATTGATAGTGCATCAATACCGAAATCCATGGTCTGCAGGGGATGAAAGGCAGACAGGTTAGCATGATGATTCCCCCCGTGAATGAATAAAAAGAGGCATCTTGATAAATACATGAAAGGATGGGAATAGAGGGATACGGGCCCCAGAAGTGCAGAATGATGTATTTAGACACGCATCATGACCAACACAGGCTTGGAGGGCCGAAGGGCCTGGTCCCGTGCTGTACTGTTCTTTGTTCTTGGTTAAAATGCAAAAGAATGGGATTGAAACATTCAATTCTCAGTCTCTCTCTTTCCCTTTTTGTCAGCAGCTTCATAAGTCTGTGCATTTAAACAGCAGTGAATAATCATTTTCCATCAGGCCTCAGGAACAACTGGTGTGGAAAATGGAAAGGTTACTGGGTGGTATTCTCCCTTGGCAAACATTGAAATTGTGAAACGCGATTGGGTGGAGAATCAGTCCCAACGCCAAAATTGCGGCAAGTGCTGATTTGGCGTCAAAATCGCAATTCTCCGTCACCTCGACAGAGGCGTCAATGCATTTCGGAACACACATACAGTAAACGCCCTTTGCACGTCATTAGCGGGCCCGACCCGGTATTCTCCGGGGCCTCTGCAATTCTCCTACAATGGGCTGAGTTACCGATGGCGCAGTTAACTTGTGCTTTTACAAATTGTGAAACCGGCGCCGTGCCTGTTGAGGGAGAGAGAGGAGGTAGGGCAGAGAGAGGAGCGACTGTGGGCTGCCGGGCCGGACACTGGCCGGATGGCTGGGCTAGGGGACCCTGCCATGGCTGGGGGAAGGGGGTGATGGAGGAACAGGCCGAGTGGCCGGGGTGATCCCCCATGGGACTGGAGCAGCAACGGACTGCCATTACCACGGCCTGCAAGGCAGCCATCTTGCTGCGCACCCCACTGACCACCCACCTGGGCCTCTGGTTCTGCAGAGTGACAACAGCTCCCACCCCTGCACCCCACCCTCCACCATACCCCCCTCCCTCATCCGACCGCCACCCACCGGTGGGCGACACAGGGCAATGCTCACAGTAGCCCCTACAGTGGGGGCCACGGAGCGTACCGCAGTGCCAGCCGATGGTATCCCTGGCATCAGGGAGGGTCAGAGGCTCCCAAGGTGCCAGGCATCGATGGGGCCAGGGGTGCGGGGATGGGGGTTGGGGGACATGCAGGGGCAGAGTCTGCAGTGCCAACCGGGACCATCGTGTAGCCCGTTGGACCTATTTGGGCATGGGACTATGCACCATGCTAACATGTCAGCCTTTCACCCTCTTCAGACAATGGATATGGGAATTCAGCCAGCAATAGTGGCCTTCCTGCTAGTCGCCGCAGCCCAGGGGGATGCCCTGCGGTTGTACGAGCTGGAGCTGCCCAAGGAGGAGGAAGCTGCAGCAGCGGAGCGTACAGCAGCAGAGGGCGCTGCAGAGGGACAGGTGGCAGCTGCCTCATGCGGCACCTCTTTGGCACCTCCTCCTCCTTGGGATGCAGCTTCCCAGGATGGAGAGTGAGCCACCCAACAGGCCGAGGAGGCGGCGTTGCCAAAGAGGCGCCGCATGAGGCCTCACGTGTACCGGCAGCATCTGTCATTCGAGGACCTGCCGGACCGGGCATGCCGTCGAAGACTCCAGCTGAGCAGAGGGAGACAGTGTGACATATCTGCCAGATGATGGCACAACTGACTCCGAGGGGGTATGGGGGAGGACACTCGCTCTGGGTGGCCGTCAAGTTGACGGTCGCTGAGGTACCCACAATAATGACGCTAAGAGTGTAAACGGTAAAGAAGGCTTTAATAGACTAAGAACTATGCTAGAGCCGAGACATGTGCTAACTGCTGCACAGCCCACAAGGCAGCCCCTTATATATGGCTCACAGATGGGCGGAGCCAGAGGCGGAGTCCCTGTAGCGCACAAAGACTCCATGAGACGAATAGAGTGAAGTCGATGAGGCTTTATTAAGCGTGTCTGTTCCCCAGCAGCTCGATAGTAAACTGGCCTGCGGGGGAAGACTCCGGCTAAGGCGGAGCTTGAGGTCAACGGCCAACCAGGACCCGGGATCTGTCAGCCAATGACATTAGGGCTTCCAGTCCCACATGACCCCCAATACATACTACCACAGTCCCCAGGGTTCCAAGCCCGGTCTTAAAGGGGACATCACCTTACACGATGACAAGGCAGTAACCGTTCATCACATTCACCCCCTGTTTAAAAAAGAGTCCGGCGGGGGTGAAATGCCATCATAGTTCCATCCGTCTCGGTGCCCGGATCGTCCTCATCGACCTCCTCAGTTCTGGCGGTGGTGTGGCGTGCACGGACGTCCCGGTTGAGGGTACATCCGGGAGGACAGCGGTCGGAGCTTTGGTCCGGGTCGGGGCAGGGGAACTAGGCAGGGCCGGGGGTAGTGGTGCCGGCGCCGTGTGTAAAGGAGGGGCGGTAGGTGCTCACCAATGGGGGGTAGGGCCGGAAGGGGGTGTGTTGTAGGGGGGGCCGGGTCCTGCAGGGGAGCGGCGCGGGAAGGGGCATCTGTAGTGGGGGATCCAGAGGGTGCCAGATCCCGGAGAGAAACCGTATCTTGCCTGCCGTTGGGGTACTCAACGTAGGCATAACTGGGGTTGGCGTGGAGCAGTCGGACCTTTTCAACCAGGGGGTCCGTTTTATGGCTCCTCGTGTGCCTCCGGAGAAGAACAGGTCCCGGCGCCATCAGCCAAGGTGGAAGCGAGACCCCGGAGGTAGACTTCCTGGGGAAGACAAACAATCGGTTGTGAGGGGTCTCATTCGTGGCCGTGCAGAGGAGTGACCTAATGGAGTGTAGGGCATCAGGTAGGACCTCCTGCCAGCGGGTGGTTGGGAGATTTCTCGACCGCAGGGCCAGAAGGACAGCCTTCCACACTGTCGCGTTCTCCCTCTCCACCTGCCCGTTTCCCCACGGGTTATAACTGGTCATTCTGCTCGAGACGATGCCTTTGCTGAGCAGATACCGACGCAGTTCATCGCTCATGAACGATGTACTCCAGTCGCTGTGGATATAAGCGGGGAAACCGAACAGAGTGAAGGTGCTGTGCAGTGCCTTAATCACGGTGGCTGAGGTCATGTCGGGGCAGGGAATGGCGAATGGGAAACGGGAGAACTCATCGATAATGGTGAGGAAATAGGCATAACGATTGGTGGACGGGAGGGGCCCCTTGAAGTCCACGCTCAGTCGCTCAAAGGGACCCGAGGCCTTCACGAGCCGAACCTTGTCTGGCCGGTAGAAGTGCGGTTTGCACTCCGCACAGACTTGGCAGGTCCTGACCATGGCCTTGACCTCCTTGGTTGAGTAAGGTAGGTTGCGGGACTTGATAAAATGGATGAGCCGGGTAACCCTCGGGTGGCAGAGGTCATTGTGGATGGCTTGCAGGCGATCGTCCTGCGCGTTGGCACATGTGCCATGGGACAGGGCATCTGGGGGCTCGTTGAGCTCCCCTGGACGATACTTGATATCGTACGTGTAGGTGGAGAGTTCGATCCTCCACCTCGAAATGTTGTCATTTTTTATTATGCCCCGTTGCGTGTTATCGAACATATAGGCGACTGACCGTTGGTCGGTGACGAGGGTAAACCTCCAACTGGCGAGGTAGTGTCTCCAGCGCCGCACAGCCTCCACAATGGCTTGTGCCTCCTTTTCGACTGCAGAGTGTCGAACCTCGGAGGCGGTGAGGGTTCGGGAGAAGAACGCTACTGGTCTGCCTGCCTGATTGAGGGTAGCAGCCAGGGCGATGTCTGATGCATCGCTCTCTACCTGGAAAGGGATGGTTTCGTCCACCGCGTGCATAGCGGCCTTGATGATGTCAGCCTTGATGCGGTTGAAGGCCAATTGAGCCTCAGCCGAGAGGGGAAAAATGGTGGTCTTTATGAGTGGGCGGGCTTTGTCCGCATACTTGGGGACCCACTGGGCGTAATAAGAGAAAAGTCCCAAGCACCATTTGATGGCCTTGAGGCTGCGGGGGGGAGGGAGTTCCTTAAGGGGGCGCATGCGGTCGGGGTTTGGACCTAGGACCCCATCTTCCACGACATAGCCGAGGATGGCTAGCCGGGTGGTGTGGAAAACGCATTTTTCCTCGTTATAGGTCAGGTTAAGGGCTCGGGCAGTCTGGAGGAACTTTTCGAGGTTAGCGTCATGGTCCTGCTGGTCATGGCCGCAGATGGTGGCATTGTCCAAGTACGGGTATGTAGCCCGCAAACCGTACTGGTCCACCATTTGGTCCATCGCCCTTTGAAAGATGGAGACCACATTTGTGACACCGAAGGGGACCCTGAGGAAGTGGAAGAGCCGGCCGGCTGCTTCGAAGGCAGTATTGGAGCGGTCTTTTGGTCACATGGGGAGCTGGTGGTAGGCGGATTTGAGGTCGACCGTGGAAAAGACTCGGTATTGGGCGATCCGATTTACCATTTCCGCGATGCGAGGAAGGGGGTACGCATCAAGCTGCGTGAATCGGTATATGGTCTGGCTACAATCCACGACCATCCGTTTCTTCTCCCCGGACCGGACTACCACCACTTGCGCTCTCCAAGGGCTGTTGCTAGCCTCGATGATCCCCTCTCCCAGTAAACGCTGGACTTCTGACTTGATAAAAGCCATATCTTGGGCACTGTAGTGCCGGCTCCTGGTGGCGACTGGCTTACAGTCGGGAGTGAGGTTCACGAATAGCGAGGGGGGTGCGACTTTCAGTGTCGCAAGGCAGCATACCGTGTGGGGGGCAAGGGTCCGCCGAACTTCAGTGTCAGGCTTCGGTGGCTGCACTGGAAATCCAGTCCGAGCAGCAGGGGGGCACAGAGGTGAGGGAGGATATAAAATTTGAAACGGGTGTATTTGGCGCCCTGGATCGAGAGATCCGCAATACAGTACTCCTTGATTTGTACCGAGTGGGACCCAGATGCGAGGGCTATGGTTTGGGATGCGGGATGGGTGCGTAGGGAGCAGCGCCTTACCGTTTCAGGATGGATAAAGCTCTCCGTGCTCCCGGAGTCGAAGAGGCATGCAGTGTCGCGCCCGTTGACCTGGACCTGCATCATAGAGTTCTGCAGGTGTTTAGGCCGAGTTTGATCGAGGGTGATCGCACCCATTCGCGGGTAGTCCGAGTCCTCAGCCGAGTCGGACTCGTAAAATGGCCGCCGCCGTCGGTCGCACGTGTCGGGTCGAGAAGGTGGCCACTGACATGATGGTCGCTCCCATGATTCGCACGAGGCTGATGACGCGTCAGAAGGGGGCGTGTCGGGTCGGTGCGCAGCCGCATTGCGAAGCCTGCAGGTCTGAGAGCCTGATTTTTGGGCCGGCTGTTCTTTGTTTTTCTGGCACCTGGGTCTGGCCAGGCAGACTCTCGCAAAATGCCCCTTCCCGCAGTCGCTGCAGATCGCGGAGCGGGCTGGGCAGCGAGGGCGTGGGTGCTGGCCCTGTCCACAGAAGTAGCACGGTGTGCCCCCATGGTGAGCAGGTCGCCACGTGGCGCAGGCCTGTAATACGGCTGAGTCTGAGGGGGGCTCGCAGAGTCCGCGGGGTACGTATCCAAGTTATGTTGGGCAACCTCCAGCGAGGAGGCGAACGTTAGCGTGTCCTGGAGGTCTTTTGCCCCGTTTTCGAGCAGCCGCTCACACGGTATGCTGCCTTGCGACACTGAAAGTCGCACCCCCTCGCTATTCGTGAACCTCACTCCCGACTGTCAGCCAGTCGCCACCAGGAGCCGGCGCTAGAGTGCCCAAGATATGGCTTTTATCAAGTCAGAAGTCCAGCGTTTACTGGGAGAGGGGATCATCGAGGCTAGCAACAGCCCTTGGAGAGCGCAAGTGGTGGTAGTCCGGTCCGGGGAGAAGAAACGGATGGTCGTGGATTATAGCCAGACCATGTAGGTCGAGCGGATGCCGGACACGAAAGCGTCTCTGATGTGCAGGTTCATATGGACTCCCCCTGTCACATCCTGATGGTCACAGTCCCTAGCAAGCGCGGTGAGTTTCTCGACGAATTCGTCTAGCGATTGCCCTGAGCGCTGCCGGCAGGTAGAAAGCAGATGCCTGGCATGTACCTCGTTGATGGGGTTGACAAACCGCTTGTGGAGTAACTCGACCACCTCTTCATAAGTCGTTGCCTTTTCGAGCATTCGGAGATTCTGTGACTCACCTGGGCGTGGAGTAGGCTCAGCTTGCGTGGCCCCAGGATGGGAATCTCTGCCGAGTCCAGGTAGGCCTCGAAGCACCGCAGCCAGTATTTAAAAATTTCCTTTGCCTCCGGTGTCCGTGCTTCCAGATTGAGCTTCTCTGGTTTTAGGCCTGCGTCCATCCTGATCTAGTTTAGTCTATTAAATTGAGGTACCCTCAATAATGGCGCTTAGAGTATAAATGGTAAAGAAGGCTTTAATATACCATGAACTATGCTCGAGCCGAGGCACGTGCTAACTGCTGCACAGCCCACAAGGCAGCCCCTTATATATGGCGCACAGATGGGCGGAGCTAGAGGCGGAGTCCCTAGGGTTCCAAGCCCCTCTGACAGAGCACCGAGGCAGGTTGTAACAGTGGTAACAGATGTTTAATGTGCACAAATACATGCCCGAGCCCTTATAACTAAACTGTGCCCTGCATCCGTGCCAACTTAACTGGTGTCCAACTTTCTGGCCTTACGGGCCCTAATGCTACGTCTAGGTGGGTTCCTAGGTGGGTACAGCAGGCGTGGAGGCGGCCTGCTACGATTCCCACCCTGTGACCTGAGCCCGGTTGGCAGCCCTCTTCTGGGGCGACCCGTCCTGGTTGGGCCCAGCTGCTGTTTGGGTGTCCCAGATGGTGTGCTGTCGTCCTGTTGTCCCGCTGCCCACCAGATGAAGCAGGGGTGGAGTCTGAGGTGCTGCGGTGTTCTGGCACCTCCCCTGCGGGTGTCACCGACACGGGCTCCATTACCTCCTCCTCCCTCAAGGTGCCCGATGGCCCCCAGGCTACTCCATAGGATGTGGGTGCAAGGGGAGCTATCCCCTGAGGCTCCCCTGCCACCTGGCACTGCCGGTCCTGGAGGCCTGCTCTGGTCTTGACCCAGGTCTGTATGCTCGTGCCAATGGAGCACAGGGAGTGGAGCATCTCCGCCTGGGACTGTGCCACATCACTCTGTGTCTGTGCCATGCCGGCCAGCGCCTGGGCAGTGCCGCCGATGTTCCCAGCCATGGCCTTCTGTAACTGGGCCACGCTCAGGCGTGCCGCTGCGTGTCCAGGTGGCTCTGGCACAGGGTTGCTTGTGAGGTGGCAACCCTGTCCCAGGCTTCGGCCAGCGCCTGCACTGGATGCCCCAGGCCTTGGACATGCTGATCCATAGCCAAAACCATTCCTCAACGTCTCCACCGCGGACACCACCCGCGCGGTGTTGGCCTGTGTGACATGCATTGTCGGCACCACCTCCTGCTCCTGTACACGGTTGGACTCTTCCAACTGCACCTGCAGGTGCTGGACACTCATGTAGTCTCTGGCTCTGTGACTGCATCTCCATGATTGATGGGACTGTCCATTCCAAAAGGCCGAATCCCATCTGGACGGCAGCTAGTTCCTGGGGTTGGTCTGCCCTCCAACCGTCCGCCCCCTCGGGTGTTCCTACCTTCACCTGCTGCACCGGATCAGCTGTGTGGTGAGCACCAGAGAGTGTCCCAGGAGCCTCTTCACTAAAGTGCCCAACCGATGGTGGAGAGTGTTGGAGATAGCTGTGACGGGAAATCTGCGTCTACCCCGGACTCCAGGGTGTCCGACGTCTCGGGCGGAGGGCTGGTGTCTGAGCTTCTCTCCTAGTCTCTGCTCAGCTCACGGGGCTGATGGGGGGGCTCCGGCTGTGGCACTGGCTGGGGGCGGGGAATGCCAGATTAACCTGCCCCATCTCCAGCAGGTGCTGCAATACACAAGAAAAGACCATAATTGGACCGCGGACCGGGGGGTGATGTGGGTGGGGGATGTAGCCACCTGAGTTGGCCACTTCCCGACTTAAAATGGAGAACAGCAAAGGCTGAAGGGAAATTCAGCCAACACAGGCAAAGACTAGCAGGCGCAAGTTACTGTGTATTAGACTCTGCAAAAACCCAGACAGCATCGATACAAGCAGCCATCTGCATAGTAATGTAGCAGCCATCTACATAGTAATGAGCGATCCCCGGGAACAATCGAAACATTTCAAGGTAAATAAGGCCAAGCCAGGTTCCTTGGCACCAGCAGGAGCCAACACAAAAGAGGTTAACGGACACCTAAAGACCGCCCATCGATCAGGGAACAGCTCCAGTATTGGGGAAATCGAATCAAGTGATTGGAACGAAGTCCAATCACTTGAAACCAGGTACGGGGTCCATCCCGAAAGGCGGGACGCCCCTGGGGACTATAAAGTAAAGCCCCCCAAGTTCAAATTGTCCTTCTTGGCAGAGTCACTCAGCAGCGAATCAACCCTTGAGAGTGAACTGCCCAAGCTGCCTCATCAAGCAAGTAAGTCTCAAGTCAACGCTCGCTACGAGATAGGCGCTCCTAGCTACCAGTCCATACCAGCTTTTGAATCCTGCAGACTCAGGACCTGAACGAAAGGCCATTTGTTCCCCTGACCTGGTGGGCCGGTCCGAAGCTAAGTATAGGCCTGTTAGTTATAGAAATAGCCTAGAAAGTAGAGTTATGCATGAGTAGTGATTTACTGTGTATAATAAATGTGCTTTGATTTGAATCTTACTAATTGGTGTGTTGAGTTATTGATCATTACTCGAACTGGAACCTCGTGACGGTATCATAAAGATACCTGGTGACTTTGGAGCAAAGGTTATAAAACAGAGCCAATTGAACCAACCAAAAGTTAGCAACATATTGCTGGCGACATCCTGACGGGACCCGATCTAGAAGTGGCTTAACCACTCCGGGAGAACGCAAAATTTGAATTAGAAATCCAATTGGGAACAGAAAAACCACAAGTGTTCAAGCAGTTCTGATCAATCCTCATAATTCGGAAGTGTGTAAATGGATGCGTAACTAACAGGGCGATAAGGTAATACTGATAGATTTTTTTGTTGCAACAAAACTGTAGGAAGTTTGTATTCCGGAAAATAGCAAAAGCCGTACCCTTAATTACAGCACCGCCTTAATCCCCCTTGTTCCAAATTTCAAGAGATGCATTCAGAGAGGAAAGGTGGCAATGCAGGCAATGCAACGCCTCATGAACCCCGAAGAATTTGTGGTCGCAGCGACCAGCAGCAGAGTAGGACAGTGTCCCGTTTGGGAAGAGGAAATCAGAAAGTACCTCAAAGGGAAAGGATGGCCCCTTTGGAGTGAATTCTGTGAAAATAAGGAAACAGGTCCCGGGAGTATAGGTCATACTTGGTGGGAGAACCTGAGCGAGATTCACAAGAAGAGCTTAGGAAAAGCTCGCAAGCCGATGGCAATCGTGTCCTGTTTGGCACAATTGCGAGGCACAGAGGTCGTTAGGATGCTCCGGAAAGAGATAGAAGGCATGCATCGAATGAGTAAGGTCGATGTCAGTGAGGTAGAGAAAGAGAATGTAGAATTAAGGAGGAAGTTACCAGCAAAAGACAGAGAGGTGGATGATGCCAAGTGGGCACACCAGTCTTGTCTGGCGCACTTAAGCAGCTTCCAATCCCAGTACGAAAAGGCCTATCAGGACATGCAACGTGCAGTCCTGGTACGAGAGGAAACCGAGAAGCAGGTAGAGGCATTGCAGAGGCAGTGTAGTGACCTGAAGGCAGCGTTAAGAGCACTCATTGCAGCCCCCGCACTACAAGTTCCAGACCCGCTTTCCCCCTATGCGATAGAGGTAGCAAGCACAGACCGCACCCTTTCGGCGTGCTCCTTCAGGAACGGCACGAACAGTTAAGGCCAGTGGCTTAGTTATCTAGAACCTTAGTTAGGCCACACTTGGAGTATAGTGTTCAATTCTGGTCGCCACACTTCCAGAAGGATGTGAAGGCTTCAGAGAGGGTGCAGAAGAGATTTACCAGAATGTTGCCTGGTATGAAGGGCATTAGCTATGAGGAGCGGTTGAATAAACTCGGTTTGTTCTCACTGGAACGAAGGAGGTTGAGGGGAGACCTGATAGAGGTTTACAGAATTATGAGGGGCATAGACAGAGTGGATAGTCAGAGGCTTTTCCCCAGGGTAGAGGGGTCAATTACTAGGGGGCATAGGTTTAAGGTGAGAGGGGCAAGGATTAGAGTAGATGTACGAGGCAAGTTTTTTACGCAGAGGATAGTGGGTGCCTGGAACTCGCTACCGGAGGAGGTGGTGGAAGCAGGGACGATAGTGACATTTAAGGGGCATCTTGACAAATACATGAATAGGATGGGAATAGAGGGATACAGACCCAGGAAGTGTAGAAGATTGTAGTTTAGTCGGGCAGCATGGTCGGCACTGGCTTGGAGGGCCGAAGAGCCTGTTCCTGTGCTGTACATTTCTTTGTTCTTTGTTCTTATGCCTCCAGAGTTTTAGATGCTGTGGAGAAGGGATTTTCAGCCTGTGAAAGGCACCTGCTCGCAGTTTTCTGGGCAGTTCAGTATTTTTCTTACATAACCGAACAAAGCCCCATCACAATCCTTACAGAACACACCCCCACCCAACTTTTACTGGACGGACGACTCAAGGACGGTACAGTTAGTCAGATTAGAGCAGCCAGATGGACCCTTCTTTCGCAGGGATGGGACATCACTGTTAAAAGGACAAAGACCCACATTTAGCCAATTTTTTAGCCAATAACCTACAGTACCCCGGAACCCCCCATGAATGTGAAATTATATCTCCACACCACAACACAGGCCCCTTTATTGCGAAAACATGCCCCAGAAAGATAGGTAGTTCAACCCAGAGCCCCAAGCACACAGACACGTGCGAACCCATTAGGATATATGTGGATGGATCTTCCACAATATTAGAAGGGAAGCGCATTACAGGATGTGGCATTTACGTCGAGGACGCGCAGGGACGCGCCCTAGAGGAAATAGCAATAAAACTTCCAGGACGCTTAGGCGCGCAGGCGGCAGAACTTGCGGCCATCGCATACGTAGTGGAACACCCAGATTCCTTCCCCAGTCCAGCAGACATATATTTGGACAGCCTCTAAATCTGCAACAGCCTTACAGAATTCCTACCCCTGTGGAAAGCAAGAGGATTTGTTTCCGCAGACGGAAAACCCCTTCCTTCAGCCCCATTGCTCCGTCACATTTTAGAGAGAACACAGAACAGGACCTTTGAAATCATCAAAGTTCGTAGCCACCATCGTTCCTCCCCCCCTGGAAATGTAAAGGCCGACGCATTGGCAAAAGCAGGTTCCAGGCACGGATATTTTTGGACACCCCTCGAAGGCGCACCAGTGAATGCAGTTCAGGTCTCGCAGACTAATATCGAGGATTTAGTGCAGGCCCAGAAGCAGGATAGCAATCCTAGGGAGATTTTAAAAGGAAAGTTTACGGCACCTTACGATAGGTTTAAGAATACACTGACCACACATGGTGGTGTTAAAAGACACCTTTATGTGGTCCCTGAACAGGACAGGAATCAGCTCATTTGTTTGTTCCATGACAGTCATGGACATTAGGGAATTGATCCCACTACAGCCCACCTCAGGCAGCTCTGTTGATGGCCGAGTTTGAAAGAAGATGTAACTCACTACATTGAGAATTGCCTTATCTGTGCCCAGAACAACCTGGACAGATACACAAAAAAGGCTCAGCTTAGTCACACCCGACCCGTTAATGGCCCCTGGACTAACCTCCAGATCGATTATATTGGACCATTGCCCCCTTGCAGGAATGGTTATAAGTATGTACTCGTTGTGATAGACACGTTTACAAAATGGGTGGAAGCATTCCCATCCAGAACGAACACGGCAAAGACCACAGCCAAGATCCTAACCCACCACATCTTTACGAGATGGAGACTCCCCCGCAGCATTGAATCCGACCAAGATTCCCATTTTACGGGACGTGTCATGAAGAACGTCCTCACGATATTTGGCATTACCTAAAAATTCCACATCGCATACCACCCCCAGTCAAGTGGTATCGTGGAGCGCATGAATCCACCCTCAGAAAAATGGTCCAGCAAAACAACACCACTTGGGATTCAGTCCTCCCTTTTGCGCTGATGTTTTTGCGAAATACAGTTTCAACTTCCACAGGTTACACCCCACACACTCTCATGACCGGACGCCCCATGAAAGGCACTGAATTTTTATTGGGATTAGATTTGACCAGCCCCGAAGTGACGGCCCTCACACACGAGAAAGCAGTCAAACAATTAGTGGAAAATGTAAAAACAGCTCAGGTAGCAGCCGCAGTAAAATTGGGCACAAGAAAGAAACAGAGCAAGCCCTGTTTCGATAAGACAGTGCTTGCGACTGAGTTCAGTGTAGGACAGCAAGTCATGCTCTCCGTATACAACCCCAGCACATTCCTGTCACCTAAATATTCGGGTCCGTACTCCATTGCGGACAAAGTCAGCCCTTCCGTCTACAAAATAAAGTACCCCAATGGAAAGACTGCGTGGTTCCATATCAAACAGCTTAAGGCATATGGAACACAGTCTAACCACACACAGACCACGTCATGCTCGACGCAGCAGACCACGCCTCGCCCACAGCCAAAGTAACCCTACCCTCCCCCAACACGTCCAGCCCAGCCACGGACACCACCTCGACTCCACCCCCAAACTATACACTCCGCCCCGGAACGCCCACAGACTGCAGCAGCAGCAGTAGCGACAGCAACTGTGACTCGGACAATAGCCACAGCACGCCTCCCTGCTCTCCCCATACAACAGGACCCACACCCAGCGAATCTGACCACGATTCGAGTGATCCCTTCATGATCACTTTCCTAAACAAACCCCACCACCGACCATCGACCTACAATGACGACCCCGATTCCGTCCCCACAGAACTAAACACCACCTTTTGGAACCGAGATAACTCAGAGAGACTCGTCCGGAATGACGAGAGGGATCCCAAATCACACCATGCAGCCCTATCCGCCCTGATGCACTCGAGAGTTTGGCATCCGGGAGAAGATGACGACTTTGAGTCTGACTCCCAAAACGAGAACCCCTTTGCGACCCTGTTTGCAACCGATAACTGAGGTGCCCAGATGATGTTTTAAAAAGGAACCGCTTGGGAGAAAACGGTGTCCTTTCTGATGGAACCTGCAGCATGGTTTATGTTGTTTGTAGTGTATTGTTAAATGTTGTATGTAAGTCCGGAAATTTTTTTTTCCACAGCCCCACGCTACCACCCTTCTGACGCCCACTGGCAGTCAGAGAAACGAGTTTGTCCCGGACGCTAGTTCAGAGGAACTAGTTTGTCCACAGAGACTTTTTAATGTCCCAGACGCCAGTTCAGAGGAACTCGTCTGTTGACAGAAACACAGACCCCCGTTTGTAACTGCCCTTCTGGTTCGAAGGTAAAACCAATATGGCAACCCCCCCACGATGACTATATTTCTTGCCCGTTCTTGTCGGTTGCTCAGGCAGTGGAGAAACGGCATTGGGACCCGCCCTGCCTGGGAACCCCCCCTCTGGTCAGCTACGCTCGGGTAGAGCACACACGGCATTGGTCACCGTCCTACCCGGGGACTCCATCCAACTCTTACGCATCGCGGCCCATACGCACCTCATTTTGGCAATTTTCGTTCAAAAAGTTTTGTTTTGTTTCAGGTGACCCTTAGGTTGCCAACACTATGCTATTTACATCCTGAAACATTTGGATGGTAAATTGCACAGCCTGCGAGACGGCTCACACTGGTTCAGTATTTTTACGTGTGTCTTGTCCTGAAATTCGGTTTTTGGAGAAAAAAAATGAGGGAGTCACACATAGTGACCAATTATAAAGGGAGTAATTGGCACTAAAGGACAGACAGGCTATCAT
Source organism: Scyliorhinus torazame (assembly GCF_047496885.1). NCBI lineage: Eukaryota > Metazoa > Chordata > Chondrichthyes > Carcharhiniformes > Scyliorhinidae > Scyliorhinus > Scyliorhinus torazame. The sequence continues at coordinate 108,329,117 of NC_092720.1, read as the reverse complement.
ACGAGATATTAAAACAAGGTAGTGACAGACACTATGCTTGATCCCACAGAACTCCAGAAGCTCCAGGAACAGAAGAGAAGCGAAGAGAAGAGAAGAGAAAGAAGAACCATGAGGACATCCTCTGTGTTGCTCATCACCCTAATGAACATTTGGTTGCACGTGAACGCGAACCCCCTGACCCCAACCCCCCCCTCCCAGCCGTTAATGATTCACTTCCCCATAGTACCCAGAGCCCAGTCACAAGCGACACCACACCATCTTGGTGTGACAGGTTTATAACCGGTTACGCCCTGTCCTACTTGACAGAATCCCTACTAGTATTGGTGATACTCTGCTGCATCGTGCAGACTATTCGTCTGAGGAAGTGGCGAAGGAGAGCCTACCACGCTCGCACCCCGGTATAAAGGATAAGATCCCCTATTTTTGGTTATGACCAGACCCCCGACCCCCGCGATCTATAACAAAGAACATTCGTTTGCGTTCTTTTTGTGAATAAAGAAATGTGTTTCATGAGCGATTGTACAATCCTGAGCTTGACTGCCAAGCCAGGAAAAATGTGAATAATGCTGCCATGATTTTGTGTGTATTGGTAAGAAGTTATTATGCTTGAATGTTTGAGTGAGTATAGTTTATTAAGGATAGTTAGAGGTACCGTTTTTCTTATTTTGTAATGCATGTCCCTGTTTTGACATAGGGCACTTAGAATTGTCAGTTAAAAATTTCTTGCATAGTTAGGGTCAGTGTAGAGACCATAGAAGAGTGCTCGCCAGTTCAGGGAATGAAGACAACGCAGTTATGTGATCCTTCACGCTTCGCGTTAGGATCACAAGGAGGGTGTGTAGCCACCTGAGTTGGCCACTTCCTGACTTAAAATGGAGAACAGCAAAGACTGAAGGGAAATTCAGCCAACACAGGCAAAAACTAGCAGGCGCAAGTTACTGTGTATTAGACTCTGCAAAAACCCAGACAGCATCGATACAAGCAGCCATCTGCATAGTAATGTAGCAGCCATCTACATAGTAATGAGCGATCCCCGGGAACAATCAAAACATTTTGAGGTAAACGAACCCAGCCAGACTCCTCAGCGCCAGCAGGAGCCAACACAAAAGAGGTTAACGGACACTTAAAGACCGCCCAACGATCAGGGAACAGCTCCAGTATTGGAGAAATCGAACTAAGCGATTGGAACAAAGTCCAATCACTTGAAACCAGGTAAGGGGTCCGCCACGAAAGGCGGGAAGCCCCTGGGGACTATAAAGTAAAGCCCCCCAAGTTCAAATTGTCCTTCTTGGCAGAGTCACTCAGCAGCGAATCAACCCTTGAGAGTGAACTGCCCAAGCTGCCTCATCAAGCAAGTAAGTCTCAAGTCAACACTCACTACGAGATAGGCGCTCCTAGCTACCAGTCCATACCAGCTTTTGAATCCTGCAGACTCAGGACCTGAACGAAAGGCCATTTGTTCCCCTGACCTGGTGGGCCGGTCCGAAGCTAAGTATAGGCCTGTTAGTTATAGAAATAGCCTAGAAAGTAGAGTTATGCATGAATAGTGATTTACTGTGTATAATAAATGTGCTTTGATTTGAATCTTACTAATTGGTGTGTTGAGTTATTGATCATTACTCGAACTTGAACCTCGTGGCGGTATAAAGATACCTGGCGACTCTAGAGCAAAGGTTATAAAACAGAGCCCATTGAACCAACCAAAAGTTAGCAACAGGGTGCGGGGTGTTGAAGGTGGGAGTGGTATCGGATGGGTGGGGGGGGGGGGGAACAGACAGAAAACAACAATGTTAGACAGTCCGGCGCAGGGTCTTATTGAAGTTATAGATTCAGCAATATAATCAATAAAAAGAACATCATGTTTCATTGTGCACAGCAAGTACCAGCCTGAGCTGGAAGTTCTTGCTGTTCAGGGGGTGGGGAGCTGGTGGCCTCAGTGGCCATGGCACCCAGCCATGACGGCCAGTACGGTGCCGGTATGTGGTGCAGGGTGAGGGTTCTGCCACCCTCCAGATGGGGGAAGGAGGGGGGAGGGGTGGTCAGGTTACGAGTGTGTGAGACCGGGTTAGTGCCAGGGACAGAGAGCTGCTTACTCACCCTGGCTGCCCTGAAGAGGGTCTGCAGTTTTTCCAGCACTGCAGGCCGGTCCGGACAGTGTTGCCCACGGCGCTGACCACCTTTGCTACCAGCACCCATGAATAAAGAACAAAGAAAGAAAAGTACAGCACAGGAACAGGTCCTTTGGCCCTCCACGTCTGTGCTGATCATGATGCTCTCACTAAAACAAACCCTTAAAGAACAAAGAAAAAAAAATTAAAGAACAAAGAAAGAATGATGGCAGCTGGCAGCTTCCTCCCTGGGCCGGGGTACAGGGTCATCCGCCTCTCCTGCACCACATCCAGGAGGGTGTCCAGCTCAGCGTTGGTGAATCTTGGGGCCTCGCATCTTGCTGCCATCTTGTTGGCTGGATTGGTGTGTGTGGGGAGTGTGTATGCAGCTGCAGCTTGTCAGCCTGCTGTGTGTCAATTGCGAAACCGGAGAATCCGGCACTGTTTCTCATTGGAATCGATTATGTTTCACTGGCGCCGGTGCTTGCCCCCGAACAGCAGCGGAATTGGCCCAAGTGTGACACCAGTTTTGCTATCGTGGAACTCCATGAACTCTGAGTAGGTGTCAACACTTAGTCTCAGAAACGGAGAATCCCGTCCACTTTTCTTGGTAGAATAGTTCTTAGATACTGTTCTGAAATGGTACTATAGCATATTGCTGAGACAATGCAGAAGAAGCTGTTTCATAGGCCTGAGCTGGAAGTACTTGCTGTGCACAATGAAACATGATGTTCTTTTTATTGATTATATCGCTGAATCTATAACTTCAATAAGACCCTGATGTGGAGATGCCGGCGTTGGACTGGGGTGAGCACAGTAAGAAGTCTTACAACACCAGGTTAAAGTCCAACAGGTTTAAAGTCCAACTCCTTCACCTGAGGAAGGAGCAGTGCTCCGAAAGCTAGTGTTTGAAACAAACCTGTTGGACTTTAACCTGGTGTTGTAAGACTTCTTACTGTGTTCAATAAGACCCTTTAATGGACACAGGGAATTATGATGCATGATTGTACGCTGCCGGGTCAGTGTAAGTATTATGATTGTAGTATGGAATCGAATACTGAATATGCTGCTGACCGGCTGCACATACAACAGGTGTACAGCACCCGCTACAGCCAACCTGTGTGACGTTATGGAAATGTTCAGAATACAAAGGGTTGATGTCATATCATAATTACCCACTAGATGGAGCTAGATTCAGAACCTTATAAGGCACTGACTCACAGGCTTCTGGGAGAGGGCTGGGGAGGAGAGCATCGCAGCAGTGAGAGAGATCAGAGTACAATGTGGAGACTAGTGTTAGTAGAGTATAGATTGTAGATTAGTGGATTATTGTTTACTATAGGATTAGGTGGCCGAGCTTTAATAAGCAGTGTAAATAAAAGTTAGCTTTGTTAATGAACTTAGCTTCTGTGGCCTTTGTGAACACTACCACATCCACCCTGAGAATAAGAATCACAAAGAACTATAGATAGTCTGGACCTCTTTAAAAAAGGCTACATTCTGGCTGTTGCATTGTTCAAACCACTGCGACACCAACCTCCCACACTGCTCAATGCGCCTCACCTATCGCTTATCAATCAGTAATTCAGACTGATGCCAATGTTCATTAGCTTCCCCCACAGTCTCACACACTTACCAATTCAGCAAATCTCACACCTACACCTCACAGCTTCCAGCTACACACCTCTGACAGCTCATTACCCAAACACATTGTAGCCCACTAACTGCCTCTTCCCCCTCTCTTGAAGAACATAGTTGTACTTAGCAGGAGACAGCAGCAGGGACCTAGCACAGGACAGGCAGAGCTAGTTCTCTTAAAGCCCTTGGGAGAGAAATGCTGTGAACTATTGGACTTCCAGTGACTGAGGTAGTTGTAGCCAGTGTGCCTATGTACATCCAAGATGATGGAATGTACCTGCCTTATGCTCCATTCTCAGATCCATGTCCCCTTCATCCTGCTATCTGCCATGGAATTAAAATTGCAGATGGTGTAACCATGGACCTCTTGCTTCCTACTCCACCCACCCATTTTTGTTGTCAGATACTCAAGACCTGCCGGTTGGTCAGCCAGTGCAGCTTCAGCTTGAAGATTACACCCTAAGGCAGTTTCCTGATGAAGACTCACCACCATTTGATCGAACATTTACAACCACCAGCTCAGGAACAGGTATAACATGAACATTGGAGGACAATATTGAGATGTGACTCAGAATTGATGAATCACTGCACAGAAGTCAGGCCGGGGGGGAAAGGGTAGCAGATGTGCTAGCTCCCCAAAGTGTGAATTGTACGTGAGATATACTGCAGAGGACTCAAGACAAGGGCTTTAATGGAGTGGTGCTTAGGATGGACATCCGCACAGAGATGCTTGATGGATTGGCAGGCCTGCCATAGAGCTTACTGTTACTACCAAAGAGCATGGAGGATTCTGACACAAGATTTGCTCAGAGCTTGGAGCCAATCCTTTCCCGTGTGGAAGAGGTGGTCAACAATATGGCGGAACTTGCTGATTCAACCATTAGGCAGCAGCCAGTGGCCAATGTCGCAGCTTCCATTGCAACACATACAGAAACAACCAAAGTCTTAATCACACTGCAGTGCAAACTGAGATCAAAGAACAACAAAGAACAAAGAAATGTACAGCACAAGAACAGGCCCTTCGGCCCTCCAAGCCCGTGCCGACCATGCAGCCCGACTAAACTACAATCTTCTACACTTCCTGGGTCCGTATCCCTCTATTCCCATCCTATTCATGTATTTGTCAAGGTGCCCCTTAAATGTCACTATCGTCCCTGCTTCCACCACCTCCTCCGGTAGCGAGTTCCAGGCACCCACTACCCTCTGCGTAAAAAACTTGCCTCGTACATCTCCTCTAAACCTTGCCCCTCTCACCTGAAACCTATGTCCCCTAGTAATTGACCCCTCTACCCCGGGGAAATGCCTCTGACTATCCACTCTGTCTATGCCCCTCATAATTTTGTAGACCTCTATCAGGTCGCCCCTCAACCTCCTTCGTTCCAGTGAGAACAAACCGAGTTTATTCAACCGCTCCTCATAGCTAAAGCCCTCCATACCAGGCAACATTCTGGTAAATCCCTTCTGCACCCTCTCTAAAGCCTCCACATCCTTCTGGTAGTGTGATGACCAGAATTGAACACTATACTCCAAGTGTGGCCTAACTAAGGTTCTATACAGCTGCAACATGACTTGCCAATTCTTATACTCAATGCCCCGGCCAATGAAGGCAAGCATGCCGTATGCCTTCTTGACTACCTTCTCCACCTGTGTTGCCCCTTTCAGTGACCTGTGGACCTGTACTCCTAGATCTCTTTGACTTTCAATACTCTTGAGGGTTCTACCATTCACTGTATATCCCCTACCTGCATTAGACCTTCCAAAATGCATTACCTCACATTTGTCCGGATTAAACTCCATCTGCCATCTCTCCGCCCAAGTCTCCAAACAATCTAAATCCTGCTGTATCCTCTGACAGTCCTCATCGCTATCCGCAATTCCACCAACCTTTGTGTCGTCTGCAAACTTACTAATCAGACCAGTTACATTTTCCTCCAAATCATGTAGCAATACTGCAAACAGCAAAGGTCCCAGCACTGATCCCTGTGGAACACCACTGGTCACAGCCCTCCAATTAGAAAAGCATCCTTCCATTGCTACTCTCTGCCTTCTATGACCTAGCCAGTTCTGTATCCACCTTGCCAGCTCACCCCTGATCCCGTGTGATGTCACCTTTTGTACTAGTCTACCATGAGGGACCTTGTCAAAGGCGTTACTGACGTCCATATAGACAACATCCACTGCCCTACCTGCATCAATCATCTTAGTGACCTCCTCGAAAAACTCTATCAAGTTAGTGAGACACGACCTCCCCTTCACAATACCATGCTGCCTCTCACTAATACGTCCATTTGCTTCCAAATGGGAGTAGATCCAGGCTCGAAGAATTCTCTCCAGTAATTTCCCGACCACTGAAGTAAGGCTCACCGGCCTGTAGATCCCTGGATTATCCTTGCTACCCTTCTTAAACAGAGGAACAACATTGGCTATTCTCCAGTCCTCCGGGACATCACCTGAAGACAGTGAGAATCCAAAGATTTCTGTCAAGGCCTCAGCAATTTCCTCTCCAGCCTCCTTCAGTATTCTGGGGTAGATCCCATCAGGCCCTGGGGACTTATCTACCTTAATATTTGTTAAGACACCCAACACCTCGTCTTTTTGGATCTCAATGTGACCCAGGCTATCTACACACCCTTCTCCAGACTCAACATCTACCAATTTCTTCTCTTTGGTGAATACTGATGCAAAGTATTCATTTAGTACCTCGCCCATTTCCTCTGGCTCCACACATAGATTCCCTTGCCTATCCTTCAGTGGGCCAACCCTTTCCCTGGCTACCCTCTTGCTTTTTATGTACGTGTAAAAAGCCTTGGGATTTTCCTTAACCCTATTTGCCAATGACTTTTCGTGACCCCTTCTAGCCCTCCTGACTCCTTGCTTAAGTTCCTTCCTACTTTCCTTATATTCCACACAGGCTTTGTCTGTTCCCAGCCTTTTAGCCCTGACAAATGCCTCCTTTTTCTTTTTAACGTGGCATACAATATCTCTCGTTATCCAAGGTTCCCGAAAATTGCCGTATTTATCCTTCTTCCTCACAAGAACATGCCGGTCCTGAATTCCTTTCAATTGACACTTGAAAGCCTCCCACATATCAGATGTTGATTTGCCCTCAAACATCCGCCACCAATCTATGTTCTTCAGTTCCCGCCTAATATTGTTATAATTAGCCTTCCCCCAATTAAGCACATTCATCCTAGGACCACTCTTATCCTTGTCCACCAGCACTTTAAAACTTACTGAATTGTGGTCACTGTTCCCGAAATGCTCCCCTACTGAAACATCTACCACCTGGCAGGCTCATTCCCCAATACCAGGTCCAGTACCGCCCCTTCCCTAGTTGGACTGTCCACATATTGTTTTAAGAAGTCCTCCTGGATGCTCCTTACAAACTCCGCCCCGTCTAAGCCCCTGGCACTAAGTGAGTCCCAGTCAATATTGGGGCAGTTGAAGTCTCCCATCACCACAACCCTGTTGTTTTTACTCTTTTCCAAAATCTGTCTACCTATCTGGTCCTCTATCTCCCACTGGCTGTTGGGAGGCCTGTAGTAAACTCCCAACATTGTGACTGCACCCTTCTTATTCCTGATCTCTACCCATATAGCCTCACTGCCCTCTGAGGTGTCCTCCCGCAGTACAGCTGTGATATTCTCCCTAACCAGAAGCGCAACTCCACCACCCCTTTTACATCCCCCTCTATCCCACCTGAAATATCTAAATCCTGGAACGTTTAGCTGCCAATCCTGCCCTTCCCTCAACCAGGTCTCTGTAATGGCAACAACATCATAGTTCCAAGTACTAATCCAAGCTCTAAGTTCATGTGCCCTACCCGTAATACTTCTTGCAGTAAAACATATGCACTTCAGGCCATCAGACCCGCTGTGTTCAGCAACTTCTCCCTGTCTGCTCTGCCTCAGAGCCCCACTGTCCCTATTCCCTAGTTCTCCCTCAATGCTCTCACCTTCTGACCTATTGCTCCTGTGCCCACCCCCTGCCATACTAGTTTAAACCCTCCCGTGTGACACTAGCAAACTTCGCGGCCAGGATATTTATGCCTCTCAAGTTTAGATGCAACCCGTCCTTATGTAGGTCACACCTGCCCCGGAAGAGCTCCCAGTGGTCCAGATAACAGAAACCCTCCCTCCTACACCAGCTGTTTAGCCACATGTTTACTGCTCTATCTTCCTATTTCTAGCCTCACTGGCACGTGGCACAGGGAGTAATCCCGCGATTAAAACCCTAGAGGTCCTGCCTTTTAACTTTCTGCCTAGCTGTGGGATCCATGCTAATTGTCATGCATGCTCATCATATGGTAGGGAGTGTCATACTGGAACTGTCGTAATCCAGTGATCCAGGGTAATCCTCTGGGGTCCCAGGTTTGAATCCCACCATACCAGATGATGACATTTTAATTCGATAAAAATCCATAATTAAAAGTCAAATGATGACCGTGAAAGTATTGTCGAATGTCGTAAAAACCTATCTAGTTCCCTAATGTGCTTGAAGGAAGGAGATCTGCCGTTCTCACCTGAATGGACCTACTTGTCACTCCAGACCCACACCAATGTGGTTGCCCTCTGAAATGGCCTAGCAAGCTTCTCAGTTCAAGGGCAATGAGGGATGGACAATAAACGCTAACCCAGCCAGCGACACCGATGAACAAATTTAAAAAATAAATACTGGCACCATTACTATTCTGCCAGAATGTTAGCAAGGCACGGACGCTGCTGTCATCCATATTGAGGTGGTGCAGCCTCAAGCTAGGCCCTCATGGACCAGCTGCTTGAGGTCATTCTACATGGCCATCTAGTCTTTCCAGTGAAAGTCAGTAATCCCCCCCCCCAGTTATGCTGCAACTACTGGGATGGTACTACATGGAAACACTGGGATAGTTGAAGGCATCTGCCAAACAGGCACTAAGGAAATGCATGAGTGTGAATTTCAATTTTATGTTAACGATTGGAACCATTTTTGGATAAAGTTGTTACGTAATTGTTTTGTGGTGTCTTTTATTTCATGGTTTTGACTGAACAGATTCTGTATTGCAGAGCAATGGAAGGGAGGATGGGGTGTATGAGTTGGGGTTGGAGTAGCGGGGAGAGGAGGGGAAGTATAGAGCAGCAGTGATGTGGGGATGCTACTAAGGGGAACCAAAATCTGATTAGATGCTCATCAACAGCTTGGTTGAGATCCTGTATGACTTCTTCAATTCTCCTCCTCATTCTCTTCCTCCTCCTCTTGTTCTTGCGAGTTCCTCACAATGTCCTAGAGGCAAGGGCTTCGCCCTCATGAGAGCTAGTTAATGGAGAACACAGTAGAACATCAGGAGTTTAGAGACATATCCGGTAAACATTGGAGAGCTACCCCAAGTGGTCAAAGCAATGGAACTGTAGTTTTATAACCCTGATGATTTGCTCTAGGACATTCGTAGTCGCAGAAGGGCTTTCATTGTACATGCACTGTTCTCCTATGATCACATGGCAGAGCGGAAGAATCAACCACATGGAGAGCTGGTAGGCCTTATTACCAAACAGCCAACCTCTTGTATGTTCTGGTTGCACAGCTGACTGACACAGGATAAAAGCATTGTGGATGCTGCCAGGAAAGTAGACATTCGTTGCCATGATTTTCTATGCATCGTCACACACCAACTGCAAACTAAAGAAAAGGTGCCCCTCTCCAAAATTCAGCCCCTTAACACCAGTGATTGCCTGACTATCTCCAGCATGGCCTGCACTGAACATATTGATGTGAGGGTGTTCCATTTGTGCACTGGATGTATGTAGGATGGACCGGTTTTGATGTCAGAATCTAACATTGATTTAATGCTCTCTTGACTTTTTCCACTCATTGTTCGAAGTAATCTTGTCACTTAAAATCATACAGCTGAATGCATAAAGGACCCAAATTAGCATCACCCAACTTACAGGGATGTTGCCTTTGACTACCTACTGCCGTTACAGAGTTAGTAGAAGTAATTGGCTGTTGGAGCAATTGCAAGAGGTTATTTAAGTCAGTGGGGGGTGGTGTTGGACATTGTGCAGGCATTTTGTGGTTTTGAAGTCCTCTGAGTGGCATCATTTTCTCCCAGTCATGGGGGTTATAGCTGAGGTTCCCCTAGGACTGCAGGATCAGGGGGAGATGAAGCAAAAGCAGCAGGGAAGACTGGCTGTTCACAGAGGAATGCGCAGAAGAGCTCTCAATAGGAGACCTTATTACAATGGGCCTTCAGGAAGAACTACTCCGACCTACACCTCAGCCAGGAGCAATGTGTGAGGCTGGCACTGCAGTAGGTAGGATTTAGCATGTAAACGTCCATTCACTGACCTTGACCACTCATGTGAGATTATTAAATCTCTTGCGCTTCTGCATCTAAGCTCTTGATGATAGACTGTTGGTATTGACCAGGTGAATAGGAACATGAGTAGGTTATTTAACTGTAGGAGCTTATACCAGCATTCAATGAGGTCACGTCTGATCTGTGACCCCCCCTCATCTTTAACCCTTTAACCCATATACATCAATACCTTTAGATAACAAAAATCTATTCATCTCAGATTTAAAACGTCCAATAGATCTAGCATCAATTACAATTTGTGAAGAGTTCTAACCTTCTCCCATCTTTTCTGTGAAGAAATATTTTCTAATTTCACTTCTGAAAGATCAGTCACTAATTTTTATACTGCACCCCCGTCCAAAGCTCCCAATCAGTAGAATAGGCTGGGATTCTCCAGTTGTTGCGATTCAATTTTCCTGCCGGTCGAGCATCCTCTCCAGCGGGTTTTGCGGTGGTGTGGAGTGGTTACAATGGGAAATTCCATTGATAATCGGTGGGAAGATAGAATCCCGCCATCAGCGAATGGCGCGCGGCCGAGTAACACGCTGCTGAGGAACTGGAGAAACCAGCCCATGTGTTCTATCTGTCGACCTTATCTGTTCCCCATAATATCTTGAAAATCTTGATCTACCATCTCAGGCTCCCAGTGTCTTCTAAGCTGCACTTTGGAGTACCCCTCTCCTTTGGAGGACCCCTCTCCTGTGACCTGCCTCTTGCACCAGTGACTCCAACAAAACGTCCAGAATCCTGGGGGGACACTTTTGCACCAACCCCCTCATCTTTAAGAGGTGAAGTCTGGCCTGAATTAGTAATCATCAACTTTAGCAGGTGCTAGTCTCACATGAACATGGGATTCCTGCTAATACATCTCAGTCAAATAATGGCACCACTGACAGTACAACACTCGGTCAGAATTGCATTGAAATGACAGCTGAGATTACAAAGAACCAAGAACAAAGAAAAGTACAGCACAGGAACAGGCCCTTCGGCCCTCCAAGCCCGTGCTGCCCGACTAAACTACAATCTTCTACACTTCCTGGGTCCGTATCCCTTTATTCCCATCCTATTCATGTATTTGTCAAGATGCCCCTTAAATGTCACTATCGTCCCTGCTTCCACCACCTTCTCCAGCAGCGAGTTCCAGGCACCCACTACCCTCTGTGTAAAAACTTGCCACATACATCTACTCTAAACCTATGCCCCCTAGTAATTGACCCCTCTACCCTGGGGAAAAGCCACTGACTATCCACTCTGTCTATGCCCCTCATAATTTTGTAGACCTCTATCAGGTCGCCCCTCAACCTCCGTCGTTCCAGTGAGAACAAACCGAGTTTATTCAACCGCTCCTCGTAGCTAATGCCCTCCATACCAGGCAGTATCCTGGTAAATCTCATCTGCACCCTCTCTAAAGCCTCCACATCCTTTTGGTAGTGTGGCAACCAGAATTGAACACTATACTCCAAGTGTGGCCTAACTAAAGTTCGATACAGCTGCTAATGGGTTCAAACTGGCCACTGTGAAGTCAATGTTTGCTGGACGAGAGCATTATTGCTGCAATGATTGTTAATCCATACTCACTGGGCTGGATTCGCCTATTTGAAAACTAAGTGCCGATGGCGGCATGGGAACTGTGGCGTTTAACGACGGAAAAATCAGCGCTGAACCCTCACCGATCCTGCGACAGGTGAGGGGCTAGTAGCCGCGGCAAGTAAAACTCCCGGCTCTCATGACAAAAACGGCTGGAGAATGGCCAGGTCCATGGCTGCGCATGCACACGGTGATGACCTGCAGCTGTCGCGCCGTAAAACATGGTGCCGGCCGTGCGCAGACCCAACCTGCCCAATACTGGCCCCCCGACCACCCACTGACCACCTCCCACCAGTCCACCCAGCCCTCGCGAGGCCCCCCCCCCCCCCCCCGGCCAGCAGTGCAGCTCCTGGCCAACTATGGCGGAGCTGGACACAATCTGCAGCCGCCACGCTGGGTTCCCATCCGCTGAGACCACAAGCGAACCACACCATCTTGAACTTGGCCCATCGGCAGTGGTGAATCACGGAGGCTCTGGAGAAGATGGTCAGGATCGCAAATGAAAGGCCAACAGTGTTTAAACGCCGCGCAGCGAGCAACGAATTTATGCTATTTCTGGAGTGCCGGGCGATTCCGATTTGTCAAACCGGCGCCCACCGCAATTTTAGCGTCGGAGGCTATTCAATGCCCAATAGCGTTTCGCGATTTCTGCATCGGCCAACGGTAAATCCCACCCTCTAGTCCTGCTCTCCTTAAAAGGTTGTATGATTTGGCTGTTACTTCCACCTTTGCTGTGAAACTTTCTCCAATCTTTATTTCTCTTCCCTTCTTGTTGGATACAGCTGGTTGCCCTGGCACCCAAAGTGAATGTTGATTTGTCATTGGTGAAAGTGATTAGACTTTGGGTTGGTGATCATACCTGAGCCAATTGTTATCCATGAACAATCAAATGGGCACAGCATCTCTCCACCTAGAAATAATGAACAATGACCAGGGGCGAAATTCTCCGGAAACGGCGCGATGTCCGCCAACTGGCGCCCAAAGCAGCGCAAATCAGTCGGGCATCGCGCCGCCCCAAAGGTGCGGAATGCTCCGCATCTTTGGGGGCTGAGCCCCAACCTTAAGGGGCCAGGTCGGCGCCGGACGAATTTCCGCTCCGCCAGCTGGCGGAAAAGGCCTTTGGTGCCCCGCCAGCTGGCGCGGAAATGACATCTCCGGGCGGCGCATGCGCGGGAGCGTTAGCGGCCGCTGATGGCATTCCCGCGAATGCGCAGTGGAGGGAGTCTCTTCCGCCTCCGCCATGGTGGAGACCGTGGCGAAGGCGGAAGGGAAAGAGTGCCCCCATGGCACAGGCCCGCCCGCGGATCGGTGGGCCCCGATCGCGGGCCAGGCCACCGTGGGGGCACCCCCCTGGGCCAGATCGCCCCGCGCCCCCCCCAGGACCCCGCCCGCGCCGCCTTGTCCCGCCGGTATGGTAGGTGGTTTAATCTACGCCAGCGGAACAGGCATTTTAGCAGCGGTACTTCGGCCCATCCGAAGTCGGTGCCGGAGACTTTGGCAACCGGCGGGGGTGAGATTCACGCCAGCCCGGCGATTCTCCGACCCGGCGGGGGGGTCGGAGAATCTCGCCCCAGAAACCGAAACCTTGCTAACATCACCCACAAATTAAAATTCCATTGGTTATACTCCTTTTAATGAACAAAAATGGCAGATGACAGACCATGGTGGGGCACTAATATAAAATATCAAAAGGAAACTTAAATTAAAATGTCATTCCTGGCGGATGATGACACATCCCAGCCCCGGTGGCATCCGCTGGGCACGGAAGGCTTGGCCCAACACAAGACCCCCGAAACAAGTGCTCTACTCCGAGCTCCACAATGGCAAGCGGAGGGCAGAGGAAACACTACAAGGACACTCTAAAAGTCTCCCTAAATAAATGCAACATCCCCATTGACATGTGGGAATCACTTGGCTTAGAACCCACAAACTGGAGAAGAAGCTTCCGCGAACGCGCCAATCACCTTGAGCGTCACAAGGTGCAGCACACGGAGGCCAAGTGTAAACAGCGGAAAGAGAGCGCAGAATCCAGAGTGCCCTACCCTCCCACCTCATCAAACACCACCAGCTAAACCTGTGGCAGAATCTGCGGATCCAGTATTGGACTGTTCAGCCACCGCAGAACCCACCTCCGGAATGGAAGCAAGTCATCCTCGACCCTGTGGGACTGCCCAAGATGAAGCATTCCATTAATTATATGTGCATATTGCCAATCTACAATACATCATGGCTGCTGCTTGCATCACACATCATGTGGTAGGTTGTCAATTTATCACCCAGGTGCAAAAGTGACATGGTGAATCGGGTAATCACAGATGTGGTTCAATTTTCATTGCAATCGCCGATGTACAAAGCCAGTTTTGTGCCTGAGCAGCAAGTTGCAAATGTACCCCAACATTTGTTTTCTCTTTAGTTCAAAACAATATTTAAATAAAAATGTTTTTATTAGTTTTACAATTTATGCAATACAAAATAAACAAATCTGTACAAACCAAGTTCAATTTACACAAGCCAAATATTAGAAATAACCCCCAGAACCAAATTCCCCTTTGCCCCTTGACGCCTTCCCCCTTTTTTTATTGTATACTGTTTTTTTGATTTGTTTTCCATTATCATACATAGCAAGGTCATATAGTGACACATGCATTACATCATGATACCTCAATCCTGGTCAGCTCCCATATTTACAAACTTTCAGCCTGAGGTGGGGGGGGGGGGGGGGGGGGAGAGAGGAGGGATTGCCCCCCCCCATCTCTGCTCAGGGTGTGATTGGCATAAGTGCCTCACTGTTTTCTCCCACCTGCTCCATCCTTCTCCACTTTTGTAGCTGTCTGTGGTCTCTGTGGGTCACCCCCTCCCCTCGCTCTGTTGGCTGTTAGCTACAAACAGGTCTTGGAACAAGTTGGTGAATGGCCTCCACATCTAATGGAAGCCCTCTTCCAATCCCCAGATGGTAAATTAGATTTTTTCTAGTTGGGAGAAATTCGGACAGGTCGGCCAGCCAGTCAGCAGCTTTATGTGGTGCTGCTGATCGCCAGCCGAGCAGGATTCTTTGGCGGGCGATTAGGGAGGCAAAGGCCATCAGCCCCCCTCCCCATAAAGAGTTCTGGCTGGTCTGGTACCCCAAAGACTGCCAATTTTGGGCACGGCTGCACCCTCACCCCCACAACCTTGGACAGTGCCTTGAAGAATGCGGTCCAGAATCTGACATGTCTGTGGCAGGCCTAGAACATATGGGTGCAGTTGGCCGGGCCTCCCTGGCACCATTCACATTTGTCTCCCACCCCCGAGAAGAACCTGCTCCTTCGGGCTCTGGTTAGATGTGCGCTGTGTAAATGCACTCTGTGTGCATGCGCTCTGTGTGCAGCTTTCAGCTGCATTAGGCTTAGCCTTGCGCAAGTGGAGGTGGGGCTGGCCCTGCACAGTGCTTCACTCCAGAGTTCCCACCCTATTTCAATCCCTAGCTCTTCCTCCTATTTTTCTTATCTCATCCAGTGGGAGTGTGCCTTTCCCAACAGTTGCCGATACAAGTCCCCGTAGTTCCCCCACCCCATAAATTGTCCACATTCAATAGTTCTAATAATGATTGTCCCGGCACCCTTAGGTATGTCTTTGTTTCCCTATGGAAGATGCTTTTGACTTGCATGTGTCATAGCTCATTCCTCCTGGCCAGTTGAAGCCTGTCAGTTCTTCTAGCATTTTTAGTCTGTTGTCCATGTGAAAGTCACTAACTGTCAACGTCCCCCCCCCCGTTCTATCTCCACCTTTTAAAGGTGGTGTCCATTTTGGCTGGCGCGAACCTGTGATTGTTGCAGATGGGGGACATTGCGGTCAGACCGAAGTGTTGTGTTCCATGTGGAGCGTGGCTATTACCACTGGGCTTGTTGAGTGCTTGGCCAGAGCCCAGAGGGACATCCCTGTGCAGGAACTCTCCTCCATCCTCACCCATTCTGCTACTGGTTCCTTTACCCATCCCCTCACTCGCTCTGCTGTGGCTGCCCAGTGGTAAAATTGCAGGTTGGGATGGCCAGGCCCCACCATGTTTCTCGTTCTTTCCAAGACTTTTAGGGGGATCTTTGGATTCTTCACTTTGTCTACTGTGTTAAAGAAGGCCCTGGGGATGTAGATCGATATGGATCTGACCAGGAAGAGAAACCTGGGCAGTACGTTCATCTTGATTGTCTGCACCCTCCCCAGCAGGGAGAGTGGGAGTGTGTCCGACCTCTGCAGGTCCGTTTTTACTTCCTCCACCAGGCTGGTCAGATTCCATTTGTGGATCCATGTCCAGTCGTGGGCGATTTGGAGCCCCAGGTAACGGAATTTGTTTTGGGCTCGTTTAAATGGCAGTCACTCCAGCTCTGCCCCTCTCCCTTGCGGGTTCATCAGGTTGCGCTTGTAGCCCGAGGAGGCTCCAAACTCTTTCAGGACCGCCATGATCCCTTCCATGCTGCTATGGGCATCTGCGACATAGAGGAGCAGGTCATCTGCACAGAGTGAGACTCTGTGCTCTCTGTCTCCCCTCCGGATCCCATTCCAGTTTTCGCCGCTCTGAGTGCAATCGCTAGTGGCTCAATTGCCAGGGTGAATAGCCATGGGGACAATGGGCATCCTTTCCTCGTGCCTCTGTGCAACTGGAAATGAGTGTCCATGGGAGCGTTGTACAGAAGTTTCACCAATGCTGTGAACCCTGCTCTCAGTCTGAACCGCTCCAGTATTTCTATGAGGTACATCTACTCGACTCTGTCGAAGGCCTTTTCTGCATCCAGGGAGATGATCACCTCTGGTGTTCTCTCCCTGTTTGTGGTCATTATCACGTTTAGCAGGTGCTTGATGTTCGATGTTAGCTGTTTACTCTTAACCAAGCCCATCTGGTCCTCTGTGACCACTCCTTGTACGCAGTTCTCCAGTCGCCTGACTACGAGTTTGGCTAGTATTTTAACGTCTACATTAAGCAGCGAGATGGGTCTGCAAGATCCACACTCTGTTGGTTCTTTTTCTTGGGTATCGGCGTGATTGAGGCTTCTGCTAGCTTTGGAGGCAGGGTGTCCCTTGCGAGCGAGTCTGTGAACATCTCCCTCAAGTGCGGTCCAGTGGTGTCATAAGTATATAGAAGTCCGCTGGGAATCCATCTGCTTCCAGTGCCTGCCCCGCCTGTGTGAGTTGATGCTCTCCAAGACTTCTCCCAGTTCTCGTGGTGCTTCCACCCACTGTTTCCTATCCTCCCCCACGATTGGCATGTCCAGTCCATTGAGGAACTGCTTCACTCAAGTCCCTGTCTGGGGGATCAGATGTGTACAGCTTCCGGTAGAAGGCCTCGAACGCACCGTTGAACTTTTCCAGCTCTGCTATATGTCTGCCTTTGTTGTCCCTAATCGGAGCTATTTCCCTCGTGGCTGCCTGCTTTCTCAGCTAGTGAGCCAGTAGGCAGCTGTCTTTGTCTCCGTGTTCGTAGAAGGTCCCTGTGTCTGGCGGAGGTGGTGCACTGCTTTGCTCATGGAGAGGGGCGGCACGGTAACACAGTGGTTAGCACAGTTGCTTCACAGTCCCAGGTTCGATTCCCGGCTTGGGTCACTGTCTGTGCGGAGTCTGTGCGCTCTCCCTGTGACTGCGTGGGTTTCCTCCGGGTGCTCCGGTTTTCTCCCACAGTGCAAAGATATGAGGTTAGGTGGATTGGCCATGCTGAATTGCCCTCAGTATCCAAGGAGATTGGGTGTAGTTACTGGGTTACGGGGATAGGTTAGAGGTGTGGGCTTGGGTGGGATGCTCTTTCCAAGGGCCATGCAGATCGATGGGTCGAATGGTCTCCTTCTGCATTGTAAATTCTAAGATTCTATGAAAGCAGGTCAAAGTCCATTTGTAGCTTTTTCCTCTCTACCAGAAGCTCGTCAGTTGATCTCCAATATGGAGTCGACTAGCTGTTGCCTAGCCGCCTTCTCTTCCCGCTCTCTACATGCTTTATAGGGATTAATCTCACCCCTGATCAGACTTCAGCTCTTCCCGGAATGTGGACGGTGAGGTCTCCCATTGTGGTTACTGGTAATGTACATATCGATGGCTTGTGATATTTTCATAGAATCATAGAAGCCCTACAGTGCAGGGGAAGCCATTTGGCCCATCAAGCCTGCACCAACTCTTCGAATGAGCACTCTGCCCATTGACAAGTGCCCACCTTGCCCTATCCCCGTAATCCCATGACCTAATTTACACATCCATGAACATTAAGGGGCAATATAGCTTGGCCAATCCACCTAACCTGCACATCTTTGGACTGTGGGAGGAAACCGGAGCACCCGGAGAAAACCTACGCACACATGGGGAGAATGTACAAACTCCACACAATCACCCGAGGCTGGAATTGCAACTGGGTCCCTGGCGTGGTGAGGCAGCAATGCTAACCACTGTGCCACCATCCCGCCCACACAGAAAACCTTGTTGGCAAATAGGGCTATGTCCAATCTCCATGAAGGCATTGGGCATGGCCCGACTCCAACCTCACGTCCACGTATTGTAGAGCGTGGTCAGAGATCACAATCGCAGAGTATTCCACTCTTACTGTCCCTGGAAGCACCGTTTTCCCCACCACAAAGAAGTCTATGCATTTTTATACCTCATGTACTTGGGAGAAGGAAAACTCCTTTACAGTTAAAGTCCCCTCCCATGAAGAGTCAGTGCGTGTCTATGTCAGGGATTTCCACCATGATCTTCTTTATAAACTGTGTGTCATCCCAGTTGTTAGCGTTAACAAGGTCCACTGGTGGCCATTCCAGGACCCTGCTGACCATAATGTACTGTCCCCCTGGGTCCCCTTCCCCCATCCCCCCTCACTGCCACTGTCCCTCCCCCTCTCTCTCCCTCCTCTACCCCTCTGCTTGTCCTCCCTCTTGTGGTGCCCCGTCCGTCCGTCCCCTCCATAGCCAGGTGCACTCTCTCCCCCACAGCAGATGCGTCGCAGCCCCCTATTTGCTCACACCGCCTGGCGCTAGCTTTCCCGCTAGTGTGGTGGCCCCCTCCCGGGGTCGGTCTGAACCTTTTCTCCGCCCGCTGTTTTTCTTCCCTTTCCTCTCTTTCTTTCTCTCTCTTTCCTGCGCCGTGCTGTCCTCGCCCCCACCTTTCTGTGCCTTAGCTTTTGGTTTCAGATCAAGGCGGTACAGTCCCGCACAAATTGTTTCTGCTGCTGCTTTCCCAGCAGACAAATCTGTCTGCTTCTGCAGGGCCGGAAAATAGTGCTCCTTGCCCTGGAAAGTTACCCATAGCATGGCTTGGTAGAGCATCCCAAACTTCACCCCACTTTTGAACAGGGCCTCCTTTGCTCCGTTGAATTTGGCCTGGCACTTGGACAGGTCTGTCCCAATGTCCTGATAGATTTGTATCTGGTGTCCCTCCCAGTTGCATATTCTCGTCAGCCTGGCCTATCGCAGGATTCTTTCCCGGTCTTGGGACCGGTGCATCTTCGCAATGTTTGTCCTCAGCTGCTCCCCAGCCCTGGGTTTCGGCCGGAGACCTGTCTATCTTTGGCGGGCTGGGGAAGCTGTCCCTTCCCAACAGGTGTCCCACATAATCCGTGGGGTTCCTGCCTTCGGTTCCCTCCGGCAGTCCCACTATTCTGAGGTTCTGATGCCTCGACCGGTTCTCTAGGTCTTCCACCTTCCGCTTAAGGTTTCCCTGGGCTGCCACCAACCTTACTTTCTCTGCTTCTAGGCTGATGACCCGGTTGCTCTAGTCCTTGGAGATCTTTTCCAGCTCCTTGATTTTGCTCCCGTACCTCTAGTCGTCTCTCCACTTTGTCGAGGGCCACCTGCATGGCGGCCAGTGCTTCCGTGACCTCCACCTTGACCACTGCCTGGATTCCAAGCCTTATGTCCTCCTTTAGATTTCTGGTGAGGAACTTCCTCTAGGCGCCCTCCGATGAGGGAGAGTTCCCTGCGCGGCTTGTTGGCCCCTCTCCTTCAGGTGCGGCCAGGGCTTCCTCGCCTCGTGGGTCCGCCGTCTCGATCGCCGGTTTCTCCAGGTCCCTGTCGCCTCTCATTTCCTCGCGGCCTCTGGTGCAGCTGTTATTTGGCATTTCGGTTAATATTTTGTATCTTCATTTGTAAGTTGAAGAGGGTGATGAGGGGATGTTTTTCTCAGTTCTGGTGGGGGATTTTCCGTTAAAAGTGCCGAACTTTGATCTCCTAGGAGGAGAGACACCTTCTGTTCATCTACTCAGCCTGTCCCCGTCACTGGACGTCAATTCAAAACAAGATTGACAGTCTGGGTGTCTGTCTTTGTACAGCTCAGTACCCCAAGAGCGCTGAATAGCATTTCCATGTTTAATACACAGACATACAATGCTGCACAGTTCAACAAGAGCCTCATCTTACAAATGCAATTCAGTCATCAAAATGAATGAGCTGAACACTGCTGGAGAAACAATGTGGTGCAACAGGTACCAGTGTTCTCAGAGCAGACAATAGAATAAATTGCAAGGGCCCTGATAAGCATTCGGTATCTGTCACCTGATGGCATGTACGTATAGGCATGCCAGGTCAGGTTATTATATAAACTCAAGTTTTTTCAGAGTGTGGTGACAGCAGTAAATTTATTATAATGCCAATGTATTCTCTGACATCGCAAAGCTGAATGAAAAACCTCATACCAATGATTCTCATTATCCAGTCCAGTGCGATTCAAGCTCTTCCATTTTTACCGGTAATCTCTATTTTCACTAGACGAATAATACAAGTAACACTTTGTACAGTGTTTAGCTTAATCAATTCTCGTAATGTATGTGGCTTCAATAGTTCCATCTCGAAGGTAACTTGTTTCTTCATTCCTCATTTGTAGTGCTGCATCTGGAAAAGTGCATGAGATCCACATCTCTATTATTTGGAAAGTAGTCAGACATGCAAGATTCACCAGCCTAACAAAGTGCAGCTCTGGCCATTTAATGCACAACAGTCCGCAGTTTCTCTAAAATATTCCCCTTTACATGGTTTGCGGGGAAAAGAATGACAGAATTACAGTCACTTCTTAATGAGAGAGTGTTTAGAATGTAGAACAAGAAATATTTGACGAGAATAGTAAAGGAGAAGCTAGATAAACAACTAAGAAAAAAGAAATAAAAGGTTACCCTGACAGGGTTAGATGAAGAAGGATGGAAGGATGTTCATTTGGAGCATAAACCAGCATGGACCAGATGGGCAGAATGGCCTGTTTCTTTCTTTTATATTCAGTGCAATCTCTGTAATTCTATGGACACTTTGCTTGTATTCCTTTGAGCAGAAAAAGTGAGGTATGATCTGATTGATTGGTTCAAATATTAAAAGGATAAGGTAGATACAGAGAAACTATTTCCTCTTGTGGGGTATCAAAAACTAGGGGGTGCAATCTTCAAATTGGAACTCGGCCGTTTAGCAGGCAAATCATAAAACATTTATTCACTCAAAAGCTAGTGGAAATCTGAAATCTCCCCACTAAAGCTTGTTTGCTGTGGGAGGAACACTGCAGCTTTCCAGACTGAGGGTTTTTTAAACTTACATTGGAGAATCAAGGGATAAAGAGCTAAGGGAATAACTAGGATTGGGTTTTCCATGATATAACTGAATGGCAGTGCAGGGGTGAGAGGTTGAATGGCTTACTCATGATCCTATAGGCTAGAATATGCAGGGCACCTTGTTCTTCGCCACCCTTCCCTACTAAAATGTTGGTTGGGAGACCACCCATGATAAAACTGGCTGCTCTGTAATCATATTACACTTGGCGGGGCACTAACTGGCTAAGGGTCAGAATTGTGCTGGCACCTCAGAGAGTTGCTACAGATTGAAGCAGTGACCACTGATGGGTCTACAGCCAGTCCTTGAAGGAGAGGCGGCTGCAGATGCTGGCAGGCCTCAGCGAGGGGGCTGAGAGGCTGGGGTCTGGGTTTGAGAGGCCAGTGGGGGAGGGTTCAAGGGTGGTTGGGGGAGTCATGATCTTTGGTGGTGGAATACCTCCAATAGACACAGGGCACCCACTATAGAAGGCCTCTCACTTTCTTGCCAGACACTTCACTGACTTACCCAACAAAACCTGCAGGCTTATCCATTTAGCATGGCTAACATTTGCTGCAGGTAAAATTGTGGTGGGGTGGAATGAGACATTGAAGTGACCATTAATGGGCTAGTTACGGAGCTCCATAGAAACAAGTGCAAGAGAACCACCCAATTCCTCCACCAACCACCGCTCTCCCCCACCTCCGCTAAAATGCGATACGTGTCACGGACAGGCGGGTAGGTAGTTGGAAGGCCAGAAGTTGCATTTTACAAGCCCCCTGCCTTCAAACACGCCAGCACGAGTCCATAAAACCAAACCCTATGTTCCTAGATTGAAATGGTTTCAGCAGATTTTGGTGAATGTGCAGAGTGGATGGTCCAGGACTGTAGGGTAGGAACATTTCAGTCATCGTTTCATACATATTTCAGAGAATAGGCATTTGAGGGGCCTTAAGTTTGGAACGACCCAGTCATTGACATTGTGTTCTAAACCACAAGATTAAAATGTTTATGAAAATCATGCCTTTTGTTTGATAATCATTTTTTAAAATACAAGCAAATAATTCAGATGCTGTATTTTTAAAATCCAATTTCTGCATGATTTAGAATATAGTTCAAGACCAATATTTGATCCTGAAATAACTTAAGTATTTTGACTAACAGTACATTTTCTGAATATTTTCCTGAGTGATTTTACTGTCCATAAATCTTCCAATATATGGAAATAATAATAAATATCTTTGGACTCTGTGGAATCCTTATAGTTTTATCTAATAATAACAAATGTACTTACTGCATCCTTTATCACTCGCAGTTCGTTTCATTTTATAGCAGATGAGTGCAATTAAAACCAAAAAAAGAAGCCATAATGATGCAACACTTATCCCGAGCAGGATACAAACTAAAATAAATCAGAGAGGGGTTGAAATTTATCATGCATTAAAACACTGAAATCACAATTTAAGCAACCTGAGAAGGACTTTGCAGAAAGCAATCATCAGTTATATACCATCATGTCAATAGATATAGAGAAAATACAATGAAAATATTAGAAGTTGGTTAAGTCTTGGTGTTACATAGATAATTTACTTCCTTTGTTGCATACATAAGCAGGCGCTCCAAGTTTTCATGAAGTCCAAGAAAAGAAAGTGATCTATCCTACAACTTGAGGTCAACATTTTGTTTGAAAAAAATAATAGATAATCTCCCAGTTCATTGTTTTGGGTGGTTGGAGATTTGTAACATGATGGTGATATTTAATATCTAAGGTGGTGCTACTTTATTTGGTTATGTTTTTTCGGTAAGGTTGCCACGTAGATTTGTGTGGTGAAAGTGATCTAAATATAATTCCACTAAGCTCACTTAGGAGTTAACTGTTGGGGGTAGTTTCTATGAATCATTAGACTTAATTGAAGAGATTACATTCTTGGACTTGGAGAAAATAACCCACAGAATATAATAACATTTCTTCTTTTTATAATTGATATGGTCAGGACTTTGACATGCGAGTCCACATCCTCGAAGCAGGACTTTATGAAAGCACAGTGGAATCCCTCAATAGTGTTCACTCTTGGTAATGTTCAAGGTAAAAGCAGTGTTCAATTATGAAAAACATTTACAGCTACTTGTGGTGGACAGTGCAAATCAATGGCATAGCTCAGTGTGGTTTTGAATGCACATTTTCCATTGTCATTTATTACCAGCAGTCTGAAAGAGATGTGTTTTTACAGTAATAAGAACTTCTGCAGATAGTTTCAGCAGCCAGGATTTGCAGAATGTTTTCCCTTTATTTATTTTTAAATAAATTTTTATTTACATTTTCAACATTTTTACATTTTTACAACACGCAAACCCAACCTCAATGCCATCGCCCCCACCCGGAACTCCCCCCCCCCCCCATCCATCCCTTGACGGCATCCAGATAATAATAATCTTAATTGTCACAAGTAGGCTTACATTAACATTGCAATGAAGTTACTGTGAAAAGCCCCTAGTCGCCACATTCCGGCGCCTGTTTGGGCACACAGAGGGAGAATTCAGAATGTCCTATTCACCTGACAGCACGTCTTTCAGGACTTGCGGGAGGAAACCGGAGCACCCGGAGGAAACCCACGCAGACACGGGGAGAACATGCAGACTCCGCACAGACAGTGACCCAAGCCAGAATTGAACCTGGGACCCTGGAGCTGTAAAGCAACAGTGCTAACCACTGTGCTACCAAGCTGCCACAAAGTGTAAGATAAACAAACCCCATCTCTGGTGGAAATTTCACCTTCTCCAAGTACAAGAACCCCATTAGATCCCCAGCCACACCGAGGCACGGGGGTGGAGGGGAAGGGGGGGGAAAAGAAGCTGACCTTAACCCCAAAAGGACCCACCTGTGAAAAATCAATGAGGTGAAAGCCAAAACATCTGCCCCCACACCCATTTGCAGCTCCAGCAGCTCTGCCATCCCAATTTTGGCCTCCAGGGGAACCAGCTCCAAATCCACATGCAGGATCTCAGACATATTGCTGAAAAACGACCCACAAATTTTCTCCAACTTTGTACAGGACTTGAACATATGGGCAGGATTGACTGCGTCCCTCCTCCCACACCGCTCGCAGCTGTCCCCCACCCCCTCAAACAGCCGGCTCATCCTTGCCTTCGTTAAGTGCGCCCTGTGCACCACTTTTAATTGAATCAACTCCAGCTTTGCGCACGAGGTTGAGGTTTTAACCCTTCGCAACACTTTGCACTATAGTCCTTCCGCCAACACCATCTCCAACTCTTCCTCCCACTTGGTGTTTCCATGTACTCCTTCCTAATCCAACCGTAGGTCGCCAAAACAGCCCCACTATCCAGCACCCCCACCAACAGCGAGGAGGGCAGTGCCACCGGGAAGATCGGTGAAACCTTTCTGTGTAATTCCGTACCTGCATGTGCCTGAAGCCCATACTTCACCCCCAACTCTTCCAGGTTTGTGAACTGCCTTTCTAAAAACAGATCCTTCATCTCTTTTACCCCTTTCTCCTCGCATCCTGGAACCGTGCATTCATACTCCCTGGCTCAGACCCATGATTCCCTCTTAAAGGCATCATCCTCGAACCTGCCCTCATCTTGAAGTGCAGTCAGAATTTCCCTCAAATCTTCAGCATGACTACCACCACAGGACTTCCCCGGGGCAAACGTTAGCGACTTCAGTGCCAGCGCCCGCAACCCCGACCCTTTACAAGAACCTTCCTGTATCCGAACCCACAAAAGCCTCCGTCTCTCTACTCTGGCCCCGCACCTTCTCCACATTTACCGCCCAGTGATAATGTAACATGTTCAGAAGGGCCAAACTGCCCAACTGCTGCCCTCTTTGGCCTCTCGCCTTCATAATCCTGGCTACCTTCCCTGCCCCACAAAAGATGAGACCAGCCTGTCCACCCCTCGAAAAGAATGACTTTGGCAAAAAGACCAGCAGCCACTGGAACTGCAATAACTCACCAAGATTCCTTCAATAGCACCTTCCAAACCACCACCACTACCATCTGACAGAAAAGAGCAGCAGATACCTGGGGACCCCACCACCTGGAGGTCCCCCTCGAAGTCACTCATCACCCTGACTTGAAATATATCACCGTTCCTTCACTGTCACTAGGGCAACATCCTGAAACCCCCTCCCTAACGGCACAGTAGATGTACCTACTCCTCAAGGTCTGTAGCGGTTCAAGAAGGCAACTCACCCCTACCTTCTGAAGGTTAACTAGAGATGAGCAATAAATGTTGGCCTAACCAGTGACGCCCACATCACATAAATGAATTTAAAAAAGAAACAGGACGCTTGGCAGAATGTTAATTTTTACTGCCTGCACCTGGTCTGCCCATGACAAGGGGAGATTATCCCATTGCACAAAGCACTCCTTCACCCTCCCAACCAGGCTTGTGAAATTCCACTCCCAACCCTGTACCTGGAGACGATACCACAAAATATTGCCCTAAATTTAACTTGTACCCTGAAAATACCCATTTTGGTAAGCTCATTTTGTCCCTCACCGATGAGATTGGGTCCGAGATGTACAGCAGCAGATTGTCCGCGCACAGAGACACCCTATGCTCCCCCCCTTCCATAAGTTCATAAGTCCGAGCCCCTCAGCATAATGGCCAAGGGCTCAATCGCCAGCGGGAGCAGAAGGGGGGACATGGGGCATATCTGCCTCTTTCCCCAAAATACTGGAAAGTACCCCGAATTCATATTGTTCATCCGCACACATGCAGTCGGATCCTTATCTAACAATTTCACTCATGCCACAAACTTAGGCCCAATCTCAGATTTCTCCAGCTCTGCAAACAAATAACTCCAGTCCACTCTGTCATACGCCTTCTCCGTATCTAATGCCACCACCACCTCCAGCTCCCTTCCCTCTGCCGGAGAAAGCACCACATTTAGCAGCCACTACACATTTGATGACAGCTGCCTGCCTGTGTGGCACTGTAGCACACTGGTTCGCACTGTTGTTTCACAGCACAGGGTCCCAGGTTCGATTCCCGCTTGGGTGACTGTCTGTGCGAGTCTGCAATTCTCCACGTGTCTGTGTGGGTTTCCACCGGGCGCTCCAGTTTCCTCCCACAAGCCCTGAAAGAAGCGCTCGTTGATGAATTGGACAGTCTGAATTCACCCTCCGTGTACCCGAACAGGTGCCAGAGTGTGGCGACCAGGGAATTTTCACAGTAACTTCATTGCAATGTTAATGTAAGCTTACTTGTGACAATAATAAAGATTATTATGTGGGGCCATTCATTCCCATCAACTTTGCCAGTATGTCGCCAAAGTACTCCATAGGCCTCGGGCCCTGCACCCCCTCAGGCACACCATGATCCTCAGATTTTGACTTTGTGACCTGTTCTCCAGGTTTTCTACTTTGGCTCTCAGCCCTCTGTTGATCACTACCACCTTCAGCAGCTCCTCACCAGTCGAGGTCACCATAAAGCCATGACAATGCCTCCTCCATCTCCTTTGTCTTCTCCCCATGCTCCCTCACCACCATCAAAGTCTTCACTAACTCCTCTCTCATTGGTGAAAGGGTCTCACCCACCCACACCTTGAGCGAGATCATCATCTCTGTCCGATGCCTTTTAAAATGTTTTGAGAACATCCACTCAAATTCCCCAGCCATCACTTCAGACACTGTGATGGGCCCGGCCCCACCCGATGGGCTCTCTCCTGCCATCTTTACCCCTGCTGCGCTCCTCACCACACTTGCCGACGGAATTTCGCTCACTCCCTTTTTCCCTGGATTTTTTTTTCCGGCTTTTGACATTCTATAAATACCTCAGACTTTCCCACAACTTCTCGCAAAAGCATTTTCCCCAAAACTGGGTGCAAAGCGCTTAAAAAAGACCATTCTGGCAGGAGCCACCATTCATGCGACCTCCACCTACATGCCACCAGCGGAAGTCTGTTTCACTTTATAATCCTTTCATATTCGATGTGATATGCTTAAATGTTCTGCCGCCAAACATTTTTTAAACCTGTAGAACCTTTCTTTAATAGTCATCAAAGACATAACCAGCAGTATTATCAAGGGGAGATTGATGCTTTTCGGGGACTGGCAATTAAAAAAAAAATCCTTAATGGGTTCTGCATGTCTCTAGCAGGGCAGCATGAGTTGCCCATCCTTTAATGCTCTTGAGAAGGTGGTGGTGAGCCATCTTCTTGAACCGCTGAGACCCTTGTTGTGAGGTCCATGCAAAGTGCAATTAGAGAGTTCCAGGATTTTGACCAAATGGCAATGAAGGAATGTCGATATGGTTCATAGAATCCCTGCAGTGCAGAAAGAGACCATTCAGCCCATCTGATCGAGCACCCTACCAAGGCCCACACCCCTACCCTATCCCTGTACACCGTAACCCCACCTAACCTTTTGGACACGAAGAGCAATTTAGCATGGCCAATCCATCTAACCTGCATATCTTTGGACTGTGGGAGGAAACTGGAACACCCGGAGGAAACACATGCAGACACGGGGAGAACGTACAAACTCCACACAGTCACCCGAGTCTAGAATTGAACCCAGGTCCCTGGCTCTGTGAGGCAGCAATGCTAACCACTGTGCCATCGTGCTGCCCTCTAGTTCCTAGTCAGAACGGTGAGAGGCTTGGAGGGAAATCATTAATCATATTCAGGTAGTTTGGACAAAGATTTCGCATCAATGGTGACTTGAAAATATCAATGAATTAACAAGTGAACAAACGCTATCTAGGAAGCCAGCTTTAGAAAAGGCACAGTGGTTAACACTGCTGCCTCACGGCGCCGAAGACCCGGGTTCAATCCCAGCCCAGGTCACTGTCCTTGTGGAGTTTGCACATTCTCCCCGTGTCTGCATGGGTCTCACCCCCACAACCCAAAGTAGGTGGATTGGTGCCGCTAAATTGCCTCTTAATTGGAAAAGAAAATTGGGCGCTTTAAATTTTTTTAAAAACTAAATAAAAGTAACCAAAGAGAAATAACGTGCATTTATATATTACCCATCATAATCTCAGGAAAGCCCCAGAATAAAATGCAGCAATTTGCACATAGCAATGCCACAAACAGCAAGAAGAGAGATGACCAGATAATCGGTTTCTCGATGTTTCTCAGAACACCGGGGGAACTCACTGTCCTTCATAGAATGGCATGGAATTGTTTATGTCTACCTGAGAAGTTTTATCATCTTATTGAAGACAGTGCCTCCAATAGTACTGCACTCTCAAAAAATGAATCCATCGAATCCCTAAAGTGCAGAAGGAGGCCATTTGGCCAATCGAGTCTATACCGACACTCGAAAAGAGCGGTCTACCTCAGATCCCTACCCCGCTCTATCCCCATGATCCCGCACACTGATCATGGCCAAGCCACCTGACTTGCACATCTTTGGACTGAGGTTTGAAAGTTTGAAATCTAAATATTTTAATAGTTAGTTTCCTCGATTGTGGTAACTGAACAAAAACTGACATAAATGTCTTTATCTAATAATAATCTAATGATAGTTATTGTCACAATTAGGCTTATATTAACACTGCAATGGAGTTACTGTGAAAAGCCCCTAGTCGCCACATTCCGGCGCCTGTTCAGGTACACAGAGGGAGAATTCAGAATGTCCAAATTACCTAACAGCACATCTTTCAGGACTTGTGGGAGGAAACCGGAGCACCCGGAGGAAACCCACGCAGACACGGGGAGAACATGCAGACTGCACACAGACAGTGACCCAAGTCAGGAATTGAACCTGGGACCCTGGAGCTGTGAAGCAACAGTGCTACCCACTGTGCTACCATGCTGGGAACGTAATGTACTCTAAAGTTCCTTGTCAGGGATCATAAGTCAAAAGTTGGTACGACCAAATAACTGCATCAATGTGCTATTACTTCCATTATAAAGATATTCTTCAGACCTTTGAAGTTCAAGAATCAAGAGATGCATGATGGAAATTAATGCTACGTGAGTTACAATTCATTACAGCTGTGAATTTAATTCATGATAATTATGCGTTCAGAATACCCTGCACTTTCAGCAGGCTATACATAAATCACCAGGGTCAAATCATCATAACTCTTTCCCACAACTAATTACATCTATTGTCACCAAGTTTGACTCTAACTGGACCGAATAGGTCCATTTTATTTTTTGCAGGATTGTATAAAACAATGTACTTCTGTACGAGTGCCCTGTCTCTCATTACTACAATCACAATGTGCATTTACGTTGCAAATTTAACTTAGTACAACATCGCTAAGCAGCTCATGGGAGTATTATCAAGCAAATCTGACACTAAGTTACAAATGCAGACATGAGGACAGATGAACAAACATTTGGTCAATGAGATAGATTTTAATGAGCACTTTAAAGGTGAAGAAAAGATTGAGACTCAGAAAGGTTTACAGAAGGAATGCCAGAACTTAGGGCCTATGCAGCTGAAAGAATGACTGTCAATGGAGGAGCAACTAAAATTGGAAATGTAAAAAAGGACAGAACTGGAGGAATGCAGAGATCTCAGTGGGTTGGAGAGCTGGAGAAGGTACAAAAACAGGAAGAGGTGAGGCTATGGAGAAACGTGAAAGCAAGAGAATTTAAAATTAAGATGCTGCCATACAGAGTAGAGTGTCTGTAGGTCACCGAGCGCAGGGGTAATGGGTGAATAGAACTTGTAGAAGAGATTTGGATGAGTTTAAGTTTGTGAAGGGTGGAAGATAAGAGGCTGGACAGATGTACATTGGAATAGTCAAGTACTGTGGTATAGCAGTTTTTACAATTTCTCACCTTTAGAAGGCTCTTTATTACATTCCTTCATGGTCCATGGAGCGCTGGTTGCATTGCTGACTGGATTCTCTGCTACGCACTTGTAAATGAATTGTTCCTGTTCATTAACAATGTCAATGACCAGTTCTGCCCCATTATGGATTCTATTGATGGCTCCAGACAAAGATTGTTTTTCCCAGTGAAACGTGACATTTGTTCCATTGGAGACTGTGCAGCTCAGAGTGACATTTATATTTGAACAAGTTATTGTAACCAGAAGCTTGGAAACTGGCTCTGAAATAGAGACAACAGTTAGGAGGTGAATAATAAGCCTTGATAGTATTCCTTGAATTTCACCATTTCACATTTAGTGAGAAATTAAGAATCGGTTATACAGCAAACTCTGAAATGTATATAACTGGATTGTTGGAAATGCTTGGTCAATCACCAGACAACACAGGCCCTGACGTTAATGTATTATCAATATAACTCTGTCCAAACTAAGCATGCAGTTAATTCTATCAATTCCTACAGTTTAAATGGGATAACGCAAATATTGGAAATACACAATACGCCATGCCTCAGGAGAATATTCACAATGTTAACCCAGCTATTCTGTTTTCTCTGTGATAAACTCTCTGTGTCAATAACAGATCTGAGATAATAAGAAGGGCACCACAGAGTGAGCATTCCGCATTCCTCCCTCTCTACTGTATTCTTGATCTCGGCCGGAACCCTGAGTGGAGGTTTGCAGCCTCATCGTCGAGCGAACACACCTTATGCCTTCTAATAATTGTCTCAGACTCACATTGAGTTTTAAAGACTAAGTTTTATTTTAAAGTTATAATATTAAAGTAACTTACCAAACACTCGCAAATCAAATGATTGTTCTCTTGTAGCTGTCATTGTTGTGCTGTAGCAATCGATTTGTATTTCATATAATCTAGTATCATTAATCTGTACATTGTGCAGCATCACAGAACCATTCCTGCTCCTTTTCAGTCTGTTTTCATACAGTGGCTGGTTGTCAGATGTGTTGAAATTCCAGGAAGCAAGTTTAGAATGAATTGGTGATTTTGATAGAAGCGTTACTTCATACATAGCTCCACATGGGTGATGTACAGGGAACAGCACCTGTTCTCCCACGGCAGCATTAATGACAGTATTGGGTACAGCTGGGATCTCTGTCTTACACAATGTAAGCAAATGGAATACTGGAATGGAAAACACATTTCTGCATTCAATTGATTAATATTTATCTTTCTTCAAAATGATTAAGGATTCCCTTTACCTGAAAGCAGTGTCAGTATTTTCACATCCAAATTCTTCATATCTACATTGTGTGCCATTTGTTTTTTCTTCTTGTTTGCCATGATTGATCATAAAATAACTTCATCTATCAAAGGAAAAAATTAATTTGTTGAGTACCAGCACTGTTTTATCATGCGAATCTAACTCCGTTCAGTTGGAGCAGGCTGAAGTATTTTGTTTTTAAATTGAAAAACATCAATATTGAGTACAGATCATTGTACGAGAGCACCAAGGCTGAAAGGAGTATGAGTTAACTGAGTTCCATCATCATTTACTGCAAAGTATGGATTTTAAAACTACACCTATTCAATAAGAAAGAGATAATTGTAAATAAACGTTCAGAGGTCCTGGGGAAGAATGAGTAAGAATACAGCGAAGATAGAGTATGTAAAATTATGCTTTTAAAATTAACATTAATGAGGAGAAAATTTAGTGATCCAGTGATCAGAATAGTTTTGATAACATTAATGGGAAATGAAGGCATGATGAAGAAAGAGGTTTAAAATTGAAAAATAATTGACTATAATGTGACAAAATCTTGTCCACGGTGTGAGAAAGTGTTTGAAGATTCTTCATATGTAGTATAGTGTCTGACCCATGAAGGATCACAATGTGATGTTTCAGGAGCGGTATGATTGCTTGTTATTTTCCTCACCGGAATGCAAGCTATCACCACAATTTGCTAGTCTCAAGTCTGTTGAGCATCTGGGCACGGGGAATGTATTTGCAACAGCAAAGCATTAAACCGCAGGAGAGAATAACTTCACTTCATCTGTTTCATACTGTCAATATCACACCTCCTACTGACCCATTACAAGGTATATTCTCTGTCTTGAAAAGCTGTGGTTGAGACCACAGAGAACTTGCAGAAGAAGCTGGCCATGTGAAGGCAAATGGCTTTGTGCAACAGCAACAAATGCGTTATCTTTGGAAGAGGTTCCAATTTTTACCCACTTACCCTATTAATCTCCTCACACACTATTCAAAGCCATAAAATGATCATTTCAAATTTTCAATGAAACAGGCCATTTTTAAAAACTGTTCAGCTTTCGAGAAAGTATGATTACTTTCAAATGGTTGTAACTGAAGTACATAATTAGAATATTAAACTCGTAGGCAGCACGGTGGCGCAGTGGTTAGCACTGCTGCCTCGTGGCGCCTCGGTCCCAGGTTCGATCCCGGCTCTGGGTCACTGTCCGTGTGGAGTTTGTACATTCTCCCTGTGTTTGCGTGGATTTCGCCCCCACAACCCAAAGATGTACAGGGTAGGTGGATTGGTCATGCTAAATTGCCCCTTAATTGGAAACAATTAATTGGGTACTCTACATTTATTTACAAAAAAGAATATTGAACTCGTTTTATTCTGGCTTTGCTTTTTGGATGGAAATGTCAGAAATGTTCAGTTCCACTTCTGACTTAACTTTACACAAAAATTGAGCGAAGTGATGCAAAATATAGGATGCAAAATGACTGTGATGATCTGTTTGATGTTATCAGACATTAATCTGACCAAATAATGTATTTTTAAAAACCAGCTATCACTTAACCAGAATAAATTATATATTTCAATCTTCAGCCACAGGAAAATTGGATAATCCTATCAGATAAATGTAACATTACAGTCTGGGTAATCTAACCAGCAACAGTTGGATTCCACGGGACATTCTCATGATCCTCTCAAGGCTGAATCCAATGTGATCTATTGATCCATTGAGCTAATGGGCATAATTAATTATCCATGTCTTTTTGCCCAGAATTCCCATTCAATAGTATTAATCTAACTCTTTATTAAAAGTGTTAACCCCATTAACGATGAATGAAAATCTATTCCAAATATCGACTGTTATGTATGAGAGAGAGAAAGCCCGGTGGTCGTTCCACCTCTTAAAAAAATTACTTGCACTCTTGAATTTTGTGGTTATATTTTCGATGAAATAATCGACTTTGACAAGTACAAAGTGCAGGGAGAGAACAATATGTGTCCTTGTTGACGGTAACCAAGTTGAGGTGTTTGAAAACGCCACGTGTAACTGAAAGGATAACACAGCACTCTTGAAATACTTCCACCCGGGCAGAGACTGTCATCTAAACCTGAGGTGGTTCAAATTTTGAAAGTTGATTGAAAGCATTTTGCTGCAGCCAAAATTCACCCATTGGAGTAAATTTAATTAAAGAGTAGAAAATCAAAATTTGCAAGGTTCACTTCAGATAATAGGATTAAAAAAAAGCCAGGACATTGAATAAATTTAATTAATTATTTTTGTAACGCTCTATTTTAATGATGTGATATTGCATTTAGATTCTGCTTTATCATCAAATGTAATTTACAAAAATATAGTCCATTAAAAAAAATCCCCGCAGGAAGAGTTTGTTTAATTTCAATTTAAAACGGTCGCATCATTCGGCCGATCCACTTTTAGAAATAACCGGAGAGAATTCTAGCAGGGAGTTTACTGAACGTGAAGATTAGGTTTGCAGCCAGAGGTATTTTCATGTATTGAGTTTTCCATGAAGTTTTCTGGGTGTAACTCAAACTAAAGAGCATCTCAAGTTGCAGTTCATATCAAACACCAACTTGAATTTAGATACCGCCTTTAATATTCCCCCAAGAGCGCTGCATGTAATCAATTTTAGATTGATACATATAAATATCCCATTTACCCTTTAGCCGGCAATCCCCTAAGTACTTTTCCACTGATCCCCAGTGATCACTTACCTGGAGATAGACACTGTCTAAAATTCCCTTCTCATAATAACCCTGAGTTTGCAGCAAATAAAGACTGGGCTGTAATCACGGTGCAAACTCTGGCCGAGTCTGGATAAATCCCAGAGTCACTACAGGCAACGCGACAATAATCTGCTGACCGACGCTTCAGAACAAATCAATTCCTTAAGGAATAACAGAGAATGCTGGAAATCCTCAGCAGGTCGGGCAGCATCTGTGGAGAGAGAAAGAGTTAAAGTCACGGTTTGTATTTCAGATTTCCAGCATCCGCTGTATTTGTTTTTGCTCCAGTTCAATTCTTTAACTGTTCACCCAGATTTGAAGCGAGTCCCACTTCACCACCCACACTTCACACTCGTCTAACTTTTCCAATGAGGGTAATAATATTAAAGAGCTCTCAGTAACTTAGTGAAATATATCGAGAGCAAAATATCTTACAGAACACTAGTAACCTGGGTCGACTGTCATGAAAGAATCCACCCGAGGAAGGAGCAGTGCTCCGAAAGCTAGTGTTTGAAACAAACCCGTTGGACTTTAGCCTGGTGTTGTAAGACTTCTTACTGTGTTGAAAGACTGCGAAATAATTATTATTCCAGGTCAAAAACGTTTCATATTCCAAACAGTAAAAATAATTTTTAAAATCTTTACCGGGAAATCGGTGAATGATTTTCACTTCAATCTGAATGTACACGGGAGGTTTCCGAACTGTTCTAATGTTGTTCCCGCTCTTACTAACTTCGGGAACTCGTTTATCTTGTGCGAAATTCTGGGTCAAAATTTTCCTCCAGCTCTTTTTTTCCCTGCCTCCACTCTGAAAGCAAAGGGCGCGGAATCTAGTCAGGGAGTTGGTGATGACCTATTCCTCCGTCTTCCTCTCTCTCCCTCACTGTCTCTGGACCATGTGTCCAGCCCCGAGTCTCTCAGTCTCCCTCAATGAGACTCGCCCACTCACTCACTCCTCCCCGACTCGCAGCGTCTTTCTCCCAAGCGGCTCCTCTCAATCTCTGTGCAACGTCCTGAACCCGCGGCCACCAGCAAGAACAAACCGCAGTGGCTGAGTGGCGTGGGGTCAACTCCGTCCACTCACAGACACGCTGGCCGGCAAGTGATTCCGAATAGAATGTCGCATTTGGAAAGGGACACGTGGAGCTCTGTTTAATGTTGAATGTGGACAGATACCTCACAGCCTAAATGTGTGAATGACACTTGGTGAGGCTGACCGATTTTTAAGTTGTACTTGAGTTCCTCTTTGCTGCCTTTAGTTAATTCTCACGGTGAATGTACACATTTTATGTGGAAATCACTATACTGATGGGTGAAAACAACCAGATATAATGAATCAGAGAATAACGGCTTGGCTACGCACAGAAAGAAGTCAGCTGTCTCAGTAAGACATGCCAGCCAGCTCCCTACAAGAACAGTTTAGCTTGTCCCACTAGCCACCCTTTCTCCATGTCAAATTCATTCCCTTATCCGACTTCTTTTTGAAAGTCATAATTGAACCTGCCCGGGACACTCTCTGGCAGTGTCTTCCAGATCTTAATCACATGCTACATTAAAAAAAACTTTTTCTTATATCAGGTTTGGTTCTTTTGCCAATCACTTTAAAGATGCGTCTGTTGGTTTTGGACCCTTCTGCCAATGGGAACAGTTTCCTCCTATCTACTCTGTCGAGACCGCTCATGATTTTGAACACCTCTATCAAACCTCCTCTCACCCTTCTCTTCCCCCAAGGAGAACAATCCCAGCTTCTCCAGTCTTTCTACGTGGCTGAAGTCCATCATCCCGGGACATTCACTTCAATCTTTTCTGCACCCTCTTTAAATTCTCATCTATCTGAATGGTCAGTTCCCAGAATTGGACACAATATTCCAGTTGAGGCTGAGTTAGTGTTTTATAAAGGTTCATCATAACTTCCTTGCTTTTGCACTCCAAGCCTCTACTGATAAAGCCCAGGAATCCATTTACCCTTTTAACCATTTTCTCACCTGCACAGTTATGGCAAAGATTTATGCACATATACCTCCAGCTCTTGTGTCTGTACTGAATTTAGAATTGAACCATTTTGTTAAGTCGCCTCACCTCGTTCTTCCTCTCAAAATGTACCAGTTTCCATTTTTCTGTTAACTTTCAATTATTGCACCGTCGCCCATTCTGCCAGCCTGTCTGTGTCCTATCACAATGCTCCTCAGAGTTTACTGTACTTCCAAGCTATATGGTGTTTGCAAATCTTGCTCTGTACACTCAAATCTAGGTCATTAATGTATATATATATATGTTTAAAAACAGTAATCCTGGCATTGAACCCTGGGGGATCCAATTGTATGCCTTTCTCCAGTCCAAACAAAAACTATTCCCCACAACTCTGCTTCCTGTAATGTGGCCAATGTGTTATTCATGTTGCCACAGTCCTTTTTATTCTATGGTCTTCAACTATTGTCGGTAAGGCTCAAATAATTTCTGAAAGTCCATATTAACCACATTAGTCTCATAGTCCTCTTCAACCCTTGCTGTTTCCTCATCAAAAAACTCAATCGAGTTAGTTAAATATGATTTACATAGCAAATCTTTGCTGGCTTTACTTAATCAATCCACATGAGTAACAACTGTTAATTTTGACACAGATTATGCTTTTCAATATCTTTCCTGTCACTAATTTTAAACTGACTGGCCTGTAGCTGTTGGGTTCATTCTGACACCATTTCTGAACGAGGGCAATAGTAAACAAAGTAAAGCATGCAGTATTGTCATCATCGTCTGTTTTCTGACCCTTCCTTGGGGATTGCATCAACGCGTGAAAACTGGTAATTAATTTGAAACACCTATATTACAGAAGACAATTATTTTAATTGCCAGGTCAATAAAATGCAATGTGGAAATATTCACATGAAAAAATCCTATCTCACCCACGGTTTTGTTGCTGCGTCTACAACTTTCCTCACTGGTGTAGGTGAATCTCGATTTCTAACCTTCATCTGTTTATTTTCAACATTTTTATTAGTGTGTGGGCTGATTTGATGTTTACAAAATGCTAATTCCCTCTGCACTGGGCATTAGAATGAATAAACACCCAGCACGTTTGTTTCAAATAAAAGCCGTATTTATTTAAGAAATGTGTGTGTATTTCCAGCCACTTCCTGTTGAATAATTCCACTATCTGATTATATTAGCAGCCTTACTGTCCTACACATTTTCCATTCAGTTCTTGAAAACACATTAAACAAATACTGGCTGTGGTGTGTGTATGTAGTGTATGTGTGTGGGAGGGCCCTTTGCTTTCCATCGCATTAATATAAGATTGTCAGAAGAGTTTAGTTTGTACATAAAGCTATAAAAAAGTTCAGATTTAGGCAAATTTCACTCAGTACCAGTTTTTTCCTTTGTGACAGAATAGATGGAATCCCGCTGTTCATTAGTGTTGTTTTTAATGAAGTTCAAGCTTGTTTTGTTATCACCATTCTTCGGAATGTAGGAACAGATGTAGGCCATTTAATCCCTCAAGCCTGTTCTGCGAGGTCATGGCTGACCTGTGACTGAATTCCATTCATGAAATCTCTTTGCATCCACCTATATGATGTACAATACCACCGATCTCTGTGTCATTGGCAAATTTGGAGATGTGACTTTCCTATAATCTATGTCATGAATAAAATCGCTGAGGGCTGGCTTAGCTCAGTGAGCTAGACAGCTGGTTTGTAATGCAGAGCAAGGCCAGCAGCATGGGTTCAATTCCCGTACCAGCTGAGATTTCTGAATTCTCCCTCTATGTACCAGAACAGGCGTCGGAATTTGCGACTCAGGGCTTTACACAGTTACATCATTGCAATGTTATCCTACTTGTGACAATAAAGATTATTTACATTTATATTAGTTAACAATAGTTAGGCGGGATTCTCCATTCCACCAGCAGCGCACCCATGCTCATGGGTTTTCCGGTGGTGTGGGATGGCCACAATGCGATTCCATTGGCAGGTGACAGGAACGGAGAATCTTGCTGATGGCGAGGGAGCACCGCCGAGGAACACACAGCTGGCAGACCGGAGAAGCCCGCCTGTTGTTTCTCTTCCTGCACCTAGTGGTGCACAAGGCAGACTTTCAGGTGTTCCTATTTCCCTTTCAAAGTACCCTTTAAGCAAATTCACATGACACACTCGGTGAGTCTTCCTTCTATCTGGTGTTTTTACCACATAATTCACCTCACTTAATTTCCTTTCAATCTGATATGGTCCACAAAACCTAGCTTTTAAAGGCTCACCTACCACTGGTAACAACACTAAAACTTAACATCCACTGGCAAAACTACGAACTTTGGATTTCTTGTCCGCTACCCATTTCACCACATTTTGTGCAACTTTCAAATGTTGTCCAGCCAATTCAC
The DNA here is from genome assembly GCF_047496885.1 of Scyliorhinus torazame. Classification (NCBI taxonomy): domain Eukaryota; kingdom Metazoa; phylum Chordata; class Chondrichthyes; order Carcharhiniformes; family Scyliorhinidae; genus Scyliorhinus; species Scyliorhinus torazame. The sequence continues at coordinate 108,290,787 of NC_092720.1, read as the reverse complement.
CTGCTCTATTTAATCGTTCCCTAAAATTTGGCACGTAATCCAATAGTGATATTACCGATTTCTCACCCACCAAGTTTTCCTCAATCAATTTAAGTGGTCCTTTTACCTCATGACCAAAAATTAGTTCAAAAGGACCAAATTTGGTAAACTCATTAGGTGCATCCCTAATTGCAAATAATACGAATGGAATTCCTTCACCCCAATCCTCTGGATAATCTTGACAATACGATCTCAACATTGTCTTTAATGTCTGGTGCCACCTTTCTAACGCTCCCTGCGATTCTGGATGGTACGCAGTTGATTTAAATTGTTTTATTCCTAAGCTATCCATAACTTCTTTGAATAATTTTGAAGTAAAATTTGATCCTTGATCCGATTGAATTTCTGTGGGTAGTCCATATCTAGTAAAGAATTAAAGTAACTCCTCCACAATCCTTTTAGCTGTAATATTACATACTGGTATGGCCTCTGGAAACCTAGCAGACACATCCATTATAGTCAAAAGATATTGAATCCCACTTTTTGTTTCCGGAAGCGGTCCTACACAATCAATTATGACCCTTGTAAAAGGTTCCTCAAATGCTGGAATGGGTATTAAGGGCGCTGGTTTTATCACTGCTTGAGGTTTCCCTATCACTTGACATGTGTGACATGATTGACAAAATTTAACTACTCTTTATGTAGTCCAGGCCAATAAAAATGTTTCTGGATTTTAGCTTGAGTTTTCCTTATTCTCAAATGACCTCCCACATGTAACTCATGTGCAATTCACAACATCTCCTTTCTATACCCTACCGGCAATACTACTTGATGAACTTCTGCCCACTTTTCATCTGCCTACATATGTACAGGTCTCCATTTTCTCATCAAGACATTTTTACGGTAATAACACTCTGGTATACTCTCAGATTCCTCTTCCGTATATGCTTTCTGATATATCCGTTTTATTTCTACATCTTTCTGTTGTAACTCCGCCAATTTTCCTGAACTAAAAATATCTGCCTCATCCTCCACCTGTTCTTGTTCTTTTTCAACCATTTATCAAAAATAATTTCTGATAATTGCACTTCAACTTCATCTTCACTCTTTGATTTCTCCTCTTGTCTTAACCTGTGACTTTGTGACCTTGTTACTACACAATCCGGAAAAATCCCAGGATATTCATCCTTCAACCCTTCAGTTGTCTGATTTTCCACTGGCTTATCAACCACAGTAGGCATCACTCCCACCTGTGATCCAGCATTATCATTACCCAAGATAAACTGTATTCCTGGACAAGATAGTTTCTCTATTACTCCTACGACCACTTCACCACTCTTCACTGGACTTTCCAACCTTACCTTATGTAATGGAACGCTACTCCTCTCACCCTGAATTCCACATATCACCACCTTTTCTGGCAACATTCTTCCCAAACTACATAATTCCTCATCTCTTACCATTAAAGATTGACTAGCCCCTGTATCTCTTAAAATGGTGACTTCTTTACCTGCTCCTCCTGATACACATCAGTAAACTTTACCCACACAAGTAAATTCTTTAAATACATCTGGCACCTTCTTGAACACGCTGTACAATCGTTTGCACCTCCTTCGCTTCCCTTGGGCTTTCCTTTACCACTCTAACAAACCCCATTGTCTTATCCTGTTTTACCACATCAGCCTTCCCAGTGCTTTTCTTCAACCACCAACACTGTGACTTTACATGGCCTAGTTTATTACAGTGAAAACATCTGAAACTTTTCATTTCTTTTCCACCCTCCTGGATTTCTTTTTTAATCTGAGGAACACTCTCTTTATTGTCTCCCATCAGATCACCTTTACCTTTACCACTTGAGTATTTCTCATGTCCCCAGTTTCTATCCCTCACCAGCTGAAACTGATGTCGGAAACCAATCTTTGATTTATGAACTAATTCATAATCATCTGCCATTTACGTTGCTAATCTCGCAGTTTTAACCATCTGTTCTTGCACATGAGTTCTCACTACATTTGCTCTACATCAGAAAGTCGAGACGGAATTGACATGTTTCAAGGAATTAGGAATCATAAGGTCGGTACAGTTCTCAGAACGGTGCCCCCCCATCATTCCTGTCCTAAAACCTGACCGCACCTTCAGGATTTGCAGCAATTACAAACTCACCACAAACCAAGCGGCCCAACTCGACAAATATCCTATCCCTAAGATAGAAGATCTTTACCCAAAGCTGGAAGGGTACCTCACATATACAAAGTTTGACTTGAGACATGCTTACCTCTAACTTGAGCTAGATGTAGACTCCAGTAAATATGCAATGATCAACACACACAAGAGCCTTTTCCGGTATACAAAGTTATCTTTTGGCATATTGTCTGCATGCAAAATCTTTCAACGGACAATGAAGAACTTATTGCAAGGAATTTCAAAAGTCATGCTGTACTTAGATAATGTCTTGGTGATAGGGACTTCGCACGACGGACATCTAGCCAGTTTGGAGGAAATCCGTAAGAAGTTTAGAGATGTAGGCATCAGACTGAAAAGGGAAAAATGCATCTTTCAGACCAGTGAAGTGACATATCTGGGGTTTGAAGTTGATGCCAAAGGCCTACACCCCTCAGAGAAATTCCTGCACCAAAAAACATTGCGGAATTGAAATCATTTCTGGGTATGTTCAATTATTACGGGCGATTACTCCCAAACTTGGCAACAACATAAGCGCCATTGCACCATCTCTGAAAAAAAAGTATTGGTACTGGAATGATTCTTAGCAATAGACCTTCAAACAGGTCAAGCTGGCTTTATAATTGTCCACTTTACTAGTTTATTTTGACCCAGGCAAACAGATAATCTTTTTTTTTTCTTTTTATTATTTGAGGCATTTTCAATTTTATACAGAAAGAATAAGAAACATAACATCAATAAACAACCTTCATAATCACATCCCCAGCCTTCAATTATTCACCAACAGCTGCAGCCCTTTCACAAATCCCGTTTGGTCCTCCCCTATCACCCCCGGCACACAGTCCTCTATATGCGTTGCCAGCACCTTTGCCAACAGCTTCGTATCTACATTCAGTAATGAAATCAGGCGGTACAAACCACACTCCTCTGATCCCTTGCCTTTTTAAAAAATGAGCAGAATTGAAACCTGAGATATTGTGGGTAGCAACCCCCCCCCCCCCCCCCCCCCCCCCAACCGACCGACCGACTCATTATACATCTCAACAAGCAGGGTTCCCAATTCCATGCCAAACTTTTTCTAGAACTCTACCGGTAACCCGCCCGGACCTGGGGCCTTCCCAGACTGCATCGACTACACGCGCCCCATTACTCCCCCCAGCCAGATCGGAGCACCCAACACTTGCATCTCCTTTCCTTGACCACAGGGAACTCCAGTACGTCCAGAAACCATCTCATGTCCTCACCCCCCACTCTGAACTGTACAACCTACAATTAAAGATCTATAATACCCTGTTTACCTCCCCTGACTCCATGACTCCCAACTGTCACCTTAACTGATGCGTGAGCACCCTGCTGGCCTTTGCCCCCTGCTCATACATCGCCTCTCTGACCTGATGCAACTACCTCACTGCCTTCTCCGTAGATATAAGCTCAAACCTCATCTGGAGCTTCTTCATCTCCTTTAGCAACGCCTCCCAGGGGCCGGCAAGTATCTCCAATCCATTAACCTGGGCTTTGCGAGCCATTCCCCCTTCTCTTTATGCGCTTGGATTGAGATAAACGCCCCTTTGATCACCGCCTTCAACGCTCCACACTATGGAGGAGGAGACCTCGTCCATCTTATTTAGCTCCACGTAATTCTGTATAGCCACCCCTATCCTTTCACAGAAACCCTCATCAGCCAGCAACCCCACATCCAACCTCCACTGCGGCCACTGGAAACCCCCTCTTTCCACTCGCAAATCCAACAGATGCATCGCGTGATCTGTGACCACAATGGCCGCGACCTTCATCCACACTCTCTTCAAAAACTCCACATCATCCCAGTTGGGGGCATATATATTCACCAGCACCATGACTCCAACCTCCCACTCACCATCACAAATCTTTCCCTAGGATCTGCCATAGAATTACCAGCCAAAAATGCCACCCTCTTACTCATGAGCACCGCTTTACCCCTTGTCTTCATAAATCAGAGCAGGTCAGACCCTACCAACTGAGGAAAGACAAACTCAAGTTCCGAAGATGGGGTACTATTCTGGGAGTCCCGGGCGGTGGTACCACCTCCAGCAAGAGGGCTGCGACTACAAGAACTGCATGGCGTGCATGCTGGACAAACCAAAATGAAAATATTGGCCAGGAGCTACATATGTAGCTGGGCATCGACAAAGACATCGAGAATCCGCTCCACCAGTCACAATAGAACTTACCGTCAGTGACTCAACTGCATTCCTGGGAATGACCAGGCTGTCCTTGGATAAGATTGCATGTGCCGGTCCCTTCCTAGGAAAAATGTTCTTGTTACAGGTGGAAGCCCATTCAAGTGGTTAAATGTCCAAGAAATTTGCACCACGACTTCGGCAACCACCATTGAAACTTTAAGATGGATTTTTGCAATTCACTGCCTCCTAGAAGTTACAGTTTTGGATAACTACACGCCTTTACAGGGGAGGAATTCCAGCATTTTGTACAGACCTATCTCGCACATCTGCACAGCCCCCTATCACCTGGCCTCGAATGGCCTGGTGGAAAGAGCTTTGCAAACTTTCAAGTCCGCGATGAAAAAGCAGCCAGATAGGCCATTGCATCTCAAGCTAGCCAATTTCCTCTTTTCTTACAACACCACCCTCACATTTCCACTGGGCTAACACCAGCGGAACTGTTGATGGGCCATCATCTCCAAACTCGGCTGGGACTAGTGTTCCCAACTTTGGTGCGAGGGTGGAGGTGAGGCAAGCTACACCAACAAAATGGTGCTGGTACTACGGGCTGGATTCTCCATTCTGGAGATTAAGTCCCCACGCCAGCGTGAAAACGGTGGCATTTTATGCCAGGAAAGCTGCCGCAAAACGGCCACAGTTTCCCTGTTCGGTGGGAGATGGGGGGGGGGGGGTGGGGGGGCTAGCAGGGAGGAATGTAGAGCTCCCAGCCCTGGCTGCCGATACAGCCTGGAGAGATGCCTGGTCCGTGGCCGCGCATGTGCATGGCGGCGACTTTCAGCGGCCACGCCGCGTTTCATGGCGGATACCGCTCGCGGACCCGGCCCGCAAAATAATCCCCCCTTTCGGCCGGCTCACGCGCCATGGACCGCCCCACCACAGTGCCCCAAGCCCCGAATATGTGCCCCACTGCCCGCGGATCGTCCCTCCCCCGACTGTGGCGGCGCTGGACTGAGTCGGCAGCCGTCACGCTGAGTTCCCGACGGGTGGGACCACACGCGATCCACGCTGTCGGAAACTTGGCCGGTCGGGGACTGAGCATCGTGGGGCGGGCCGACAGCAAAACAGGTGGGTCCCGTGGTTACTGGTAATGTTTCTTCATCAAAGCCAGAAATGAGGGAAACAGTTGTTTCAGAAGAGACCGCTTGCTACTTCAGAGGGAAATGGAGAGAGGGGTCTGCACCAACTCACCTTCTGAGACCTTTGGACAACCATCTGCTGCTACTACACCAATATCTTCATGGCAGAAGAACCTGTCAGAGAACAGCATACCGCCTGACTTCGGAAGTCAACTGAGCTACCATCCCCTTTTTGTGGGTCTGCCCTTGTTGTAAATAGTTACCTGTCAGTAGCCTGTAATGTATATAGTATTGAGAGGGGAGGGATGAGGCAGATTGGTCCCTTTAAGGGGCGACCATTTGGGGACCACATGACCCATCCAGGGGCTATTGTGCGGGAGCGCACGGACCCTGGTCAATGGGAAGATAGCCCGGGAGCAGGGGCCCAATGAGTGTCGACCCAGAGTAAAGACCTATTTTGTAGTTGCTGCGCCTGTGTATAGTTTGATCTCATTGGTATTCAAACAAATCACTTTGATTCAAGCAGCCTCCTTGTTGACACCTCACGCTTTTACAGACTGAAACCTAGAGTTTCTTGTTCAGAGGCTTGGATGCTACCCAGTGCACTGCAAGACCTCCCACTAATTAGAGCACATGTCCATTATCTCCACTCTGTCTCCTGCAACTCAACCAACTCAGTTGCTTGGAATTGGCCCAAATCTCCGGTCTTGCAATTGACCGGCATCATTGTTGGCAGGATGGGGAAATCTCACAATTAGTTTCAGCTTTAGAACATAGAACATACAGTGCAGAAGGAGGCCATTCGGCCCATCGAGTCAGCACCGACCCACTTAAGCCCTCACTTCCACCCTATCCCCATAACCCAATAACCCCTCCTAACCTTTTTTGGACACTAAGGGCAATTTAGCATGGCCAATCCACCTAACCTGCACGTCTTTGGACTGTGGGAGGAAACCGAAGGAAACCCACGAATACACGGGGAGAACGTGCAGACTCCGCACAGACAGTGACCCAGTGGGGAATCAAACCTGGGACCCTGGGGCTGTGAAGCTATAGTGCTATCCACTTGTGCTACCGTGCTACCCCGAGCTAGCAGTCTCGTATGAGTTGTATAATTAAAGCTGTTGTGCCTTCTAAACCATAGTGTGTGTTAACCCCTGTACGGTGGACAAATGATCACACAAGTTGCTGAATACAATAATTGTTTATTAACAAGCACACAAGATTAATATTAATCAATCACACACACATACAAGCTGGACTCGAAACTAATGCACTAAATTACCTTAACTTAACTTCCAGGTGACTGGCAAGTACAGAGCAGGTATGGCCTTATCTGTGAGCTTGCAGTCTGGCAGTGGTCGCCTGTGTCCTCAGCTCTGGTCCCTCTGTGGATGGCGTGGATGGTCTTCTTGGCTGGTGAAGGTATCACTGTTGTTGGTGAAAGCTGCAGTTGAGAGAGCGAGTGGTGGGCTGCGCAGCACCTTTTATCCTTCTAATTTTGATGCCCTTTAGGGTGGTGCCAGGTGAAGGTCCAATGGATCGATAGGGTCTCGATCACCCTGATCGATCCTGACCAAATCGGCGGACACCTTAATGGCTGGGCGGGTCCCGACCGGCCATGGCCGTTCGTGTCCGAGGCACGTAGACCTTCACACATAAGGAAAGCAGGTGCCGCTGAGTCCTCCACTTATTGTCAGTTTCTACCTGGAGCCCATTGTCCCAGGAAGACCTTTTAATGGTCTTACCCTAGGGGTTGTCACTCTTTAATGCCGTTAAGTTTTGGTTAAAATAGAAAATAATGGACATCACCAATCTCAAATAACCGACAGGCCATGACTTGTGGAACAGGAATGCTGACAGTTTAAGTCATTGTTATTTGGAGCAGAGTGGACACAAATGAACCTCTCAAATCTATTTTGCCAAATCCCTATTTATTGGGTCTGACCCATCTATTTACGTAGGCAGAGAAGGTCAAGGAGCATGCGAGCTTAACCCATAAACTCATCTCTAATTGCAGAGGGATATGGACATCTATGACAGGTTACCTGGCCATGCTTTTGGTTCAGGAATGGTCCGTAACATGGTTAGAGTTAAAATAGGAGAATAAAAGTATCCTAGAATTATGCTCAACAATGTAAAAAAATTTAAGGACTGAGTTTCATAATCCCCCTGTTGGGCTTTGAAGCAGGGGCTGTGTGAAATTTCATGGACGGGATCCCTTCTAGGATTCCACCCGCCCTAACCGGGAGGGCCTCAGCCAGGAAGCCTGGCCATGCAGGCTTTGTGACCACTGAAGGACCTTTCCTTTCCCAGCCTCGGTCCGATAGCTGAAGGTAGAAAATGGGAATACAAAATCACTGACCTCAATCGCTGGGGGCGGGGGTGGAGGTCTGTGTGTTCTGGTGCAGTGCGCCGTGCATGGGAGTGTACAAACGACTAGTTCCTCAATGTGACCATAACCTGCTGACTGAACGTTGCTGGCCAGAAAACATGTTATATCAATCCTTTTGCACATGCTTTTTGCACAGCTGGAGAGCTGTGGGCCAATCTGATTGCTCAGCTGCTGTACATGGTGGGACTTCCTTCTAAATGAGGACCTAAGTCCCGCCTGCTGCCAATCGATGCTCACTGTAATGTGAAATTGCAGTGGGCCTGTCAGAGTCGGTGGTCTGGATGGTGGGAGTCGAACCCCCACTATCTGAAAAATTCAAGCCCATGGTATTCTTGTGCTACTGGTGACCATGCACCGCTGCTTCTTCACTCCTTATATGATTCCTACTTTTACCCTGTGTGCGATACAATCAGGAAGTCTAACTAAACAATGTTAAAAAAATGATATTTTCCACATCATTGATAGCTCACACTTGTGAAAATGAGAAATTCTGATTCACATTCATGGGTGTCAGTGACAATATGCAGTGGTCAAAATCAAGAGATAATTTTTCCACGATAATAAACCCAGTGTTTTATCATTTCCCCATAAAATGTACAGCACAGAAGGGGAACATATAGCCTATTGGGTCGGTACCAATTCTTTAAAAGAGTTGGACAAGGAGTTCCATTCCCATAGTCCAGCAAAATATTTCCCTTCATATATTTATTTGATTCCCTTTTGAAAGTTACAATTGAATCTGCTTCCACCACCCTTCCAGTCAGTGCGCTCCTGATCAAACCAGTTTACTGTGTGTAGCGCACAAAGACTCCGTGAGACGAATAGAGTGAAGTCGATGAGGCTTTATTAAGCGTGTCTGTTCCCCCGCAGCTCGATAGTAGAATGGCCTGCGGGGGAGGACTCCGACTTCTTATACTCCGCCTTCAGGGCGGAGCTAGAGGTCAACGGCCAACCAGGACCCGGGATCTGTCAGCCAATGACATTAGGGCTTCCAGTCCCACATGACCCCTAATACATACTACCACATTCATCCCTTGTCAAAAATGAACCCGGCGGGGTGATGCTTCGTATGGTGGTAAGGGTTTACAGGGCTGGTCCTGGGAGGAAAAAACATTCACATGGCAATACAGTATTGTACAATTTTGTCCTGTTTCAACTATTTACAGAAGGTATCGGGAGAAAAGCAAAATGTTCTTGTGAAAAGTCCATATATTGATTTAGATCGACGCCACGAGTCGGTCGGGCGGTCTGGTCGTCCGTGTCGATCGCCTCGGCCCCGGTGGTGGTGGTGGTGGTGCTTGTACCGGTGTTGTCGTCTCCGGGAGCCTTACGGTTTCCGCTTGGGCTTTATTCTTGGTCGGGCCTGAGGGGAGGGGAACCGATCCTCCTGGGAAGGGGGCGGTCGCGGGGTGCGGCGGTGGCAGGAAGGGGGTGTGTTGGGTGAATGGTGTCGGGGGGGTGTGTGTGTTGCCGGCGGGCGCCAGATCCCGCAGGGAGACCGTGTCCTGTCGGCCGTCGGGGTACTCCACGTAAGCGGACTGCGGGTTCGCGTGGAGGAGGTGAACCCTTTCGACCAACGGGTCCGCCTTATGTGCCCGCACATGCTTTCGGAGCAAGATGGGTCCCGGGGCCGCCAGCCAGGTCGGCAGCGACGTTCCAGAGGAGGACCTCCTAGGGAAGACAAGGAGACGCTCATGAGGCGTTTGATTAGTGCTCGTACATAATAGCGACCGGATGGAGTGGAGAGCGTCCGGGAGGACCACCTGCCACCGTGAAACTGGGAGGTCCCTGGACCGTAGGGCCAGTAGGACGGTCTTCCAGACCGTGCCGTTCTCCCTCTCTACTTGCCCGTTCCCCCGGGGGTTGTAGCTAGTCGTCCTGCTCGAGGCTATGCCCTTGCTGAGCAGGAACTGGCGCAGCTCGTCACTCATGAACGAGGACCCCCTGTCGCTGTGGACGTATGCGGGGCAACCGAACAGTGTGAAGATGGTGTTCAGGGCTTTAATGACTGTGGCCGCGGTCATGTCAGAGCAGGGAATGGCGAATGGGAAGCGGGAGTATTCGTCCACCACATTAAGAAAGTATGTGTTGCGGTCGGTGGAGGGGAGGGGCCCTTTGAAATCGAGACTAAGGCGTTCAAAGGGGCGGGAAGCCTTAATCAGGTGCGCACCATCCGGCCTGAAAAAATGCGGTTTGCATTCCGCGCAGATGTGGCAGTCCCTTGTGACTGTACGGACCTCCTCTAAAGAGTATGGGAGGTTGCGGGACTTGATAAAGTGGAAAAACCGAGTGACCCCCGGGTGGCAGAGGTCCTCGTGGAGGGTTTGAAGGCGGTTAATTTGTGCGTTGGCACATGTGCCGTGGGATAGGGCATCGGACGGCTCGTTCAGCTTTCCGGGACGATACAAAATCTCGTAGTTGAAGGTGGAGAGCTCGATCCTCCACCTTAAGATCTTGTCGTTTTTGATTTTGCCCCGCAGTGCATTATCGAACATGAAGGCTACCGACCGTTGGTCAGTGAGGAGAGTGAATCTCCTGCCGGCCAGGTAATGCCTCCAATGTCGCACAGCTTCCACTATGGCTTGGGCTTCCTTTTCCACTGAGGAGTGGCGGATTTCTGAGGCGTGGAGGGTCCGGGAGAAAAAGGCCACGGGTCTGCCTGCTTGGTTAAGGGTGGCCGCTAGAGCTACGTCTGAGGCGTCGCTCTCGACCTGGAACGGGAGGGACTCGTCGATGGCGCGCATCGTGGCCTTTGCGATATCCGCTTTGATGCGGCTGAAGGCCTGGCACGCCTCTGTCGACAGAGGGAAGGTCGTGGTCTGTATTAGCGGGCGGGCCTTGTCTGCGTACTGGGGGACCCACTGGGCGTAGTATGAAAAAAACCCCAGGCAGCGTTTCAGGGCTTTGGAGCAGTGCGGGAGGGGGAATTCCAAGAGGGCGCGCATACGTTCGGGGTCGGGGCCTATTATCCCATTGCGCACTACGGAGCCCAGAATGACTAGCCGATTGGTGCTAAAAACGCACTTGTCCTCGTTGTACGTGAAGTTCAAGGCTTTGGCGGTCTGGAGAAATTTTTGGAGGTTGGCGTCGTGGTCCTGCTGGTCGTGGCTGCAGATGGTTACATTGTCGAGATACGGGAACGTGGCCCGCAACCCATGTTGATCAACCATTCGGTCCATCTCCCGTTGGAAGACCGAGACCCCGTTTGTGACGCCAAATGGGACCCTTAGGAAATGGTATAATCGCCCGTCTGCCTCGAAGGCTGTGTACTTGTGGTCACTTGGGCAGATGGGGAGCTGATGGTAGGCGGACTTGAGGTCCACGGTGGAGAAGACTTTATATTGGGCAATCCGATTGACCATGTCGGATATGCGGGGGAGAGGGTACGCGTCTAGTTGTGTGTACCTGTTGATGGTCTGGCTATAGTCTATGACCATCCTTTGTTTCTCCCCTGTCTTCACTACTACCACCTGCGCTCTCCAGGGACTATTGCTGGCCTGGATTATGCCTTCCTTTAGTAGCCGCTGGACTTCGGACCGAATGAAGGTCCGGTCCTGGGCGCTGTACCGTCTGCTCCTAGTGGCGACGGGTTTGCAATCCGGGGTGAGGTTCGCAAACAAGGACGGGGGTTGCACCTTGAGGGTTGCGAGGCCGCAGATAGTGAGTGGGGGTATTGGGCCGCCGAATTTGAACGTAAGGCTCTGTAGATTGCATTGGAAATCTAATCCCAGTAAGGTGGGGGCGCAGAGTTGGGGAAGGACGTTTAGTTTGTAGTTTTTGAACTCCCTCCCCTGCACCGTTAGGGTAACTATGCAGAATCCTTGGATCTGTACGGAGTGGGATCCTGCAGCTAGGGAAATCTTTTGTGCGCTGGGATAGGTGGTCAAGGAACAGCGTCTTACCGTGTCGGGGTGGATAAAGCTCTCCGTGCTCCCGGAGTCGACTAGGCATGGTGTCTCGTGGCCGTTTATTAGCACCGTTGTCATCGTCATCTGGAGTGTCCGGGGCCGAGCTTGATCGAGCGTAATTGAAGCGAGACGTGGCGTAATTGAAGCGAGACGTGGTTGTAGTAGCGGGGTGGGGTCCGTTGTTGCCATCCAAGATGGCGTCGGGGATGAACAAAATGGCCGCCCCATACATCGCACATGGCTGGGGGGTCACAAGATGGCGGCGGGGGTGGACAAAATGGCCGCCCCCAGGCGTCGTACAGGTTTGGGGTGGTCCAAGATGGCGGCGCCCTTCCTTCCCTCGTGGTGGCCGGGACCCAAAATGGCGGCGTCTGCAGGTCACACATGGGGCGCTGGGGGGTTGGGGAGTGTTAGGACCGCGCGAGGCTCCCTCGTCTCCGGGGACAGCGGTGGTCGGGACCCAAGTTGGTAGCGCCGGCGGGTCAGACGTGGGGCGCGGGGGGGGGGTTAGGGGGCGTTAGAGACGCCCAGAACTCCCTCTTCTCCGTGGGGAGTGGTGGTCGGGACCCAAAGTGGTAGCGCCGGCGGGTCATACATGGGGTGCCGGGGGGGGGGGGGGGTTGGGGAGCGTAAGCGGCGTGCAGGGCTCCCTGTTCTCCCGGGACCACGGTGGTCGGGACCCAGAGCGGCTGCGCCTGCGGGTTGTACATGGGGCGCTGGAGGGGTTGGGGAGTGTAAATGGCTTGCAGGGCTCCCTGTTCTCCCGGGACAGCAGCGACCTCGCGGGACCGGCACACAACCGCGAAATGGCCCTTTTTCCCGCAGCTCTTGCAGATCGCTGCGCGGGCCGGGCAGCGCTGTCGGGGGTGTTTCACCTGGCCGCAGAAATAGCAGCGGGCGCCCCCGGTGCGACTTGGCGTTTGGACCGCGCAAGCCTGTGGGGTGTCCGGGGGGGGGGGGGTTTGCCGCGACGGGTACGTACGGAGCCCAATGGGCTGCCGCACGGTCGGAGCCGTAGGCGCGGGTATTACGCGCGGCCATGTCTTGGGAGGCTGCTAGGGCCCGGGCCTCTGAGAGTCCTAGCGACTCTCTTTCTAGAAGTCTTTGGTGGATTTGGGAGGAATTCATGCCTGCCACAAAAGCATCGCGCATTAACATGTCCGTATGTTCATTTGCGTTCACCGAAGGGCAGCTGCAGGCTGGTCCCAAAATCAGCAGCGCGGCGTAGAATTCGTCCATCGATTCTCCGGGACCTTGCCGTCTCGTCGCGAGCTGGTAGCGAGCGTAGATTTGGTTAACTGGGCGGACACAGAGACTTTTCAGTGCTGCGAACGCCGTCTGGAAATCCTCCGAGTCTTCGATGAGGGAGAAGATCTCCGTGCTTACCCTCGAGTGCAGGACCTGTAGTTTTTGGTCTTCTGTGACCCGGCCGGTGGCCGTTCTGAGGTAGGCCTCGAAACAAGTCTGCCAGTGCTTGAAGGCTGCTGCCGCATTCACTGCATGGGGGCTGATCCTCAGGCATTCCGGAATGATCCTGAGCTCCATAGTCCTTTTTAGGCACGCTTAATAAATTGTAGCGCACAAAGACTCCGTGAGACGAATAGAGTGAAGTCGATGAGGCTTTATTAAGCGTGTCTGTTCCCCCGCAGCTCGATAGTAGAATGGCCTGCGGGGGAGGACTCCGGCTTCTTATACTCCGCCTTCAGGGCGGAGCTAGAGGTCAACGGCCAACCAGGACCCGGGATCTGTCAGCCAATGACATTAGGGCTTCCAGTCCCACATGACCCCTAATACATACTACCACACTGTGTATAAAAAAACTCTTCATCCAGCCTCTCTTTTTTCTGCAAATAACATTAACCCTGTGTCCTTTGGTAAACAATCCTTTTTCCATGGTAGGAGTGTCAACATATTTACCTTATCAACATTTTTCATGATTTTAAACATCACCGTTAAATCTCTCCATAATTTATTTTGCCCTAAAGAGAACAACAACAACTTGTCGCAAAAACAAAACCCTGCATCGCTGATTCTTTGGCAGCCTTCTGTCTTGTCAGACAATGGGTTGCCATTTGGTGGTCAACTCTGTTGAAAAATTGTTTGGTTGTGGCTCAGGCACCCCTACTGTGGCGTGGCAGTCTGTGCCGCACTTGCTGCAGTGGGAGACAGTGGACTGAGAAGGTGGAGGATTTGCTGACCTCTTGTTTTCTTAGGGCCTTCTTGTCAACCAGCTGAGCTTTCTATTTTGTCTCGCTTCATCCACTGCCCCTCCAGGCAGTCAGCCTCCAGAGGTCACACCTCTTCCCAGCTGTCTCCATCTGTTTGTTGTTGATGTCTACCAACTTCATATCTTGCTGGTAGCAGGTATGGACTCCCAGTGGGACATGATCCTGAGGCCAGTTTACCATACAGACGGCCTTTTGGTATACGGGTGTGGTCATTGCGCCACGATAGTTTGCTTTTAACAATGAGTGTATTCCATTGGAATTAACACTCTCCAAACCTCCTGAATTGGTGGCCTTTATATTATTTCTTATGTCTGAATACAGCTCGTAGTCTTACAGTTGAAGTAGATGCTTTATTGTGTCAGTTTGTTCTCTCTCCAGAGCTTATACCAGATGTTACATGAGAGCGGTCTGTCTGTGTCCTGCTCACTAGCTGCTATTCCTGTGAAGAGTCCCCCTCTGACTTCCTGTCTGTCTATTATATACATCCATAGTGCTCCCTCCAGTGGGTACTTAGTTGTAGTGTATTTACATTAACCCCTTGTGTATATACAGTGATGCAGATCACTACAGCCTTGTCTTGCCGAGAGATGTAAAAATTACATCTCTTTTTCTTTTTTAAAATATGTTTATTCAAGTTTTTCAATAAATTTTTACAAACACTCCAAAAAGGAAAGAAAATATACATAAGAAAAATAAAAAGGGAGGCCTTACGCCATCCCCTCCAACAACTTAAACCACTAAACATTAAACTATCTCACAAACTAAGAACAAAAATGGGGCAAACGGCCCTTACAATAATAAAAACAAGCCAAACCGCCCCCCCCCCCCCCTTCTCCCCCCTGGGTTGCTGCTGCTCTTGACCTCCACCTAACGTACCGCGAGAAAGTCTAGGAACGGTTGCCACTGCCTGGACATCCCCTGCACAGACCCTCGCAAGGCAAACTTTATCCTCTCCAACTTGATGAACCCTGCCATGTCATTAATCCAAGCCTCCATGCTTGGGGGTTTTGCATCCCTCCACATTAGTAGGATCCTCCTCCGGGCTGCAAAGGTCAGAACTCCGGCCTCTTTCGGCTCCTGTACTCCCGGCTCATCTGATACCCCGAATATTGCTATCCCCCAGCTCGGTTTTACCCGAGTGTCCAAGACTTTGGACATAGCCTTTGCGAAGCCCCTCCATAACCCCTCTAGCGCTGGGCACACCCAGAACATATGGGCATGATTTGCTGGGCTCCCTAAGCAACTCACGCATCTGTACTCCACCCCAAAAAACTTGCACATCCTCGCCCCTGTCATACGTGCCCTGTGAACCATTTTGAACTGGATCAGGCTAAGTCTGGTGCAAGATGAGGAGGAGTTAACCTTGCCCAGGGCCTCCGCCCACAAGCCCTCATCCAGTTTCTCGCCCAGCTCCTCCTCCCACTTGCCCTTCAGCTCCTCCACTGAGGCGTCCCCCGCCTCCTGCAACTCCTGATAGATCGCCGAGACCTTGCCCTCTCCCAGCCATACACCCGAGGTCACCCTGTCCTGAATCCTCCATGCGGGAAGCAGCGGAAATTCCCTTACCTTCCTTCTCACAATCGCCCTCACCTGCATGTACCTAAAAGCGTTTCCGGGGGATAACCCAATTTTCTCCTCCAGCGCCCCCAGGCTAGCAAAAGCCCCGTCGATAAATAGGTCCCCCATCTTTTTAATTCCCACCCGATGCCAGCTTAGGAATCCGCCATCTATCCTGCCCTGTGCAAAACTATGATTATTCCGTATTAGGGACCAAATTGAGGCCCCCCAACTCACCCCTGTGCCATCTCCACTGCCCCCAGATCCTCTAAAAATTACATCTCTGATAGCAAGTGTAGTAACCATTCATCTTTCCCTCATCATGGTGCTATTGTCGCCACTCTCCTCATGCTGTAAGACTTCCTTCCTTCCTTAACATCCTTCCAAAAGTATGCTGCCCAGGACTGGCCACAATACTCCTGTTGAGGCCTAACCACTTATTTATAAAGCTTTACCATAACTTATAATTGTACGCTCGGCCTCTTGTCCCTAAAGCCTAGGCTCCTGTGTGCTAATTTTAACAACCAGCTCAACTTTTTAAGTCACCTTCAAAGATTTGTTTAACTACACCCCTAGATCTCGAACTTTAAAATGTACTATTTTGGTTCTATTGCCACTCCTCATTTTTATTACCAAAATGCTGCACTTCTCAGTATTATATTTTATTTATCTGCCCATTTCACTAGTCTGTCTAAGTCAGTAATGGGCAATCTAGGTTAATGAGTAGGCCGCATGAATGGCCCTCCTTCATCTCAGTGGGCCACAAGATTGATATCAGGCTTGTTCACTAGCCATGACTCATGAATAAGATTAAATCCACTTAAGACACGCTGAATATTTCCTAATGGAGTTATAAAAAATGCTTAATCATTTATATATTAATAAAACTTTCATAAACTCTAAACGATTAAAAAGAAAGAAACATTTACACTTGAGATGTAGCGGGAGCATATGCCTCTCACAGTCAATGTTGTGAGCAATCATTACTTACCTCACTTCACTTGTCCTTTACGTGTGTATCACTCCAATCATACCGGTAGGAATGAAATCTATGCGGATGGAAATCAGCAGAATGTGGTAACTGCGCGTGGGCAGCGGCCAACAAAATGTCTCGTGGGTCGCACTCAGAATCCAGATAGGCCGCAAGGGGCCACTGGGCCACAGGTTGCCCACCACTGGTCTAGGTCATCCTGAAATCTCCTCTTTGTTTACTATATTTCCGAGTATTTTGTTATCTGCAAATTTTGAAATTATGCTTTATGTTTCCATGGGGGCAGCATGGTAGCATTGTGGATAGCACAATTGCTTCACAGCTCCAGGGTCCCAGGTTCGATTCCGGCTTGGGTCACTGTCTGTGCGGAGTCTGCACATCCTCCCCGTGTGTGCGTGGGTTTCCTCCGGGTGCTCCGGTTTCCTCCCACAGTCCAAAGATGTGCAGGTTAGGTGGATTGGCCATGATAAATTGCCCTTAGTGTCCAAAATTGCCCTTAGTGTTGGGTGGGGTTACTGGGTTATGGGGATAGGGTGGAGGTGTTGACCTTGGGTACCGTGCTCTTTCCAAGAGCCGGTGCAGACTCGATGGGCCAAATGGCCTCCTTCTGCACTGTAAATTCCATGATCATGTCCAAATCATTAATTTATATCAAAAAATGAAATTCACCATCATTCTGTTTCTTAGCCAATCTTCTTAATCAATGCTGCTACTGCCTCTTTAATCCCATGTGCTTTCATTTTGCCATCAAGCCTATTAGGTAGTGTTTTATCAAACATCCTCTGAAAGGTTATATATATTTTCTGAAACCAATCAATTACTTCATCACCAAACTCAAGCAAGGTAGTCAAACACCATTTTCCTTTAACAAATCCCAACTGTCCACATGTTTCTAAATGATAAATTATATTTTTTCTGATTGTGTCTTTAAAAGTTTCCTCACCATTGATGTTAGGCTGACTAGCCTATAGTTGCCTGGATAATCCGTTCCCATTTTTCTGCTGGAATCCTTCAGCCCTCCGGCACGACACCCATATCGAAGGAATATTGTTGTGAGAGCCTCCACTACCTCCACCTTTTACCTCACACAGGTTGCATTCCATCTGGACCAGTTAACCTTTCTGTTTTGTCTAATGCCAACAGTTCATGATCTCCATGACTATGTCAGGCTGTTGGTTAACTAAAATGTGGGACAGATCTCCAAATGTTGGCACAAGTCCGCAGGGCTTTGAAGGGTTGACTTGGCAAGGTGTGCCTTTGTCATTTCTGTTACCTAGTTCAATGCTGGCCGATCTGTCCAGTTGTATTCTTATTTAATACATCTCAGCGACTTGCCAGGTCACTTCAGATGGCATTTAACAGCCAACCTTGTTGCCAGGGGTCTGGAGTCACATGCAAGCAAATCTGGATAAGAATATCCTTTCCTGAAAGACATTAGTGAACAAGATGGGTTTTATGGTAATCCGGTAGTTTACTAATCATTATTAATGAGACTGGCATTCTATTACAGATTTATTAATTAATTGAATTTAAATTCCTCCCAGCTTCCATGGTGGGAATCAAACCCATGTCATGGAGGCATTGGTCCAGGCCTCTGGATTACTGGTCCAATGCTCTTTCCAATACTTTTACCAATCGTCTTGAGCATTAAAGCCCAGCGCTGAATAAATATTTTCAAAAATGAGGTTCAAACCTTATGATTCAATATTTGAGCCATCAACACTCAGAAATAAAAGATTAGTATGATGCTTGGCAATGATGACATAGGGGTAAATATACTAATGCTGCTGTTATGGGCGAGGTGTTTTCAGAACCCCAAAATGTATCATGGAATTCAACCAACCTCTCCCTTTAATGTATTTGTTGCTTTTCCTAGCACACGGCTTGTTCCCTAGGTGTGAGATTACAATTATGGACACGTGAGTTTTTAAACACAAAACAATGTTTATTCCATGAACACAACTGAACATCTTAAATAAACATTGGATCCCTTACTTCAAAGATAACTCAGAAAATATTGCAACAGTAAATAATTCCTTAAAATGTTCCTTCAAACTTCCAAGAGACTTAACACCTTTAAACAGAATCACATCAGGTTAAAGGCTTTACTATTATGAGTTTAAATCACCCAAATGATCAAATGATAGTCTTTCATGGCAGACATCACAGCAAATCCAGCTCACTGCAAAACACAGATACACACCCAGCTCTTTTCCTCCAAACTGCAGCTCTCTGGAAACACGCAGACACACACCAGCTCTTTTTCAAAACTGAAACTAAAAACTGCCAAAATGGCTGACCTAAAGCCCAGCTACACCCGCTCTCTGACATCACTGTTTTCTTAAAGGTACATTGCTTAAACATCCATGTCTTAAAGGTATTCTCACATGACACTGTGCTGTCAATGGTCAGATGCACACTGAAGGCAAAACGAGTTGGAGATGGTGCACAATATCTTCGAACAGGAAAGATGGAGGCGAAGGCCATTCCTGGAGAAGTGTTGCCAAGTTTTAAAAGTTAGCAGATGAAGAAGGCGAGACTGCATTGCTCCCAAAATATTGGGCAACGGTGATATAAGAGCAGCAAAAGGGGTAAGATTTCTTAATGTTACAGGAAAACAGATACCATCACCGACTCTGACTGGGTGCTAAAAAAAAGCCCACTGGAGAACTACTGGTAAAATCTTCCCTTACCCGAAAAGTGTGCATGTTGCAAGGAAGCACAAACAATGTTGCACTGAAAATTCACATATTACGTCTCAGGCAGTATATTGAAGACAATTGAACCATTTTTCACATGTGTGGAACCTAAATCCGAAGTCATTTCCCATGTCTGATTTGAATTCCATAACTGAAAACTACAAACATACCTGTGGTTCCCGAGTAACAGACCAGCAACACAGCTCCATGAGGACCTTCACACACTAACTGGCCCCTTTTCCAGAAGAGATTTGGTTCCATTGTCATGTGGTCCACCTTAAGTGAGGAGACAAAGGGTGGAAAAACCCCAGATGGGTGTTGTTAATGTGAGATACCACATCTTACATAGGACAATGTAAGGTGTTAGTAGAACAAGCAGTTAAAATTAGTTAAACAATTACTAGAATTTCACATGTATGACAAGTAATTTAGGTTACTTTTTAACAATCTGAATATGGAGGTACACGTCAACTATAGTTTTTGAATCATAACCTGCACAGGAATCAGTTTAATTCAAAGATTATAGATTGAACACAACATATCCACTAGATGTAACATACATACCAGTTATCAACTTGTCTGTAGTGCCCTAATTCAACAACTTCCCGTGTAACAGAACTGCTTGTAATTGTAGAGTTGAGAGGAGGGCAAACTAACACAAATTCAAATGTGGAGTTGAAGGCTACAAAGGTCAGGTTTTTGAGATGTTGAGGTGAGTGCAGAGCAGAGGAGGTTTGAGATCAAGATCTAATGGGGGCTACACCATGCTTCAAATACTTTACAATATCACATAAGTTTCAGTATGAATCAAATGTGGACTTATACTGAAATCCTGGTAGCATTGAACTATGCAAACTAGTTTGCAGCCTCACTAAAGTTGTGGTGTAAGTGCAGCACTAAAATATTCAGCTAGATTTTGAGCAAAAAAACCAACTTGTTCATTGAGCAAAATTGTCATTCCAGTAGGGAGTTTGTATCAGAATTTCAAATGTAGGTACGATTCAACCACCACATTGCACCCAGCGCTGATCTGGGCGTGCCGGGGTAATTAGTGGGAAAGGCCAAAATTGGATTTGTGCTGGATGCGTACTAGTTTGCAATTCACCCAACCCACTTCCAATGGCAAGTTCCGAAACACACCCAAAAAAATGCAAGCATATCATTAACTTTCATTTGCATTCATTTCAATCTTATTAGTGAGACGGAAGTCGACTGCCGCGGCTTCCCGGGAATTACCCGACTTGCTGTTTAAAACGGGAAGCTGAAGCTGGAGCAATGGCTGCTGAAGGGAGCTGAGGGGGCGAGTAGCCATTTCCATTTTCCACATGCAGCTCAAGGGCTGGAGGTCACGGATGCCTGAATGTTCGGGCATCCAATTACGTCACATCCAACCTGGACCAAGCCCATCAATTTGCCCGGGCTGCAGGATTCTCCACCATCGCCGGGATGCCCCAGGTCCAGGGGCAATAGATGGCACACATGTCATGTTGCATACACTGGGGCATCAGGGATTGCCCTTTGTTTACAGGAAGGGGTTTCACTCCTTGAATGCTCAGATTTTGTGCAACCACAGCCTCCGTATCATGCACTTGTGTGCCTGCTACCCAGGGAGCATGCATGACAGATACATCCCCGGCGCCTTCGAGGGCCACCACAGGATGACAGGTTAGTTCTTGGGGACAATGGGTACCCCATGACGTCCTAGCTGATGACACTGGTGCGGAGGCCTGAGACCGACGCGGACACCTGATATAATGAGGCCCATTTTGCCACCCATGCTGCCATTGAGCGGTGCATCGGACTGCTCAAAATGCGGTTCCCCATGCCTGGACCACTCTGAAGTACACCCCGCAGAGGGTTTCCCGCTTTGTGGTGGTCTGCTCTACCCTCCATAACTTGGCACAGCAACGGGGCAGTGTGCTGGAAGAGGAGGAGAAGGGACATGCGGCCTCGTCGAAGGCGGACCAGGAGGGGCTGGAAGATGAGGCCAGGGAGGAGTTGCATGAGGAGCCGGAGGCCGGAGGATAGGAGGCAGCAAGGGTCCCGCAAGCCGGAGGACCATGGAGGTCCTCATCTACACCAGATTCACATAGGACAAACCTCCCCCCCCTCCCCCCCCATTTGCCTCCTTCGCATCCAATCCCCCCCTCCCCCAATCCCTCCTCTCGCCCCAAATCTCCCCCCTCCCCATATCAGCAGCCCCCTTCCCGACCACCCTGTTCGACCCTCCAAGGGCTTATGTAACATCACCTGTCAGCGGGTCAATGTATAAGGCTGGAGAATGATGATAACTCAGGTGCTCTTCAGTTAATAACAAATTCTGACTCTTGTCTTTCGGCTGACAGCGCACTCACATATATCCTTTGAATGGGTTCTGCATCAGGGCATTGATCTTGGACCACAGTGACTGGCGGCGGGGGGGGGGGGGGGGGGGGGGGGGGGGGCGGAGCAGAGAGAAACAGGGTGCGGAAGTGCAAGCAGGCACACCGTGAAGATTAACGTGACAGAGGCTTCACATGTATCAGGTGTAACATGTTTTAATAGTGAACATTGGACATTTCCATTCCCCCTAGCTACAGATAGTGATTCCCCAGTGCCCACTCAGGTGCTCCTTAGACCTCTTGATCATTCATGGTTTCCTGCTACGGTTAGATGTGTCCCCCAGGGTATACATCAGAGGTGGAGACAGCCTGCTGCTTTCCAAGCCCTGTGGCCTTTGATTGCCGTTGGCGGATGCCCTCTGGAGGGCCTGGAACCAGACGGCCCCGGTCATCTTATCAGTCAATAGCAGTGGCACACCACCCTGTTCTACACGCTGCCCTTGAGATGCAGCGGAGTCAGGAGGCGGATTTTGGAGAACTGGCGACCGCCGTCACTTCCTTGGTTAAAGGCTTCGGGTTGGCCTACGGTGCTTTCTCCTCGATGACAATGCCCGTAGGGCCC
This sequence comes from Scyliorhinus torazame, assembly GCF_047496885.1. Lineage (NCBI taxonomy): Eukaryota > Metazoa > Chordata > Chondrichthyes > Carcharhiniformes > Scyliorhinidae > Scyliorhinus > Scyliorhinus torazame. The sequence goes on along the minus strand of NC_092720.1, from coordinate 108,268,608 downwards.
TGGGCAACTCCATGGGGTCGAGGGGCCATTAGCGTAAGCTCCAGAAGCCTCAGAGCCATCTGACTTTACCAGCCTTGGCGGCTACCCATTGCCTGCCCCAACGCTCTGGAGTGCCTCAGCAAAGTCCATCTGTGTCAGGGACACATCCCTCAGCAACTGGCCATGCTCTGGAGTGCCTCGGCAATATCCATCTGTGACTGGGGCACATCCCCTCAGCCACTGGGAGATGACGTTGAGACCCTCAGCTATGGTCATCACAGGACTGAACCGTGCCTTGGACACCACCACTCACGACATGGACATCATGCTCCAGGCTTTCCACTTTGGTCGCCACTCGAGCAGTGTTGACCTCGGTGCCACGCAGCTTCGGCAACATCATCTGCGACCAAAGCCTTTGGGACTCATCAATCGGCTATGCACTTGCTGGAATGTACCTGAATCCCCTCCTGAATGTCACTGTTCTGGCCTATCATCTGCATCACCTCTGGGAGAACCTTGTCCAGAGGCTCGGCATCTGACTGGGACCCAGCTGAGCCCCAAAATTCCGACTGCTGTCTTCCTTGGATGTGCTTGCCTCCACCTGATGTTCATCAGCAACTGTGTGGTGCTCACCAGATTGTGCCCCAAAAGCCTGTCCACTCATGTCACCTCCGAGGCCTGTGTCTCTGCGCTGTTGGAAGGTGGGGGTGATAGCTGTGGCATGTCATCGATGTTCTCGGAGCTCTTCTCTGAGGAGTTTTCTTGGGTGGCGGAGGAGGCAGAAATGACTCCGGATGATCCGGCCTCATCAGATGGAAATCCTGCGAGACAATGGTCATATGGTCAGTGAGAGGGAAGGATCATTTTGCCTTTCATGAACTACTCACTTGAGAGAGGACATCTGGGTGAAGTGATAGTGAATCCTCACCTCTGCGGCGCAGGCCAACTGTGTAGTTGGTGACTGCTCGCTACTTGGTCAACTCCACGATCTTCAGGGCCATATTCTGACAGTGGGTGAGGACCTGGAACTCTGGGACTCCGACCCTGTCTTGGTCCTTTCCCATTTATTATAGGCTTCTTCTCCTGCGGGCAAAGATAGGACATTGTAACCACATGCTTGATAGGTCAGAGAGGTCAATAGCAGTGGTATTTATGGACTCTCCACCTGGACATCAAAGAGTTGTGCTGGTGGGTGCCAGGGTGTTCTGAAGATTGGTGTGGGGAGGGTGTATGGTGTCAGCTAGTGATCTGTGGAGGGAGGAGTTTGGGAATTTGAGGGATGGCAGATGGAACTAATGCCAGGAGAGAGGTGGTAACTTACCCATGCAACTCGGTGGACATCATTGGTCTTCTTCTGAATTGGATGGCGGTCCTCCAGGTCATGTTGCCCACACTGACAGCATCTGCCACTGCCTCCGAGGCCCCATTGCCAACCCTGCTGCTGGGCCTCCAACTACCTTGATGTCAGGATATCCTGTCTTGTATCTATAGTGTCAAGAAGCCTGGCCAGGTTGGCATCACCAAAGCGAGGAGCAGGTCTACACACTACCATGCTTATGTGTTCTCTGGGAGTGAGTGGTGTGGGAGTGTTTAAAAGCAGCTCCCCCTCATTAGCGGTAAGGCGCTGAGGCGCAGGTCTGATGAATCAGATGGCGATTCAGGAGCAATAGCGAGACTCAAGTAGGGGCTCATTTTTGCCACTAAGCGCCGTTGAATACGAGCTGCAATCTTGCGAATGCGACCGTCGAGGAACATCCCGCCAAACGTGCCCAGAGGTTTTTCCATTGAATCACATCTGTAGTCACTTTGATCTTCCATCCACTTTAATGGAGAGACAATCATGAACAGTACATGCCTGAATTCCCAGTGAAAGTAAGGTTACCCTTCTGATCTTATTGTTGTGTAATGCGTGAATGAACATTTATTTCACTGATTTGAAGACTTTGGCCTTCATGATCCTACCTAGAGATACATTGGGGCCACTGCTGTTTGTCATTTTTATAAATGATCTGGAGGAGGGCGTGGAAGGATGGATGAGTAAATTTGCAGATGACACGAAAGTCGGTGGAGTTGTGGACAGTGCGGAAGGATGTTACAAGTTACAGAAGGAAATAGATAAGCTGCAGAGCTGGACTGAGAGGTGGCAAATGGAGTTTAATGCAGAAAAGTGTGAGGTGATTCATTTTGGAAGGAATAACAGGAAGACAGAGTACTGGGCTAATGGTAAGATTCTTGGTAGTGTGGATGTGCAGAGAGATCTCGATGTCCATGTGCATAGATCCCTGAAAGTTGCCACCCAGGTTGAGAGGGTTGTTAAGAAGGCGTACGGTGTGTTAGCTTTTATTAGTAGAGGGATTGAGTTTCGGAGCCATGAGGTCATGTTGCAGCTGTACAAAACTCTGGTGCGGCTGCATTTGGAGTATTGCGTGCAATTCTGGTCGCCGCATTATAGAAAGGATGTGGAAGCATTGGAAAGGGTGCAGAGGAGATTTACCAGGATGTTGCCTGTATTGGAGGGAAGATCTTATGAGGGAAGGCTGAGGGACTTGAGGCTGTTTTCGTTAGAGAGAAGAAGGTTAAGAGGTGACTTAATTGAGGCATACAAGATGATCAGAGGATTGGATTGGGTGGACAGTGAGAGCCTTTTTCCTCGGATGGCGATGTCTAGCACGAGGGGACATACCTGTAAATTGAGGGGAGATAGATATAAGACAGATGTCAGAGGTAGGTTCTTTACTCAGAGAGTAGTAAGGGCGTGGAATGCCCTGCCTGCAACAGTAGTGGACTCGCCAACACTAAGGGCATTCAAATGGTCATTGGATAGACATATGGACGATAAGGGAATAGTGTCGATGGGCTTTAGAGTGGTTTCACAGGTCGGCGCAACATCGAGGGCCGGAGGGCCTGTACTGCGCTGTAATGTTCTATGTTCTATTCCATGCATGGATCACTTTTTTGTGAAGGTTAATTTTGTGAGGGCCATAAAAATCCAGCATGAGCCTGTAGAGTCAAACAGAAAGTAACATTATTTACAACAATATGTACACAGTACCAGCAGTTCACTGCTGGTTCCCTCTCATAGAATCATAGAATTTACAGTGCAGAAGGAGGCTATTCGGCCCATCGAGTCTGCACCGGCCCTTGGAAAGAGCACCCTACCTAAGCCCACACCCCCACTCTAACCCCATAAGTCAGTAACACCACCTAAACTTTTTGGACACTAAGTGCAATTGATCATGGCCAATCCACCTAACCTGCACATCTTTGGACTGTGGGAGGAAACCAGAGCACCCGGAGGAAACCCACGCAAACACGGGGAGAACGTGCAGACTCCGCACAGACAGTGACCCAAGCCGGGAATTGAACCTGGGACCCTGGAGCTGTGAAGCAACTGTGCTAACCACTATGCTTTCGTGGTGCCCCCCCCCCCCCCCCCCCAGGAACAAACTTGCCTGGGATGTTTAAACTTCCGCTCAGCTGATTTGCGCCGCCCAGTGTCAGGGACTTGGGCTAGATATGCTTGACTTGCTTGGATGTTTAACCTGGAAATGTGATGTTGTGTAATCTCTGGTATAACTCAGTGATTATTCAGTGTAACTGATTCTGAGAATCACAACCAACCCTCTCATTAGGACCCTGCAACCCAACCAAATTGTCTCCTACGACTACTTCTCCCAACCCAACCCACCCCAACAACCTCTCTGACCTGACCTGACTCCTCCCAAACCCGACTATTCCCCCGACCCAATCCAATACCCTCTGACATTACTACCCTCCCCAACATGACTACCCATGACCCAACCTGACTACTCCCCGACCAAACCTGACGACCCAACCCGACATAACAACCCTCCCATCCGACCCAATTACTTTCCTGATCTGACTACCTACTCTCACCACTCACCCACTCACTGAACTACTGATCCATTCACCCACTCACTCACCCAACTACACACCCACACACTCACTCACTCCTTCACCTACTTACTATTCAAAAAAACCAACTGAAATACTTCAGACCTTTAAAAATTTACTTGAATACAGCAGCTGATGCCATAAAAGGGACATGTTCTCTCTCCACCGATTTTCTCCTGCACTCGCCGGTCTTGCACAGGGATGGCTGAGTTGACCTATCCCTGCTGCAGCTGGGATCGGAGGTCAGGCTGAAATAACACAATTTGGTGGTGGGGAGTTATGGGGGTGGGGCGGGTGGTGGGTAGGTGGTGGGGGGAATGGGGGCATGGGGGTGGGGGGTTGGGGGGGGGTCAGAAAAATTAATGGTCAGTGATAATGCATCCAGAATTACTGGGATAATTAGAGATCGAAAATGTCATTGTGCAAAGAAAATTCGTAAGAAAATCATTGAGAATACACAGTAAAAATGTGTGTTGATTAGTGAACTATTCGCAGAAGGAAAAATTTGCAATATCTTCAGAAAGACGTTCTTGGGAATCACTTTTTTATTGATAGCAAGAAAAGACATGGGGCGGGAATCACCGTCGGCCAACGCCAAAATCGGGAAACGCAATTGAGCGGAGAATAGCCTCTGACGCAAACATTGCGGTGGGTGCTGGTTTGACGTCAAATCGGGATACACCGGCACCCCGAAAATGGCATAAATGTGTCGGTCGCCATGTGGTGTTTAAGCACCATTGGCATATCATTAGCGGGCCTGACCTTCTATTCTCCGGAGCCTCCGCGGGTCAGCGCCGCCGATGGGCCGAGTTCCCGATGGCATGGGGATCACTTGCGGTCTCAGCCGTCGGTAACCCGGCATGGCGGCCGCGGATTGTGTCCAGTACCGCCACAGTTGGCCAGAGACTGTGATGCTGGCTGGGGAAGCTTTCGCAAGGGCTTGGGGACTGATGGGGGGTGGCCAGGAGGACAGTATTTGGCAGGTCGGGTCCGCGCACAGCCGGCACCATGTTTTAAAGCGCGACCGCTGCAAGTCACCGCCGTGCGCGGCCACAGACCCGGCCATTCTCCAGCCGTTTGTGTCGTGGCAGCCGGGAGTTTCACTCGGCGCAGCTGCTAGCCCCTCACTGGTCGCAGGATCGGTGAGGGTTCAGCGCCGATTCTTCCGTCGTAAAATGCCACAGTTCCTCTGCTGGCGTCAACACTTAGCCTCCGAAACAGTGAATTCAGCCCATGGGCTCGTGTCAAGAGAAGTATGTAATTTAAGTGAGACAGAGAGATATAATTCAAGAGGATTTAGATTAACTCATGCACTCACAAAATAAGTATAAAGAAGATTAGATTTATCTTGTCAAAAGCAGTGTCCCTTTCTGCAATGCAATTTTACCTTACTGGAATTATGCATTTGGAAGGTCATAAGTTGTGCAGATATTTATCAGTGGCAGTGGGCAGAGATTCAGGCTACAGTTTTGCCACAGAGGCAGGAAACAGGAACTAGGGTGTTTTGGGGTCAAAAGTCCACCTCTGGTGGTAAACCGATTAATGTTCACGTTTTAAAGCCGGTGAGCCTTTACTTTATTTAGATATGGGTTTTCTGTCCACTACAGTCAGAGTGGGTGGGATATATGTGGGTGGGCCAGCACTGTTCAGCATTATCTCCCTCTACCTCCATGTCTCTTTCTCACGTGCCCCTTCTCCTACCTCAATGAGATCTAACCTTGCAGGGCCTGACTCTCCTCAAGGTCCACATCTCTCTTTCGGCCCATGTTATGGACAGCGCAGCAGACAACAACAATAGCAGAGACTCTTGCAGGAGTGTATTGAATTCACCACACGTCCAGCTATGACACCAAAATCACATCGACAGAAACCCAATGGCCTACTTAATGGGGTTTGTTCTGTAAGCAAAAGACATTGGTTGGGTTGTCTCTGTGCCTCTGTCTGGGACTCCTGTAGCGGGTCCAATGCCTTCAAGTGATTTTCCTTGTCCCTGAGGATCCATCCAGGCATCTTGGGGATTGGACTGAAGATCTGAGGCAACCAGGAGTGGAGGAAGATGAAGGAGTTCTGACAGCTGCCTGGAAAGTGAGTGCACACCTGGAAGATGAACCTCTTGTGGTTACAGACCAGTTGAACTTTGAGGGAGAGGATGCCTGTCTTGTTGATGAATCTCGCTGGCTTATTACTGTGTGCTTTATCGGCCAGACGGGTGCAGTCAATAGTTCCCTGTACATTAGGGGATGTGGTGACGGAGGCAGAATACAATCTGTACCCGTGAGGCAATATGTGTCATTGAATGAATGTCCTATCCACCTCTGGCAAAAGGGACATTACTGACCAGCAAAATGCAATGGTGTACAGTCATGAGCAAGATCCTACCAAGGTCCACAGCTGTCAGTGGTAGAGCCAGAAGCAACTAACTTCAAGGCCGGAGTGACTTTGACAGTCACTGACAGGGCATGGTGGCCAGTGCTGTGAGGTGCAAAGGCTTTGGTGTCGAGGGCACGGATATCTGTCATGATCACCCTGGAGAAGTACAGTCTCCTGTGGCACTCAGCCGTCTCCAGGTAACTCTGTCTTTGGTGGTTGATCCTGTTTTGAGGATTTGACCTCTGTTGCCTTCCTGCCCTATTTTGCTCCCCTGTTCCACCCTGATGCTCAGAATTCTGCCCTTTCTGCGCAGAAGGTGTTGTTCCGTATTGCCATGGAGTCGCAAATCAGTCAGATGTGCCCCTGTTGCCAGCTGGAGCCTTCCTTCTGAACAGATAGCCATGCCCCTGGTTCTTCTGTCCTGGGATGATGGACCATGTGCCCAAACCCACTTGCCACTGTCACCTGTACAGCGCCAAGGGTACGGTCTCGTTAAGTGCCTAGTTCTCTCTTTGCACATCTTACCCTCTTTAGGGGTTGTAATGATGCCTTGGGGATTCCATGACTGGCACATTTGTACCCACCTCTTCTCAGCTGTTCAGAAACTGGCAGCTTCTGAAACCTGTATGCTCCTTTACATATTCTACTCACCTCCTTGGGCAAGCCCTGATCAAGCTTTTTAATTAGCTTCAATGGGGAGGAGAGTGGGTTTCTTGTCCCATCCTCTCCCGACCATGGTGATTATTGCAGGCACCTACCAATCAGAGGGTCATAGCTTTGAAGCCTCAGCAGTGCCAAGAAAAGGGGGGGCGTCTCTTCTAAGGCAGGCAGGAGATCTTGGGAGTGCCTCAAATGGAGATGCACTGTTTTTGCTAAGTAACTGCTGCTCAATATCACAGTTGACAACACTTCCATCACTTTGTTATTGATTGAGAGTAGAGTATCAGGCTGTAATTGGCCATGTCCGACTTGTCTTGGTTTTTAGGGATAAGACATACCTGGATAACTTTCATCTTTGAGCTAATATTTGCCTGCAGAGTACCTTCTACCCTAGGATCTGATTTCCTGAGACATTGGGCTGAATTTACAAGGCACTAGATTTCCTGCCCCTTCTCCAAGTCGAGGAGGGGGGAGCCCACCAAGGAGAACACTGGCTGCCCTGCAGCCATTGGCCATTAATAGACTGGAGGCCATCAATGACAGGAAGTCCCACCTCAGCAATGTGCTAGTCAATCACAAGCCGGCAGATCTTCAGCACTTTGGATCAGAGGTGCATGGTGTTGGATTGGGATTTGGGTAATTGTTTTGGGTTCTTGCAGGGTGCCAAACTGGTAGGCCCAAGAAAAGTGGTTGAGGATGATGGGTGGATGCAAGATTGGGGTTTGGGAATGCATGGGTGGGGGACAACCTTGGGGGGTTGGTAAAACATTGGGAGTACCCTTGAATGGACCCAGGGGGGTCCATATCCCTGCCCACGAGGTTGTTGCTTGGCATTGGCCTCTCCCACTGCAGTTTAAATCCCAGTAGCTAGGGGATGAGGTCCTTAAATAGGCAATAATTGTCCTCTGGCAGGCAGGCCACCTGATGCCAGCCCCCACTGCTGGTAGAATTGTGGTAGGACAGACCACTTCTGGATTTAACAAGTCCCAAATTTCAAACTCATCGGAGGGGTAGCATAACCCCTAGCCCCGTGTTTCTCTCAGTCTTCCATTGCAGAACAATGTAACTTGAGGTTGGATTCACAGGACACTGGCAAAGTGAAATATAAAATGGTAGCACAGTGGTTAGCACTGTTGCTTCACAGCTGTACTTCCGAAGACAACCTCTAGTTCTCAGCCAACTTTGTATCCATGCTTCCACTGTCCATTTTATTTCATGAGCTTCAATTTTGTGATAAGCCTGTTATGTGGCACTTAATCAAATATCATTTGGAGATCCATATAGACCACATCCTGATTAACTGTCTCTGTGACCTTACCAAACAGTCATAAGTTTGGTTAAACGTGATTTGTCCTTAACAAATCTACGCATGATCGAGTGACTGTTTATGTTGTCTCAGACTATCATTCCTAAAAGCACTTGGTCGCAGTAGGAAGTTCTCGCTCTCCAGCACTGCAATCTTCTCTTTAAACAGAACCGATACCCCTCCTCGATTTTTTCCACCCTATATTTACTGAACATCTTGTATCCAGGATTATTTGATACCCAGTCCTGCCTTTTTTGAAGTCCAGTCTCTGTTATTGCCACACCATCATATTCCCAAGTGCGCCTTTGTGCCAGCAGCTCACCAATCCTATTTACCGCACTCCTTGCATATACATGCACGTGAGAATGAATTTGATCTTGCTGTAGTCCCTCTTAGTCTGTCCTCATGTGATACCTTATTATTTCTTACTTTAGTGCTTGTTACCTCTCAAGGTTCATTGTGCACCTTGTTTCTCCTTTCTGATGCTACATCCTGCTTTCCAACCATTTGCCAAATTTGTTTTTATACCCTCTCCCACAGCACAAATAAACTGTCTGACAAGGAAACTGTGCCAGCCCAGCTCATTCTGCCTGTACAGCTTGCACTTCCCCAGAACCAGTATCAATATTTTGGGAATCTAAAACTCTATCTCCTGCTCCATCTCTCCAGCCATACATTCAGCCGCACAGATTTTCCCATTTTTATACTAACTACGGCTGTGTAATCTGGGAGTAAACTGGAAATTCCAAACCTCAATGTCCTATTTTTTAGCCTCTTTTCTATCTCCATAAAATATGCCTGAAGAACCTTGCCCCTCTTTCTACATCTGTTGTTGGCTCCGATATGGGCTATGATCTCTGGCTGTTCGCCTTCCCCCCCACCTCTGGGTGTTCTGCAGCCGCTCAGTGACATCCAAGACCTTGACAGCTGGAATGCCATCTTGGATTCTTGTCTGTGGTGCAGAAACACCTTTCTGTTCCCCTAATGGGAACGCTATCAGTGTTGCCTTCCCAAACTTCCTCCTCTCCCTCCCTCCTTCCTCACCACCATCCGTGCTATTGTTGACTTGGCTCCGGCTGCACTCCCCAGAGGAACCATCATCTCCACCAGTTTCCAGAACTGATACCGGTTCAAGAGTGAGACACACCCAAGGGACTCCTGCACCACTTGCCTGGTCTCAGTTGGCTACTTGGCGATCAACGATTCCGTCTCTGCCACTGGCCATGTAGCTGTCAGCCTTATGAATGCACCGCAGGGACTCTAGCTGCTGCTCAAGCTCAGAACACCCAGAGCTCGAGCTTTCTCCAGCTGATGTCACTTCCTGCAAATGTGGTTGCCCAGGACTTGAAAATAGACCTAAACTAGAAGTGCTTTATGCGTGCAATGGAAAATGCTGCTCTTCATATCGCTAATATCCCTATGTTTACAAAAAGAAAGAAAGCCTTGGATTTATGTAGCATTCTTCATGATTACCAGACATCTGAAAGCACAACAAAGCACTTTTTGAAGAGTGGTCACTGTTTTAATGCAGGAATTCGACGGCCAAGATGCATAAAGCAAAGTCAGTCAAACAGTAATTGTGATAATGACCAGAAAATCTGTTTTTGTTTTAAAAAAAATATTTTTATTGAAATATTGCAGTTTTTACATAGTTTACAGAATGAGATCATCGTGTTTTTACATATAAATAGTTCCCTTCCCTCCTGTTGGTTAGCCCCACCCTCCCTCTTCCTCCCCTCCCCTGTTTAGGTTTTCCCTTGGTGTCTTACTTTATATACATTTTGGTAGGGTTGCACTTGTTTTCTTGTGCCGACCCTGGCAGGGCCCTCGGTCATGTAAGTGGTTATAGAACATAGAACATAGAACATAGAACGATACAGCGCAGTACAGGCCCTTCGGCCCACGATGTTGCACCAAAACAAAAGCCATCTAACCTACACTATGCCCTTATCATCCATATGTTTATCCAATAAACTTTTAAATGCCCTCAATGTTGGCGAGTTCACTACTGTTGCAGGTAAGGCATTCCACGGCCTCATGTTATGTTTGTTTGCTGGTTAGAATGGACTTTTCTACCCAGGGGTAGGGGTTGGTACTGGGTGGTTCGGCCTTGGCCAACCCCCATTCTGACCTGGGACCCTTCGCCCCTGTCGCAGGGCCCTGCTTTTGTGGCCTTGTTCTTGCCCCCCCCCCCCCCCATTGTCTATTCCGGCTGTTCATATCCTCCGCCCCCCCCCCTCCTTTCCTTCCTCTTCCTGTTCTTTGATGCCTTAGTGTCCCCCCCCCCCCCCCCCACCCCTTGCTCTATTGGCTGCTGGCTTCAAACAGCTCTTGGAGCAAGTTGGTGAATGGCTTCCATGTCTTATGGAAACCCTCTTCCAACCCTCAAATGGTGAATTTGATTTTCTTTAGCTGGAGAAATTCCGACAGGTTGGCCAGCCAGTCTGCAGCTTTGGGTGGTGCTGCTGATCGCCAGCCGAGCAGGATTCATCAGCGGGCGATTAGGGAGATAAAGGCAAGGGCGTCGGCTCTCTCTTCCCACAAATAGTTCTGGCTGGTCTGATACCCCGAAGGTTGCCACTTTCGGGCTTGGCTCCACCCTCACCCCCACAACCTTGGACATTGCTTCAAAGAAGGCTACCAGAACCCAACCAGTCTGGGGCATGCCCAGAACATGTGGGTGTAGTTGGTTGGGCCTCGCTGGCACCATTCACATTTGTCCTCCACCTTTGAGCAGAACCTGCTCATTCGGGTTCTGGTTCGTTGTTATGTGTGCAACATTTTCAGCTGCATGAGGCTTAGCCTTGCGCACGTGGAAGTGGAGTTGGCCCTGATCAGCGCTTCGCTCCAGAGTCTCCACCCTATTTCAATCCCTAGCTCTTCCTTCCATTTTTCCCATGTCTTGTCCAGTGGGGAGCGGGCACCTTCTAGTAGTCGTCCGTACAGGTCCCTGCAGTTTCCCCCTCCTAGATTTACCACGTCCAATAGTTCCTCTAATATTGAATGTCTCGGGGTCTGTGGGTATGATGTCATCTCCTTGCGGAGGAGGTTCTTCACCTGTAGGTGTCGCAGTTCATTCCCGCTGGGTAGTTGTAGTTTTTCTGTTAGTTCCTCTAACGTTGCTAGTCTGTCCTCCGGATAAAAGTCCCTAGCAGTCAGCCTTCCCCCCCCCCCCCCCCCCCGTCCTGTGTCCACCTCTTAAAGGTGGTGTCCAACATGGCTGGCGCGAACCTGTGATTGCTGTAAATGGTGGCCATAGTGGACATTTTGGTGAGACTGAAGTGCTGTCTTATTTGCTTCCAGGTTTGCAGTGTGGCTACCACCACTGGTCTTGTTGAGTGCTTGGCTGGGGGGATGGGAGTGCTGCCGTGGCTAGGGCTCGGAGGGTTGTCCCTGTACAGGAGATCTCCTCCATCCTCACCCAGTCCGTTTCCGGTTCTTTCACCCATCCCTGAACTCTTTCTGCTTTGGCTGCTCAGTTATAGTATTGTAGGTTTGGGAGGGCCAGGCCCCCCCCCCCCCCCCCCACCCCATGTTCCTTTTAAATCTGTGTTTTTGTGATGTTGATTAAGATATAGGCCAGGACACTTAGGATAAGTCCTCTGCTTTTCTTCAAAACTGCGCCATGGGATCTGTTACGCCCAGGCAAGGGCAGAGAGGGCCTGGGGTTAATGTAACATTCGAAATTCATCATTTCTGACAATGCAGCACTCCTCAAATAAAGACAGAAAGAAATGCATATGTAGCTCGGCAACCAGACAATCGTTTCATACAATGCTTCACATTGTATCGATGAAAAGATGTGTCTGAAATTTTTCATCTAGGACTCATTAGGACAAACCCAAGAATGCCTAATTTCAAATGATCACAACAAACAATCACAGAAATCATGGGTGTGGTACAGTGACACAGTGGCTAGCACTGTTGCCTCATAGCACCAGAGACCCGGGTTCCATTCCGACCTCGAATGATTGTATGGAGTTTGCACAATCTTCCCATGTCTGCTTGTGTTTTCTCTGGGTGCTCCGGTTTGCTCCCACAATCCAAAGATGTGCAGGTTAAGTGGATAAGGTAGGGTGCTCCTCAGAGGGCCGGTACAAACTTGATGGACTGAATGACCTCCTTCTGCACTGTAGGGATTTCTATGAAAAAATTCTAATATATGTGACAGGAGGAAAGAGTGCTAATTCGTTGGCTAGATGACTCTGATTGGTCAAGACATTTATATGGAGAAAGCAGTGGGGAATTACAGGTTCCCAAAGTTTCTGGAAAATTTAGAAAAGGTGCATGCTGAGCATATTCCTTTTGTTTGCGGAGAACGGGTCCCCACCTATGAATGCATGTCGCTTCTTGCAATATAGGGACCAGGCTAGGCTGCTGCCTTATGGCTGTGGACTGCAAAGCAGCTTATACAGTATCACGACAGTCTGTAAATCTGTTCTCTAACAGGTTACTGCAATTGCTGAGACATCAACATTGAGGGAGAGGGAAAACTATCATGGAGCATGAACCTACAGTCTGCTTTTGGGCTAACAGCATTCATCCTCCCATCCTTGCGACTCTGCCTGTCTCCTTTCTGGTTCCTGTCAGCCAGCCCAGATTGCTGTTGTTAATGTTGAGATACTGCAGCTTCAAGCTGGGCCTTCTTCTGCCAGAGCTTCTCGAAGCCATACTGTCAGGCCACCTGCTGTCTCTCCCAGGGAAATTCAGTAGTCTTCCACCCGCCATGTTTCAGCCACTGGGGTATCACTGTATAGGAGCACTAAGACAGGCAAATGCACATGGAAGACAGGCAGTAAGTCAAGGGTGCTTTGTTAAACTTTTGTATGCAGTATAGCAGGAAGTCCATGATAAATATTGTTTGCAATGTTTATTTGGTGGTGGTTTTATTTTTGCATTGTGGCCAATTGATGGTTATTGATGGGCATGATAAGATTTGAAATTGGTGAATGGAGGCCTCTGTTGGATAAGTTCTTTACAAACAACTCCAACAGAAAGTAGCAATCTAGGTTGCCTCCTCCCTGTCCCTTCCTCCTTCTACTCATCCCATGTTCCTGCTCCTCAGCAGCTCACTGTACAGTTGGTGGCAAGGGCTGTGCCTTCATTATGACAGGACTTTTCAGAATGCAGCAGACCACATTGAGGCTTGGCTCCCACTCTGCTGAATACTGTATGTCTCCTCCAGGATGTTCCAGGCAGTGGAAGCATTATTTCAGCACGTCGGTGATCTGCTCCATCATTGCTCATGTGGCAGTGTGGCATTCATTATATGCTTGTTGCACATGCCTGCATGGGTGATACACTGGCATCATCAGACATGTGGGGCTGGATTCTCCGCCCCGCTGCGCCACATTTCTGTTTCAGCACGCCGGCGGTCAGGAACTGGTCCTGGTTACCTTGTAGGCCTGGTGGCTCAAATTCAGCTGGCATACCAGAATGAAAGCATTAAGATTGCTGCTGGGACATTGGGCATTGACCTGTATGATTCTCAGTGTATGGTTACACAGCAGCTGGATGTTGAGGAAGTGGAATCATTTTCAGTTGCATTATAAAGCAGATTTGACATATCGCACCCATAAAACAATGTGCATGCTGTCTATGGCACCCTGTTATATGGAGAAGTCTGCAAAACTTGTGAAGCCTTGTGCTCACTCTACCTAATTGTAACTAGCAAGAAAGAATGAAATGTAGTTAGCTGTCATTGAACCGAGAGCATCAGTATCCTGTATGCAATAGTGAGCAGCAAATTGTGAGATGGTGCAAAGATCTCCAGCTCCAGTCCAGAAGAAGCCAGATGCATAAATGTTCATTGCCACAGCTACCTTCACAGCCGCTGTCAATACAGTCCATACCCTGCTCTGAAGTTGCAGCTGTGGCTGCAGGATGTGGCAGATATTGGTGACGACGTCTTTACCTACTTATACAGACCTCTCATACTTTGTACCTTATTGAGATTCACATAGAAGAATTGCTCCCTGAGCATGTAGATAGGTCTGCCTGAGAGTCTTTTCATAGAATTTACAGTGCAGAAGGAGGCCATTCGGCCCATCGAGTCTGCACCGGCTCTTGGAAAGAGCACCCTACCCAAGGTCAACACCTCCACCCTATCCCCATAACCCAGTAACCCCACCCAACACTAAGGGCAATTTTGGACACTAAGGGCAATTTATCATGGGCAATCCACCTAACCTGCACATCTTTGGACTGTGGGAGGAAACTGGAGCACCCGGAGGAAACCCACACACACACGGGGAGGATGTGCAGACTCCGCACAGCCAGTGACCCAAGCCGGAATCGAACCTGGGGCGCTGGAGCTGTGAAGCAATTGTGCTATCCACAATGCTACCGTGCTGTCCTCCCTGTCTTCCTACCTTTTCCAACTGCTGGTCCTGCTCGGTGTGGCCTCTGTTCATTCTCCAATTGATGCCATGTCCATTTGTCTGGAAGCAACACGTTTGTGCAGGAACCTTGAAGTTAGCAAAACCCTTCAATACCTGGCACATCATTCCCTTCAGACTTTTGCAAGTTGGAACCACTTCAACCCGTGCCAAACCCCTGTAGAATCGTAGCAACAGCCAGAAAGAAATCACCCAGAAAGTAACCTGTAAGCAGTCAATAGAATCATAGAATGGTTGCAGCAGAGAAGGAGACCATTCGGCCTGTCATCTCTGTGGTTGCTCTCTGCAGGAGCAACTCACCTCTTGCCATTCCCCTGTTTTTTCCTGAATCTCTGTGATTTTTTAATCTCTTCAGATAATGATCCTTCGCCAATAGGAACAGTTTCTCTTTAGCTACTTTGTCCAAATCCCCTCATGGTTTTGAACACCTTCATACCTTTAAATAGTATTAGCTGGGTATCGTTCCTGCTACGGAATGCATGTTCATCTGTGCAAGTTTGAGGAAGTGGAGCTCTGAGTTCCAGCATGGCATCACGGCGTCAAGTCAGCAAGGCACGTTGATTCCTGTCATGATCTCCCAGCTCTATTTCGGGTCACATTAACTGCGCACACTTTAACACCTGCCACCAATCTGGCATATAGCGCTGCACCTGTGCTCGCATGCTAATAAACTTTCTTTTGGAGCTTCAGGGACTGTCGGCATACCCAAAAAAGTGGGAGTTAATGAGCCCAATTTCTCACATGGGAACCGTATATCTTTTGTCTTTGTGACCGATGGGAATGGTGTCTCTGAGAAATCAAATCCCCACAAGGTAGCTAGATCTTGTCGAAAATATAATGGCTTTGCACGGCCTCAGGACATGGCAACGTGCTTTACAACTGATGCGATACTATGGAAGTGGAAATGGGATCACTTGTCGAGTAGACAAATACAGCAAACCAGCATAAATGCTGATCCACACAGGCCAGGTGACAGACATTCACCAACAAGCCATTTCCTGTGTTATCTGAGCTGCCACCTCCCTGGTTCAAATTTCTCAATATAATAATCAGTAAAGTGTCGAGAAAAGTAACACATTGAGAATACATAAATGTGAAGTTCCGTTCACTCCTGCACTTCTCTCCTGTTTATTGCAATCTACCAATATGGGGCACCATGTCTGCAGGAGTTAAAAAGGTGCAAAGTGGTTTCACACTTTACTTTGAAGAACTATCTTTGTATCTCCCCATGATTCCATTTTATATTTCATTTAGACTCTTTTACCTAAAAGAATTTCAGACACAAACCAACATTTTTAAAAAAGAAAGCAATCATTTATTATGAATACACTCTAAAAATAGCATCAGAATTTGAACAACATTTAGGATTTATGCATGAATTAAAATTGTCATTACAACAACACAAGAACACCTCCTGTATTACCAAGATGTGTAACTTTTAAAGAAATCAAATGTCTTCCTTAAACTATCTCTATAACAACAGTTAACCACATGCTTGGCTCAAGCTCGCTGAAAAGATTGCCACCAGTTGCACAGATATCCTTTGTCATGCCCACTACAGGGTTATTATGTTCTAAACTTTCAGCTAAAACCTTTAAAAATTGGATACAAGCACCCAGTTAAGATGGCTGCCGCAAACCATGTAGCTTTTTGGAATTCGGACTGCAGACAGTATCAAGTCTCCAGCGGACACCGAATTAAATATGGGCATAGGTGAGGGGACCACACAGCCATCTGTGAAATGAATATATCTCTTTGTTTAAGGACGGACCAACATCTAAAGACCATGGAATTTCCAGCTGACTGAGTGTCCGCTGGATAAAAGGGAAGATCAAAACTTAATGGCCACTATCATCTTCACATCCTATCACAATGACTTCCCCCATCCAAACTAGACTGGGTGGGCCTCAGAAGTGTTAACCTAGGAGTCATGTGACAAAACTGGCCCCAGGGACTGCACCTTTATTACCTTAGGACCCAGAAGATCCATCAGAACCGTCATCAAGCAGCCAAAGTACTTAACCCGCTCCAGTTTCAAAGCTCACTTGAGAACCAATCTCCTAAATATTCAATTGCAAGAATCCTCACAATGTCCTGTGAACCCTAGGCTATACAACACTCACTTCAACTTTAAATCATTCAGTCCATTTAAGAAACCACAGGCCTGCCAAAAAGGAGACCGGAAATCATAAACCAGAGACTGAATTAACTGTAATCTGTAAAAGTGCACTATCTTTATTTGAATCCAATTTATGTGTTCATATATGTGTTAAAACTGACTGGGTGATGTGTTAATTCAGGCTAGGAATAAGTATCCTTTATTTGTAGCCTCCCAAATGCTTGCTGCTAAATTATTTAATTGGAATGCACATTCCAAGGTAATAAAATGCAGAATTATTTTCACACAAAGCATACTGATTACTGGAAGCAAGAGAACATATACATTCTGTCCGTAACACCTTACTTTTCTTTGTAGCCAAGATATCTACATCACAGACAATCTGTTAGCCTGCACTGAGGCATGATGCTTTAAGTCAGAGAGCAGTCAGGATGCAACCAGATGAGTTGACACTGAAAAGCGAGGTTGGAACAGTTCTGGGAGAGCTGTGTCTTTTTCCACTCTCATCTGTCAATTTTAAAAACTCTTATTAACAGAACAACACCCATTTTCTTTCCCAACATCAGGTTGGTCTATAAACACAATCCACAACTTTAAAAAAATGTTACCATTTCACAGAATGTGGGTGTTATTGACTAGGTTGGCAGGGGGAGGAAATGCCTGAATGATATTGTCACTGGAGTAGTTCTGCAGGGGTAATGGAGTAGACCCAGGGTAATGCTCCGGAGATTCAGTTCAAATCTCACCACGGCAGATAAAAATATGGATGATGGCCATGAAACCATTGTCGATTGTGGTAAAACCACATCTGTACTTTAGGGAAGGAACTCTGCTGTCATTACCTGATCTGACTTACATGTGACTCCAGATTCACAGCAATGTGGCAGACTCTTAGTTCAAGGACAATTGGGGATTGGAAAAATGTCCACATCTCGGCCAAATCAGGTGAGGTTCCCTTCCCTAAAGGACAGATGTGATTTTATATGTCAAGGCATCTGATGAAGAGTCATCCAGAGTCGAAACGTTAGCTCCACAGATGCTGTCTGAGATTGTCCAGCATTTTCTGTTTTTGTTCCAGCATCTGCTTTTATTTATATTGTTAGCCCACTTCAGTTTGAGGTCAAAGGTAAAACCCAGGATGTTGATAGTGGGGGATTCAGCAATGCTTATGCCATTGAATGTAAAGAGGTGATGCTTAGGTTTTCTCCTGTTGGAAATGGTCATAGGCTGGCACTTGTGTGATGTGAATGTTACCTGCTACTTATCAGCCCAAGCCTGGATATTGTCCAGGTCTTGCAGCATATGAACACGGACTGCTTCAATATTGGAGCCGTCACAAAAGCAGCTGAACATTGTAAAATCATCAACGAACATCCCCACTTCTGACCTAATGATGGAGGGAAGGTGATTAATAAAGCAGCTGAAGATTATTGGACCTAAGACACTATCCCGAGGAAGTTCTGCAGTGATGTTCTGGAACTGAAATGATTGACGTCTAACAACCACAATATCTTCTTTTGAGCCAGGTATGATTCCAACTAGTGGAGAGTTTCCCCCCTTATTCCCATTGACTCCAGTTTTGCCAGGCCTCCTTAATGCCATACTCGGTCAAATGATGCCTTGATGTCAAGGGCAGTCACTCTCAGCACATCCCTTTTGAGCATGGTTGAACCAAGCCTGTAAAGAGGTAAGGAGCTGGGTGGCACTGCTTGAAGTCAAACTGAACGTCAGTGAGCAGCTTATTGCTGAGTAAGTGCCGAATGATAGCGCTGTTGATGACTCCTTTGATCACTTTACAGATGATCGAAAGTGGACTTATGGGGCAGTAATTGGACGGGTTGGATTTAGCCTGCTTTTTGTGGACAGGGCATCCCTTGGTAATTATCGACATTTCCATGTAGATGCCAGATGCTGGAACAGCTTGGCCTAGGGCGCGGCAAGTTCTGGAGTACAAGTCTTCAATACAATTGCCGAAATATTGTCGGGACCCATAGCCTTTGCAGTATCCAGTATCTTCAGTCGTTCCTTATTATCTATCATGTGAAGTGAATCAAATTGACTGAGGACTAGTTCCTGTGATGCTGGGGACCTATGGAGGAGGCAGAGGTGTACCATCCATTCGGCACTTCAGTCTAAAGATGGTTGCAACTGCTTCAACCTTGTTTTTTGAACAGATGTGCTGGTCTCCCCCATCATTGAGGATGGGAATATGTGTGGAAAGTCCTCCTCGTGTGAGTTGTTTAATTGTCTAACACATCTGGACTCGGCAGTACTTCAGAGTTTAGATCTGATCTGTTGGTTGTGGGATCACTTAGCTCTGTCTTATCGCATGCTGCTTCAGCTGTATTGCAGCTTCATCAGGTTGCTAGGTGCCTGGTGCTACTCCCGACACTCTTCATTGAATCAGGATTGATCCACTAGCTTGATGGTGATGGTAGAGTGGGGGTTATGCTGGGCCATGAGGTTGCAGATTGTATATAATGTTACTGCTGCTGATGACCCACAGCATCTCCTGGATGCTCAGTCTTGTGAAGCTAGATCTGTTCAAAATCTCTCCCATTTAGCATGGTGGCAGTGTTGCACAACACAGTGGAGGGTATCTTCAACATGAAGCATGACTTTGTCTCCACAAGGAGTTCACTTCTTTTTTTAATATACATTTAGAGTACCCAATTCACTTTTTTCCAGTTAAGGGGCAATTTAGCATGGCCAATTCACATACCCTGCACATCTTTTGGGTTGTGGCGGTGAGACGCACGCAGACACGGGGAGAATGAGCAAAAGCCACATGGGCAGTGACCCAGTGCCGGGAGCGAACCCGGGTCCTCGGCAGCGTGAGGCAGCAGTGCTAGCCACTGCACCGTGCCGCCCTCACTTCTACTGTTACAAATGCATGTGACAGGTAGACTGGCGAGGACAGGGTTAAGTATGTTTTTCCCTTTTGTTGGTTCCCTCAGCACCTGCTACAGACCCAGTCTAGCAGCTATGTCCTTTAGAACCAGACTGCTCAGTCAGCAACACTGCACCCAGAGTACAATCTATGTAATTAATGTAAGCCTACTTGTGACAATAAAGATTATTATTATTATGTCTGTCATCTTTGGTGCATCTTCCAAGTAGTGTTCAACATGGAAGAGTAATGATCTATAGGGTCTACAGGGTTGGGTATGCCATTATCTTTTCTGGTGCCTAGGTTAATGCTGAGAGTGGGGGTGGGGGGGGGGGGCGGGTCCAACTTGTTTCATTGCTTATTGACTCTTTTGTAGCAGTTTGATTGAACTGTGAGGTTTACTGGGCCATTTTGGAGGGTATTAAGTGTCAATCACATTGCTGTGGATCTGGAATTACATGTAGACGAGACAAAGTAAGGATGGCAGATGTCCTACCCCAAATGACGTTAGTGACCCAGATAGGTTTTTACAACAGTCGACAAAGGTTTCATGGTCCGAGAACCGAGATTAGCTTTTAATTCCAGATTTATTAATTGAATTCAAGTTCTACCAGCTGCCATGGTGGGATTTGAACCTGTGTCGCTAGAGGATTAACCTTTGGATTACTCGTCCAGTGACAGATAGTTTGACACTTCGCTTGTAGTCTTTCGCTGTCCAGAGTCTAATGCTGGTGTGTGCCCAAAATGACTTCCAGCTGGCAGGACTGATTCTTGTTGCAATGGTGATACATCCACTGCTGTCTGCTCTTTTACAATTCACTATGTCCATAACAGCACCAATTGGCAAATGTTCAGATGACACATTTGCCTTCACATATGCTGGAATTTATTTAGTCGCAGGTTTGTGTTCATAAGTTGGTGTGCAGGTGCAACAGGTGATTAAGAAGGCTAATCGAGTTTTGTCTTTCATTGCTAGAGGGATGGAGTTCAAGACTAGTGAGGTTATGCTGCAATTGTATAAGGTGTTGGTGAGGCCGCATCTGGAGTATTGTGTTCAGTTTTGGTCTCCTTACCTGAGAAAGGACATATTGGCACTGGAGGGAGTGCAGAGGAGATTCATTAGGTTGATCCCAGAGTTGAGGGGATTAGATTATGACGAGAGGTTGAGTAGACTGGGACTGTACTCATTGGAGTTTAGAAGGATGCGGGGGGATCTTATTGAGACATATAAAATTATGAAGGGAATAGATAGGATAGATGCGGGCAGGTTGTTTCCACTGGTCGGGGAAAGCAGAACTAGGGGGCATCGCCTCAAAATAAGGGGAGGTAGATTTAGGACGGAGTCCCAAAGGGTTGTGAATCTCTGGAATTCCTTGCCCAGTGAAGCAGTTGAGGCTCCTTCTTTAAACGTTTTTAAGAAAAAAATAGATGCCTTTCTAAAGAATAAAGGGATTCGGGGATATGGTGTACGGGCTGGAGAGTGGAGCTGAGTCCACAAAGATCAGCCATGATCTCATTAAATGGCGGAGCAGGCTCGAGGGGCCAGGTGGCCTACTCCTGTTCCGAATTCTTATGTTCTTATATGAAGTTTTACTGCATTTTGGATTTCAACAAGGGCTTTGTTACCCTGCCATGGGAACAATTCATCCACAACACAGGGAAGCTTAGGATAAGTGACTAGTCTGAACAGTGGGTGCATCGTACTGTCTAAACGGAAAGAGTAATGATGCTTGTGAATGGGAGTTGTTTCAACATGACGAAGGGTCACTACAGGGATCAGTCCTGAAACCACTCCTGTTTATCCTGAGTGTAATTAATCAACTAGGAACAGAAACCAAGCTAAATTTGCACAGTACGCCAAACTCTAGACAGGGAAAAGACCAGATTAGCATTTTATGAAGATTCTAAACAGATTGGGAAAATGGACCAATGGGTGAAAATGGGATTTAATATGCTCAAGTGCTGAAACTACAGGAAAGAAATAAGTATTGGGAATATTAATTAAATTGGGAAATATTTCCATCAGATTCTTCTGATCTCCCGCTGTAACTTCACTGTATGACTGGTGGAAACAATGGAGGATCTGACTGTCTGTTCCATGTTCCATGCTATAAGCCAATCATCTGCCAAAGTTATGCGAGGAGAAGCCTGGTCTGAGGAGAGGTTCTACCCTAATGGCCATAGACTGGATGGGCATAACACCTGGATGTTTAGAGAGATGGCTCACTGAAACCAACAGTGTCATGTACAGCAACAGGAAAGAAAACTAAACACAACTTATAGTCATAGTCATGGAGCACAATTCCCATAGGTGTAATGGAACATAATTCCCATTGGAGTAATGGAGCACAATTCCCATTGGATGATAATGAATCTGTACAAATTCCCAGTATAACCACACCATTGGAACTATGCATGCAGCCCAGCATGGCAAGGAATAATCAAATGCTGGATGTATTGCGGGAAAGGGAAACAATGATGGTAGCTAGCTTAAGGCACCTGAGCTATGAAGAGTGGTTGGAGCATCTGTGATTGTTTACTCTGGAGAAGAGAAAGATCAGAGAAGATATTATTCTAGTTTCCAAAGTTTGTAGAGGAATGCATGACTTGAATCCTGATATAAGAGATTGCGCCAAACTTGAGATTCAGGAAATTGGCTCAAGATTAGAAGAGGGTGGATACATTGACAGGTAAGAGCTTTGAGGGTAGATTACATAAACCTAGCCTGTATTCCCTTGAGTATTGAAGATTGAGGGTTGATTTGTTGAGGTATTTAAGACATTAGAAGAATAAATAGAGTGAGTACTTTTCCTCTAGCAGGAGAACAAGAATGAGAGGACCTAATCTTAAAATTAGAGCTAGGCCATTCAGGAGGGCAACCGAGAAACAGTTCTTTTCACATAAAAAGTTGTAAAAATATAGAATTCTCTCCCCCAAAGTCTGCGGACACTAGGCCAGTTGACGTTTTCCAAACAAAGATCAATGCATTTTTACTAGGTAAGGGTAGCAAGAAATATGGAGTTGTGGTACAGACCCACCTTGATCTAATGGAAAACAGGCTCAAGGGGCTGAATGGTCTACAACTATTCTAGGATCTTAGATTTAACTGCTGTAGGCAGAGGTTGAACGTGAATGTGTAGAGTAGGTTTCCCAGGTAGGCAGAGCATGAGCATTTCAGGAAGAATTGGATTGATATTCGAAAGACAGGACAATTGAGAGATAATAATCTTGGAATCACTTTATGTTATTAAAATAAATTTCATGTTTGGTCATGGGCAGCACGGTAGCACAGTGGGTAGCACTGTTGCTTCACAGCTCCAGGTTTCCTGGTTCGATTCCCTGCTTGGGTCACTGTCTGTGTGGAGTCTGCACGTTCTCCCTGTGTCTGTGTGAGTTTCTTCTGGGTGCTCCAGTTCCCTCCCACAAGTCCCGAAAGACGTGCTCTTCGGTCATTTGGACATTCTGAATTCTCCCTCTGTGTACCCGGACAGGCGCCGGAATGTGGCGACTAGGGGCTTTTTACAGTAACTTCATTGCAGTATTAATGTAAGCCTACTTGTAAAGATTATTATTACAATTACTGTTAAATATTCTAACAAATAATCCTGATGTTGGATTTTAAATATAATTTCTACATGGTTTTAAATCCAGTTCAAGATCAATATTAGCCCTGAAATAACTAAGTACTTTGAACAACTGTGTATTTTCTGAATATTTTCAGGAGTTATTTATTTCTGTCCATAAATCTTTCAATGCATGGAATAGATAATAACTATTCTTGAATTTCTGCTGAACTCTTATAGTTTTTACCTGATAATAACGGTCATACTTACTGCTTCCTTTTTCGCCAGCAGTTGGTTTTATTTTGTAGCAGATATATACGATTGTAATCAAGGCTAACAGTAATCCTGAAGCAGCAATGTTACGAGCCATCCAGGACAGTTTCTGACCTAAAAGAAATCAGAGGGATTGAAGTTTATCACGCAGTGAAACACTGTAATGGCCATTAAACAAACCTATAACGAGGCAGACTTTTGGAAAGTGTGGTGAACCACCGTATTATATTGTACGTACTGTTCTTACTTATTGTACTTACTGTTCCTACTGTTTGTTACATGTCTGGGTTTGTCCCTGCTGGCTCCGCCCTTCGGGCTCAAGTATAAAGGTAGCTAACCTCCAGCCCTGCCCTCATTCTGGGACCGGCTGCCAACAGGTGTCTTTTAGATGATTAAATTGATGTACCATCAATGACGACAGAGCCCAAGGGGCGGAGCCAGCAGGGACAAACCCAGACATGTAACAAACAATAAGAACAGTAAGTACAATAAGTAAGAACAGTATGTACAATATAATAGTGGTTCACCACATTCACCCCCTGTTAAAAAAAAGAGTTCGGCGGGGGTGAAGTGGACGGGTTGAATTAGAGTTTGAGTCTGTCGGGGACTTTGACCTTCCGCTGTGATCGCCTCAGTCCCGGCTGTGGTGAGGACACTGGTGTCGGTTGAAGTGTTGAGGCCTGCGTATGCAGGAGCGTGTCATCTTCTGGATAAGTAGCAACGGAGGGAGATGGTGTAGTGTCGTGAGTGTCAATGGAGGGAGACAGTGTAGAGTCGGGGGTAGTGGTGATGGTCGCTGGGGAACCTGCGGGTGCCAAGTCCCGAAGGGAGACTGTGTCCTCCCGCCACGTGTGCCACGTAGGCATATTGGGGGTTAGTATGGAGGAGAAGGACCCGTTCGATCAGGGGATTCAACTTATGACTCCTCGCATGCTTCCGGAGGAGGACGAGCCCTGGAACCGTCAGCCAGGTGGAGAGCGATGCGTAAGTAATTATTAATATGTGCATATATTAATAGATATAGGCAGAGATACAATGAGTGGTATCATTTCTTGTAGTTACGTGAATAATTTACTTCCTAAGTTTGAAACATCAGCAGAGAGAACATTTCAAAGTCAGTTTCCAGGAAGTGCAAGGAAAATCAGGAGCAGGAGATCTAACCTACAACTTCAGTCCTGTGCATCTAAAAAAAATTAATCACAGCTAATTTTCCATTTCACTGCCAAAGGGTCATCTGAGATTTGGAGCTTTATGGTGATGTTTAGATTGTAAGCCTGGGCTACTCTTACCCTTATCGGTCACTTTTTAAGGTTCTTACTGCGGAAGGGATCTACGTATATACATTCTTAGCTCAGTCAGAGACTAATTGTTGAAGGACGTTTCTGTGAATCTTTGCTTCTTGTAAACCTTTAGCTGAAGAGGTCACATTATTGTGCACAGTTAAAGCGACAAGGTATGACTAAATGGTTTCTTTTTCTATATATATTTTAAAGATTTGAAGCACATACATTATACAAGATGCAAGACTTTAATATTTGCACAATGGAATCTGTCTGTCGAGGCTGGACAGGAAATCACTGAAATAGTCAAGCACCTGCAGTATGAACAGATTTTACAATCACTAACCTTTAGAAGGATTCACGTTACACTCTTCTCCGATCCGAGGAGTACTGGTTGCCATGCTGACTGGATTTGTTGCTATACACTTATACATGTATTGTTCCTGTTCATGGATGTGGTCTATCACTAGTTCTGTCCCATTATAGGTTCTAATGATGGCTCCAGCCAAGGATTGTTTCTCCCAGTGATATGTAACTTTTGTTCCCATGGAGACAGTGCAGCTCATAGTGATATTTGAAGTTGAACAAGTTATTATCATCAGAGGCTTGGAAACTGGCTCTGAAATAGAGACACTTGTTAGGAGGCAAATGTTTAGTATTTCTTGAATGTCACCATTTTACATTTATTGGCAAATAAATAATTAGTTACGTTCCAGCAAAGTTCAAAAATCTGAAATGTTTATAGCTGGAATGTTGAAAATGCTTGATCGATCTTGCTCACAAAACACAAACCCTGAGGTAAATGTATTATCAGTTCAATCACTGTCCACGGTTAATTTCCAGTTAATTCTATAAATTCCTGCAGCTTAAGTGAGTTAATATTAAAGCTGGAAAACCTAGACGAAAATGCAAAATGTTGACCCATGTTTTCAGATGCTGATGAACTTTACTGTGTCAATAACAGATCTGACATAATGAGAAGGGCACCACAGAGTGAACATTCTGCATTCCTCCCTCTCTACTGTATCCCTCATCTCAGCTGGAGTTTTGACTGGAGATTTGGGGCCTCCTCATCGGGTGAACACAATATTATACCTTCTAGTAATTGTCTCAGACTCGCACTGAGTTTGGAAACCTTAGTTTTATTTTAAAGCTATAATATTAAAGTAACTTACCAAACACTCGCAAATCAAATGATTGTTCTCTTGTAGCTGTCATTGTGCTGTAGCAATCGATTTGTATTTCATATAATTTAGTATCATTAATCTGTACATTGTGCAGCATCACAGAACCATTCCTGCTCCTTTTCAGTCTGTTTTCATACAGTGGCTGGTTGTAAGATGTGTTGAAATTCCAGGAAGCAAGTTTAGAATGAGTTGGTGATTTTGATAGAAGCGTTACTTCATACGTAGCTCCACATTGGTTATGTACAGGGAACAGCACCTGTTCTCCCACGGCAACATTAATGATGGTATTGGGTACAGCTGAGATCTCTGTCTCACACAATGTAAGCAAATGGAATACTGGGATGGAAAAGAAGTACAACAAAATATTACATAGTGTTTACAGAACAGAAACAGGACATTTGGTTCAACAAGTCTTTGTTGTAGTTTATACTTCAGTAATTCTCCTCTCAGCCTTCTTCATCGAACACCACCAATATATCCTGTTGTACCTTTCTCCCTCATACATTTATCAACTTCGGCAAGATGGCAGATGGAGGTTAATCCGGACAAATGTGAGGTAATGCATTTTGGAAGGTCTAATACAGGTAGGGAATATACAGTGAATGGTAGAACCCTCAAGAGTATTGACAGTCATAGAACATAGAACATTACAGCGCAGTACAGGCCCTTCGGCCCTCGACCTGTGAAACCACTCTAAAGCCCATCGACATATCCCCTTATCGTCCATATGTCTATCCAATGACCATTTGAATGCCCTTAGTGTTGGCGAGTCCACTACTGTTGCAGGCAGGGCATTCCACGCCCTTACTACTCTCTGAGTAAAGAACCTACCTCTGACATCTGTCTTATATCTATCTCCCCTCAATTTACAGGTATGTCCCCTCGTGCTCGACATCACCATCCGAGGAAAAAGGCTCTCACTCTCCACCCTATCCAATCCTCTGATCATCTTGTATGCCTTAATTAAGTCACCTCTTAACCTTCTTCTCTCTAACAAAAACAGCCTCAAGTCCCTCAGCCTTTCCTCATAAGATCTTCCCTCCATACCAGGCAACATTCTGGTAAATCTCCTCTGCACCCTGTCCAATGCTTCCACATCCTTCCTATAATGCGGCGACCAGAATTGCACGCAATACTCCAAGTGCGGCCGCACCAGAGTTTTGTACAGCTGCAACATGACCTCATGGCTCCGAAACTCAATCCCTCTACCAATAAAAGCTAACACACCCTATGCCTTCTTAACTACCCTCTCAACCTGGGTGGCAACTTTCAGGGATCTATGTACATGGACACCGAGATCTCTCTGCGCATCCACACTGCCAAGTATCTTACCATTAGCCCAGTACTCTGTCTTCCTGTTATTCCTTCCAAAATGAATCACCTCACACTTTTATGCATTAAACTCCATTTGCCACCTCTCAGCCCAGCTCTGCAGCTTATCTATGTCCCTCTGTAACTTGTAACATCCTTCTGCACTGTCCACAACTTCACCGACTTTAGTGTCATCTGCAAATTTACTCACCCATCCTTCTACACCCTCCTCCAGGTCATTTATAAAAATTGCAAACAGCAGTGGCCCCAAAACAGATCCTTGTGGTACACCACTAGTAACTGGACTCCAGTCTGAACATTTCCCATCAACCACCACCCTTTGTCTTCTTACAGCTAGCCAATTTCTGATCCAAACTGCTAAATCACCCTGAATCCCATGCCTCCGTATTTTCTGCAGTAGCCTACCGTGGGGAACCTTATCAAATGCTTTACTGAAATCCATATACACCACATCAACTGCTTTACCCTCATCCACCTGTTTGGTCACCTTCTCAAAGAACTCAATAAGGTTTGTGAGGCACGACCTACCCTTCACAAAACCGTGTTGACTATCTCTAATCAAATTATTCCTTTCCAGATGATGATACATCCTATCTCTTATAAACCTTTCCAAGATTTTGCCCACAACAGAAGTAAGGCTCACTGGTCTATAGTTACCGGGGTTGTCTCTACTCCCCTTCTTGAACAAGGGGACAACATTTGCTATCCTCCAGTCTTCTGGCACTATTCCTGTAGACAAAGATGACTTAAAGATCAAAGCCAAAGGCTCAGCAATTTCCTCCTTAGCTTCCCAGACAATCCTAGCATAAATCCCATCCGGCCCAGGGGACTTATCTATTTTCACACTTTCCAGAATTGCTGACACCTCCTCCTTGTGAACCTCAAGCCCTTCAAGTCTAGTAGCCTGAATCTCAATATTCTCCTCAACATCATTGTCTTTTTCCTGTGGGAAAACTGATGAAAAATATTCATTTGGCACCTCTCCTATCTCCTCGGACTCCAAGCACAACTTCCCACTACTGTCCTTGACTGGCCTTGCTCTTACCCTAGTCATTCGTTTATTCCTGACATATCTATAGAAAGCTTTAGGGTTATCCTTGATCCTACCTGCCAAAGACTTCTCATGTCCCCTCCTGGCTCTTCTTAGCTCTCTCTTTAGGTCCTTCCTAGCTAACTTGTAACTCTCGAGCACCCTAACTGAACCTTCAGAGAGATCTTGGTGTACAGGTCCATAGGTCACTGGAGAAGGTAGTCAAGAAGGCATACGCCATACTTGCCTTCATTGGCCGGGGCATTGAGTATAAATTTGGCAAGTTATGTTGCAGCTGTATAGAACCTTAGTTAGGCCTCACTTGGAGTATATTGTTCAATTCTGGTTGCCACACTACCAGAAGGATGTGGAGGCTTTAGAGAGGGTGCAGAAGAGATTTACCAGGATGTTGCCTGGTATGGAGGGCATTAGCTATGAGGAGAGGTTGAATAAACTTTGTTTGTTCTCCACTGGAACGAAGGAGGTTGAGGAGCGACCTGATAGAGGTCTACAAAATTATGAGGGGCATAGACAGAGTGGATAGTCAGACTCTTTTTCCCAGGGTAGAGGGGTCAATTACTAGGGGGCATAGGTTTCAGGTGCGAGGGGCAGGGTTTAGAGGAGATGTACGAGACAAGTTTTTTACACAGAGGGTAGTGGGTGCCTGGAACCCGCTGCCGGAGGAGATGGTGGAAGCAGGGACGATAGTGACATTTAAGGGGCATCTTGACAAATACATGAATAGGATGGGAATAGAGGGATACGGACCCAGAAGTGTAGAAGATTTTAGTTTAGACGGGCAGCATAGTCAGCGCAGGCTTGGAGGGCCGAAGGGCCTGTTCCTGTGCTGTACTTTTCTGTGTTCTTTGTTCTTTCCCTGTAATTCAATTATACTACTTACCTCAAATATTTCTTTTGATAGTGAGTTTCACATTCTTAACACTGTGTGTAATGAGGTTTTTACCGGAAACCCCTTTTGATTTATGAGTAACTAATGTATTTCTAATTCCTGGTCTCACCTGCAGGGGAAACATTGGCCCAGATATTCTGGTCAAATTGCAGTTGTCTGCAGCTTTCTCTCCTACCCAATGTAACTGTCCATTTTCAGCCAGGACTTCCAATCGTGGCTGCAGCAGCAAATCTAGCAAAAGACAGACATGTGCAATACAAGATGTATGAAGAGAGGACACAATCTCTTTCTACCACATTAACTGCTTTATTTAAGTAAGTTTTTAAAGATCTAAAGACTTTCAGTGGGTTACTGAATGGATGAGTGGTTGGGTGAGTAAGTGAGTGAGTGAGTGAGTGGGTGGGTGGGTGAGTAAGTGGGTGGGTGAGTGAGAGAGTAAGCGAGTGAGGGGTGAATGACTAAGTGAGTGCGTGGATAAGTGGATGGCTGAATGAGTGAGTGAATAAGCGGATGACAGCGTGAATGGGTTGGTGAGTAAGTGAATTGGCGAGGGCATGTGAGGATGTGAATGAGTGAGTGAGTGAGTGTGTGGATAGTGTTGCTCTTTTATCTTTATTAATAAGAACCACAAAACGCGAGTATGTCCCGTTTATTGGACAAATGACCGCACAACCAGTATATTAGTTCAATATTTGTTTATTATTAAACACAGGCTTGGTTCTATGCGTATTAATCTACATGTGGCTACACATTAATCTATACCTAACAGCTTAAATGACCTTTACTTAACTTTCAAGTGACCGGCTCTGTGCAGGTTAATTAAGTCCTTTATCTGAATCCCCACGTGTGGTGGCTGGAAGTTGTCCAGTACGTCTAGGCTGTGGTTCATCCTTCAGGTAGCGATCGCAGGTCCTTGAACTTGGCTGGTCGATTTGCTGCAGTTAGTGGGGCAGTGACTGGTCCCAAAAGAGACAGAATATTGGTCGCGCAGTTCCCCTTATCCTCCGATCTTTTGCGCTCTTTTGGGCGGTCCCAACCCGGGATCCAATGGATCGATAGTATTTTGGTCACCCTAATTGATTCTAGCGCTGATGCACGATCAATTGCACAAAGACTAAAGTTGGGTACAACTGTGGCTTTATTACAGTCAGATGCATGGCCTCCTGCTGCAGTTGGCGATTTTGGCAGGGCACTGGAGGTCATGCCATATTTATACAGTTCTCCGTGGGCGGAGCCAGCCGGCAGGAGCTACCGGCGAACCTGTAGTGCAGGTCCTACCTTACATCTCCTATTACAGTGGTTCACCACATTCACCCCCTGTTAAAAATGAGTCCGGCGTGGGGGGGGGGGGGGGGGGGGGGGGGCGTGAAACTATATTCAATTAGTGCAATTATGTGCAGTGGTAGGGAAAGAAAAGTCCACGTTGAAGGTCCAGAGTCCGTCAAAGGTTCAGCCGGTCCGGTGCTTTCGTGCTTCGTTGGGAGCGGCGTAACGGTGGCGGCGAAGTCGGTGCTGGCAGTGGTGGAGGCGGTGGCGGTGCTGATGCTGGCCAGTCATCGGGGAACTCCGGGAGCATACAGAAGTCCTTTTCGTCCTCTTGAGCGGAAAAGGGGAGGGGGGGAATGCTCTGGTGGGGTCAATATTGGCGGCGTGGTGGGGGGGGGGCTGTGTGTGTTGGGGTGGAACCTGACGGTGCCAGGTCCCTGAGTGAGACAGTATCTTGGCGACCGTCGGGGAACTCAACGTAGGCATATTGAGGGTTGGCGTGGAGCAGGTGATCCCTGTCCACCAAGGGGTCCGCCTTGTGGAGTCGGACGTGCCTACGGAGAAGGACCGGTCCTGGAGCAGCGAGCCAAGTCAGGAGCGACACCCCAGATGTGGACTTCCTGGGGAAGGTAAAAACACGTTCATGGGGTGTGTTATTAGTGGCGGTGCACAATAGTGACCGGATGGAATGTAGAGCGTCAGGGAGGACCTCCTGCCAGTGAGAGGCTGGGAGGTTCCTGGACCGTAGGGGCAGCTGGACGGCCCTCCAAACCGTCCCATTCTCCCGTTCTACTTGCCCGTTTCCCCGGGGGTTGTAGCTGGTCGTCCTGCTGGAGGCTATACCCCTGCTGAGCAGGAACCGACGCAGCTCATCGCTCATGAATGAGGATCCCCTGTCACTGTGGATGTAGGCGGGGAAACCGAACAGGGCGAAGATGGTGCTGAGGGCCTTGATGACGGTGACAGACGTCATATCGGGACATGGGATGGCGAAGGAGAATCTGGAGTAATCATCGACCACACTGAGAATGTACGTGTTACGGTCGGTGGAGGGGAGGGGCCCTTTGAAATCCACGCCGAGGTGTTCAAAGGGGCGGGAAGCCTTCACCAGGCGCGCACGGTCTGGCCGGTAGAACTCCGCACAGACCTGGCAGTCCCTGGTGACTGTCCTTACTTCCTCGACGGAGTAGGGCAGATTGTGAGCTTTGACCAGATGGTACAACCGAGTGACCCCCGGGTGACAAAGGCTGTCGTGTAGGGCCCGGAGTTGGTCCACTTGGGCGCTGGCACATGTACCTCGGGAGAGGGCATCTGGGGGCTCGTTGAGTTTACCGGGGCGATACAAGATCTCGTAATTATAGGTGGAGAGCTCGATTCTCCACTGCAAGATTTTATCATTTTTGATCTTGCCCCGCTGTGTGTTATTGAACATGAAGGCTACCGACCGTTGGTCCGTAAGGAGAGTGAATCTCTTACCGGCCAGGTAATGCCTCCAATGCCGCACAGCTTCAACGATAGCTTGGGCCTCCTTTTCGACGGATGAGTGTCGAATTTCAGAGGCATGAAGGGTGCGGGAAAAGAATGCCACGGGTCTGCCTGCCTGGTTTAGAGTGGCGGCAAGGGCGACGTCTGAAGCGTCACTTTCTACTTGGAAAGGCAGTGACTTGTCCACTGCGCGTATTTCCGGCCTTGGTGATGTCTGCTCTGATGTGGGCAAAAGCGTGTTGGGCCTCAGCCACGAGGGGGAATTGGGTGGACTGAATGAGTGGGCGGGCCTTGTCCGCATAGTTTGGGACCCACTGAGCGTAGTAGGAAAAGAACCCCAGGCAGCGCTTGAGGGCCTTGGGGCAGTGAGGGAGGGGAAGTTACATGAGGGGGTGCATGCGGTCGGGGTTGGGCCCGAGAAGTCCGTTTTGGACTATATAGCCGAGAATGGCTAACCGGGTCGTGCTGAACACACACTTCTCTTTATTGTAGGTCAGGTTGAGAAGAGTGGCAGTACGGAAGAATTTATCGAGGTTGGCATCGTGGTCCTGCTGGTCATGGCCACAGATGGTGACATCATCTAAGTACGGAAAGGTGGCCCGCAAACCGTACTGGTCGACCATGCGGTCCATCTCTCTTTGGAAGACCGAGACCCCATTTGTGACACCGAAAGGGACGCTAAGGAAGTGGTAGAGGTGACCGTCCACCTCGAAGGCAGTGTATGGCCGGTCCGACGTCTGGATGGGGAGCTGGTGGTAGGCGGATTTCAGGTCAATTGTTGAGAAGACCCGGTACTGCGCAATCTGATTGACCATATCAGATATGCGTGGGAGGGGGTACGCGTCGAGCTGCGTGTACCGATTGATGGTCTCGCTGTAGTCCACGACCATCCTGTGTTTCTCCCCAGTTTTAACCACTACCTCTTGGGCTCTCCAGGGGCTGTTGCTGGCCTCGATAATACCCTCCCTAAGCAGCCGCTGGACTTCGGACCTGATGAAGGTCTTGTCCTGGGTGCTGTACCGTCTGCTCCTAGTGGCAACGGGCTTGCAATCCACAGTTAGATTGGCAAAAAGGGAGGGGGGATCGACCTTGAGGGTTGCGAGGCCGCAAACGGTAAGGGCCCGCCGAATTTGAGGGTGAGGCTCTGGAGGTTGCACTGGAAGTCCAGGCCCACAGGAGTGCAGCGCAGAGATTAGGAAGGACATAGAAGCGGAAGTTACTAAATTCTACGCCCTGGACCGTGAGGGTGACTGTACAAAAGCCTCGGATCGGGACGGAGTGGGATCCGGATGCTAGGGAGATCCTTTGATTGGCAGGGTGGACCGCGAGGGAGCAGCGCCTTACCGTATATGGGTGAACGAAGCTTTCGGTGCTCCCGGAGTCCAGCAGGCACGAGGTCGCGTGGCCGTTGATTTTAACCGTCATCGACACGGTGGCCAGGTTGTGCGGGCGAGATTGGTCCAGCGTCATCCGAGCGAGCTGCGGGTAGCCATCGGATGCTTCGGGTGGCGAGCTTATGCGGTTCCAATGTCGGGATGTCCGGAGACTCTGTGGGGGACAAGATGGCGGCGCCCATGATGCGCACA
Source organism: Scyliorhinus torazame (assembly GCF_047496885.1). Taxonomy (NCBI): domain Eukaryota; kingdom Metazoa; phylum Chordata; class Chondrichthyes; order Carcharhiniformes; family Scyliorhinidae; genus Scyliorhinus; species Scyliorhinus torazame. Next base: position 108,235,059 of record NC_092720.1, on the reverse strand, counting down.
TTGCGGGGTCGGGACAAGATGGAGGCACCGATGTGGCGCACTTGGCCGAAGTGGGACAAGATGGTGGCGCCAATTGGTCGCACATGGACCCGGGAGGAGAAGATGGCGGCTCCTATTGTGCATCTGGCGTGGGGGAGGGGGCGATAGCGGGCGCGATCGCAGCGACTGCGCGGGCCTGGCACACAGCTGCGAAGTGGCCCTTTTTACTGCAGGCTTTACAAACTGCAGTGCGGGCCAGGCAGTGTTGGCGGGGGTGCTTCTGCTGACCGCAGAAGTAGCAGCGGGGTCCCCCGGGGTGCGCGGATCGGCGTGCGGTGCAGGCGTTTTGGGAAGGCAGGGCCCCAGCTGAGGAGGTTGTCGGCGGGATCCAGGAGGGGTAGGAAGATGTAGAAGTGTGGGCAGCGCGGCGGGAGGGGTACGATTGTACGTTACGGGATGCGACCGTCATGGACAGCGCCAAGATTTTCGTCTCCGCCAGTTCGAGCGTGGCCCCTTCCAGTAATCGTTCTCGGATGCGGTCCGACGCAATCCCCGTCACGAAGGCCACGCACGATGCATGAGGAGATTCGCGTGTTCGCGGGTCGTACCGGCCTGACAGTCACAGTCCCGGACGAGTGGAATTATGGCCCGCCAGAAGTCTTCTATGGACTCACCAGGTAGTTGCGAGCGGGTGGCGAGTCCATGCCTGGCGAAGAGCGTGTTCGCTTTCTGCGCGTAGTGTTCCTTAAGGAACTTGCTTTTGTGTAATTCGTGGCGTCTTGGATCAACGGGAACACGCTGGAGTACAGGACGCTTATCTTCTGAGCCTCAGTTGGTTTGGGGTTCGCAGCCTTTATGTAGGCCTCAAAACATGCTAGCTAGTGAGTAAAGTCTTTTCTGGCGTCGGGCGAGTGCGGATCCAGCTGCAGGCGATCGGGCTTAATTCTGATATCCATTCTGTGGAAAATCTGACTGTAATAAATTGATGCACGATCAATTGCACAAAGACTAAAGTTGGGTACAACTGTGGCTTTATTACAGTCAGATGCGTGGCCTCCTGCTGCAGCTGGCGAAATGGCAGGGCACTGGAGGTCATGCATATTCATACAATTCTCCGTGGGTGGAGCCAGCCGGCAGGAGCTACCGGCGAACCTGTAGTGCAGGTCCTACCTGACATCTCCTATTACAGTGGTTCACCACATGCGCTGCCACTCTCACACTGCACAGGATGAAGCACCGAATGGGTGCAAGGGTTTGAGCATGGCAGGGCGGAGGATCTGCTGGTGAACAAAGTGATGTTTACTTACTTGTGCATTTTTATTGTGGTGACCTATCTTAACTCGTGCCTCTGCTCACCCATGCCCATTTGGTTACATACAGTTTTTACTACATCTTGGTGTTTCCCCAGGTCCACAGTCTGCTGCCTTCCACGCCCTCTTGCTTGAGATGACTTTGACAGGTGCTCCCTGGGGGGCCTGGACCTTGCGTGTCCAACCCTGCTTTCGGGTAGCACGGGTGTTGCAGTACTGTCCTCCTCAGTGTTCAGGGCTGGAGATGTATCACTCACAGGGAGAGGGGATGTCAGATGGGCACACCCCTGGGGTCTCTTGGGTGGAGGGCTCTTGCTCTACTCCTGATGAGATGTGTAAATAGTTTCTTGCTCAATAAATAACCAGATTCTTTCAGCCTCTTGTGTGGACTCCTCTGTGTACACAATATTGGCGACCAGGATAAAGTGGAGCTGCAGACGGCGTCACTCGTGATTGGAAATCAAGCCATCTCTACTCGTACCACTGGGAGTGCGGTTTGAGGAATGACTGTGTGTCCTTTCAGTTCTCACTTGTGCTCACGGCCTCCACTTCGCCATCAGCACAGGTGCAGTCCCGCTCCCCCCCTGGCCAGCTCAAAGGCTCTTTCCTCATGGTGTGGGCGAGGGTGAGGAGCTCTTGCATGACTCTGGTGGCTGTGGCAGCTTGGTGGTGCAGTGGTTAGCACTGCTGCCTCATGGCGCTGAGGACCTGGGTTCGATCCCGCCCCCTGAGTTACTGTCCGTGTGGCGTCTGCACATTCTCCCCGTGTCTGCGTGAGTTTCACCCCGATAACACAAAGGTGTGCAGGGTAGGTGAAGTGGCCAAACTAAATTGTCCCTTCCTTGGAAAAAAAGAATTGGGTACTTTAAATTTAAAAAAAGAGACTCTGGTGATGGTCGAGTTTGTTCTGCAGGGATACAGATGGGGAGATTTTAGGCAGGAGTCCAGTCAGTTCAGATGGTTGAGGAGTGGCATGCGTGGGACTGGAGTGGGAGCGGGATGTCAGGAGCAGAATAGAGACTGGGGAGGGCACCAAGGAATGGGGCGGGAAGAGGGACTCATGACAGGTGGGGCAACCTGCAAGGTACCTGTGTGAGAGATCACCTTGGAGGTGCAAGGGGTGGGTGAGGGGGGGCAGCGAGAGACTGGTGGTGGCAGACTTACCCTGGTTGCACGGAGAAGGTCATTCATCTTCTTCTGGCACTGCTACCCTGTTCTCTTCTGCAGGGAGTTGACACAAACAAGAACAGCTACTGCCTCCCAGGCGTAGATGGTCACCTTGTAGAAGGAACATAATCTGTATCTCTGGTGTAAGACGTCCCTCCTCTGCTGCACTCAGTCCAGGAGCCTGGTCAGGGCTACCTCTGAGAAATGCACTGCTGGCCTCCTGGCCGCCATTCCCCCAATTGCATCTGGAACAAATGCAGTGGAGTGCTGGGAAGGCATTTAAAAGGGGATCCCAGTGATTGCATTGATCAAATTTCCCCAGTGCAAGGGAATCAGCAGAAGGCCGCCAAGAGCGTAGCGTGATTCACGTATAGATAAAAATCTTTTCTTAAGAGGCTGAAAATTTCGTGAAATTTAGGCAAAGCGAGTTGCACCATTTTTCTCAATGATGCTGACACTTTTCTATTTTTTGGTAAAACTCCACCCTTACTATCAAACGTTTTCAGCTTGCACTCATCAGGGCAGCTATGCATCATTAACCATCAATAAAGAGATACGGTAATTGTTGCTTCCCGTTACTGTCCAGGTGATTGGAAGATGACCGTTTCAATGGCATGTTTCTTTTTCAGCAACACTCAAGTTCTGTACCAAACATCTATTTAATGTAACTGCTTTTTTTTCAGTTCTATATCTGTGGAAATGAACTCCAGTGCTTTGTTAACTTTTTTATAGTCTTGCTAACCTCATCTCTACTTTTACTGGTTTAAGTATTACCATCTCTGCTCCTGTCCCACATTTAGGCATTATTTTCGAAGCAGTATGCAACCTCTGTATTCTGCTTCTGTGAATACACCACCTCACGCCGAGTTATGTTGAAGTTAATTTCTCAATGACATGCCCACATGCAATTTTATTAATGCCTTCCTGTCTGTTGTTGCATTCCCCCTTTGTGTCAATTACGCTCGTCAATTAATTTGGTGTTTTCTGCAAATTGTGAAATTGTGCTTTTGATTCTTGAGACCAATTGCTTATGTAAAGGTGAAAAATCGTGATCACAGCATTGATTCTTTTAAAAAATAAATTTAGAGTACCTAATTCATTTTTTACAATTAAGGGGAAATTTAGCGTGGCCAATCCACCTATCCTGCATATCTTTGGGATGTGGGGACGAAACCCACGCAAACACGGGGAGAATGTGCAAACTCCACACGGACAGTGACCCAGGGGCGGGATTGAACATGGGACCTCGATAACAATGAGACAGCAGTGCTAACCACTGCGCCATCATGCTGCCCCACAGCATTGATTCTTAAAGAACACCAGAGTAACTCAGTTGGCCCATACCCAAAAATAAAGATTTTTGCATTAAATTGGAAAACATTCATATTTCTAAACAATAGTTAGAATGATAATTCCTGAAGTATTTTACCTGAAAGCAGCGTCAGCATTTTCACATTGAGGAGGCCCAAGTTCTTCATAGCTTTGCTGTGTACTGTTTATTTTTAGTTTCTTGTTTTCAGGGATTGGCCCTAAAAGAACATTATCTGGAGAAGAATAAAATAGATTTTTTGAGGTATAACAGTAGTGACCTTTTGTGGAAATCTTTCTTTTTCCCAATTGGAGTATGTTGAAGCATTTTGTGTTTAACAATAAAGACACAGTAATGATGAACACAGGCCGTGGTGCACAAGACCATCCAGACTGAGAGGAATGGGAGATCTGAACATTTGAGAAATAGTGGTCATTTTCAGCCCTTCTTGGGTTAAAAATATAATGTATAAGAGCAGAAACAGAAACTGCAAAGAAAATGTGTGAGATGTACAATTTTGAGATCCTGGGAAAGAATAAGTAAGATTAACGCGCAGGTAATACGATCAATTTGGAATACATCATCGCTTGTGATCAATTTGGAACTTCAAAGAAATGGAAGAGAAATACTCAGAGGACAAGTAGTCAAAATAGCGTTGACAAAATTAAGAAGCACAAAAAGTGATGTGACAACAGAAAAAGGTGAGGTAGAACAATATTGTCTATCATGTGACAATTGTTATCTTGTGCAGTACATTTTGCAGAGGTGTGAGAAGGTGCTAAGAAGTTCTTTCTCTATATAAAATTGGTATCTAACCCCAAGAAGGAATGTACTGCAATGTTTAAGGACTGGTATGACTGCTTACTTTTTTAAAATAGGGATGCAACGCTACAATGTTCCAGTCTCAAGTCTGCAAAGGTGTTTTGCAGTAGCAAAGCAATTAACCACATGGGAAAATATATTTTCTTCGCCTGTTTCTTCGTCATTAATATGAGATTCCCCGCCGACCCATCAAGCGATGTATTAGCTTAGTGAGAAACCTTGTGGTTGGGACCGCAGAGAATCTGCAGCTGTTAGGCAAATGCTTGCGTGCAGCAATAAGAGCTCTGTTAATTTTGTGACAGGTTCCGATTTTTACTCACCTTGTCTTGGGCTACATTCCAACTAATTCACAGATCATTTCAAATGTTCAGTGAAACATGGCATTGTATATTTCCTCAGCCTTGCTTTCCACAAAATATAATTACAAATATTTGAAAAGTACATAATTAGAATAATAAACTTTTCAGATTCCACCTTTTAATTTTGGATGTGCAGCAGTAAATACCAAAAAAGCTAATTTGTGTTCCCAACTAAATTTAACTCCTGGTAATAATTATGCAAAATGACAGTGAAGATCTGTGTGTTGGTCTTTATTGCAAGAGAGATGGAGTATAAAAGTAAGGAAGTCTTATTACAACTTTTCAGGGTGTCAGGAAAGCAGAAGTAGGTTAATCGATCTATGGTTGTATTGTTGGATATTCAAAGTACAGGACAGTTTTATGTGGGTTTAATTTTGTATTTTGTGTAGGAAAGGGTAAACCTCTAGTTCAATTCATGTTAAACATGAGAAAGAATGAGATGTTGCTTAGCAACCAGGGGCCACTTTTAGGGCGAAGACCTTTTGTGTACTCATGTTTAACTGGATCCAAACAGTCAGGGCTAGGAGATAAGTAAGGGAACATGTCTGCTAGAAGCAGGAAAACTATACAATGAAGTAATGGGCACGAAAACAAGCTCCAGATAAGCTAATGGACATTTAGTTCTAGAAAATAGAAGTTTCCAGGATATGTGAAGTTAAAGGAACTTCCATTGGGGCAGGGTACTTGGTCACTGAAGCTAAAATCAGAGCTGAAGGTGCAGACCTGGGTGAATTTGGACAGAAAAGCCAGAGATCAGAAGCAATTATAAAGTTGGTGTCCTTATTTTCAGCCTTTCGAAACAATAGTATTCTTTTGGGGACTGAGTACCTGCATTTTAATGTAGAGATTTGGAGGCTGTGGCAAATCAAGACAAAGAAATACAGAAAGAAGAGTTGGGAAACCTGGAGGTGGATCCTTGCTAAAACAGGGGCTGGTTTAGCACAGAACTAAATAGCTGGCTTTTAAAGCAGACCAAAGTAGGCCAGCAGTGCAGGTTCAATTCCCGTACCAGCCTCCCTGAACAGTCGCCAGAATGTGGCGACTAGGGGCTTTTCACAGTAACTTCATTTGAAGCTTACTTGTGACAATAAGCGATTTTCATTTCGTTTTCAAACAGTGGGGAGGAAGCCTTGTTTGAAAGGATAGTTGAAAAACCTGGAGGTGGATACTTGCTAAAACAGTGCAGAGGAAGCCTTGTTTGAAAAACTGGAGGTGAATCCTTAATGAAAACAGCTGATGGAAGGCATTGTTTGAAAGAAGTTTGAAAGCATGTCTTTTTGAGAGTTGAGTTTGAAAATACTCGTGTGGAACATAAGAACTAGAAGCAGGAATAGGCCATCTCCAGGGCAGCACGGTAGCATTGTGGATAGCACAATTGCTTCACAGCTCCAGGGTCCCAGGTTCAATTCCGGCTTGGGTCACTATCTGTGCGGAGTCTGCACATCCTCCCCGTGTGTGCGTGGGTTTCCTCTGGGTGCTCCGGTTTCCTCCCACAGTCCAAAGATGTGCAGGCTAGGTGGATTGGCCATGATAAATTGCCCTTAGTGACCAAAATTGCCCTTAGTGTTGGGTGGGGTTACTGGGATAGGGTGGAGGTGTTGACCTTGGGTAGGGTGCTCTTTCCAAGAGCCAGTGCAGACTCGATGGGCCGAATGGCCTCCTTCTGCAGTGTAAATTCTATGATAATCTGGCCCCTCGAGCCTGCTCCACCATTCAATGAGATCATGGCTGATCGTTTGTGGACTCAGCTCCACTTTCCGGCCCAAACACCATAACCCTTAATCCCTTTATTCTTCAAAAAACTATGTATCTTTATCATAAAACCATTTAATGAAGGAGCCTCGGCTGCTTCACTGGGCAAGGAAGTCCACAGATTCACAGCCCTTTGGGTGAAGAAGTTCCTCCTAAACTCAGTCCTAAATCTACTTCCCTAAATCTACTTAGTGTTTAGTGAGATAAAAGCAAAATACTACAGATGCCGAAGATCTGAAATAAAAACAGAAAATGCTGGATAAATGTGGCAGATCTGGCAGCATCTGTGGAAAGAAGTAGAGTTAACATTTCTGATCTCGATGACCCTTCTACACAAGGATCTCCAGTGAGATGAGTTGGCTCACTGTGTAAGAAACATCTGGAGGGATTTGAAGAGGAACCCACAGAAGATCAATTGAGTGGCATCGGCCACTGTGTTTCAGTGTCTGACTACAGTTAGCCTGTTAGGTTACAGGTTACTGAGCATAAGATATATTGTATGGTGCCGGCTTAACTTAGTTGGCTAGACAGCTGGTTCTTGAGACAGAGCAAGGCCAGCAGCGTGGCTTAAACTTCCTTACTCAGTCTAGGTTATTCATGAAGGCCTGCCTTCTCAACCTTACCCCTCACCAGAGGTGTGGTGATCCACAGGTTAAATCATCAGCAGTCAGCTCTCTCCCTCAAAGGGGAAAACAGCCTATGGCAGTTTTTTTCAAACTCACGGTCACAGCCAACGACGGAAGAGTCACAGGGCCATTGGTCACGGTGTTTCTGATCATGGCAACAAGTGCCCAACGGCCATGACCGGCTTTTAAAAATGCCAGCCATGACTGACTTTCAGAATTCTGGCCAGAATTCTAGCCATCCCACCCAAGCGTGCCCCCTCAGCAGTGCACAGGCCCCGAGCCCAGCGGGGCAGACCATCCTCTCCTGACGTCAGCACGCTGACCCAGGAGCAGATTCTTTTAAAATATTGATGGAGTGTTCATTCCAGAAGTGGCGACAGAGAGCAAATCACATGCCCCATACACTGGCGTTGCAAGCTCTGGGCACAAGATAGATTCCTCCATTTTGGAGCTGCCAGCAGTGCTGGTGTGAGCTCCAGGACCTCTGCTGAACAACCCATTAAGAAGAAGCAGAAATCAAGAACAAAGCAGTCTAAAGATGATTATTAATTGTGCCAATGCAAATCAGGATGCAAAGCTCATGTGTGTTATATGCAGGGAAGTACTGGCAAATGAAAGATTAAAAGCATGGTGAGTTCGAGGGCAAACCTCTTTATTTTTTTCAGTGAAAAATTAAATCATCAGCTGAAGCCCTTAGCAGAAATATAAAATTTAATGACAAAGCAAGTGAGATCGTGATGGCCAAGCAGGTTCATCTGTCACATTAAAGGTAAGCAAAAATGGTGGGTCGCGAAGTTTGGGTGGTGTGAGTCACAAAGATTGGCCAGTTGGTAAAAATGGGTCCCTGGCAAAAAAGTTTGAAAAACACTGGCCTATGGTAATCTGGGACCATGGTGACTTTACCTTTACCTATATTGTGTAACCTGCGTTATTCTTGAAATCTGTGTACATTTGCGAAGATAAGGAGTGAAGGAGTATTACATTGTAGTCAAACATTTCTTGTTCAATAAATATTATTTTCTGGTTGTTAGAAGCTAATTGACAGTCCAGTGACTCTGTTCCTCCCCGTTTTCTCAAAAAAGTTAAATGTTGTGTATTTCTGAGCCAAGGTTCCATTCTGGAACCTTCCCATCCAGTAGTAACACCAACTGGGATCGTAACAATGGCATTGATGAGACCACATCTAGTGTACTGTGTACAGTTTTGATCTCCTTATTTAAGAAGAGATACACTAGCATTGGAGGCAGTTCAAAATAATTTACATTTTGATTCTTAGGATCAAGGGGTTGCCTTAGGAGGGAAGTTTGAGTAAGTTGAGCCTGTATTTATTGGAGTTTAGAAGAATGAGAGGTAATCTTACTGAAACATGTAAGGTTTTGAGGAGGTTGTGGCAGGGTAGATCCTGAGAGGGACAGCACGGAAGCACAGTGGGTAGCACAGTTGCTTCACAGCTCCAGGGTCTCGGGTTCGATTCCCGGCTTGGGTCACTGTCTGTGTGGAGTTTGCATGTTCTCCCCGTGTCTGCATGGGTTACCTCCGGGTGCTCCGGTTTCCTCCCACAGTCCAAAGATGTGCAGGATAGGTGGATTGGCCATGCTAAATTGCCCTTAGTGTCCAATAAAGGTGGGGTTACTGGGTTATGGGGATAGGGTGGAGGTGTGGGCTTGGGTGGGGTGCTCTTTCCAAGGGCCGGTGCAGACTCGATGGGCTAAATGGCCTCCTGCACTGTAAAGTCTATGATTCTATGAGAGGATGTTTGCCTAAGTTTCAAAATAAGGGCCGGGATTCTCCCCTACCTGGCGGGGGTCCCGGCGGGATGGAGTGGCGGGAACCACTCCGGCGTCGGGCCGCCCCAAAGTTGGCAAGTCTTTAGGGGCCAAGCCCTCACCTTGAGGGGTTAGGCCCACGCCGGAGTGGTTGGCGCGCCGCCGGCCGGCAGGAAAGGCCATTGGCGCCACGCCAGCCGGGGCCAAAGGGATTCCGCCGGCCGGCGGAAGTCCGTGCATGCATGGGAGCATCAGCGGCTGCTGATGTCATCCCCGCGCATGCGCAGGGGTGGGTCACTTCCGCGTCGGCCATGGCGGAGGCTAAAGCCGAGGCGGAGGGAAAAGAGTGCTCCCATGGCACAGGCCCGCCCGCGGATCGGTGGGCCCTGATCGCGGGCCAGGCCACCGTGGGGACACCCCCCCCCCGGTGCCAGATCGCCCCCCCCCTCCCGAGGACCCCGGAGCCTGCCCGTGCTGCCAGTCCCGCCTGTAAGAGAGGTGGTTTAATTCCCGCCGGCAGGACTGGCATGACAGCAGCGGGACTTCGCCCCTTCGCGGGCCGGAGAATTGGCAGGGGGGGCCCGCCGACCGCCGCGATTCCCGTCCCCGCCAAATCTCTGGCGCCGGAGAATTCGGCGACCAGCAGGGGCGGGATTCACACTGCCCCCCGGCGATTCTCCGACCCGGCGGGGAGTCAGAGAATCCCACCCAAGGTGTCTCCCATCCACAATGGAGATGAGGAAGAATTTCCTCTCTCCGAAGATTTGCAATTTTCTTCCCCAAGAAGCAGTGGAGGCTGGGTGACTGATTATGTTGAATGTTGAGTTGGACATTGCTGAGCCGGAAGGGAGTCAAGGGTTTTGGAGAGCAGGCAGGAAAGTGGAGGTAAGATTACACTCAGTTCTGCCAGGACCTTATTGAACAATGGAGCAGGCGTGATATTCTTATGTTTTTAACCCAGTCATTAACATGGCAAAGAAATATCTCATTACAAAAAGAAACTTGTCACAAATTATACATTTTAATTACCAGTCACAGAAATATAGGGAGAAATTCAGGGAGATCAATCTAACATGTATATAATCCACCCAGGATCCAATTACATTCTACAGGTCATTCATTCTCCTGATTCTAACAGGGTGGTGTGTACAAGTGTATATTTAATTATCAAAGTCTACATTATGCCCGGAATCCCCATTCAGTATTAATAATCCAACTCCCAATAATCAAGCCCTTTAAGAAAAGCATTTATATCCTTAACCTACTAATTTTCCAGATGTTGTCTGCAGGAGAGAGAAAGCGAGGTGGAGCAAACTGTCTCCCGTTTCACCCGATTTTTAAAAACTCATTAGTTTTATGATCACAACTTTTAAGTGTTTCCAGGATCGGCTGACAACAAAAATGCAGTCAGAGAGAAAACAATAATTGTCCTTTTTAACATGAAAGACGTTGTGGCATTTAGCGAAGTTCGGAAACTTCAGGCAGAAGTGAATATTGACAAGGATAATGGAAGCTTCCGAGAAATTTTCAACTAGAATACATCAGGCAAAGGATATGTGTCCGTGAACGAAATTAAATGAAGCTCTGAAGGCGATTATAAGGAGGTTGCTGTGGTCAGTGCACGGCCGAAATGTTCATTCACTGAAGGAAATCGTCCCATTAAAAAATATAAATTCCAAATCAAAACAGGATTCACTTAAAACATTTACCCCGAACGGCGAATATGGACGGCCAGATATAATGAGGTGAAGTTAGAAATTGCCCTTCACCGCGAATTGCAACTTGCAAAAATACATTTCAATTTCAGTAGTTTGTTAAAAGTTCAGAATTTAGGATAAAAAAAGTCTTACCCCGTTTTTGTGACTTCCTTTTATAAAGTAAACGGGGAGAATTCAACCCAGTCGGAGCAGGATTGCTCCGGCACTGGAGGAGTCCATTCGGCCCATCGTCTTTGAACCGGTGGTGCCCTGGGATTTGAACCCAGGACATCTCGCATACCCTCTGCTGGAAGCGAGCATCACAAGGGTGCCAAACAGGTCCACAGCAAAAAGCATACTTAAACATAGGGATCTTTCCATATTCCTTTTTAATTTTAATTACTATTGCAGTTTAATTTTCAGTTCACATTTAAAACCTGCTTGAATTTACCAAGTGGAGTTTCACATATAATCAATTATAGATTGATACATATAAATATCTCATTTATCCTTTAGCAACAATCCAGAGAACCGCGCCCGCAATCCCCTAAATACATTTCCACTGATCCCCAGTGATCACTTACCTGGAGATAGACACTGTCTAAAATTCCCTTCTCATAATAACCCTGAGTTTGCAGCAAATAAAGACTGGGCTGTAATCACGGTGCAAACTCTGGCCGAGTCTGGATAAATCCCAGAGTCACTACTGGCAACGCGACAATAATCTGCTGACCGACGCTTCAGAACAAATCAATTCCTTAAGGAATAACAGAGAATGCTGGAAATCCTCAGCAGGTCGGGCAGCATCTGTGGAGAGAGAAAGAGTTAAAGTCACGGTTTGTATTTTAGATTTCCAGCATCCGCTGTATTTGTTTTTGCTCCAGTTCAATTCTTTAACTGTTCACCCAGATTTGAAGCGAGTCCCACTTCACCACCCACACTTCACACACGGCTAACTTTAACAGTAAAAGTAATTTGAAAAATCATTACCGGGAAATCGGCGAATGAATTTCATTTCAATCTGAATGAACACGGGAGATTTCCAAACTGTTTTAATTTTGTTCCCGCTCTTTACTAACTTCGGAAACTCGTTTATCTTGTGGTAAATTCTGGGTCAAATCTTTCCCCCAGCTTTGTGATTATTATCCGTTTTCTGACCTTCCTTTGGATATTGTATCAACTTGCTAAAGTTGTCAAATAATTTGAATTGTGTAATTATACAAAACAATTATTTTGATCAACAGGTCAACAAAATGCAATGTGGTGGAAATCTTAAATGTTAAAAATGCCGTCTCACCCACTGCCGTGTTGATGTGCATCTACAAACTTTCTACATTGGTGTGGGCGAATCGAGATTTCTATCTTTCATCTCTTCATTCGCCACATTTCGCTGGTGTGTGGGCTGATTTGATGTTTACAGAGTGCGAACACCAATTCCTGCTGCACTGGACAGTACAAAGAATAAGCACCCAGCATCTTTTGTTAAAAAAAAAACAAAAGCCGCTCTTATTTAAGAAAGTGTGTCTTTCCAGCCACTTCCTGTAGAATAACCCCGCTATCTGATTGTGCAAGTATACTTACTGTCCTACACATTTTCCATTCAGCTCTTGAAAATACATTAACAAAATAGGACCACCAATGCTGCCCACGGAGAGTGTGTGTGGGAGGATATTTTGCTTTCCATCACACTAATATGAGACAATTAGACATGTTTATTTTGCACACAAAGCTATAAACAATGTCCAGTTTTAGACAAATTTCAGTCGATCTAAATGTGTTCCTTTGAGAACATGCAAAACTACTGTTAATTATTTTATTTTCAATCAATTCAGGCCAGTTATGTAATTATTTTTGAGGTATTTTTTGGTTAAAATTGAAAATAATGGATGTCACCACGCACAGTGCAGGCCAACCATTGGTGCCATGTCGGAGTGTAGGCAGACCACTCCTAGGAGTGGTAGTCCTTATTCCTTGGAGAGGGGCTGACACATTTGAGCCCCTCAAACCACCCTTGTCAAATCTCCATTTCTTGGGTCTGACACTTCTATGTAATGATGTGGAGATGCCGCCGCCGTTGGACTGGGATCAGCACAGTAAAAGGTCTTACAACACCGGTTAAAGTCTAATAGGTTTATTTGGAATCACTAGCTTTCACCTCGACACTCACCTGATGAAGGAGCTGCGCTCCCAAAGCTAGTGATTCCAAATAAACCTCTTGGACTTTGTAGCCATCTAAAATGGCTGATTCCCTATTAATTTGGCCAAAACCCGATTTAAAATGGCTAACCGAAAAGGCTGATGGGAAAAGCAGCCAACAGGACACAAACGGACAGCTGCAGACAGAATAGCGTATTCGGCTCTGGGGAAGTCGGCCCAGATCGATACTCAAGACTATTAGCAGCACATCAACCCAGACATCTGCAGTTTAATCGGCTATCCCCGGGAACAATTGCAACATATTAGCAATTGAATGCCGGGCCAGACCTGTCGGCGCCTGCAGTGGCCGAAACAAAGACAGGAGAACGACCACCCCCCGATCGAGGAATCGCCCCATTATTGGAGCATATCGAACCCAGTGGTTGGGAACAAGTCCAATCACTTGGGACTCAGGGTCAAGGGCCGCCCCGAGAGGCGGGAAGCCCCTAGGCCCTATAAAGTGAGGGGCCAAGTTCAGATCTCTCTCTCTCTCTCCCTTCTTCTCCTGCTCGCGACCTTCGCAAGAACATCGACCAGAAACTGTAAGTTTGACTCCAGCGATCGCTACCCGATAAAGACTCCTAGCCATCGACCCGTATCACCCTTTTGAATCCCGCGGGCCAGATCCGATTTGATAAGCCATTTGTTTCCCTGACCTGGTGGACCCTTCCTAAAGTTAAGTATTGGCCAGTAGTGGTAGGTTTCGATATAGATAGTAGGATTATTGTGTAAGCATTACTTCTTGTATATAATAAATGACCGTTGATTTCAATCTTACTAAACGGTGTGCTGACTTATTAATCATAACTCGAGCTTGAACCACGTGGCGGTATCAGAAAGATACCTGGCGACTCGTGAGCAAAGGTGACATAATCAGAGGTAATAAAACTAAGGCTAAAAAGAGCAACAACTTTAACCTGCCGTTGTGAGACTTCTTACTTCTATATAAGGGGACAAGGCAGATCAAGGAGCATGTCAGCTTGACTCATAATCTCATCCCCAATTACAGAGGGACATGACAGATGTTTGTAAGCATGTTGCTATTTGATTAAGGAAATCACGTGTGATAAGGTTAAAGTTAAAAGAGGAAAATAAAAGAACCTTAAAATTAGGGTAAAAAATGAAAAATGGCTGTTGTTTATTGCAATGCTATTGGTGACCAAGAACTGCTGGTCATTTCTGGTAGCATTCTTGCCGTTACCTTTTAAGTACAGGAGAAGCAGCGGCGTAGTGGTATTGTCACTGGACTAGCAATCCAGAGACCCAGAATCATGCTCTGGGGACCCGGGTTCAAATCCCGTTATGGCAGATGGTGAAATTTGAATTCAATAAAAACCTGGAATTAAAAATCTAAAGATGGTATGAAACGATTGTCGTAGATACCTATCTGGTTCACTAATGTCCTTCAGGAAAGGAAATCTGCTCTCCTTATCTGATCTGGCTGACATGTTGACTCCAGATCCACAGCAAAGTGGTTGACTCTTAAATGCCCTCAGGGATGGGTAATAAATGTTGGCCCAGCCAGCAATGCCCACATCCCATGAATGAATTAAAAAAAACAAGTATGAGATACAACCACAGTGTTTAACTAAACCATGTGAAAAATGACATTTTCCACATAACTTATAAAAATGAGAACTGGTGATTTATAATTCCTGGGGTGTCAGTTAATGAATATAAAACTATTAATATACCCAGTGTTTGCTCATAGAATCATGGAACGATCCAGCACAGAAGGGAAACCATCACATCTGTGTCAATTCTTTCAAAGAGATGTTCACTTAGGTCCATTTAGCTGTTTACCTATGGCCCTGCAATTCTTCCTCACCATATACTTATACAATTCTTTTCTGAAAGTTACCTTCACCTCCCTTACAGGCTATGCATTCAAGATCATAACAGGCAGAGGTAAAAAAATGCCTCCTCAACTTTGCCTCTGGTTCTTTGTCAATTACCTGAAATCTGAGCCCTCTTAGTACTGATCCTTCTGCCACTGAAAACAATCTCTCCTTATTTACCAAAGCAAGATGTATCGTTTTTGAATATCACTATTATGATTTATTTTTTGCTTTTGTATCTTGGTAGTTAGGAAGATCTATCTGAACAACACTCATGCTTTACAATTGCCAGGCAATGACCATCACCAATGAAAGATAATGCCACCTACATCTCCATAACATTCAACAACTTTACCACCACTGAATCACCCACTATCAACATCCTGCTGGTCACAATTGGTGGAAACGTAACTGGCCCAGCAACATAAATATTGTGACTCAAGAGCAGGTCAGAGGTTGGGAAGTCCACAGCAAATAACCCACCTTCTGCTTCCCAAAAGCCTGTCCACCATCTACAAGGTACAAGTCAGGTGTGTGATGGAATACACAATAATAGTGAAGTAGGTAATTGCAGATACTGTCACCATCTCAGTAAGAAACATGGGGCGAAATTCTCCCCCAACGGCGGGATGCCCGCCGACTGGCGCCAAAGCCGGCGCAAATCAGACGGGCATCGCGCCGGCAAAAAGGTGCGGAAGTCTCCGCATCTTTGGCGGCCTAGCCCCAACATTGAGGGGCTAGGCCGACGCCGGAGGGATTTCCGCCCCGCCAGCTGGCGGAAATGGCGTTTGTTGCCCCGCCAGCTGGCGCGGAAATGCGGCGCATGCGCGGGAGCGTCAGCGGCCGCTGTCAGTTTCCCCGCGCATGCGCGGGAGCGTCAGCGGCCGCCGAAAGTTTCCCGCGCATGCGCAGTGGGGAGAGTCTCTTCCGCCTCCGCCATGGTGGAGGCCGTAGCGGAGGCGGAAGGGAAAGAGTGCCCCCACGGCACAGGCCCGCCCGCGGATCGGTGGGCCCCGATCGCGGGCCAGGCCACCGTGGGGGCACCCCCCGGGGTCAGATCGCCCCGCGCCCCCCCCCAGGACCCCGGAGCCCGCCCACGCTGCCTGGTCCCGCCGGTAAATACCAGGTTTGATTTACGTCGGCGGGACAGGCAGTTTCTGGGCGGGACTTCGGCCCATCCGGGCCGGAGAATCCAGCGGGGGGTCCCGCCAACCGGCGCGGCTGGATTCCCGCCCCCGCCCAATCTCCGGGAGCGGAGACTTCGGCGGGGGCGGGGGCGGGATTCACGGCGGCCAACGGCCATTCTCCGACCCGGCGGGGGGTCGGAGAATGACGCCCATGAATCTGGGCACTTTTGATCTTTCCCAGCTGTGAAGTCCAGAGTGTTCCGGGGTGTTTTCACGATGTCGGAGATGCCACTTGTCTTGCAACCAGGAGGGTTTCTCCGTTGCTTTGGATCTTAAAGCATTTTAAAGCACTTTGCGCTGTCTCAGTTCAAAATGCAAAACTTTCCAGTCAGCTGAAAAGATAAAGGGCCATAGCACCAAGACAGATGGCGCATTAGCAGGTTGTGCAGGGTAATTTTTATATGGTGCACACTGCTGCCATTGTGCAGCAGTGGTGAAGAGGGTGAATATTAAGGTGCACAATCCAAAGATGTGCAAGTTAGGTGGATTGGCCATGATATAAATTGCCCCTTAGTGCCCAGGGCTGAGCAGGATAGGTGGGATTACAGTGATAGGGCGGGGGAGTGGGCTAAGATAGGTTGTTCCTTCAGACGGTTGGTGCAGACTCGATGGGCTGAATGGCCTCCTTCTGCACTGTAGGGATTTTATGATTCTATGACAAGGTGCCAAACAGGTGGACTGCTTGGTCCTGGAAGGTGTTGAGCGTCTGAGTTTTGTTGAAGCTTCGCTCATTCAGGGAAGTGGAGAATATTCCATTGAGGAAAAGAGAAACATTTCCTATAATCTATAATCAGAGAAAGAAGTAGGCTAATCAAGAAGAAATCATTAAATGGTGACAAGTTTCAAAAGCCTACAGGTTGCAATGGGAAGTCTAGGCTTCATAAAGTGATGTGCTGCTAGGCAACTGGGTAATGGTAACTGCAGAGTGGAGGAGAAATAAGAAACAATAACAATGATTAAACACGTTAACATTACATTTCCAAAGAAATAGACACTGATCTGTTTTACACTAAATTAGGCATTGGAAGAATGCATTTGAACACAATAATATAAAATGTGCACTTACAGTGTGACACAGAAAAACTGGCCCACATTCCCAGCTCTATGAATATTCACAGAGGATTCTAAGAACTAAGAACTCAAAGTGGTATTCCTCCTTTCAACCAAACCAACAAAGTCTGCTTTCCTAAATGGACCCCAAATCAACACCAAAGCTATCAATTGGATTGAAGAATTTTCAGGGATTATTATGAACAAAGAATAAATAGCTTCTCAGGCTCACATTATTTTCTGTGCAACTAATTTTTGTGTTATGAAGTAAATCTATCTTGAAGATAAATTATTCACAGAATATGAGAAAAGTATAATTAGAAAGAATGCAATGCAATATACTGCTTCCTGGATTTTAAATCCAATAATTTGGATATGATTCTCTATCATGGAGATGTTTTGGGTAGATATTGTTGCAAGCCTGACAGTATGACTTGGACTTCAGGTGCATTAAAGCGCATTCAAACCAAATGACATGAGATCTCCTCCGTTAAAACATATTCTGATGTTCAACCAGACTTGGTGTCCAGCTTATTCTTTGCATATTTTGGGTACTGCAAACGTTGAGTGCTGACGCTTTTTGCTAAGACTGTGGGAAAACAGAAAACACCACCCATACTATTGGAAAAACAAAATACTAGGTATGCTGGAAAATGAAATAAAAACAGAAAGTGCTGCAAGTATTCCACAGGTTAGGTAATATCTGTGGAGAGAGAAACAGAGTTAACGTTTTAGATCTGTCACCTTTCATCAGAAGTGAGAAAACCTAAAAAGTGATAGGTTTTGAGCAAAGGGGATGGGGATGAACAACAGAGGGAAGGTGTGTGAGGGGTGGAAGGCAGGATAGATTAAATAATAAAATATACAAAAAAACAGAGGGAGTGACAGTGGAAGATGTAAAGAAACAAAAGGTTTGTCTAAATTAGGTATGAATGTCAAGATAACAGCTGTCCAAATGCAAAGTAAAGAGATTAACAAGAGAATAAAACTGAACCAGCAAAAGGCCATGAAACAAACTGGGCGCAAATGTAATGATCAAAAATTATTGAACTCAGTGTTGAGTCTCAGAAGATTGCCAAGTACCGAGTTGAAAGATGAAGTGCTGGTCCTCAAACTTGCACTGAGCTTCGTTGGTTTAGACGTCAGACATGAAGGTCAAGCAGCCTGCTCTCACTTGGTATTAAAACATAGACACACCAGAATTACTGATAGAATTATCTGTCTCTCTTACCAGTCCTGACTTGTCCCTTGTAGATAATAATAATCATCTTTTATTAGTGTCACAAGGAGGCTTATATTAACACTGCAATGAAGTTACTGTGAAAATCCCCTAGTTGCCACACTCCGACGCCTGTTCGGGTTCACTGAGGGAGAATTCAGAACGTCCAAATTACCTAACAACAGGGGCGTCATTCTCCGACCCCCGCCGGGTAGGAGAATGGGCGTTGGCCGCCGTGAATCCCGCCCCCCGCCCCCGCCGAAGTCTCCGGTACCGGAGATTGGGCGGGGGCAGGAATCGGGCCGCGCCGGTTGGCAGGACCCCCCGCTCAATTCTCCGGCCCGGATGGGCCGAAGTCCCGCCCAGAAATTGCCTGTCCCGCCGGCGTAAATCAAAGCTGATATTTACCGGCGGGACCAGGTGGCGTGGGCGGGCTCCGGGGTCCTGGGGGGGGCACGGGGCGATCTGACCCCGGGGGATGCCCCCACAGTAGCCTGGCCCGCGATCGGGGCCCACCGATCCACGGGCGGGCCTGTGCCGTGGGGGCACTCTTTCCCTTCCGCCTCCGGCACCAAACTCCATTTCCGCGACAGCTGGCGGGGCAACAAACGCCATTTCCGCCAGCTGGCGGGGCGGAAATCCCTCCGGCGCCGGCCTAGCCCCTCAATGTTGGGGCTCGGCCGCCAAAGATGCGGAGCATTCCGCACCTTTGGGCCGGCGCGATGCCCGTCTGATTGGCGCCGCTTTTGGCGACAGTCGGTGGACATCGCGCCGTTGGGGGAGAATTTCACCCCATGTCTTTTGGGACTTGTGGGAGGAAATGGAGCACCCGGAGGAAACCCATGCAGACACAGGGAGAACGTACAGACTCCGCATAGACAGTGACCCAAGCTGGGAACCGAACCTGGAACCCTGCCGCTGTGAAGCAATAGTGCTAACCACTGTGCTACCGTGCCGCCCATTGGGGAGTCAGGAGGTTACTCACCACAGGATTCCTAACCCCTGAGCTGATCTTGCAGCCATGATATTTATATAGCTGGACCATTTAAGTT
This sequence comes from Scyliorhinus torazame, assembly GCF_047496885.1. Classification (NCBI taxonomy): domain Eukaryota; kingdom Metazoa; phylum Chordata; class Chondrichthyes; order Carcharhiniformes; family Scyliorhinidae; genus Scyliorhinus; species Scyliorhinus torazame. The sequence continues at coordinate 108,215,730 of NC_092720.1, read as the reverse complement.
TCTGGTCAATGGTAGCCCCAAGGAGGTTGATAGCGGAGAATTCAATAATGAATGTCAAGGGGCAATGGTTAGATTCTCTCTTGTTGGAAATGGGCATTGCCTGGCATTTATATGGCATCTGTTACTTGCCATTGTCAGTCCAAAACCTTGATATTGTCCACGTGTTGCTGCATTTGGACATGGACTGCTTTGGTATCTGATGAGTTACGAATGGTGCTGAACATTGTGTATTCATCCTCGAACAGCCCCACCTCTGATGTTATGATGGAAGGAAGGTCATTGATGAAGCAGCTGAAGATGGTTGGGCCGAGGACATTACCCTGAGGAACTCGTGCAGTGATGTCCTGAAGCAGAGATGATTGTCCTCCAGCAAACACAGCCATTTTTCTTTGTGCCAAGTATGACTCCAACCATCATCAAATACTTGATTATAACTCAGAAGTTTCAGTATGAATCCTTGACTCTAGGTTTATTTGAAATTCAGGTATTATAATGCAGAAATTACTTGGCAGCCACGCCAATGCCGTAGTTATAAATAAACCATAAAAATACGGACATATATGTCCTGGCACTGACAGTGCTTGGGCCCCTTCATATCTCTGTCTTCAGTCTCAACACAAACTGTTATTTCTCTTGTTTAATAGTCCATTCTTCAGACTGTTATGTCCTGAACTCTCAGGATAAAAGAACATGAAGTTGAAGTGATGCGCAATCAGTTACACTCAAGACGAAGTGATCCCATCACTGAAGGCTTTAATCTGCTAGAACCTTTTCCCCAGCAGCTTTGATACAGAAAGTGAAGGCTGCTGGGACGGCACCATCTCTTATACCCCGCCTTCAGGGCGGAGCTACGCAATTCAGCCAATGGTAGACTCCAGGGTCTAACCAATGGTCATCAGCCTCTCAGGTACCGCAATACCTGGTACTACCACATGAAGCTCGTGGGGTTGAATGCAAATACCATCATAGGTTTATTGAATAGCTATTAACTGTACAAAGGCTTGATCTAGCCTGAGGCAAAACTCAGGATGCGGCCGATGATGTCACAAAGTATCATGTGACTAAATCTTTAAGTGATCACTCAATACACAACAACAACCCCACATATATAACATTCCTTTCCTCCCACGGTCCCAGAACAACAATTAACCATAGTACTTTTATATGGTGATCAAAACATATATACGAGGGCAGGAAATGAATTTCATAGTAATAATACAGCTAATAGGAAAGACAATCTGGTGGGCATTTACACCACACTGGTTGCCTGTGTACTTTAGGGATTTAGTTGTTCTTGACCTGAGAGGTACCACCTCTCATTCAGAGGATGCCACTACCCAGGAAGGCCTCACAGTTTCTTTTGTAGAAGGGAGAGTAATAGCAGCAAGGGGTTCTTTGGCAATTTTGGTAACTGCTGATTGACCAGAAGTAGCAGTCACACAATCTGGTATTATGGAGGGCAGTTCATCCTGAGGTAGTTCTGGCACACACAGTACTAGCACATTGTGTAGATAACAATTGGTTTGTGTGTCGCCTCCACACTAACTCATCTTCTGTTTGTACTGTATAGGAGACAGGGCCAATTTCAGCCAATACAGTTACACAGGGGCCCCCTTCTCGCTGGTGGTATAGCTACATGCCAATACTTGCTCTCCGTATCGAAACAAGTGCCTTTAGGAATTACCTTCTCTTCTTAAGATTTGTGACTGCTGATTGCATTCTACTATCTTGGATGTCTCCTGCGGCAAAAATAGATCAAATGCAGTTCTCAGCTTCCTCTTCTGTCGTAGTAAAGCTGGGAAACTGAGTCGTTGCATGTGTGGTGTAGCGATACCTCAACAAGAAACTGTTTAGTTGGCAATTTAATGAACCTTGGTCCTTGAAGGATTTCAGTGCATGCTTCAAGAACTGGACAAAACTTTCAGCAAAACCAGTCGTGGATGTGTGGTAATGTGCTGATTTTATGAATTGGATATTACTCATCTTTAGATGGTTCTCAAACTCCTGAGCCGTGAATTGTGGACCTTTATCACTCATGATTTGTTCTGGTTTCCCAAATTAGATAAAAATCTCATCAAGCTTTTGCATGGTTTGTTCCACAGTTGTTGACTTCATTAGGACCACCTCAGGTCATTTGGAGTGTGCATCTACGACAACCATGAACATGTGCCATTTGTTTGGACCTGCAAAGTAATTGTGTAGATGTTGCCAAGGCATTTTAGGCCACTCCCATGGATGCAGTGGAGGCAACCCGGGGCATTCCTTACCCGCACATATTATTGGCATAGACCTGCTTATTCTGCGATCTGGGTATCAATTCCTAGCCACCAGAAACAACTCCTTGCAAACTCCTTAATTCAAACTATACCTGAGTTTCCTTCATGTAATTGTTCCAAGTTTTTGCCATGATGGTTTTCTCCCACAGTCCAAAGATATGCAGGTTAGGTGGATTGGCCATGCTAAAATTTCCCCCTAGTGTTCTGGGATGTGCAGGTTAGGTGGGGTTTCGGGGATAAGGCAGGGAACTGGGCCTAGGCAGCATAGTCTTTCAGAGGGTCAATGCAGACCCGATGGGCTGAATGGCCTCCTTCTGCACTGTAGGGATTCTATGGTTCTATAAGGGTATTCCTTCAGTGACAGCAAGCAAATTTCAAAGATGGTCTTTAATATATCTGCACATTTTTATGAGATCAGATACCACCAAATTGCCTCCAAGATAGCCGCCATGTTGTTAGATGACTTGTGCAAACCCTTGCTATCCATCACATGTCCAAAATATTGTATTGATGTCTGAAAGAAGTCACACTTTATCTTTCCTGACACGAAGACCATGCGTCTGAAAGCATTTCAATGTGGTTTCTGGGCTACATAGCTATTGAAAAGATTCCTTAGTAACAAGCACCATCAAAACGACTCTCTAAGGCTGTTTTATAACTTAAATTTCATTCAGTTAGAAATCTGCTGTATGGCCCCATTCCTTGGCCCACAAACCAGGCGGTCTGTAATCGTATCATCCAGAGTCACCAAATTCACAATTACCTGTGAGTCACCTTCGGGTTGCAACAAACTGCTATTTCCCTCCTTCTAGTTGATTTCTCCTGTGAAACCTAAAATGCGCTGCAATTATTCATGGTTTGGGTGAATAATAGTCCTCCTGTATCTTAGTTAATTCTGCATATGTTTTGCTACCGGGACTCCTGGGCTGGACCAGACTTCGGAGTAGATTTAAAGTTTTATTGCCAATAGTGCTAAGGAAAGCAGGGACTACTACATTCTTGGAAATCTTGTTAGCTAAAATATAGTAATGAAATCTTTCTGGCTAAGATTCCAATTTTCAGATTCTTCTACGAATGGACCAATGGCGCCAAACTGTTGTGCCATTGATACCAAGAATTGCTCGCAACCCCCCTTCAGGAGCTTTCCTTATATAAATGGTGCAGTTTATATTGTAATATAATTGTAGCAGCTTGTCTTGCAATGCAAGAAATCTCTCTGTCTCACTCTACCTAAATGCTCTAATTTAATTGTGCACGAGGTGAGCTCTGCAGCCTGAACTCCTCTGGGTGACGGTTTTAACTTTTGGTATGGGCTTTTCTTTTCTCTGCCCCACAACCTTACCAAATAATTTTTAACTGTACAGAGGCTTGATCTAGCCTGAGGCAAAGCCTGTAAAGCAGTTGATGTTGTCACAAACTATTATGTGACTAAACTCTTAAAGTGACTATGCACCAACTCAACAACAACCCCAAATATATCATACAGGTGCAGACCTAGAAATGAATGGCCTTGCTGACTGCAATCAAGCTCACAACATTTGCTTTTTACTACTTTTATTAGGGGAATGAATGTAACCATGGCATATTAAAGCTGAGAAATTAAAATGTAGTTTACCAAGCCCTATCATTAAAAGCTAATCAAAATAGATGTACATTGGCATTCAAAAGCATGCCATCAATTATAATGGTTTAAGATGTTTCAGTCAAGGCTCTAACTTTTCAATATTTTGGACTGAGGTTCCCCCTAAAATCCTCTAAATACATATTTCTTTACATCTGTGTGTGATATTCAATCTCACTCACGATGATCTTATTCATAGTAACAGGGAAATAATCATGGAGAGTGCATAGCTGAATTCCCAGTGCATTCATTCAGCCGTGGCGGGTCAGTTTACCCTCCAAATTTCCTCATCAGATCACATTTTTGTGTTTAATTTGGTAGAAAGGAAATTTTACCTGACTAGTATCTCTGCTATTTGAAGTGTCATAAACAAATGTACCAAAGATCAATGCGATAAACATGAACGAGGAAGCTGTCCCTTTAGTCAATCCTGTTTCCTTCATAGAGTCTACTGTTCTAATTTAATTGATCCTGTGACATCTGCCTCTATTGTCCTACCGAGAGATTTTTTACCACTTGTTAGACAATGTTTTTGTATGGAAAAAATCAACAGTTCGCGTTTCCCTTTTGGCAGGGCGAACCTGGGATGTGTTGAATAAGATTGCCCGTAACTTAGTCTGTCCGATTTCAAGTCCAATATATTTAAATGCACCAGAAACCTGACTTCCAACCCTGAATTCTTTCCTCAAACCAGAGATTGCAATAGCTTCGAAATCACTAGTCCCACCCCACAAAAAATCATCGACATGCATCATAAAGATGCCAGAAAGATTTCCTTTATAGTGCCAGTAAAACATTGTCGGATCTGCTTTCAACTGGCAACAGCCTAACTTTAACAAAACTGACCTTACCAAAAAATACCAGACTCTAGACGCATCATTTAATCCATATGCACATCTGTTCAACTTCCAGAGCACCCCTTCTGTGTTAGCTGCCTCTTTAGGAGGCTGGAGAATAATGTCTCTCTGGAGCTGATGCCCCTGCAAGAAGGCAGCTTTTATATCTATAGATTTGCATTCTCATGCCTTTGTGGCTAATAGAGGCAAGAAGATGTTTAAAATAACCTTTCCTGCCTTAGGTGAATCTACCCTTAAATCCTGATCTTCAAAGTTTTCTTCAAATCCCCTTGCCACAAGCCTGGCCTTTGCCTTATAAGTTCCACCCGGAAGAACCTTTTCCATGCAAATCCATCTGTGGGATAGAGCTCTTTGTCCCCTATCCGGTACTTCCGTGTATACCCCAAATTCACTCCAACTATGCAGTTCTTGCTGTTTGGCATCTTTGATAACTTTTACATCTAATTTATTGAAAGCCACCAAAACCTCATGTGCATGTGGGCTTCTATTCCTATTAGAGTCTGTAGACTTACTCATGTTCCGAGATCTTGATAAACTATGTCCCCTCGCCCGGCTGGTTTCTTGTTCTGTACTGCTATTGCTTGATCTTTCCCTTCTGCTGTGGGATGTCCTTTCAATAGTTCTCGACCTTTTCCAGTGGACCTGTTCACTGTCCAATGTACTAGCAGAACTGGCACTGTGTTTCTGTGCCCTCCATTTTTGAACTTCGTGTTCCCAATCCATTGTCTTGACTCCCTCCCCTGAATGCTGTACATTCAATCAATGTTTATTCTTTCCAGTGGCCTTCCTTGCTCTACTAATAACAGTTGCATCCTTCCATTGACTAGACTCTTCAGGAAAGTATGTCACTTTTGTACCAACTTTTGTCAGTTGTTCTTTCGGAAAAATGGCCTGTTCTAATTCATCAGAAGTGTTGTGTTCCTCTACAGAAACCCTGTCTATATCAGTTAACTGGTCCTCATAGTTCTGTAACACATACATACCAGATGACCCTGGTTCCTCGTCATGTCTGTCTGCTCAATCTAAATTTGAAAAGTTGTAATCTGTACCCATTATCCTTGATGAGTGTACCCTAACAGTTAGATTGCAATGTTGCAAAATAATTGTTTTGCCATCCATGCCTTTGATCTTCCCTGGGCCTTTCCATTCATTAAAATTGTCTCTCTTATAGTGTACTATGTCTCCTTGCTGAAAAACGGTGTTTCTTTCAGGGACTTCTGCTTCCAAAAAGGCTTTTCTACTGCTATGTAATGCATTTAAATGCTCAGCAAAGGCAGAGCTAATTGTAGTCCCTTCTCAAGTTGGAGGCTGGTCATCCAAAATGGACGGAATTTTAGGATTGCTACCAAACACTAATTGATAGGCCCCCCAACCATCTGCAATGAATTCTTTGCATGTACCGCCCATGCTAAAGCTGAATTTAACCTGCAATTCGGTCTATCAGCCAAAACTTTCCGGAGCATGTCATTGATTACAGCATGATTTCTTTCACAGACACCATTACTAAATGGACTTTCCGCAGCCGTATTCATAACTGTGATATTCACGTTTTCACACATATCCTCAAACTCATCATTCGCAAATTCTCCCTAATCTTGATAGAGAGCTGGGCCAACCTTCATGATCCATATGTAAACCTGCTGTCCACAGGTTAAACAAGGCATCCTAGCAATCAGTGAGCCACAAGGTGACTTCATGGGGGTCCAATGGAAATAGGAGGTATTACCTTGAATATTTATCCCTTGCGAATGACTCATTGAATAAATGATTGGCATACGTCTCCCAGAAATGATATATGAACAGATTCTTGAGAGAGAAAAATCACTTCGGATGGAAGGGAGCTTCACGTGTTGGACCAGTCTTGGCTCCGGCCGAACATGTTGATTTGCTCTAAAAGGCTTTGGACAGAGGAGAGCTTGTCAAAGTATCCAGGTTGGCACCAGCCCTACACTTTAGTTAGATCATGAAGAGGGAAGAAAACAGAAGAAACTGTCACTTCCAGCCATGGAGATCAGCCTCATTCATCCATTTGTCCGATCTGGGACTAGTTAACCATCCCGAAGAGACTGCTACCTTCAGCCATAGAGATCAGAAACCCCTTGCACCCTCATATTTTTGTCTGATCCGGGACCAGTAAACCACTTTCACCTGTGACGGGTCATACGTTTTTTTCTGCCTATTTTTCATACCCAAACTGTTGCCTCTTAATAAACTTAATGACTTCCCATAAAATTATTTATGAATTCTTAACCGTCTATTTTGGATAATCTGTGACTCCCAAACACCAAAATGTACAAAGAGCAGAGAACGCATGGGAACACCACCATCTGCAATTATCCCCCGTAGCCACATACCATCCTGAATTTGAAATATATTGACGATCTTTTACTGTGGCTGGCATTCTTGAACTCCCTTCCTAACTGCACAGTGGGAGTATCTACACCACATGGACTGCAGCAATGCAAGGAGTTGACTCATCACCACCCTCTCAAGGGAAATTAAGGATAGCCTATAAATTCTGGTCTTTACCAGTGACATTCACATCCCATGAATGAACAAAATAAGTCAAATATGGAGGTTGCAAACATATGACAATGGGAACAGCTATTTTGATCCATGCATTATACTCAGCATCATGAGGACGTTCAATAGGATTGTCCCCAGGGGGAGGGTTGCTGTGCTAACCACTGCACCACCGTGCTGCCAATGCCAGCAATTCTTAACATTGATCTGGAGCCTTGTCTGTTGGTGGCCATTTTCGGGGCGTCGGACCCGCTGGGGCTGCAGACCAGAGTGAAAATGGATGTTCTTGCCTTTGCCTTGCTCATGGCCCGGAGGCGGGTTCTGCTGGGATGGAGATCCAGCATTCCATCTAGTGCCTCGGCCTGGTTAGGCAACCTCATGGAATTTCTATATTTGGTAAAGGTTAAGTACTTTCACTCGGTGGAGCGGTTCTACGTGAGACAGCGATCATTTATCTTATACTTTAAAGAATTAGTCACCATCAGCTTTTGGGGTGGGGGGAGGCAGGGGGCGCAGTTATTATTATTGTTGGGGGTAGGTTAATTTTGTTGGACTGGTGGGAGTTACACGATCGGTTGTGGATTTCTTTTGTGGCTTTTTTATTATCATGATAATGCATATATTAGCTGTTTTCTAGGCTGTTTGCTATATATGTCTTGTTTATTATTAATGAAAATTTTTAAATAAAAATATTTGTAAAAATTTAAATAGGTATATTTCCAGAAGGCAAAAACAGGCAGAAATAGCAAACGGGATTCAGTTTTAAGACGCACATGTTCCTTTTTAGAACATCAAAATAAGGGAAAACAAACACAGCAGCTATTTGCAACAAGTTCAAGAAATACATCCACTTCAAAAGAAAAGATCAAGTAAGTGGAAAGACTGTCCTACGTAGTTTCCATTTTAAACTCTTTTGAAAGGAACAATGATCAAATAAACAAGTATATGAGTGATCAACCCTGAAAGGGGATGTGTCTGTTTCTACTCCTTTTGAATAAACTAAAAACAAATTAACAGCCACTTAAAGGGGTACTGCAACTAAAACAAAACACAATGGAAATTTATCAAATTGAAATAATCTTCTCTGGCTTAATGATGCACTCAAGTCACTACAGCGCCTTCAGGTCATGGAGGACCTCAAGCATATGGGTGGACACTGTATGCTCCCATTCCTGGGATACCCAGGTGCAGATGTAAGCAATGAAATGAGACATGAAGTTGGGTTGAATGGTCTCCTCAACTGCCCATTTTCCGAACCTGTTAATGGCTACTGAGATACCCTCAATTACGACTCAGGAGAGGAGTTTGATAATACAAAGGCTTTAATTACCAGAGAACCAGACAGCTGCCGAGAAGTGTGCTCACTGCACGCTGCCTACTGAACGTAACCTTATATACAGCTTCCTGGGGGCTGAGCCGGAGGCGGAGTTCCTCAGGGTTCCAAACCCAGTCTTAAAGGGGTCTACGCATTAAAGGTACATGTGTATACAGATATCATTCATCACAGCTACTTTGTTCAGACCCATGAGCAGGCCAGTGAGGAGGTTTCCCACTCTGCAGCCCCAAGAAATGCATAGCTTCACACCATCCAAAATTGAACAGACCACTGACATCCTAAAGGTGCGCTTCCACTGTTTGAACCATTCAGGTGCGGACACTTCTGAGAGGGTCTCCTGCAGAGTTTTGATCTCTTGCACCCTTCACAACCTGGCAAGTGGGAAATGCCTTGCCAGAGGGAGAAATGGACAAGACTGAGAACTCCTCAGATGATGAAGTACAGGAGGGCCATTTAATAAGGACACACCAAGCAAAATAAAGGACACACCAAGCAAAATAAAGAACTTTGATTTATTTACAATAACGATACATACACCCTACCGGGTCTCTCTCTGCTCGGTGCCTTACCGGCCGGCCTATTATACAATGCTAAATGGAGTTCACCTGCCCCTCAGCGGGGGGAGCTCGTACTCCGGGACAACCACGGGGAAGACAATCATTCCCTCCCCGTCTGTCTTAGGTGGGATTTTACAGGCCAGGAGCCTGAAGAGAGAGATGACGGTCAGCTTCCATTTAACAATGTCATCAAAGAAACCTGATGTGGAAGATGTACCCATGCTACACTGATGGCGACAAGATTCCAGGAGAAGAGAGATGTAGAAGGGAGAAAGCCACAATCATCCTGTCCCTTAGTGCCATGCCATTAGACTGAAAGAGATTTACAATCAGTTACATCGACAGCAAGTTCTGCTTTTGCACTTGTACCTTCAACCTTCATGATTCACAAGACTGTATGTGGAACACTGTACAGTGTACTCTGGGGTGTGAAAGTCAACACAACTGTGCTAACACTGCATCAAAGAACCTGATGCAATCATGATCACCTTAATGTGAAACTACTGCTTGTCATAATATACACGCAGATATATGATGGTGGACAGACAGGCAGTGATTGACACACAGGATGACCAGTGAACACACAGAACACAGCAGCCAATCACTAGACAGGACACGACCACTATAAAGCCAGAGGGCACTAGTTTTCCCGCTCTCTTGGGATCCAACCTCTGAGACAGTTAGAGCCCGTGAACAGCAACTAGAACATACACCATGTGGTAGTAAGATAGTCTGGTCAGGTTAGCCTCAGGTCTCCAGTCAAGTCAGCATAGTGTCAACCTACAGATAAAGTATGTATGATAGTTAAGAGTTCAATAAAATCGAGTTGCATTTCTTCAAGTGTTGGAAGCCTGTCTCTCTCACTGCTGCAGTAAACACAGTCCTCGCAGACCTGGCATACCCATCACATCACTGCTGACAGTGAATTGAGCGGATGGTTGAAGATCTCATTACCTTGTCAGCTCTTGTGTTTTGGCACTGAGGAGACACAACTACAACACTTCTGAGAGGGTCTCCTGCAGAGTTTTGATCTCTTGCACCCTTCACAACCTGGCAAGCGGGAAATGCCTCGCCAGAGGGAGAAATGGACGAGACTGAGAACTCCTCAGATGATGAAGTACAGGAGGGCCATTTAATAAGGACACACCAAGCAAAATAAAGGACACACCAAGCAAAATAAAGAACTTTGATTTATTTACAATAACGATACATACACCCTACCGGGTCTCTCTCTGGTCGGTGCTGAGCAGCCCTCACACGATGCTGTCTTGCAAGTAATAAGTTTACAAACTCATCTAGCTCACACTTCCAAGAAAGATTTTGACACATCTCCCCGACATCACACATGCGTTTAGTAACTACCTTGAATGAGGTTAACATCATATGAATGTGAGGCTCGCAAAGGGAGGTGATACGTTAGTGGGAGGATGTCTCAAATATTACAATAAGAGGACACCTGTATGAATGTGTACGGTGCCTTCAAATGGCCAAACTATTCTCATTGACATCAAATGTACTTACAAAAGTACAGTTGAGCCGGAGAAAACTAAATGTGCACTCGGGGAAATATGGCGGCCGGACCTTTGACCTAATTCGGTGACAGCAAGCTGGATGAATTAGTTCCTGTCTTGCCTTGTGATTTCGGGAGCTACTCACCTAATAAATGAGCTTCCGAGTATGAAATTGGGCGCAATTTCCCAACATTCCAACCAGCGTGAAATGCAATTCTTTAAAAAAATAAATTTAGAGTACCCAATTATGTTTTTCCAATTAAGGGGCAATTTAGCATGGCCAATCCACCTAACCTGCACATTTTGGGCTGTGGAGGTGAAACCCACGCAGACACGGGGAGAATGTGCGAACTCCACACGGCAGTGATCCGGGGCCAGGATCAGGGGCGTCATTCTCTGACCCCCCGCCGGGTCGGAGAATCGCCGGGGGCTGGCGTGAATCCCGCCCCCGCCGGTTGCCGAAGTCTCCAGCACCGGAGATTCGGCGTGGGCGGGAATCGCGCCGCGCTGGTTGGCGGGCCCCCCCGCTCGATTCTCCAGGCCGGATGGGCCGAAGTCCCGCCGATAAATTGCCTGTCCCGCCGGCGTAGATTAAACCAACTTTTGAACGGCGGGACAAGGCGGCGTGGGCGGGCTCCGGGGTCCTGGGGGGGTCGGGGCGATCTGGCCCTGGGGGTGCCCCCACGGTGGCCTGACCCGCGATCGGGGCCCACCGATCTGCGGGCGGGCCTGTGCCGTGGGGGCACTCTTTCCCTTCTGCCTCCGCCACGGTCTCCACCATGGCGGAGGCGGAAGAGACTCCCTCCACTGCGCATGCGTGGGAAACTGTCAGCGGCTGCTGACGCTCCCGCGCATGCGCCGCCCGAGGATGTCATTTCCCCGCTAGCTGGCGGGGCAACAAAGGCCGTTTCCGCCAGCTGGCGGGGCGGAAATTCTTCCGGCGCCGGCCTAACCCCTCAATGTTGGGGCTCGGCCCCCAAAGATGCGGAGCATCTGATTGGCGCCATTTTGGGCGCCAGTCGGCGGACATCGCGCCGCTTCGGGAGAATTTCACCCCAGATCCGGGTCCTCAGTGGCATAGAAAGCAGTGTTAACCACTGCGCCACTGTGCCACCCTGGTGGGGGGATGCAATTCCAACCAGTGGGAAATGCAATTCCGACCAGCGTAAAATGCCATGGAATCTGAAAAAGTTACCAACCATATTGAGTATCTGGTGTTGGGAAGTTATTATCTAGGCAGAATCACTGACTCTGCTAACAAGGCAAGCTTATCAGATGCAAATGAATTCTTTTTTGTTCCCTTTTGAAATGGGCATGGACAGTCCCAGGCATGATATGAGTCTGTTAGCAGCTTTGCATATATAACGAGTTTTGATTTGTGAGTCTCCTGGTTTCATGATTATAAGGGACCTGGAGAATTAGGTGTGAGATTCCACAACTGCAAAAAGCATACTTTTGTTCATGTTACTCCTGGACGTAGCTCTCAGACAAAGGGCCACCCTGTGGTCATGTAACTTGTAACAGCCATCTTTTTTGTTCAGCAAGAAATCCATTATTGAAAATAGTAATAAGGATAACATTTTGAACATACGATGTTGGATTTCTTCTCGTGTCATTGGAACCCAACTATTCACTTCAGTCATTGCAATAGCAGCCAGTTCCACATTCTTACCACTCTGTGTGTAAATAAGTTTCTTCTGAATCTTAATAGAGTTCATGGACTCTGGCTATGCTCTTCCCCACAAGTGGAAACATTGGGCGGGTTTTACCGAGCATCCTGCCGGTGGCGGGAGCTTCTGGCCTAATGTTGTCAATGGGGTTTCCCATTGAATGCACTCATCACCAACAGGAAGCCCAAGGCGGGGGTCCCCGTCTGTGGGACCAGAAGACCCCACCCACGTGAACAGCCGAAAAATTCGGCCATTGATTCTAAATCCATTCTATCACAATTCTAACGTTCTCCATTAGGTCACCCATCTGCCTGTTTTAAAGAGAACAGCGATCCAGCTCATTAATGTTTTCCGGATATCTATTCCCACACATTTATGGTATCATCCTTGTAAATATTTGTTGCACACTCTCCAGTGCCTTTATATCCTTTTTATAATATGGTGATCAGAACTGTACTCTGAGTACTCCGAGTGCATTCTTTGTTTTTTATAAATTAAGGGGCAATTTATTATTTATTTTTCCAATTAAGGGGCAATTTAGCGTGGCCAATTCACCTAACCTGCAGATCTTTGGGTTGTGGGGGTGAACTCCACGCAGACACGGGGAGAATGTGCAAACTCCACAAGGACAGTGACCCAGGACCGGGATTCAAACTGGGGTCCTCAGCGCCGTGAGGCAGCAATGCTAACCACTGTGCCACGTGCTGCCCTCTGAGTGCATTCTAACTAAGGTGCAATACAAGTTTATCATCACTTCCTTACTTTCCAATTCTATCCTTCTAGAAATAAAATCTCATGTTTCTTGCCTTGCTAACCTATGGCACATGTGTTAATGATTGGTACATTCGTACGTTGAGCTCCTTTCATTTTTCAACCCTAACCAGACTCACACCTTCAATGTAATAAGTGACCTCCTGTTTTTTTCTATCAAGATATACTACCTCACGTGTACTTCCATTAACCTTCATTTGCCAATTATTGTCCATTCTGCAACATTATTAATGTCCTCCGATAATTTATTGCAGCCCTCCTCAGCATTGCCTATCCCCCCATTCCAATTTGGTGTCATCCACTAAATTTCAAATTGTGCTTTGATTCCAAAGTGCAAACCATTGATGTAAATTGCAAATAATAATGGTCTCAGCGCTGATCCTTGTGGAACCCCACCGCCCAGCTCTGCCACTCAGAATAACTATTCTTTACTCCCCACCTCTTGCTTTCCATTTTGAAACCAACCAGCATTCCATTCTGCCATTATAGGCTCACACCTCCAGCAAAATACTTTAAAATATAAACGTACATGAACAGTTCTAACTAACGAAGTACACTGTGAGATGTCTCGCTCCAGCAAAATCTGGGCTATTAACTTGTTGCTGGGCACTATGGGTGTACCTACAACACCACATGTACTGCAGCTGTTCAAGGAGGCAGATCACCATCACTATCTGAAGGGGAATTAGGGATGGGCAGTAAATGTTGGCCCAGCCAGCGACATGCACATCACGTAAATGAATTAAAAAAATTAAGTTACTGCAAATTCTATTTTTCCTTACAGATGTACCTCTCCTGCTTTAGCATAAGAGGGCGCTGTTGGGTTAAAATCAAACTGGTCAGTTCTCAAATGGCAGCAGGGCTTACAGAATGGGCACATTATAAAATTCCTTCAGTCAGAGAAGTGACGTTTCTGTCTTGCAATTTAGCCTGAGCCAATTTAAACATTTTGTCCCACAACTAGCCAGCAGCGCATTCAAGGTCTGAAGCTGACTTTTAAGTTTTAAACCTTTCTTTTAATCACTGCAACCCATTACAGAATACGTAAGTAGCAATAATCTATTTGGAACTCTTTAAGGGTAAGTTGAAGGTTAGATTAATGAAGAGAACATGATTTTACTTGATGTTTGCAAATTTATCTGCAAACCATGTAAAAAGTTTAATTTGCAACCACTGTTAAATATTTGGAGAAGCTGGGACTGATTGGATGTCTAATTTTGTTTTAACAGTCACAATGAAGTGGTTTGTCTGTTTTGGGCTCTTTGTATTTCTCATCTTCAACATACTAACTGGTAAGTTTAATAAAATCTATTTCAGAAACTTCACTTAACTTCAAAATTGCTATTAACTTGAAAAGTTAATGTTGACAGTTTAAAATTATCCAGTGTGATTCTAAGCTGGTTTTATTAATTTTGCTCAGTGACCTAGATGAATCCTAAAATGCCATGTTGGCATCAGTCAAGTGAGGTATTTTATTTCAGGGTTATGAAAAGCCCTTTTGTGAATTGTGCTGCTCTGAATTCTGATCATTTTTCCATTTATTTATGTGCAGATGCCAGTGTGATCCGGCAGTCAGATGGTAAAAACTGTTATTTCACATTCTTATCAGATCTGGAAATGTATAAAAAAACTTTATTTTATTCCAACAGTTTCTTTCATTGTACAACTTATATATATATATGCTGTAATTATCCATGTGTAGGAATGTAATTTGGAATTGATCCATTGCATTGTTTAGGTGTCATTGGGTACAAAATAGTGATAGAAAGTAGGAATAAGATTCACTTCCCAAAGAGGCAAATTGCAGATCCTCTAGATTCGGAGGACAAATAAATTACTCAAATGCCAGAAGAAAACTTGAGGCACCGTCTTTAGTGAGTACAAATGGGCATCTGTTTAGGAAATACTTGGATCCATGCATGGGCAGTGGAAACCTGGCTGCTTACAAAAGATTAGGTGAAATTACATTTCAAATAATTTTTCCTTGGCAACACTTTTATAAAATATTTACATTGTCTGTATTAGAACTTAACTGTAGTTTGGGTTTTTCATTAAATCCTAACTTATATGGACACAATTAATATGGTCAATTTCAGAAGTAGTAAGAGGTAGGGAATATATATGTTAGTTAAATTGCAGTGATTTGATGTTTAGAGGGGGCTGTTTAGCACAGGGCTAAATCGCTGGCTTTGAAAGCAGACCAAAGCAGGCCAGCAACACGGTTCAATTCCCGTAACAGCCTCCCCAAACAGGTGCCGGAATGTGGCGACTAGGGGCTTTTCACAGTAACTTCATTTGAAGCCTACTTGTGGCAATAAGTGATTTTAATTTCATTTCATGTTGATATTATACTGCTTGTTTCACAGTAACTTCATTTGAAGCCTATTTGTGACAATAAGCGATTTTCATTTCATTTCTTGTATATTTTTCTGATATAAAGATATGCTATGCATAATTGATTCTCATGAGTATTGATATGCATGCATGATTAAGGTATTGATTTACCTATATTATATTTGTGTATGTTTAAGGTACAATGATCTGCAGTCTTTTTTTAAATTAGATCTAGTATTATTTTTTTAAAAACATTTTTATTCTCCTCCTTTTTCACATTTTCTCCCAAATTTACACCCACCAACAATAAACAATAATCAGTAACTCATGAAATGTCAATCCCCATATCAATAACAACAGTCCCATCCTCCCTCCAAACCCCCAAACAGCAGCCCGCATGTTAACATAAACAAATAACAAAAAGGAATCAGGAATCACCCATAGTCAGCATTAACACATACAGTCCCCCTCCCCTCAACCCTCCCAACCCCCCCCTCTAATGTTCAAAGTATTATGATGATACCATATTAATATGCCAGGCTGCCCATTTTATATTCATATCATTTTGGTGGTTCTGTGCACCTATCAGTTTATGTGGATTGTCTTTATTTGGTAAAATGCAGTACATAGTAGCCTGAGTGCCTGTTTTATTAAATAATCCTACTGAGAAGCAGACACATTGCATTCTTGTGTGAGAAACACCCATTTGTGGATTTTCCCTCCTTATTTAGCTCACCATGTGGAAAAACGAAGCCTGCCGTACTGGCCTTACTCCACTACCGACTTCTGGAGATATGTGGAATATTTCCGAAGCATTGGCGACTACGAAAGGATCCAGCAACTGGCACACACTTTCTTTGCTCATTTCTCCCTGGGGAATACAATGGGCTATGATACCCCAGAACAACAAGAAATTCAACACGAAGTACAAGTCGAGATTGCAAAGGAGGCACACGAGTAGGGAAGAAAAGGATACAAAGAAAGCACACCTTTTTGTTGAACATGTAAACAAATAGAATTAAAGTTAACGACATTAATACAGAACTATTGTAACATTATAATCTGCCTCATCCATCTATTGCACCTCTGTAGCATATTAATCGTATGACTCCTTTATCTAGAATCCTGTTACAGAATTTGCTTGCATTGTATTAAAAGCTTATCTCACAGTATGCTTCCTCATTTTATTTTGGAAAGAAATGGTTTTGTGACCATTGTGTCCATCACATCCATAAAACAAATAGATCATGGGTGGGATTCTCTGGACCCCCCCCCCAACCACGTGTTTCTTGCTGGCACCATTCGCTGGTGGAGGGATTCTCTCTTCCTGCCGCTTGTCAATGGGATTTCCCATTGATACCACACCCCACGCCACCGGGAAACCCGTGAGCGGGGGTGCACTGCCAGCGAGGAAAGGGAATCCCAACAGCTGGAGAATTCAAGCCTAGATTGTGTATAAATGAAAAGAAATAACAGAGTGGAATCTAAATTCCCAAAGTTCTTTATAATCTGTGCAGCACCCAGTGTAAAATTTAATTAGATAACATCTTGTAATTAAATGCAACAACAAATTATTTTTGTTTTTAAATATTTATCTACATTCTAGTACCTAGTGGCCGAAAGAAAGCTTTTCATTTAAGAGTATTCTGCTGAACTATGAATCCAAAGCAAAACCACGTCATTGATTATGTTTTGTAAAATTCCCTAAACTCACACTGACAGTACTGTGAGTTGTTGTGTACATGGGCACTTTTTCCTCTGTTCCAGTAAGCTCCTGACTCACAATTTATATCTTGGCAATCAGTTACAGTGCTTCTTCTCATAGGATGATGTACTGGTAGAATTCTTCAAGAGATTGCCTTTAGATGTAATTTATTTACTTAAAATAGCTAGGTTTCTAAATTTTCTGAAATACCTGACAGTGATTCACCAAAGTGAATTGCATGCATATAAATATTTTATTTACTTGAAGAGAAAGTAAAAAGAGAAAAAAGGAGTTTTGTGCCTGGTTCAACATGAAGGGCTGCCTGGACATTTCCAGCAGACAATGCTTTGTGAAATTTCAAACAGGCCTCCGAAGAACATCAAGATGAAAGGGCGTCAAAACTTTGTCTCTTCCATTATACTACTCTGCTGAAATTCTAGTGGGGGTGTGGAGATGCTGCCATAAATGTACCAGGACACATATTTTTGAGTCTCTCTATGTCACATCTAACACTGGGACTTGCAATGGGGAAAAATTCCATCCATCCCTTGCAAGGCCATTGGCAGAGGACGAGTCATAGTCAGATCTTGGAGTTTCTATGTTCCCTGGGCTGGGCGCAGATGAAAGGAATATTTTTGGTTTGCTTGCCCAGTGTGAAGCAATGCACCAGCCTGCCCAAAGGTACCCACTTGAGTACCAAAACCGGCTTGAAGAAAACGTAAGTCTATGGTTTTTAATATTCAGAGCCTCGAGAGAAGAGTTCACTGTGGACACTTGTACGTTCTGTTTGAGAGCAGATGACACCTTCCATCCCTGCTTAGACAAGACAGTGAGGGCTTATTTTCTGCTATGTTGAAGCCTGAGAGGCACCCTAGAAATGTGGGTGCCCGAACAAAGTAATCCAAATGGATGGCCACTGTTGTGCTCATCAATCTAATGCTGCAAGTATGGTCGGGCAGGTGTTAATAATTTCCTGCCTGACAGACATCAAAATTGAAGGTCCCGTTAGAAAAACACAATTGTAGTCATCAGCTTGAAGCATCTTTAAAAGATGTAAAATATTCCTTCATGACCTGTTCCCAGTAAAATATCACTGCGGCTATATTGTCTTAAAGTTTTTGAATTGTTTGTGCTCATCGAAACGATGAACGTCAACAATGGGGAATGGGTTGTTTGGAGAAACGAGGAATTCTTTGCAGAATTTTCGATTGTAAGTCATGGTATGGTCAGATCTTCAAAGCAACACTGCCTCAGAAGGTGGTGGAGACGGGAGTCATCGAATATTTTTTAAGGTGGAGGATCAAATGTTATCGGGGGTAGATGGGAATGTGGAACTTGATCCTATAGAATGGTGAAACAGACTCGAGGGGTCAAATGGCCAACTTCTATGTTTGCATTCCATGGGCAGGATTCTCCATTTGGGTGTTGATGCCGGGACTGAATTGTGTGCAGTTTGTGTTTCCATTAGGGACGCTATTCGGTAAGTGAATCAGGACATGCAAATGGGCTAGCTCTCTGTTGACACAAATTCAGAGCAATTCCTGGCCCAGTAGGCATTCTAATCGCTGGAGCCAGAATTAGCGCTAAACAGCCTGGCAGCTGGAGCTGTTTTTAAGTGCTCCACTTACCACCGCAGCCATGAAGGTGGCTCGCATAAGACCTGTCCCCCTGAGGTCGGAGTCCGAGATGGACCCACAGTTCCATTCCAGTGAGTTTTGACTAAATAAAGAGACCTGCACTCCCCCTCCCCCCATTGAGACCCCCTAATTTAAGTGCTTTCTGTTAGTTTCAGAGCTGACCACTTCAAAGTCACTCAACCGTGAAGGGAGATGAAGGGAAAGCATTTAACCCTGTTTGAAATGGTCCAGAGCTGTCAATCAAAGCTTGATGTTTGTAAACATTGTGGTTAGTTTCACACCTGACCAGTTCAAAGTTACTCATGGTGAACAGAGATGAATGGAACAATGCTGACAACTGGGCTATGGAAGCTGTCAATCACAACCTAGTAAAATCAATATCAAAGAGAAATGAATGAAAGGCTTGCAGATCAAAGATCTGAGGGGGCTTAAACCCAGCTGACTGTTTTTCTCTTTCCAGGAATTGACAGATGCTGCTTCCTGTGCCTGAGTCAGCAGATTTATTGCACAGGTGAAATTTAAAGCAGTGCTAATAGTCGCCATCTATCTCCGAAGGTGAACAATGGATTTTGACAAGAGACAGAGGAACTGTTTTTTTAAAACTGAAGCTGGTTCATCAATGGGAACACCACGTGTCCTAAACTCCTTTGGCCTTTGGGAGGTTCAATATTACATCCTTGGACTGGGAGTGCAGTCTGCTATTAACACCCATCCTATCAACACCAAAGCAGGACTCCAGGCTGACAACAAAGCCTATCCCAAGGCTGAACCCACCTGAACATTAACTTCTATGTGAAGGAACCCTCGCTGAACTCTGACATTTCCTGACTCCGACATTCGCACAAATTAATATCCCCATTTTGTTTTGTTTTTCTGTTTTAAGTTATTCCTACTTGTAAAACTCTTTCCAATCTCCTTTTTGTGTGTGCTTGTGTGTATGTAGTCACAATGACCATCCCCCAGGTTTGAAAGTGTGAATAAACAATACTTCTGATTTAACCATAAAGAGAATTTCCTGCACATCATGTAAAAAGTGACTTCACAAACAAGAGGGCTTGGGGAAACACGCCAGTGAATTTCAAAGAATAAAAACATCTCTGCTTATGGACAGACAGTGAAAAAAATGAAAGAGCTCAGTTTGCTTCTCTCCAATGTCCGTATCAAAACCAGAGAGCGTAGTTATTGAGCTTGAGGAGGTAACCTGGTTGAATTTCAGTTCACAGAGTATCCAGTTTTGGCAGAGGATCTGTAAGATCCTGCTGTCTGGAGCCAGTAATCAATGACTCTTCAACCTTGGGCAGTGCAGCAATGTGGTGATATTGGCCATCTATTATTCACTAATTTAAAGTTATGTCTTCTGAAGTGCACCCAAAATCAGACAGAGGAAATCTGACTGGTGGCTGGCTCCAAGACTTTCGGGCTGTTGCCTCGAAACATACTACCAAGCTCATTCATCCCTTTTCTCAGCCCTGGACTCTTTGCAGGACAAAGGAAACTGCAGCTCATTCTCAATGCAGTGTTAGGAAAACAACAATTGTATTGGTAAACATTAAAAATAAGGTGTAGTTTTAAGTGAGTTTAATTTAATGGCAGGAATTCTCCGGTCACGGCGATTCACTTTTTCTTTTGTGGCGGCTTGAGGTGGTTACAATGGGAAATCCCATTGACAAGCGCGGGAAGAGGGAATCCAGTAGCTAACGAACGATGAACGCCTGAGAAACACATGGCTCTCTGGGGACACTTGGGAGACTGGAGAATCCAGCCCAATGTTTCTATGCCGGTAGGGGTGAAACCTGTAGTTAGATTCATGCTGGACGAAGGTGCTTGTATGTGAAAGGGCCACAAGATGAAGATTAAATAAACCAGCAGTGGTTGCTTAGCAACAGGGGCCTTATAAGGTACAGAAGCTTTTATGTTTTAGTTTAGCTAATTTGATTGCAGTTGGAGTTGGGTAGTAAGAGAGAGAGCAGCTCTCACAGCTCTGCTAGGAGCAATTGATTTTAGGTGGCCTTGCTAGAAGAAAAGCCATATGATGGAATAATTGTTAAGAAAATAGATGCCGCAAATCTAAAGTCTAGTTTGTTAAAGAAACTGGAGAAATTAAGGAAATTTCCAAGAAGTTGGGAGTTAATGGAACAGAGGAAACTGGGAGCCAGAACAGATTACTGTTCAGTAAAGTTACAGAGAGTTGAAATACACTGGCCGTGAGGGGCCAGAAAGATATCTGCGGTAGTGCTAAGGTTTGTGAGAAATTACTACTTTTTAGGATACATTATTTGAAATAATTGTGAAAATAGGTGGCTGGACCTCGGAGTTTGTGTAAAATCCTTTAAGACAAAGGAAACCTGAAGGGAAAGGAATACAACCTGAAAGTGAAACCTTGATGGAAGCAGAAGAGGGATAGCATAATTTAAAAGAAGATTTGAAAGTGTGACTTTATAAAGCGGAATTTGAAATCACTCTTGTGGAAGACGGAGTTCAGTGAGACAAGGTGGCTCACGGTGTAAGAATCATCTGGGGGCATTTTGAGGAGAAATCCATAGACATTCACTTGGGTTCAGATAGGAGTGTGTCTTACCACAGTCATCTTGTGTGCTTAAAAGGGACTTTATCTGTTAATGAGACCATTGGATCTTAAGATGTCCTTTGTAATTCGTGTTAATCCTAAAATATGTGTGGAATTGATAAATTAAAGGGTGAGTAAAAGAGTATTGTAATCCAATTTTTTCATGTTAAATAAATCTTTTTTTCTTGTTGTTAAAACATATTAGCAGCCTTATCACTCTGTTCCTCTATGGTTTACAAAGAAAAGTAGAAGTTACGGTCTTTCGGGCCAGGGTTTCATTCTGGGATGTTCCAATCCAGATCTTCCCATCCAAATATAACATCAACTGGGATCACAACACCAGGCAGAGGTACTCTGTCCTTGGTGGGAGAGCTCTGTAAATGTCCTGGGATGATAAATTATATAATAGACCTCTGCTTCTTTCTCCACCACCTTGCATCCAGAAAATAAACAAATTCACATTGCGTTGCAGAGGAAAATCAGGCCCATATACTTACACGAGGAGGTAGTTTCCCATCTAATCTGTAGAAGTTGTATTTTTCTAAGTTTTCTTTCAAAGTTTCTCTTTATTACAAACATAAACTCTGTGGTTACCTCAGCCATTGACTTTCACCCGTTGCTATGGTAATGAAACAGCAATGAAAAGGGCTAAAGTATTTGAGATCTTGCAAGGTAGTGAGACTGAAACACAGATTTTGTTTCATTTGGTTGTTAGTTTTGGCATTGATATTATGAATCTTGCAGTGAGAATACAAGGGAAAAGCTAGCATAGTTGAGGATCATGCACTCATAGGACATTTTATTGAGTGAAGTCCACAAACCCTTTTTGTGGAAGCCCAGTTTAGAACTAATTTATTCAGCATGTCTGTCTGTGCAGTGAATCTGAGTGTCTATAGTTGTCTGCATATTATATTAGTGAATAAACAGATTAAAGACTGAAACTCGTTGAAGAGTATAAGTTGTCTTTAAGTGATTCTTCATAGGCATTTGTGTCATTATTTATCGCTTTGGTACAAATTTCTGTATCTAATCATATTGAAAGATTGGAATGTCATTCATGGCATTGTTCATGGAAAATCTGGGATTTGGCGGGGCGGGGGCCTGGAACGACTTGTACCTCAGCCTCATGGATGTTGTGATTCTTCCGTTGCTGCAATACAGCAAATGTAACGAGACAACATGTTACATGACTGACAGGAGGGAAAAAATGTCATCTTCCCGATACCGAAAAATATGGGGCCCGATTCAAGGATCCCGTTGCACCCTGTAGGAATCACAGTGAATTGCGCGCGCGCCCCAAATCAGGCTCCGCGCTAGACATGAAACCTTGTGCAAGTCACCCGACACGCTCCATCTGGCCCTCGCGGGGTGAGATCCAAATCTGAATATTTAAATGAGCCGTACGCTGGATTCACCTTGCGCCTGGGACTCACCAGCTTCGTCTGGGAGACCTCGCAGGGCACCTATTAGTTCTGGTCCACACAAACATGGGCCAGTCATAACGGCACCAGGTGGGGGGTCTCCCAAGCCATTGGAGAGCCCTGGATGGTCGGGGATAGGCCAAGGTGGCACCCTAGCACTCCCATTGGCACCTGGGTACCGCCAGCCTGGCATCCTGGACACAAGGCAGTCCTCAGTTCACACATCTTTGAGGTGAGTGCAACAAAGCCTTCTTGCCATAGTGCTGCGCTGCTCCTGATGCGCTGTTCAACACTGTGCCAGGACAGACAGGTTCCTGCCTCCATCTCCGTGCCAAGTTGGTCTTCACTGTGCTGCTGGACCCAGGGACCCTCCTCTGCCACCGTCTTGGATCAATACTGTGTCTGGGGTTGAGGAATATAGGGATCTCCTTCCTGCCTTGTGCCACACACCAGTGTCTATCTGGACTGCATGATTCATGCAGCCACTGCAACTAAGGTTGGACGTTCAACCCAGGGTGGACTGCAACGTGACGAAAGAGGGGGGGGGGGGCAGCGGCCTGTCAAAGACAAGGAGGCAATGTAGAAGAAGGAGGGCTGTGCAAGGTGGGGGTCAGAAGTGCGAGGGCTTGCAATGGTATGCAGAGGGGCAAGGAGATAGATGAAGAAGACAAACAATGAAAGGCAGAGGGAGGTCAAGGGGAGGGAAGCTGGACCGCAACAAGCTGCATGAAAAGCTCACAAACAAGGGGGACGAAGGGCTAAAAAATAGTTTACTTGCAACAGGTAGAGGTCCAAGCGGGCAAGGGTGCTCGCAGGTGACGGGCTCGGGGGGAGGGGGTGTCGAATCAAGGTTTTTCTTTTTGAGGTTGCTAGCCTTTTCCCTCTGGGTTGCTGATGTCCTGCACAGTGTGGTGAAGAAGGTGTGCTGGAGAGAGTGATATGAGTGTGCTGGACTGTTGTTTAAATATGATGGCTAGACCTTCAAACCCAGCTGATGGTGGGCAGATTAATTAGCTGCCAGCCTGCCAGGTGATTCGAAGGGGAATTCACCTGTGCATAATTAACAAGGTCCGAAGTGCAGAATCTGGCTTGGATCCCGCTATTCTGGCCAGCGGGAAAGATGGCACCAGAGTCACCTGCCACTGCATTTCATCTCATAAACAGAGAATTCCACCCATAACTTCCTGTTGCTTTCTCCATGGTAGCACCTCACCCAATCAGCATCCTTTTCTCCTCTGGTGTAAATTGTGTGATTGTTTGAAATTTGGCCTGTTCAGTGCAAGACAGAAAGCTTCAGCAATACATTTTTCTTTTCAGCAAGATTTAAGTTTTGTACTACCAAGTGACTGTGTCTATTGGTTTATTTTAGTGAAGCTATAGCTTTCCCCATTAATGGGAGACAGTGGCATAGTGACACAATATCAGTGGGCTAGTGATCCAGAAGCCCAGGTTAATGCTCTGGGGACATGGGTTCAAATCCCACCATGGCAACAGGTAGAATTTGAATTAAATTAATCAAATCTGGAACATAAAGATAGTCTCTGTGTGGTAGTCACCACTAGCAGTATTATATGTATTACGGTAAGGCAGTATAGTAGAGGTACATGGGTAAATCCCTGCCTGCTGGCTCCGCCCAGTAGGCGGAGTATAAATGTGTGTGCTCGCCGGTGCTGCAGCCATTCTGGTTCCAGCTTCAGGAGGCACCACATCTTGCTCAATAAAGCCTCGATTATTCCACTACTCTCGTCTGTGTGGTAATTGATAGTGCATCAATTTATTGAGCAAAGATTTTTAAAACGATGGATCTCCGCATTAAGCCTGATCGCCTGCAGCTGAGCCCTCAAGCAGCCAACGCTACGTCCGCCTTTGACCACTGGCTAGCCTGCTTCGAAAGCTACCTCCGAACATCCGCTGAGGAACCCTCGGACGCGCAGAAGCTCCAAGTCCTTTATTCACGGGTGAGCCCTGACATTTTCCTCTCATCTGGGATGCGGCCACTTACTCCGAAGCGATGGAGCTCCTGAAGGGACATTACGTTCGGCCAGTCAATCAACTATACGCCAGGCACCTCCTGGCACGAGACACAACTCCCCGGTGAGTCCCTGGACGATTTCTGGTGCACATCCTGGGGAGGAACTGTGACTGCCAGACTGTTTCGGCAGTCCAGCACACAGAACTTTTAATCCGAGACGCCTTCGTTACGGGCATGAGGTCTGCGTACGTCCACCAGCGCCTATTGGAAGGGGGTACGGTTGATCTTGCGGGAACTAGGCAGCTCGCAAACCTGTTAACAGTGGCCTCCCATAACGTCCAGTCGTACGCCCCCGACCGGGTGGCACCCTCATGGGCATGGTGGGCCCCACCAGCTGCCAACTCCAGCTCACCTCAAGCCTGCGCCGCGCGTCAGCCAGCCAACCCTGGGGGACCCAAATGCTATTATTGCGGGCAGAACAAACACCCCCAGCAGCGCTGCCCGCGTGGAGCACGACCTGCAACAGATGTGGAAAGAAGGGACACTTTGTTTCTGTTTGCCAGGCCCGGTCAGTCGCCGCTGTTTCCAGGCCCAGCGTTCCAGCACCCCCCACATGCGACCCAGGGGCGCCACCATTTTCCTCCTCGCAAGCCACGTGCGGCCCGTGGGCGCCGCCATCTTTGATGCTGCAATCTACGTGCGGCCTGTGGGTGCTGCCATCTTTGATGCTGCCCGCCATGTGCGCTTCGTGGACGCCGCCATCTTCGGCGCCATTTTGGACGGCGCCTCAGGACCCCTGCTCGTCTGGCCGTTCAGCGCCTGCCGCTACCTCCACCACTACTGACCAGCCTGGGGCCTCCTAGCATCTGCTGCAGCTCGCCTTGATCACCCTGGATCAGTCCCGACCCCGCAACCCCGCGACAGCATCGACGATGGTGAAGGTCGATGGGCACGAGACGTCTTGCCTTTTTGACTCCGGGAGCACAGAGAGCTTCATCCACCCCACGATGGTAAGGCGCTGCTCCCTCACGGTACACCCCATCACCCAGAAGATCTCCCTGGCCTCCGGATCCCATTCTGTGGCAATCCGGGGGTACTGCATCGCGACCCTCACTGTCCAAGTAGTAGAGTTCAGCAACTTCCGGTTCTACGTCCTCCCCCACCTCTGCGCTGCCCTGGACTTCCAGTGCCACCTCCAAAGCTTAACCTTAAAATTTGGCGGACCCCTACCCCCCTCACCATATGCAGCCTCACGACCCTTAAGGTCGATCCACCTTCCTTGTTTGCAAATCTCACCCCGGATTGCAAACCCGTTGCCACCAGGAGCAGATGGTACAGTGCCCAGGACTAGACCTTCATCAGGTCGGAGGTCCAACGGCTTCTGCGGGAAGGGGTCATTGAGGCCAGCAACAGCCCCTGGAGAGCCCAAGTGGTAGTAGTAAAGGCTGGGGAGAAGCACAGGATGGTCATTGACTACAGTCAGACCATCAATGCAGCTCGACGCGTACCCCCTCCGACGCATATCTGACATGGTCAATCAGATTGCGCAGTATCAGGTCTTTTCCACAGTGGACCTGAAGTCCACCAGCTCCCCATCCGCCCGGAGGACCATCAATACACTGCATTTGAAGCAGATGGCCACCTCTATCACTTCGTTAGGGTTCCCTTCAGCGTCACCAATGGGGTCTCGGTCTTCCAACGTGAGATGGACCGAATGGTTGACCAGTACGGACTGTGGGCCACCTTCCCGTACCTAGATAACGTCACCATCTGTGGCCACGATCAGCAGGACCATGACGCTAACCTCCAAAAATTCCTCCAGACTGCCAAATTCCTTAACCTCACGTACAATAAGGAGAAATGCATGTTCCGTGTGGTAAACCACTGTGTTCCTATATTAAGGGTTGTACGGTAGAACCTGCACTGCAGGTTCACCTGGGCCCCTGCATGCTAGCTCCGCCCAGGAGCCGGGTTATAAATATGCGTGGCCTCCAGCTCGCAGCCATTTCATCAGCAGCTGTGGGAGGCCACACATCTGATACTAATAAAGCCTCAGTTTGAATTCAACTTCGTCTCCAGTCAAATTGATCGTGCCTCAATTTATTAGTATCTGATTCAGAAGATGGACCTCCGGATTAAACCAGATCGACTGCAGCTGACAAGCGACGCCAGAAAGGACTTCCAGCACTGGCTAGCTTGTTTTGAAGAGTTTTTCAACACGGCGCCGACCCCTGTTCCAGAGGCTCAGAAGATTCAAATCTTGTACTCCAGACGCAACTCAAAAATCTTCCCGCTGATCCAGGATGCGCCCAATTACGCTGATGCCATAACTCGACTCAAAGAGAATTATGAGCAGAAGACGAACAGGTGCTTCGCCAGACACGCGCTCGCAACGCGTACTCAACTACCGGGTGAGTCAATCGACGACTTCTGGAGGGCCCTGATCCCACTAGTTCGGGACTGTGACTGCCAGGACGTGACAGCTAAGGAGCACTCAGATCTCCTTATACGGGCCGCTTTTGTAACTGGGATTGGGTCCGATGTTATCAGGCAGCGGCTCCTAGAAGGGGCCATGCGTGACCTCGCAGAGACTAAGACACTAGCGCTTTCCATGACGGTCGCCCTGCCCAATGTACAGTCCTATACCCCCAACCGCGCAGCCCACTCCTCCTACGCTTCATGGGCCCCACAGGCAGCCGCCCCAGCGGGGGCGCTACCCACCCAATACGCCTGCGCTACATGCCAGCCAGTGATCTCCGGGGGCCCCCGATGCTACTGTGCGGCCAACAAAGGCACCCCCACCAATGCTGCCCGGCCTGCGCTGCCCTTTGTAAGGCCTGTGGGAAGAAGGGCCACTACGCAGCGAGGCCTGCTCAGTGGCAGCGGTCGCCTCCACACCCCGCCCTCCCCACCCCGGTCACGGACAATGGGCGCCGCTATCCTCCCTCCTCCCCAGGCCATGTGTGGGCAATGGGCGCTGCCATCTTCTCCCCCACACAACACGTGCGTTTCATGGGTGCCGCCATCTTGCTCCACCCCCACAACGTGCGTTCCATGGGCGCCGCCATTTTGTGACCCCCAGGATCTCCGGGCACCGCCATCTTGTCCACCCCGCAGCACATGGAGACCAACGGCGTTTCAGGACCCCGACGCAGCGGCCGCCTCACTACCCGACGATCAACAACGACTCGCATCCACGGTAATCGACCAGTCCAGACCACACACTCTGACCAACGCATCCACCAGCGTGAAAGTCAACGGCCACGTGCCCTCCTGCCTACTGGACTCCGGGAGCACCGAGAGCTTTGTACATCCAAATACGGTAAGGCGCTGCTCCCTTAAGATACACCCTACCAATCAAAGTATCTCCCTGGCCTCCGGATCCCATCGCGTAGCGATCCGGGGGTACTGCACGGTTACGCTCACAGTCCAAGGCGTAGAGTTCCACGATTTTCGCCTCTACATCCTCCCTAACCTCTGCGCTGCACTTATCCTTGGCCTGGATTTTCAGTGCAACCTCCAGAGCCTGACCCTTAAATTGGCGGACCCTGACCACCCCTCACCGTGTGCGACCCTCAAGGTCGATCCTCCTTCCCTTTTTGCCAATCTAACTCCAGATTGCAAACCCGTCGCCACCAGGAGCAGATGGTACAGCACCCAGGATAAGGCCTTCATCAGGTCCGAGGTCCAGCAGTTGCTTCAGGAGGGAATTATCGAGGCCAGCAACTGCCCCTGGAGAGCTCAAGTGGTAGTGATTAAGTCTGGGGAGAAAAATCGAATGGTCGTGGACTACAGCCAGACCACCAACAGGTACATGCAGCTCGACGCGTACCCCCTCCCACGCATATGTGACATGGTTAACCAGATTGCACAGTACCGGGTCTTCTCAACGGTGGACCTGAAATCCGCTTACCACCAGCTCCCCATCCGTAAATCGGACCGGCCATACACCGCCTTCGAGGCAGACGGACAGCTATATCACTTCCTTAGGGTCCCCTTCGGCGTCACCAATGGGGTTTCGGTCTTCCAAAGGGAGTTGGACCGAATGGTCGGCCGGTACGGCTTGCGGGCCACATTTCCGTACCTAGACAATGTGACCATCTGCGGCCATGATCAGCAGGACAACGACGCCAACCTCGCTAAATTTCTCCGCGCCGCCACTCTCCTCAACCTCACATATAACAAGAAGTGTGTGTTCCGTACAAACCGCCTAGCCATCCTCAGCTACGCGGTCCAGAATGGAGATCTGGGGCACGATCCCGAGCGCATTCGCCCCCTCATGGAACTCCCCCTCCCCCACTGCCCCAAGGCCCTCAAACGCTGCCTGGGGTTCTTCTCGTATTACGCTCAGTGGGTCCCAAACTATGCGGACAAGGCCCGCCCACTCATACAGTTCACTCATTTCCCCCTGACGGCAGAGGCCCAACAGGCCTTCGCCCGGATCTGAGCTGATATTGCCAAAGCTGGAATGCACGCTGTAGACGAAACACTTCCTTTCCAAGTAGAAAGCGACGCATCGGACGTCGCCCTTGCCGCCACCCTCAATCAGGCAGGCAGGCCCATGGCATTCTTTTCCCGCACCCTCCATGCCTCCGAAATTCGGCACTCATCCGTCGAAAAGGAGGCCCAGGCTATCGTTGAGGCTGTCCGACATTGAAGGCATTACCTGGCCGGCAGGAGATTCACTCTCCTCACTGACCAACGGTCGGTAGCCTTCATGTTCAACAACACACAGTGGGGCAAGATCAAAAATGACAAAATCTTGCGGTGGAGAATCGAGCTCTCCACTTATAACTACGAGATTAAGTATCGCCCTGGCAAACTCAACGAGTCCCCAGATGCCCTATCCCGAGGTACATGTGCCAGCGCACAGGTAGTCCGACTCCGGACCCTGCACAACAGCCTTTGTCACCCAGGGGTCACTCGGTTGTACCACTTCATTAAGGCACAAAATTTGCCCTACTCCATCGAGGAAGTAAGGACGTTCACCAAGGACTGCCAGGTCTGTGCGGAGTGCAAACCGCACTTCTACCGGCCGGACCGCGCGCACCTGGTGAAGGCCTCCCGCCCCTTTGAACGCCTCAGCGTGGATTTCAAAGGCCCCCTTCCCTCCTCCGACGACACATGTATTTCCTCAGTGTGATCGATGAATGCTCTCGTTTTCCCTTCGCCATCCCATGCCCCGACATGACGTCTGCCACCGTCATTAAAGCCCTTAATTCTATCTTCACTCTGTTCGGCTTCCCTGCCTACATCCTCAGTGACAGGGGATCCTCATTCATGAGTGATGACCTACGTCAGTTCCTGCTCAGCAGGGGTATCGCCTCCAGCAGAACGACGAGCTACAGCCCCCGGGGAAACAGACAGGTAGAAAGGGAGAATGGGACGGTATGGAGGCTGGCCCTACGGTCCAGAAATCTCCCGGCCTCCCGCTGGCAAGAGGTCCTCCCTGATGCACTACATTCCATTCGCTCATTACTTTGCACTGCTACTAACAATACACCGCATGAACGTCTTTTTGCCTTCCCCAGGAAGTCCACATCTGGGGTATCACTCCCAACTTGGCTCAGAGCTCCGGGAACCGTGCTTCTCCGTAAACATGTGCGGCTCCACAAGGCGGATCCGTTGGTGGAAAGGGTGCACCTGCTCCACGCAAACCCACAGTACGCCTACGTGGCATTCCCCGACGTCCGCCAGGATACCGTCTCCCTCAGGGACCTGGCACCAGCAGGTTCCGCCCCCACACCACCCTCCCCTCTCCCGCCGCCCCCATCACCCCCCCTAGGACTGTCCGTCCTCCCCGTGCCCAGCCCCGTTGATGAAGAGGATTTTGGCACGCTCCCGGAGTCAACTTCGAACCACGACAGCATCAACATCGCCGGCTCCACTTTGTCGATCCCAGAGAATGATCAAGGCGCCAGACCGGCTGAACCTCTGACCGGCCCACCGGATGACCAGAGACATTTTTTTTTCACTGTTTTATAAATATTAAAGATTGCGAATTGTATATAGTTATCCACCACCCCCGCCGGACTCAATTTTAACAGGGGGTGAATGTGGTAAACCACTGTGTTCCTATATTAAGTGTTGTACGGTAGAAACTGCACTACAGGTTCACCTGGGCCCCTGCATGCTAGCTCCACCCAGGAGCCGGGTTATAAATATGTGTGGCCTTCAGCTCACAGCCATTTCATCAGCTGCTGTCGGAGGCCACAATTCAGATACTAATAAAGCCTCAGTTTGAATTCAACTTTGGCTCCAGCCAAATTGATCGTGCCTCATTCCGCACCAACCGCTTAGCCATCCTTGGCTATGTCGTGGAAAATGGAGTTCTAGGGCCCGACCCCGACCGCATGCGCCCCCTCATGGAGCTCTCACTCCCCCATTGCCCCAAGGCCCTGAAACGATGCCTGGGGTTTTTCTCCGACTATGCCCAGTGGGTCCATAACTATGCGTATAACGCCCGCCCACTCATTCAGTCCACAATATTTCCCCTGACGGCTGAGGCCTGCCATACCTTCAACCGCATCAAGGCAGACATCACCAAGGCCACGATGCACGCGGTCGATGGGTCCCCCCCCACTTCCAGGTTGAGAGCGGTGCATCGGGCCATGCGAGCAGGCCTGTGGCCTTCTTTTCCCGCAACCTCCAAGTCTCCGAAATTCGGCACTCTTCGGTCGAAAAGGAGGCCCAAGCCATTGTGGAAGCTGTGCGACATTGGAGGCATTACATGGCCGGCAGGAGATTCACTCTCCTCACTGACCAACGGTCGGTTGCCTTCATGTTCAATAACACACAGCGGGGCAAGATCAAAAACGATAAATCTTGAGGTGGAGGATCGAGCTCTCCACCTATAATTACGAGATTTTGTATCGCCCAGGGAAGATCAACGAGCCCCCTGACGCCCTATCCCGTGGTACATCTGCCAGCGCACAAGTGGACCGACTCCGGGCTCTCCATTATGATCTCTGCCACCCGGGGGTCACCCGGTTCCTCCATTTCATCAAGGCCCGCAACCAGCCCTACTCCATTGAGGAAGTCAGGACTGTCACCAGAGACTGCCAGGTCTGTGCAGAGTGCAAGCCGCACTTCTACCGGCCAGATCGAGCACCTGGTGAAGGCCTCCCGCCCCTTTGAGCACCTCAGAATGGACTTCAAAGTGCTCCTCCCATCCACCGACCGCAACACGTACTTTGTACTTTCTGAACATGGTCGATGAGTACTCCCGATTCCCTTTCGCCATCCCATGCCCCGATATGACTTCTGCCACGGTCATTAAAGCCCTCCACAGCATCTTCACACTGTTTGGTTTCCCCACCTACATCCACAGCGTTCGGGGATCCTCTTTTATGAGTGATGAGCTGCGTCAGTTCCTGCTCAGCAAGGGCATTGCCTCGAGCAGGACTACCAGCTACAACCCCCGGGGAAACGGACAGGTGGAGAGGGAGAACGGGACGATCTGGAAGGCCGTCCTGCTGGCCCTGCGGTCTAAAAGACTCCCGGTGTCCCGCTGGCAGGAGGTCCTCCCTGACGTGCTCCACTCCATCCGATCGCTCCTCTGCACTGCGACAAACAAGACCCCTCAAAAACGTGTGTTTGCCTTCCCCAGGAAGTCCACCCCTGGGGTCTCGATCCCAAAATGGCTGACAGTTCCTGGATCCGTCCTCCTTCGGAAGCATGTGCAGACCCATAAGTCGGACCCTTTGGTCGAAAGGGTGCACCTCCTACACGTGAACCCGCAGTACGCCTACGTAGCACACCCCGACGGGCACCAGGACACAGTCTCCCTCCGGGACCTGGCACGTGCTGGATCCCCACCCACGGCCCCTGACCCGACACCGCCCCCCCCCCCACCCCGGTTGCCTCATTCACCCCTGCGCCACTCCCCCTCCCCCCAGTGATCCTCACCGCAGCCCCCGCCCCAGGAGGATCCGTCCTCCCACTGGCTCCACTCAGGGGTGACGAAGACGAGGACAACACGCTCCCAGAGTGACAGGTGACCAAGTTGGCGCCCACATCACCACCAGGACTGAGGTGATCGCAGAGGAGGGTCAAGGCCCCCGACAGACTGAACTTGTAATTTTTTTCCACCACGCCCTCCGGACTCTTTTTTCTAACAGGGGCTGAATGTGGTAGTCACCACTCGCAGTATTACATGTATTACGGTAAGACACGTATACTAGAGGCACATGAGTAAATCCCTGCCTGCTGGCTCCGCCCAGTAGGTGGCGTATAAATGTATGTGCTCGCCGGTGCTGCATCCATTCTGGTTCCAGCTACAGGAAGCACAACATCTTTGCTCAATAAAGCCTCGATTATTCCACTACTCTTGTCTTTGTGGTAATTGATAGTGCATCACTCTGCAATGGTAACCATGGGCGAAATTCTCCCCCAACGGCGGGATGTCCGCCGACTGGCGCCAAAGCCGGCGCCAATCAGACGGGCATCGTGCCGGCCCAAAGGTGCGGAAGGCTCCGCATCTTTGGCGGCCTAGCCCCAACATTGAGGGGCTAGGCCGACGCCGGAGGGATTTCCGCCCCGCCAGCTGGCGGAAATGGCGTTTGTTTCCCTGCCAGCTGGCGCGGAAATGCGGCGCATGCGCGGGAGCGTCAGCGGCCGCTGTCAGTTTCCCAGCGCATGCGCAGTGGGGAGAGTCTCTTCCGCCTCCGCCATGGTGGAGGCCGTAGCGGAGGCGGAAGGGAAAGAGTGCCCCCACGGCACAGGACCGCCCGCGGATCGGTGGGCCCCGATCGCGGGCCAGGCCACCGTGGGGGCACCCCCCGGGGTCAGATCGCCCCACGCCCCCCCCCCAGGACCCCGGAGCCC
Source organism: Scyliorhinus torazame (assembly GCF_047496885.1). Taxonomy (NCBI): domain Eukaryota; kingdom Metazoa; phylum Chordata; class Chondrichthyes; order Carcharhiniformes; family Scyliorhinidae; genus Scyliorhinus; species Scyliorhinus torazame. The sequence continues at coordinate 108,182,147 of NC_092720.1, read as the reverse complement.
GCCCACGCCGCCTGGTCCCGCCAGTAAATACCAGGTTTGATTTACGTCGGCGGGACAGGCAATTCCTGGGCGGGACTTCGGCCCATCCGGGCCGGAGAATCCAGCGGGGGGTCCCGCCAACCGGCACAGCCCGATTCCCGCCCCCGCCCAATCTCCGGGAGCGGAGACTTCGGCGGGGGCGGGATTCACGGCGGCCAACGGCCATTCTCCGACCCGGCGGGGGGTCGGAGAATGACGCCCCATGAAACTATCATTGATTGTCGTAAAAACCCATCTGGTTCACTAATGTCCTTTAGAGAATAAATCTGCCATCCTCACCTGGTCTGGCCTACATGTGACTCCAGATCCACAGTGGTTGACTCTAATGAACTGCCCTCTGAAAAGACTGTGCAAGTCACTCAGATTAAAGGCAATGAGGAATGGGCAACAAATGCCGCCCTTGCCGTGACATCCCCACCCCATGAAAACAATAAAAAAAGATGTGAACGGGGCACCTTTGCAAATCCTCTTCTAACATTAATTTGAACTTTTGTCATTGCTGGTTTTTGCACCAAAAGTTCTTTTTGAAGCTTTTTTCAAATTTAAACAGTTAAACACAAATTTAAATATACAATGATTAAAACGTCTGGCTCCTCGAGTGCATCTATTTTGATGAGGCAGCTACATCTGGTGAGATGAAGACACAACTCTCACTCACATAATTTGTCACGCAGTGATATACTTTGCAAATTACTGTATCATTGAATTTAGTGTACATGGCCTATGCTTGACGTTGTTGCTAAGTTATGAACAAAAACTGAAGGAGGTACATGAGCGCCATTTTTGGTGCACAGGGGTGACGGGTTTGCAAACATCTATTTTTTTAAGTTTGCTTATTGTGAGGAGTTATCTTCTTTGCTTAACAAAGCTACCCAAATGCATTATGTTTAGATTTGCATTTGGTCATCAGCAAAAACGTTTCAAATGCTGCTGTTAAATTATGATATTTACAGAAAAATGTTACTAAAGCGCCCATCGATATATATATATATATGAAAATATATATGATGTATATAATGTTTATAGAGAGAAGTGTATGTGAAGAAATGTAACTAACAAACCAGCCCACAGAACCTGCTGGTGTTTCCTCTGCAGGTGCAGAGCGGCTCTTTTATTCGGGGGCCCGGTTTCCTGCGGAACAGAACGAGTGCGGGACACCGGAAGGTCCGTCTGTTTTTGAGTCCGGGACTCGGAGACGGGAGACGGTCTGGGACAGAAAATTCCAGTCACAATGAAGCCGGCGGTGGACGAGATGTTCCCGGAGGGTGCGGGGCCGTATGTGGATCTGGACGAGGTCTGTCGCAGAGCAGGACCAAGGCCAAGAATCTGCATTCTTCTAGCGCCCTTAACGTAGCACAATCTCCCCGAGGTGTCGCAGGGATGCTGTAGGAGATAATTTAACCGTGGGCCAAGGCATAGCTCGCAGTGGTGAAGAGATTAAAATCGGGGGTGCACAAGAGGCCAGAATTAGAGGAGTGCAGAGATCTCGCAGGGTTGGAGGGGAAGGTTAACCAACCGCCCCATATATATATATATAAATATATCCCATATTGGAGTCTGCTGCACCCTTTTACAGGTTTGTTCGGTGCCAGGACCCTGTTCGTCCCATAATTGGGACGTTTAAGTTGGGCGCACACGCAGTGTCAGATCTCCTTGGGTTTGCATTGCTCCCCAAACTCCTACAGACCCCCCCCCTCCCACCATGGCACTCTGCCTCTTAACGTTCTCCACAAGAGTTGATCACGCTGGTTGTGGAGCTGAGAGAATTTACAGAGGTTGGGAGAGGTGAGGTTGTGGAGGGATTTGAAAACAAAAAGGAGAGTTTCAAAATTTGAAGTGTTGCTCAATCGGGGAATGTAGGTCAGCGAGTGCAGAGGTGATGGGGTGAATGGGGCTTAATGTGAATTCGGACATGGGAAGCAGAATTTTGGATGAGCTCAAGGAGGGTGGGGCATCAATGATCAGAAGGTACAACATTTGAATCAACAAATCAGATGAACCTGAAACTGGATGGAATGGGCAAGAAACTGAGGTGGAAGTAGGTGCTCTTAGTGGTGGGGCAGATGAGGGATTGGATTATCTTGGGGTCAGATAGGAAGCTAAGGTTGCAAACAGTTTGATTTATCCTCAGAGAGTTGTAGGCAGAGAGGTTAAAGTCAATGGCTGGCGAATAGAGTTTGTGTCAGGGACCGAAGACGATGACTTTGGTCTTCCTAGTGTTTTTAGTTTGAGGAGATATCTGTTCAACAAAAACTAGATGTTGCATAAGCGGTGCAGCAAGTCAGAAGTAGTGGAGGGGGTCAAGAGAGACAGTGGTGCGGTGGGGCTAAGTCAAAGGGAAGAAGTCATGTTTCAGTTATACAGAGCTTTGATTGCACGCCATCTGGAGTCCTGTATTCCATTCTATATTCTGGGCACTGTACCTGAGGATGGGGGTACAAGCCTTGGTGATCGTATAGTGCAAAATGCTTAGAGCTCAAAGTTTTAAATTATGAGGCCAGATTACATGAATTTGCTTAAAATGATAATAGATTCCATGGAATACATACCCAAAAATTATTTCCTCTGGTGGAGAATAAAGAACAAAGGAGCACAATTTTAAAATTAGTGGCAGGTTATTTAGGAATGCGGAAAGGATCCCTCAAAAGTCTTTGGATGCTGAGTCAGTCGGAGTTTTCAAATCTGAGATTAATAGATTTCTGTCAGTTCAGGGAACATAGATAAATGGCATTGTGTTGCAGATCGACCATGATTAAATTGAATAACTGAAGACTCGAGGGGATGAATGGCCTATTCTTGTTCCTCTTGCAGTGAAACTTCCATTGTTTGTACTTTCTTTTGCCAAAGGTTTTGCAAATTAGCTCCTGGCATGATTATCTTTTGATATTCATGATCTTTCTTCTTTCCTTGGCTTTTAAATCAACATAAATATTTATTTGTTATTGATACTGCACTTCTTCATTCTCATTCACTCAATATGCAAGGCTAGAATCTTGGGGGGCTGTTCGCTCCTGGCATGATTATCTTTTGATATTCATGATCTTTCTTCTTTCCTTGGCTTTTAAATCAACATAAATATTTATTTGTTATTGATACTGCACTTCTTCATTCTCATTCACTCAATATGCAAGGCTAGAATCTTGGGGGGCTGTTGATGGTCATCTGTCCGAAAGTCCATTTGCAGTTTGGTTTGAAATGTTACTACATAACACTTCTGTAAAGCACCCTGTGACATTTTATTAAAGTAAAAGCACTTTACAATTTATTGGGATATTAGGGGGAGATAGTGCCATCAGGGTAATGTTACTGAACTAGTAGCCCAGAGGCTCAGGCTAATGCTGGGGGGGGGGGGGGGGGGGGAGATGAGTTAAAATCCCACCGTGGCAGCTGGTGGCATTTAAATTCAATTAATAAATCTGGAATTAAAAGCTTGTCTCAGTAATGGTGACCAAGACAACAATTATCGATTGTTATAGAAACCCATCTGGTTCACAAATGTCCTTTTAGGGAAGGAAATCCTCCATCCTTACCTGGTCTGGCCTACATGTGATTCCAGACACATGACAATGTGGATGCCTTTAAATTGCCATCTGAAGTTGCCTAAAAGCCATTTAGTTGAAGGGCAGTTAGAGGTGAGCAACAAATTCTGCCCACATCCCATGAAAGAATAAGGAAAAAAAATGCAAGTTAGTCTGCAAAGTGAAGTCTAGCGCCTATTATTCTTCAGAGTTGTTTCCTATATTTGAGTATTATATTTTCATATTTTAATGTTTCACTTGCAGTCAGGCCACAAATTAATACTTTAATCTGATTCTAAAAGCAGTACTCTAGTGCATTGCTCAAAAGAGCATTCTTCATGTGAGTCTAGACAGGGAGTGTTCAGAGATTGATCATGAGCTCAACACAGCCTGGCCAATCCCTAGTCCTCACCCAATGGGTATTTTCCAAGGGAACTCAGGAGGAGAAACCATGACTAATTTGTTTTCTTCTTTTTGTTAATTTATAGCTTTCTATTGCTGCCACTGTTTAGTTCAACTAGCTCAGTGAAAACTGATGATTAAATCTGGAGTTCTATATATTTACTCATTATTTGTAATTCATTGAGAGAATCTAGGCTTCTCTACTTTTCGAAGATCAAATGCGTAACACTCTTTGAACCCCATAAAATATCTTTAAATAACTGCAGTCTTTTTTATTTTTCAGGCAGGGGGAAGTTCAGGACTTCTAATGGATCTTGCAGCTAATGAGAAAGCAGTCCATGCAGATTTCTTTAATGGTGAGGTATTCTTCAGTAGCTTCTTGGACTACTTAGGCAGCACGGTAGCGCAGTGGTTAGCACTGCTGCCTCACACCGCTGAGGACCGGGGTTCGATCCCGCCCCCTGGTCACTGTCTGTGTGGAGTTTGCACTGTCTGTGTGGCGTTTGCACATTATTCCCGTGTATGCGTAGGTCTCACCCCCACAACTCAAAAAGATGCGCAGGCCAGGTGAATTGGCCACGCTAAATTGTCCTTTAATCGTAAAAACAATTATTGGGCACTCTAAATTTATTTTTAAAAAGCTTCTTGGACTATTTCAAGCACTCAGCCTTTTTATTACAAACTTATAGTGGCTGTCTGAATAATCTCTGTTTTAATTAGGCAACATCTTTATATGCAAAAGGTGCTGAGGTTTGGAGCTCTCCCGCAAACGTAAATTGATGTTAGATCAGTTATCTTTAATACTTTTGATTAACAAAAATCTATCACTCTAGTTTAAAGGAAAAGAAATGTAAACCGGTGGAAATACTTAGTTTGGATATAATCTGTGGAGTAAAACAGTTAATGTTTCAGGTCGTAACTGCCCTTCACCAGCAGTGTCTTGCTTTTGTGTAGATTTAAAGGATGTGGGTATATAGAATTCAGTAGTAGATCAGGCATGATCCTATTGAATGGAGGAATAGGTTTGAGGAGCTGAAAGGCTTCTTCTTATTCCTTCGTTCCAAATGGTCTTGAGGGATTCATTTTCACTCTTCAGAGACACTTTCTATATACCATATGCACTAATGTGTCCTCTCGACAGAGCTATATAGCTCTAATACTTGTCAGGCGTTGCATTTGGTTCTTGAGATCTAGCTCCAACATTTTTAATCTGCTGAAGAAATGTTTCTTCAGTTACATAAATCTTTTTCTTGGTGTTCAGCATTTTGTCATCTGTTTCATCTTTTCTCAAATCCTCTGTCATCATAATTCTTGCGGGAAATCTTCTTCTCTGCCAATTGTTCTTCATGTATTCCACTTTTCATTACTTCAAAATCTAGTTTGTGCTGCCCAGAATTATTGCGAAAGTTGGATTCAAGTTGATCATTTTTAATCTGAGTTATTGCTTTTTCCACTCCCATCATCTGGTTTGACGGGAAATGTAACAATTGCAGAAAGTACAAGAACAAAAACTTCAGGTGAAGTTATCTGAATAGTCTTATATTGCTTACAAATCGGCCCTTTTAAAGAATGAGTCATTTACCCCAGTCAGCAGACAGCTACCTTATTTAAAAGAATATAAAATATTTTTATAAAATGTCTACAGTAAAAATAACGGCCGACTGAAAGGATCGTAAAACTTATTAATGTCTACAAAGGGAATGACCTTTTAATATTTATTTTGAATCCCTGGCTGATCAATGGAATTTGTTTTTTGTGTTATTTTCCATCAAATGGCGCATTTCTTATTGAATAATCTCTGTGCACAATGGACCAATGGAATAGTTTCTCAGTGCAACTATGAGCTGGGATGTTTAGCTGCTGTTAGTATTGCATACAGCTAGGGGGCAGCTGTTGTTAGTTGTAGTCAAGTATTTGTGCACTGGAAAAGGAGTTAAGACTGATTTAAGCTCTGACGATTTAAAGAATTTGTGTTTCAAATATACATTGTGTATATTTGATGAAGGTCTGCTAGATATCGGGCTCCCATTTCCCAAATCTGGTACCCCAAGGCTAGGTATGTGGCGAGGTGCTGAGTAGAACTTAATCTGCTCAGCACTTAACAAACCCCCCCAGAGCATAATGAACTCCCCCGTAACATTTCTTTCTCTTGCTACATCTGAGCTCTCTGTATAAAACTTCTAAAACTGAGGCAAACTTACAGGACAAAATCATTGAGTTTGCATTGTGTTGATACAGTACTTTGATGTTTTACTGATGTGCTTTGAGTACAAGTTATGTGTCAATGCTCTTGATCGGTGAGAAACTGCTGAAGTTATCCCTCCGCCCTCCCCACCAAGCCCATTCGAAGCCCTCCCCACCAAGCCCATTCGAAGCAGAGCCTTTAAATAGTCATAAGAATAGTAGATTAGGATTTCGTTTTATATCAAGACTTTACCTGTCAAGTGCTTAAATTCATTCTTGCCATATATACCAATTAAGCAGGCACATTTAACTCAACTTAGCCCAAAATATTAGAGATTGACAGGTCAAAGTTAAATGTACGAAACTACAATGTTGCACTGCATCTATAGTCCAGAATACTAGACATGGCACTGCAATTTCACAAACAAAATATGGACGTAATTTCAGAATTGCAGCTAAAACACAAACTACGTTTGATTTAACATAGGAAGACTATTCAGAATCCTATTATCACAGCCTTAATTTATCATAACATGGGTAATTTTGAAGATTAGAATATGTGTTTGATAATGTTAGGAAGTCCTTATCTAACAAGTAACATGCCCTTTCTGTACCCTGGGTGATCATCTAAAAACATACAACTCTTTTAACTATTACATCAGAACAATCTGTCTTCCCAAAGACAATGCACTAATTCTAAGTTTATTGTGCATGTTCATTAAGTTGCCTGTAATCATCTAGAATGCACTGTTAAATATTTTTTTGTAACTTTCCAAAGGGAATTGGATTTGTTTTTGGAAATGGAGAAATTTGCAGGGCTATGGGGAAAAGAGCATAGGAGGGGGGCTAATTCAGTAGCTCTTTCAAAAAACCCAGCAAAGACATGATGGGTTGAATGACCTCCTTCTACACTATATGATTTGATCCTTCATACTTCTTCAGTAGTTGTCATCTTTTAGCTTTAGGATAGTGTCACACACGCTGGTTTCAGATATCCTGATGATGTCTGTTGTATTCTCAATGGAACTGATTTGAGTACAGCCAAAATTCCTATTTAAATAATTGTTCTTCAGTCTCTTATGACTGCTACTCCTAAATTCATAAGTTCATAAGATATGAGAGCAGAATTAGACTATTTGGCCCATCGATTCTGCCCTTCCATTTGATCATGGCCTTAACTGCACCATTCTGCTCGTTCTCCATAACCCTTCAATCCATTACTAATTAAAAAGCTGTCTAACCCCTCTCTAAATGTACTCACTGTCCCAGCATCCACCGCACTCTGGGGCAGCGAATTCCACAGATTCACAACCCTTTGGGAGAATAGTTTCTCTTCAACTGTTTGAAATTTGCCAACACATCCTAAAACTATGACCTCTCGTTTTAGATTGCCCCACAAGAGGAAGTATCCGCTCCACGTCGACTTTATCCGTACCTTTTATCATCTTGTGTACCTCAATTTGATCTCCCCTTATTCTTCTAAATGCGAGAGAGTATAGGCCTAAACTTTACAATCTATCTTCAAATAACAAGCCCCTCATCCCTGGAATCAACCTAGTGAACCTCCTTTGAACTGCCTCCAATGCCACTATATCTTTCCTCAAATAAGGGGATCAAAACTTTGCACAATGCTCTGTACTTGGGTATAAACCGTCTCAGTATGAACTTTATGTAAGCATTATTTCAAACAACCTAATCATTCATTCTCTCTCACCAAAGTTCGGCTTTCTACTGGGGTGATAGAAATATTTATAGTTACATGACTTTACAAAATACACTTTGAAATTATGGAACAAAAATTACTATTATTAATCATAATATATGATTAAATTTTCATTCATCAAGAATGCATATGATCAAAAATAAGGGGTCTTCCATTAAATACCGAAACAAGGAGGACTTTCCTCTCTGAGGGCTGTTACTCTTTAGGGAGATAATCAATATAATGAAAAGCCTCGGAGATTTTCAAATAGTGAAGTGATCTGTCAGAAACTGTTTTTTGGTCAATAATGACTTGCAGTTTTCTGGCAGGCTTTGGGTGACGTAAGTATGTGATTGGAGAGTTAGGGTCACAGTGGTGAAATGGTTAGTACTGCTGCCTCACGGCACCGAGGACCCGGGTTCGATCCCGGCCCCGGGTTACTGTCCGTGTAAGTTTGCACATTCTCCCCGTTTCTGTATGGGTCTCACCCCCATAACCCAAATATGTGCAGGATAGGTGGATTGGCCACACTAAATTGCCCCTTAATTGGAAAAAAAATAATTGGGTACTTTGCATTTATTTTAAAAGAACAAAAAAAAAGTGATTGGAGACAGTTATCACATGATTACAGAAGACCATTTAAAAATAATATGCCAGGCACAATTTATGGCCCTGTGATTGTTGCAGGCCAGTCAGGTTAGTAGAACGGGACAACAGTATCACAGATCAGTTGTAACCTTCATAAACTCAATATTATTTTACATTAAATGAAGGAATTATGTTGCTTTTAACACATACATTGTGTACCAATTCATTTTCAAGAGTTCCTTCAGTACTTGACCGTGCCAGAAAACCATATGAAAAATTATTGATGCATTCACATAAATTCACACGTTACAAGATTTCAGATTATATGTTTGCTCTATCAAAAAAATCACATTTTGAAATGCTCATGGTGATATTTGTACTTTGGGTACTTGTGATCAATGCTACAGCTCCAATTATTCATAGTTTACATGTCAGATTTACAGAGGAAATAACATGGCCATAATTAAAACTGATGAATCACTGTAAAATCTTTAATAGGCAATGAAAATCCTGGGAGGCAATATGATTCCTGTGGATATGAATTTCTTTCAAGCTCAAAGTTACAACCTTTGTTCTGTATTTAAATATTTTCCCTGACTAGCAGTTTTCAAACAGAGTTACTTGCAGATTGGAGTACTGTAACATAACAACAAACAGCCTTTTTCTTAAGGATCCCTCCCACAATTGTGCTCCACTTGGAACATTTTTTAAAAATCCAAATGCCCAAGGTTACAAATTGGTCGATTCCAACATACTGGCATCAACATTGGCTACTCTGTTATACTTCTGTTGACATAAAGAAGCAAATAAAAAGGGTTTCCAGTGTGCAGTGCTGTAAATGTTGCAACTATAGAACATAATCTTCCTACAGCTCCTCGAGATGCTTTTCTATCCAGGAATGGCAATGTAATGCTTGCTCTGCCTGTGCATGCCAAAACAATATTAAAAGAAATAAAGTAATTTTGTGTGCGTCTTTCTAAATTGTTATGTGAAAGTCTCTCAAAAGGCTATTTGCTTTTCATTTGAAGTTTTGGTTTAATCTATTCAAGGTTAATAAGACAGTGGGATCATTGCAAATCTCAATTAGATAACTTCAGGGTGAGTACTTGTGACCTCCTTGATCATATTATGTTGTATTTACATTTAATTAGCTTGAAATTTGTTAGGTTCCAATGATAGCTGAGCTGAATTTTCCAGACATGGATCACAAGTTGAAGAGCTTCAATGCGTCTGACATTTTTTATCACTGATTCATTCTGAATAATATAATGGAAATTATGAAATTAAGTATCTTCCAATGTCAGGAATCTGTGGCTTACAGAGTAGAAATGCACCTTATATATCTAGCTATGAAAAATCATCCTCTTGCTCAGGACTGCATTTGTAGGCATTGCTAAGGTCCCCTACTTGGTTTGTTCTGACATCAGGTGTCCAGTGTGGAGGTGTCGAATTGTGGGGGCAGTTTCATTTTGTTCCTTAGAAGCCAGCATGTGGTGATGATCTTGGCTAGATGCTTTTGCAGTCACAGTCTAACAATGTGCTGCTATCACACTGCTCCCTTGTAGCCCCACCCGGGCGTCTACAAAACAACCCACGGATTGGCACTAACTTGAAAAGCTCACTTGGGGACTTCAGTGGCTAATTTGGGAAATGCACGCTGGTGCAATGAAGAGAGGCATTTCCTCTGAGTCAGAGTATATAATGTGGATATCGAAAAGCACCAAGATCTCCCGCAACATTAAGTCATTAAACTTTCTAAATTAAGGAAATATATTGGATGGTGGCTGCAGCCTGATATTACATTATCTGTAAAAGGATCATAGATTGCGTTGAAATATGCTGGATGTGGCTTGGGTCAAAGTCATTTCTAGATTTGGAAATTTTCTAGATGATACAATAATGTTAGAATACCTAACCACGAGTATTGAAAACACGACAAAGTAAATATTTATCGGAATCATTTAAAAGAAAATTTAGCGTACCCAATTCTTCTTTTTTCCAATTAAGGGGCAATTTAGCATGGCCAATCCACCTACCCTGCACATCCTTTTGGGTTGTAGGGGTGACACCCCTGCGGACACTGGGAGAGTGAGCAAACTCCACACGGGCAGTGATCCATATTTATCGGAAGTTAATTTTATTACTGCTTTATAATGTTTTGTTTTATTTAGCCAAAATCGGTGTCTTGCATGTTTCTGCTTCCCCAAGTACTGTACTAAAATGAGACCGGGTCTGCTGAAAAAAGTTCTGAACAGCTGGTGTTTTCAAATAATAGATTTCTGGACTGGAGAGGTAACCAGAGTATTTAGAATGGGGATAAGAACAAAATTGTAGACACTAATGTAAGCGAAACCATCCTTAAAACTTGTGAGTTCAGAAATGGATGGCTTGAACAAACAACAGCCAGATGAGCAAAACGGCAAAGCTTATAAAAATATTTTGTTTTTGGGTGCAATTCCAGTGTTCATCCTAAACAAAACCTCAATATGGCAACACAATTTTACAGCATTGTATATCCTGACTTTTATTATCTTTTTCTGCTATAAAACTGAAGGTAATAATCAAGAGCCTTGTAGAAATGTAATGTGGCTGGTTGCTGTCAATTTCAAGCTCACTTAGCAATGACCTTGGTGTTTCTTTATAAAGCAATGTTATTCAAAGTCTTTGACCAAAATAAGCAGTTTGAATAGAGCCTTCTAGGATAGGTTTCTGGATTAATTTTACTTAGAGGAGAAGAATGGCGAAGAACTTGTACAAATTAAATTTGTCTACTGAAAAATCCATTGGTTGAAATGTTTCAATGGCGAGACAGAAAATCAATGGCCTGAAGGTTAACAACTTGATTCATGGTGATCAATTTCTGTGTGAGGAACTGTTTGGAAGATTTTCCAACAGCCTAGGTTCCCTGCCCTCAAAGGCCTTGTAAGAAATTAGTAAGAAGGGTCTTAAAAATTGTTAATTACTGAATTTGGTTCTGTGGCACAAAACTGTCGCAAATTTAGCAACCACAACTTGTATTTACACCTTTTGGTCTAGTAAAACATCCCAAGGTGCTTCACAGGACTGTGAGCCAGATATGGAAATATTAGGACATTGTCAAAGAGCTAGGTTTAATGAGCATTTTAAAAGATGAGAGAAAGATTAGAGGGATGAAGAATTTTAGGGAAGATTGCAGAGCTGAGGACTGAGGCAACAAAAGACCCATCCGCCGAAGGTAGAGTGATTAAAATCGGGGATGTTCCAGTGACCAGAATTGGAGCAGCCCACAGATCTTGGGAGTGCTGTAGATGGTTACGGGAGACACTAATTGAACATTTCACTTCGAGGCTAGTAGAAGTGGTGCCACAATCATGTGGTATGCTGATGGTTGGGTCAAAGGGGAAGAAGATTCACTTTGCAGCAAACTTGTGGGCGGCACGATAGCACAGTGGTTAGCACTGTTGCTTCACAGCTCCAGGGTCCCAGGCTCGATTCCAGCGTGGGGCACTGTCTGTGTGGAATCTGCACATTCTCCCCGTGGCTGCGTGGGTTTCCTTCCGATGCTTCGGTTTCCTCCCACATGTCCTGAAAGACTTGCTGTTAGGTAATTTGGACATTCTGAATTCTTCCTCTGTATACTCGAACAGGTGCTGGAATGTGGCGACTAGGGGCTTTTCACAGTAACTTCATTGCAATGTCAATGTAAACCTACTTGTGACAATGAAGATTATTATTATAGTTAACCTGGGGTGCTTGACTGGTGCCTGAATTAAGAGCAGTTTGATCTGTCATCATGAATGGGGGGGTGGGGGTGGTGGGAAGCAAACCTATGTCATGGTTTCAACCTCTGCGTCAAAATCCTACTCTTGACTGAGCTCTGCGCAAACATTATCCTTCTGTTCTGTCAGTTTTCTCTTGTTGCTGACAAAGGGAAGGAAAAATGATAAGGCATTGATGGAAAGTCCTTTCGGCATCATCAAATGTGCTTTTTTCTTTTTGGACTGGGAATGATAATTGAATTCATAGAGCTATGAAAAAGGCTTACAGTTTTTCTCATCTTTATTGTGAGTGAAACCAATAGGAATGTAACTGTTGGGAGAGGGGGAGATGGGGGAAGAGGGAGGGGATTAGAGGAGGAACAGGAAAAAAAGCAGAGTATAGCAAATTTTGATTCGCAGATATTAATTGTGCTTCCTCTTTAAACTAGATTTTGAAGACCTGTTTGATGATGACGATATTCAGTGACTCCACATTCTACATCTGAACCACTGTACTTTCTCAAACGATGAGGAGAGAAAAGAATAGTCAATACTTTGGAAAGACTGTTGCTCACGCTGTATGGACAAATGCACACAGTGGGATGTTTTCTTGAGAAGGAGTCCACATTTTACAAACCAGCATAGACTTGTGTACCGTCACCATGTTAATTTTTGTCTTTTTAAAGTTATGAATTTATTTTATTAAAGAAAAATGGAGCAAAGCGTTGTGTTTGTTTTGAAAAATAAATATAAAAGGTGCAACCTCTTTTCCAACAAATCTGTCATTCCATTATGCAGACAACATTTATGTTGAGGTTTTTTTCAGATCCTAATCACCAGTGGCAATGTAATTGAAGGGCTGAGTTTTGCAAAGCATCTGTTTGAGTACAAAGGTTGCTTATAATTATTTGAGTAAAGTCCTACTCTTGGTACCAATGGTGGCAAATCACTTCATTATCATTGGCTCCTGTGCATGTAAGCACACCGATTGAATAGGGTATGTGTTGTTCAAAAATACAAACTGGGAATATTACAAAGCTGAGAAGTCGATTCACCTCATTGTGAAGGTTTCCAATTTTCTCCTGTTGTTTGACTCCAATGCTAAAGGCACATCTTTGAATATCTAATTACCACAAAAATAAATATAAAGCTGAGCCCTAACACTGGGGGCAAAGCTCTTCTCTCAATATCCAGCTGCCTCCAAATGATTTAGTTTACCTCCAGTACCCCTACCTGGAAGACAATCCCAAACATCAGCGTGTGAAGAATTACGAGATTAGTCTTCAACTTTTACTCATTCATGGGGTGTGGGCCTCACTGGCAAAACCAGCCTTTATTGTTCATCCCTGAATGCCCTTGAGAAGGTGGTGATGAGCCATATGTTTGAACTACTGCAGTCCATGTGGTATGGGTACCACCCAGAATGCTGTTAGAGAGGGTGTTGGAGGATTTTAACCCAGCAAAAGGAAGAGCAAAATATCCATGTGAAGGTGGAACTTGCAGGTGCTGGTGTCCCCATGTGTCTGCTATTTTTCTTCTCGGTGGCAGTGGTTGTGGGTTTGAAAGATGCTGTTGAAAGAGACTTGTTGCTGCAATGCATCTTGTAGATGGCATACATTGCTACCACCAGATGCCAGTGGTGAAGGGAATGAATGTTTAATGCGGTGAGCAGGGTGCCAATTAAACAGGCTGCTTTGATCTGGATTTGTTGAGTTCCTTAAGAGCTGTTCGATCTGTAGTCATTCATTAAAGTAATTCCATCATACTCTGAACTTCTGGCTTGTTCGGGGGGGGGGGCAGGTTTCGGGGGAGTCAGGAGATGAGTTACTTGCTGCAAAATACCCAGCCTCTGACCTGCTTTTGAACCTACAGTATTTATATAGCTAGTCCAGTTCGGTTTCTGGCAAGTGGTGACCCCCAGGACGATGATGGTGGGGATTTGGTGTTGATAACGTTGAATGTTATCGACTCCTTGCTCTGCATTCATGATTTTTAAGTTGGAATAGTGCTTTATAATGAAGTTTTTCTGTGCCCCTTCATATTATTTGTATGTCCAAGGTTCCCTTTAGTTTAATTCCTTTTCTTTGATGATGAGGATAATCCTTTCAGTAATTGGCTGTTTCCCGAGTACTGTATTGACCAGAACTGAGAGTGCAATACAGCTTGAAACTTTAAACCGGTGCACTAGTTTCAAAAAATTACTTTAGCTGTACTTCACAATCACACCTCTCACCAACTCCACTGTCTGAATTATCAGATTGCCTAGCCAACTTCCAATACAAGACTTTGGGGTTCTTGGACAACCTATAACTGACACCTTAAACTACTGGAGAACAACCACCAGACCCTCAAAGTCTGGTGGCAAGAAAGGAGATCCAATAGTGTCTTCTCCCAAGTCAACATATACAGCATTGAGTCTCATATTGTTTGTATGTCTGATACCTGGGGTGTCATTCTCCGACCCCCCAGCGGGTCGGAGAATGGCCGTTGGCCGCCGTGAATCCCGCCCCCGCCGGTTGCCGAAGTCTCCGAAAGGAGAAAAGTCGGCGGGGCGTTAATGTCGCCGCTGCCGTCGGAGAATGGCACGGGTCTGCGCAAGGCAGCCGATTTTCGGCCTGCCGATATTCTCCCTTCCGGATGGGCCGAAGTCCCGTCGACGTGATGACCGTTCACGTCGACGTAAATTAAACCTTTTCATCGGCGTGACCCTGTGCTCCAGGTTCACGCCGACCAGCGTGGAGGTGAGTGACGGCCTGGGGGGTTGGCTCTGGGCAGGCGATGGCGTGGCCGCAGTCTGAATGTGAGGAGAGGTGTGTCTCGGGTTGTGTATGTGTTTGTGCGCAGGGGGGGGGGGGGTTAGAGTGGGCTGGGCTCCGGGGAAGTGCCGGGAGGGGGGTCCGTGCCGGGGAGGGGGATGGGGGGTCCGTGCCGGGGAGGAGGTTGGGGGGGTCCGTGCCGGGGTGGAGGTTGGGGGGGGGTCCGGGGATGGGGGGTCCGTGCCGGGGAGGAGGTTGGGGTCCATGCCGGGGTGGAGGTTGGGGGGGGGTCCGTGCCGGGGAGGGGGATGGGGGGTCCGTGCCGGGGAGGAGGTTGGGGTCCATGCCAGGGTGGAGGTTGGGGGGGGGTCCGTGCCGGGGAGGGGGATGGGGGGGAGTCCGTGCCGGGGAGGGGGATGGGGGGTCCGTGCCGGGGAGGAGGTTGGGGTCCGTGCCGGGGTGGAGGTTGGGGGGGGGGGGTCCGTGCCGGGGAGGGAGGATGGGGGGTCCGTGCCGGGGAGGGAGGATGGGGGGTCCGTGCCGGGGAGGAGGTTGGGGTCCGTGCCGGGGTGGAGGTTGGGGGGGGGTCCGTGCCGGGGAGGGGGATGGCGGGGGTCCGTGCCGGGGAGGGGGATGGGGGGGTCCGTGCCGGGGAGGAGGTTGGGGTGCGTGCCAGGGTGGAGGTTGGGGGGGGGGGGGTCCGTGCCGGGGAGGGGGATGGGGGGTCCGTGCCGGAGAGGAGGTTGTGGTCCGTGCCGGGGTGGAGGTTGGGGGGGTCCGTGCCGGGGAGGGGGATTGGGGAGGTCCGTGCCGGGGAGGGGGATGGGGGGGGGTCCGTGCCTGGGTGGAGGTTGGGGGGATTGCGTGCCGGGGAGGGGGATGGGGGGTCCGTGCCGGGGAGGAGGTTGGGGTCCGTGCCGGGGAGGAGGTTGAGGTCCGTGCCGGGGTTGAGGTTGGGGGGGTTCCGTGCCGGGGAGGGGGATGGGGCAGGCGATGGCGTGGCCGCAGTCTGAATGTGAGGAGAGGTGTGTCTGCGGTGATAAATTGATGAGCAACAATTTATTAAGCGTGCTTAAAGGACTATGGAGCTCAGGATCGTCCCGGAATGCCTGAGGATCAGCCCCCACGCAGTGAACTCAGCAGCAGTTTTTAAACACTGGCAGACTTGTTTCGAAGCCTACCTCAGAACGGCCACCGGCCGGGTCACAGAAGACCAGAAACTACAGGTCCTGCACTCGAGGGTAAGCCAGGAAATTTACCCTCTCATAGAAGACGCAGAGGATTTCCAGACGGCGTTCGCAGCACTAAAGAGCATCTATGTTCGCCCAGTGAACCAGATCTACGCACGCTACCAACTCGCAATGAGACGGCAAAGTCCCGGAGAATCGCTAGACGAATTCTACGCCGCGCTGCTAATTTTGGGACGGGCCTGCAGCTGCCCGCCGGTAAAGGTGATTGAACACACGGACATGTTAATTCGCGATGCTTTTGTGGCAGGTATGAACTCTCCCCAAATCCACCAAAGACTTTTAGAAAAAGAGTCGCTAGGACTCTCAGAGGCATGGGCCCTTGCAGCCTCCCTAGATGTGGCCGCGCGAAACGCCCGCGCCTACGGCCCCGACCGCGCGGCAGCCCCTTGGGCTCCGTGGACCCCCGTCGCGACTAACCCTAACCCCCCCTACAGGCTTGCGCGGTCCAGACGCCAAGTCGTCCCGGGGGGGCCCGCTGCTATTTCTGCGGCCAGGCGAAACACCCCCGGCAGCGCTGCCTGGCCCACGCAGCGATTTGCAAGAGCTGCGGGAAAAAGGGCCATTTCGCGGCTGTGTGCCGGTCCCGGGGGGTCGCCGCTGTCCCCGGAGAAGAAGGAGTCCTGCGCATTTCAAACGCTCCCCAACCCCCCCAGCGCCCCATGTGCGGGTCGCAGGCGCAACCATTTTGGGTCCCGGCCACCACGAAGGGAGGAGGGGCGCCGCCATCTTGGGACCCCCCAGCACTGTGCGACGCATGGGGGCGGCCATTTTGTCCACCCCCGCCGCCATCTTGGGACCCCCCAGCCATGTGCGATGCATGGGGGCGGCCATTTTGTTCACCCCCGCCGCCATCTTGGACGGCAACAATGGACCCCAGCATCGACGGCTCCACGGGGTTCGAGGAAGACGCTGAAGCACTACGACCACATTTGGCCTCAATGACGCTGGACCAAGCACGGCCCCGGACGCTCCAGACGACGACAACAACGGTGCTGATCAACGGGCACGAGACACCATGCCTGGTCGACTCCGGGAGCACAGAAAGCTTCATCCACCCCGACACGGTAAGACGCTGTTTTTTGACCATCCGTCCCAGTGCACAAAAGATTTCCCTAGCTGCAGGATCCCACTCCGTACAGATCAAAGGCTTCTGCATAGTGACCCTAACGGTGCAAGGGAGGGAGTTTAAAAACTACAGGCTCTACGTCCTTCCCCAACTCTGCGCGCCCACATTACTGGGATTAGACTTCCAGTGCAATCTGCAGAGCCTAACTTTCCAATTCGGCGGCCCAATACCCCCACTCACTATCTGCGGCCTCGCAACCCTCAAGGTTGAGCCCCCATCCTTGTTTGCAAACCTCACCCCGGATTGCAAACCCGTCGCCACTAGGAGCAGACGGTACAGCGCCCAGGACCGGACATTCATTCGGTCCGAAGTCCAGCGGCTACTGAAGGAAGGCATAATCCAGGCCAGCAATAGTCCCTGGAGAGCACAGGTGGTAGTAGTAAAGACCGGGGAGAAGCAAAGGATGGTCATAGACTATAGCCAGACCATCAACAGGTACACTCAGCTAGATGCGTACCCTCTCCCCCGCATATCCAACATGGTCAATCGGATTGCCCAATATAAGGTCTTCTCCACCGTGGACCTCAAGTCCGCCTACCATCAGCTCCCCATCCGCCCAAGTGACCACAAGTACACAGCCTTCGAGGCAGACGGGCGATTATACCACTTCCTAAGGGTCCCATTTGGCGTCACAAACGGGGTCTCGGTCTTCCAACGAGAGATGGACCGAATGGTTGATCAACACGGGTTGCAGGCCACGTTCCCGTATCTCGATAACGTAACCATCTGCGGCCACGATCAGCAGGACCACGACGCCAACCTCCAAAAATTCCTCCAGACCGCTAAAGCCTTGAACCTCACATACAACGAGGACAAGTGCGTTTTTAGCACAAACCGGCTAGCCATCTTGGGATATGTAGTGCGCAATGGGATAATAGGCCTCGACCCCGAACGTATGAGCCCCCTCATGGAATTTCCCCTCCCTCACTGCTCCAAAGACCTAAAACGCTGCCTGGGGTTCTTTTCATATTACGCCCAGTGGGTCCCCCAGTACGCAGACAAGGCCCGCCCCCTAATACAGACCACGACCTTCCCCCTGTCGACAGAGGCTTGCCAGGCCTTCAGCCGCATCAAAGCGGATATCGCAAAGGCCACGATGCACGCCATCGACGAGTCCCTCCCCTTCCAGGTCGAGAGCGACGCCTCCGATGTAGCTCTAGCGGCCACCCTTAACCAAGCGGGCAGACCCGTAGCCTTTTTCTCCCGAACCCTCCACGCCTCAGAAATCCGCCACTCCTCAGTGGAAAAGGAAGCCCAAGCCATAGTGGAAGCTGTGCGACATTGGAGGCATTACCTGGCCGGCAGGAGATTCACTCTCCTCACTGACCAGCGGTCAGTAGCCTTCATGTTCGATAATGCACAGCGGGGCAAAATTAAAAATGACAAGATCTTAAGGTGGAGGATCGAGCGCTCCACCTTCAACTATGAGATCTTGTACCGTCCCGGAATGCTGAACGAGCCGTCCGATGCCCTATCCCGCGGCACATGTGCCAACGCACAAATTAACCATCTCCAAACCCTCCACGAGGACCTCTGCCACCCGGGGGTCACTCGGTTCTACCATTTTATAAAGTGCCTAACCTCCCCTACTCCGTGGAGGAGGTCCGTACAGTCACAAGGAACTGCCACATCTGCGCAGAGTGCAAACCGCATTTTTTCAGGCCGGATAGTGCGCACCTGATCAAGGCCTCCCGTCCCTTTGAACGCCTCAGTCTGGATTTCAAAGGGCCCCTCCCCTCCACCGACCGCAACACATACTTCCTGAACGTGGTGGATGAGTACTCCCGTTTCCCCTTCGCCATCCCCTGCCCTGACATGACAGCGGCCACAGTCATTAAAGCCCTTAACACCATATTCACACTGTTCGGTTGCCCCGCATACGTCCATAGCGACAGGGGGTCCTCCTTCATGAGTGACGAGCTGCGCCAGTTCCTGCTCAGCAAGGGTTTAGCCTCGAGCAGGACGACCAGCTACAACCCCCGGGGGAACGGGCAAGTAGAGAGGGAGAACGGCACGGTCTGGAAGACCGTCCTACTGGCCCTACGGTCCAGGGATCTCCCAGTTTCACGGTGGCAGGAGGTCCTCCCGGACGCTCTCCACTCCATCCGGTCGCTGCTGTGTACCACCACTAACCAAACGCCTCATGAGAGCCTCCTTGTCTTCCCCAGGAAGTCCTCCTCTGGAACGTCGCTGCCGACCTGGCTGGCAGCCCCAGGACCCATCTTGCTCCGGAAACATGTGCGGGCGCACAAGTCGGACCCGTTGGTCGAGAGGGTTCACCTCCTCCACGCGAACCCGCAGTACGCCTACGTGGAGTACCCCGACGGCCGACAGGACACGGTCTCCCTGCGGGATCTGGCGCCCGCCGGCAACACGCACACCCCCTTGACACCAATCACCCCCTCCCTGCCACCGGCGCACCCCGCGACCGCCCCCTTCCCGGGAGGATCGGTCCTCCTCCCAGGTCCGCCCAGAAGTGAAGCTGAAGCAGAAACCGTAAAGCTCCCGGAGACGACAACACTGGAACAAGCACCACCACCACCGGGGCTGAGGCGATCGACAAGGACGACCAGACCGCCCGACCGACTCGTGGCATCGGTGTAACACTAGAATGTTGTGGACATTAACGAGAATTTTTTTTCCTTTTTCCCTCTTACGAATACTGTAAATAGTTCAAAACAAAAAACCCTGTACATAGCCCAGGGTAGGGCACTGTGATGACATGCAAAAGTTTTTTTCCTCCCAGGACCAGCCTTGTAAACCCCTACCACCATGCGAAGCACCACCCCGCCGGGTTCATTTTAACAAGGGGTGAATGTGGTAGTATGCATTAGGGGTCATGTGGGACTGTGAAGCCGTGATGTCATTGGCTGCCAGATCCCGGGTCCTGGTTGGCTGTTGATCTCTAGCTCCGCCCTGAAGGCGGAGCATAAGAACCAGGAGTTCTCCCCCGCAGGTCAGTCTGTTGCTGAACTGCGGGGAACAAGTCACGCTTAATAAAGCCTCATCGACTTCATCTCTATTCGTCTCTCGTGAGTCTTTGTGCGCTACACACGGAAAGCCCCAGGCCTCACAAACCGTTCCCCATGTCTGACACCGTCGCACCCATTGCCTCCACCACGGACGCCACCCGTGCGGTGTCAGCCTGGGTGGCACGCATGACCGGCACCACTCCCAGCTCCTGGACGCGGGTGGACTCCTCCACCTGCGACTGCAGCCGCCGCAAGCCGGCCCGTCACCCTCTTCGCTCGTCTCCGGGTCGGTGGTTGCATCGGATCTATGTGTGGGTGTGGTAACTCCAGGAACCCGGGATCCATCTGGGCGGCAGATGTTCGCTTGGGCTGGGCTGCCCTCCGACCGTCCGGCCCCTCTGCTGCTCCTACCTCCACCTGCTGTACCGGGACGGCTGTGTTGTGCGCACCAGTGAGTGTAGCAGACGCCTCATCACTAAAGTGCCCAACCGAGGTGAGTGTTTCTGCGATGGTGGAGGGTGTTGGTGACAGCAGTGGCGTTGTGTCGTGCTCTTTGTCCCACTCTGAGTCCATGGCACTTTGGGGTGGGGGTTCGTCTCCACCCATCCACTCTGAGTCACTGTCCGGTATTTCGTCTTCCTGCGTAGTGCTGTCCCGGGTAGGGGTGTCCTGTGCAGTGCTGTCCCGGGTAGTGGTGTCCCGGGTAGTGGTGTCCTGGGTAGTGGTGTCCTGGGTAGTGGTGTCCTGGGTAGTGGTGTCCTGGCTCGGATGTGACGGGGGCCTGTGGCTGCCCCCCTCGTCGCTGGGTGGTCGCTCCCGCACGTGACGGGGGTGTCGTCTCCCTGTTGCTCCAGGTCTCTCCGTCTCCCGTGGTGTGCGAGGGGCATCCTGCGGGCGTCGCATGCTGGAGGGTGCGGGTCTCTCCGTGTCCCGTGGCCTCCGAGGGGCATCCTGCGGGTGTCGCATGCTGGAGGGTCCGTGTCTCTCCGTCTCCCGTGGTGTGCGAGGGGCATCCTGCGGGCGTCGCATGCTGGAGGGTCCGTTTCTCTCCGTCTCCCGTGGCCTCCGAGGGGCATCCTGCGGGTGTCGCATGCTGGAGGGTCCGTGTCTCTCCGTCTCCCGTGGTGTGCGAGGGGCATCCTGCGGGCGTCGCATGCTGGAGGGTGCGGGTCTCTCCGTGTCCCGTGGCCTCCGAGGGGCATCCTGCGGGTGTCGCATGCCGGAGGGTCCGGGTCTCTCCGTCTCCCGTGGTGTGCGAGGGGCAGCCTGCGGGCGTCGCATGCTGGAGGGACCGTGTCTCTCCGTCTCCCGTGGTGTGCGAGGGGCATCCTGCGGGCGTCGCATGCCGGAGGGTCCGGGTCTCTCCGTCTCCCGTGGTGTGCGAGGGGCAGCCTGCGGGCGTCGCATGCTGGAGGGACCGTATCTCTCCGTCTCCCGTGGTGTGCGAGGGGCATCCTGCGGGCGTCGCATGCTGGAGGGTCCGTGTCTCTCCGTCTCCCGTGGTGTGCGAGGGGCAGCCTGCGGGCGTCGCATGCTGGAGGGACCGTGTCTCTCCGTCTCCCGTGGTGTGCGAGGGGCATCCTGCGGGCGTCGCATGCTGGAGGGTCCGTGTCTCTCCGTCTCCCGTGGCCTCCGAGGGGCATCCTGCGGGCGGTCTGCATCTGCGGGGATGGGTGCCTGGACGTTTGGTCCTGCGATACACAATGAAGCATGCATGGTTAGACACAGGCAGTGATCAGGTGATATGGGGGAGGGGGATAGAGGGGAGGGGGGGATATGGGGGAAGGGGGGATATGGGGAGGGGGGGATATGGGGGAAGGGGGGATATGGGGGAGGGGGGATATGGGGGCGGGGGATATGGGGGATATGGGGGAAGGGGGGATATGGGGGAGGGGGGATATGGGGGAGGGGGGATATGGGGAGGGGGGATATGAGGATATGGGGAGGGGGGATATGGGGGATATGGGGGATATGGGGGAGGGGGGATATGGGGAGGGGGATATGGGGGAAGGGGGATATGGGGGAGGGGGGATATGGGGGAAGGGGGGATATGGGGAGGGGGGATATGGGGGAGGGGGGATATGGGGGAGGGGGGATATGGGGGATATGGGGAGGGGGGATATGGGGGAGGGGGATATGGGAGGGGGATATGAGGGAAGGGGGGATATGGGGGAGGGGGATATGGGGGAGGGGGGTTATGGGGGAGGGGGGATATGGGGGAGGGAGGATATGGGGGAGGGGGGATATGGGGGAGGGGGATATGGGGGAAGGGGGGCTATGGGGAGGGGGGATATGGGGAGGGGGATATGGGGGAGGGGGGATATGGGGTAAGGGGGGATATGGGGAGGGGGGATATAGGGGAGGGGGGATATGGGGAGGGGGATATGGGGGAGGGGGGATATGGGGGAGGGGGATATGGGGGAAGGGGGGATATGGGGAGGGGGGATATGGGGGAGGGGGATATGGGGGAGGGGGGATATGGGGTAAGGGGGGATATGGGGAGGGGGGATATAGGGGAGGGGGGATATGGGGAGGGGGGATATGGGGGAGGGGGGATATGTGGGAGGGGGGATATGGGGGAGGCTCACCCTGCCTGCTCTGACGAGGTTGTTCACCTTCTTGTGGCACTGGGTGCCTGTCCGTGGTGTCAGGGCCACAGCGGTGACGGCCTCTGCCACCTCCCTCCACAGACGCCGGCTGTGGCGTGGGGCAACTCTGCGGCCGTGCCCGGGATACAGGGCGTCCCTCCTCTGCTCCACCGCGTCCAGGAGCGCCTCCACATCCCGTGACTCGAACCTTGGGGCTGAGCGGCGACCAGCCATCCAGTCGGGTGTTCCGGTCGGGTGTTCTGGTCGGGTGGGGGGGAGCAGCGCGGCCTTATGAGCCGTCACGCCGTGCAGCGCATATGACGCTGCACGGCATGAACCACTGTGCAAGCGCGGATCCCGTTACGTCGCTGCTAGCCCATTTCGGGCCGGAGACTTTCGACCCATTTTTCCGACGTGATGCAAGTCGGATTTGCGCCGATCGGCGGACTTCCCGCCGATAACGGAGAATTTTGCCCCAGATTCTTGAAGCTACTGCTGTACTCTGAACTTAGTTGTGGCAGGACGCTCCTAGGAGAATAGCAGAAACATTTGGGATGTCCTCAAAGCATCCATGAAGAGATCAAACATCCCTGGTGACATAAAGGAGTGTGACCGACCAAAATGTAGAAGGAAAACACCAACCACATCAAGTGACTTTGTCAGAAACGTGCAGTGGTACTCATACAGTTGCAGAGTCGAGACATTGGAGAGACCACACAAACGTCAGCCTATCTGTCTAACTTTTCAAGCATCACCTGTCTTGCATGTGTCTAGTCTGCAGCTCACACATTAGACTTAATCTCAGAATCTATGTGGTGCAATAGCCTGAATCTTGGGCCCAATACAGTGTTGGATGCTTTAAATTAAAACCACAGACAGGCCTGATGGGAAGTCAAACAGCTAAGTTTGAATACACTAGTCAGAAACAGACAGCCAGGGCAAGTGGGCTTGATCTATAAACAGGGCATCGGTAAATAATCAGCCCCATTCAAATGGATCAATTGTGGATTACCCAGATGAAGGCAGACTTTATGGCACCTAGTTCACTTTATGTTGGATAAGGTTACGTGCAGACAATGCTCCTGGGGCTAGACCTCTGAGGGGAGTTCCAGGTGTCCTGCAGAGTTTGCAATCGGCAACTCCATTGGTTGTTGCGACCCGTGACCTGAAGGCCAGAGACGCTTCTGGAAGGCGCGAAGAGTAGGATAAGAAATAGACACTCCAGAGAACCTCCCCAGCAAAGGCTTAATGCAGAGGCTG
The DNA here is from genome assembly GCF_047496885.1 of Scyliorhinus torazame. NCBI lineage: Eukaryota > Metazoa > Chordata > Chondrichthyes > Carcharhiniformes > Scyliorhinidae > Scyliorhinus > Scyliorhinus torazame. Next base: position 108,158,025 of record NC_092720.1, on the reverse strand, counting down.
CGGAGAAGCCTCAACGGCAGGCCAGAGGATAGAAGAAAGCAGATCCACCTTCACAGACAAACGCCCTGAGATGACCGCACTCAGAGCATTGGATCAGCAGCTCGATCAAGTTCATCGGCAGGGGTAAAATTAAGAATTTTGAGCGTATTATAGTTGGGTAATTTGGGGGATAAACTGTGTGTGGTGAACCACTGTACACCTGTATTAGGGGATGTAAGGTAAGACCTGTACTACAGGTTCGCCAGTAGCCCTGCCGGCTGGCTCCGCCCAGTAGGAGGAGTATAAATATGCGTGTCCTTCATTCAGCTGCCATTTCGCCAGCTGTAGCAGGAGGCCACGCATCTGACTGCAATAAAGCCACAGTTTGTACCCAACCTTAGTCTTGTAATTGATCATGCATCAATTTATTGCAGTCAGATTTTCTACAGGATGGACACCCATATCAAATCAGATCGCCTGCAGCTGGATCCGCAATCGACCGACGCTAGAAAAGACTTTAATCACTGGCTAGCTTGCTTCGAGGCCTACACTAACTCAGCGACCACCCCACCGACGGAGGCTCAGAAGATACAGGTCCTGTATTCCAGGTTGAACTCAAGCGTGTTCATGCTGATCCAAGACGCCCCGACTTACGCGGAAGCCATGGCACCTCCTCAAAGAGAACTACGCGCAGAAAACAAACACACTCTTCGCCAGGCACGTACTCGCCACTCGCTCTCAACTCCCTGGTGAGTCCACCGAAGACTTCTGGCAGGCACTAATCCCACTCGTCCGGGACGGTGACTGTCAGGCCATTACGGCCGCCGGAACATTCTAATCTCCTCATGCGCGATGCTTTCGTAACGGGGATTGGGTCGGACCTCATCTGACAACGATTGCTGGAAGGGGCCACACTCGACCTAGTGGAGACAAGAAAATAGCGCTCTCCATGGCGGTCGCCTCTTGTAATGTTCAGGCCTACCTCTCCAGCCGCGTGGCCCACCCCTCCTATCCCCTCCTGGACCTCGCAAATGACCGCCTCAGCTGGGGCCCTGCCTAGCCAATATGTCTGCGCCACACGTAGAACCGCGCACCCCGGGGGTCCCCGATGGCATTTCTGCGGTCACCAGAAGCACCCTCGCCAACGCTGCCCAGCCCACGCCGCCATTTGCAAGGTTTGCTGCAAAAGGGCCACTTCACCGCAGTGTGCCAGGCCCGCGCAGTCGCCGCTATCGCCCCTCCCCTGCCAAATGCACAATGGGCACCGCTCTCTTCACCCCCACGGGCCACGCGTGGCCAGTGGGTGCCGCCATCTTCACCTCCCGGGGCAACGTGCGGCCAGTGGGCGCCCCCATCTTCTCCCCCCCCTCAGTCCACTTGCAGCCCATGGGCGCCGCCATCTTGTCCTGTTCCACCAATGTGCGGCCCATTGGCGCCGCAATTTTGTCCCGCCCCCGCACCATGTGCCCCACGGGCGCCGCCATTTTGTTCCCCGCAGGATTTCCCAGCCGTCGCCATCTTGCCTTCCCCACGGGCCATGGACGCCAGCGACCTTCCACGACCTGGGCCCCCAACGCTCTTCGTCTGAAACCAGTGACGATCACCCGCAGCTCTCCTCGATGACGCTGGACCAGTCTCGTCCACACAACCTGGCCACCGCTTTGACAACGGTGTAAATCAAACGGCCACGTGACCTCTTGCCTGCTGGACTCCGGGAGCATCGAAAGCTTCATACACTCGGACATGGTAAGGCGCTGCTCCCTTGCGTCCACCCCGCCAATCAACGGATCTCCCTGGCCTCCAGGTCCCACTCTGTCCCAATCCGAGGGTTCTGCACAGTCACTCTCACGGTCCAGGGAGTAGAGTTCAGCGGCTTTTGCCTCTACGTCCTTCCTAACCTCTGCACTGCACTATTGCTAGCCTGGATTTTCAGTGCAATCTCAGAGCCTCACCCTCAAATTCGGCGGGCCCCCTCCACCCCTCACTGTGTGTGGCCTCATGACCCTAAAGGTCGATCCCCCCTCCCTCTTTTGCCAATCTTACTTCAGATGGCAAGCCCGTCGCCACCAGGAACAGACGGTACAGCACTCAGGGCAGACCTTCATCAGGTCCGAGGTCCAGCAGCTGCTTCGGGTGGGTGTCATCGAGGCCAGCAACAGCCCCTGGAGAGCTCAAGTGGTAGTCGTTAAAACTGGGGAGAAACATCGAATGGTCGTGACTACAGCCAGACCATCAATCGGTACACGCAGCTTGACACGTACCCACACCACGCATATCTGATATGGTTAACCAGATTGCGTAGTACCGGGTCTTCTCAACGATTGACCTAAAATCCGCCGACCACAAGCTCCCCATCCGTAAATCCGACCACCCATACACTGCCTTCGAGGCGGACGGTCGTCTCTACCATTTTCTTAGGGTTCCCTTGGCGTCACTAATGGGGTCTCGGTCTTCCAAAGGGAGCTGGACCGAATGGTCGACCGGTACGGTTTGCAGGCCACGTTTCCGTACCTAGACAATGTCACCATCTGCGGCCATGATCAGCAGGACCACGATGCCAACCTCGATAAATTTCTCCGCACCGCCACTCTCCTCAATCTTACTTATAACAAAGAGAAGTGTGTGTTCAGCACGACCCGCTTAGCCATCCTCGGCTATGTGGTCCTGAATAGAGTTCTGGGGCCCGATCCCGACCCTCCCCGACTGCCCCAAGGCCCTCAAATGCTGCCTGGGGTTCTTCTCGTACTACGCTCAGTGGGTCCCAAACTATGTGTACAAGGCCCGCCCACTCATACAGTCCACCCAGTTCCCCCTCACGGCCGAGGCACAACAAGCCTTTGTCCGGATCAGAGCTCATATCGCCAAGGCAGGGATGCACGCAGTAGACGAGTCACTGCCCTTCCAAGTAGAAAGCGACGCATCAGATGTCGCCCTTGCCGCCACCTTCAATCAGGCAGGCAGACCCGTGGCATTCTTTTCCCGCACCCTTCATGCCTCAGAATTCAGCACTCATCCGTCGAAAAAGAGGCCCAGGCTATTGTTGAAGCTGTGCGGCATTGGAGGCATTACCTGGCCGGCAGGAGATTCACTCTCCTCACTGACCAACGGTCGGTAGCCTTTATGTTCAATGACACACAGCGGGGCAAGATCAAAAATGATAAAATCTTGCGGTGGAGAATCAAGCTCTCCACCTATAATTACGAGATTTCGCATCGCCCCGGCAAGCTCAATGAGCCCCCTGACACCCTCTCCCACGGTACATGTGCCAGCGCACAAGTAGACCAACTCCGGGCCTTACATGACAGCCTTTGTCACCAAGGCTTGCAACCTGCCCTACTCCGTCGAGGTAGTACGGACAGTCACCAGGGACTGCCAGGTGTGTGCAAGCCGTATTTCTACCGGCCGGACCATGAGCACCTGGTGAAGGCCTCCCGTCCCTTTGAACGCCTCAGATTGGATTTCAAAGGGCCCCTCCCCTCCACCGACCGTAACACGTATATTCTCAGTGTGGTCGATGGGTACTCCAGGTTCCCCTTCACCATCCCATGCCCGGATATGACGTCCGCCACCGTCATCAAGTCCCTCAACACAATCTTCGCTCTGTTTGATTTCCCTGCCTACATCCACAGTGACAGGGGATCCTCATTCATGAGTGATGAGCTGCGTCAGTTCTGCTCAGCAGGGGTATCGCCTCCAGCAGAACAACCAGCTACAACCCCCGGGGAAACGGGCAGGTAGAAAGGGAGAACGGGACGGTTTGAAGGGCTGCCCAGCTGGCCCTACAGTCCAGGAACCTTCCAGCCTCTCGCTGGCAGGAGGTCCTCCCTGATGGACCGCACTCCATCCGGTCACTACTGTGCACCCTATGAATAACACACCCCATGAACGTCTTTTTACCTTCCCCAGGAAGTCCACATCCGGGGTGTCGCTCCCGACTTGGCTCGCAGCTCCAGGACTGGTCCTGCTCCATAGGCACGTCCGACTCCACAAGGTGGACTCGTTGGTGGATAGGGTACTGTTGCGCCACGCCAACACCCAGTATGCCTACGTTGTGTACCCCGACGGCTGCCAAGATACTGTCTCCCTCAGGGACCTGGCACCGTCAGTCTCCAACCGAACACACTCCCCCTGCCCCAGCGTCATCCTCCCCTTCCCCGGCGCTTCCATCATTGTCCCCACCAGGCGCATCCCCCCTTCCCCTGCCCATGCAAGAGGATGACGAAGATTTCGGCACGCTCCCGGAGTTATCTAACAGCAGGCTAGCACCGCCAGCACCGCCGTTGCCACCACCGATACGCCGCTCCTAGCGGAATGTCAAGGCTCCAGACAGATTGAACCTTTAACTGGACCTTCAAAATGGACAATTTTTTTTTCTCTCTCCATTTTGTTTCTACGACACTGTAAATAATGTTCAACACTGTATATAGTTCCACCCCACCCCGCCGGACTCATTTTTAACAGGGGGTGAATGTGGTGAACCACTGTACACCTGTATTAGGGGATGTAAGGTAGGACCTGTACTACAGGTTCGCCGGTAGCCCCTGCCGGCTGGCTCCGCCCAGTAGGAGGAGTGTAAATATGCGTGTCTTTCAGTCAGCTGCCATTTCGCCAGCTGCAGCAGGAGGCCACGCATCTGACTGCAATAAAGCCACAGTTGTACCCAACCTTAGTCTTTGTGCAATTGATCGTGCATCACTGTGTTATTGTGTTTGAAAATAAACTTGGGTTGAATTATAAACTTGTGTTTATCCTTTGTTCATCTTGAAAATAAGTACAGCTGGGTAAAATGCTTGAGTAATAAACTGGTCGAAGTGATTTTACAGACAGCAGTATTGAATCACAGTGGAAGCAAGTTATGCTAGATCCACAAGAGGGTGTCTGAAAAAGACTAAATGAGCAGAAATGTTCTCCAATTAAATATTGGGAAGATCAAAGCCATTGCCTTTCTTCCCCGCTCCAAACTCTGTTCCATAGCTACTGACTCCTTCCCCCATCCTGGCAATTGTCTGAAGTCGATCCAAACTGTTTGCAAACTTGGTTAATATTTCACACCAAGATGATTTCTGACTACATCCGCTGCATCACCGTTTCCATTCTAATATTGTTTATTTCCACTGCTGCTTCAACTCATTGGTTGCTGAAACCCTCCTTCATGCCGTTGTGCAGATGTGACTATTCTAACGTTCTCTGTTGAGTGACCCGGATCTACGCCCCCCCCCCCCCCCCCCCCCCCCCCCCCCCCGCCCCCCACCTCCCACCATAAACTTTATCATCCAAAACTCTGCTACCTATGTTCTAACTTGTACTAATTCATTTGCCCACATGTGCTCATTGGCTGATCTTGATTCTCGGTTAAACAACAGCACTTTAAAATGTATTTAATTTGCTCCATGGCCTCGTCCCTCGGTTTCTCTGTAATATCCTCCAGCCTTATAAACATCCAAGATATTTTGTTCCTCTAATTCTGGCCTCTTGTGCGCTCATTATTTTAATGGTTCCGTATTGGTAGTCATGCTGTCAGTCGCCTAAGCCCTAAAACTCTGGAATTCCCTCCCTAAATTATTTTGCCGCTGTACCTCTTTCCTCCTTTAAGATGCTCCTTTAAAACTTTCCTCTTTGATCCAGTTTTTGGTCATCTGATCTACTATGTGGCTCTGTTTCAAATTTTGCTTCATAATGTTCTTATGAAGCACCTTCGGATTTTTTATCGTAAAAATGTCTATATAAATGCAAGCTGTTGGCATCTTATTGGCTTTTTTTGCTGTTTGTTGAGCATACAATAATATTCAGATCTCGTTCTGCTCCTCAAATGTGTTTATGAGATTCGTTAATGTCTGATCCTTCTGATCTTACCGAAGTATCTCGGGTGTAAAAGGATAGTTGTTGGGCTGGACCCAAACTGTGGTTGTAACATAGTTAAAGATTTCTGAATCAGAATGGTGCTTGTGAATATTGTTATGATTTCAGATGTTTCCATGGTTCAGGAGCTTGCATGCATTCTCTTTCGAAGATCAGACTGGTGAGGCCATCCTTTTGGGGTAATTTGCTCTTTGGACCTGGATAGTAAAAGTGTAGTTGCAGATTGGCTGCCTCTTTTATGCTCACTTCATTGGAGGAAATAAAATTGAGGGATGGACAAGAATAATGTAAAATATGGATGTTAAGATGTAATGCAAGACTTCAAAATATAGACTTTTATTGGTATCCGCGTCTGGCCCGGTTGTACCCCGATCTCGGACTTGCCTTAATGGAAATCTATTCACAGTGTGCAATGCCATGGCAGATTGATTGGAATATTCAAAATATCTTCTATACTATACATCCCTGAACCATAGAATCCCTACAGTGCAGAAGGAGGCCATTTAGCCCATCGAGTCTGCACTGAAGGTGCATCCTACCTAGGGTAGGCCCAGTCCCCTACATCAAAGAGAGGTAAATGCAGTGTAATCACATGCTTGAGTGATTGGAATCCATTTAATGCAACTGACATCTCTTTGATGTGGGCAATGGTTACAAACATTGGAATTTCATCATTTAAGTCATGAAGTGTGAAGGAAGATGAATGGGTCAAAGGACAGATGGTTTTTATGAGCTGTCAATCACAAACCACTACTTCAAAGGCATGAATGGATTGCAGACAGTGAATCTGTGGGAACCAGACGCAGGCACAGCTGCTCACCTTCCAGGAATGGACCCTTGGAGCTGCAAGGTAAGTGGTACAGCTCTAATACTTCCTATGTCCCTGTCTGGACTTCTTTCTACCTTCCAGATGGGTCTTTTTTTCTGGGGGGTGGAGTCTTTATTGGGGGGGGTCTGTGTGTGGGGGTCTATGTATGGGGATTCCTTTAGGTGGGATCGCTGGAGAAGGATTCGCCTATTAGAGGGATTCCTGTGAGGGGTGAGACGGGTCACCCCCATACTTCTGGGTGGGAAGGGGCGCCCAGGCAATCCGGGGTTGTGTGCTGCGGTACGGGGGGGGGGGGGGGGGGGGAGGGGGGGGGGGAGGGCGCGGAGGAGTGGGTTGCCACTGTTTCGCAGTGCGTGGGGGGGGGGGGGGGGGGAGAAGTAATGGCATCGGATTGTCTCTACAATTATTATTATTGTGGCCCTGGCATGGGGATCTCGAGGTGGGTCAAGGGGGCAATGGTTGTCCTCTTGGCCCTTCACGCGCGCCAGGTTCACGATTGCTGAGACCACAAGTGAAACTCGCCCACGTGATTCCCGGGCGCAGAAACCAGAGAATCATGGGAAGGTGGAGCATGGGGCACCGGGCTCGCTAAATAGATGCAAACGGGTCATTACGACCGATTTCCATTTATTTCCATCCACGGAGTTCATGCCAGCAGCAATGGGTCGGGGCATGGCGTCCGGGTTAGCACATGCCACCAATCCCAATTTTGTCCCAATGCGTGATTCTCTGCCCCATCAGGGAATGCAATCTGGGCATCCCAGTGACAGAGAAGCCTGACCAATTTTTTATCATGACCAATCCACCTACTCTGCACATCTTTAGACTGTGGGAAGAAACGGGATAACCCAAAGAAAACCCACACATACACTGGGAGAGCATTCAAACTCCACACAGCCAATAACCCAAGCCCGGAATTGATCCCAGGTCCCTGGTGCTGTGAGACAGGTGTGCTAACCACTGCACCACCATGCCGCCCTTTGGCATGAGTGTATGGAATGCATTACCTTGAATAATATCACCAGTCTGCATGTATTTCCCCCCGATACAAAGCATTTGCATTCAGTAGTAACATTTTGTTGAAACATTTTAAAAGTATTGTAATAATCCACAGGAGGCAAGGGTTCCGTCACCACACCAGTATTTATTTGCAATAACTTATATACAAGAGCAGCTCCCAACATTCCAGTCAACTTAAGACTGCCTCACAAAGCCTACACAGGTGCTTATATGGGCCCCCTCAATGAGCTATCATTGAGGGAGCTCATACTCCAATTGGCCAACCAATAATGCAAATTGGAGGTCATTCAAGTATCATATAGAGAACACTTCTTTGCAACTGAAGCAGGGAGCAAAGCTCCTTGAAACAGATATACACAGTACATTCTGGTCAGTTACTCGCGAGGAAGTGTCACTTTAGTTCTAATTATTCATTCTCCACATCCTGACATTATTTCCAATATTTTTATTTTAAATGTTCCTGCCACCGGGAGCAGAGTGGCGCAGCGGAAGCATGCTGGGCCCATAACCCAGTGGTCGATGGATCGAAACCATTAAATATTCCTACGCTGACACAAAATGACAGTGACGATTACATGTAAGGTGTGATCTCCGACTAGTACCATCTATTTTGCTTTTCCCCCTGTGGACAATAGTATATTTAAAATGGCAACCCTGATGATGTATGATACAAAGCCTTGTTGCCTTTGCAGTAGGCATAATGTCCAGGTTTTTAAAGGCCAGGTTTGGTGAGTGGCCTCATCTCTTTTTAGCCTGACAACCTTAGTGATGTCTTGACAACACACCATTGCCATTCAATGCACTACTGAAATATTTCTTTAACAAAATGTCGCTCCGAGATCCAAATATTTCAATATATGGGGAAATACATGTAAAATGGGAATACGATTCAATCTCAAGCTTTTTTAAAAAATGCAGCTGAATTATGGAAATCTTTCAGCATTTGGAAAGTGTTACAGTTTGCGCTTCCACCCACATCCTTAGAATGGAAAGAAAATCAGCAGGAGCAGTGGAACGTATTAAATTGTTTAAATAAGAACCATATTTATTTTCAAGAATGATATATATGTTCGGTTACATAAATAAATGGCCGTTGCTTCTAATGGGCCACATTTTATTGTGCAATTTGATTTTTATTTGCTCTAAAAGATTATGAATATCTGCAGATCTGTCACAGCGGTAGAGCTGTCCAGCTATTTTAATTTATTTTCCCCATCAGAATCACAAGCCAACTCGCATACTTAAGAAAAATGGTCTCAAGTTTGTTTTAATGGTCAACAGTAGCAAGTTGAAGCTTTACTTCTTCCTCAGTCCCACCCACATAATCAGAAACAGCTTGAATTATATTATCAAAGATGTATGCAGTATTGTAATTATTTACAAGTTCATTATTGGAATGTGCAAATAATATACTTAAGAAGCCTGTCTTACACAGTGCTTTGAAAATGTCACTTGGTAGTACAGAATGCAAATATTGTTGAAAAGGGAACGTGTTGCTAAGGTTTTTTATCCTGCGCTCATCAGGACAAAAGAAAGAATGTCAAATTTCAAACAGACACAACAACGTACGCTATAGGAGAAAAGGCTGCTGATTGGTTGGCAAGTCGATCCTGGTTGGCAAGTCGATCCTAATTGACCAAGCTGTCACCAGGTAGAAAGTAATTTTGTTCTGTGTGATGTGTTGGGTGTTCTGGATCACAAGCAGGACACCAACACTGAAAGTGGTGCAACTCTATTTTATTATTAGGTTAACTATATTAACATATTTGAACTGTGGGTAAATGCAATACCAGCTTTAACTGTTGACCCTTGCCTAGTCCTAACCAGGTGATGCACTCAGCACATTGTGAATGTCTGTGTTGCAGGCTGTGAGCTCTGTGCTCCGAGCTGGCTGCTACTAGAATGAACGGGAACTCTCCTGTTCCCTGTCTTTATAGTGCGTGTGCTCTCACTGGTGATTGGCTGCGGTGTTGTGTCTGCTGATTGGTCCCACTGCATGTCCATCAGTGTGTGTGTGTTTGCACCATAATATACTGGTGTATATTATGACATCCCCCCTTTTATATAAGAACATCTGCCTGCGTGACAATAAATATCGTGTAGTGAATGTACCTGACTATGTGTGTGCGTGTTATTTACATGACTATGTACATGAGGCTAATCTATTTATGGGAAGGTACCTGGTGCAGAGAAATAAGGTGTCACACCAACAACGAAATGAACATTATATACAAACTACTGGAACGATGAAACAGGATAACAGAACAGATCAAAGAGTCCAACACTGTAAAACTCATAAGTCAAGTGTCTGAGGTGGGCAACGAATTCTGGTTGACGGCCTCAAGGGTGGGTCAGGAGCCACCGGCTGAGGAACGGGCTGGGCCACGGCAGAGTGAGGAGGATGCAGAGTATTCGGAATCTCCACATAGTCCAGGTTGGGGACAACAGGAGGGCATGGCACCGGTGGAGGATCACGTAGCGAGCGTGGAACGAGACGAAGGGCACGCCGATTGCGGCGGCGAATGGAACCATCTGGCAGACGAACCAGGAACGAGCGGGGAGACACCTGCCGAATAACCACAGCAGTTGCAGACCAGCCACCCTCCGGAAGATGGATGCGGATGTTGTCATCCGGCGCCAGAGCAGGGAGATCAGTCGCCCGAGCGTCATGGCAGTGATGGCAGTGCTGATACTGGCCAGTCATCGGGGAACTCCAGGAGCGTTCAGAAGTCCTCTTCGTCCTCTTGTGCGGAAAAGGGGAGGTGGATGGGTGGTCTGGTGGAGTCAATATTGGCAGCGCGGTGGGAGGTGGGAGCGGGGCGCATTGGTGAGGGGGGGGGGGGTGTTGGGGTGGAAACTGACGGTGCCAGGTCCCTGAGTGAGACAGTATCTTGGCGGCCGTCGGGGAACTCAACGTAGGCATATTGAGGGTTGGCGTGGAACAGGTGAACCCTGTCCACCAAGGGGTCCGCCTTGTGGAGTCGGACGTGCCTACGGAGAAGGACCGGTCCTGGAGCAGCGAGCCAAGTCGGGAGCGACACCCCGGATGTGGACTTCCTGGGAAGGTGAAAACACGTTCATGGGGTGTATTATTAGTGGCGGTGCACAATAGTGACCGGATGGAGTGCAGAGAGTCAGGGAGGACCTCCTGCCAGCGAGAGGCTGGGAGGTTCCTGGACCATAGGGCCAGCTGGACGGCCCTCCAAACCGTCCCATTCTTCCGTTCTACTTGCCCGTTTCCCCGGGGGTTGTAGCTAGTCGTCCTGCTGGAGGCTATACCCCTGCTGAGCAGGAACCGACGCCGCTCATCGCTCATGAATGAGGATCCCTTGTCACTGTGGATGTAGGCGGGGAAACCGAACAGGGCGAAGATGGTGCTGAGGGCCTTGATGACGGTGAAAGACGTCATATCGGGACATGGGATGGCGAAGGAAAATCTGGAGTACTCGTCGACCACACTGAGAATGTACGTGTTACGGTCGGTGGAGGGGAGGGGCCCTTTGAAATCCACGCTGAGGCATTCAAAGGGTGGGAAGCCTTCACCAGGCGCGCACGGTCCGGCCGGTAGAAGTGCGGCTTGCACTCCGCACAGACCTGGCAGTCCCTGGTGACTGTCCTTACTTCCTCGACGGAGTAGGGCAGATTGTGAGCTTTGATCGAGTGACCCCTGGGTGACAAAGGCTGTCGTGTAGGGCCCGGAGTTGGTCCACTTGTGCGCTGGCACATGTACCTCGGGAGAGGGCATCTGGGGGCTCGTTGAGTTTACCAGGGCGATACAAGATCTCGTAATTATAGGTGGAGAGCTCGATTCTCCACCGCAAGAGTTTATCATTTTTGGTCTTGCCCCACTGTGTGTCATTGAACATGAAGGCTACCGACCGTTGGTCCGGAAGGAGAGTGAATCTCTTACTGGGCAGGTAATGCCTCCAATGCCGCACGGCTTCAACGATAGCTTGGGCTTCCTTTTCGACGGATGAGTGTCGAATTTCAGAGGCATGAAGGGTGCGGGAAAAGAATGCCACGGGTCTGCCTGCCTGGTTTAGAGTGGCGGCAAGGGCGACGTCTGAAGCGTCGCTTTCTACTTGGAAAGGTAGTGACTCGTCCACTGCACGCATCCCGGCCTTGGCGATGTCTGCTCTGATGCGGGCGAAAGCGGGTTGTGCCTCGGCCGCGAGGGGGAATTGGGTGGACTAGATGAGTGGGCGGACCTTGTCCGCATAGTTTGGGACCCACTGAGCGTAGTAGGAAAAGAACCCCAGGCAGCGTTTGAGGGCCTTGGGGCACTGGGGGAGGGGAGGCTTCATGAGGGGGTGCATGCGGTCGTGGTCGGGCCCGAGAAGTCCGTTTTGGACTATATTGCCGAGAATGGCTAACCGGGTCGTGCTGAACACACACTTCTCTTTGTTGTAGGTCAGGTTGAGAAGAGTGGCAGTGCGGAAGAATTTATCGAGGTTGGCATCGTGGTCCTGCAGGTCATGGCCGCAGATGGTGACATTATCTAAGTACGGAAAGGTGGCCCGCAAACTGTACTGGTCAACCATTTGGTCCATCTCTCTTTGGGAGACCGAGACCCCATTTGTGACACCGAAAGGGACCCTAAGGAAGTGGTAGAGGCGACCGTCTGTCTAGAAGGCAGTGTATGGCCGGTCCGACTTCCGGATGGGGAGCTGGTGGTAGGCGCATTTCAGGTCAATTGTTGAGAAGACCTGGTACTGCGCAATCTGATTGACCATATCAAATATGCGTGGGAAGGGGTACGCGTTGAGCTGCGTGTACTAATTGATGGTCTGGCTGTAGTCCACGACCATCCTGTGTTTCTCCCCAGGTTTAACCACTACCACTTGGGCTCTCCAGGGACTGTTGCTGGCCTCGATAATACCCTCTTTAAGCAGCCGCTGGACTTCGGACCTAATGAAGGTCTTGTCCTGGGTGCTGTACCGTTGGCTCCTAGTGTCTACGTGCTTGGAATCCGCAGTTAGATTGGCAAAAAGGGAGGGGGGATCGACCTTGAGTGTCGTGTAGCCATGTAAAATGGCTAACTCCTGATTAGAATGGCCAAACCCGATTTAAAATGGCGAACGGAAGAGGCTGATGGGAAAATCAGCCAACAGGACTCAAACAGACAGCTGCAGGTAAAACAGTGTATTCGCCTCTGGGGAAGCCAGACAGAATCGATATCTACAGCCATCAACACAACAACACACCAGCCATCTGCATAGTAAGTAGCAATCCCGGGAACAATATGCTACAAATTCGAAACACAAAGCCAACCCAGACTTTTCGGCGCCAGCAGGAGCTTACACAAAGAGAATGAATGACCACCCCTCGATCAAGGAATCGCTCCAGCATTGGGGAATATCGAACCAAGTGATTGGGACCAAGTCCAATCACTTGGAACCAGGTACAAGGTCCGCCCCGAGAGGCGGGAAGCCCCTGGGGACTATAAGAATAGAGGCCAAGTTCAAATTAACCCTTCTTCTTCTCCTCTCCGCACCCTTCGAGACCCTTCTGCTGACCCTCTACAACAGCCGCAAGAAACGTAAGTCTTACTCCAACGCTCGCTACGAGATAGACACTCCTGACTATCGACCCATACCAGCTTTGAATCCCGCAGGCTCAGAACCCATACGAAAGGCCATTCGTTTCCCTGACCTGGTGGGCCATTTCCAAAGTTAAGTATTGGCCTGTTAGTTGTAGGAAGTTGCTTAGAAGTAGAATTAATGTATAAGTATTGATTGCTGTATATAATAAATGTGCGTTGATTTAACTCTTACTAAGTGGTGTGTTGGATTATTGATCATTACTCGGACTTGAACCACGTGGCGGTATCAGAAAGATATCTGGCGACTCAAGAGAAAAGGTGATAGAACAGAGCAATTAAACTAAGGCTAAAACAAGCAACATTTTGGCCACATCCTGACGGGACCCGACCTAGAAGTGGAAAACCACTCCGGAAGAACCCAAGAAATTTGAATTAGAAACCCAATTGGAAACAGAAAACCACAAGTGTTCAAGCAGTTCTGATCAATAGTCATAATTTGGAAGTGTGTGGAGCATGCGTAACTAACAGGGCTATAAGGTAAAACTGATAGATTTTTGTTGCGTCAAAACTGTCGGAAGTCTGTATTTTCGGAAAGTAGCGAAAGCCGTACCCGCATTTACAACACCGCCTTAGCCCCCTGTTCCAAATTTAGAAGAAGCAGTCGGATAGGAAAGATGGCCATGCAGGAAGTGCAGCGCCTCATGAACCCTGAGGAATTTGCGGTCGCAGTAACCAGCAGCAGTAGAGTGGGACAGTGTCCCATTTGGGAGGAGGAAATCCGGAAATATCTCAAGGGGAAAGGATGGCCCCTGTGGAATGATTTCTGCGATAATGAGGAATCAGGTCCCGGAAGTATTAGGACACACTTGGTGGGAGAACCTGAGCGAGATACACAAAAAGAGCTTGGGAAAAGCTCGCAAGCCGATGGCAATCATGTCCTGTTTGGCACAATTGCGAGGCACAGAGGAGGTCGTCAAGACGCTCCGCAAAGAAGTTGAGGGCATACATCGGATGAGTGAGGTCGATGTAAGCGAAGTTGAAAAAGAGAATTTAGAATTAAGGAGGAAATTGGCAGCAAAAGATGGAGAGGTGGCTGACGCCAAACGGGCTCACCAGTCTTGTCTGGCGCATTTAAGCAGTTTCCAGTCGCAATATGAAAAGGCCTATCAGGACATGTAACGTGCAGTCCTGGTAAGAGAAGAAACAGAAAAACAGGTAGAAGCGTTACAGAGACAGTGTAGCGATCTAAAGGCAGCCTTAAGAGCACTCCATGCTGCCACCACAGAACAAAGACAGAGCACCATAGATCATACAAGTGCCGGAAGCAGATTGCAGAGCTGCAATCACTGCTTTCTGTTCAGAAAGGTTTTCAGCAAACCTTTGGGGAAAAGTTAGACCAGGAAGACGGCCCTGATTGGGAAGAGTTACACAAAACAGCGCAGAGATATGTTCAGGGAACATGTGCGCAGGGAAAGCCCCAAAAGAAAAAAGCACCCCAACCCCCCACACAGCAGATAGTTCAGGATCCAATGAACCCTGTAACCACCCACCGCACGGTCACATCAGATGATGCGGAATATCTATATTCCACCCCCTTAACAGTGACCCGATTACAGGACGCGTGCAAGAAGATCACACCGTTCCTCCCCGCCTCAGACCCCCACCATTTCTTTGCCACAGTTAGACATCAGGCGAACATGTCCCGCCTGGACGAGAGAGAGCATGTAAAACTCATGGTTTTAAGTTCCGTCGGTAGCAGCAGCCCTTCCCGACCCACAGAATGTAGGAGGAGGCACCCTTACAGAAATGCATACCGCAATCCTGGATGCGATCGGGTATAACCGGGGTGACCCCATAGATGGCCTCAATAAATGTAGGCAGAAGAAATCTGAGCACCCCACAGCGTTCGCTGGATGACTGTGGATTCACTTCGCAGCAGTCTTTGGAGACGTAGACCGTGCCCATTTGTCCCCAGACAACATGGCCAAATGGACCCGCGCCCTTATCTCCCATGCCACAGATGCAGGACAGAAAGCCTTTATGAGTTATGATCCCTCAGAAGAGGCCCATAACGAGAAGTGGGTAGTTAAAAGATTGTCCCGCGTTTGGGAGCAATCTGTTCAGAGCAAGCCCACTGTTAAAAATAGCGAGGAAAAGCAGGCCGCCGCAGATATGCAGGCAGTAAAAACAACACACCAGAACCCCGCATGGGTGAATGAGGGAAAGAACATCCCCCCACCCAAGTCACAGGAGTGTTACAGCTGCGGACAGTTGGGACATTTCGCAAAAGAGTGCAATGCCCCTAAAAAGCCACAGAGAGCCCAACAGACAGGCACTCTGAGTAAGTAAAAGGCAGAGCCCATCCATAGCGTTAGCACCCGTTCGGATCAGACGGACTTGACCGGAACGGACTGACGGTGTACGGGCACCCCCAGTTGGGTCTGCGACACCCTTTGGGATAGGTCAGGACGACCAGTAGTTGCAGCTAAAATTCGGGGACAGCCTATCGAATTTCTTTGGGACACAGGAGGGTCCCGCACCACCATAAATTCCTCCACCCTATTTCAAAAGGACACATGGCCCACTATAGCCACTGTCACCCTCAGCGGCTTTACAGGCCACTCACAGCAGGGACACATCACAGCCCCTGTACACATTCAAATCGGCAACATCACCACAAAACACCCCGTGGTTTTCGTAGTCCTGCCCCACACAGCAGAACACATTCTGGGAATTGATTTCATCAATTCCCACCACCTTTCATTCGATCCAGTCAACCAGTGTGCCTGGAAGATGGCGAAATCCGCAAGAGCCCCCGCAACGCTCAACATAGGCGAATACATGAACAAAATTAGCGCGGTAGGCGAATTTTGGTTCAACCCGACCACGCTTAGCACGGACAAGCAGGTTAGGGCAGTCCTGCAAAAGAACAGGGCAGCATTCGCGACCCACAAGCACGACTGTGGACGGATGACTGGCTCCGTACAAGTAACAGGACCTGACCCTAGACCCCAAAAACAGTACGGATTTCCCCAAGAGGCGAGGGAGAAATCTCAAAAGTAATAGAGAGCTTATTTGAGCAGGGTGTACTCAGATCAGTAGCCTCCACTAATAATGCCCCGATTTGGCCAGTGAGAAAGCCCGATGGATCATGGCGACTGACCATTGATTATCGGGAACTCAACAAAGTCACCCCCGCAGCAGCCCCCACAGTAGCCACAAGTCCCGAGACCATGCTCAAGCAGGGACTCAATTCCCGCTACTTCACGGTTTTGGACATCAGTAATGGATTCTGGTCCATTCCATTGGCAAAGGCGTGCCAGTACAAATTTGCCTTCACCTTTAAAGCACAGCAGGACACGTGGACATGCCTGCCACAAGGATTCCACAACTCCCCCTCCATTTTCCACCGACAGCTGGCAAATGGATTAGCAAAATTCTCTCGCCCCGAATGTCTGGTACAGTATGTAGACGATCTACTACTGCAGACAGACACCAAGGAAGAGCACATTGAGCTTCTGTCCGAACTCCTGGAACTATTACATTCAATTGGCTGTAAAGTCAATCCCAAAAAGGCCCAGATTTTGGAAGAAAAAGTGGTATATTTGGGAACAATTATCACGCACGGTAAACGCGAGATCGAGCATAAAAGGATTGACTCGATTGCTAAATTGCCCCTTCCCCAGAACGTTTCAGCCCTCCGGTCGTTTTTAGGACTGGTTGGCTACTGCCGAAACCACATTGATGGTTTCGCCAGCAAGGCAGCACCCCTCTCAGACCTCCTAAAGAAAGGAGCCCCTTGGGAATGGCTTCCGCAGCATACGGATGCTGTGGACTCTTTAAAACAGGCACTCATAGCAGCCCCCGCACTACAAGTTCCAGACCCGCTTTCCCCTTACGCCATAGAGGTAGCGACCACAGACCGCACCCTTTCAACCGTGCTCCTCCAGGAACGGCACGACCAGTTAAGACCCGTAGCTTACGCCTCCCGACTTTTAGATGCTGTGGAGCAGGGATTTTCAGCCTGTGAGAGGCACCTGCTCGCAGTTTTCTGGGGAGTGCAGTACTTTTCATATATTACCGGACTGAACCCCATCACAATTCTGACCGAACACCCCCCCCACCCAACTTTTACTGGACGGATGGCTCAAGGACGGTACCGTCAGCCAAATAAGAGCAGCGAGATGGACCTTTCTCTTGCAGGGACGGGACATCACAGTAAAAAGGACAAAGACACACACCTACTTAGCCGACAATTTACAGTACCCCGGAACCCCCCATGAATGTGAGATTATCTCTCTACACCACAACACAGGCCCCTTTATTGCTAAGACATCCCCCAGAAAGATAGGTAATTCAACTCAGAGCCCCCCCGCATCACGGACACGTGTGAGCCCATTAAGATTTATGTGGATGGATCTTCCACAGTCTTAGATGGGAAGCGCATAACAGGTTGCGGGATTTATGTTGAGGACGCGCAGGGACGCGTCCTTGAGGAAATAACGTTGAAACTACCCGGACACTTAGGCGCGCAGGCAGCAGAGCTTGCTGCCATTGCATATATTGTTGAGTACCCAGATACCTTCCCCAGCCCAGCAGACATATACTCGGACAGCCTCTATGTCTGTAACAGCCTTACGGAATTTCTGCCCCTGTGGGAAGCAAGAGGATTTGTTTCCGCAGATGGAAAACCCCTCCCCTCAGCCCCATTGCTCCGCCATATTTTAGAGGAAGCCCAGAACAGGACTTTTGGCATCATCAAAGTTTGCAGCCACCATCGTTCCTCCCCCCCTGGAAATGTAAAAGCCGACGCACTGGCTAAGGCAGGTTCCAGACATGGGTATTTTTGGAAACCCCCCGAAAGCGCGCCAGTGAGTGCAGTTCAGGTCACACAGACTAGTATCGAGGATCTAATAGAGGCCCAGAAGCAGGACAGCGCTCTCACAGAGATTGTAAAAGGGAAGTATCCCGCCTCCTACGAGAGGTTTAGAAATACACTGACCACACATGATGGTGTGGTGTTAAAGGACACCCTTTATGTGGTGCCTGAACAGGACAGGAACCAATTGATTTATTTGTTCCATGACGGTCATGCACATCAGGGAATCAATCCCACTACAGCCCATCTCAAACAGCTTTGTTGGTGGCCAAATTTAAAGGAAGATATAAGCCATTACATAGAAAATTGTCTTATCTGTGCGCAGAATAACCCCGACAGATATGCCAAAAAGGCCCAACTCAGCCACACCCGACCCGTTAATGGCCCCTGGACTAACCTCCAGATTGATTTTATAGGTCCATTGCCCCCTTGCAGGAATGGCTATAAATATGTACTTGTGGTAATTGACACGTTTACGAAATGGGTGGAAGCATTCCCAGCCCGCACAAACACTGCAAAAACCACAGCCAAGATTCTAACCCACCACATCTTTACAAGATGGGGACTCCCCCGCAGCATTGAATCTGACCAAGGCTCCCATTTTACGGGACGTGTCATGCAGAACGTCCTCACGATATTTGGCATCACCCAAAAATTCCACATAGCATACCACCCACAGTCGAGTGGTATCGTGGAGCGCATGAATCGGACGCTAAAAAACACCCTCAGAAACATGGTCCAGCAGAACAACACCACTTGGGACTCAGTCCTCCCTTTTGCGCTGATATTTTTGCGTAACACTATTTCTACATCCACAGGTTACACCCCACACACTCTCATGACCGGACGCCCTATGAAAGGGACAGAATACTTGTTAGGTTTAGACCTGACCAGCCCCGAAGTGACGGCCCTCACACACGAGAAAGCCATGGAGCAATTAGTTGCGAATGTTAAAACGGCTCAGTTAGCAGCCGCAGTAAAATTGGGCACCAAAAAGAAACAGAGCAAGGCTTGTTTCGACAAGACAGTGCATGCGACTGAGTACGATATCGGACAGCAATTGCTGTCTGTAAATAACCCCAGCACATTCCTGTAACCTAAATACTCGGGTCCGTATTCCATTGCGGATAAAGTGAGCCCATCCGTTTACAAAATAAAGTACCCCAATGGTAAGACTGCGTGGTTTCATATAAACCAGCTGAAGGCATATGGGACACAGTCGAACCACGAACACCACGTCATGCTTGACGCAGCAGACCACACCCCGCCCACAGCCAACGTACCCCTACCAACCCCCGCCACGTCCAGCCCAGCCACGGAATCGACCTCGCCTCCACCCCCGAAATACACACTCCACCCCGGAACGCCCACAGACTGCAGCAGCAGAGACAGCGACTGTGACTCGGACGATAGCCACAGCACGCCTCCCTACTATCCCCATGCAACCGGACCCACACCCAGCGACTCCGACTACGATCCAAGTGATCCCTTCCTGGTCACTTTTCTAAACAAATCACACCACCGACCACCGAACCACACCAACGACCCCGAGTTTTGGCACCGTGACAATTCATACCGACACGTCCACAACGACGAGAGTGACCCCACATCACACCATGCAGCCCTTTCAGCCCTAATCCACTTCAGAGATTGGCACCCGGGAGAAGAGGACGACCTTGGGTCTGACTCCCAAACCGCCAACCCCTTTGCGACCCTGTTCGCAACCGAGAACTGAGGTGTCCAGATGATGTTTTAAAAGGAACCGCTTGGGAAAAGTGTTGTCCTTTCTGATGGAACCTGCAGAATGTTTTATGTTGTTTGTACGTTTGTTGCATGTTGTATGTCCGACAGGAGAATTTTTCTCACTGCCACACGCCTATTCGGTCGAAACCTCTGAGGACTTGCCCTCAGAGACCCACCGTTGCCAGACGCTTGTTCAGAGGAACTAGCTTCTCAGCTGATACTCTACTGCCCTTCTGGTTCGAAGGATAGAACCACTACGGCAGCCCCACCATGATGACTACATTTTTGCCCGTTCTTGTCGGTTGCTCAGGCAGTGGAGAAACCACTTGAGACCCGCCCTGCCTGGGAACCCCCCCCCGCTGGTCAACTTCGCTCGGGTAGGAGAGATACGGCATTGGTAGCCGTCCTACCCGGGGATTCCATCCAAATCTTACCCATCGCGGCCCATACGCACCTCATTTTGGCATTTTTCAGTTCAAAAAGTTTGTTTGTTTAGGTAACCCTTAGGTTGCCGGCCATTTGCTATTTACATCCTGGAATATTTGGATGGTAAATTAGCACTCGTTTATTATTGGGAAGTGTACCGTGTCCTAAAATTTGTTTTTTGAAAAAAATGAGGGAGTCGCAATAGTGACCAATTATAAAGGGAATAATTGGCACCAAAGGACAGATACACTAGCATACCAGATATTAAACAAAGATAGTTACAGACACTATGCTTGTTTCTACAGAGCTCCAGAAGCTCCAGGACCGGAGAAGATAAAGAGAAGAGAAGAAAGAGAACAGCCATGAGGACTTCCTTCATCGTGATCAACATACTGTTTATGGACATTTGGTTGCGCGTGACCGCGAATCCCATGACTTCAAACCCCCCAGCCGTTAATGTTTCACTGCAGTACCCAGAGTTCAGTCACCAGCGACACTGCATCATCCTGGTGTGCCAGGTTCATAACTTGGTACTCCCTGTCCTATGTGATCGAAACACTGTTAGCGTTGGCGATACTCTGCTGTGTAGTGCAGACTATGCACCTACATAAATGGAGGAGAGCCTACCACGCTCGAACCCCGGTATATAGGATCAGATCCCCTATGTTCGGTTACGACCAGACCCCTGACCCCCGCGATCTATTATAAAATAATAAAGTGCATTCACTTGCGTTTATTGTTGTTGTAAATAAAGAGATGTAAAAATTGTATGATCCTGAGCTTGACTGCCAAGCCAGGAAAGATTGTATGAAATGCTGTGATTTTGTTGTATGCTTGAGGAAGGTAGGATAATGGAATGTTTAGCGAGTGTAGTATACTAAGTATAAGTTAGAGGTTCCAAGTTTGTTGTTTTGTAATGCATGTCCCTGTCTGACATAGCGCCCTTAGAATTGTTAGTTAAAAATTTTTGTGCATAGCTATGGTCAGTGCAGAGGCCATGTAGGAGGTGTCCCCCCCCAGTCAGGGAATGGAAAGTAACAATCATGATGTGATCCTTCACGCTCCGCGTTAGGATCACAAGGAGGGAATGTAGCCATGTAAAATGGCTAACTCCCGATTAGAATGGACAAACCCTGATTTAAAATGGCGAACGGAAGAGGCTGATGGGAAAATCAGCCAACAGGACTCAAACAGACAGCTGCAGGTAAAACAGTGTATTCGCCTCTGGGGAAGCCAGACAGAATCAATACCTACAGCCATCAACACAACAACACACCAGCCATCGGCATAGTAAGTAGCAATCCCGGGAACAATATGCTACAAATTCGAAACACAAAGCCAACCCAGACTTTTCGGTGCCAGCATGGAGCTTACACAAAGAGAATGAATGACCACCCCTCGATCAAGGAATCGCTCCAGCATTGGAGAATATCGAACCAAGTGATTGGGACCAAGTCCAATCACTTGGAACTAGGTACAAGGTCCACCCAGAGAGGCGGGAACTATAAGAATAGGGGCCAAGTTCAAATCGACCCTTCTTCTTCTCCTCTCCGCACCCTTCATGAGCCCTCTGCTGACCCTCTACAACAGCCGCAAGAAACGTAAGTCTTACTCCATCGCTCGCTACGAGATAGACACTCCTAACTATCGATCTGTACCAGCTTTGAATCCCGCAGGCTCAGAACCCATACGAAAGGCCATTCGTTCCCCTGACCTGGTGGGCCATTTCCAAAGTTAAGTATTGGCCTGTTAGTTGTAGGAAGTAGCTTAGAAGTAGAATTAATGTATAAGTATTGATTGCTGTATATAATAAATGTGTGTTGATTTAACTCTTACTAAGCGGTGTGTTGGATTATTGATCATTACTCGGACTTGAACCACGTGGCGGTATCAGAAAGATACCTGGCGACTCAAGAGCAAAGGTGATAGAACAAGAGCAATCAAACTAAGGCTGAAACGAGCAACAGTCGCGAGGCAGCAAACGGTAAGGGGGGGGTAAGGTCCCGCCGAATTTGAGGGTGAGGCTCTGGAGGTGGCACTGGAAGTCCAGGTGCAACAGGAGTGCAGCGCAGAGATTAGGAAGGACATAGAGGCGGAAGTTACTAAATTCTACACCCTGGACCGTGAGGGTGACTGTACAAAAATCTCGGATCAGGACCGAGTGGGATCCGGATGCTAGGGAGATCCTTTGATTGGCAGGGTGGACCGCGAGGGAGCAGCGCCTTACCGTATCTGGGTGAACAAAGCTTTCGGTGCTCCCAGAGTCCAGCTGGCACGAGGTCGCGTGGCCGTTGATTTTAACCGTCGTCGCCGCGGTGGGCAGGTTATGCGGACGAGATTTGTCCAGCAAGCTGCGGGTAGCCATCAGATGCTTCGGGTGGCGAGCGTGTGCGGTTCCGATGTCGGGATGTCCGGGGCCCCGTGGGGAACAAGATGGCGGCGCCCATGGTGCGCACATTGCGGGGTTGGGACAAGATGGCGGCGCCCATGGTGCTCACATTGCGGGGTCAGGACAAGATGGCGGCGCCCATGGGGCGCACGTGGCCGAAGGGGGACAAGATGGCGGCGCCCATTGGTCGCACATGGACCCGGGAGGAGAAGATGGCGGCTCCCATTGTGCGTCTGGCATGGGGGAGGGGGCGATAGCAGGCGAAATCGCAGCGACTGTGCGGGCCTGGCACACAGCCGCGAAGTGGCCCTTTTTACTGCAGGTTTTACAAACTGCAGTGCGGGCCGGGCAGTGTTGGTGGGGATGCTTCTGCTGACCACAGAAGTAGCAGCAGGGACCCCCGGGTGCACAGATCGGCGTGCGGCGCAGGCGTATTGCGAAGGCAGGGCCCTGGCTGAGGAGGTCGTCGGCGGGGTCCAGGAGGGGTAGGAAGGAGTAAAAGGGTGGGCAGTGCGGCGGGAGATGTACGATTGTACGTTACGGGATGCGACCGTCATGGAGAGCGCCAAGGTTTTCGTCTCCGCCAATTCGAGCGTGGCTCCTTCCAGCAATCGTTCTCGGATGCGGTCCGGCGCAATCTCCGTCATGAAGGCATCGCGCATGAGGAGATTCGCGTGTTCGGCGGCTGTGATGGCCTGACAGTCACAGTCCCGGACGAGTGGAATTAGGGCCCGCCAGAAGTCTTCGATGGACTCACCAGGTGGTTGCGAGCGGGTGGCGAGTACATGCCTGGCGAAGAGCGTGTTCGCCTTCTGCGTGTAATGTTCTTTGAGGAGTTACATTGCTTTTGTATAAGTCGTGGCGTCTTGGATCAACGGGAACACGCTGGAGCTCAGTCTGGAGTACAGGACGTTTATCTTCTGAGCCTCCGTTGGCTCGGGGTCCGCAGCGTTGATGTAAGCCTCGAAACATGTTAGCCAGTGAGTAAAGTCTTTCCTTGCGTCGGGCGAGTGCGGATCCAGCTGCAGGCGATCGGGCTTAATTCTGATATCCATTCTGTGGAAAATCTCACTGCAATAAATTGATGCACGATCAATTACACAAAGACTAAAGTTGGGTACAACTGTGGCTTTATTACAGTCAGATGCGTGGCCTCCTGCTGCAGCTGGCGAAATGGCAGGGCACTGGAGGTCATGCATATTTATACAGTTCTCCGTGGGTGGAGCCAGCCGGCAGGAGCTACCGGCGAACCTGTAGTGCAGGTCCTACCTTACATCTCCTATTACAGTGGATCACCACACAGTGAAGCTGGCTCCTGACAGCATCGTTGTGGACTAACTGGGGTGCAGAGAGGTAAGCCCCCCTTTTTACAGGGTCGTGCCAGGGGGGGAATGTTGGGCTGGGGGTGGGAGGAGTTCAGGTCAGGTCATAGGTTGGGGCAGTTGGGTTGGGTGGGTCGGTTTGAGTGTGGGGGTGGTGTGGTGAGTCACATTTGTATGTCTTGCCTTGTGTGAGGCTGGGCATGGGTGTTTACATGGTTACTCAGGTGTTAAAAGTTTTTTTCCTGACTGACTCAGAGTAATTATTGGGGTAAAACTGGCAGACTCATCTGAACGTAGCGATTTAAATCACTTCTCTCCGATGGCTCCCAGAGCAATGAGCTCTTCCGGGCAATTGCCGGATAAACCTTTAGGTGGGATCATCCAAGAGGGATTCCGAGCACATCATAGGGGTACCCCTTAAATGCGACAGTGGTAAACC
This sequence comes from Scyliorhinus torazame, assembly GCF_047496885.1. Taxonomy (NCBI): domain Eukaryota; kingdom Metazoa; phylum Chordata; class Chondrichthyes; order Carcharhiniformes; family Scyliorhinidae; genus Scyliorhinus; species Scyliorhinus torazame. The sequence goes on along the minus strand of NC_092720.1, from coordinate 108,133,598 downwards.
CAGACTCAGCCAAGTTGCTAAAAATGACAAATGATGCAGGGACATTCTCTCTGCAAACAAACAAGTATGTTCAAGCCAAATTACCTGGGAGCTTTGGGAGCCTATAGTTCCTTGTGACTTTCTCCATCGCAATGCTGAAAATACACAGCAGTACTGTCAGCACCTGGAAAGTAAAAAGGGGCACACTTTGAGGGAGTGGCAGTGTTAGTTGTCATTATTCTGTGAAATTGACCACAACGTCAGGATATTGAGTGTGTTTGGTCTGTCACTTAGGGTTCCAATGCAGGCTGCACTGTAGATCCACTTAGAGCCAGTAACACATTAAAATCAATGGGAACTTCAACTTTACCCCTTCCATATCATCATTTGAAACCTCTTTATAAAGCTACATGTTGTTCAATCAGTTATAACTGTGCTTTTAATTGCGATTTGATTCATAAAATTTGGTCAACAACTAATTTTGACAAAAGAGTGTTATCATCATTGAGTACTATTAATTGATTAATGGGTAGATTTTTAAAACAACATTTTTGAAATGTAAAAATAGTTCAGAATATTTTACCTACTATACTACCATACCCGTGTATGTTCCATTCTTTAAATTTCTCTTAACTTTTAAAAAATACTTAATTTTTTTGTTTCCTGGTTATTTGGAGGATGGTGTGGTGAGTCGAATGCAAAAATCTTTGGATTGGCTATTTGGGCACCCTAATGAGATCACTTCAGCTCCATGCTGGCAATGCCCAGTAATGAATGACACATTCACCACTGCATGGTGATAGGAATGGAATTCCCACCATAAAGATCACTGCATCTCTCAGTAAAACTATCCAACTGGTCAGCCAGCAAGTGCGCTTCACTGTTGACTGTAAAGTCCGGGCTAAGTTAATGTATTGGATTGAGACCCCCTGTCAGAAGCCTTCATTCTGGTGGGTCTGTACCCAAGATACTTTTATTCCAAATCTTCCTCAGATGCTGCCTGACCCGGACCTCTCTCTAAATCTTCTCCTTTCTGTCTTCATTGTGTCTCGTATCTTCCACCGTCTTGCTCAAAGATCAAGGATGAGGCCGGAGAAACTGCGACAATCCAAGAATGAGTCAGAAGGTAAGGAACCAGGGCCGATGTGCACCTTGGAGCAGGAGATTCAGGATCAAGTAATAGGAGAACACGACTCGGTGGCGTGAGGCTGGAGATGTAATGGGTAGGTTAGGGTTATAGGGCGATACTGGCAGCGCAATGGAGTTCAGAGGGCTGTGAGGACAAATGGTCAGCACAACTTTCTACGCCAATGTGAAACCTGAAACCTGTTGTCAGAAGTTATGGCAATAAATTCAAATTTTACCTTGGTTTTGCATCAGTGGCTGGCTGGTTGCATCAACTGGTGTGGGTACTTGCAAGACAGCTGGAACAGATTTGAAAGCGATTTTCCCAAAATAAAAATGGTTACTTTTGAGATGCAGCCTTTCAAGGGAAACAGAAGAGAGCTTGGTGCTGATTTGGTGCTGGTGGGCAGCACGGTAGCATTGTGGTTAGCACAATTGCTTCACAGCTCCAGGGTCCCAGGTTCGATTCCCGGCTTGGGTCACTGTCTGTGCGGAGTCTGCACGTTCTCCCCGTGTGTGCGTGGGTTTCCTCGGGTGCTCCGGTTTCCTCCCACAGTCCAAAGATGTGCAGGTTAGGTGGATTGGCCATGCTAAGTTGCCCTTATTGTCCAAAATTGCCCTTAGAGTTGGATGGGGTTACTAGGTTATGGGGATAGGGTGGAGGTGTGGGCTTGGGTAGGGTGCTCTTTCCAAGAGCCGGTGCAGACTTGATGGGCCGAATGGCCTCCTTCTGCACTGTAAATTTTATTTAAAATTTTTTTTAAAAAATAAATAAATTTAGAAGCACAGAGATGGGTTGGAAAGATCACAATATATTCTTTCATCTTTATTGCCCTCATCCCAAATTGCTGTCATGTTGTTGTGATATTGGTATTCCAGGCTATGGATTTCTCAAGAGCTGCTGTTCATCTCTCTTTTACGAGCATGCCTTAAGCTTAAGTTCGCCATTGTTGATGCTCTCTCTACTTAGGGGTTTGATGAAGGACAGGTAAAGTTGCCCAAAAGCGATTGATGTCCCTGGGCCAAAGGGAATTGGCAATAATTATTGAAAGTGTTCAACATCCTTTTTTGAAGTTCATTATACCAAGAGTCACACTGCGAGGAAATGTAGTTTATAACTGACTTCAAATAAAAAGGTAATGATCCAATGTTAGTGACTATAGTTTAATCAGGCATACACACAGCTGCCCAATCACTGCCCCTCAGAACATTAATTTGTCAGTGGAAATACAGTAACTAAAAGGAGAAGTCTAAAAATATGTGGTCCATTGCCAAATGACTTAGGAGGAAAGTTGAGATAATGAAAAGGTGTGAAAATGGTGTAATAACAATTAGAATATACAGCATTGGCATCTAGTCAATAATCACAAATTTATAAGCCTATTTTTAGTTCAGTACAGTTTTTGATATTGTTATTAACCCAGCTCATCTGACTGCTGGACAAGTTCAAATCCAGGGTGGAACTCTGCTTGATAGATCCTAACTTTTATTCTTTTATTTAGAAACGTGGACAGTGGTTACTGAGCACAATCAGAGTCCGCTGATGAACTTGTGACAAAAGAATAAAACGTTAATTAAACAAGGAAAGATGTACTATAATACACTACTTGTTCAACCACAACTATAGCTTCATAGATATATACAGATTCGTAAGGATAATACAAGTTACAAAATCAATTTTATATTCTAATGTTCACAGTAACCACACAGTCCATGTAAACCAATAGGTGACATGTAGCCAGATGCACCAAGCTCTGAAATCAAGTGATGGGTGTCAGCCAAACAACTATGGATTTTTCATCAGCTCCCCCCAGACACCTGTCAAACCGTGAGCCAACTGGTCTCCCTTTGTCTTCCACGCAAGTATTTCCAATTTCCGCTCTCAAAAAACACATCTGGGAATCTTCTCCCAGATGACATTTTCACTCGGATTTCTTCACCAAGGGTCCACTTCCAGGATTTTAACCTTTGTTGATGTTCTTCTGCCCTGGAGCAAGCTTCACCTTCCACGGACTCTATTAGATACCCAGCCATGCCAACAGAACACTGATGATGCAGATACACATAGTAAGGAGTTACCAACCTTTGAAAGTCTCCTCGGATCTTCTGGGTGGATTTCTCCCAATCTGCCCATGGCGGGTATGACAGTGGGTGGGTGAGTGCAGAGAATGTGGTGAAAATCAAAGTCAGAAACCGGCCATCGTAAAATGCCTTTGCAATTCTCCCAATGGTGGGTCAATGGCAGTTCGGTCTTTCTGCTGGCACGTGGCACGAACACTACTGCATTCATTGGCATCTCATGACTGCTCATTAAAACAGCTGACCGTCAGTGTCCCATCAGACCTTCCAACCAATGAAAAATCATGTTGGCGTCAAACCTGATTGCTAAAGAGTGACGTGCACAAAAGGGTCCTCGGTTCGCAAGACACTTTCAGGTGAGTGCAACAAAGCCTTTCTATCATCGTGCTGTGCTGTTGAAAATGAAAATCGCTTATTGTCACAAGTAGGCTTCAAATGAAGTTACCGTGAAAGGCCCCTAGTCGCCACATTCCGGCGCCTGTTCGGGGAGGCTGGTACGGCTGGTATGGAGGCTGTTCCTGATGCACTGCCCACCACTCTGCCGGGGAAGACAGTTTCCTGCCCTCCATCTCCATTCTGAGCTGGTCTTTATGGAGAGCACCATGTTGCTGGATCCATGGATCTTCCTATGTCCCCAACTTGGATCAGTACTGTACCTGGGGTTGCAGGGTACAGGGGTCTCCTACCCTCCTGGTGCCACACAACAATGTCGAACTGGACAGCACTGTGCTGTGGGACACATGCAACCACTGAAACTAAGGTCCAAAGTTCAATGGTGGGAGTTGAGGAGGGTGGTGAGGGGTATGGAGGTGGCCTGATGAAGACAAGGGGGGCAATGTGGAAAGATGGGTGAGCAAGGAAGGGGATAGGGTGAGGGGTGATGATGGCAGGCAGAGACGCAGAAAGATGGAAGATGGCAGAGGGAAGACTGAGGGGACGGGGCCTGGACCCTGATAAGCCAACATGAAAAGCTTACAAACAACAGGGTCATTGGAATACCACATTGTTATCGGAAGGAATGAATGAAGATTCCAGATGGGAATGATAGAGGTCCAAGTGGGGAATTGGTGCCTTGCAAGTGATGGGCTCTGGGGGTGGTAAATTGAATCAAGGAACAGATTTTCTCTTGAGGCTGCTAGCCATTTACCACAGGATTGCTGACATCCTGCATGGTCTGGGGAGTGCTGTATGTTGGACTGGTATTTAAATATGGCACTGGGACCTTCAAACCCACCAGCTGAGGTCTGGTGAATGAATCAATTGCCTGCCCACCATGAGAGTCAGAGGGAAACTCAACTGTGCATAATTAATGAGGCTCCAAGAACAGAATCTGATGCAGGATCCTGTCATTCTGATGTGCTGGACAGGGACTGCTGGAGTCACCCGTCACCGAACGTAGTCTCAAAATGAGAGAATCCTGCCCTCTGGCTTTTCACATGCCCACGTTATTCCAGATCTGCACACTGCAGCTCTGTCTTTTAATTTGGAGCCTCTGCTCTTTGCTCTTAACTTCACTTAACACAAGCTTTTCCGGATTCCTGTTCTTTTCCTTTGACGAGAAACTCTTCTTGGGACCCTTCTTTTCTTTTGGAACCTGCTCTCTGCATCCCTCCCAGTAAACTGTTGACAGGGTTATCTCCCTTGAGATCCTTAACTCACTCTACATTCACTGTTACTTTAACTTTTGGGGAGGCAGTGGTGTGGTGTTATTGTCACTGGGCTGGTAATCCAGAGACCCAGAGTCATGCTCTGGTAATCCGGGTTCGAATCCTGCCAGGGCAGATGGTGAAATTTGAATTCAATAAAAAAAATCTGACAAGTCTAAAAGGTGACCATAAAACCATTGTCGATTGTTGTAAAAATCCATCTAGTTCACAAATGCCCTTTAGGGAAGGAAGTCTGTCATCCTTGCCTGACTTGGCCTATCCACAGCAATGTGGTTGACTCTTAAATGCCCTCAGGGATGGGCAATAAATGCCGGCCCGGACAGCGATGCCCACAAATAACATGAACCACGAATAAAGAAAACAAACTCTAGAGCAACTCACCTAAAATTCTTGGACTTATTTTCCTCAGCAATCTTCTAGCAAGTCCAGAGAGAGACTTAAACTGCTCCCTTCACTTTAGAGCATAATCACCAACTGAATCTCAAATTGCTGTCTATTCCCCTGGAGCCTTTCATTTGCTAGGCAACAGTCCCATTTCTTTATACCATGGGCGGGATTCTCAGGCCTCCCAACCTCCTGCTTCTCGATGGTGGGAGGTGGCGCTCCGTTCGCTGGCAGCGGAATTCTCTTCTCCCGCAACTGTCAATGCGTCCTATATTAAGGGTTGTACGGTAGAACCTGCACTGCAGGTTCACCTGGGTCCCTGCATGCTAGCACCGCCCAGCAGCCGGGTTATAAATATGCGTGGCCTCTAGCTCGCAGCCATTTCGTCAGCTGCTGTAGGAGGCCACACTTCAGATACTAATAAAGCCTCAGTTTGACTTCAACTTTGTCTCCAGCCAAATTGATCGTGCCTCAATTTATTAGTATCTGATTCAGAAGATGGACCTCCGGATTAAACCAGATCGACTACAGCTGGATCCACACACAAGCGACGCCAGAAAGGACTTCCAGCACTGGCTAGCTTGTTTTGAAGCGTTTTTCAACGCGGCGCCGACCCCTGTTCCAGAGGCTCAGAGGATTCAAATCTTGTACTCCAGACTCAGCTCTAAAATCTTCCCGCTGATCCAGGATGCGCCCAATTACACTGATGCTATGACTCAACTCAAAGAGAATTATGAGCAGAAGACGAACACGCTCTTCGCCAGACACGCGCTCGCAACGCATACTCAACTACCGGGTGAGTCAATCGAGGACTTCTGGGGGGCCCTGACCCCACTAATTCGGGACTGTGACTGCCAGGACGTGACAGCTAAGGAGCACACAGATCTCCTTATGAGGGACGCTTTTGTAACTGGGATTGGGTCCGATGTTATCAGGCAGTGCTCCGAGAAGGGAGCCTCGCAGAGACTAAAACACTAGCGCTTTCCATGATGGTCGCCCTGTGCAATGTACAGTCCTACGCCCCCAACCACGCGGCGCACTCCTACTATGCTTCATGGGCCCACAGGCAGCCGCCCCAGCGGGGGCGCTACCCATTCAATGCGTCTGCGCTACGCGCCAGCCAGTGATCTCCGGGAGCCCCGATGCTATTTTTGCGGCCAACAAAGACCACCGCCAACGCTGCCCGGCCCGCGCTGCCCTTTGTAAGGCCTGCGGGAAGAAGGGCCACTACGCAGCGGTGTGCCAGGCCTGCTCAGCGGCAGTGGTCCCCCCCAACCCCGGTCACGGACAATGGCCGCTGCTATCCTCTCCTCCTCCCAGGCCTTGTGCGAGCAATGGGCGCCGCCACCTTCTCCCCCACACAACACATGTGTTTGATCGGTGCCGCCATCTTGCTCCACCCCCACAACGTGCGTTCCATGGGCGCCGCCATTTTGTGACCCCCAGGACCTCCGGGCGCCGCCATCTTGTCCAAGCCACAGCACATGGAGACCAAAGGCGTTTCAGGACCCCGACGCTGCTGCCGCCTCACTACCTGACAATCAACCACGACTCGCATCCATGGTAATCGACCAGTCCAGACCACACACTCTGACCAACGTATCCACCAGCGTGAACGTCAACGGCCACGTGACCTCCTGCCTACTGGACTCCGGGAGCACCGAGAGCTTTGTACATCCAAATACGGTAAGGCGCTGCTCCCTTAAGGTACACCCTACCAATCAAAGTATCTCCCTGGCCTCCGGATCCCATCGCGTAGCGATCCGGGGGTACTGCACGGTCACGCTCACAGTCCAAGGCGTAGAGTTCCACTGTTTTTGCCTCTACATCCTCCCTAACCACTGCGCTGCACTTATCCTTGGCCTGAATTTTCAGTGCAACCTCCAGAGCCTGACCGTTAAATTTGGCGGACACTGACCACCCCTCACTGTGTGCGGCCTTGCGACCTTAAATGTCGATCCTTCTTCCCTCTTTGCCAATCTAACTCCAGATTGCAAACCCATCGCCACCAGGAGCAGACGGTACAGCACCCAGGATAAAGCCTTCATCAGGTCCGAGGTCCAGCGGTTGCTTCAGGAGGGAGTCATCGAGGCCAGCAATAGCCCCTGGAGAGCTCAAGTGGTAGTGGTTAAGTCTGGGGAGAAAAATCAAATGTTCGTGGACTACAGACAGACCATCAACAGGTACACGCAGCTCGACGCGTACCCCCTCCCACGCATATCTGACATGGTTAACCAGATTGCACAGTACCGGATCTTCTCAATGGTGGACCTGAAATCCGCTTACCACCAGCTCCCCATCCGTAAATCGGACCGGCCATACACCGCCTTTGAGGCAGACGGCCGGCTATATCACTTCCTTAGGGTCCCCTTCGGCGTCACCAATGGGGTTTCGGTCTTCCAAAGGGAGATGGACCGAATGGTCGACCGGTACAGCTTGCGGGCCACGTTTCCGGACCTAGACAATATGACCATCTGCGGCCATGATCAGCAGGACCATGACGCCAACCTCGCTAAATTTCTCCACACCGCCACTCTCCTCAACCTCACGTATAACAAGGAGAAGTGTGTGTTCCGTACAAACCGCTTAGCCATCCTCGGCTATGTAGTCCAGAACGGAGTTCTGGGGCCCGATCCCGACCGCATGCGCCCCCTCATGGAGCTTCACCTCCCCACTGCCCCGAGGCCCTCAAACGCTGCCTGGGGTACTTCTCGTATTACACTCAGTGGGTCCCAAACTATGCGGAGAAGGCCCGCCCACTCATACAGTCCACTCATTTCCCCCTGACGGCAGAGGCCCAAGAGGTCTTCGCCCAGATAAGAGCTGATATTGCCAAAGCTGGAATGCACGCTGCAGACGAAACACTTCCTTTCCAAGTAGAAAACGACGCATCGGATGTCGTCCTTGCCGCCACCCTCAACCAGGCAGGCCCGTGGCATTCTTTTCCCGCACCTTCCATGCCTCCGAAATTCGGCACTCATCCGTCGAAAAGGAGGCCCAGGCTATCGTTGAGGCTGTGCGACATTGGAGGCATTACCTGGCCGGCAGGAGATTCACTCTCCTCACTTACCAATGGTCGGTAGCCTTCATGTTCAACAACACACAGCGGGGCAAGGTCAAAAATGACAAAATCTTGCGGTGGAGAATTGAGCTCTCCACCTCTAAGTACGAGATTAAGTATCGCCCCGGCAAACTCAACGAGCCCCCAGACGCCCTATCCCGAGGTACATGTGCCTCCCGGAGGAGGGGAGGAAGCCTTTGTCACCCAGGGGTCACTCGGTTGTGCCACTTCATTAAGGCACGAACTTTGCCCTACTCCATCAAGGAAGTAAGGACGATCACCAAGGACTGCCAGGTCTGTGCAGAGTGCAAACTGCACTTCGACTGGCCGGACCGCGCGCACCTGGTGAAGGCCTCCCGCACCTTTGAATGCCTCAGCGTGGATTTCAAAGGCCTCCTCCCCTCCTCCGACCAACACATGTATTTCCTCAGTGTGATCGATGAATACTCCCGTTTTCCCTTCGCCATCCCATGCCCCGGCATGATGTCTGCCACCATCATTAAAGCCCTTAATTCTATCTTCACTCTGTTCGGCTTCCCTGCCTACATCCTCAGTGACAGGCGATCCTCATTCATGAGTGATGAGCTACGTCAGTTCCTGCTCAGCAGGGGTATCGCCTCCAGCAGAACGACGAGCTACAACCCCTGGGGAAACGGACAGGTAGAAAGGGAGATGGGATGATATGGAGGGACGTCCAGCTGGCCCTACGGTCCAGAAATCTCCTGGCCTCCTGCTGGCAAGAGATCCTCCCTGATGCACTACATTCCATTCGCTCATTATTTTGCACTGCTACTAACAGTACACCGCATGAACGTCTTTTTGCCTTCCCCAGGATGTCCACATCCGGGGTATCACTCCCAACTTGGCTTACAGCTCTGGGAACCGTGCTTCTCCGTAAACATGTGCGGCTCCACAACGCGGACCTGTTGGTGGAAAGGGTGCACCTGCTCCACGCAGACCCACAGTACGCCTACGTGGCGTTCCCCGACGGGGATACCGTCTCCCTCAGGGACCTGGCACCAGCAGGTTCCGCCCCCACACCACCCCCGTCGCCCCCGGCACCACCCTCCCCTCCCCCGCTGCCCCCATCACCCCACCTAGGACTGTCCGTCCTCCCCCTGCCTACCCCCGTTGGTGAAGAGGATTTCTACTCGCTCCCGGAGTCAACATTCGACCACGACAGCACCAACATCGCCGGCTCCACTTCGTCGATCCCAGAGGACGATCAAGGCGCCGGACCGGCTGAACCTCTGACCGGCCCACCGGATGACCAGAGACATTTTTTTTTCACTGTTCTGTAAATATTAAAGATTGCGAATTGTATATAGTTATCCACCACCCCCACCGGACTCAATTTTAACAGGGACCACTGTGTTCCTATATTAAGTGTTGTACGGTAGAACCTGCACTACAGGTTCACCTGAGCCCCTGCATGCTAGCTCCGCCCAGGAGCCGGGTTATAAATATGCGTGTCCTTCAGCTCGCAGCCATTTCGTCAGCTGTTGTAGGAGGCCACACTTCAGATACTAATAAAGCCTCAGTTTGAATTCAACTTCGTCTCCAGCCAAATTGATCATGCCTCAGCCACCTCATGCCACCGGGAAACCTGCAGACGGGGGGTGCCGTGCCAGTGGGTCCAGAGAATCCCACCGCCAGTTAACAGCCGGAGAGTTCCAGCCCATGAGTTTGCTTTCATTTCCTTTCAAGAGTCATAAAAGCTAATTAAAAATGCAGGTATACAAAGAACCATAGACCAGCAGGCAACCTTTAAAGTGAAACTAAAACTCAATTTTGCTTAACACACAACTACATAAATACACATTAAAATTAAAGCTTAACCTTATTTCTAACACTCACAAATACAAAAACAATTTACTTTACTTCGCTAGCTCTATTTCCGAACAATGTAACAGAATTGCAGTATAATCTAGCACAGATCCAATTCCTTGGACCGAGATCCCCAGACGTGGTAAGGGAAGGGTAAAACTAATCATTAATAATTGTGAGCGCGATTCTCTGCCCCAACGGCAGAGTGTTGGCGCCGGTGTCAAAACGGGAGTGTTTCACTCCGCGGTTGGCGCCCGTTCCAGGACCCCATTCTGCGCCATACAAGGGGGCTAGCAGGGGCGTGGTGGGAGGCGCGGGGGCAGGGCCTCAGAGCAGATTCGGAGATGCGGCGGGACGTGAAACGACGCGAGTGCACAGGCAGCCGATAGAGCAACATGGCGCCACGCCAAGCAGCGCCCCGGTTCACCAACTACGACTTGGAGACGCTCCTGGACACCCTCGAGGAGAGGAAGGGGCGCCTGTACCCTGGACCCGGCCAGAGGGTACCATCCAACGTGGCCCGGCGTCAGTGGAGGGAGGTGGACGCGGCCGTCAGTGCCATCGCGTTGACACCCAGGACTGGCGATCAATGTTGCAAAAAACTCAACGACCTACTGAGGGCAGACAGGGTGAGTACCCAGCAATGTGCCCATGGTACCAAACCCCGTACCCTCCACATGTGTGACACCCACCCCCTCTCAGGTGGACGGTGCAACCACAGCCGTGACCCGCATGTCTGCAGCCACCCATGCAAGCCGCGTTGGCCATGTGCCCTGTGCACCAATGCCAACATAGATCCAACCGCATGCATCAGATCGCCTAACAATGCTGTCATTCCCCCCCCAGGAGAAGAGCGGCCATAACCAATGAGAGCGTGCCCGAACCGTAAGTGGTGAACGTCACATGAGGCCCCTCGCCGTGCACGAGCAGAGGGCACTGGATAAAGCTGGTGCACCCGAGGACTGGGAGATTGCCCATGCCGAGATCGGGGGGGGGGCGCCACGAAGTGAGATCCCCCCCCCCGCCTGGCCCCTTTCCCCTCAGCACTCTCTCCTCAGCTCTTTCCCCTCAGCACTCTCCCCTCAGCCCTGTCCCCTCAGCACTCTCCCCTCAGCCCTGTCCCCTCAGCACCCTCCCCTCAGCACTGTCCCCTCAGCACTCTCCCCTCAGCACTGTCCCCTCAGCCCTTTCCCCTCAGCACTCTCCCTTCAGCCCTGTCCCCTCAGCTCTCTCCCCTCAGCCCTGTCCCCTCAGCACTCTCCCCTCAGCCCTGTCCCCTCAGCACTCTCCCCTCAGCTCTCTCCCCTCAGCCCTTTCCCCTCAGCACTCTCCCTTCAGCCCTGTCCCCTCAGCTCTCTCCCCTCAGCCCTGTCCCCTCAGCTCTCTCCCCTCAGCCCTGTCCCCTCAGCACTCTCCCCTCAGCCCTGTCCCCTCAGCACCCTCCCCTCAGCCCTGTCCCCTCAGCACCCTCCCCTCAGCCCTGTCCCCTCAGCACTCTCCCCTCAGCACTCCCTCCTCACCCCGTACCACGACCCTCACCCCCTTCCACCTGCCTAACCATGATGGTGTATTGTGTGTCGCAGGGCCACGCGGTGACCGACCCGGAGCACCTGGCAGACACCGCCCGCATCCAGCGCCTGGACGGCCAGCCGCGCTGATCAACCGGGCGCATCAGGCTTACACCGCCCCTGGCCACGCCTGGGCAACCAGCCCACAGGGACTCGAGCAGCGATGGGGAGGGTAGGTCCAAGAACAGCCCTCCGGCCCAGTCCAGTGACGACACGACGACCCAGGACACCAGCACACAGGGGACAGACAGACACGACACGATGACACAGGACACAAGCACACAGGGGACAGACAGACCCGACACAACGACACAGGACACTAGCACACAGGGCACAGAGAAACGTGAAAGAACACAACTCAACACCACCACGGGCAGGACGGACATATAGGACATGGCACCCCAGGGGATCCCCGACCACAGGTCCGATGAAGACACTGAGGTTGCGTCACAGCTGTGCCCTGCACCCTCCGTCACCGCAGCTACTCTCACCTCAGTTGGCCATTTTAGTTCTGAGGCTTCTGGGACACTAACTGGAGCGCACCACACAGCCGCTCCAGTACAGCAGGTGGAGGTAGGAGCAGCAGAGGGGCCGGACGGTCGGAGGGCAGCCCAGCCCCGGCTAACACCTGCCGCCCAGACGGGTCCCGGGTTCCTGGAGTCCCCCCGCCCACCCATAGACCCGATGCAGTCAGGGACCCAGGGGCGTGAGAATGTGACGGCCGGTTTCCAGCACCTGCAGACGCAAGTGCAGGAGTGCATCCGCGTCCAGGAGCAGGAAATGGTGCCGGCCATTATTGCCACATAGGCCAACACCGCACGGGTGGCGTCCGCGGTGGAGACAATGGTGGCGACGGTGTCGGGCATGGGACTGAGTTTGCAAGGCCTGGGGCTATCTGTGAACGGGCCCTGTGCATGTGAGGGAGGTGGTGGAGGAGGTCCCAAACTCTGCTGTCTGTGCCGATGCCCATCACTACTGACCACCACAGTGGTCGTTGAAACGTTCAGCTCCCAGCGACACCCGTGCATAGGCAGCCATGAGCCAGAGCCAGAGCCAGCTGAATATCGCAGAGGTGCTCAACAACCTGGCGCGGTCTCAGCAGGCCATCGCTGAGAGCATGAACGCCATTGCCCGGGTGATGGATGGCGTTATTACAGGGATGGTGAATGCCCTGAGCTCCATGGCTGCGAACGTCCAGACCCTGGTCGATACCAGCATGGGCCTCTAGGTCTGGCAGCGCCAGATAATGGTGCAGCCCCAGGCGCTGGATTCGCTCGCACCCCCATCCCATGGAGAGCCCCGGGGGCCACAGGGCACCCTGAGGGGGTGCTGGGGCCCGTTCCGGCTCCCCCTGCGGGGGGGGGGTGCCGGAACCCCGCGCCACCTCGGACTCCCCCCCCTTACCGTCCCTGGTGCATCTGGTAGACAGCGGGCAGAACAGGGTGGCACCACGCTATCCCAATTGCCCGAGGTGCAGCCTGGCCCATCCAGGCCGGGCCGCCCCAGGAAACAGCCGCCAAAGGGGACTCTAGTCATAGGGAAGGAATCACAGGAGTCCACCTCCAGTTCTGCTATACCATCTGGGGGAACAACGAGACCTAGCCATAGGGCCGTAAGGCCACAAAGGTAGACACTGATGAGTAAGTTGGCATGGGTGCAGGGCACAGAACAGTTAAATGGGCTAGGGCACATGTAGAGACGTCTGTTATTAAACACATTCCACACCTATGTGAGCTGCCTTTGCACTCTATCCGATGCGTGTGGGGGCGGGGACTGTGTGCCAGTGCATCAGTGTGTGGGAGGGGTGCTGCGATTGAAGCTGAGCTCCGGTGCGTGTGACGTGCCCCCCCCCCCCATGCCCCCACGGTTCTCCCACGCCAACCTGCCCCCAGCCATACGACAGGGCCATGGGATGCAGTGTCTGGGCCGCGTGCAGGGTCCACCCGTGAGTCAGACATTGTCAAACAATGTATTGCTCGGAGCCCATCGCAGGGCAGGCTGTCATCATCCTCCATGCCTTGTAGCAGACCCGCGTACACCATCGACCGTGACCCCATTCCGTTGTGCCGCCGGTGAATGGGTCATGGAGGGGTGGTATGCATGCGGATGATGTGGTGGTGGGGGAGGTGAGGGTGGTCGGTGGTGGGGGAGGTGCCGAACTCTGCTGTCTGTGCCCATGCCCATCACGACTGACCCCCACCGTGGTCGCTGAAACGTTCAGCTACCAGCGACACCCGTGCCTGCTGGCCCAGCCGGCGGCGCTGGGCAGCCTCCTGTTGCCGTCCATCCCCCATGTCCCGTGCACCTGCTTCCCCTTCGCCATCCCACGCTTCTGGAGAAGGGTTCCCCTCACCTTGACCGTCCTCCTCCTCCTCCTCCAGCACATCGCCCCTCTGTTGGGCTGTGTTATGTAGGACGCAGCAGACCACGACGATGCGGTCGACCCTCTCCGACAGGTACTGGAGGGTCCCTCTAGAGTGGTCCAGGCACCTGAAGCGCAGTTTCAGGAGCCCATAGCACCTCTCGACCACACTCCTGATCGCTGCCTGGGCATTATTGTAGCGGCGCTCCGCCTCGGGCTGTGGCCTCCGTATAGGCGTCATCAGCCGTGACCGCAACGGATAACCCCTGTCACCCAGCAACCAGCCCCGCAGGTGCGGGGGTGTCCCTCAAACATGGCGGGGATGAACGATTGGGACAGTATAAAGAAGTCATGCACACTGCCAGGGTACCTGGTGCAGACGTGCAGGATCGTCATCCTGTGGTCAAAGACCACCTGCACGTTCATTGAATGTGTACCCTTCCTGTTCAGGCTCATGGCCCTTTCTACCGGGGTGGGCTGCATGGCGATGTGTACTCCATCGATTGCCCCCTGCACCATGGGTAGCCGGGCAACAGCGGCGAAACTCGCTGCGCGGGGATCCTGGTGGGCGCGGTCCACAGGGAACTGTATGTACCGGTCCGCGATGTCATACAGGACGGCCCTGAAGCACCTGTGCACCGATGTCTGGGAGATGCCGGACAGGTCCCCACTCGGCGACTGGAACGACCCTGTGGCGAAGAGGTTGAGGGCGACCATCACCTTGACGGCCACCAATGGGGCATGTCCAGCCCCAGTCCCACGTGGTGCCAGATGATGCCATCAGGTGGCAGATGTGGGCGATGGTCTCCCAGCTCATCCGGAGTCTCCTCCTGCACGCCCTGTCCGGGAGGTCCTCAAATGACATGCGGGGCCGGTACACACGTTGTCGCACTGGATGCCTCCGTGGCCATGGCACACCCTCCTCCTTCTCCTCTTCGTTATCCTCGTGCTGTGGCTCCCGCACGGCATGGTGCTCCTCCTGCGCCTTCGGGCGTGAGGCCCTGCGGCCTGGGCAGCTTGCACATGCTCCACTACGGCCCGTTTTCTACAGCAGGCTCCGCCACCTCCCTATCACGCCCGTGCTCCAGCTCCCACTGGGCCTCATGTAGAGCAGCTGCCCCCGCCACGGCGCCAACAACGCTGGGAGATGGCTAAACATTGTACGATCTGGAGGGGGTGGGAGTAGACAGGGTTTCAGCATTGGTATACCCCCCTCCACAACCAGGTGCCATGGGCTACATGGCCGGCCCAGTTGCCAGCACGCATCCCACCCCTGCCCCCTCGGTGCCCTGAGACCTGTCGGCCGTCCCCTGCCAGGGCCACCATCTGGTGGCACTGCCCTCAACGGGGGGGCTGCCGTGTGTGCCGCCCTGGACCTACCCGCTGGTGGCTGCCGGCAGTTTGGTGGGGCGGGTCTGGCACACGTCACGATGGCCGAGCTGCATGCGCCACGACAGCGAACGGGTTGGGTGGACAGCCACGTGTCCGCCGTCATGAGGTCTGGCCGTTGGATCCGCCCTGCCATGGCGGACCATGGCTGCCCGCAGCCTTTGTCACCCCCACCGCTCCTTCCCCACCCCCAACCCCGGAAGTGTGGGTCCCCCCAACCCCATCCACCCCAACCCCCACCCCCGGATGTGTGGGACCACTCCCCCCCCAACCCCACCCCCAGATGTGTGGACCCCCCACCCCACCCCCACCCGCTTTTGTGTGAGACCACCCCCCAACCCCACCCCCAACCCCGGATGTGTGGGCCCCCCCACCCCCAGATGTGTGGGACCACCCCCCCACCCCCCGGGGGCAGCTCCATGCCGTCACCCACATCCTCCCGCAGCATCAGCCAGCACGACTGGTTAACGCTGTTTTATAGCATGTTAGAATGGTGCCGACGTGACATCCGGTCACGCCGGCGGGACTTCGGCCCATCTGGTCCGGAGAATCCCTGCTCCATCGGAGAATCGCCGCTACGGCTGTTTTCGCCGATTCTCCGTGCGGCCGGGTGCCATGCGCGGGCGCTCGTTTTGGCACGCATCGGAGAATGGTGTCCCGGCGTTGGAGCGAAATCGTGCGATTCGCCCGGCGGGAGGTTGGAGAATCCCGCCCAATCTTTATTGTCACAAATAGGCTTACACTGCAATGAAGTTACTGTGAAAAGCGCCTAGTCACCACATTCAGGTGCCTGTACGGGTACACAGAGGGAGAACTCAGGATGTCCAAATTACCTAACAGCACGTCTTTCGCGACTTGTGGGAGGAAACCCGAGCACCTGGAGGAAACCCACGCAGACACGGGGAGAACGTGCAGACTCCACACAGTCAGTGACCCAAGCTGGGAATCGAAGCTGGGACCCTGGAGCTGTGAAGCAACAGTGCTACCCACTGAGCTACTGTGCTGCCCCAAAACTACGAAGAAGTATAATGGTTAATGGGAACCGTAGCAGCAGGTCAGCATGTGAGGAGAAGGTAGAGGTCAATGGGGGGATGATCAGGCACAGCCAATCTAACGACTATGGAAGGAAAGGAAAGGTAAAAAATCAAAATGTAGGGTGACTGTGGGAGTGAAAGTTGGGGATGAGGCTGAGTGTTACCAGACATTAATAAAGGAGGTCAGAATGTGTGAAAAGCGTAGTGCACAAGAAAATCCTGCAAGGGAAAGACAAATCAATAGGACATAATTAAAAACCTTGTACCTAAATGCATGCAGTATTCAGAATAAGGTCAATGAGCTGACAGCACAAATAGAGACAAATGGGTATGATTTGATGGGGATTACTGAAACATGGTTGCAGGAGGACCCGGACTAGGAGTTGAATGTCCAAGGGTACTCAGTATTCCGAAAGGATAGACAGGATGGAACAGGAGGTGAAGTTGCTTTATTGGTTGAAGATGACATCAAGGCTGCATTAAGAAATTATATTGGCACTAAGGACAAAATGTTGAATCCATCTGGGTGGAAATAAAAAACAAGGGGGAAAACTCCTTGGTCGGAGTAATTTATGGGCCACCGAGCAATAGAACAATAGAACATTTACGACGCTGTACAGGCCCTTCGGCCCTCGATGTTGCGCCGACCTGTGAAAAAAATCTAAAGCCCATCTACACTATTATATTATCATCCATATCTTTATCCAATGACCGATTAAATGCCCTTAATGTTGGCGAGTCCACTACTGCTGCAGGCAGAGCATTCCACACCCCTACTACTGTCATGGGAATGTTGCTTTAAGAAATGGTTAGCTGCTCATGTTACTGCAGTGATGTCAGAGTGTGGGTGGAACTGAGCATTGGTTCTGATTTTTAGTTTCACTTTGAGAAAAGCTTGGGTGTGTCTCTGTCTTTTTGGTTTCGTTTTTCAATGTGTTGCAGCTGAAGTCAGAAAAAGCAGCTGTACTGTTGAGAGAGAGATAGAGAGGACAAAGAAAAGGAGAGAGAAGAAAGGAGGAAATAAAGAATAGCCCTAGCAGAACAAAAAGAAAAAGAAAGGGAGATACAGATCAGGGAAAAAGATAAAGAGAGAGAGTTTGAATTTCGGAAAATGGCTATGAAACATGACAGACAATGTTTGACAGACAATGTTTGAAGGTTTGTTAAGTCTGTGTTAAATGAGCAGCATACAGATTACTTAGTGTTGTATTCTTTGGGGGGGGGGTGGTATTTGATTTACTGGTTGCTAAGATGTTCACTGTTTGTTTTGGAAAGGTTAACTTGAGTTCATAGAATAAACATTGTTTTGTTTTTTAAAATATTTTCATTTCTGCTGTACCATACCTGTAGAGTGAGCCGTGTGCTCCCCATACCACAATCTATTAAAGGTTGTGGGTCAGGTTGAACTCCATGATACACTTTGGGGTTCTCTAAATCCTGGCCCATAACAATTGGGGGCTTGAGGGGGATAAAAGTCTATCTATTGGATTGGCTTAGTGAACTTAAAGACAGTGAGGGGTGAGCATATTGTGGTTGCTTTTCAGGTATGGTATTTTAGTTTAAGTGGGGAGTGTGTTGTGGACAATGGCTCTTTCAGAGGCTCAGAAGTTTTTGGGGGTGGAGACGGTTACACGCAGACTGTTAGATTTGGCAAAAACATTGCAGTTAACATTACCTGACAAAATACGAAAAGATGAGGTAATTATGGCGGTGGTTAAGCATTTAAAGTTGCCTGAGATACAGTGTGACTCACTGGAAATGGCAAAAATTCAGTTACAGATTAAACAAATGGAACATGCGAAAGAATTAAAGCAGCTTGAATGCAAAAGAGAGGAAAAAGAAAACGAAAGAGAGAGAGAGATAGAGAGGACAAAGAGAAGGAGAGAGAAGAAAGGAGGAAATAAAGAATAGCCCTAGCAGAACAAAAAGAAAAAGAAAGGGAGATACAGATCAGGGAAAAAGATGAAGAGAGAGAGTTTGAATTTCGGAAAATGGCTATGAAACATGACAGACAGTTAAAATTGGCAGCCGCAAAGGGAAACGTACAGTTGGATGATAGTGATGAGAATAGTGAGAAAGAGCGTCATAGTCGAAGGCGTGGTGGGGATCTACTTAAATATGTCCAAGCATTGCCAAGGTTTGACGAGAAGGAGGTAGAAGTCTTTTTCATTTCATTTGAGAAGGTAGCTAAACAAATGAAATGGCCACAGGACATGTGGGTATTACTGATTCAAACAAAGCTGGTAGGTAGGGCTAGTGAAGTGTTTGCATCACTGCCGGAGGAGGTATCTGGGGCGTATGAGGAGGTGAAAAAAATCCATCTTAGGTGCATATGAACTAGTGCCTGAAGCTTACAGACAAAGGTTTAGAAATTTAAGGAAAGAATTTGGTCAAACATCCATGGAGTTTGAAAGGCTCAAACAGAGTAATTTTGATAGATGGATAAGGGCTTTGAAAATAGACCAAACGTATGAAGCTCTGAGAGAAATTATACTTTTGGAGGAGTTTAAAAATTCAATTCCAGATGTAGTGATAACTCATGTGGAAGAGCAGAGGGTAAAAACTGTGAGATTAACAGCCGAAATGGCAGATGATTATGAATTAGTTCATAAATCAAAGCTTGGTTTCTGACATCAGTTTCAGCCTGTGAGGGATAGAAACTGGGGATATGAGAAATACTCAAGTAGTAAAGGTAAAGGTGATCTGATGGGAGATAATAAGGAGAGTGTACCTCAGATTTTTTTTAAAATCCAGGAGGGTGGAAAAGAAATGAAAAGTTTCAAATGTTTTCATGTAATAAACTAGGCCATGTAAAGTCACAGTGTTGGTCGTTGAAGAAAAGCACTGGGAAGGCTGATTTGGTAAAACGGGATAAGACAGTGGGGTTTGTTTGAGTGGTAAAGGAAAGCCCAAGGGAAGTGAAGGAGGTGCAAAAGATTGTATAGACTGTTGAAGAGGTGATTGATAAGAAGGTGCCAGGTCTCTTTAAAGAATTTTCTTGTGTGGGTAAAGTTTACTCATGTGTATCAGGAGGAGCAGGTAAAGAAGTCACAATTTTAAGAGATACAGGAGCTAGTCAATCTTTAATGGTAAGAGAATAGGAGTTGTGTAGTTTTGGAAGAATGTTGCCAGAAAAGGTGGTAATATGTGGAATTCAGGGTGAGAGGAGTAGCGTTCCATTATATAAGGTAAAGTTGGAAAGTCCAGTGAAGTGTGGTGAAGTGGTAGTAGGAGTATTAGAGAAACGATCTTGTCCAGGAATACAGTTTATCTTCGGTAATGATATAGCTGGATCACAGGTGGGAGTGATGCTTACTGTGGTTGATAAGCCAGTGGAAAATCAAACAACTGAAGTGTTGAAGGATGAATATCCTGGGATTTTTCTAGATTGTATAGTTACAAGGTCGCAAAGTCACAGGTTATGACACGAGGAGAAATCAAAGAGTGAAGATGAAGTTGAAGTGCAATTATCAGAAACGATTTTTGATCAGATGTTTGAAAAAGAACAAGAACAGGTGGAGGATGAGGCGGATATTTTTAGTTCAGGAAAATTGGCGGAGTTATAACAAAAAGATATAGAAATAAAACAGATGTAACAGAAAGCATACACGGAAGAGGAATCTGCGTGTATACCAGAGTGTTGTTACCGTAAAAGTGATATTTTGATGAGAAAATGATGACCTTTACATATGCAGGTGGATGAAAAGTGGGCAGAAGTTCATCAAGTAGTATTGCCGGTAGGGTATAGAAAGGAGGTGTTGCGAGTTGCACATGAGGTGCCAGTGGGAGGTCATTTGGGGATAAGGAAAACTCAAGCTAAAATCCAGAAACATTTTAATTGGCCTGGACTACATAAAGATGTAGTTAAATGTTGTCAATCATGTCACACATGTCGAGGGATAGGGAAACCTCAAGCAGTGATAAAACCAGTGCCCTTAATACCCATTCCAGCATTTGAGGAACCTTTTACAAGGGTCCTAATTGATTGCATAGGACCGCTTCCTAAAACAAAAAATGGGAATCAATATCTTTTGACTATAATGGATGTGTCTACTAGATTTCCAGAGGCCATTCCAGTATGTAATATTACAGCTAAAAAGATTGTGGAGAAGTTACTTAAATTCTTTACGAGATATGGGCTACCCATCGGATCAAGGATCAAATTTTACCTCAAAGTTCTTCAAAGAAGTTATGGATAACTTAGGAATAAAACAATTTAAATCAACTACGTACCATCCAGAATCGCAGGGTGCGTTAGAAAGGTGGCAGATATTAAAGGCAATGTTGAGGGCTTATTGTCAAGATTATCCAGAGGATTGGGATAAACGAATTCCATTCGTACTGTTTGCAATTAGGGATGCACCTAATGAGTCAACCAAATTTAGTCCTTTTGAACTAATTACATTATTGGATTACGTGTCAAATTTTAGGGAACGATTAAAGAGGTGAATTGGCTAGACAATATTTGAAAGTTGCACAAAATGTGATGAAACAGGTCGCAGACAAGAAATCCAAAGTTCGTAGTTTTGCCAGTGGAGATAAAGTTTTAGTGTTGTTACCAGTGGTAGGTGAGCCTTTAAAAGCTAGGTTTTGTGGGCCTTATCAAATTGAAAGGAAATTAAGTGAGGTGAATTATGTGGTAAAAACACCAGATAGAAGGAAGACTCACCGAGTGTGTCATGTGAATTTGCTTAAAAGGTACTTTGAATGGGAAAGAGAGAAAAAGGAGGTTTTAATGATTCTAACTCAAAGTGACGAACCAAATCCAGATGTCTGTGAATTTGACATACCTCAAATTAAATTGGAAAACGAAGATGTTCTTAAAAATTGGGATAAATTGTTGAGTTATCTTCCAGAGGAAAAACGGACTGACCTGAAAGAGTTATTGATATCACATGCGCAAGTTTGTGGAGATAAATTGGGAAGTACTAAAATGGCTATACATGATGTAGATGTGGGAAATGCTGTACCAATCAAACAACATCCATATTGACTTAATCCTTTAAAATTGGCACAGGTTAACAAATAGATTGAGAGTATGCTTAGAAATGGCATAATTGAAGTGGGTTGCAGCCAATGGAGCTCACCCATAGTGATGGTACGTAAGCCAGACGGTACCCAATGGTTGTGTGTGGACTATTGAAAGGTTAATGCAGTTACAAGAACGGACTCTTATCCTATCCCACATTTGGAGGATTGCTTTGAGAAAGTGGGACAGTCCGCTTTTATTTCCAAATTGGATTTACTTAAAGGTTACTGGCAGGTACCTTTCTCCGAAAGGGCGAAGGAGATTTCAGCTTTTGTGACTCCAGACGGTACATACCAATTCAAAGTTATGCCATTTGGCATGAAAAACGCTCCAGCCACATTTCAATGGTTTACTAACACAGTCGTTTCAGGATTATCCAATTGTGCGGTATACATCGACGATCTGGTAATTTTCAGCCAGACATGGAAAGAACAGTTAAAACATCTGATGGAGTTATTCGATCGACTTCAGGAGGCGGGTTTGGTGATAAACCTAGCCAAAAGTGAATTTGGAAAAGCCCAGGTCACTTTCCTTGAGGAATTTCCGATACCCTCGAGACGAAGGGAAATAATGCGATTTCTTGGCATGAGTGGATTTGATCAAACATTGGTGAAAATGTTTTGTAGCGTGATTGCTCCACTGATGGACTTGCTTAAGAAACGTCGAAAATTTCAATGGACAGCGGACCTTCGACAGGCATTTGACTGCCTGAAAGCTGTGATAACTAAGGCACATGTGTTGGAGAATTACAAGGGACTCTGTGATCAGATTGAACTAAATTATCTGACTTTAAAGAGAAATGCAGAGGCGTAGAGAAATGGACAGGTCGTGCAGAGACCTTCTTGTTCAAAGAGACTGTCAATCGAGAAGGATTTCAGTTGGAGGAAGAAGAACAAAAAAAAAATGGTCTATATTATTATACCTGTTTGCGTGTGTTTTTTTTTGAAACGATAAAGTATATTTACTGTGTGCATTTCTTAAAGGATGGTGAAAAATGAAACCATCTTGAAGTTGATGGGGTTTTCTTTCTTGGGGGGAGGTGTCATGAGAATGTCACTTTAAGAAATGGTTAGCTGCACATGTTACTGCAGTGATGTCAGATAGTGGGTGGACCTGAGCTCTGGTTCTGATTTTTAGTTTCACTATGAGAAAAGCTTGGGTGTGTCTCTGTCATTTTGGTTTTGTTTTCAGTGTGTTGCAGCTCAAGTCAGCCAAAGCAACTGTACTGTTGATCTCTGCCATGAAGGACTACCTCTTAATCATTTGGTGAATTCAGAAGAATTATAAATGTTTTCGGTAGTGAATGTAATCTCTGATGCGCTTATGTTTGAAGGTTTGTTAAGTCTTCTGGGTGTTAAAAGAACAGCATACAGATTACTTAGTGTTGTATTCTTTGGGGGGTGTATTTGATTTACTGGTTGCTAAGATGTTCACTGTTTGTTTTAGAAAGGTTAACTTGAGTTCATTGAATAAACATTGTTTTGTTTGAAAAAATACTTTCCATTGCTGCTGTACCATACCTGTAGAGTGAGCCGTGTGCTCCCCATACCACACTCTATTAAAAGTTGTGGGTCAGGTGAACTCCATGATACACTTTGGGGTTCTCTAAACCCTGACCCATAACACTACTCTCTGAGTAAAGAAACTACCTCTGACATCTGTCCTATATCTATCTCCCCTCAATTTAAAGCTATGTCCCCTTGTGCTAACCATCTCCATCCGAGGACAAAGGCTCTCACTGTCCACCCTATCTAATCCTCTGATCATCTTGTATGCCTCTATTAAGTCACCTCTTAACCTTCTTCTCTCTAACGAAAACAGCCTCAAGTCCCTCAGCCTTTCCTCATAAGATTTTCCCTCCATACCAGGCAATATTCTGGTAAATCTCCTCTGCACCCTTTCCAATGCTTCCACATCCTTCCTATAATGCGCGAACCAGAATTGCACGCAATACTCCAAATGCGGCCGCACCAGAGTTTTATACAGCTGCAACATGACCTCATGGCTCCGAAACTCAATCCCTCTACCAATAAAAGCCAACACACCGTACGCCTTCTTAACAACCCTATTCTTCTGGGTGGCAACTTTCAGGGATCTATATACATGGACACCGAGCTCTCTCTGCTCAACCACACTACCAAGAATCTTACCATTAGCCCAGTACTCTGTATTCCTGTTACTCCTTCCAAAATGAATCAACTCACACTTTTCTGCATTAAACTCCATTTACCACTTCTCAGCCCAGCTCTGCAGCTTATCTATGTCCCTCTGTAACCTGCAAAATCCTTCCGCACTGTCCACAACTCCACCGACTTTATTGTCATCCGCAAATTTACTCACCCATCCTTCTACGCCCTCCTCCAGGTCATTTAAAAAAATGACAAACAGCAGTGGCCCCAAAACAGATCCTTTTGGTACACTAGTAACTGAACTCCAGGCTGAACATTTCCCATCAACCACCACCCTCTGTCTTCTTACAGCTAGCTAATTTCTGATCCAAACCGTGAAATCACCCTCAATCCCATGCCTCTGTATTTTCTGCAATAGCTACCGTGGGGAACCTTACCAAATGCTTTACTGAAATCCATATACACCACATGAACTGCTTTACCCTCGTCCAACTGTTTGGTCACCTTCTCAAAGAACTCAATAAGGTTTGTGAGGCACGACCTTCCCTTCACAAAACCGTGTTGACTATCCCTAATCAAATTATTCCTTTCCAGATGATTATAAATCCTATCTCTTATAATCCTTTCCAAGATTTTGCCCACAACAGAAGTAAGGCTCACTGGTCTATAGTTACCGGGGTTGTCTCTACTCCCCTTCTTGAACAAGAGGACAACATTTGCTATCCTCCAATCTTCTGGCACTATTCCTGTCGACAAAGATGACTTAAAGATCAAAGCCAAAGGCTCAGCAATCTCCTCCCTAGCTTCCCAGAGAATCCTAGGATAAATCCCATCCGGCCCAGGGGACTAATCTATTTTCACAATTTCCAGAATTGCTAACTCCTCCTTATGAACCTCAAGCCCTTCTAGTCTAGTAGCCTGAATCTCAGTATTCTCCTCGACAACATTGTCTTTTTCCTGTGTGAATACTGACGAAAAATATTCAATTAGCACCTCTTCTATCTCCTCGGACTCCAAGCATAACTTCCCACTACTGTCCGTGACTGGCCCTACTCTTACCCTAGTCATTTGTTTATTCCTGACATATCTATAGAAAGCTTTAGGGTTACCCTTGATCCTACCTGCCAAAGACTTCTCATGACCCCTCCTGGCTCTACTTAGCTCTCTCTTTAGGTCCTTCCTAGCTAACTTGTAACTCTTGAGCGCCTTAACTGAACCTTCATGTCTCAACTTTACATAAGCCTCCTTCTTCCTCTTGACAAGTGTTTTGACTGCTTTAGTAAACCACGGTTCCCTTGCTCGACCACTTCCTCCCTGCCTGACAGGTACATATTTACCAAGGACACGCAGTAGCTGTTCCTTGAACAAGCTCCACATTTCCATTGTGCCTATCCCCTGCAAGTTTCCTCTCCTTCCGATGCATCCTGAGTCTTGCCTCATCGCATCATAATTGCCTTTCCCCCAGATATAACTCTTGCCCTGCGGTATGTACCTATCCCTTTCCATCACTAAAGTAAACGTAATTGGATTGTGGTCACTGTCACCAAAGTGCTCACCTACCTCCAAATCTAACACCTATCCTGGTTCATTACCCAGTACCAAATCCAATATGTCCTCGTCTCTCATTGGCCTATCTACATACTGTGTCAGGAAACTCTCCTGCACACATTGGCCAAAACGGACCCATCTAAAGTACTCAAACTATTGCGTTTCCAGTCAATATTTGGAAAGTTAAAGTCCCCCATAACAACTACCCTGTTGCTTTCACTCCTATCCAGAATCACCTTTGCAATCCTTTCCTCTACATCTCTGGAACTTTTCGGAGGCCTATAGAAAACCCCTAACAGGGTGACCTCTCCTTTCCTGTTTCTAACCTCAGCCCATACTACCTCAGTAGATGAGTCCTCATCAAACGTCCTTTCTGCCACCGTAATACTGTCCTTGACTAACAATGCCACCCCTCCCCCTCTTTTACCACCTTCCCTGTGCTTACTGAAATATCTAAACCCCGGCATCTGCAACAACCATTCCTGTCCCTGCTCTATCCATGTCTCCAAAATGACCACAACATCGAAGTCCCAGGTACCAACCCATGCCGCAAGTTCACCCACCTTATTCCGAATGCTCCTTGCATTGAAGAAGGCACACTTTAAACCACCTTCCTGCTGCTGGTACACTCCTACAACTTTGAAACCTTACTCATGACCTCACTACTCTCAACCTCCTGCATACTGGAGCTACAATTCAGGTTCCCAAGTCCCTGCTGAACTAGTTTAAACCCTCCTGAAGAGCATTGGCAAATTTCCCCCCCAGGATATTGGTTCTCCCCGTGTCTGCTTGGTTTTCCTCTGGGTGCTCCGGTTTCCTCCCACATGTCCCAAAAGACGTGCTGTTAGATAATTTGGACATTCTGAATTCTCCCTCAGTGTACCCGGTCACAGGCGCCGGAGTGTGGCGACTCAGGGCTTTTCACAGTAACTTCATTGCAGTGTTAATGTATGCCGACTTGTGACAATAAAGATTATTAGAAATAAAGATTATTATTAACAACTGTTTATAATCTACATAAATGATTTGCGAGCAGGGACAGAGTTTAACATAGCAAAATTTGTGGATGATATTAAAATAGGTGGGAAAGCCAGCAGTGAAGAGGAGATAAAGATTTTACAGATGGATATAGATAGACTCAGTGATAGGGCCATGCTTGGGCACTGCCCAGACATGATCCTAAGCCCTGAAAAGCCTGTAGCTCCTTGTGTGCCCCCATCGGGCACAGTTCCCCAGGTCTCCATTGGTGCAGACTGGTTCTAACCCTGCTGACGTGATGGAATTCCTAACATGCGGGGATAATATAGTGGGAACAAATGAGATGTAAATATATGGTATGTAATTCTCAACCTTTTATGGCGGGAACCCCATTACATCAAAGGCAGGAGGTGGGGACAATCTGAATGGAAATCTAACCAGCGTAAACACCGTTTGGGGATTTCCATTGGATTCTCCACCCTCCATGGCTTTCCGCTCACTAAAAATGGGACAGAACGTCCCGGCCAATGTGTCGGATGTCTCCACTTCATTAAGGAAATCTGCTGTCTGCTGCAGCCACAACTGCAACCTCAGATCAGGGCAAGGATCACATTGTCAGTGACTGTGAATCTGACTGTGGTGATGAACGTTTATGTATCTTGCTTCTTCTAGGCGAGAGCTGGCGATATTTTCAACATCTTGCAGTTTGTTGTCTTCTGTTGTGTAAGGGAGATCACTGAAGCTCTCTATTTAGAGAGGAGCAAGTGGAGTGAGCATATGGCTTTGATAGAAATGCAAGCTTCTCTGGGATGCAGCATAATTTGAGGTGCCCACTCACTGTTTTGCAGGTGCCATATGTTAAGTCTGAGTCACAACTGCAAAGGATTCCACTTCCGCGGTGTCCACCTGGTGTGTGGCCATGTTGGTCAATGCCCAGCACCCTGGAAACATTCATGATGTCTTTGTTCTGCAGTAATCCATCATTATTTCTGAGGTTAGCTACTGGGCATGGGACTACCCACTGGCGATACCAGTGTACAATCTACACACAGGTATGTATCAAATGAAAGCCATGTAGCCACACAAAATGTGATCGGGTAGACCTTTGGTCAGCTGAAACAATGCCATTGCTATCCGGACGACTCTGAATGAGCCCTGTCATCCTTAATAGAATGAGTGGCAAACTTTGGTGATCTGCTAATATGTGGACAAAGTCCTTACACCAGCGAATAGGTGAGCAGCGAATAGGTGCGAGGGAGGAAAGAGGAAGTATTGACTTCCACTGTCTGGAATGGCTGTCCACGAGGAACTTGTCCATCAGTCAACCACAGCTCCAATTCCTCTGTCCCATATCTTCCCTTTGCTCTCTCACTGAACACTACAACTTCTGCCTGACCACAATGCAAAAATAAATACCACCAAAATAAATATTCACCAAAGCAAACTTATAAATAAAACAATGAAATATTCCACACAAAAATCAACCAATCACCCTTGTCGTTGGTCATCATGCTTTAACCTGTCCTCATGCTCCTACACAATGCTATTCCAGTGGCAGCGGGGTATCTGATGAAAAGCAGGTGACTTTCAGTGGGGGGAGTCTGCAGATGGCCTTGCAGACTATCTTCAAGCAGCTCATGCTCCAGAGGCCCAGATTATAGAATCAATGCAGTGCAGAAGGAGGCCATTCAGCCCATTGAGTCGGCACCGATCCTCTGAAAGAGCACCCTACCCAGGCCCAATCCGCCACCCTAACCCTGTAACCCCATCTAGGGGCAATGTAGCATTGTCAATCCACCTAACCTGCACATCTTTGTTCTGTGGGAGGAAACCAGAGCACCCGGTGGAATCCCACGCAGACACGGGAAGAATGTGCAAACTCCACGAAGACAGTCATCCGAGGTCGGAATCGAACTTGCGTCTTTGCCGTTGTGAGGCAGCAGTGATAACCACTGTGCTACCATGCTGCACAGATCTCACACTGAATCATCTCGGCATGTGAGTCAGCAATCTGGGCAGGCCGGTTGGCTGATTGACAAGCAACTGCAGCTGCATTGGCAGAGAGGCAGGGGTGGAGCACAAATGTTGTCATCCTGAGAGAGGGCAGCAGGTTTGTGCTCCACAGCATGACTGGTACCACCTTGGCCCACCGCCTCAGCTCAGCAGGCCCGTAATCTGCGACCCTCGATGAGGCCCTTTGACTATTGGTATCGGCAGTTGTGATGGCAGCGAGCGAAACCTATGTGACTCAAGTTTGTGTTTCCACTTCAGGCACAGACGATGGGTAGCTTAATGCTTGTGCTTCAATGAAAGCTGAGACAGTGACTGATATGTTGGGTAGGCTGGGTCGATGTGGACTGCACTTGATGCAGTGTAGCGAGAGACAGACCTTCAACACTTGATAAGATGCAACACGATATTATTTAACATCTAAACTATTATCCATGTTCAACTGTGGGTTGACACTATGCTGACTTGACTGGAGACCTGATACTTGCCTAACCAGACTTACTAGCTACCACATGGTGTTTGCACTGGCCAGCTCACTAACTCTGACTGTCTCAGAGTCGGAGACGGAGAGCACGGGAAAACTGATGCCCACTGGCTTTGTAGTGGTCGTTTCCTGTCTGGTGATTGGCTGCTCTGTCCTGTGTGCTTTCTGGTCATCCTGTGTGTCAATCACTGCCTGTCTGCACTCCATTGTATACATAGATGTATATTATGACAGTGACCATTGGGGCTACATCGGTGTGATAATGGATCTGGCTGCTATTTCCATGCTGGAAACGATGAGCCCCAAGCTCTTCACAAAACCATGTGCCATGTTATTGCTGGTCCCTTCCGTTCTCTTTGTCATTGGCTTCAAGCTTTCTGCCCACCAAGCTTTTCCTTGTGCTTCCCCGTCAGTCTTTTTCTGTAGCCTGCCCCATCAAAGAGCTCATCTGATTTTTCTGCTTCGGATCTTAAGTGCATTTTCACCTTTTGATGTTCTGGCACCTACATCAACCATCCCTTTTCCCTTGGCTTCAGATAGCTCTTGTTTGGCACCTCAACAAAGATAAATTGGGCAGCACGGTAGCATTGTGGATAGCACAATTGCTTCACAGCTCCAGGATCCCAGGTCCGATTCCGGCTTGGGTCACTGTCTGAACGGAGTCTGCACGTCCTCCCCGTGTGTGCGTGGGTTTCCTCCGGGTGCTCCGGTTTCCTCCCACAGTCCAAAGATGTGCAGGTTAGGTGGATTGGCCGTGATAAATTGCCCTTAGTGTCCAAAATTGCCCTTAGTGTTGGGTGGGGTTGCTGGGATAGGGTGGCGGTGTTGACCTTGGGTAGGGTGCTCTTTCCAAGAGCCGGTGCAGACTCGATGGGCTGAATGGCCTCCTTCTGCACTGTAAATTCTATGAAATCCCACCTCCATGTTACTCTCTAATGTATGAGTTGGGGGCTATGAGTCTTTAGCACTGCTGCCTCACAGCGCTGAGGACCCGGATTCGATCCCGGCCTCGGGTCACTGTTCATATGGAGTTTGCACATTCTTTCCCTGTCTGCTCACCCCCACAACCCAAAAAGATGTGCAGGGTAGGTGAATTGGCCATGCCAAATTGCCCCTTAATTGGGAAAAAAAAAGAATTGAGTACTCTAAATTTATATTACAAAACAATCCATGCCTTGTTGCTCTTCCATCACTGCCTGTCCAGATTGCAGAAGGTTAAGGTCATGGCGAGCCACGTGGCTTGGGGAATGGGTGAGGAGTAAAGGATGAGGTGCATGTTCAGACTATCTATAGTCTGTAAATCACATGAGATTGGGGGATGAGGGGAAAGTGGGTTGTGAGATGGATGGTTAATTAGGAGTATTCTGTCACCTTCCATGGTTTCAGCCTTGCCCTGGTCACAGTCTCAGTGATGGCCACTCCAATGATGGCATGAACCAGCCCCTCCATTGGGGGAAGAACATGAACCCTTTTCTCCTACCCGTTCACCCTTCCTGCCTCTGGTCCTGCCTTGTCCTACACGAGAGAGGGAGGGAAGTCTGTCTGTTCAGTGGTTCATTCTGTTTGTTTGATGTGGCTGTCATTTTAGAATAGCTGGCAGTGCGTGCAAGCTGTCAGATACGATGCGAAATTTGAATGGTGGGTAAATTTTAGTGACAGGTCTCTCTCCACAGATACTGCTAGAATTGCTGAATATTTTCAATGTTTCCTATTTTTATTTAATGATAGACAAGAGTTATGATTGTAGAGATTGTTTATTGGTGAGTGATTGACCAGTTGGTGGGAAATGGCATCTCCCCTCGACCTCTGTGAGCTTCTGATCCAGGACCTCAGAGTTCAATTTCTGTCTACAGTTCCCACTGCCTTTCGACTATTTGTCTGGAGGGTCTCCTTGACCCCTGGCTGTTCTCTCCTTTCCACCTGCTGTGCCATAGTTTCCAGTGCAGCATTGGAGAATCTTGGGGCAGCCTCTCTTCCACACAGTGCCATTATTGAGGTTTTCTACGTCACAATTCCAGTAGAGTTCCACAACAACTTCCAGGAGCTTCTCCAAACACAGTGCGACACCCCTTTAAGATGAACAGGCTGGCTTTAAGTAATGCAGGCTGATTTAAGCAGCAAAACCAGAAACTGCTGGAAATACTCAGCAGATCTGGCAGCAGCTGTGGAGAGAGATTGAATTCTCGGATTGAATATGACTCTTCAGAACTGAAGGAGGGTAGACGGGGTGGGTTGTCAGACATCAAAAGGGGGTGGGAGAAGTACAAAAGGAAAGGTCTGGGATTAGGATAGAGTATGCGAGCGGTTAAATCATAAAGGTGTCATGGAACAGGAGTGGTAATGATTATAGTAAAATATATTGCCCAGAGTGAGTGTAAATGCAATCAGTGCGAATGATTTAAGTAGTGCCAGCCTCTCACAGTTTTGGGTCCCCTGCTTAGCCGTCCAGCAACTCAACAACATGGTACCCACTGGCTTCAAGCTGCATTCAAGTTAGCAGACAGCAACAAATTGGCAAGCTGCCTGCACCGGAAACAGCAGGCATGGGTTAATCTACATTGTGATCACTACACCCATTTATCAGGGCTATAGAACGTAGTCTGCATTGCGATCCCTATTAAAGCACATATGGCATCAATGAAAGTTTAAGGACAAATTGACTTGTGATCATTGAAATTAAACTTCTTATAAAGATTTGAATCTCAATTTAAGAAACAATTTTTAAAATGGTTCAAAATAGGGGTTGGCATATGGTGCAGTGGTTAGCACTGGGACCCAGTTTCAAATCCCAACCCTGGGTCACTGTCCGTGTGGAGTTTGCACATTTTCCCCATGTCTGTGTGGGTTTCACCCCCACAACCCAAAGATGTACAGGTTAGGTGGATTGGCTTTGCCAAATTGCCTCTTAATTGGAAAAAAATAATTTGGTACTCTAAAGTTTTTTTAAATAGTTCAAAATGCACTGATTTGGATTATTGATTTTTATTTCCTGAAACTTGCCGGCTTTATACCTTCTGCAATTTATCCGTTGGTAGGCACTAATTCAGAAATAGTTGTACTGTCATTTTTAGCATCCTTCTCATGTTTTTCAGTGTTTAAAAGCTGTTTTATTGGAAAAAAATTCTGTCCAAAATATGTGAAAAATGACTTCTGTATTAATCCCCTTTATACTTTCTGTAATTTTATCCATGTGTATTAAAAGGATATGCTAAATACCTATTGCTTATGGTGTATTTTCTTTTCTCTTGTGAATTGTACAGTTAATACTTTTTACAATTTGTGCACAATAGTTTTGAAAAACTGTAACACAAATTGCAGCCTAGAAGACCAGAACCTGTGTATTTAATATCTTAATTGGCTGTTCAGTCACAGATGTTTATTGGACAGACATCAGGAACCAATCATTTTGCAGCTTCCCGCATGTTCCTTCCATGTGAGGTGCCTATTTGTTTCTGATTTAAAAAGGTGCTACTTGAGACGCAGTCCTGTTAGGCTCGGCACAGCTCCTAAAGGTTGCAGGAACGCAGGAACAAGGTGGTCCCTAGGATTTCTAGCACAGCAGCAGCAACAGCAGTGTCGCCTGGAAGAGCTGACAACATTACCTGTGAAGTTGCTGAAAATTATTTGTTTAACTCAAACTAGAGATACTGGGGGTGGGGGGTGGGGAACAAATCTAGGTAATGATACCCATGAAAAACCGGTGAGCTGCTTTTGATTTTATACAGTACTGTAAATTTTTTAAGTCGATTATACTAGTTTGCCTATTGGTGAAGTTGAACATTTTATATGACAGCATTTTAAACAATGTGTCTGTCAGTGTGTTAGTACAGAGATGTGCTTCAGGATCAGATTTGTATAATAATGATAATCTCATTGTCACAGGTAGGCTTACATTAACACTGCAATGAAGTTACTGTGAAAAGCCCCTAGTCGCCACATTCCGGTGCCTGTTTGGGTACACAGAGCGAGATTTCATAATGTCCAATTCCCCTAATAGCACGTCTTTCAGGACTTGTGGGAGGAAACCGGAGCACCCGGAGGAAACCCACGCAGACACAGCGAGAACGTGCAGTCTCCCCACACGATTAGTGATGGAATAGTTGGTGAATGGAGCATAAGAACAATTCTAACTATCTGAGCATTTTAATTGGATTGGGTCATTATTCCTGTCATGCCAGGATAAGGTGGTAGCATCCAAGCTCTCTCTTGCACCAATCGACTGCTCTTTATCCGCAGGGATGTGTCATTGGGTTAATGAGGGTGAATTACTTGAGTGAGCTTTCGGGATGAGGATCACTTTGGTACCTTTCATTTCAAGATCGCAGTCCCACAGATCTCTAACGGGCATATGTTCCACACCTGCTTAATCTGTCATTTTAAATTATTACTTTTAAAACAATTTTGAAAAATAATTTTAAAATAATAATTTTTGAATTATCAGTGGTGAAAAAATTGAAAATATATTTTTGAATAATGTAGAAAATGGAGGATAATTTATCGTTCGTGCAAGATCAGAAAATAATATAGATTTTGGTATAAGTGCAAACTACAAATTGTCTTGTTTTGGACAACTCATGTAAATTTTTGTTGTGACAGTTTTTATGCTCGCCAGTCCAAAAAGTGGATTTTATTTCCATTAATACATATTTGAGACTACATTAGAAAAATAGCATAGGTGGCCTTAATCAATTGATGTTGTCTGTAATGGTGATTTGCCTGACCAAGCTAAAAGAATTCAGTTTTCTTTTCAGTATCTTGAATCTAGATGAGAGCAAGATCAGACACCAAACAGATTAAATGGTGAGCCAATACTTAAAAGAACCAAATTTCAGAAGGATGTAATACATAAACAAAATGTTGCTTCCAATTCTGCTCATGCATTACACTTGTATGCATGTACTCTGAGAGAAGATACGGTGATTTTTGCATCTGTCAGTGTTTTGACTTACGAATTCCCACCTGTCAGCTAAGCAGCGATGATTGGGCTGATGAGGCTTAAAAATCGCCAAATGTTTGACCATTACTCCTTGACTACTCACTAGGTCCAGGGTGCCAACTGAAGCAAGCTCCCAGAGTCTGGCACTTAGAGCCACCAGTGGGAGCTGAGTGAGTCATCAGTATCAATGTCTGGTGAACTAATCTGGGTGTGGTTGTTTGCCATGTAGATGTGTGCTATCTTTATAACTCACGCCATACACCCATGAAGGTAATGTGCCGGATTATCTAGTCACATGTTTTAAACATCTTTAGGCTGTTTTTTGGTAGCATAGTTCAGTGCGCAACATTAGTAGATGGTTCAGACATCCATGGTGTACACATGTTTGAACCATTATTAATATTTAAACTGGGAGTGAATGTCGACTGGGTAGCTAATTAGAGTTCTCCATTCTTAAATATTTTTGAATGTAAGACTCTAGATTTTGCCTGGTTCAATTGGAAAAAAATTTTCTGGGCTTGAAAAATTATAGGTTGGATTTCTTCTGGTAGGACAAGCAGATAGGTCAATTTTGTTATCTATAAAGATACTGTGAAATAAATTGGACACAGGCAAATTAAGGCATCCGAAGGTAAACCCCATTGGCCTCCTTTGTTAACATATCTGCAGAAATCATTTGCACTGCAGAGAAACTAAATCTGCACTGCAAGTATACTTCTTTGGAATTAATTTTCTGAAGTTCATTGCTTTGGGACTGGCCACTTACCCCAAGATTATACCTGCTCCATTTCATGAATTGGAACTCATTAAACCCTTTCACAACATAGAGCTCACCATCCTGTTGGCTGTATGAAGATGGTAATGACCACTGGACAAAGTCAGAAAAATATTGATACATTCAATTTGTGTAACTTTTAGACTGTGCTTTTTGATAGTATGAAAATGTGGTCTCTTGTAAATTACTTGATGTGCAATAATATAGTGGGACAGAGTTCAGATTAGAGGTCAGAGCTGTACTTAGTTAGAACAGACCCTCTTGCATCTGGATCTTTTTAATTCAGTTCATAAGAATGGATGTTTCCTGTCTCATTTAGTTGCTTATGGCCCCTAAATAAAAGCAGTTTGAGGAGTTCTGGTCGAATTCCCAGTGGACACAAATTCACAACATAAAGTTGCCTGTAATGCAAGTTGAATTGGCATCAGTGAGCTAAGTCTCATCAATACATTATTTATTATTGCTGTTAATGTGGGGAAAGGGGTCAATTAATTTGTGTGATTTTATTTCCCCTTGTTTTCTAATCGTGCTCCTGTTGAATTATGAGTACTTTAAATCCACTTTTTTGGTAATATTTATTTGTTCTGTAGATAAGGAAGTCAATATTACAAAAGGTGGATTAACCTGGCCATAACTAATCATGTCTTTCTGTCATATTCCAAATTGGTTTCAACAGGTTAGACACAGGAACCCACATAAGAGAGCATGGGATAAGAAAATACCCGTGCCTTCCACAATGCTCTGTATAGTTCACTCTATTATAGATTGTACCCTCCTCATTTAAATTAAGGGAGTAAGTACTCCATAACTACTCCCCAAAATCAGATGAAATTCCTGAAAGTTGATGCAATTTCATTATTCAACCACAGAAGCTTGTTTGTTGTAAATAGCATCTCCTTAATTTAAACGTTGTGTCAGTTTTCCAGGAAGAAAAAGTTGAAACATCCATACATGCCAGCACACTGTTACCCAACTATTGGGCGGCACGGTAGTACAATGGTTAGCACTGTTGCTTCACAGCGCCAGGGTCTCAGGTTCGATTCTCGGCTTGGCTCACTGCCTGTGTGGAGTTTGCACGTTCTCCCCGTGTTTGCGTGTGTTTCCTCCGGGTGCTCCAGTTTCCTCCCACAATTCCCAAAAGACGTGCTGTTAGATAATTTGGACATTCTGAATTCTCCCTCAATGTACCTGAACAGGCACCGGAATGTGGTGACTGGGGGATTTTCACAATAACTTTATTGCAGTGTGCCTACTTGTGACAAGAAAGATTATTATTATTAGATATGCGACTTTCACCTCATTGTCACGCTCTTTCACTTGAGCAATACTTAGGGAGTTTAAAATCAATGGTATTCTCTAATGAGAGTGTTCAGAGAGTGGACAGATCAGAGGATTGGAGGCAGGAATGGGAGCAATATGTGTTTTTTGCTGCCATCACATTGTTTTTCTCTTCATGGCTAGTGGCATATTTTTGGTGTTTTGATCAAAAGGAAACTGACCTCTTGGGTGAAATTCCATTGTGACAATGAGGTTCAGAAGAAAGTGCAAGATTAGCAAGTGAACAAAATGCATTGTTGAAGAAACAGTGTTCGTCTGACGCTGACTGACATTGTATGTAAGTAGATCAGTTCAGTGCTTGATAATGTCAAAGAGCACAGAGGGAAGACCAATTCAACCCAGCCTCCTGGCTTACTTGCTACCTTTATAAATGTAATTTATAAATTTTTAAAATGGCAGAAGCGGCGATTCTCCAAAATGGAGACTAAGTGTTTGCGCCATCGTGAACGCCGTGAGGGGACGACCGATTCTGTCCCCCACAGGGGGCCAGCAAGGCGCTGGATCAGTTCACGCTGCTCCAGCCTCCCTCCCCGGCGCCAAATGGGCGCCGCGCCAATCCGCGCATGCGCGGGGGACTTCTTCAACGCTCCGGCCCCAACGCAACATGGTGCGGGGGTTCTGGGTCCGGAAGTGGAACAAAGTAGGCCCGGGGGGGGCGGGGGGGGGGGGGGGGGGGGGGGGGGGGGGGGGAGGCCGGCCCGCCGATCAGTGAGCCCCGATCGCGGGCCAGACCCCATCGGAGACCCCCCCCCCCCCGGTGAAGGAAAGCTTCTCCCCGACCCACAGGCCGCCCCCCGACCCTTCGTGCAGAGTTCCCACTGGCAGCGACCAGGGGTGAACGGCGGCGGGGGGGGGGTGACTCTGCTGTTTCCGTGCGACCGCTTGGCCTACCAGGCAGGAGAATCGCCGGCCCAGCCGCGGACAGCGGCCCATGACCAGCGCCGCGCCAAACGCGCCGGCGCAAATGGCGGCGATTGTCCGCACCTCGGAGAATCACTCGCCGGCGGCGTGGTGCGGTTGCGGCGATTCTCCAGCCCAGGGCGGGGCTCGGAGAATCGCGCCCCACATATTTACTTTAGCAGGAGATTCGCAACAGGGAAAAGTGACATATTGTAGCTCCCATCAGCGAAGCATTTTTAATGATTCAAAAAAAAATCAGCTGTTTTTCAAGTTTGGAAACTATTATATAATTGAGAGGCGCTAATGATTTTGAGTTTTGACCAGCAATCAAAACTTTAACAGCAAAATACATCACGGTGATCTCAGAAACATTGAAGTCGGATTCTGTCAGTGAAGGAATATTCTGACTTTTGTATATTCTATCTTCTTGAACCATTTGAAGTATACAATGAAAAAGATTGGAAAAGCAGCTGTGCTCCTAGAGACAATAGAGAATTAAAATTTATACTTAATTTTGTGAATCAAATCATCTCCTTTTTTAAATAAACACAGAAAGTGTTGGATAAACTCAGCAGGTCTGGCAACATCTGTGGAGAGAGGAACAGGGTTACCGGGAACGATCTAATGGTCTCGTCGCGTCCGACATGGTGTCAAGACGAGACTGTAAAACTGTTGCGAGATTTGCGACACTCGGAAAGTCTTGCGAGATCTAGCAAGATCTCGCGATCTGGATCTGTCCCCTGGGCGAGATCCAGATTAACATATTTAAGTGAGCCATTGGACTCATTTAAATCTATCTATGCTGGATTCTCCTGTGGCATGGGAACAAACTCCCGCATCTGGGAGACTTCATGATGGCGCTGTGGGCCAGGCGCAACTACAACTGGGGCTATCATCCAAGCTACTGGAGACCCCGGGTGATTGGGCATTAAGAGGTGGAGGCTCAAGGGCCCGTAAGAGGTAGGTTGGGGCAATGAGGGGTTGGTAGGATGGAGGCCATTTATAAATGGCGCCCTGATCCGCGAATCACCTTCCTGCATTGACGAGCTGAGCGCTTGAAATCATGCCCAACGTTTTAAGTCCGCATCACTCTTCTTCAGAATCCTTTTTTGGGTTTTTTCCCAAACAGGTAAAACATTCGTCTTGGACCAAACTTTTGGTCACCTGTCTTAATGTCTTCTCCTTTGGATTACTGTCTGTTCTTGACTGATAACATTCCTGTGAAGCACCTTGGGATGTTTTACTACCTTACAGGCACTATATAAATACAGATTGTTGGTTTCCCTCACACTCTTCTCCTCACTTTTACCCACAATGTACTATTCACTTGCCAACAGAGCAAGAAGCAGCCTGCGCTCAAACTTCCACAATTAATGACTAAAAAATTCCTAGAAGAAGCAAATGAATGTTTTTTCTTTCGCCCGTTTCTCTCCCTCTCTGTAAAGAGGTTCCTGCTCCCCACTTGGTCCCCCTGAACACGTTGCACTTGGACCTGATAAAATCCTGAACATCAGCATGTTATGACTCACCTCACAGGGTGAGATTTGAATTTTTAACACTTTTGTCTTTAAATTAAAAATATTCTCTCGTGCTGTAACATCAGTTTTGTCACAGTTTTGGTTGTTTTCAAAAATACTAATATTTTACTTGATTCTATACAGGAGTGGAGAGGAGTATCAACCAGGGTTTCCTATTCACATCCCTCCCCCTGCAGCCTGCACATTATAAAAATGTACATGTATTTTTGAATCATGTGCAGGTAAGAAATTGGCGCAGAAGCCATTCGCCACCTTGAGCCCAGACTGCCATTCAGTACCACCATAGCTGACCTGCCTCAATTCCACTTTCAGATTGGCTTTTTGATTTACTGAGAGACCAAAAAATATGTGCCTGAGCCTGTGATATAACAATGGAGCATCGAAACACTTTGGAGTGGACAATTTCTAAGATTCACAACCCTTTGAGTGAAAACAAACCTCCCTCATCTCAGTCCTAAATGCTTGACTCTTAATCCTGAGAATGTTCCCCGCCCCCACCTCATGTTCTAGATTCTCCAGACAGGGAAAGAACCTCGCCATTCATCTATATGCCATTGGCCTTGTTAGCTTCTTGCTTTACCTACATGCTCGCTTTCTGTGTTAAACGTTCCGTGAAGAAGCACACCCAAGTGTTCCTGAACATCAACATTTCAAAGTTTTGTGCCTTTTAAAATATATTCTGCTCTTATAAGCAGGATTGGGCTCCCTTGTGATGCTCCTGCAGTTGAATAGCTCAGAATCCCTGCTGTCTTAAAACGGGTGCTTGAGTGAAAATCCTAGAGGTATACCCCATCGAGTAGTCACTGCATTTGGGGGGAGAGGTTGCTGGGCCGCCCCAGCAATTTGTTTTCAATGGTTTTTTTAAAACTGAGAATGCAGTATTGAAATTGTGTTGGCAGAACGTAAATACTGTTTGTATAATTTCTAGAGTCAGAGTTTACGGAAGCAATGTTGGCACATTAGGATTCACTCAGTGTTTGTCCCTACAACCAATCCAATCCAAATAAATTCCACCAATACAGTTGTTTAGTGGGGGCAAAGGAAGAAGGCCATTTGAGTTCTGCGCAAATTCAACTCTTAAATGTTGCACAAGTAAAAAGGCAAATAGGAAAATTCTTCCTACAATAATAGAAAAATGAACTTTGTCCACTGAGACCCAACACCTGCCCTTTGCTTCTAACCCCCCTGCTCCCTCTCCTGATGACCTCCACCCTGTTGAACCCCCGCA
Source organism: Scyliorhinus torazame (assembly GCF_047496885.1). Taxonomy (NCBI): domain Eukaryota; kingdom Metazoa; phylum Chordata; class Chondrichthyes; order Carcharhiniformes; family Scyliorhinidae; genus Scyliorhinus; species Scyliorhinus torazame. The sequence goes on along the minus strand of NC_092720.1, from coordinate 108,094,230 downwards.
TCTTGTTACTGATCTGTAGCCTTGGTCCTTTGCAATCTCGGGAGAATGGGAGGTGTTGGGGGGGGGGGGTGTCCCTTCCGGCAGTAGCCATGACTCCTTAGTGGCATTGTTGAGCGCAAGAGCTTCCTGCTACGTGGGACGTCTGCTCCGGGTTCTTGGTGCCGTGGAAGGAGCATAAGTGGCCGTGCCACTGCCTAATTAGCATATGGTTTGGTGGACCTCCCTCAAAGAAGAACCGTGGCACTCTCACCGGCAGCAAATCGATCTTCACCCCCCCCCCAATCGCCGATATGGCCTTTTTCAGATGTCCTCTTTCCTTTCTAATATTTCCAATGGGGGCGATTGGATGGCCACGTTGTGCCTGAAAAGCAGCGCTCCACGTTACAACGTGGCAAATAGAAGCCGGGAGACCCCGCTCCCGGGGTCTACCTGGCTCGCAATGCCTCGCTAGATCTAATGCGATCTCATGAGATGTTGCAATGTGAATCCCACCCATTGTGTGAGGGATCACTTTTTGGCAAATCTGCATATTAGAGCGAGACAGCTAGTCTCATTTTAATATGCAATTTCCCAGGGCACCCGAGGTGTTGGATCTATCCTTTTGCCTCTGCGACCTCGGGTGAGCACCATCCAGTACTGTTCTCCAGAAACGGGGACCAGAAGGAACAGGCCCCGCATAGTGAGTTGGGGCTGTGTGGGGGATTCGGGGGGCATAGTGGGTGCTTTAGAGATTGGGACACCATCTAAAAATAGAGTCCCGATCTCTTGCTACACTGAGGAGTTCCAGCGAGCAGAGCTCCTCACTACAGAAAATGGGGCTATGTTTTGGCTCGTCCGCGCATTCCCCGCTGAGGCCCCCATCTATCCGGGAATGAGTTAAATAGCGCGGTGTTTCATGGCGATTCGAGCACCGGGGAATACGTGGCTAAACGCGCTCACTATGGGACTTTGTTCCCATTTAGTTAAATCGTACCCAACATCTTTTTTTAAAAAATGTCGTCAGACTTCCAGTATTGTTATTTTTGTTTTCTACAGTAAAATAATAAAACATGATTTAAAATTCTCACTGACTTTTATTTTTGAAACTACAGCCATATTACCATCTGCAGAATTCTGAGAATAGATGGGCTCCAGTTGTAAAAGAATGTTTGTTTCAGCAGAAAAACAGCGAGTTATTTGGCTGTCTGCAATTATATAATGAGGAACATTTATAACGTTACATTTTGTGCGGCTTTTGGTTAGCAGTCTAAAGTGTTAGTATTTCAACACATCATCCAGTAGTTTCCCTGCTAGTTTATATGCTCCTTTCATCCTATGATTAAAGAAAACTCAAGGGTCCCATTTGCCATACAGGCGGCTATTCGGCTGCCTTTACAATGGCTGAAAACTCATTACAAGCAGAATTATTCAGATGGTTCCAAGTAAAAGGAGATAGTACAACATATTAAAACAGTTTGCTGTCCCAGATTGGTGTCTGGCAGCTTTACAGATTCATTTGGCACACATTTTGATCAGTAGTCTCCGGGCTCATTGCCAGAGCTACTTACTGTTTTTAGTGCGCTATAAAACAATATACTCTGAGTACTGCATGATCAAAGCTCCTCTAGAATTTCCAGTTTTGTTCTGAGAAATGCCTGCAGCTAGCCTTGCACTCCACGCCAAGTCACATCCATTTCAACTGAAGCACTTTCGATTTTCATAATTTTTATGAAACATTTTAATGCACTGAATTGTTTTTTTTACTGGCTGCCGTTCACTTATTGCTTCATCCCTGAGAGGATGGTGGCGAACACTTGAACTGCTGCAGTCGGTGTGGTGAAGATCTTTCCATAGTGCTGTTGGGCAAGGGATTTTAACCCAGTAATGAGGGAGGAATGGTGACATGTTTCCAGGTCAGAAATGTGGTTTGGAGGGGAATCTGGCGATGGTGTCATTCCTAAATGCCTGCTGCAATTCTCGGGGAGTGGGGTTGTCGAGGAAGTCTTGGCATGTTGCTGTTGTTGTGCACACGTGGCAGTCATGATCTGCCATATGTCATGACAATAAATTATTATTATTATTATTATGCCATGGAGAGGATGACAATCAAGCAGGGTGCTTTGTCCTGAATTATGTTGAGCTCTTGAGCGTATTGGACAGTATTTAATCACATTTCATACTTGTGCCTTACGGAAGGTTGAGAGGCTTGGGGAGCCAGGTAGTGAGTCACTTGTTGCAGAGTCCCCAGCCTCTGGCCTGTTCTTGTAGGCATATTTATGCTGGTCCAGTTCAGATTCTAGTCAAGGGTGATTCCCTAGGATTTTGATGGTGGGAGATTGACAATGGTGATGCCATTGGTAGCAAGGAGAACTTGTTAGGCTTTCTCTTGTTGGAGATAGTCTTTGCCTGCCACTTGTGAAGCGTGGATGTTATTTGCCCCTTGTCAGCCCAAGCCTTTATTGATGTCTGGGTCTTAGTGCATGCGGGCTGAAAATGCTTCATCATCTGAGGAATTGTGAATGAGACTGAACATTGTGCAAGCATCAGCGAATATCCCCATTTCTGACTCAATGTTGGAGGGAAGCTTATTGACAAAACAGCTGAAGATGGTTGGGCCTCGGACACTCTCCTGAGGAACTCCTACAGCCATCACCTAGGGCTGATGTGATTGGCCACTGAAACCATAACCAGCTTCCTTTGTGCTCGGTATTATTCTGACCAGTCATGGTTATCCCTGATTCCCATTGACTTCAACTTTTACTAGGGCTCCTGATGCCACCTTCAGCCACTTTGCCTCACCTCTGGAATTCAGCTATTTTGTCCAGGTCTGGAGCCGGGTGACCCTGGTGGAATTCAAACTGGACTTTTGTGAGCAGGTTACTGATATTTAAGAGCTCCTTAGCACTGTAATTTTATCCCAATTACTCCCAATCATCACTTTACTGATGATTGGGAGTCTCCTGTTGGGGGCACTCATGAGCTGGAGTGGATTTTTCATGCTATTTATCATACCTGGGAAATGTTGTCAGGTCCCCATAGCCTTTGCTGTATCTAGAGCACTCAATTCTTGGCATCATGTGGAGGGAATCAAATTGGCTGAAGATTGGCAGCTGTGATTCTGGAACTCTCAGGAGGAGACTGAGCTGGATCATCCACTGGGCACATCTGGTTGAAGATAGTTGCAAACATTTCAACCTTGTAGTTTGCACTTACATGGTGGGCTCTTCTGTTGTTGAGGATGGGGATGTTCCCAGAGCCACCTCCTCATTATAGTTGTTCTAGCTGCCACATTTAAGACTGGATGTGGCAGGGTGGCAGGACTTTGTTCGGATGGACTGAATGATTCCATGACTCTGTGATCCAGTGATTTGGGCTCACATTAATTCAACAAAATGATGTCTTATTAAATTCCAAATCTCATGAGGACTCAGCAAGTCATTCCATTGAGCAGCTGAGGCAGCCAAACCAGGAAGGTTTTCATATTTTATCTCTGTTCTGCCTTGAGTTAGCTGATCAGAGTGACAGTGGCAGTCCCGGTGCCACAATTAACCTCTGATACTGGGACTTAGAACAGAAAGTCAGTGAGGTTTGACACTCCTGATGCTTTCCAGTGGCAGGGAAGGCAGGATCGGGCTTAACTGAGGTGCTTCTGGTACTCACTGTCAAAACACACGTGAATAATGGCCATTTGGGCAAGTAAAGTTTTCCATACCATCCAGCAAGAAGTTGATGTTATACTAAAGAGTAAAGAGCATTTGTAAAAATATATTGAGGAGTATGTAACACATCTGTAATTATTCAGTGTGGATTAACCTGATCATTCACTCTATTGCAACATTGTATGGTTGATGCAAATCTCAATGCAAATTTTTGGATAGTACCAATTTAGAAGGCAAGTTAACATCTGAGAGCAGAATGTGGATTTATTGGGGTGCATGTGATTTCCACACAGTGCCACTCAACTGGTGTCAACCCAGGAGTACATTTGTCTGATTCACTGAGACAGGTTGGTGGGCTGACCCAGTAACACAAAGAAAGTCTCACTGTCCGCCATCTTGTTTTTCTCCATTCATTCTCAGGATGTAGGTATCACTGGCAAGGATGACTTTTAGAACCCCTCCCTGTTGGCTGTCCTTGAGAAAGTGGGAGCGGGCCTTCTATTCGAACTGCCGCAAGTTTGTGTGGTGAAGGTGCTCCTACAATGCTGTTGGAGAAGTTTCATGATTTTGACCCAGTGAAAATAAAGAACCTGAACAAATCATTGGCAATTCACTTTGAATTGTTTCTGGCTTTTCAAGACTAACCCATCACAAGTGCACAATGCCACACCTCTTCAATCAATATAAAAACATATCAAAATGTTTTAGCGATAGACAACTTAGATCAGTGCGCTACAATAATGAAAAATATGCAAGTTTTGATTATTGCTTCTGTACATCTAAAACTAAATTCTGTGTGATTTACTTAATATTGATGATTGATGCAGGGATTAACAAAGATGTGTCCAGTTACAGAAATTTTAAAGAGGTCCGGCTTGTTTTCTTCAACCTACTTCATGTTTTCAAAATTATGAAAGGAACCAATTAAGCAGTTCACTGAGGTGAAGCCTGCAATGAGAGAAAAGGTTCGGGTTGAGCAATAAGAAGGGAAACTGGCCTGAATGTTTTCACCCATGGAACAGAATTTTAAAATAAGTGGTCAGGGACGGTCAATGAAGGGGAGAGTTAATTTTGAATGAGAGATTAATGGAGATGATGAGAAAGTGGAGCTGGCTTGTGGAAAAGGAATGTGCTTACAGCCTTTCCCGTTTCTAACAATCTTTACATAATGTACTGCATCTGTAATTTTCCTCCATGTTGGTCAACAGAATGTTATTAATCCCAGATTGTACGTGGAAATGAGCCATCAATTTGCACTCCACATCACAAGAGGCAATTTAACACATCTTTTATTATGTTTTTCCACAGTATTCACAGGTGTTAAAATATAGGTTAACATGGACATCACAAAGGGGAACATGCTCTCTTTGATCCTGGCTACTATGGTTCTCACCGTCTTGTTCTTACCCGGTGAGTGGGATGATTATAACCTCTTTCAATATTTAATGAGAGATTTTCTATTTTATTCCTGCATTTATGATGATTAAATTCTACACATCTGCACCGCATCTGGTTAAATATCCAAATTGTTCCAATTTCAAAGCCAATTATTGTTATATTAAATTATTACATATTATTTTATATTAAATTTCAAGTGTATGCAAAATTATATCAATTTGCAAATATAATAATAATAAAAATAATAATAGATAATTAATATCCAGACTTTTAATAGTCAATTTACTTTTGTACGATACTGGGCTATTTGTCGAAAAGGCATTCTAATATATGCAATAAATTCAACCCTGAAAAGAAAGTCTGCTCGTTTGGACTTCTCCTCAGCTTTGTCTTAAAGTCTTGATCCTTGCCTCATGGGGCTGCTCTTTTGGATATCTGCTATTTTTTAGGTGATTCCCTGTCCAATACATGCTGAAACCAGAGTTAATGGAATTGTGGCTATTAAAAGTGTACTCAGTTAGCTAAAGTAACCTCACGACAGATTAAAAGCTCCTGGATATTGTAAGCCAGTTTTTAGTTTTTAATATTTGATATCACTAATGTTCCCTGCTCCATAGGATGACACAGCACAGAAAGATACCATTTCAGCCCATCTCAAATATTGGCTATTTGAATGGGGCCCCAATTGGTCTCATTTTTCTTCTCTCTAGCCCTGCATATTTTCCCTGTTCACATACATGTACCCAGTTGAATATTGAAAGTTACAAATGATTCTGCTTCCACTGTCCTTTCAAGTAGTGGATTCCTGATCATAGCAACCCACTGTGTGCAAAAACAAAACTTCTCATTTCCTTTCTGCTTCTTTTTGACAATTATCTTAAATCTGTCAATCTGTGTCCACATGGTCACTCATCCTCCTGCTGGAGGAAACAGTTTCTCTTTGCAGCAATTGTTAGAACTGCCAAGTCACCCAGGTGACATCCTGAGGCCATCCACACGGCATGTGGCATACTCCCCGAATATGCTGTTTTTGAGGGGACGGAGCATCGCCCCCAATTCCAGCGTAAATGTGGATTCTCCGGCAGATTGCCGAATGCGATTTCGCCGTTGCCGATCAGAGAATTCAGCCTGAGATCTTCCCACATTTTGCCATTCTTTGAAGGCGAGCGTGATTTACCCTGACATTGTGAAGGGTGTGGCCTAAACACACGGGCAAGTCCGGCTTCACAGAGATCTGCCTTTCGAAAAGGATGCCCTGAACGCAAAGTGAAATTAAAGACCCCTCCCCACCATGGACCTCATGCTCCCCCCCCCCCCCCCCCCCCCCCACAAACATAGATCACTGGCCTGATCTCTGCCCCCACTCCCAAAATAGATCGCTGGCCTGATCTCATCCTGCCCCCCACCACCCCGAACATAGATGGTCAACGTCAGGGCATTGTTGCACTCCCAATGGGTCACCCTATATGCCCGTCCCTTCAGGCCCCACCCCTTCTGGTCCTGCCCCTGGAATCCTGGCAGTGCCAGTCCAAACATCGGGGGGCTACAATGGCCTCCGAGTCCCCCAGCGTGTCATCACATCTCGACTCCCTTTGTGGAGAGCAGTAGTGATTCCCACCGGCAGCACATCCTGTCGGCGGGAGGGAAAATTGCACATTCTGGAAGATCCGGCGTTAAGCCGATTTTGAAAATTAAAATCTATTTAAATGAATGGTAATCAGGTTCACACCCTTGCTGTGCCTGAACCTGACTACATCTTCTGGGAGGGTCCGGGAATATCACAACCTGTTTGGCACCCAGCGCAAATCTCCCAGAGTTTTTCCGATATAGCAGGATTTGTGCTGGGAAATTGCCCCTCGAAGTCTTTCCAATGTTTGTGTGGAATGCATTCTGCACTATCAGATGAAGTGTGATACAAACAAAAATATGATGAAACTGTAGAGGAATATGACAAAGGTTCTTTGTTCAATTATTCACCAAATTCATTGAATGCCTTTTTTAAAATGGGAAAAACATGGGAATACAAGTCACACAATAATGAGTTCCTGATTAGTTAAGAGTTGCGGGTTGTGGATTGTTGTTGCCAGTCAGCAGAAATACGCCTTTGATAATCATAACATCCAGTTTGCCCCGTCCTGAAAAATACAATTCTCTAAATTATCCATTAAATAATGGAAACAAAAACATTCTGCAATATAATTTATAAGTTTAACAAATGACAAATTGTTGCAATGAAGCATTGCAATACTAGCCCTCTTTGATGTTGTCCATCTACAAGTCACTTGTCACAATGCCTGACCTATGCAGCTGCCATTTTTATATCCTCAGTATGTAACATGGAGGGAACGATAAAATATGTATATTATATATATGAATGTAAAGAAATCCCTTGGAGGGCGTTAAAGGGTGTACTGTAATTCAATACCAATATTGGATGATCTTGACAAGCAGTAACTATGTTAATGACAAAAAATAAACTTCTCAACTAAATTCCAGCTGTCAATCAAACTCCCAATTATCTTTTTTTGTTGTTAATCCTTGGAATTTGGGCATGACTAACAATGCCAGAACTTATTACCAATCCCTAGTTGCCCTTGAGAAATGCCTTTTTGAATGGCTGCAACATGTCTGGTACTACGACTGCTGTTAGATGAGGGGTTCCAGGATTTTGGCCCCGCGACTGTTCTGTACACTGTGCCATTCATCTCTCAAGCTTCATTTAACTTCTTTATAATACTCAAAATTTCCAGCAAGTAATTTGTTTTAGGTGTTATGGGACAGGAAACATGCATATTATTAAAGCTAAATAAAACCAAAATTAAGATACATTTTAAAGGTACAATTTTACTCTTAAATTGTAGAGAAGGAATCAAACATAAACGGTGCTGGTGGTTCATCTGAGTTGTTTGGTGAATTAGCTTTAAATCATTCTAAAACAAGATTCTGTTGTTTACTTTGTTGTTATTTTTGAATATAAACCTGGAATAAATCTGCAAAATGCCTGGCCAGGAGGCTGTAGAAGGTTTTATTTCGAGAATGCCTTGGGCAAATTGGTTTGGCTTTGTAGTTTTAGGCCTGACTTTCCAGTTAGTCACATTAACAACTAACTCCTGCTGATTTAGTATTGGGATTAAAGACCGAAAGCATTTGAAGATTGCGCCACTAAAATACCACCTGTAGCACTGAAACATAAGGCTCTGGTGTGAGCACAGAACATCCTAGTTAGCAGGTAGTGGATTTTCTCTTGTTCTTTCAGTCTGTCACATCTGGTTTGTCTTGTTGCTGTTCTCTTTCAGACATGCTGGAGGCTAACGTGCTGCGCCAGCTCTTTAAAAGGAATGGTAAGTAACCCGCTGCATGCTAATGGAACGGTGCAAGAACCATCTACGCAGCTAACAATTACCAAGGGGGGATCCATTTGCTTTCTTTCTAGCGAAAGCTTGTTAAAAGGCGGCAGATCAGGAGGTCTCCCAGATGATGCAGTCAGTAGCTGGGCTGTCTGGTATGTTATTAAGCCCTTTGAGCAGGTGGGCCTCAGGTTTGATCTCTGCCCTGTGACCAGTGAGCTAATCATTGTTGGAACAGATGGAAGGACAGTACAATTACCCTCAATATGCTTTGGCAGAGAAGTCAAACAGGATGCCGCCAGTTGTACACTTTGGTGTATTTCTTCCCTCTGCATTGCCCCCGCCCAGCATTCCCCGCCCACCTCCAAGTGAAAGTGAAGGAGCTTTCTGGTAAACTCTGAGCTCGAACGTGAACAGCAGCCACTCTTGGGTGAGGTAAAATCCCTGCAGAATCCTTACAGTGCAAAGGGCCATTTTGCCGATCGAGTCTGCATCGACCCTCTGAAAGAGCATCTCCCTGTCTCTGTTAACTTACACATTTTGGATTGTGGGAAGAATCCGGAGCACCAAAATTAAACCTATGTAGTCACGGGGTGAACGTGCAAACTCCACACACTCACTCAGGCTGAATTGAACCTGGGTCTCTGATGCTGTGAGGCAGCGGTGCTAACCACTGTGCCACCATGCCACACCCTAGGTAGTGAAAGGTGTCAATGCCCAAGGAATAGCCTTCAACCTGAGTCGCTGCCTTCAGTGAGGGTGGTGGGGAATGGGTATTGGGAAATCTAGAGGAAAATCGGTCAGTCTGTGACTTACCTTTCATGATGGCGCATTTAACTAGTGTTTTTTCCATTCATATGCTTGGTTATTATTTTTAAAATTAGCATTATAGTTCAGCAAAGCACTATGTTAAATGGGCCATGGTTAAATTCTGAGGGTCTTGAAGGATTTGACAATGCACTTGGATGTTTTCACTTTTAAAATGACATGCCGTAAAATAATAGGCCACAAACTAACCAGGCAGTCTATATTCAAAATCAGCTTACTTCATCTTCTGAAAGGGTTTATCCTTTGCTGTGTTATGGTCCCTAATTATCTGGCACCCTCTGATACATTAACTGAGTGGCTAATATTCATGTGAGGCCTTGAAGGTGAGTTATTGGAATGCTATTTAAGCATGGAGTGAGATCATGGTCAAACATAATTACTCTCATGTAACATCTAATGACATGCACATCTAGCAGGGTGTGTGGTTAATGAACAGCAATGGGAGCCTTAAGTGACTTTCCCGTCCCTATCTCAGGAACATGAACCTAGTTGCAGTGACACTACAACTAGCAAACGGATCAAGGTATTCAAGCCCCTCCACAACTCTTTTTCTGCTACATTGATGACTAAAACAGTGCCACTTCATTCATTCATCTGAATCCATAAAATGAATCAATTTGCTTCAATTTCCACTCCTCGATCACCTCCACATGGTCCATCTCTGACACTTCCCTTCCCCTTTCTTGATTTCTCTGTCTCCATTTCTGATGATAGACTGTCTACGAATATTCAAGCTCACTGTGCCCATAGCTCCCTCAACTACACCTCTCCACACCCTGTTCCCTGTAAGGACTCCATTCCATTCTCTCTGTTTCTCAATCCCGATAATATGTTTTTCAATGATGCTACCTTGCACCACTGTGCATCTGGCATGTCTTCATTTTCATTGAACCAAGGTTTCCCCCACTTTGGCTGACAGAGTCCTCAACCATGTCCGACCCATCTGCTGCACTTCTTACTCCTTCCCTTCGCTCCCAGAATACGATAAGTTTCTCTATGTCCTTACTTTTTACCACAGCAGCTTCCATATCCATAGCATCATCCTCCACCATTTCCACCAACTCCAGTATAATGCCACCACCAAACACATTATCCATTCACCACCCCTGTCAATATTCCCGAGGGACTGTTCCCTCTGTGGCACCCTGATCCACTCCTCTATCATTCCCAATGCCTCATCCTCTTCTCATGACACTTTCCCCATGCAATCGCAGGAGGTGACATTTGCCCCTTTACCTCCTCCCTGACACCTCCCCCCCTCCACCTTCCCAATTGTCCAAGCTCCCAAACACTCCTTCCAGGTAAAGCACTACTTTCATTTTAATCTACTGTACTCACTGATCATCATACAGTCCCCTCTAAATTAGGGAGCCTAAATGCACTTTGTGGAACACCTTCACTCAATCCGCGTTACCCCGATCTTCCCATCACTTGTCATTTCAATTCACCATCTTGCTCCCATGACCACATTTCCATCCTTGGCCTGCTGCAATGTTCCAGTGAAGCCAAATGCAAGCTGGGGGAACAGCATTGCATTTTCTGGACTTGACATAGAATCCAACAGCTTCAGACCATGAGCTCCATCTTCCCTGCCCCCCCACCCCCCCCACTCCAAAAGTCAGTCTGTAACATATTGTTATGGGTCAGGGTTTAGAGAACCCCAAAGTGTATCATGGAGTTCACCTGTCCCACAACTTTTACTAGATTGTGGTATGGGGAGCACACGGCCCACTCTACAGGTGTGGTACAGCAGAAATGTAAAAGTATTTTTTAAAGCAAAACAATGTTTATTCTCTGAACTCAAGTTAACCTTTTTAAAACATACAGTGAACAACGTAGCAACCATTAATTCAAATACACCCCCCAAAGAATACAACACTAAGTAATCCTTAAGCTGTCCTTTTAACATCTGTAAGACATGAAAAAGAACTTTAAAGAGAAGCACATCAGGTTAAAATCACTACTGGGAGCAATTATTAATTTTAAATCACCAACGGATACATTTACAGTCTTCAGATTACAGAGAGAGAGACTAATACCCCTTCTGGCTGTAATTGCAGCTATCCAGCTCTGAAAACGAAACTAAAACACACCCTGCAACAAACAGCCTAAAACGAAAGTAAAATGCTGACAGACAGCCCAGCTACACCCACTCTCTGACATCACTGCAGTAGTAAACACCCATTTCTTAAAGGTACTTTCACTACAGATATTTATATACACCCATTTATAAACACCCATTTCTTAAAGGAACTCTCACATGACACCTCCCCCCAAGAAAAATAAATAAATCATCAACTTCAAGATGGTTTCATTTTTCACCTTTTCACTATCCTTTAAGAAATGCACACAGTAAATATACTTTTTCATTTAAAAAAAACAACACACGCAAACAGGTATAATAATAAAGTCCATTCTTGTTCTCTTCCTCCAGCTGAAATCCTTCTCGATTGACAGTCTCTTTGAACGAGAAGGTCTTTGCACGATCCATCCATTCTTTACGCCTCGGCATTTCTCTTTAAAGTCAGACACTTTAGTTCAATCTGATCACAGAGTCCCTTGTAATTCTCCAACACAGGAGCATTGGTTATCACAGCTTTCAGGCACTCAAATGCTTGTTGAAACCCCGCTGTCCACTGAAATTTTTTACCCTTCTTCAGCAAGTCCATTAGTGGAGCAATCACGCTACAAAACCTTTTCACAAAAGTTCGATCAAATCCACTCATGCCAAGAAATCGCATTATTTCCCTTTGTCTTGAGGGTATGGGAAATTCCTCAAGGAAAGTGACTTGGGCTTTTCTAAATTCACTTTTGGCGAGGTTTATCACCAAACCCGCCTCCTGAAGTCGATCGAATAACTCCATCAGATGTTTTAAATGTTCTTTCCATGTCTGGCTGAAAATTACCAGATCATCGATGTATGCTGCACAATTGGGTAATCCTGAAACAACTTTGTTAGTTAACCGTTGAAATGTGGCTGGGGCGTTTTTCATGCCAAATGGCAGAACTTTGAATTGGTATATACCATCTGGAGTCACAAAAGCTGAAATCTCCTTCGCCCTTTCAGATAAAGGTACCTGCCAGTAACCTTTAAGTAAATCCAGTTTGGAAATAAAAGCTGATTGTCCCACTTTCTCAATGCAATCCTCCAAATGTGGGATAGGATAAGACGGCATTAACCTTTCTATAGTCCACACACAACCATTGGGTACGGTCTGGTTTGGGTACCATCACTATGGGTGAGCTCCATTGGCTGCAACCCACTTTAATTATGCAATTTTTAAGCATACTCTCAATCTCTTTGACAACCTGTGCCAATTTTAAAGGGTTAAGTCTATATGGATGTTGTTTGATTGGCACAGCATTTCCCACATCTACATCATGTATAGCCATTTTAATACTTCCCAATTTATCTCCACAAACTTGCCCATGTGATATCAATAATTCTTTCAGGTCAGTTTGTTTTTCCTCTGGACGGTAACTCACCAATTTATCCCAATTTTTAAGAGCATCCTCATTTTCCAATTTAATTTGAGGTATGTCAAATTCACAGTCATCTGGATTTGGTTCATCACTTTGAGCTAGAATCATTAAAACCTCCTCCTTTTTCTCTCCTCCCCTTTCAAAGTACCTTTTAAGCATATTCACATGACACACTCGATGAGTCTTCCTTCTATCTGGTGTTTTTACCACATAATTCACCTCACTTAATTTCCTTTCAATCTGATAAGGTCCACAAAACCTTGCTTTTAAAGGCTCACCTACCACTGGTAACAGCACTAAAACTTTATCTCCAATGACAAAACTACGAACTTTGGATTTCTTGTCCGCTACCCGTTTCATCACATTTTGTGCAACTTTTAAATGTAGTCTCGCCAATTCACCTGCTCTATTTAATCATTCCCAAAAATTTGACACATAATCCAATAATATAATTTCCGATTTCTCACTCAACAGTTTTTCCTGAATCAATTTAAGTGGTCCTCTTACCTCATGACTAAAAATTAGTTCAAAAGGACTAAATTTGGTTGACTCATTAGGTGCATCCCTAATTGGAAACAGTACGAATTAAATTCCTTTATCCGAATCCTCTGGATAATCTTGACAATAAGCCCTCAACATTGTCTTTAATGTCTGATGCCACCTTTCTAACGCTCCCTGCGCTTCTGGGTGGTGCGTAGTTGATTTAAATTGTATTATTCCTAAGCTCCCCATAACGTCTTTGAATAACCTTGAGGTAAAATTTGATCCTAGATCTGATTGTATTTCTGTGGGTAGTCCATATCGAGTAAAGTATTTAAGTAACTCCTTCACAATCTATTTAGCTGCAACATTACGTACTGGAATGGCCTCTGGAAACCTAGTAGACACATCCATTATAGTCAAAAGAGAATGATTCCCACTTTTTGTTTTAGGAAGCGGTCCTACACAATCAATTAGGACCTTTGCAAAAGGTTTCTCAAATGCTGGAATGGGTATTAAAGGTACTGGTTTTATCACTGCTTGAGGTTTCTCTATCACTTGACATGTGTGACATAATTGACAACATTTAACTGCATCTTTATGTAGCCCAGGCCAATAAAAATGTTTCTGGATTTTAGCTTGAGTTTTCCTTATTCCCAAATGACCTCCCATTGGTACCTCATGTGCAACTCGCAACACCTCCTTTCTATACCCTACCAGCAATACTACTTGATGAACCTCTGCCCCCTTTTCATCTGCCTGCATATGTAAAGGCTTCCATTTTCTCATCAAGACATTACTTTTACGTTAATAACACTCTGGTATACACTCAGATTCCTCTTCCGTGTATGCTTTCTGATAAATTTGTTTTATTTCTACAGGGATGGTGCAGGCGGGAGGGATTCAGATTTCTGGATAACTGGGGCTCTTTCTGGGGAAGGTGGGACCTCTACAGACAGGATGGTCTACATCTGAACCTGAGGGGCACAAATATCCTGGGGGGGAGATTTGTTAGTGCTCTTTGGGGGGTTTAAACTAATGCAGCAGGGGCATGGGAAACTGGATTGTAGTTTTAGGGTATGGGAGAATGAGAGTATAGAGGTCAGGAGCACAGACTTGATGTCGCAGGAGGGGCCAGTGTTCAGGTAGGTGGTTTGAAGTGTGTCTACTTCAATGCCAGGAGTATACGAAATAAGGTAGGGGAACTGGCAGCATGGGTTGGCACCTGGGACTTCGATGTTGTGGCCATTTCGGAGACATGGATAGAGCAGGGACAGGAATGGATGTTGCAGGTTCCGGGGTTTAGGTGTTTTAGTAAGCTCAGAGAAGGAGGCAAAAGAGGGGGAGGTGTGGCGCTGCTAGTCAAGAGCAGTATTACGGTGGCGGAGAGGATGCTAGATGGGGACTCATCTTCCGAGGTAGCATGGGCTGAGGTTAGAAACAGGAAAGGAGAGGTCACCCTGTTGGGAGTTTTCTATAGGCCTCCAAATAGTTCTAGGGATGTAGAGGAAAGGATGGCGAGGATGATCCTGGATAAGAGCGAAAGTAACAGGGTAGTTATTATGGGAGACTTTAACTTTCCAAATATTGACTGGAAAAGATATAGTTCGAGTACATTAGATGGGTCGTTTTTTGTGCAGGAGGGTTTCCTGACACAATATGTTGACAGGCCAACAAGAGGCGAGGCCACGTTGGATTTGGTTTTGGGTAATGAACCAGGCCAGGTGTTGGATTTGGAGGTAGGAGAGCACTTTGGGGACAGTGACCACAATTCGGTGACATTTACGTTAATGATGGAAAGGGATAAGTATACACCGCAGGGCAAGAGTTATAGCTGGGGGAAGGGCAATTATGATGCCATTAGACGTTACTTGGGGGGGATATGTTGGAGAAGTAGGCTGCAAGTGTTGGGCACACTGGATAAGTGGAGTTTGTTCAAGGATCAGCTACTGCGTGTTCTTGATAAGTACGTACCGGTCAGGCAGGGAGGAAGGCGTAGAGCGAGGGAACCGTGGTTTACCAAAGAAGTGGAATCTCTTGTTAAGAGGAAGAAGGAGGCCTATGTGAAGATGAGGTGTGAAGTTTCAGTTGGGGCGATTGATAGTTACAAGGTAGCGAGGAAGGATCTAAAGAGAGAGCTAAGACGAGCAAGGAGGGGACATGAGAAGGATTTGGCAGGTAGGATCAAGGAAAACCCAAAAGCTTTCTATAGGTATGTCAGGAATAAGCGAATGACTAGGGTAAGAGTAGGACCAGTCAAGGACAGGGTTGGGAAGTTGTGTGTGGAGTCTGAAGAGATAGGCGGGATACTAAATGAATATTTTTCGTCAGTATTCACTCAGGAAAAAGAGAATATTGTGGAGGAGAATGCTGAGACCCAGGCTATTAGAATAGATGGCATTGAGGTACGTAGGGAAGAGGTGTTGGCAATTCTGGACAGGCTGAAAATAGATAAGTCCCCGGGGCCTGATGGGATTTATCCTAGGATTCTCTGGGAGGCCAGGGAAGAGATTGCTGGACCTTTGGCTTTGATTTTTATGTCATCATTGGCTACAGGAATAGTGCCAGAGGACTGGAGGATAGCAAATGTGGTCCCTTTGTTCAAAAAGGGGAGCAGAGACAACCCCGGCAACTATAGACCGGTGAGCCTCACGTCTGTAGTGGGTAAAGTCTTGGAGGGGATTATAAGAGACAAGATTTATAATCATCTAGACAGGAATAATATGATCAGGGATAGTCAGCATGGCTTTGTGAAGGGTAGGTCATGCCTCACAAACCTTATCGAGTTCTTTGAGAAGGTGACTGAACAGGTAGACGAGGGTAGAGCAGTTGATGTGGTGTATATGGATTTCAGTAAAGCGTTTGATAAGGTTCCCCACGGTAGGCTATTGCAGAAAATACGGAGGCTGGGGATTGAGGGTGATTTAGAGATGTGGATCAGAAATTGGCTAGCTGAAAGAAGACAGAGGGTGGTGGTTGATGGGAAATGTTCAGAATGGAGTTCAGTTACAAGTGGCGTACCACAAGGATCTGTTCTGGGGCCGTTGCTGTTTGTCATTTTTATCAATGACCTAGAGGAAGGCGCAGAAGGGTGGGTGAGTAAATTTGCAGACGACACTAAAGTCGGTGGTGTTGTCGACAGTGTGGAAGGATTTTGCAGGTTACAGAGGGACATAGATAAGCTGCAGAGCTGGGCTGAGAGGTGGCAAATGGAGTTTAATGTAGAGAAGTGTGAGGTGATTCACTTTGGAAGGAATAACAGGAATGCGGAATATTTGGCTATGGTAAAGTTCTTGAAAGTGTGGATGAGCAAAGGGATCTAGGTGTCCATGTACATAGATCCCTGAAAGTTGCCACCCAGGTTGATAGGGTTGTGAAGAAGGCCTATGGAGTGTTGGCCTTTATTGGTAGAGGGATTGAGTTCCGGAGTCAGGAGGTCATGTTGCAGCTGTACAAAACTCTGGTACGGCCGCATTTGGAGTATTGCGTACAGTTCTGGTCACCGAATTATAGGAAGGACGTGGAGGCTTTGGAGCGGGTGCAGAGGAGATTTACCAGAATGTTGCCTGGTGTGGAGGGAAAATCTTATGAGGAAAGGCTGATGGACTTGAGGTTGTTTTCGTTGGAGAGAAGAAGGTTAAGAGGAGACTTAATAGAGGCATACAAAATGATCAGGGGGTTAGATAGGGTGGACAGTGAGAGTCTTCTCCCGCGGATGGAAGTGGCTGGCATGAGGGGACATAGCTTTAAACTGAGGGGTAATAGATATAGGACAGAGGTCAGAGGTAGGTTCTTTACGCAAAGAGTGGTGAGGCCGTGGAATGCCCTACCTGCAACAGTAGTGAACTCGCCAACATTGAGGGCATTTAAAAGTTTATTGGATAAGCATATGGATGATAAGGGCATAGTGTAGGTTAGATGGCTTTTGTTTTGGTGCAACATCGTGGGCCGAAGGGCCTGTACTGCGCTGTATCGTTCTATGTTCTATCTTTCTGTTGTAACTCAGCCAATTTTCCTGAACTAAAAATATCCGCCTCATCCTCTACATTTTCTTGTTCTTTTTCAACCATCTGATCAAAAATCGTTTCTGATAATTGCACTTCAACTTTATCTTCACTCTTTGATTTCTCCTCGTGCTCATAACCTGTGACTTTGCGACCTTGTTACTACACAATCCAGAAAAGTCCCAGGCTATTCGTCCTTCAACACTTCATAGAACATAGAACATAGAACATTGCAGCGCAGTACAGGCCCTTCAGCCCTCGATGTTGCGCCAACCTGTGAAACCGCTCTAAAGCCCATTTACACTATTCCCCTATCGTCCATATGTCTATCCAATGACCATTTGAATACCCTTAGTGTTGGCGAGTCCACTACTGTTGCAGGCAGGGCATTCCACACCCTTACTACTCTCTGAGTAAAGAACCTACCTCTGACGTCTGTCTTACATCTATCTCCCCTCAATTTAAAGCTATGTCCCCTCGTGCTAGACATCACCATCTGAGGAAAAAGGCTCTCACTGTCCACCCTATCCAATCCTCTGATCATCTTGTATGCCTCAAGTAATTCACCTCTTAACCTCCTTCTCTCTAACGAAAACAGCCTCAAGTCCCTCAGCCTTTCCTCATAAGATCTTCCCTCCATACCAGGCAACATTCTGGTAAATCTCCTCTGCACCCTTTCCAATGCTTCCACATCCTTCCTGTAATGCGGTGACCAGAATTGCACGCAATACTCCAAATGCGGCCGCACCAGAGTTTTGTACAGCTGCAACATGACCTCATGGCTCCGAAACTCAATCCCTCTACCAATAAAAGCTAACACACCGTACGCCTTCTTTTAAAAAATATATATATTTATTAAAGTTTTTTAACACAATTCTTCTCCCTTACAAACAATAACCCCCTCCCCTCGTAAGAAAAAAAAAAGAGAAATCGCGCAGAGCAAGATATATACATGGCAAAATGATATATTTACACAGCTTTGTACACTGGCCCTCACCCGTACGTGCCAGTTTCCCCAACCCTTCATGTTATCTCTTGCTCATCCACCCTCCCAGGCAGTCCCCCCTTTCCCCCCCCTCCCCCCCCTCCCAGGACGTCCCCTCCACCCTCCACCCCCCCCCCCCCTCCCCCCCCCCAAGGTTGCTGCTGCTGCTGACCGACCTTCCTCTAATGCTCCGCGAGATAGTCTAGGAACGGTTGCCACCGCCTGTAGAACCCCTGCGCAGACCCTCTCAAGGCAAACTTAATCCTCTCCAACTTTATGAACCCAGCCATATCATTTATCCAGGCCTCCAGGCTGGGGGGCTTCGCCTCCTTCCACATTAGCAAGATCCTTCGCCGGGCTACTAGGGACGCAAAGGCCAGAATGCCGGCCTCTTTCGCCTCCTGCACTCCCGGTTCGTCCACTACTCCAAATATTGCTAGCCCCCAGCTTGGCTTGACCCGGACTTTCACCATCTGAGATATTGCTCCCGCCACTCCTCTCCAGAACCCCTCCAGTGCCGGGCATGACCAAAACATATGGACATGGTTCGCCGGCCTCCCTGAGCACCTTCCACATCTGTCCTCTACCCCAAAGAACCTACTCAACCTCGCCCCCGTCAAGTGCGCTCTGTGGACCAGCTTAAATTGTATCAGGCTGAGCCTGGCACACGAGGAGAAGGAATTAACCCTACCTAGGGCATCAGCCCACAGACCTTCCTCGATCTCCTCCCCCAGCTCCTCCTCCCATTTACCCTTCAACTCTTCGACCAGCGCTTCCCCCTCTTCTTTCAACTCCTAGTGTATTTCCGACACCTTGCCCTCCCCGACCCATACACCCGAGATCACCCTATCTTCAACTTCTTGTGCCGGGAGCAACGGGAATTCCCTCACCTGTCGCCTCACAAAAGCCCTCACCTGCATATATCTAAAGGCATTTCCCAAGGGTAACTCGAACTTCTCCTTCAGTGCCCCTAGGCTCGCAAACGTCCCGTCGATGAACAGGTCCCCCATTCTTCCAATCCCCGCCCGATGCCAGCTCTGGAACCCCCCGTCCATCTTCCCCGGGACAAACCGGTGGTTACCCCTGATCGGGGACCACACCGATGCTCCCATTGCATCCCGGTGCCGTCTCCATTGGCCCCAGATCCTTAGCGTTGCCGCCACCACCGGGCTCGTGGTATACTTTGTCGGCGAGAGCGGCAGCGGTGCCGTCACCAACGCCCCCAGGCTCGTTCCTTTACAGGACGCCATCTCCATCCTCTTCCATGCCGCCCCCTCTCCCTCCATAACCCACTTGTGGATCATCGCCACATTTGCTGCCCAGTAGTAGCTCCCCAGGTTTGGCAGGCCCAACCTTCCTCGGTCCCTACTGCGTTCCAGGAACCCTCTCCTTACTCTCGGGGTCTTATTCGCGCACACAAACCCCATAATACTCCTGCCTACTCTCTTAAAAAAGGCCTTAGTGATCACGATGGGAAGGCATTGAAACACAAACAGAAACCTCGGAAGGACCACCATTTTGACCGACTGCACTCTACCCACCAGCGAGAGCGGTAACATGTCCCATCTTTTGAAATCCTCCTCCATTTGCTCCACCAACCTCGGCAGATTCAGTTTATGTAGGGTCCCCCAACTCCTGGCTATCTGGATCCCCAGATACCGAAAGCTCCCCTCCGCCCTCCTCAGCGGTAGGTCCCCAATCCCTCTTTCTTGGTCCCCCACCTGTAATACAAAGAGCTCACTCTTCCCTACATTGAGCTTATAGCCCGAAAACTCCCCAAACTCCCTTAGAGTCTGCATGACCTCCACCATCCCCTCCATTGGATCCGCCACGTACAGCAACAGGTCATCCGCATATAGCGACACCCGATGCTCTTCTCCCCCTCGGACCACCCCCCTCCATTTATTAGACTCCCTCAATAACATGGCCAATGGTTCGATCACCAATGCGAACAACAGGGGGGACAGGGGGCACCCCTGCCTCGTCCCTCGGTACAGTCGAAAGTACTCCGACCTCCGCCGGTTCGTCACTACACTCGCCATCGGGGCTCTGTAAAGGAGCTTAACCCAATTGATAAACCCTACCCCGAACCCAAACCTACACAGCACCTCCCAGAGCTACTCCCACTCTACTCGGTCAAAGGCCTTCTCCGCGTCCATAGCTGCCACTATCTCCGCCTCTCCCTCCTCCGATGGCATCATTATCACGTTTAAGAGCCGCCGCACATTGGTGTTTAGTTGCCTGCCCTTTACAAATCCCGTCTGGTCCTCGTGGATTACCCCCGGGACACAGTCCTCGATCCTCGTGGCCAGCACTTTTGCCAGCAACTTTGCATCCACATTGAGGAGCGAGATCGGCCTGTACGATCCACATTGCAATGGGTCCTTGTCCCGCTTTAGGATCAAAGAAATTGTCGCTTCCGACATTGTCGGGGGCAGGGTCCCCTCCTCTCTTGCCTCATTAAAGGTCCTCACCAGTAGCGGGGCCAACAGGTCTACGTACATCCTGTAGAACTCCACCGGGAATCCTTCCAGTCCCGGGGCCTTCCCCGCCTGCATGCTCCCCAAACCCTTGCTCAGCTCCTCCAACCCAATTGGTGCCCCCAAACCAGCCACCTCTTGCTCCTCCACCCTCGGGAATCTCAGCTGATCTAGGAAACGTCTCATCCCCTCTTCCCCCGCTGGGGGCTGGGATCTGTACAGCTCTTCATAAAAGACCTTGAATACCTTGTTTATTTTTGTCGCACTCCGAACCGTGGCTCCCCTTCCATCTTTGACTCCCCCTATTTCCCTCGCTGCCGCCCTCTTTCGGAGCTGGTGCGCCAGCATCCGAGTAGCCTTTTCCCCATACTTGTAGGTCGCCCCCTGCGCTTTCCTCCACTGTGCCTCCGCCTTCCCTGTGGTCAACAGGTCAAACTCCGTCTGGAGCCGTCGTCTTTCCCCAAGTAATCTTTCCTCCGGGGCCTCTGCGTATCTCCTGTCCACTCTCAAAATCTCCCCTACTAACCTCTCCCTTTCCATACCCTCTGTCTTCTCCCTATGAGCCCTAATGGAAATTAGCTCTCCCCTGATCACCGCCTTCAACGCCTCCCATACCACACCCACCCGCACCTCCCCGTTGTCGTTGGCCTCCAAGTACCTTTTGATGCACCCCCTCACCTTCCCACACACCACCTCGTCCGCCAGCAGTCCCACATCCAGCCGCCACAACGGGCGTTGGTCCCTCTCCTCTCCCAGCTCCAGTTCCACCGAGTGCGGGGCATGGTCCGAAACGGCTATAGCCGAATACTCCGTCCCCTCCACCCTCGGGATGAGCGCCCTACCCAGAACAAAGAAATCTATCCGGGAGTAGGCTTTATGTACATGGGAGAAGAAAGAAAATTCCCTGGCATGCGGCCTTGAAAACCGCCATGGGTCCACTCCCCCCATCTGATCCATAAACCCCCTAAGTACCTTGGCCGCCGCCGGCCTCTTTCCAGTCCTTGATTTGGAGCGGTCCAGTGCTGGATCCAACACTGTATTGAAGTCCCCTCCCATTATCAGGCCTCCTATCTCCAGGTCCGGAATGCGCCCCAACATGCACTTCATGAATCTTGCATCATCCCAGTTCGGGGCGTATACGTTTGCCAACACCACCCACGTCCCTTGCAGCCTACCGCTCACCATTACATATCGCCCTCCATTGTCCGCTACAATAGTCTTGGCCTCAAATGACACCCGCTTTTCCACCAATATTGCCACCCCTCTATTCTTCGTGTCCAATCCCGAGTGGAATACCTGTCCTACACATCCCTTTCTTAACCTGACCTGGTCCGCCACCTTCAGATGTGTCTCTTGGAGCATGGCCACGTCCGCTTTCAGTCCCTTTAAGTGCGCGAACACTCGAGCCCTCTTCACCAGCCCATTCAGGCCCCTCACATTCCACGTTATCAGCCGGATTGGAGGGGCTCTCACCCCCCCACGCCCCGCCGACTAGCCATCTCCTTTTCTGGGCCAGTCCCGTGTCCACGCCTCCCTCACCCTCCAGTCCCCCAGAGGGGGGACCCCCGTCCCGACCACCTCGTCTGTGTCCCATTCCCTTTCGGCCAGTGTAGCAGCAACCCTTTTTCCCCCCCTTCCCCCCCACCCCTCCCCCCCGCTAGACCCCTGTCTAGCTTTTTTGCTCCCCCCATGTCACTCCCGTAAGTCAGCTGACGCCTGCTGACCCCGGCTTCCCCCGCCGTCCCATTGACCTCCCCGCGTGGGAGTCTCCCAATCCATATGCATTCCTTCGTTCCCCTTCCCACCTTTCTTCCCGCGCGCGGGAAAACACCCCGCGCTTTCCAAAGCCCGCTCCGCCCCCTCTGGCGCAGCTCCTGTCGCTGCCTTGTCTCTCTCCCCCAGCCCATGTAACATTTCCTGCGTGTAATTGATCCCCTATATACAACAACCATCACACATCAAACCCCAAAACATCCCCCCCACCCTCACAAACCCTCAGTTAGAGTCCAACTTTTCGGCTTGTACAAAGGTCCACGCCTCTTCAGGCGTTTTGAAGTAATAGTATTGGCTTTTGTATGTGACCCACAGTCGCGCTGGCTGCAGCATTCCGAATTTCACTTCTTTCCGGTACAACGCCGCTTTTGCCCGGTTGAAACCGGCTCTCCGCTTTGCAACCTCCGTGCTCCAGTCCGGGTATATTCGGATCTCTGCATTGTCCCACTTACTGCTCCGCTCCTTCTTGGCCCACCTCAGGACCCACTCTCTGTCCGTGAACCGGTGGAGCCTCACCACCATCGCCCTTGGCGGCTCATTTGCCTGGGGCTTCTTCGCCAGCACCCGATGTGCCCCGTCCAACTCCAGCGGCCTCGAAGGGGCCTTCGTGCCCATCATCGCCTCGAGCATCGTGCTCGAGTATGCCCCGGCATCCGCCCCCTCCACTCCCTCAGGGAGGCCCAGGTTTCACAGATTTTTTCTCCTCGACCTGTTCTCCAGGTCTTCGAGTCTTCCCGCCCACCTCTTGTGTAGCGCCTCGTTCTGCTCCACTCTCACAGCCAGCCCCATGAGCTCGACTCGTTCTGACTGACTCTTTTCTGTACCTCCTGGATCTTAGCTTCGTGGGCCTTCTGCGTGATCCCGAGTCCTTCAATTGCCGAAAGCATAGGCGCCAACATCTCTTTGCGCATCTCCTCGCGCTGCTCCTCGAAGCAGCGCTTGATGAACTCCTGCAGCTCCCCTTTGTCCCTGGCCGCCGCCATTTTGTTTTCTTTCCCTCGCTTCTCCCGTTGCTCCAGTGCCGCTCCTTTGGCCGTTACACTTCTGGTCCGTTTCATAGAAGTTGGCAGTGTTTGCTTCACCAGTCTGCCCCAAAAAGTCTATGGAAACGCCTGAAAAAGGTCTGAGAGTCGGTTCCAGACGGGAGCTGCCGAATGCGCGACCTACTCCTCCATGGCCGCCACGGGAAGCCTCGTCCCTGCTTCTTCAATGGCCTTGGTAGATCTTTTCACAGTTGTTCCCTCTGCTGCTCGAATTCACCTTTGATAGAGTCAAGTCAGGTTGCAGCTTTAAGCTTGCCCTTCCCCCGCCTGCATGCTGGAAGAGGTTTTTGTCTAAACCTGCAGCCAAAGCCAAATCTTTTACTGTTTCTGCCGGGTCTGGCAGTCAAAAGACATAACATTCCTGGGGGACACTGTCAGGGGAATGCTGCGGTCTTCTTCCCACACCGGGAAATGTCAAACAAATGCTGTGGGGGCCCTGTAAAAGAGCCCAAAAGTCCGTTCCAAGGGGGAGCTGCCGAATATGCGACCTAGCTCTGCATAGCCACACCCGGAAGTTCCACCGTATGCCTTCTTAACAACCCTCTCAACCTGAGTGGCAACTTTCAGGGATCTATGTACATGGACACCGAGATCTCTCTGCTCATCCACACTGCCAAGAATCTTACCATTTGCCCAGTCCTCTGTCTTCCTGTTATTCCTTCCAAAATGAATCACCTCACACTTTTCTGCATTACACTCCATTTGCCACCTCTCAGCCCAGCGCTGCAGCTTATCTATGTCCCTCTGTAACTTGTAACATCCTTCCGCACTGTCCACAACTCCACCGACTTTAGTGTCATCTGCAAATTTACTCACCCATCCTTCTACGCCCTCCTCCAGGTCATTTATAAAAATGACAAACAGCAGTGGCCCCAAAACAGATCCTTGTGGTAACCCACTAGTAACTGGACTCCAGTCTGAACATTTCCCATCAACCACCACCCTTTTTCTTCTTCCAGCTAGCCAATTTCTGATCCAAACTGCTAAATCTCCCTGAATCCCATGCTTCCGTATTTTCTGCAGTAGCCTACCGTGGGGAACCTTATCAAACGCTTTACTGAAATCCATATACACCACATCAACTGCTTTACCCTCATCCACCTGTTTGGTCACCTTCTCAAAGAACTCAATAAGGTTTGTGAGGCACGACCTACCCTTCACGAAACCGTGTTGATTATGTCTAATCAAATTATTCCTTTCCAGATGATTATACACCCTATCTCTTATAAATCTTTCCAAGATTTTGCCCACAACTGAAGTAAGGCTTACTGGTAATAGTTACCAGGGTTGTCTCTACTCCCCTTCTTGAACAAGGGGACAACATTTGCTATCCGCCAGTCTTCTGGCACTATTCCTGTTGACAAAGATGACTTAAAGATCAAAGCCAAAGTCTCAGCAATCTCCTCCCTAGCTTCCCAAAGAATCCTAGGATAAATCCCATCCGGCCCAGGGGACTTCAGTTGTTTGATTTTCCATTGGCTTATCAACCACAGTAGGCATCACTCCCACCTGCGATCCAGCTATATCATTACCGAAGATAAACTGTATTCCTGGACAAGATAGTTTCTCTATTACTCCTATTACCACTTCACCATTCTTCACTGGACTTTCCAACCTTACCTTATATAATGGAACACTACTCCTCTCACCCTGAATTCCACATATTAATACCTTTTCCGGCAACATTCTTCCCAAACTACATAACTCCTCATCACTTACCATTAAAGATTGATTAGTTCCAGTATCTCTTAAAATTGTGACTTCTTTACCTGCTCCTCCTGATACACATGAGTAAACTTTACCCACACAAGTAAATTCTTTAAAGAGATCTGGCACCTTCTTATCAATCACCTCTTGATCAGGCTGTACAATCGTTTGCACCTCCTTCACTTGACTTGGGCTTTCCTTTACCACTTTAACAAACCCCACTGTCTTATCCTGTTTTACTACGTCAGCATTCCCAATGCTTTTCTTCAACCACCAATACTGTGACTTTACATCGCCTAGTTTATTACAGTGAAAACATTTGACATTTTTCATTTCTTTTCCACGGTCCTGGATTTCTTTTTTAATCTGAGTACTCTCCTTATTATCTCCCATCAGATCACCTTTACCTTGACCACTTGAGTATTTCTTATGTCCCCAGTTTCTATCCCTCACAGGCTGAAACTGATGTCAGAAACCAAGCTTTGATTTATGAACTAATTCATCATCATCTGCCATTTCTGCTGCCAATCGCGCAGTTTTAACCCTCTGCTGTTCCACACGAGTTCTCACTACATCAGGAATTGAATGTTTAAATTCCTCCAAAAGTATAATTTCTCTGAGAGCTTCATACGTTTGGTCTATTTTCAAAGCCCTTATCCACCTATCAAAATTACTCTTTGATCCTTTCAAACCCGATGTATGTTTGACCAAATTCTTTCCTTAAATTTCTAAACCTTTGTCTGTAGGCTTCAGGCACTAGTTCATATGCACCTGAGATGGATTTTGTTCACCTCCTCATAAGTCCCAGATACCTTCACTGGTAGTGATGCAAACACTTCACTAGCCCTACATATCAGCTTTGTTTGAATCAGTAATACCCACATGTCCTATGGCCATTTCATTTTTGTAGCTACCTTATCAAATGAAATGAAAAAGGCTTCAACCTCCTTCTCATCAAACCTTGGCAATGCTTGGACATATTTAAATAGATCCCCACCAAGCCTTCGACTTTGACGCTCTTTCTCATATTCTCATCACTATCATCCAACTGTACGTTTCCCTTTACGTCTGCCAATTTTAACTGACTGTCATGTTTCATGGCCATTTTCTGAAGTTCAAACTTTCTCTCTTTATCTTTTTCCCTGATCAGTATCTCCCTTTTTCTTTCTTTTTGTTCTGCTCGGGTTATTCTTTCTTTTCTCCTTCCTTCGCTCTCCATTTCTTTTTCCTCTCTATCTCTTTCTCTTTCTTTTTCCGCTCTCTCTCTTTTTCTTTTTCCTCACTTTCGTATTCAAGCTGCTTTAATTCTTTCTCATGTTCCATTTGTTTAATTTGTAACTGAATTTTTGCCATTTCCAATGAGTCAAACTGTATCTCAGGCAACTTTAAATGCTTAGCCACCGCCATAATTACTTTGTCTTTTCGCATTTTGTCAGGTAATGTTAACTGCAATATTATTGCCAAATCTAACAGTCTGCATTTTAGTCTCTTTCCGTAAGGTACTGCGTGTGACCGTCTCCATCCCCCAAAACTTCAGAGCCTCTGAAGGAGCCATTGTCCACAACACACTCCCCACTTAAACTAGAATACCACACCTGAAAAGCAACCACAATGTGCTTACCCCTCACTGTCTTTAAGCTCACTCAGCCAATCCAATAGATAGACTTTTATCCCGGACGAGCCCCCGATTTGTTATGGGCCAGGGTTTAGAGAACCCCAAAGTGTACCATGGAGTTCACCTGACCCACAACTTTTACTAGATTGTGGTATGGAGAGCACACGACCCACTCTATAGGAGTTGTCCAGCAGAAATGGAAAAGTATTTTTTAAAGCAAAACAATGTTTATTCTATGAACTCAAGTTGACCTTTTTAAAACATCCAGTGAACATCTTAGCAACCATTAATTCAAATACAACCCCCAAAGAATACAACACTTAGTAATCCTTACGCTGTCCTTTTAACATCCGTATGACTTTTTGAAAAACTTTAATGAGAAGCACATCAGGTTAATGTCACTACTGAGAGCAGTTATTAGGTTTAAATCACCAATGGATCAATTTACAGTCTTTAGATTACAGAGAGAGTGACTAATACCCCTTCTGGCTGTGACTGCAGATCTCCAGCTCTGAAAACGAAACTAAAACACACCCTGCAACAAACAGCCGAAAACAAAGTAAAAAGCTGACAGACAGCCCAGCTCCACGCACTCTCTGACATCACTGCAGTAGTAAACACCCATTTCTTAAAGGTACTCTCACTACAGATATTTATATGCACTCATTTATAAACACCCATTTCTTAAAGGTACTCTCACATGACAATATTCTCATACTTAACTTTCAGGGACTGCTGTCCCTTGTTCTACTATTCATACATTCAGCTATCTGGCCTTTAGCATCCACCTTAGTCTTTTACACTATCATTACCATTCCCTTTGTCTTCAGTCCATGACAGTTTGTAATTTAATCTCTCCTGAGGTTCAACTTATTCCTGATGTCCTATTTTGCTCCACCAGCTCCACATTCCCTCTTCAACAGCATAAAACCCATCACGCTTCTACCTCTCTTCAGTTCTGAAGAAATCGGCAGAGAATCATTTGTAGCGGCTTCCCTCTGATTCATGCATCGTTACTGCTGATGTCCCTGAAGGATATATCCTTGTCCCCCTTCCACCAGCCTTCTGCATCTTCTTATTTACCCCCGGTGACCTCATCCGAAAACCAATCAAGTTCTTTGTTTATGCCATCAACACTCAGCTCTATTTCACCACCATTGGACCCCTTCAATTCATAGATTATCATAGAATTTACAGTGCAGAAGGAGGCCATTCGGCCCATCGAGTCTGCACCAGCTCTTGGAAAGAGCACCCTACCCAAGGTCAACACCTCCACCCTGTCCCCATAATCCAGTAACCCCACCCAACACTATGGGCAATTTTGGACACTAAGGGCAATTTATCATGGCCAATCCACCTAACCTGCACATCTTTGGACTGTGGGAGGAAACCGGAGAACCCGGAGGAAACCCACGCACACACGGGGAGGATGTGCAGACTCCGCACAGACAGTGACCCAAGCCGGAATCGAACCTGGGACCCTGGAGCTGTGAAGCAATTGTGCTATCCACAATGCTACTGTGCTGCCCTCAATTGTCCTGTGGTTTGGTACGTAGATTTCTGTGCTTTCTCCAGCTGCAATTGACTTCCACAGTCTGAAAAAGAGTTCTGAAATATTCCTGCAGAAGATGGCTATTTTTGCAGGGGCCATGCTTTAGTTAATGTATCACACACCTTTAGTGTGGAAAACTGCCAGCTGCTTTTTCATACGGCACACATCCACAGATTAACAGACAGACACCAGCAGGCTGGTAACAAACTGGCTTTTAACATGTATATGTCAAGAGGATCAGTGTAGACCTATCTCATCTAGGCAATTAATCCCAGGATCTTCAAGATGGGATGGAAATTCTTTCCCTTTACCTTTACTGGAAATGGTATTCAGTCCCTGGATGCTTTTAGACGTGCCTTGTCTGGAGACATCTTAAGTAGTCTAATAATGAGTGGCATGGTAGTGTAACAGGTTCATCATTACACTTTGTACAACTTACTTCAGAATCAGTTCCAGGGCCATGCAGTTTTATTAAAATAATTTATTTTAAATAAATGCAGGTTACAGTCCTCTTTAAATTTAAAATTTAATTTTCATCACTGGGAGGGACGTTTGTTTCAGCCAAAACTCATGAAAATGGAAAAGTTTTCAATTTGTTTTCCACAGATCTGACTTTTCAGGCCTGGTGGACTCTGGCAAAGTTAATAGCCTCGATTTCAGCCAATTCCATGTTTTCTGTTTCTCCCAGTTGATGAACAGAAAATTACCGTGGAACCCAAAGAAGCAACAAACTTCTTACAGAAACTAACACGTTCTCGACGACACACAAAACGGTATCAACAGCACCCAGATTTCTGGATCGCCTATCAGCATTTCAGCGATATTGGATTTGATGAAGGAGTAAGTACCAATGTTCTTGTGAAGGAGGGATTTACTTATGCAAAATAGATAGCCAATGATAATAATCATTGTTAGTGCCACAAGTAGGCTTACATTAACACTACAATGGAGTTACTGTGAAAATCCCAGATAGAATTTGCTCCCAGAATAATAGCAAGGCTAATGGCATTTACAGTTACTTATGGATAAACCTATGGTGAGGAGCAGGTGCACGGGTAAATATCAATATCTAACTGTTGCTGCCTGAGTTGTTATTCCCTGTCGTTAACTTGGAAACTGATATCTTGCCCTTAGTCTCCCCATTGTTTTTAGGAATTTGTTGTATTTGTACAGTAAACTTGCAACTGAAAGTTAATCCTTGTCATTACAAGTGTAAATACACTTTTACTGATGTGATAAGTGTTAATGACCGTCAATTAATCTCTCTGGCAGCAAAAATGAATGTTTACAAGTGCTGAGTCTCATTCCCTTGATTTGAACTTTTAGGAATTTTAGAAATGCCAGATATTTTTAAGCATTTCTGCATCTTTATTTTCTCTATTTATTTAATATTTATTTTCCTTTCTTCGTTTTTTTCTGTATCTGATCAAACATCGAATTCACCAACTTACATTCAACACTGCCCCCCCCCCCCTCACGACCAACTCAGTCCTTCTTGTTCTTACAGTATTTCTTACTCAATTCTTAAAACTCATAGATTAAGGGGACTATCCTGTTCTCTCAGGATGCCCTATTTCACTTTCTGTATCATTATCAGTTGTGCTTTCAACAGCTCTCGGGCAATACCTTTTTGAGCTGGAAGAGGCAAGTGCAAGTTAAACTAATGGCAGATGCCATGAGACACCCCGTTAATGCAAATTCTGGCCTAGTAAATTACCTCATGCAAACATATCTGTTAAATCTAAAAGCACACATTAAAATCCCATGGACTTCATCTGTACATTGTCTTCTTCCAGAGGGCAAACTATGCAAACAGTTTGTCGGTAATATTTTGATAGAAAAAATAATTATTTTTGCATGGAACTTACCTATCATCTAATAAAAGTCATTTTCAGTTGAACCTGAGAGATGATGCTTTTGCGAAATATTGCTCGCCTCTGTGACACCAATGAAAACCTCTTCTTTCCATCTTTTCACCATAAATCACTTTAATTAGCCTGCCCACTCCTGTGGTCCTTTCTGATATTTTACTCCACAATTTGTGGTGTGAGAAATCTTGCCCAACTGCCTTCTTACTCTGCAGAGCAGAAACATGCTCCTGTGATCCTCAACAAGATCCATACTGCAGGAACTATAAGTTCCCCTTTGACCCGCAGAAAGTTCTTAATTTTTAGATTGTGCCTTCCTAATTATTTCAGCCCATTATCACATTGAACAATTTGGTTCATGAATCACCTCAAAGTCTCCCACTTTCCAAAGAGTGGATAGGTGTTCAACGGTCAGATTGAATGCTCCAACAACAATATGTTGGCTCGCCAATCTCAACTGGGCTGTCAGAGGGATGAATTAAACTGGATTGATAGCTTTGCAGTAGAAAGAGAATGTGTAATAAATAAGACAGCTGCACAGATATTCGCACCTACCTCACAACCACTGGCTGCAAAAGGCCAAAGGCTTATTGAACCTCTGGGTGGAGGAACAGTGTGTCACATAAAACTAAAGCAGAAGATGAGGAAATTATAAATTGCAGTTTATCAGACAAGAACGTGAGCTATTTTGCCAATAGGTGCAAGTTAGCAGAAATGTGCCAGACTTTTGGAATACCCACTATTATCTACCACTACTTCCATTTTACTTCAGGTACATGAAATGGATAGAGTTTATCTACACTATCTTAAGGCCAAGAACAGAGATGAAGGCCATCAGTCATATCAAGCATATCTTCAGCGTCTGCGTGAAGAGGAATGCGACACAGCAAAAGATCCTGATTGTCAGCCAACTATTCTTCAGAAGCAAGTAGCTTATACTCAAAAGCAATGTGACCCTTACAGAGACCCAAACTGTAGAGGAGAAGCATACTCCTGCGATCCAAAGAAAGATCCATATTGCAGAGAAGATGCATATTCCTGCGATCCGAAGAAAGACCCATACTGCAGAGCAGAAGCATACTCCTGCGATCCACAGAAAGATCCATACTGCAGAGCAGAAGCATACTCCTGTGATCCACAGAAAGACCCATACTGCAGAGCAGAAGCATACTCCTGTGATCCACAGAAAGATCCATACTGCAGAACAGGGAGATACCCCTGCGATCCACAGAAAGATCCATACTGCAGAGCAGAAGCATACTCCTGCGATCCACAGAAAGATCCATACTGCAGAGCGGAAGCATACTCCTGCGATCCACAGAAAGATCCATACTGCAGAACTGATAAATACCCCATTGATCCACCGAAAGATGCATATGGCAGAGCAGAACCATGTGACCCATACAAAAACCCCAACTGCAGAGCCCAGGTAGTGTCATGTGACCCCTCGAAAGATCCTTACTGCAATCCTGACTCATATTCTAAGCACATCCCATCAGCATATTCTGCATGTGATCCACGTTCTGATGCAAACTGCTACCAACAACCCTACACGTACACCCAATATGCTCAGTTAGTAAACCAGTATTGCAATCCATATGATCCAAATAATCCGCACTGTCTGGCACTAGTTGCCTACTTAAAGAAAACATGTGATCCATACTCAGATCCTAACTGCTTTCCAAGAACAAAGAAAGAAGTGCATTCCACACACTCTGCGTGTGACACTGCAAAAGATCCATATTGCCGCTCCACCCTGGCTGCATATAAAAGTCCGTATGATTGTGACCCATACTATGATCGCAACTGTCAATCAGCATATCATCCTAAGGATGAACCTGCACCAGACTCTGAATGTGACCCAAGATATGATCCTTATTGTAGGGCTGAGAGCTCAGTATACGGTGGTAAAAGTGAATTTGAATGTGATCCCTATCGTGACCCCAACTGTCGACAAAATGTAAAATCTATTGACCAAGATGTTCAAGATCCTGACTGTGATCCTGAATATGATCGTAATTGCCGCAGGCCTCAATCCATGTACAAAGGGAAAACAAAGGAAGGTTATGATTGTGATCTCTATTATCATCCGGACTGTTATCCAGTTCATGATTCTCAGCCAAATGATAACTGTGACCCCCATGACCCCAACTGTCGTGGAAATGAATACAATCAAGTACCTGAACAAGACAGAAACTGTGATCCCGAACGTGATCCCTATTGTCATAGAAGAGCAAACCCAGAGGATTGTGACCCATACACGGACCCTGAGTGTTATTCCCGATACCGGGCGAGAGAGCAAGAACGAACAATCTCTGAGAATTGTGATCCATACACGGACCCTGAGTGTTATTCCCGATACCGGGCGAGGGAGCAAGAACGAACAATCTCTGAGAATTGTGATCCATACACGGACCCTGAGTGTTATTCCCGATACCGGGCGAGAGAGCAAGAACGAACAGCTTCAGAGCATTGTGATCCATACACCGATCCGGAGTGTTATTCCCGATATCGAGCGAGGGAGCAAGAACGAGCATCCTCAGAGAATTGTGACCCACACACGGATCCTGAGTGTTATTCCCGACAACGAGAGAGGGAGCAAGAACGAACAGCCACAGAGAATTGTGATCCATATACAGACCCTGAGTGTTATTCCCGATATCGAGCGAGGGAGCAAGAACGAGCAGCCTCAGAGAATTGTGACCCACACACGGATCCGGAGTGTTATTCCCGATATCGAGCGAGGGAGCAAGAACGAGCAGCCTCAGAGAATTGTGACCCACACACGGATCCGGAGTGTTATTCCCGATATCGAGGTAGAGAGCAGGAACAAACAGCCTCAGAGAATTGTGATCCATACACGGATCCGGAGTGTTATTCCCGATATCGAGCGAGGGAGCAAGAACGAGCATCCTCAGAGAATTGTGATCCATACACGGATCCGGAGTGTTATTCCCGATATCGAGCGAGGGAGCAAGAACGAGCAGCCTCAGAGAATTGTGATCCATACACGGATCCGGAGTGTTATTCCCGATATCGAGCGAGGGAGCAAGAACGAGCATCCTCAGAGAATTGTGATCCATACACGGATCCGGAGTGTTATTCCCGATATCGAGCGAGGGAGCAAGAACGAGCATCCTCAGAGAATTGTGATCCATACACGGATCCTGAGTGTTATTCCCGACAACGAGAGAGGGAGCAAGAACGAACAGCCACAGAGAATTGTGATCCATATACAGACCCTGAGTGTTATTCCCGATATCGAGCGAGGGAGCAAGAACGAGCAGCCTCAGAGAATTGTGACCCACACACTGACCCGGAGTGTTACTCCCGATATCATGCTCGACAGCAAGAGAGTGCAGCTGCAGAGAATTGTGATCCAAATGTTGACCCTCATTGTGACAGATCTCAATCTCACATTAATGAGCAAACACAAGACAGAAGGCGCCCAGAAGATTGTGATCCAAATTCTGATTCAAACTGTCACGAACAGATGGTGCGTGAGTGTAACCCTGACCATGACCCTGATTGTAGTCATAGGCTCTCCCATTCCAGTCAACGAACACATACAAAGGTGTGTGACCCATATGACCCTTATTGTAATGGAGTGGCAACAGACTCTCATCAGCCAAGAGGCATCTGTAATCCTGAACACGACCCTGACTGCCAGACTTCTCAATCTCACGGTGGTGACCAAATACACAGAGAAGACTGCGACCCATATTATGACTCCAACTGCCGCAATGAGAAAGAGGATTTTTATGAACCAGATTCTGACTGTGACTTTGAATGCCGCATGGAGCGATTTGGTGCTACTGACGGAGAGGGTGACTTCCGTGATACTAGTCGTTATGAAATCATCTGTGATCCAGACCTTGAAACTCCGTGTCCTTATGAAAATGATATTAATGATGTGACAACGTCTTATGATCAATATCATCATGTATATAACCCTTATAGTGCAGGGTATGAAGAACGATATCAAAGTGATCAGGAGACTCATCATGTAACTGAAATTGAAGATGATTCTCAAAAAAATCCAAATGCCTCTGAAGGAGATAACTAGATCTCCGCAAGTCTATTACCTTTGCTAGAGGAAAGGTATTTGTGATGGCTTTATTTGTATTGTATGCCTCTGAATAATAGAAAATTGAAGAGATGTGAATCTAAAATATTGATCTGAGTAAGTAAATAAAAGAACACATTTCCTACTAATTTGTGTCTGTGCCAGCAGTTTTTACTGAGGTCCCGATGCAGCATGCTTCCATACGATAATCATAAATTGATAGATAATTCCACAACAAAGGTGCAGACTTATTTCTCTGTCCTTTATCTCCCTTTAGCTAAATCATGTATTAACACTTAGCCAGATTTTGATGGACTTTGACAGTAGTTCTCACATGATGCAAAATCAAAAAAGGCATTTTTATTTCATTGGCCTTGTTTCTTGTGAGATAGAAATATATTTAAGTGGAAAAGTGTAGTTTTCTTTCTGCACTGACACCTCTAATATTGTATCAAAAATACCCACTGCCTTCCATTTTTAATTCAATTATTACTGAAGCCCACTGATTGAATATTATTTCAACAGAAAAGAGGGCGATGAATTCCTTTTCTCCAAGTGTTATGTGTCATTGTTTTCCGGATTGTAAGAAAACTGAGAGAAACTAAAATATATTCAATGCTATATTGTGTCCTGTGCAGATTCCTCCTGTTTATATAACATGATCCTTTGGACATTTAAAATGAATTAAGGGAGCAAAACCAACTGAACGTTTAAGGCTTGGAAGTATTTTTTAATACATAGAATTGTTAGTACATGAAATGTCCAATGAGAAACAGGCTTTCAAAAAAAAAAGTTGATGAAGCTGGACAGGTGTTTAAGGTGGTGGTGGGGAGCATTTTAGTGATAGCGACCACAACACGGTTTGATTTAAGTTTGCTGTGGAAAAGGAAAAAGATGGTCTTCAAAAAACAGTTGTGGATTGAGGGAAGGCAGATTTTATTGGAATAAGGCAAGATCTAGCCAAAATAGACTGGGAACAGCTTCACCTGGGAAATTCTTCAGCAGAGCAGTGAGATGGGAGGGTGGGGTGCAGCATTCCCAATTGAATGGGGAGAGAACAGGTTCAACATGTCCCATTTAGGGTTAAATGTAGAAGCAACAATCCCAGAGAGCCCTGGATGTCTAGAAATATTCAGGACTGAATAAGAAAGAAAAGAGTGGCTTTTAGCACGTACGGTGATACAGTAGTTAGCACTGCTGCTTTGCAGCTCCAGAGACCCGGGTTCAATTCCGGTCTCAGGTGGCTGGCTGTGTGGAGTTTCCCCGTTCTGCATGGATTTCCTTCGGATGCCCCGGTTTCCTCCCACAGTCCAAAGATGTGCGGGTTAGGTGGATTGGTCATGATAAATTGCTTCTTAGTGTCCAAAAGGATAGGTGGGGCTACTGAGTTATGGGGATAGGGTGGAGGCATGCGATTAAGTAGGGTGCTCTTTCCAAGGGCCGGTGCAGACTCAATGGTCCGAATGGCCTCCTTCTACTCTGTAAATTCTATGATTCTAAGACAAATGGAGCAAATCAGCTAAGGGCTTTGTGGCGTATAGAAAGTGTAGAGGGAAACTTAAAAAAACAATTAGGAGAGCAAAATGGTAGATTAAACAGGGGTGGAACATATGTCCGTTAGAGACCAGGATGTGGGACCGTGATTTTGAAATAGGAAGGTACCAACGTCTTCACTGGAAGGTGCTGCTTTGGCTGAGTGAGAGTGTATTTTGGAGTTGGATGAAAACTGGGATTAGGTGGAATTTGGAGAACGTGAAACTGGCAGCTGAGGCTACAAGGGAGAGAAGTGACTGGTAAGTCTCCAGGGAGCAGAGTCAGAGAGAGGAGTTCCACACACCGTAGCGGAGAGGAGAATAGTTGACCGGTAATTAAACAAATTGCAACTCGGGAAGGTGAGGAAGCATCGTCGCTCTCACTGAAACTGACAAGAGTTCCAGCTGGGGAAAAAAAACAAAGGACATCCCAGGAAGGCTCAGTGGGCACATCTGTAGTAAGTGATAGTTGCTTGAGGAACTTTGGCTCAGAGTTGATGAGCTGGAGTCTGGGTTTCGGACACTACAACACATCCGGGAGGGGGAGAGGTACCTGGACATAGTGTTCCAGGAGGTAGTCACACCACTTACAATAACTAACTTAAATTCGGCCAGTGGTCACGCAGACGAGGGTGTGACTGTGAATGACGCAGGTAGAGGGATCCAGGAGGTAGGGTTGCAGCAGCATCAGCCTTTATCCCTGTCAAACATATTTGAGATTCGTGTTCCCTGTGTGGACGGGAATGGGGACTGCAGGGAGGATGAGTAAACTGACCACAGCACCGTGGTACAGGGAGCCATTCAAGTTGGGGGGAGAGAAAAGTAATGTAGCCATAATTGGGGATACTATACTTCGGGGAATTGACACTGTTCTCTGTGACGAGGGTCGAGAATCCCGAATGTAGTGTTGCCTGCCTGGTGCTCGGGTTCAGGATATCTCATCTGGGCTGCAGAGGAACTTGGAGGGGAAGGTAAAGATCCATTTGTTGTGCTCCACGTTGTTACCGATGACATAGGTAGAACAAGGACAGAGGTTCTGCTATGCCGGTATGAACAGCTAAGAGCTAAATTAAAAAGCAGAACCAAAAAGGTAATAATCTCTGGATTACTACCTGAGCCACAAACTAATTGGCACAAGGTCAATAAGATTAAGGAGGAAAACACGTGGCTCAAAGAATGGTGTGGGAGAAATGGGACATTGAATTCCTGGGACATTAGCACCAGTACAGGGGAAGAGGGGACCTGTTCCGAAGGGAGGTCTTCATCTCAATCATGCTGGGACCAGAGTCCTAATGAATCGCGTAACTAGGGCTGTAGATAGGGCTTAAAACTAAATAATAGGGGTGGGGGGGGGGGGGGGTGGGGGTTCAATTGTAGGGGAAACTAGAAACCCCAATTTAAAGGAGGAGGAAAGAGTGCAGGTTAGCAATGTGGTGGATGGTTACCAGAAAATGAAAGTGAGGGACAGAACAGGTGAATGTCTTTATACACCAAAGAATTATAGAAGAGTAGGGAAACCTAACATTAAAACAAATTTAAAAGCTTTGTATCTAAATGCAAGAAGCATTCATAACAAACTTAATGAGCTAATGGCGCAAATAGAAACAAAAGGTTAACAAACTTGGTGGGGATTACTGAAACGTGGTTACAGGGGGACCACGTCTGGGAATTGAATATCCAAGGTTATGCAAAATTTCGGAAAGGTAGGATGAAAGAAATAGGAGGTGGCGTAGTCCTGCTGGTGAGGAAAGGATCAGTGCTGTAATGAGAAATGACATGAGCACTGGAGATCAAGATGTGGAATCAGTCTGGGTAGAGATAAAATATAAGAAAGGGAAGAAGTCCTTGGTAGGAGTAATGTATAGCTCCCCAAACAGTAGTTCTACAGTGGGGCACAGAATAAACCAGGAAATGCTGGGGGCTTGTACGAAAGGTACGGCAATAACAATGGGTGATTTTAATATGCACATCGACTGGAGGAATCAAATTGACAAGGGTAACCTGAAGGCAGAGCTCATTGAATGCATTAGAGATTGTTTCCTGGAACAGTATGTTGGGGAACCAATCAGGGAGGAGGCTACTCTGACTCTGAATTTGGTATTCTGTAATGAGGAAGGATTAATTAATGACCTCATAGTTAAGGATTCACTAGGAGTAGTGACCATAGTATGGTAGAATTCAAGATTATGTTTGGGGCGAGAAAGTGGAGTCTCACACTAGTGTTCTGGAATTTAACAAAGGAAATTACATAGGATTGAGGTCAGATTTGGTCCGTATCGACTGGGCAGGAAGGCTAAAAGGTAAGACAGCTGATGAGAAGTGGTAGTTGTTTATGGAGATACTCAATTCCTCACAACTAAAATATATCCCAGTGAGGAAGAAAGATGGGAAGGGGGTAAAAAACATCCATGGCTAAACAAGGAGGTCAAGGACATTACAAGGACAAATTGCAAAGGCCAGGCTGGAAGATTAGGAAACTTTCAAACATAAACAAAGGGATATTAAAAATGTAATAAAAAGAGCTAAGGTAATTTATGAAAAAAAACTAGCACAGAATATCAAAAAGGATAGCAAAAGCTTCTACAGGTACATAAAAGGGAGGAGAGTTGCTAAGTGAATGTTGGCCCCTTGGAAGATGAAATTGGTGAGTTAATAGTGGGGAACACAGAAATGGCTGAGATGCCTATCAATACTTTGCCTCAGTTTTCTCAGTGGAGGACACTAGTACCATTCCTATAGGAACGGGCAATTCAGATGTAATAGAAACTTGGAACATTCACCATCAATAGGGAAATGGTACTCAACAAACTCTTGAGATTGAGGGCAGACACGTCCCCAGGGCCTGATGGCCTACATCATAGGGTGTTAAAGGAAGTGGCAGTAGAGATAGTGGATCCATTGGTTATGATATTCCAAAATTCCATGGACATGGGAAAGGTTCCAGTGGATTGGAAAAATGATAATATAACGCCCTTATTCAAAAAGAGAGGGAGGCAGAATGTGGGAAATTACAGACCAGTTAGTTTAACATCTGTTGTTGGAAAATTGTTAGAATCAATTATCAAGGACGTAATATCAGGACATTTGGAAAGCCAAAGTGCTATCCATCAGAGTCAGCATGGTTTTATGAAGGGCAAATCATGTTTGACTAATTTGCTTGAGTTCTTTGAAGATGTAACAAGCAAAGCGTCTAATGGAGATCGTGTAGATGTAGACTTCCGGAAGGCATTTGATAAGGTGCCACGCAGAAGGTTAATTCACAAGGTGAGATCACATGGAATTAGGAATAATTTATTAGCTTGGATAGAAGACTGGCTGACGGACAGAAGACAGAGAGTCGGGATAAATGGGTATTTTTCTGGATGGCAAGATGTAACTAGTGGCGAGCCACAGGGTTTTTGTCCCTGGGCCCCAGCAATTTATAATCTATATTAATGACTTGGATGCAGGGATAGGAGGTTCTATAGCCAAATTCGCAGATGACATACAAATGGGTGGGACAGTAAGCTGCAATGAGGAAATAAGAACTTTACAAATGGATATAGATAAGTTAGGAGCGTGGGTCAAAATGTGGCAGATGGAGTTTTACATTGATTAGTGTGAAGTCATGCATTTTGGTCGAACAAATGGAAAGACAACTTATGGAGTATTGTGCACAGTTTTGGTTCCCTTATTTGAGGAAAGATGTAGTGGCATTGGAGGCAGTTCAGAGGAGATTCACTAGATTGATTCCAGAGATGAGGGGTTTGTCATATGAGGAAAGATTGAACAGTTTAGGCTTATATTCTCTAGAGTTCAGAAGAATGAGGGGAGATCTAATTGAGGTATACAAGGAACGGATAAAGTAGACATGGAGCTGATGCTTCCTTTTGTGGGGCATTCGAAAACGAGAGGTCGTAATCTTAGAATAAAAGGTAGCAAATTTAAAACCGATTTGAGGAAAAACTACTTCTCCCAAAGGATTGTGAATCTGTGGAATTTGTTACCCCAGAGTGTGGTGGATGCAGGGACAGTGAGCAAATTTAACGACGGGGTTAGACAGATTTTTAATTGGTAATGGGTTGAAGGGTTATGGAGAATGGGCAGGACAGTGGAGCTGAGGCCAGGATGGGATCAGCCATGTTCACATTGAGGGTGTTAGGCTCGGGAGGCTAAATTACTTTCTTCTGCTCCGAGGTCATGTGTTCTAAGGAGGAGATACCCTGGCTGATTTCGCAATCCAGCTCTTGGTCTGTAGCATTGTAGGTAGCAGATGAGGAACATATCAGCATTGATAGAATGGTGGAGCAGACTCGATGGGCCGAATGGCCTAATTCTGCTCCTTTATCTTATGAATTTATGGGAGGCGATTCTCCGAAGCCCGCGCCAGGCCGGAGAATCGCCGCAACCGCGCCTCAACACCCCGACGCCAGCACACGATTCTCCGAGGTGCGGAGAATCGGCACCATTTGCGCTGGCGCGTTTGGCGCGGCGCCGGCCGCGGGCCGCTGGAATCGGCGGGGCCACCGATTCTCCGGCCCGGATGGGCTGAGCGGCCTCACAGATACGCCAGATTCCCATCGACGCCGTTCACCCCTGGTCGCTGCCGGCGGGAACTCTGCGCAAACGGTCGATGGACGGCCTGTGGGGGGGGGGAAGGGGATTCCTTCACCGGGGGGGGGCCTCCGATGGGTTCTGGCCCGCGATCGGGGCCCATCAATCGACGGGCCGGCCTCTCCCCCCCCGGGCCTCCTCCCCTTCGCGGCCGGCCCCTCAATACTGACGCCATGTTGAGTCGGGACCAGCGCGCTAAAGAAGTCCCCCACGCATGCGCGGGTTGGCACGGCCCAGCTGCGCTTGCGCGGGTTGGCGTAGCGCCCATTTGCCGCCGGGAAAGGAGGCTGGAGCGGCGTGAACCACTCCAGCACCGTGCTGGCCCCCTGTGGGGGACAGAATAGGTCGTACCCGGGCCCGGTTCGCGTCATCGTGAAACGCGACGGCGTTCACGACGGCGCAAACACTTGGGCTCCATTTGGGAGAATCGCCCCCATGAACATATGCTCCTCATCACGAAAGCTCACTCAAGTGAATCACCCTCACTAACCCCTTAACACATCCCTGCGGATAAAGAGCAGTCGATTGGTGCAAGAGGGAGCTTGGATGCTACCATCTTATCCTGGCACGACAGGAATAATGACCCAATCCAATTAAAATGTCTGGATAGGTAGAATCGTTCTTATGTCCCACTCACCAACTATTCCACCTCTAATCTGATCCTGAAGCACAGCTCTGCATTAACTCACTGATAGACACATTGTTTAAAACGCTGTCATTTAAAATGTTCAACTTCTCCAATACATTTTTTCATGGGTATCATTACCTAGATTTGTTCCCCACCCCCCACCCCCAGTATCTCTAGTTTGAGTTAAACAAATAATTTTCAGCAACTTCACAGGTAATGTTGTCAGCTCTTCCAGGCGACACTGCTGTTGCTGCTGCTGTGCTAGAAATCCTAGGGACCACCTTGTTCCTGCGTTCCTGCAACTTTTATGAGCTGTACCAAGTCTAACAGGACTGTGTCTCAAGTAGCACCTTTTTCAATCAGAAACAAATAGGCACCTCACATGGAAGGAACATGCGGGAAGCTGCAAAATGATTGGTTCCTGATGTCTGTCCAATAAACTTCTGTAACTGAACAGCCAATTAAGATATTAAATACACAGGTTCTGGGGAATCCCAAGATATTCTAAAAGCCTATTAAAGGGAAGAGAATAACCAGGGATAGAGTAGGGCCCATTAGGGACCAATGAGACAATCTATGCGTGGAGCTGGAGGACATTGGTAGAGAGTTAAACAAATACTTCACATCTGTCTTTACTTGGGAGAAGGAAAATGTTGATAAAGAATTTGGGGAGAGAGACTGTGAGCTTCTTTACCGGTTTGATATAGGGAGTTTTAAGGTATTGGAGGCTTTGGCAGGCTTAATAATGTGGACAAATCCCCAGATCCAGATGAGTTGTATCCCAGTCTGCTGTGGGAGGTAAGGGATGGAATTACAGGGGCTCTGACCCAAATCTTTAATTCCTCTCTGGCCACAGGGGCGGAACCTGAAGATTGGAGGACAGCTAATGTGGTTCCACTTTTCAATAATGGTGATTGAGATAGACCAGGGAATTACAAACCAGTGAGTCTCACATCAGTGGTGGGAAACAATTAGAGAAACTTCTGAAGGAGAAAATTAATCTACACTTGGAGAGGCAAGGTTTGATCAGGGATAGTCAGTATGGCTTTGCCAGAGCGAGGTCATGCCTAATAAATTTGATATAATTTTCCGAGGAGGTGATCAGGTTGTAGATGAGGGTAGTTGATATGGTTTATATGGATTTCAAAAATGGCTTTTGCAAGGTCCCATAAGGGAGGCTGATAAAGAAGGTAAGGGATCCAGGGTGATTTGTCAAGTAGGATCCAAAACTGTCTTAGCTGTAGGAGACGGAAGGTGGTAGTAAAAGACTGTGTGTGACTGGAGGCTGGATTCCAGTGGCATACCACAGGGATCAGTGCTAGATCCCTTATAGTTCGTGGTATATATAAACAATATAGAAAAGAATGTGGGGAGGGGGGTGTAATAAGTAAATTTGCGGATGACCTGAATATTAGCAGGGTGGTTAATAGTGAGGAAGGTCTTAGGTTGCAATAAGATATAGAAGGGTTGATCAGATGGGCAGTTGGAATTTAACCCTGAAAAGTGAGGTGATGCACTTAGGAAGGAGTAACAAGACAAGGGTGTACTCAAGGATGTACTAAGATGCTCAGAGGAACAGAGGGATCTTGGTGTGCTTGTCCACAGATCTCTGAAGGTAGCAGGACAGGTTAATAGGGTAGTTATGAAGGCATACAGGACACTTATAAAAATTATTCATTTACGGGATGTGGGCGGCGATGGTTAGGCCAGAATTTAGTGCCCATCACTAGTTGCCCTTCAAAAAGTGGTGGTGAATTGCCTTCTTGAACCATTGCAGCCCTTCAGTTGTAGGTACACCCACTGTGCTGTTAGGGAGAGAATTCCAGGATATTGCTCCACCGACAGTGGAGGACTGGTGATACATTTTTATGATGTGGAGATGCCTGCGTTGGACTGTGGTGGGCACAATAAGAAGTCTTACAACACCAGGTTAAAGTCCAACAGGTTTGTTTCGAATCACTAGCTTTTGGAGCGCAGCTCCTTCATCATTCCTTAATCATTCCTACAAATTTGAGAAGACAGATTCTTACCCAGACCCATGAAGGGCATCAGGGTATTGAGAAATATAAGCGACGTGCGAGGCAATCCGTGTTTTGGCCTGACATAAATTCTGATATTGAAAATTATATTTCTGAATGTGATATTTGTCAAAGAAACCAGTCTACTCAACTGACTAATACAAGTCCCGATCAGAAGAAAGAGAATTTTGACTACATGACTGTGGGATTGAGAAGATCAACGAGATCAAAAAAGAAAGCTGATCATCTCAATCTATGAACTGTAAAACATTGATTTAACTCATGTGTAACTTTAATAATGTTCATTACTGTACATTGCCCATACTGTCTGTATGTAAAGATGAATGTAAAATTAAAGTTTTCAAAGAAGGGGATGTCACAATATGTGGATATTGTAAGGAACTTTTTTTTACTTGGAGTACCCAATTCATTTTTTCCAATTAAGAGGCAATTTGGCATGATCCATCCACCTACCCTGCACATCTTTGGGTTGTGGGGGCGAGGCCCACGCAGGAGTGGGGAGAATGTGTGGGCTCCGGG
Source organism: Scyliorhinus torazame (assembly GCF_047496885.1). Classification (NCBI taxonomy): domain Eukaryota; kingdom Metazoa; phylum Chordata; class Chondrichthyes; order Carcharhiniformes; family Scyliorhinidae; genus Scyliorhinus; species Scyliorhinus torazame. Next base: position 108,050,652 of record NC_092720.1, on the reverse strand, counting down.
CGGACAGTGACCCAGAGCCGGGATCGAACCTGGGACCTCGGCACCGTGGGACGTCTGTGCTGGCCACTGCACCACCGTGCTGCCCATTGTAAGGAACATAAAGGGTTAATGTAATGTTACTACTCGAGTCACTAGATGGTGCTATCGAGCAATCATATAAATATCACATGCCTCAGGGCGGCACGGTGGCCTGGCACAGTTGCTTCACGGCTCTGGGGTCCTGGGTTTGATTCCCGGCTTGGGTCGCAGTCTGTGTGGAGTCTGCACATTCTCCCTGTGTGTGCGTGGATTTCCTCCAGGTGCTTCGGTTTCCTACTGCGGTCCAGGGTTGGGTGGATTGACCATTCTAAATTGTCCTTAGTGTCCAAAAAAAGTTGGGTGGGGTTACTCAGTTATGGGGATAAAGGGGATAGGGTGGAGGCATGGGGCTTAAGTAGGGTGCTCTTTCCAAGGGCCGGTGCAGACTCAATGGGCTGAATGGCCTCCTGCACTGTAAATTCTATGAAATTCTATCAGGTAAGATATATTTCAGATATATTTCCAAGTCAGGGTGGTGAGTGACTTGGAGGGTAACCTCCAGGTGGTGGAATTCCCAGGTATCTGTTACTCTTGTCCTTCTCGATGATAGTGGTCGTGGGTTTGGAAGGTGCTGTCTGAGGAATCTTGGTGAGTTACTGCAGTGCATCTTGTAGATGGCACATACGGCTGCCACTGTTCGGCGGTGGTGGAGGGTTTGAATGTTTGTGGAATGGGAGCAGTCAAGCGGACTACTTTGTCCTAGATGGCATCGAGCTTCTTGAGTATTGGTGGAGCTGCACTCATCCAGGCAAGTGGAGAGTATTCCATCACACTCCTGACTTGTGCCTTGTAGATCGTGGACAGACTTTGAGGAGTTCAGGAGGTGAGTTTCCTAGCCTTTGACCTGCCCTGGTTGCCACAGTATTAATATGGCTGGTCCAGTTCTGGTCAATGGTAACCCCCAGGATGTTGATTGTGGCGTATTCAGCGATGGTAATGCCATTGAATGTCATTTTTAAAATAAATTTAGAGTACCCAATTATTTTTTTCCAATTAAGGGGCAATTTAGCATGGCCAATCCACCTACCCTGCACAACCTTTTGGGGTTGTGGGGGTGAGACCCACACAGACACGGAGAGAATGTGCAAACTCCACACGGACAGAGTCCCGGGGCTGGGATCAAACCCGGGTCCTCGGTGCCATGAGGTAGCGGTGCTAATCACTGCACCACCGCGCTGCCCAATGCCATTTAATGTCAAGGGAGGGTGGCTAGACCCTCTTTTGTAAGAAATCGTCATTGCCTGGCACTTGTGTTGTGCAAATGTAACTTGCCACTTGCCTTTATCAGTCATGGCATAGATTATAAGAGCAGGAAAGTTATGTTGGAGCTATTGAAAACTTTGGTTAGGCCACAGCTGGAATACTGTGTGCAATCCTGGTCGCCTCACTATAGGAAGGATATAATTGCACTGGAGAGGGTGCAGAGGAGATTTACCAGGAAGTTGCCTGGGATGGAAGATTTGATCAATGAAGAGAGGCTGGATAGGTTTGGGTTGTTTTCTTTAGTGCAGAGTGGGAGGGGGTGTATATGATTATGGGGTCCAGTTTAGCTCAGTTGGTTAGACAGCTGGTTCATGATGCAGAGCCAGGCCAGCAGCATGGATTCAATTCCCATACCAGCTGAGCTTTCTCCACCTTTCCCGCTTGCCTGAGGTTTGGTGATCCTCAGGTTAAACCATCACCAGTCAGCTCTCTCTCTCAAAGGGGAAATGTCATCTGGGACTTCGACAACTTTACCTTATACGATTATAGGGGGTACGGACAGGGTGGATTGGAAGCAGCTGTTCCCCTTAGTTGAAGGGTCAGTAACAAGGGGGCAAAGTTTTAAGGTGAGAGGCAGGTTTAGAGGGGATTTGAGGAAAACATTTTTCACCCAAAGGGAGTCTGGAATGTGCTGCCTGGGAGGGTAGCACAGCTGGGGAAACCTCACAATCTTTAAAAAGTCTGTGGACGAGCACTTCAAGGTTATGGCCAAGTGTTGGAAATCAGGGGCAACATTCTCCGACCCCCCTGCCGGGTCGGAGAATCGCTGGGGGCTGGCGTGAATCCCACCCCCGCCGGTTGCTGAAGTCTCCGGCACCGGATATTCGGTGGGGGCGGGAATCGCGCCGTGCTAGTTGGCGGGCCCCCCCGCTCGATTCTCCGGCCCGGATGGGCCGAAGTCCCACCGATAAATTGCCTGTCCCGCCGGCGTAAATTAAATCACTTACCTTACCGGCGGGACAAGGCGGCGCGGGCGGGCTCCGGGGTCCTGGGGGGGGGCGCGGGGCGATCTGACCCCGGGGGGTGCCCCCACGGTGGCCTGGCCCGCGATCGGGGCCCACCGCCTCCGCCACGGTCTCCACCATGGCGGAGGTGGAAGAGACTCCCTCCACTGCGCATGCGTGGGAAACTGTCAGCGGCCGCTGACGCTCCCGCGCATGCGCCGCCCGGAGATGTCATTTCCGCGCCAGCTGGCGGGACACCAAAGGCCGTTTCCGCCAGCTGGCGGGGCGGAAATTTCTCCGGCGTCGGCCTAGCCCCTCAATGTTGGGGCTCGGCCCCCAAAGATGCGGAGCATTCCGCACCTTTGGGGCAGCGCGATGTCCGTCTGATTGGCGCCGTTTTGGGCGCCAGTCGGCGGACATCGCGCCGTTTCCAGAGAATTCCGCCCCAGATTAGTGTTGATTTAGTGTAGTTTTGTCGGTGTAGACTCGATGGGCCGAAGGGCCTCTTCTCTACTGTATGACTCTGTGACTCTAATATTTAAAATAGAAACAGAAAAACATGTATATGCAAAAAGGTGAGTGCCAGAAAATCGAACTGAGTGGAAATGCCTTTTAACGTTTTAATTAGTCTGATGACCTCGCTCTGCGACATGCATTTATACAAAAACAGAAAGTACTGGACAATCTCAGCAGGTCTGACAGCATCAGTGGAGAGAGAGAAGGGAGCTAATATTTAGAGTGTAGACCACCCCTTGTCAAAGCTGTATTTATACAAGTCAACGTCATTGAATTGTAATCGTTAAAGAGAATTTTGAAAGAAGGTAACAATGATTATTCAAAAGCGAACAATATGAAACATGCAAAAGGAAGGTGTCAGTGTAATCAAACACCACTGCTATCAGAGTTTAGTTTCAAACTTTATACTATTTTGTGAGCAACCTTTGTAATTCGGTACATTTCATGTACATTTAGAAAAATTAAAGCAAGAACAAGAATGTTATTATGCAAATTCAGTCACTTGCTCCCCAGAATTGCTTAGCTGAATAAGCAACTGAACCAAATAAACCAACAAGGATCCACTGTTTATTCTTAACCTAGCCAATGAAATGGTAAGGAAGGCACAATTAGTCACTGGGGTAGAGGCATGGGAGGAGTGGAGGAGAGAGAAAACGGGTTGGGAAGGAAGGGAGTTGCAGGGAAGGAAAGATGGGGGATGCAGGGAAGAGGATGAAGTGACGGGTAGAGCAAAGGGGCGGGGTGAGGGATGGGGACATTCTGTCATGCTAAGGAATCCTGTACCCTGCCACTGATCGAGCCATTTCCATGAGCTCTTCTTTCTTCACTGTCATGATATTCAGATAAACATCATGGTGCAAACGCACATACACACTGATGGACAGATCAACAGACCAATCAATACACACGCAACATCACAGCCAATCACAAGCAAGAGCATATACACTATAAAACGGGGGACACGACACTTCAGATTCATTCCAGCAGGAGACAGCTCAGGGCACAGAGTTCACAGCAAGCCACTCAGACATTCACCATGTGCTGAGTGCCTCTCCAAGATAGTGTTAGGGCTGGGTCCACAGGTTAGAGGGTAATGAACGAACCACAGTAACCAGTTTACAAATGTTAATAATTGTTAGTAATAAAACTGAGTTGTACCTTCCGCAACCGTGTTAGTTCGTCTGTGTAGCAGAGCACCCAACACGACACTCACTGAAACTGAACAAGCTTCATACATAATACAGAAAGTGCCAGGTCCTACAGAGTGCAGCCTGATCTCCCCCCCGCCCCCCCTGCACTTAGTAACAGTCTAGGGATCAGGCCCCAGCAGCACCGCCGTGAAATTACCAGGCGAGCCCGATGCTCAAGCACAGTCAGATCTCAAAGTGTGAAACAGAACTGAAACCCCACCTGAAATTATACTCGGCTGACAGGGAGAGAGAGATCGCCAATGGGAGAGCAGTGGGAGCTTCGTGAATGCGGCTCAGAAATGGGAGTCACCTTTGCCAACTTCGCTGTAATGTCCTGCCGGCCGTATGACTCCAATCTGGACATTGCAGACCCACACGGACCAATCTGAGACAGGTTAGAGGATTAGAAGAGCCATTTGACAGTTTTTTAAAAATCACATTGCTATGTGGGAGGGGGGGCGGGGGGGTGTTGGTTGCAGAGGACCAAGAAATACTCCACAGAGTTTAGTTGGACATTGCACAGTTGACATTTTCAGATGTCAGGGGGCGTGTTCCAAATTGAAAAGTGAAATTGACCACTTGGGAAAAGTGAAAGTGCTGTAAATCTGTGCAAATCTCAGAGAACATTAGTTCAGACAGCATCCGTAAAGAGCAAAAACTGCTGAAATGTAATTCCCCAACCCTTCTTTCCAATCTCTTTAACGTTTGCTGACAGACCCGAACGTGTGTGTTTCTCTACTTCTTGTTCAAATCGCCCATTTCACAGTTCAATACATCCCAAATCGTTTGGCGCCCCCTCCTGCTCAGTGAAAGCTACTGGAGTAAACTGGCAAGTTGTTTCCTGTAACTTTGGCTCGCCTCAGAGACAGTTGCATATTTCGTTTTCTTGAATAATTTGATTTACTTACATTTCCTTAAATGTCATCCGTTACACTTCGTGAAACAGTCTAGTCAGGAAATTTGAATGATTTAGCCATTGATTTAAAGACGGAAGCAAATGACCTTGTTTGTGTACCTGGAGTTTGTCAATTTTGCCGGTTCATACAGAAATCTGGACCGGTAACTGAGAATTGTTTATTCAGTGTGTGTGTGAGAGAGGGTGAGGGAGAAAGAATTTATTAATTGTTGCTCTTTTCCTTACATTGGACGAGAAGCAGTTAAGTGCATAATCTTGCACTGATTATGGAAAAAAAAACTTTATTGGCTCACATTTCCAAATCTGTCTGTTGTGTTGGGAATTTGAGCAGCAATTATGTTGAAAATGCTTTTGTTTGACAAAGCATTTGCAATTGCAGTTAGGTGATGAGTGTTCAAGGATTTAAAACTAGGGAATGCTGTGAAATGTGGGCATTGTTTTAGGTGTATACTTTTTGCCAGCACTTGAAGCTGCGATACAAGAGAAGTAGGAGTGAGCAAGTGGGTGGTCAGAGCGACAGGTAAAAGGATCAAGAACCGAGTATTGGGTTATGTAATTCAAATTAACCTTGATTTGAGGGTAACCTGAGCTCAGTCTATTCTCTTCCTATAGGGGTCTGCCTGCCTCCCCATGGTGTCTACATTTAAAACAATAAACTATTCTGAATACAGAGTTCCAGCTCAGTCATGGGACATTCTATAGAATCCCTGCAGTGCAGAAGGCCATTCGATTCATCAAGTTTGCACCGACCCTCTGAAAGTGCACCCTACCTGGGTCCACTCCCCCGCCCTATCCCTGTAACCCCACTAACCCGCACATCTTTGGTCACTAAGGGGAAATTTAGCATGGCCAATCCACCTAACCCGCACATCTTTGGACTGTGGGAGCAAACCGGAGCACCGGGATGAAACCCACGCAGACAAGGGGAGAACATGCAAACTCCACATGTCACCCAAGGTCAGAATTGAAACAGGTGCCTGGCACTATGAGGAAGCAGTGCGACCCACTGTGCCACCATGCCATCTAATGTCTGGCTACTGGACCGGGATAAGTGACATTCAAAAGGTATTGAGGGACTAAGATTCTGAAGGATGAATGTCATTATCATAGTTTGCTCAACACATTTTATGGGACATGTTCCTAAAATATTCCAAGATAAAGTTTGTCCTTTGTTAAGCTGTGAAACTAATGCATAACCTTAAAACGTCATATATGGTTGGTGAATATCTAAGTGGCATTTTACAAGGTCACATTCATCCGAATCATTCCATGGATTAAACAATGCTGAGTTAACTGTGTTAATATTTCGCTGTAGTTGACAATGGGAGCGCACTCATCTTACTGATTCAGTAAGAATGAACAACAACACCTCCTCCACAATAGCCCCGCAAGGCTGCGTACTTAGCCCCCTACTCTACTCCCTGTACACACACGACTGTGTAGCAAAACTTGGTTCCAACTCCATCTACAAGTTTGCTGACGATACGACCATAGTGGGCCGGATCTCAAATAACGATGAGTCCGAATACAGGAGGGAGATAGAGAACCTAGTGGAGTGGTGTAGCGACAACAATCTCTCCCTCAATGCCAGCAAAACTAAAGAGCTGGTAGTTGACTTCAGGAAGCAAAGTACTGTACACACCCCTGTCAGCATCAACGGGGCCGAGGTGGAGATGGTTAGCAGTTTCAAATTCCTAGGGGTGCACATCTCCAAAAATCTGTCCTGGTCCACCCACGTCGACGCTACCACCAAGAAAGCACAACAGCGCCTATACTTCCTCAGGAAACTAAGGAAATTCGGCATGTCCACATTGACTCTTACCAACTTTTGCAGATGCACCATAGAAAGCATCCTATCAGGCTGCATCACACCCTGGTATGGCAACTGCTCGGCCCAGGACCGCAAGAAACTTCAGAGAATCGTGAACACCGCCCAGTCCATCACACAAACCTGCCTCCCATCCATTGACACCATCTACACTTCCCGCTGCCTGGGGAAAGCGGGCAGTATAATCAAAGATCCCTCCCACCCGGCTTACTCACTCTTCCAACTTCTTCCATCGGGCAGGAGATACAGAAGTCTGAGAACACGCACGAACAGACTCAAAAACAGCTTCTTCCCCACTGTCACCAGACTCCTAAATGACCCTCTTATGGACTGATTTCATTAACACTACACCCTGTATGCTTCATCCGATGCCAGTGCTTTTGTAGTTACATTGTATATGTTGTGTTGCCCTATTATGTATTTTCTTTTATTCCCTTTTCTTCTCATGTACTTAATGATCTGTTGAGCTGCTCGCAGAAAAATACTTTTCACTGTACCTCGGTACACGTGACAATAAACAAATCCAATCCAATCCAAAGACGGTGGGTCAAGCCTTGATTCAAAAATGTAGATACAACTCTCTGGTGAGGGAGTGCTGCACTGTTGAAAGTGTTGCCATTTGGATGAGACAATAAACTGTGACCCCATTTGCTCTCTAAGTAGCTCTGAAATATCACATGGTACTTTTTACAGAAGAGTAGGAAAGTTCTCCTGATGTCTTGACCAACATTTATGCCTCAATCAATATTAAATAGATGGTCATTTATCTCATTGCTGTCTGTAGTATCTTGCTGTGCACAAATTGGCTGCCGTGTTTCTTACATGATAACAGTATCAATGCTTTACTCGTGGTCTACACAATTGATGCACAATAAGCGCTTTGGCCCGCCTGAGATTGTGAAAGGCATTATATAAACATAAGTTCCATCATTTTATTTTTCACAAATTTTTGTGCTAGATTTATATTTGCTTCTCTCCAGTTTGAGGGTAAATTCTCTTCATTCAGCTGATTACTTCCACGTATGTTTTCCATGCAAGTAGTGTAGCTGAGAAGGTGATGACGGATCTGAGCCAATGGTGTCCAGGATTGGCGACAAGGAGATGCAGAGAAATGGGCTAACTCTCCCTCTTAGTTTCTTTCTTGTCTTCTCAGGATATCTCAACTCTAACTTGCAGCTTTCTCACTGGTAACATTGGGAAACTGGATCAAAGCAGCATCTCCTGTGTGGAGCAACTTGAGTTGAAGACTTCTCCAGCACGGGGGCCAAGATTACCTGGAGCTAATCAGCAGTTTTACTTGCATCTTACCCCAACCTTGAAAAGAGAGAAAATGTATCTCGTTGCTCATGTCCCAATGCAAATAAAATGGGTTGGTGAACATGCTTGCCATTTCTTCATCGGGAATTGGAATGATAGTGATGGATAGCCTTTGGGTTAACTTCTGTCGGAAAATAAACCAACTGAACTATAAAGCAATCCTCATTACTAATCAACCTCTCCTGGCACTGCTTGCTTTCACTAAGATAGATTACTAAAAGAACAACCAACAGGCCTGACAAAAAGGGTCTTAGATCACCTGATGGCATATTTCCCACATCCCAACATCATTTATTCCTCTGTAGTTTGGCAAATGCTTATAAATTTTCAGTATCTTCTCCACAAGGTCTGAAAGATCAGCAGGAAATCATTAGCTATCGATTTTTAAAGAAGTGTACAGTTAAATACTGTATTTATATATTAAATATTTAAAAAATGATACAATTGTGTTAGAAGCAGCTCAGAAAAGGCTCACGTCACTCATTCCTGGGATGATGGGTTTAACTCATGAAGAAATGTTAAACAAGTTGGGCCTGTACCCATTGGAGTTTAAAATAATGAGAGGTGATCATATTTAAACCTGTAAGAGGCTGAGGGCATTTGCGAGGGTGGATACCAGGAGGATGTTTCCACCAATGGGGGAGACTAGAACCAGGGACACACAGTTTAAGAAAAAGGAGTTGACCATTGAAGATGAGGTGAATTTCTTTCTCTCAAAGGGTCGTTCATATGTGGAATTCTCTTCCGCAGAAAGCCGAGGAGATTGAGTTATCGGATTTATTCAATGCGGAGTTAGACAGATTTCTGGTAGACAATGGAATCAAGGGTTATGGGGGGCAGATGACAATGTAAAATTGAGACCACAACCAGATGAGCCATAATCTTATTGAATGGCGGAACAGGTTCAAAGGGCTGAATGGACTCCTCCTAAGTCTCATGTTCCTATGTACCTTCTTTTAAATTTTGATTAACATCAGTAAGAAAATGTAACATCTGGTATGTTACATTTATGCTAAAATCAATCTATTCCAATTGATAAGTGTTGTTCCTAAAGGCAGGTCATTGGCTCAATGTCTGCTGAGGCATGATTATACAGCTATACACTAACATCTCAACAGCTTCCTTAGCATACAGAGTCCTCTGCTTGACAATTTGCAGGTTGTTTGCATTTGACGGCTAAAAGCAAGGAGACATTGTAAGTTTGCAAAAAGTATCTTCTGATCCCCCAGCTCTAATTACCAAGCACATGGAACATGTATTAAAGTTCATCTCAAAGCCTACCCTGCTACATTCCCAATTATCTTTATCATATCAATGATATTTATTCTTTTTACAAAAAGCGATCTTCCCAATTCACATTTTTGTGAGTTACATGCGATGGAGGTAAATATTAGGGATTTGAGATTAGTAATGGCATTACTTGAAGAACAGCAGGAACTCACCCATAGCTTCAGCCAATATTCTTCTTGCAATCAGCATCATTAATGATGGAGTAACGGGTCATTCATATCATTGTAGTATTTTCGATCATTGTAGAAGATTTTGGAGAATTTGATGGGGATGTTTGGCACAGGATTTCTTGTGATCAGTCCCACACTGAATGCCGAATGGTAATAACAGCCACTGTTTCCCTTTTATGTCCTGGTGGTTGATGCCCCATTAACTTCATCATCCTTTACTTTAAAGGTGATGTGTTTTTGTTGATTTAAACTATGCTTTTAATTACAATTCAAGATTTCATAAAACTTCCAGGTGTTTTGCGAGCAAGGGCTTCACTGTTGGCCAACTTCATAGATATTGATACGAAATCCTGAGGTAAATTCATACTGCAATCCAGGGTTGTAATGAGTATTTAATCTCTCCTGCAGCCACAGTTATTAACTTTACAACCATGACTATTAATAAGTGAAATACAACTGCTGTTTCTATCTCTACTGTATATGTCTGTAATAATCCCTGAAATGTGGCTGATTCACTTCCAGTACATGTTGCTACTTTTACTGTGCTTATGATACACAGTTAGGGATGTCAGTTTATAACTTCATATGCAGACTTGAAGGATTAAAAAGTCAATATCGATAACCATTCTTAGTTAAATGCCTGCTTTATTCAGTTATTCATTGACAGACTTATAGGGAGAGGATATGAAAACTGCATGTATAATGGAGATTGCTGATCCATAGCAAATAAGCAAATTGTTTAACTATTATTTGCTATTTGGTTAGTCTTTTAAACTCATAACTGGAAAAAAACACCAGTACTGACAAACTTAAAGTATTGTAAATGCATTCAGAGGGCAGTGATAACACTTGTTTAATGCAAATCTGGGTACAGAAGGAACGCTGTAAACACGGAATCATTATTGTTGTCAGCATAAATCCCATTAAATGTATTGTCTCCATAAACTTGTAACCACACTTCATCCCCTTCATCCAAATGAGTTGCAACAGAACCTCCAGCTTGGTCGACATTATTATTCTGAAATTGATCATAAGTAAAAATGATAACTTTGTTGTTTTTGTATAGGCCAACTTTGACATCCTTAGTATAAACAGTAATGTGATATGAAAAGAAATAAACCCCTGCATATGGACAGGTGAATTTGCCAGTCTCTTCATTGTAGTGTTTTTGATCATTGTAGAAGATTTTGGAGAATTTGATGGGGATGTTTGGCACAGGATTTCTTGTCGTCAGTCCCACGCTGAATGCTGAGCGGTAATAATAGCCACTGTCTCCCTTTTCTCCTTTATGCCCTGGCAGTCCAGGAAGCCCTTGCTCTCCATCTACACCTGCTTGTCCAGGCTGTCCTTCATCACCCTTTGGTCCTGGCAACCCTAAAACAAAAGGAAACATAAAATGATGTACACAAGGTTCTACAATGTATACACTTATCAACCATTAACTTCATCATTCTTTATTTTGACTGAATTAAATAGTGTTTATGTGGTTCTATTTTGAATCCACTACCTGACCTGTAAAATTAACAAAAGTCATTCATAGAATGGAAATTACAGTGCCATTCGGCCATACAAACTGCACCAGCCCCGGGAAAGAGCACCTCACTTAAACCCAAACCTCCGCCCTATCCCCGCAACCCAGTAACCCAACCTAACCTTTTTTGGACACGAAGGGCAATTTAGCATAGCTAATTCACCTAACAAGCACGTCTTTCAGGACTTGTGGGAGGAAACCGTAGCACCCAGAGGAAATCCACACAGACACGGGGAGAACGTGCAGACTCCACAAAGACAGTGATCCAAGCCGGGAATCTACCATGCCGCCCCTGGGCTAACCACTGTGCTACCATGCCGCCCCTGGGCTGTGCCAGAATATGGTTCTATTTTTGGCAGATGCCCTTTAGTTCCTGACACAAGTGTGTGAGCAGAGACTGAGATATATTTTTGTCTTCAGTGCATGAGCAGTGTCCTGGTAGAGCAGATCTCCTTGCCCATTATAGGGTTTTAATTCTATTGATTTCCGTGGAATTGGAATGCAAATCGATGGGTTCCACACTCAGCAGGTAATGCACTCGAGGTTGTCGCTGATGCAAAGAGATGGAAATTTATCCCTCTGAGTGTTGACGGACTGTCACTCAAGGTAGACTTGCAGACAAAGCTCAGTCATTCAATGGCCTCAGATGTGCACTTCCCAGCAGGTGCCACTGGGAACAAAACATTCATTTACACAGATCTACTCCCGTTATATTCAATAGAAGAAAACAGTACGGAAATGAGTGAAATAAAAAGAGAAAATCGAGAAAAACCCAGCAGACCAACAGCATTTGTGGAGAGAGAAAAACAGAGTTAACATTTCGAGTTCATATGATTCTTCTTCAGAGCCAGTATTTTATGTTTACAGAAATAAGTGACCCAATCAAATAAGAAATAAAGAATTAAAAAGGGAAATAAAGAAATTGTGATAAAAGGTTGATCACAAAAAAAATCAGAAAGAATTTCTCTGTTCAAATCATTCAATATAGAAACATAGAAACATAGAAAATAGAAGCAGGAGGAGGCCATTCAGCCCTTCCAGCCTGCTCCACCATTCATTATGATCACGGCTGATCATCAAGTTCTATGTCCTGATCCTGCCTTCCCCCATATCCCTTGATCCCTTTAGCCCCAAAAGCTATATCTAATTCCTTCTTGAAATTACACAATGTTTTGGCCTCAACAACTTTCTCTGGTAGAGAATTCTGCAGATTCACCACTCTCTGGGTGAAGAAATTTCTCCTCACCTGAAAGGTTTACCCTTAGCCTCAAACTATGACCCCTAGTTCTCGACTCCCCCACCTTTGGGAACGTACTTTCTGAATCTACCCTGTCTAATCCTGTTGGAATTTTGTAAGTTTCTATGAGATTCCCTCTCACTCTTCTAAACTCCAATGAATATAATCCTAACCAATTTAGTCTTGCCTCATAAAACAGTCCCGCCATCCCCAGGAATCAGCATGGTAAACCTTCGCTGCACTCCCTCCATAGCAAAACCATCCTTCCTCAGTTAAGGACAACAAAACTGCATGCAATACTCCAGGCGTGGCCTCACCAATACCCTATACAATTGCAATTAAACATCTCTGTTCCTAGAACTCAAAACCTCTCGCTATGAAGGTCAATATACCATTTGCCTTCTTTACAGCCTGCTGTAGCATGCTTACTTTCAGTGACTGATGCACGAGGTCACCAAGGTCTCGCTGAGTATCCACCTCTCACAATTTACACCCATTCAAACAATAATCTTCTTTCCTATATTTGCTACCCAAGCGAATAACCTCACATTTATATTGATTAGGCTTTTGTTCTGAGGCTTGGTGTGATACAAAGCAAAATCCACAGGTCAGTTGTGACCTCAGCAGTCTCTGCATAGTTACTATAGTCAGTATTATGTGATTGTGAGTAGTTTACCCCAATGCCGCTCTGATGCATTCTCCATTCTTTTTATCACATTAATAATATGTTCCTTTTACATCAAAAGCCTTTTTAATAATCTTCCCAATCCAAATTTCTGTGAAGTACATATGGTGGAGGTAAATATTAGGAATGGGATGTTAATTGGCCCATGGCATTACATGAAGAAGAGCAGAAAATTACTCATAGACCCTGCCAATATTCTTCTCTCAATCAATATCACTAATATTGATTCAGAAAGAGTGGGGCAGCACGGTAGCATGGTGGATAGCACAATTGCTTCACAGCTCCAGCGTCCCAGGTTCGATTCCGGCTTGGATCACTGTCTGTGCGGAGTCTTCACATCCTCCCCGTGTGTGCGTGGGTTTCCTCCGGGTGCTCTGGTTTCCTCCCACAGTCCAAAGATGTGCAGGTTAGGTGGATTGGCCGTGATAAATTGCCCTTAGTGTCCAATATTGCCCTTAGTGTTGGGTGGGGTTGGGTGGGGTTACTGGGTTATGGGGATAGGGTGGAGGTGTTGACCTTGTGTAGGGTGCTCTTTCCAAGAGCCGGTGCAGACTCAATAGGCCGAATGGCCTCCTTCTGCACTGTAAATTCTATGATAATTCTATGATAATGGATTAACTGGTCATTCACATCGCTGTTTGTGGAGTCATGCTGTGTGCTTCAAGACTACCATGTTGCTACAAAGCACTGACTGCATCTTAAAAGATAACTCATTGGCTGTAAAGCAATTAACATTTTTAGAATCATCCTTAGACAATCTAATGGGCTTGGATTTCCCGGTCAGCAGTGAAGCAATGGTTCTTGTCTGGATGTGCGGGGCTTCAGATTTCTGTACCTTTTGCTTGATGGAAGGATCTGGAAGAAGGCAAAGCCTGGGTGTAAGGGGTCTCTGACAATGCTGCCTTTCTGAGGCAGTGGGAGATGTATATAGAATCAAAATGAGGGTGGCAAGCTTGTGTGATGCATTGGGCTGAGTTCACCACACTCTGCAGTTTCTTGCGAAATTGGGTCGTGCAGTTGCCTTAACAAACAGTGATGCAGCTGGATAGGATGCTCTCTATGGCAGAGGTAGAAGTTTGTGAGAGTCGATGCAGACATGCCGAATTTCTTTTGCTTCCGTAGTATCATTTTGGTATAATTTTACACAGAGTGAAGTGAAGATTGAACCATACGTATGTGATTGAGACAGAATAGGAAATATTAGAAACAACATTTAAATAAATATAAATATGCGCAATCTTTTATAGTGCAGCAATTTGACATTCCAAAAATGTAACATTTGTTTTTCAATCTACTGATGCTGCTCAGCTCTCATTATGGATATAGTATACCTTTAAAAGCCAGACTACATCATATTCAACAGGTTGTGGTTTTGTCAAAGGTTATTATAGCAAGACCAGTAGCATTAAGGGGCAAATTCTTATTGGTTCAGTGGTTTCTAATTGATTGCAGACCGCGGGTCTTCGACTGGGCATCCTTTAGAAAAGTGTAGAATTACTGACAGCCACATCTGGATTTCCATGTTTAACTGAAAATTTGTGGATTCCACAAGTTGCTGTCAATTTCAGAAAAGTAATGATGGCCAATGCTAACCATTTCACCTTCATTACTACTGTAAATTCTGGGCCATATAACTGCATGTTCTTTCTGTTTTTCAGATTGACCTCCCTCCTAATTCAGCCATACAGGCTCAGAAAAATAACTTCTGGTGTGCAAAATGGGCCATTTACAGCAAATATGATAGAAATGGGGAACGTGGGAGAATGGGATGTAATATTGATGGAAGGCAGAGTAATTCAGAAATTTGTGAGAATAATAGATGTCTAATAATAATAATCTTTATTAGTGTCACAAGTAGGCTTACATTAACACTGCAATGAAATTACTGTGAAAATCCGCTGGTCGCCACACTCCGGCGCCTGTTCAGGTACACAGAGGGAGAATTCAGAATGTCCAATTCACCTAACAAGCATGTCGTTGGGGACTTGTGGGAGGAAACCGGAGCACCCGACGGAAACTCACGCAGACACGGGGAGAACGTGCAGACTCCGCACAGATAGTGATCACGCTGGTAATTGAACCCGGGTCCATGGCGCTGTGAAGCAACAGTGCTAACCACTATGCCAGAGTCAAAGGTGGTGGGATGGGTGGTAAGGGGAAGGAAGAGGCATAGGGTGGAAAAAGTCTGAAATGAACCACACAAGAGTGAGAGATATGTGGAAATGGGAAGTATAGTCAATCAAACACTTGATCAAGTAGAAGCCAAAGAATGTTGCTAACATATCACCAATGTAATAAAGAAATGAGTGTAAAGACTGAATAAGATTATAACATGAATATTTAATTCATGGAGGATGTATTTCACACTAAAGGTTCATCAACAGGAAGCGTGAAAATAATCTGTCAACATTTCCCACTTTTCTCATCCTGTGACCTGTAGTCCATTAAAGTGGAAGATTTGAGGTTGGTGACAGCCGATGTGTAAAGCTCTGACCATAATCTCAGTGCAATTAATTCAAAGGCTAAAATATATAGATTAACGGATTAAATGGTGCTGAAAAGCATTCTCCATGTAGATCTGGAAAGAGGGAAAAATAATTTGCTAGATTTTGCAAATATGTTCTGCAGTTTTGATTCCACTAATGCAAACAGGTTGTTAATATCCATTTTCAAGCAATGCCCATTACCTGTTTCCCCTTTTTCTCCTTTTGCACTATCACGGCCATCTCTGCCCGGTTTGCCAGGAAAGCCATTATGGCCAGGACTGCCAGGTATTCCTGCCATCCAGTTTGGGCAACCTTGAATTATTTTGGGAGGCTCTTGCGGAACGGTTGCTGGAGCTTCAGGTTCACTGATGTCAGTGTGAGATTCGTCTTCAGCGACATCTGGTTCAGCGACATCTGGTTCAGCGACATCTGGTTCAGCAACATCTGGTTCAACAATTGCTTCATCAGAATAGCCCAGCCCAACCAAAGCCACCAGCCAGATGAGCCGTTTAAATATCATTTTCACTGCGATAACCAGGTTTTGATCCACGTGACCTAAAAGAGATATATAATCACTTAGCGCAATATATGCAAATTCTTAGCAATAGAAACACATTCTACTTCCCTGTAAATCTTCCTATAAGCCAATCAATGCTGATTTATAATGAACATTTTCATTACAGTGATTTTACAATGGACTGGATCCTCCATTGTGAGTCCGCCCCGCTGCTGGCGAGGACGGAGAATTTGACTGCGCGTTTGCTGGTGGCAGGATTCTCTACCCCCGCCATTTGTCAGTGGGATTTCCTATTGAAGCCACCCCATGCCACCGGGAAACCCACAAGCGAGGGTGCTCTGCCAACGGGTGCAGAGAATCCCGCTGCCAGCGAACCGCTGGAGAATTCTGGCCAATATCTCTCACAGAATCAACAAATATTGAAGTACAGAAGAGGGCCATTCAGGCCACGAGTCTGTGTTGGCTTCTTCAAAGAGCAATCTAGTTACTACAACTTCCTGACTCTTTGCCAATGCCCCCGCACGTTTTTCTCTTTCAAGTGTGATGCGCAATCAATTACTCTCAAGACAAGGTGAGGCATAACTAATAGGCTTTAATCTGCTAGAACTCTTCCCCAGCAGCTTCGATACAGAACGTGAAGGCTGCTGGGATGGCATCAGTTCTTATACCCCGCCTCTCAGGGCGGAGCTATGTACATCAGCCAATGGTAGACTCCTGGGTCTAACCAATGGTCATCCACCTCTCAGGTACCGCAATACCTGGTATTACCACATTCACCCCCTGTTAAAAAGGAGCCCGGCGGGGTGATGGTCAGCGTTAATAGTCGCCTTTCGCATGGTATGACCAGGTATGGAGGTACCGTGATGTCGAGGTAATAACAAAGTGTTCATAGTGCAGCAATCAGTCGATCGGGTGGCCTGGTCGTCCTTCTGGAGCGCCTGGGCTTCGGCGGTGATTCTGATGGGGTCCCGGCGGTTGCGACTCCGGGAACGTGATGTCATCCTCCCAGGCAGCTTCGTCACCCCTCGGCGGCGCTGTTGGGGTGAAAGGTGGACAGGGGGGGAAGGCGCCTGTCGGGGGCGTCGGTGTGTGTTCGGTGTGTGAGCGCTGGGCGGTCGGGGCCTGAAAGGGGGGTTGCCGATAGTCGCTGGAGACCGCGGCTATGGCGTGGGCCTGGCAGACCCCCACATAGTGGCCCTTCTTGCCGCACCCTTTGCAGGTGGCGGTGCGGGCCGGGCAGCGCGGGCGGGGATGATTCGCCTGCCCGCAGAAGAAACAGCAGTGATCGGCGGTGTTAGCGGGCCGTCTCGCCGCGCAGGCTTGCGGGGTCAGGGGAAATGTCTGAGGGGCTGCCGCTATGGGGTGCCACGCAGCCCAGGGGGCCGCCGCGCGATCGGGAGCAAAGGACAGCGTGTTTTTATATGCAACGTCCATGGACTCCGCCAGGGCCCGTGCCTCTGCAAGTCCCAGAGTGTCCATTTATAGGAGCCTTCGGCGGATATCGGGGGAGGTCATACCTGCCACAAAAGCATCCCTGATCAAAAGTTCCGTGTGCTCGTTCCCCGAAACTGGCGGGCAGACACAGTTTCGGCCCACCACCAGCAGCGCCCGGTAGAAGTCTTCCAACGTTTCCTCGGGGCTTTGCCTCCTAGTCGCCAGCAGGTGACGAGCATAGACCTGGTTCACAGGGCGGATATAATGTCCTTCTAGCAGCTCGATCGCGGCCGCATAATTCGCCGCCTCCTAGATAAGAGGGTAGATCCCAGGGCTGACCGGTGAGCGTAGGAGATGCATCTTTTGTCCTTCTGTGGGGGTGTCGGCGGCCGTGTGGAGGTAGCCCTTAAAGCACGCCAGCTAATGTTTGAAAATAGTAGCACAGTTGTCCACGTGGGTGCTGAGCTGAAGGCACTCCGGTGTGATACGGAGATCCATCCTTTCAACTGAATTTGTAGCAGATTAAATTGATGCGCAATCAATTACTCTCAAGACGAGGTGAGGCATAACTAATAGGCTTTAATCTGCTAGAACTCTTCCCCAGCAGCTTCAATACAGAAAGTGAAGGCTGCTGGGACGGCATCGGTTCTTATACTCCGCCTCTCAGGGTGGAGCTATGTGCATCAGCTAATGGTAGACTCCTGGGTCTAACCAATGGTCATCCACCTTTCAGGTACCGCAATACCTGGTATTACCACAAAGTATTTATCCAAATGCCTTTTGAACACTGACATTGAATCTGTTTCCACCACCCTCTCAGGAAGTGCATTCCGAATCCTTACCATTCATTGCACTGAAAAAACATGTCCTCATGTCACCTCTAGCTCTTCTGCCAATCACTATGAATCAATCCTTCAGCCATGGTAAATAGTTTCTCTCTATTTACTCCATGTAAACACTATGATTTTAAACATCTCTTTCAAATCTCCTCTTCTTCTCTGTTCTGAGGAGTACAGTCCCAATTTTACAGCTTGTCCACATAACTATAATCCCGCATTCCTGGAACTGTTGTAGCCCATCTGTCCTTCATCCTCTCCAAAGAACTTCATGTCCCTCCTAAAGTGTGAAGCACAGAATTGTCCACAATCCTCCAAATGTGTTTTACTTAGAGGCTAGCATCTATCATCACGTGATGTGATGTCAAATTGCAGAGGAAAGTTTAACAATGGGATCTGAAGTGAAGGTCAGGAACCTTAACAGAAGATGGGCATCAATATGGAAAAGCTTGTTGACTGGTGCAGGATAGGCTGGACGCAACTACTATATGAAAACACAGCAGGGTTGACGTCCCTGCTGCCGGCTAGACACAAGTCAGGTAGGATGTGCCAACCATTCACTGGGCCTGACATGAAAACAGATGCACAGGCCTGGTTCTTACATTGTAGATCCATCCTGAACTGCCTATGCCCTAAGCTCTGGTATTCCTTCCCTAAACTCACCCATTCCTCTGCCTCTCTCCCCCTTTATGTTGTTCCTTAAAACCAACCTCTTTGATGAAGATTTCAGTCACCATACTCCTTCTGCAGCTCAGTGTCAAATGTCTGACAATACTGCTTGGGATGTTTTACAACATTATGGGCTCTATGTAAAAGCACATTCTTATTGATAAGATGACCACAGCAGTGACAAATGGCTCCAGGATTGAGGCAGTGCAACTGAGCAGGCTGAAAGCATCCAATCGTGGAGCAATTCTGATTGGGAATGCAGAAGAGACCAGTATTAGAGGAGCACATACATCTTAGAGGTTTGTGGGTTGGAGGATATTACAGAGATGAGGAGGTGCGTGCCGTGGAGGGATTGGAAAACGGGAATTTTGGACCACTGTGCCTGGGGGCGGGGAGTGGAGGAACAAAGGGGAGCGGGGGTGAGGATGCAGGCAGACCCACTGTGAAGATTAATGTGACAGAGGCTGAACATATATCAGGTTTAACATGTTTTGATAGTGAACATTGGACATTTCCATTTCCCTTAGCTATACATAGTGACCCCCCTACCTAGTGTACCTCAGTGCCCACTCAGTGACCCTTTCCCTTCTTGATCTTACGTGATCCAGTGCTACATCTAGGTGTGTCCCCAGGGTGCATGTTAGAGGTGGAAGCAGCCTGCTGCTTTCCGCATCCTGTGGACTTTGATGCCCTTGGCAAACGTCCTCTAGAGTGCCAGGAGCTGGAGGCCCTGCTGACTTACTGGAGTCGCTGGCATCACCATACCACCCTGTTCTGTCTGCTGTCTTTGTGATGCGCTGGTGTCAGGAGGGAGGGAGTCAGAAGGACTGGAGCCTGCTGTCATATCCTTGATGGCAGGCCCCGGGTTGGCCTCCAGTGCTCCCTCCTCCCTGACGGTGCTTGAGGGGCCCTGGCGATCTCCACGGGAAGGTAGGACTGCTTAAGTGAACTCCAGAGGGCTCTGACTCATCTGGCTTTGCCAGCCCTGAGGATCACCATTATCTGTACCATGGTGTCGGCGCCCTCACCAATGCTCCTCAATGACTGGGCGACACTCAGCAGTGCCTCGGCAATGTCCATTCGCATCAGGAACACACCCCTCAGCGACTGAGACAGAATGTCTCAGCCATCATTGTCACAAACTGAGCCATGCCTTGGACACCACCACTCAAGACACTGACCTCAGGTTGCTTTCCACTGCAATTGCCACCCTAGCAGTGATGGCCTTGGTGTTATGCATCGTCAGTACCATCTCCTGTGGCATTAGCCTTTGGGACGCCTCCAATCGGCTACGCACTCGCTGGAATGTCACTGACATCCCCTCCTGAATCTCACAGCCGTGTCCTAGGATCTACATCAGCTCTGGGATAATCTTGTACAGAGGCTCAGCATCTGACTGCGGCTTAGCTGAATCATGGGGTCCAGCAGGCCTCTGACTGCTGACTCTCCTGGTGTAACTGCCTCTGCCGGATGTGCATCAGCAATTGTGTGGTGCTCACCAGATTGTGCCCCAGAGGTCTGTCCACTAATTCCGAGGTGTGTGTATCTGCATTGGTGAAAAGTGGGGGTGATAGCTGTGACGTCTCAATGGTGGTCTCCTCGAAGCTCTCCTCCAAGGTGGTCTCTTGGGGTGCGGGACAGGGGGAGGGGGAGAGGGAACGACTGGATAGCCCGAACCCTTCAGATGGAAATTCTGCAAGACAATGGACATATGAACAGTGAGAGGGAAGGACCATTTTGTTTGACATGAGCAACTCACTTGAGACATCACCTGGCTGAAGGGGCAATGTATCCTCACCTCTGAGGCGCAGTGCAACCTTACTATTGATGACTATTTTATCCTCGGACACCGGTGTGATCTCCAGACCTCTGGTACTCCATCCCCTCCCCCTCCCCTCTGGGCCCTTTCTCGCTTATAATGGGCTATCCTCTCCTGTGGGGACAACGAGAGGGCATTGTGAGCCACATGCTTGATGGATTGGGGGGTGTCCATAGAAGTGGCATGTATGGGCACCACACCTGGATATGAAGGGATGCCAGGGAGTTCTGAGGAACAAGCACAAAGATAATATCGGATGTAGGGAGAGTGAGACGTGTCAGCCAGTGATTTGTGGCGGGCAGATTGGGAATGTGAGGGCTGGCAGGCAGAACTAATGCCGGATAGAGGTGGTAACTTACCCTTGCAGCTCGGTTTGGGTTGTTAGTCTTGTTCCGACATTGGATGCTGGTCCTCCTGGTCATGCTGCCTGTGCTGACAGCCGCTGCCACCATCTCCCAGGCAGAATTGATGGCCTTGCTGCAGGTCCTCCGACATTTTGAGAGAACAGGATGCCCCGTCTCCCATTCACAGCCTCGAGAAGCCTGTCCAGTTTGTCAGCCCTAAAGCGGGGATCAGGTCTACGTGTTGCCATTCTTGGGTGTTGACTGGGAGTGAGTGGTGAGGGAGTGTTTAAAAGCAGCTCCCCCTTGTTGGCGGTGAGACTCTGAGGCACAAGTCTGGTGAATCAGACAGCGAGACAGCCAGTAGTAGCGAGAAGCACTTGGGGGCTCATTTCCGCCATTAAGTGCCGTTAAACACTGGCCACCATCTCACCAACGTGGCCGTTAAGAAACACTCCGCAAATCGCATCCAAAATGACACTTAGAACTGTTTGCGTTAAATTGTGCCCTAAGTGTCATTATGGGCGAGTTTGGTGGGATGTTTCCCGTCGGCTTTTTGGATGTAATCCAGGCCTGGATTCACCCATGCTTAGTCATTTTTTTGGGCCTCTGGGAATTTCTTCCTAGGCTAGCCCAGATTTAGAATGTTTTTCAGCAGTGGGGAGCTGAACTTGCTGGTGTGACCGGCACCTCAGAGGCCAGGTTGCCATTTTGAAAGAGTGCCCCAATCTCTAAGTGAGCTTGAGGGCCCCCACATCCCCCAACCCATGGACAATGCCACCCCCCAACCCCTCCAACCAAGTGAGTCAGTGGCAGGAGAGCTATGGGGGCACTGAGGACCCCCACTTACAGGTCCTTCCAATACCCCTTTCAGGACCTCCCCTTTCAGGACCAGCCGTTCACCTCCCTCAACTTTTATGAAGCTCCTTCATCCACCTCCTTCACCCGCCCACCCTCCATACCCCCTTCATCCCCGCTTTCATGGGTATGGCCCCCTTCAGGCACCGACCCTTGGAAGTGACAACCTGGCACCTGAGCACCCTGGCACTTCAGAGTTCCTTGGTGCCAGGCAGAGTGGCAGGGTACTGCCCTGCCCTGTCCCCGAACTCCTGGGGGGCTCCAATGGCCTCCAAGAACCCCAAAGTGGCCATCACACCTAGTCTCCGCTTGTGGAGACCAGTACCAATTGGCACCCGGTTGAAGCTTCGCTGGTGCGGCCGGTGACTCATGTGCGCGGGGAGAATGCAGGCTCAACTAGGCCGCGCATATTTAAATGAGCCTTATGATTTGTATGATTATAAATATGATTGTCTGGATTATGCCCGGGGAGGGTGTGATTCAGATCGCACCAGGCACTGTGGGTTGGGTGAAGCCCGATTCGGGTCTCTCTCTCAATGCTCCCGACTCGATCAGATTGTCGCAGGGTGCGACGCGATGGGAAAATCACACCCATTAGTTCTAATATTTACCAATACAAATGTAAGTTGGGTACAAAGCTATTTAAGCCAGTTGTACAGCAATCCATTGATGACTCACGCAGCACCGTAGTGGACTGATATTGGAGCTCCTGATGGGAAATGGAAATACAAAAGTAATATTTTTTGATTTTTTTACACCTCAGTTAAACATGTAGATGAGTCTTTCTTTTCAAATAGAAGGTAGTTATCTAGTTGTAAATATAAATGCTCAGAGATTTAAACAACTTCAGCAACCTTTTCTTTCATATTTATCACCTCCATGAACATTGCTCCATTTTCCTTTCAATCAGTCAAATTACATTGATTATTCTTGCTGAAGCAGCATTGTTTGGTCCTGTGGTCTAATATTTCATTTTGCAGCCATTCAGCGATGACATGGGATATTTGGGCCTCTTTGAGTGTGCGCACATTTAGTCGATTGGCAGCAGGACTGTGATAGGAATCCAGAGGACATCACACTGTTTATAGTTCAGGATCACTACTGTAAGAGACAAGTCGTTCAAATCACAGGTACACTTTACCTGGACAGCCAGGAGGCTGGCTGATTCATTTCCGACTTTGGTGGTTCACAAATCTATGATTATTAAGATCAAGACAAATATTTATTGACACTTCAGTCATATAATACGGATTGACCCAGCTTTATTGTAGTAAAGCAAAACAGAAGGAGAAAGACTCACTGATTGGTTGGTGCGAGGATGTTCCAGAAAATCTGTGAAATATTCAGTGCATAGATTGAGGCAGAATTTTCCTCGGAAGAGCAATGGGATTCCTGGTGTGATTGGGGTGGGCAGTGATGGAACATGGATCGGGGAATCTTTGCCCATTTTAATCCTGGTCCAATTTTCTAACGGAGCTGAGGTGTCACTTGTGTGTCATTGCCAACTTCAACGAGCAAGTGATTTATGCTTCACGTTTTCTGTCACTCGTGCTATAATAATGCTAAGCATAAGGAATGGCTGTACAAAACATTGCATTAACAAAGCACCGTATCATCCATGTCAGAAATTTCTCTTCATGTACAATAGGGATAATTTTAATTCCCAATAATGGGTGAGTGGGTTGAGTGCTAAGTCAAAATGTTAAAAAACAAAGGGCGCCATGTGACACATGGTTAGCACTGCTGCCTACAGCGCTGAGGGCCCGGGTTCGACCCCAACCCCGGGTCACTGTTTGCACATTCTCCCCATGTCCGTGTGGGTTTCACCCCCACAACCCAAAGGTGTGCAGGTTGGGGGATTGGCCACACTAAAATTGCCCCTTAATTGGAAAAAATAATAATTGGGTACTCTAAATTTATATTTTAAAATATGTTAAACAATCACTGAAACGGGAAAACCTGCATTGCCACAGCTGACAGCAACCAATCAAAAATTCAATTACCCTTGGAAAGGGGGTACAATGAAAGATGGGACATTTGATTTTCTCTCCCCTTTCAACGCATCACACTGGCGATCGATGATACTTTGTCCTGGCGACAACCGATTTTTAAGTTCCCACAGGCAGCAACTATACTGGGATTTCACCAAAAGCATTTTGATGCGGACAATCCGAGCAATCTTTCAGGGTCAGCAGTAGGTTTGGACAGAAACTTTCAGTGTGTAGCACCATAGCCGAATCAATCTCAGGACCTGACTAGTAAACTACTGGCTGAATAGAAGAGGGGCATTCTATTCAATTGGTTCATTGGGAGATTGTTCGAGAAACTCTAGCCATAATATGTAGTGCCAGTGAAAGTTTTTGTCCACACTATCTAAAGTTTAAAGTTTGTATATTAGCTGCGGTTCATTTGTTGGAGTCTAAACGCTATGGGTTCAAGTCCCACTTCAGGACTTGAGCGCAAAAGTCCAGACTGGCGCTCCTGTGCATTATTGAGGGAGTGCTGCACTGCTGGAGGGGCTGACTTTCACATGAGGCATTAAGCTGAGGTGCAGGCTGCCCTCTCAGATCCCACACAATTCTCTCATTACCAAAGCCACCATCTCTTCATTACTGCCTCCCCATTTCCCCAAACCCCATGACAATCACCAACTCTTCCCCCCCCCCCCACCCCCCGTCGACCCCAGCTGCCTCCCCCATGATATCCCACTATAATCCTGATCACCCACCTCTTTCTCCCAATCTGAATACCTCCCATTAATTTCCCTGGCATCCATGCAATCTCTAACCTATTTTCCCCCCTCTCCTAGCTTCAACCACGATGCTGACTCCCAACAATCATATATCTGATTCATAACGGCAGCCTTTTCTGAAGAACCTCCCTGTTCTAATCTACCTTTAAGAGATAGCAGCATGACATCATGAGAAAAGAAGTGTGTCATGTGATCCAGTCCTAGTTTCACTTTGGCCTGTGAGCAGAACATAGCAGATGCAGCTGATGTCTTTAAGCTTTCTATCTTTTTATAACAGTTAATATATGCCTAGTCAAATAAATAAATCCATAATGTGTTTACCCAATCACTTATGAGTGATTGGTGCTTTTATATCATGAGAAAACACGGCACACCCCAGCCAATAGGCTGCCAAAATTATCAATCAGGTTGGCTTTTGGGTGGCGGGTCTGATTTTAAACAATTATCCATATCATGGAGTTAATATTCCATGGCCTCTGGTGACAGACTTCCTCCTTAGTTTCCGATCCTAATGAATATCGGGGCCATTTCCATTGCAATGATTGGTGATTATGCAAGCAAATAGATTACATACAGCAAGATCCCATATCCATCAATAAATTAAACCGGCTGATTATACTTTTCAAAATTACTGGCAGCAGTAAGAATGTTGCTTGAAACTGAAAGTCAACTTGCTGATTTCTATGTCTTGAATCTCTGGAAGAGACAGGGCCTCAGCTTAATGTCATCGCCAAAGGATGACATCTCCACACTGCATCAGTGTTCATCATTTTTTCCATCTTAGTCCTGATTATAAACTCTGATCAAGGGCTTGAACCCATAACCTTCTAAATCTGCAGGCAAACCTACATTCTTCTAACCTGGAGAGGACGGTGTAATCCATTTTGCCAGTGTCAAAGCCAAGTTACAGCTAGGAGGAATGTAAAACTGCTGCCAGCAATGTGAAGAGCTGCACGGAATGTGGATAAATATATCGAGAGAGCCTCTTGAGAAACCAGTTTAAAAGAAAGTTGTACGTCAGGCACTATAGTTGACAGGGGCATTTAATCTTAGTATCAAGAGTAATAGAAATAATGATAAGAGGATCTATATCAGAAGGCCACCTGTTTATAAAAATGACCAAAAAAACATCAAAAAACTAGGTCCTGGGAAATTAGTTCCACCAATTTTAGAAAAAATAGAGCAAGACGTTTTAACATGATGGAGTCGGGGTGGATGGCTTGTGGCGTTCGCCACCCCACCTCCCCAAGAATAACACTGATTGCCCACTGATATTACCAGTGTGTGGCCAAGGTGTTTTACTGCCCAGACCTCATTCACATTTGTGCGTGATCAGCAACCTGCCCCAAACCAGCAGGAAGTGGCAGTTGGGTGCAATTTTGTGTGGCTGGGGAGGGGAGATCAAAACTATAGTCCCTGGCACTCAAGTAAGTAGTAGATGAGCCCTGCTCACCCAATAGGAAAATTATAAAAATAAACTTGTGGTCCTGGCTTCACTTGATAGCACGGTGGCACAGTGGTTAGCACAGCTGCCTCACAGCGCCAGGGACCCGGGTTCAACTCCAGCCTTGGGTGACTGTCTGTGTGAAGTTTGCACATTCTCTCCGTGTCTGTGTAGGTTTCCTCCGGGTGCTCCGGTTTCCTCCCACAGTCAAAAGGATGTGCAGGTTAAGTGGATTGACCACGCTAAAAAATTGTCCCTCATTGTGTGCCCAAAGGATGCGTAGGTTAGGTTGGGTTATAGGGTTATGGGGATAGGGCGGGGGGGGGGGGGGCCCTATGTAGGGTACTCTTTCAGTGGGTCAGTGCAGACACAATGGGCCGAATGGCTTCTTTCTTCACTGTAGTGATTCTATGATTCTTGCCGAAAGGTTAACCTGCTGGTAAAATCACATCTGCTTGCCCACTCAAACCTAGAGTTAAAAAGTTTCAGTCGGAACATGCTGATTCAATCTAGGCCCGATTTACCTGTTTCAAGAAGCATCATGCTTGTTTTTGGCTGGTGTCCCTCTTGCCTGATCGGTCGGGCAGGTCAAAGTTGGAGTCTTTGATCAGACACCCCGGACTGGGATTTTGCTCACAAGGTAATTCTTGATGTAAGGACCGAATGTGGGTCTGGAATCCATGCGGGAGGGCAGTGAAACTGTAATCTTCCTGGCAGCAGCCAATTAAGAGGCCAATGCCATGATCGTTGTCCATTTAAAGGCTGTCTAGGTGTAACACTGCAGCCTCAAATACATCATCGATGGTGCTGGACACTGCTCAGGCTGCAAGAAGACTATCAAGACTCCTTTATGTATAGGCACCAGGTCCAGGCAGGCAGGCCCAGTGTTTGGAGGGGTAGCACCAGGAATTACGTCAAAGCAAGTGGTTGGGGGTGGGGGGCACAGAGGCAGCTGTTGCTGCTGGGGACATCCCCCCTTTGGGGCATGGAACATTTAGGAACCAATTCCCCCATCCCCCATCTTGGGAAGCCACCAGGTGACCACTTCCACACATCTGGTGGCCTCTCCACATAGCAAAGGACTGTGCTGAACTGGAAAAGTCCCAGTGATTTGGGAAAATGGCTAACAATTGGCCTTTTAATTATATAATTAGCTGCAGCTCACCTCCAGTCAGCCGATGGTCGAGCCCAATGCTATGTCTCTGGTAATGTATCCTGGGGCATGTTACGAGGCGATGCCTCTTTATATTTGAAAGTATGATTTTGCAACTTTCCACTAACTGGAGCTTTTGCCATTTGAACTGAGATGGAGACTGAGACCAACTGAATAAAAATGCAAAACCACGTTCCAAGATGAAGGTGAGAAACATCTCAGTGGGCTGGGAAGAGACACATTTCTTGTAATCCTGACACCCATCAAAACTCATTAAAAATATAAAATACTGGATTTTGAAACAATAGCTATTATAGATAGACCCACTCAATGCCCCTCAGAAATACACAATGGGTGAAGTATTTCAAAGCAAGGCTGCAGTGATTGCAAGTATCACAGGTTGTGTCCAGAAATTCTTCAGCAGAGGAGGCAGGCTAAAGGCTGCTCTCACTCCCTCTCTCTCTTTTGGAAAAAAGGTGTCACACAGTTCGAGATACCAGTGCTACCAGAAATCTACCAGCCAACCAAGATCTCGTAATAATTACCAAATCTTCTACATCTGACCACATCCAAAAAAAAGCTAACCTGAGTAGACTGCAGCATTTAAAATCTACATCTCAAGGACAATCAAAGGACACTTAATCATATGTTATTTTATCTTTTTTTTAAATTGGATTTTAACTTCTCTTATTTCTGATACAAGTATGTGTGGAGGGCTGTATTAGGGCAAAAGGCATTTTTATTATTTTTCTCTGCTTTAGTGGTTAATAAATTAGCTTTTTCTTTCACTCAAGGAAACCTTGTTTGCTTGCCTTCTTATTGCTCAAAGTTTAAATAGTTAAATTTATTCTGATTTGGAAAAGGCAAATACTTGTGAAAAAGAAACTGAAACTTTAATGTGATGAACTGAGGAGATTGAATAGAGGAGACCACATTCACCCCTTGTTGCCTGGTACTTCCTGACGCCTTTTGCTGCCACTTTCCTATCTCCTCGCACATCTCCAGTGGGTTGGCAAAATCCCTGCCCATGAGCAAATTTGAATGCCCAACCAGTTTCTGTTGGGTGGACTAGACTAAAATCTCCACATTAATCAACTGATGTTGCCTATTTTACGCTCTTCTGGTGGTCACTTCAGCTTTTAATTAAATTTAGAATCTGTGTCAGAAGATGTGCATGTGCTATCCAGACACAATTTTTCCAACTCGAGAACATTCTTCACCAGCAAGAAGCCAATTCTATTTGCTCTTCCCCTGCAGTAGTGAGCAGGTACGGTTACTTTGCGTGATTTCCTCAAAGCTGATATGTCACGAAGTTATCCTGGTTACATTCCCAAAAAGCACAATCAATCATCCTTAAAAAGTCACTAATATCAACGAAACCTACAAAGTCCGGATTTGGCAAACAATACAGGCAGATCTCTTGCATATTTTCACATTTCTCACATCAAATCTTACCACAAGCAAATCTCGCAGACATCTACATTCTTTATGTAATTTAACCTTATCTAATAATAGAGCAATGCTACTGAAGTGGAATTCTTTAGTCTGGAGCATACATGAGCAATGCCTACCTCCAATTAACCCAAGCATAGCTGTTTTTAATATTACATTTACTCTAAGTTGGCACCTTAGTAGGCTTTCTACAGATACTTCAATAGAGGAGGCTCAGTGCCATCCTTTAACAATTGTACTTTTCACATTGATGTGATCATCTGACAAAGTCTGAGACAGACATCAAATTGGCAGTGCAGGATTGGTATGTTTGAAATTTAGAAAACTATATTTGAAGTCGTTTTACAGAGAAAACAGTGTACAAAATGTGTAAAGTTAGCTAACGAACATATTTGTGAATGCTGCAGATTCTAATCATTTCAACGACCATGCGGAAAGAAACATTACAATGTTTTAATCAACTGTTCATATGAAAACTCAAGATATTTCTCATGAAAGAGACACTTTAAAATTAAAAAAAAAGCTGAATGTTACCGTCAGTTTGTGTTGTCCTTCCCTTTCACTGGGAGATGAAATCCTTGCAAAGTATCCAAGGCTGGAGTTACATGATCTGGCTCTCCTGTTGCTTGCTCCACATGGAATTGTCTGTCACTTTGAACAGAGATCCTATTTGGCAGCTGACAACTTGGTCATCATTAATAGTGTTTTTTTTATAGACACGAGGTCTAAGAAAGCTCTTAGGAGATACGTAAACTGCACCACTCGCAAAAAGTACTTCAAAATATTTTGCAAATGGGATAAAATGAAGAGCATCTTCTTCACATTTCAAAATAGATTACAGTAAAATGGAGCTTAACATCATTCAATTAATATTTTGATTGGGTTCAAGTTTAACATTTGCGAATGTTGGTTTTTTGAACAATTATATCAACAGTATATATCACCGTTTACCATTATTGGATGTTACAGTGACTGACATACTACAGCACTATATTTAGGTATGAGATATTAAAATTATATTTATATCTGTTGCAAAAGGTCGAGCCAGCTCATAGATGGAGGTTTCAGAGCTCAGATGTAAAAATAGCACATTCTGGAGAATGACAGCATAGCTTGTGGCTAAAGATTAACTTCACTTATTTGGGCGAGATTCTCCGACCTCGCACCGGGTCGGAGAACCAGCGGAGGGGGGGGGGGCGCGATTCACGCCGGTTGGGGGCCGCTCTACGTGGCACCCCCGGCGATTCTCCACGCGCGATGGGCCAAGTGCCCACCGAGTCCCGCCGGCAGCGTTCACGTGTGGTCCTACCCTGCGGGACCTTGGCGTTCATGTGGCAGGGGTGACCTGTTGAAGGGAAGGGGGGATCCAACCCTGCGGGGGCCTCCATGGTGACCTGGCCTGCGATCGGGGCCTACCAATTGGCGGGCAGGCTTACCCTGGTGGGGGCCTATGTTCCTCCGTGCCGGGCCCCTGTAGCTCTCTGCCATGTTGCTTTGGGGCCGGCACGGAGAAGGCAACGCATGCGCGAACTCACGCCGGCCGTAGCGCGCATGTGCGAACTTGCGCCGGCCGTAGCGTGCATGCACGGACCCACGCCACCAATTCTGACGGCGGTATTGGCAGCTGGAGCAGTGTGAGGCTCTCCAGTGCCGTGCTGGCCCCCTGTACGGTGCGGGATCGCTGCTCCTAGGGGCCTGTTGATGCCGGCATAAAATGCTCCGCCGTTTACGACGGTGTTAACACTTAGCCCCAGGATCAGAGAATCCCGCCCATTGAGTTGGGAAAAAAGTACCATATTTTAATTTTTCCTTCCTTTTTTGCAGATTTGTTCAGATTACATATTTGCGATTGAAAGGTGACCCATTCCCTGTTGTTAAAGAGGGCAGGAGGGCAATTAAATCAGCAGAGAGAGGGTGAGGGAAGATTCAAGTGACTGAGACTCAAGGCAGAGGCACCATCAGGGCTCACATTTGAAGCATGACCATTTTTTGTGAGGATACTGGAAGCTTTGGCAATTTATGGAGAACCTCCAATCGAGAAAGAAGGGAGACAAAAAGCAGAAAACTGTAAATTAGTTAGCCTGACATTTCTCACTGGGAAAATGTTAGAAACCATTGGGAAGGAGGTGGTTGCACGGCATTTAGAAAATCACGGGCTGGATTCTCTGGTCCTCCAGTCGTTTGTTTCTTGGCGGCGTGCCGTTCGTTGGTGGTGGGATTCATTACTCACGCTTGTCAATAGGATTTCCAATTGAACGCACGCCATGACGCCGGGAAACCTGCAGGTGGGGATGTGCTGCCAATGGGAACAGGGGACCCCAATGGCCAGAGAACTCTGGCCCAGATTGCAATCATTAGAGTTGACATGTTTTTGTGAAAGGGAAACCGTGTTTGACAAATTTATAAAATTATTTCTTTGAGGATGAAACATATAGGGTGGATAAAGGCGAACCAGTAGATGTTGTGGGGGCGATTTTCCCAAATGGAGCCCAAGTGTTCGTGCCGTCGTGAACGCCGTCGCGTTTCACGACGGCGCGGACCGGGCCCGGGTACGACCGATTCTGGCCCACATAGGGGGCCAGCACGGCGCTGGAGCGGTTCCATAAGACCATAAGACATAGGAGCGGAAGTAAGGCCATTCGGCCCATCGGGTCCACTCCACCATTCAATCATGGCTGATTTCAACTCCATTTACCCGCTCTCTCTCCATAGCCCTTAATTCCTCGAGAAATCAAGAATTTATCAACTTCTGTCTTAAAGACACTCAACGTCCCGGCCTCCACCCCCTCTGTGGCAATGAATTCCACATACCCACCACTCTCTGGCTGAAGAAATTTCTCCTCATCTCTGTTCTAAAGTGACTCCCTTTTATTCTAAGGCTGTGCCCCCGGGTCCTAGTCTCCCCTGCTAATGGAAACAACTTCCCTACATCCACCCTATTTAAGCCATTCATTATCTTGTAAGTTTCTATTAGATCTCCCCTCAACCTCCTAAACGCCAATGAATATAATCCCAGGATCCTCAGACGTTCATCGTATGTTAGGCCTACCATTCCTGGGATCATCCGTGTGACTCTCCGCTGGACCCGCTCCAGTGCCAGTATGTCCTTCCTGAGGTGTGGGGCCCAAAATTGCTCACAGTATTCTAAATGGGGCCTAACTAATGCTTTATAAAGCTTCAGAAGTACATCCCTGCTTTTATATTCCAAGCCTCTTGAGATGAATGACAACATTGCATTTGCTTTCTTAATTACGGACTCAACCTGCAAGTTTACCTTTAGAGAATCCTGGACTAGGACTCCCAAGTCCCTTTGCACTTCAGCATTATGAATTTTGTCACCGTTTAGAAAATAGTCCATGCCTCTATTCTTTTTTCCAAAGTGCAAGACCTCGCACTTGCCCACGTTGAATTTCAGCCATTTCTTGGACCACTCTCCTAAACTGTCTAAATCTTTCTGCAGCCTCCCCACCTCCTCCATACTACCTGCCCCTCCACCTATCTTTGTATCATCGGCAAACTTAGCCAGAATGCCCTCAGTCCCGTCATCTAGATCGTTAATATATAAAGAGAACAGCTGTGGCCCCAACACTGAACCCTGCGGGACACCACTCGTCACCGGTTGCCATTCCGAAAAAGAACCTTTTATCCCAACTCTCTGCCTTCTGCCTGACAGCCAATCGTCAATCCATGTTAGTACCTTGCCTCGAATTCCATGGGCCCTTATTTTACTCAGCAGTCTCCCGTGAGGCACCTTATCAAAGGCCTTTTGGAAGTCAAGATAGATAACATCCATTGGCTCTCCTTGGTCTAACCTATTTGTTATCTCTTCAAAGAACTCTAACAGGTTTGTCAGGCATGACCTCCCCTGACTAAATCCATGCTGACTTGTCCTAATCTGACCCTGCACTTCCAAGAATTTAGAAATCTCATCCTTAACAATGGATTCTAGAATCTTGCCAACAACCGAGGTTAGGCTAATTGGCCTATAATTTTCCATCTTTTTCCTTGTTCCCTTCTTGAACAGGGGGGTTACAACAGCGATTTTCCAATCCTCTGGGACTTTCCCTGACTCCAGTGACTTTTAAAGATCATAACTAATGCCTCCACTATTTCTTCAGCTATCTCCTTTAGAACTCTAGGATGTAGTCCATCTGGGCCCGGAGATTTATCAATTTTTAGACCTCTTAGTTTCTCTAGCACTTTCTCCTTTGTGATGGCTACCATATTCAACTCTGTCCCCTGACTCTCCGGAATTGTTGGGATATTACTCATGTCTTCTACTGTGAAGACTGACGCAAAGTACTTATTCAGTTCCTCGGCTATTTCCATGTCTCCCATCACAAAATTACCAGCGTCATTTTGGAGCGGCCCAATGTCAACATTTGCCTCCCGTTTGTTTTTAATGTATTTAAAGAAACTTTTACTATCATTCCTAATGTTACTGGCTAGCCTACCTTCAAATTTGATCCTCTCTTTTCTTATCTCTCTCTTTGTTATCCTCTGTTTGTTTTTGTAGCCTTCCCAATCTTCTGACTTCCCACTACTCTTTGCCACATTATAGGCTTTCTCTTTTGCTTTGATGCATTCCCTAACTTCCTTTGTCAGCCATGGCTGCCTAATCCCCCCTCTGATAACCTTTCTTTTCTTTGGGATGAACCTCTGTACTGTGTCCTCAATTACTCCCAGAAACTCCTGCCATTGCTGTTCTACTGTCTTTCCCACTAGGCTCTGCTCCCAGTCTATTTTCGTCAGTTCTTCCCTCATGCCCCTGTAGTTACCTTTATTTAACTGAAACACGTTTACATCTGATTCTACCTTCTTTCTTTCAAATTGGAGATTGAATTCTACCATATTATGATCACTGCCTCCTAAGTGCTCCCTTACTTTAAGATCTTTAATCAAGTCTGGCTCATTACATAACGCTAAGTCCAGAATGGCCTGTTCCCTCGTGGGCTCCATCACAAGCTGTTCCAAAAAGCCCTCCTGTAAACATTCAATGAATTCCCTTTCCTTAGGTCCACTGGCAGCATTATTTACCCAGTCCACCTGCATATTGAAGTCCCCCATGATCACTGTGACCTTGCCTTTCTGACATGCACTTTCTATTTCGTGGTGCATTTTGTGCCCCCGGTCCTGACCACTGTTAGGAGGCCTGTACATAACTCCCATTATGGTTTTTTTTGCCTTTGTGGTTCCTCAACTCTACCCACACAGACTCCACATCATCTGACCCTATGTCATTTAGTGCTATTGATTTAATTTCATTCCTAATTAACAAGGCAACCCCACCCACTCTGCCCACCTCCCTGTCTTTTCGATAGGTTGTGAATCCCTGGATGTTTAAATGCCAGTCCTGAACCCCCTGCAACCACGTCTCTGTGATGCCTACCACATCATACCTGCCAGTCACAATCTGGGCCACAAGCTCATCTACCTTGTTCCGTACACTGCACGCATTTAAATATAGCACCTTTAATTCTCTATTGACCGTCCTTTTTTGTTTTCTTAGTGTGGTGGACCTTGGTTTACTGAGCCTTTCCATACACTGTGTCATATTTTGTGGGATGGGGACTATCGTAATCTCTCCTGAGTT
Source organism: Scyliorhinus torazame (assembly GCF_047496885.1). NCBI lineage: Eukaryota > Metazoa > Chordata > Chondrichthyes > Carcharhiniformes > Scyliorhinidae > Scyliorhinus > Scyliorhinus torazame. The sequence continues at coordinate 108,016,333 of NC_092720.1, read as the reverse complement.
TTGTCCTTTTGTGTTTTTTGTATTCCTAAGCAGCTACGCTTCCCACTGATTACTTCACCTCTTGGTTCCCTGACTTTCCCTTCCCCCCCAATCTTTAGTTTAAAGTCCTATTGACCACCCTATTTATTCTTTTCGCCAGAACACTGGTCCCAGCTCGGTTCAGGTGGAGACCATCCCAACGGTATAGGTCCCCCCTGTCCCAAAACTGATGCCAATGTCCCATGAAAAGGAACCCCTCTTTCCCACACCACTCTTTCAGCCACGTGTTAACTTCCCTTATTCTTGCCTCCCTATGCCAATTTGCACGTGGCTCGGGCAGTAACCCGGAGATTATGACCCTTGAGGACCTGTTTTTTAATTTGAATCCTAGCTCTTTATAATCTCTAAACAGGTCCTCTTTCCTAGACTTGCCTATGTTGTTGGTACCGACATGGACCACAACAACTGGATCCTCCCCCTCCCTCTCCAGTATCCTTTCAAGCCGGTCAGAGATGTCCCGCACCCTAGCACCGGGCAGGCAACATACCATGCGGGACTCTTTATCCTGCTCACAAAGGATACTATCTATCTCCCTGATAATAGAATCCCCTACAACTACAACTTGCCTATTTACTCCCTCTCCTTGAATGGCCTGCTGAACCATGGTGCCTTGGTCAGCTGACTCATCCTTCCTGCAGCCCTGTTCGCCATCCACACAGGGAGCAAGTGCCTCTTACCTGTTGGACAGAGTCAAGGGCTGAGGCTCCTGAGTTCCTGACTGCTGGTTCCCTTTACCTGCCTGACTTGCAGTTCATGCCGCTCCAGCCTCCTTAGCCAACCCCCACATGCGCAGTTGGACCGCGCCAACCTGTGCATGCATGGGGGACTTCTTTAGCGCGCTGGCCCCGACTCACATGGGGTCGGTGTCAGGGGCTGGCTGTGCCAGAAAGTAGGCCTGGGGGGGGGGGAAGAGGCCGGCCCACCAATCGGTGGGCCCCGATCGCAGGCCAGACCCCATCGGAGGCTCCCCCCCGGTGAAGGAGCCCCCCTCCCCCACCACAGGCCGCCCCCGACTGTTCCCGCAGAGTTACCGCCGGCAGCGACCAGGGGTGAACGGCGCCAGCGGGACTCTGTCATATCGGCGCAGCCGCTCGGCCCATCCGGGCCGGAGAATCAACGGCCCCACCGATTCTAGCGGCCGGCACTGCGCCAAACGCACCGGCGCAAATGGCACCGATTCTCCGCGCCTCGGAGTATCACGTGCCGGCATCGGGGCATCGGGGCACAGTTGCGGCGATTCTCCGGCCCGGCGCGGGGCTCGGAGAATTGCCCCCTGTGTATTTGGATTTCCAAAAGATGTTCGATAAGGTGTCACATTGCTGCACAAGAATTAGGGTGATATATTAGCATGGATGGAGGATTAGCTAACTAACAGGAAACAGGATCAGGATAAATGGGTAATTTAAAGGTTGGTGTTATAACCCCCATGAGACAAATGGGGATGGCCCGATTAATGTCCCCAGGAGCCTCGTGGAGTATGAGCTCCCCCACTGAGGGGCAGAGACCCCCTCAGTGGGCTGGTTAATTCAGTACTATAAAGCCAGCCCAGTTAGGAGTCGAGCTGCAGCATAGTCCTGACTGGGACAGTTACTTGTTCTTCTCTGAAGCAAACCTTATTTTCGGTTCTACTTTCTGGACTCTTCCATGACTACTAAATTGGCAATTGGATGGGATTGGACACGGAGGCTGCATTTTCAGTAATAGGGAGGCAGACCTTTGAGAGAACCAGGACTGGAGTTCAGCAGTTGGGCTTGCAGGACACCGAGGCAAGGCTAGCGACCTATATGGGTAACCCCTCGTATTAGTGTGCATAACAATGACCCCAGTTACGTATGGGCAGCAGTGCGTTAGACTGCCATTAATAATAGAGCGGGACTACAGATCGAGTGCAGGGCCATGACTGGCTACAATACCTCCAGCTGGACTGGCAACAGATCTTTTGGGTGGGGACTGGAGGATTTTATGACGTCTTATGGAAGTACCCAGAAGTCTTCCAGGACGGCCTGGGCAAAATTAAGGGGGCCACGGCTAAGGTATATGTGGATCCTGAGGCCAAGCTGAAGTATTTCTGGGCCCGCTCGATCCCTATGCGCTGCTGGTAAAGGTCGAGGATGAACTGAACTGATTGGAAGACTTCGGTGTCATCCGACCAGTACAGTTTGCTGATTGGGTAGTGCCGGTAGTCCCAGTACTAAAATCTGACAAAGACTGTGCGCCTGGAGGTCACAACACCGCGATGTGCGAGGTGGTACACTCTGACTCTGAGATGGTGACCCAGGTACCCGAGGGTTCTGATGGCAACCTGGCCAGGGATCAGTCGCCAGTGGTACACCCCAGATGGTCTTCACAGAAACAACATTCCCTGACACACTACACACCCCACGACCCTGTCCCGCAGCCAATGGAAGTACAGCCACAGGTGAAGAGGAGCAGACATCATCCTGCTCCCCCTTCTTTGGAAGGACTTGCGGACTTCAGTAGGGAGTGGTTATAACCCCCAAGAGACCCACGGGAATACCCAATTAATCTCCCGTGAGCCTCATGAAGTACGGGCTCCCCCACTGAGGGGCGGAGACCCTTCAGCGGATTAGTTACTTCAGTACCATAAAAGCCGGTCCAGGTAGGAGCTGAGCTGCAGAGTAGTCCTGACTGGGAATGTTACTTGTAAATACATTCCTCTAGGAAATAGACCTCTGTTCCGGTCTCCTCCATGACTACTAAAGTTGGCAACCTGTAATGAGTGGAGTGCCACAGGGATCCTTACTGGATCCTCAACTGTTTACAGTCTATATTAATAACCTGGATGAAGGAACCGACTCTATTGTAGCCAAATTTGATAGAAAGATAGGAAGGAAACCACATTGTGAGGAGGATACAAAGAGCCCAAAAAGGGATATCAGTTGAGTGAGTCAGCAAACATTTGGCAGATGAAGTACAATGTGAGAAAATGCGAAGTTGTCCATTCTGTTTAAATGGAGAGACACTGCAGGATGGTGTGGTACAGAGGGATGTGAGCAGCCTTGAGCATGAATCTCAAATAGCTAGCATGCAGGTGCAGCAAGAAATAAAGAAGACAAACGTAATGTTGCCCTTTATTGCTGGGGATGCAACATAAAAATGAGGAATCTTGCTACAACGACACACATTGGTTTGACCACACCTAGTGTACTGCGTACAGTTTCTGTCGCCTTATTTATGGCGGGATATGCTTGCATTGGAAGCAGTTAATTAGGCTGATTCCTGGGATGAAGGTGTCATAATATGCACCAGTATATCATGGTGCAGAAACACACACTGATGGACACACAGCAAGACCAATTATCACACACAACACCACAGCCAACCACCGGTTAGAGCACACTCGCTATAAAATCAGGGGGCATCAGAGTTCCCGCTCATTCGTGATGCAGCCTCCAACAAGGACAGAGCTTACAGTTTACAGCACAGATCCTCACCATGTGCTGAGTGCATAGACTGGTTCGGACAGGCATAGGTCTTTAGTTTAATCTAACATCGTGTTAACCCACAGTGAAAGTATGTTCAACAGTTTCTAACTTAATAAAATAGTGTTGTACTATTTTAAGTGTTGGTGGCCTGTATGTGTTCTATGGATCCAGAACATCCAACACATCATGATACCAGGAGTTGAGGGATATTAGAACTTCTTAGACCTATCTGCAAGTGATCTGCCTTCCACCAGCATACAGTCATCCTGCAAAATGGACAGCGTCCGCCCGCCGCTCCACATCATCGGTAACCTAGGGGCCAACTGGAAGATATTCAAACAACGTTTCCAGCTCTACCTTGAAGCCACAGACCGGGAAGAGGCCTCGGACACCAGGAAGATCGCTCTCTTCCTATCCACAGCCGGGGAACATGCCATCCACATTTTCAATTCTCTCACCTTTGCTGATGATGAAGATAAATCAAAATTCAAGACGGTCGTCCTCAAGTTTGACACTCACTGCAACATAGAGGTGAATGAAAGTTTTGAGCGCTATGTATTCCAACAGCGTTTGCAGGGTAAGGATGAACCTTTCCAGTCCTTTCTCACCCACCTCCGCATCCTTGCGCAGTCCTGTAATTACGGGCCCACCTCCGACTCCATGATACGCGAGCAGATCGTTTTCGGTGTTCAGTCGGACCCCCTGCGCCATCAGCTCCTCAAGGTAAAGCAGCTCACCCTAGCGACCGCCATCGAGACCTGCGTGCTGCACGAGCACGCCACTGGTCGGTATTCCCACATCCAAATGGCTTGAACAGCGCGGCAAGATCCCCACAAGGCAGAACGGGTCCGAGCAATCGAGGAACTCCAGGGCCTCAGCCTGGATGTGGGCGGCCATTTTGCGTGCTTTTCGCGGACTCCCGCGCTTGTGCGCACCGAATGAGGGGACGGCGACGTCGACGAACGTACTGCGCAGGCACGCACCACGTACGGCCGTACCGCGCATGCGCGGTGGCGCAGTGAACGTACTGACGCTACAACGTGCGGCAACTGTGGCTCCACCCACTTAAAGCAGCAATGCCCTGCCAAATCCCGACAATGCCTGAGATTTGGCTATGCTGCTTTATGCAGATCAGCTCAGCCTGCCAATTCGTATCGCTCCAGCCAGCCTCGCAGGAATGTCCGGGCCATTCAACCCATGGTCACCTAGTCCGATGCGGACCTACTACCCGATATTGACACCGAGGACCCGAAGGCACCTTTTTGAGTCGGTATCGTTACAAAAAACAGGGTGTCCCCGAAGCAAAGAATCCAGCCTCTGTCGGTTTACAGCATCGATCCAGACGATGAGTGGTGTGCCACCCTTACGGTCAACCGGTCCCAAATACGATTCCGCCTGGACACTGGTGACTCCGCCAATCCCATTGTGCGGTCTGACCTCCAAAGCCTTCGTGTCAAACCAGCCATCCTCCCATCAGCCTGCCAGCTATTAGATTATAATGGCAATGCCATTGCTGCCAGCGGCTCATGCCAGCTTGAAATGACGCATAGGTCACACAAAGCCATCCTTCCCTTTGAAATCGTGGGCTCCTCGAAAGCCTCCCTGCTTGGCGCGCAGGCATGCAAGCTGTTGAACCTAGTTCAGAGAGTTCACTCTCTCTCTCCTGCTGACGCATCTGCCTTTCAGGACACCAACTTCAGGGCGCAACTCGACGCCATTATCAACCAGCACCACAATGTCTTCGAGGGCATGGGCATGCTCCCGTCCAACTACAAGATTTTATTAAAACCGAATGCCACGCCTGTGGTGCACGCACCTCGCAGGGTCCCAGCACCCCTTAAGGACCACCTCAAGCAGCAGCTGCAGGACCTCCAGAACCAAGGAGTGATTTCCAAAGTCACGGAACCGACCGACTTGGTCAGTTCCATGGTATGTGTAAAAAAGCCTTCCGGCGGATTGAGAATTTGCATTAATCCCAAGGATCTAAATCACAACATCATGAGGGAGCATTATCCAATTCCCAAGCGCGAAGAGCTCACATGTGAGATGGCTCGCGCCAAGCTCTTCACCAAACATGACGCCTCAAAAGGATTCTGGCAAATCCAGCTCGATAAATGCAGCAGGAAACTGTACATTTAATACCCCCCTTGGCAGATATTGTTACAACAGGATGCCATTCAGGATCATCTCTGCATCAGAAGTGTTCACTAGGATTATGGAACAAATGATGGAAGGCATTGAAGGTGTTCGCGTCTATGTCGATGACATAATCATTTGGTCCACCACCCCGCAGGAGCATGTTAGTCGCCTCCAGCGCGTATTCAGACATATACATGAGCATGGCCTCCGCCTCAACAGGGCCAAACGCTCTTTTGGTCAGATGGAACTTAAGTTCCTCGGGGACCACATCTCCCAATTGGGTGTGCAGCCGGACTGGGACAAGGTAGCTGCCATCACAGCTATGAAAACACCAGAGGACAAGAAGGCGGTCCTCCGATTTCTGGGCATGGTCAATTTTTTAGGGAAGTTTATCCCTAACCTCGCCTCTCATACCACAGCTCTCAGGAACCTGGTCAGGAAGATAACAGACTTCCAATGGCTCCCTGCTCACGAGCGCAAATGGAGAGAACTCAAAACCAAACTCACCACAGCGCCGGTCTTAGCTTTCTTTGATCCAGCAAAGAAGACCAAAATTTCGACCGATGCCAGTCAATCCGGCATTGGGGCAGTGCTCCTTCAACGTGATGAGGCCTCATCATGGGTTACATGCGATGACCCCCACGGAGCAGCGCTATGCGTAGACAGAAAAGGAGTGCCTGGGTCTTCTGACCGGTGTGGTTAAGTTTCACAATTATGTCTACGGACTTCCTCAATTCACCGTCGAGGCCAACCATCGCCTGCTAGTCAATATAATACAGAAAGACTTGAACGATATGATGCTCACCTCCAGCATATTCTTCTCAAGCTCCGGCGATATGACTTCCAGCTGGTATACATCCCAGGCAAAGACGTCATCATTGCTGACGCTCTCTCCAGGGCAATCAACACTCCATGTGACCCAGCGGGATTTGTCTGCCAGGTTGACGCCCATGTGGCATTCACGGCCAACAATCTAACTGCCACGGATGAACGCCTGCTTCGCCAGCCAGGAATGGTCCAACTTTGCCAGGCGGTACAATTTTGACCATGTGACATCCAGTCCCCTGTACCCCCAATCCAACGGCAAAGCGGAGAAGGGCGTCCACATAGTCAAACGGCTCCTATGCAAGGCTGCTGATGCTGGGTCCAATTTCTACCTTGCCTTGCTGGCCTATCGATCTGCCCCGCTGTCCACTGGCCTGTCGCCAGCCCAGTTACTCATGGGTTGTACCCTGAGGACGACGGTGCCGTCCATCCATGTCCCAGACCTCGACCACGTTCCGGTCCTTCACTGGATGCAGATGTCTCGTGCATCGGGAGCAGCGCAGAACCACAAACACTGGAGGTCGCCAATATGTCATGAGACACCCTATTGTGACCTCCAAGTTACACAGTCAATCAAGCCGCTGCCTTTCCTCTCCCACAGTACTGGCATTATGGCCTTCAGACACCACCCAGTTCAAAAACTGCAAGAGCAAGCTCTCCTCCACCTTCAGCCCGGCAGCAGGCCAACCAAAGTCTACACTTTGCTTCACTCCAATAAGTAAAAAGGCAGCTATAAGTAAATACACAGCCTCAGGCATACCAGCAACAAGCAGTTCTCTCCTCGCTCTCAACTGTTAGCAACTTCCAGCAGTAGGTTCCTCTTCCCCTTCATCAAACCAGGCTTGTTCTCCCTTGCCTCAGTTAAGGCTGCAAAGTCAGAATGCAAAACACCAGGTCTGGAAACAGTGTTACAGCCAAAACAGCAGGAGCTCAGAGAAACACAACCTCCAGCCAGCAGCCATTGCATCCTTTGGTAATTGCATTGTTAAAAGACAGGTAATGAGCATTAGATCAAGAGTATAAACTTAGACAGCTGGAACAGTTGGGCATGGGGAAGCATAAGAAGGCTGTTACTCTACTGAGCTGTTCTAAGAATAAACTTGTTTAAGGTAAAAGACAAGCTTCAGAATCATTCCTTCACCATGTATTATTATTGGATGTAATAAATAACACCCGTGTGGGAGCACCATCAGTACTTCAGTAGTTTAAGAAGAGGCCCTCCCTTTAACACCTCAGTGTAATAAAATGGCAGCACTTGTGATACTTCAAACTCTTCGTGAGGGATTGGAGGAGGATCAGTGTGTTGCCTGCTCTGCAATTTTTGAACATCTGCATTGAGTTGGCTGTGCCGGCTACCGGTGGAGAGTTAGTCGGTCAGGGCATCTCTCATGTGTTCTCCTCTCAGGCTAATCAGTAACACGAGACTCCTGTTCCTCCACACGTAAAGTGATCAATTTGAAGGCTCACTGGACACAATGTATAGAGTATGCTTCACCAGTGAACATTTCAAGCAATAGAGGGTGGTCATTTTGTCTTTTGCAACCTTCTCTTTTGTCATTTTTAATCATTCCTGTTTTCAGTCTATCACAGACCTTCCAATTTGTTCTTTCCACCCCTGCCCCCCTTTCCTCTCTCCAGACATGGTGTGACTCTATCTTGCCCCATGTCTGGTGAAAGACAATCCACCTGATTCTGTTCTTTTCTCCACAAATGTGGCTTGGGTGGATGCGTATTTCCAGCATTGACTTCTTGTATTTCAAATTTTCAGCATCCAATGTATTTTACTTTCATCTATATATTTTTTAAACCATTATTGGTTTCAAAGTAGAGAATCTCTTTAAGAAACTCTGTATTTTTGTTACCAGATCACCAAGAATAGTTGAAAGAAAATAATTTTGTTCTAAAATGCTTTTCTCTTTTAAAAAAGGGGAGAGCAACTGCTCTGATATAAGGATTGATAAATAGTGCCTAAGTTTAGTGAGAGCCATTGTTTGACCACAACGTGTAGACATTGTAGCATTGTCTCCTGCGATGCAGCTTTCCTGAAGCAAACTGGATTGTGGGTTGCCGTTTGTAGTTTTAAAAATTAAATTCCATAGCGAGATGACAGAATATTATTAACCTACTTGAGCTGCATATCTGTGTTCAGTTACTCCTTTTTGCATTTGAAATGATGAACAGAGAAACAAACAGTTCAGTCCTATAGTGTTCTACTGCATGGAAGGTTGGAAGGTCACAATCGGGCAGGCGGCTTGTATATCACAGCTAAAGAGTATAAATCTTTTAATAAGGAAATTGGGAACAAGTTTGAACTTGCTGAACATTTTTATGGAGGCAAAATAGGTTGAATTGAACAAAGTTCTGATAAATCTATTGATAATTAGCTTCTATGCCTGTTTGTTCTCCCACTTGCTATTAACTTTCTGCTTGGTAGTATCAGAGTGGCTCGTTCTCTCCGTGTCTGCGTGGGTTTCCTTCGAGTGCTCCAGTTTCCTCCCACAAGTCCCGAAAGACGTGCTTGTTAGGTGAATTGGACATTCTGAATTCTTCCTTAAAGTACCTGAACAGGCGCCGGAATGTGGCGACTAGGGGATTTTCACAGTAACTTCATTGCAGTGTTAATGTAAGCTACGTGTGACACTAATAAAGATTATTATTAATATATTTTTTTATTAGTTGGAACAAGGTCACTTTAAGAGTTTGATCTTGTGATGTACTGATAACATCATCAGACGTTGGGCGGGCTGACAGTCAGCCTATCCTAACATACTGTAGGGTAACCACCTTTCCACTAAAGTTCTTGTTTGTTTGTACCTTCATGGTCTGCAAGCTTATCCTTTAGAAATACCACAAAGAATCTGGCGATGTGGTTGTTGAACCATACTGCAGTTTAAAAAGAACTGCAGGAATCCAGTGGACTAAGGAAAATTGTCGATCTACGCTCCAGAAAGGATTATGAAGATAAAAACATTGCTGCACCAGCACTTGCAATGGAAGGATGCCGAATAATAGCAGAAACCATAGAAGGAACCAAAATTTAAACAAAAATTTCAGAGAAAACCACATTGAAAGAAGCTTGCCACATGCTCTGCCTAGAAAGTGCTCCCTGTACTGTGAGTAAGTGAAGTAACAAATACACTGGGCGAAATTCTCCGGAAATGGCGCAATGTCTGCCGACTGGCGCCCAAAACGGCGCAAATCAGACGGGCATCGCGCCGCCCCAAAGGTGCGGAATCCTCCGCATTTTTGGGGGCCGAGCCCCAACCTTGAGGGGCTAGGTTGGTGCCGGACGAATTTCCGCCCCGCCAGCTGGCGGGAAAGGCCTTTGGTGCCCCGCCAGCTGGCGCGGAAATGACATCTCCGGTCAGCGCATGCGCGGGAGCGCCAGTGGCCGCTGATGGCATCCCCGCGCATGCGCATTGCAGGTAGTCTCTTGAAGGGAAAGAGTGCCCCCACGGCACAGGCCCGCCCGCGGATCGGTGAGCCCCGATCGCGGGCCAGGCCACCGTGGGGGCACCCCCCAGGGCCAGATCGCCCTGCGTCCCCCCCCAGGACCCCGGAGCCCGCCCGCGCCGCCTTGTCCCGCCGGTAAGGTAGGTGGTTTAATTTACGCCGGTGGGACAGGCATTTTAGCGGCGGGGCTTCGGCCCATCCGGGCCGGAGAATCGAGCGGGGGGGGGGGGCCCGCCAACCGGCGCGCCGCGATTCCCGCCCCCGCTGAATATCCAGTGCCGGAGACTTCGGCAACCGACGGGTGCGGGATTCACGGCAACCCCCAGCGATTCTCCGACCCGGCGGGGGGTCGGAGAATCTCGCCCCAGGTCACAATTAATTGAGAGCTAGGGGAGTTTTTCAAGAACAGGCTGAGTTCAGGGTTACCTGGTTTGAAAGAGAAAAAAAAGAAGTGAGGCAGTGACGAACGTCATGGCACATTGTGCTTATATATGCCTTCCTATAGTAAAAAGAGTGAGAGTTTTTGTACAATGAGAAAAACCAAGCTCGAAAACTTTTTAATAAGGCCACTTCTTGCAAAATGGGTGAAAAAAGGACCAGAATTCCAATAGATGATGAACTGTCATTGAAGGTACTGGCCATTGCTGGTGCATCCAACGATACTGGGTCCCTTACTGGACGGACAACCGGTGAAAATGGAGGTGGACACAGGCACAGCCATTTCATTGGTCCCAGAAATTGAGAAGCTACGATAGATCACCTTGAAACCCTCAACGATAATACTCCAATACCTATACCGGAGATGTGGTTCCATTGAGGGGCCATATCTGTATAAGTGTACGGACAGACCGCAGACGTGACCCTGGACGTCATTCCACGTAACTATCCAGTTCTAATGGGAAGAACCTGGCTGGAGTGAACTTGGCTAAACTTGGCCATGTTGAATCTTATGTCAGAATCTGAAGTAGGTCTACTGGAAATTCTAAAGAAAATTCTAAAGAAACATGCTACAGTTTTTTATATGAGCTGGGAAGCATGAAAGAAGATTTCTGTCATGCTTCCCAACTCATATTAAAAACTCATCAGCAACTGACATTGATGCTTGGGCGGCACATCGGTAGTCCAGCTATAGCAGTGAGCCAGATGCAGAGCTGGATTTTCCGGTTGTCAGCACATACAATAAAATATCATAAATCAAATCTTTATGGGAACGCAGATGGACTCTGTAGATTACCTTTACCTAATGAGTCATCATTGAAGTTTGAGTGATAATATTTTCTGTTTCGAAGGAGCCGATAACACTCCTGTAACAGCAGGAAAAGATAAGTATACCAGAGATAATCCACTCCCGTCAGAAGTTATGGACATGGTACTTTGTGGCAAACCCGACGTTGAAGCCATATGTTACCCAAAGACTCAAACTATCAGTACATGCTGGTTGTCTCTTCTGGGCAATGAGGGTCATTGTTCTGCCATTTTGAAGGAACATGTCCTAAACAAACTTCATGAAGCTCATTGTGGGATAGTAAGAATGAAGGAGGTAGCCAGAAACTATTTTTGGTTCCCTGGGCTCGATAACGGCGAAACCCAAAGTTCTCCGACATTACGCATGGTAACATGTCAGTTAGACACAGCGTTTGATTTGCTAAAGCTGCCTAAAACAAGAGAAATTGAGAGAGGAAACAGCAAAGTCAGGTTTTGCAACGTGAGACCAGGGATAAACACTGTGCTTTTCAGAAAGGTTGGGACGTATTGGCAAGGAACTGTACCACCAGTGAGAGGTGGATACCTGTTATTGTGTTAGCACAGACAGAACCAATCTCGTACACCGTTCAAGTCGGGGCACTCTAGTGATCAACTTTTAGCAACTAGAATTAGTTTGCAGAAATAGAGTCAACCCAGGGTCCGCAAGTAACTGTACCAAGTGAAGGCCTAGATCATAATAATAATCGTTATTTGTGTCACAATAATAATAATCTTTATTAGTGTCACAAGTAGGCTTACATTAACACTGCAATGAAGTTACTGTGAAAATCCTCTAGTCACCACACTACGGCGACTGTTCGGATACACGGAGAGACAATTCAGAATGTCCAATTCACCTAACAAGCATATCTTTCGGGACTTGTGGGAGGAAACCGGAGCACCCGGAGGAAACCCATGCAGACACAGGGAGAGTGTGCAGAATCCGCACAGACAGTGACCCAAGCCGGGAATCGAACCCGGTCCCTGCCGTTGTGAAGCAACAGTGCTAACCACTGTGCTACCGTGCCACCCGATGAAGACAAATACTGATAGGACCAGTAACATCTGCGTATGATCCAAAGGGGCTTCTAGCATAATCTGTCAGTAAATAACTTGTACTTTTGTCATAAGAATGCCATTTCTCTGTTACTCGAAGGCATATCCTTGGAGTTTTACTTGAATTCAAAAGGATAGCTCTGGTAATTCAGTGACAGGCGTCCATTTGTGTAGTAATAAAGTCCCGGTGTGATGGAAACAATCCATAATATCCACATCGTCAATGATGGGGGGCGGGGTCCTGTGCACAAAAGGCAGGGCATAACCAACCCAACCAATTACTACTCCATCAGTCTGATCTCGATCATCAGCAAGGTTATGGAAGATGTCATGGTAGGTCCTATTAAGCAGCTCTTACTCAGCAATAACCTGCTCACAGTTTGGGGGCATGGGGACACTAAGCAGGGGGTGGCATGGTGGCACAGTGGTTAGCACTGTTGCCTCACAACGCCAGGGACCCGGGTTCAATTCCGACCTCGGGTGACTGTGTCGAATTTGCACATTCTTCCTGTGTCTGTGTGGGTTTCCTCTAGGTGCTCCGGTTTCCTCCCACAGTCCAAATAATAATCGCGTATTGTCACAAGTAGGCTTCGATATACTAAATTGCCTTTTTAGTAGTTAAGAAACTTACTCTATCTTAACTTGAATGAACCTTGTTAAATTGGCTCATTTTTAAACATAACTTTTAAGAATAGAATCCCTATAGTACAGAAGGAGGCCATTGAGTTTGGACCGGCCCTTGGAAAGAGCACTATACTTAAGCCCATGCCTCCACCCTATCTCCTAACCCAGTAACTTCACCTAACCATTTGGACACTAAGGGGCAATTGAGCATGGCCAATCCACCTAACCTGCACTTCTTTGGACTGTGTCCCCGGTTTCACCCGGAGTCACTCACCTGATGAAGGAGCAGCGCTCTGAAAGCCAGTGATTCCAAACAAACCTGTTGGACTTCAACCTGGTGCTGTAAGACTTCTTACTGTGCCCACCCCAGTCCAACGCCGGCATCTCCATATCATGACTAAAACGGTAATGAGAAATAGTAAAACACAATAATCTACATTCAGAAACAGAAATAAAACGTCATGCCGAATAGTCCTTGAGTAGATGATATGCATTGCGGCCATTATGGATTGATTCCAGTATAATTGATTTCGGCAGACGTATAGTTGATTCTTCGATTCAGGTGTTTTTTAGAGAGTTTGGCAGAGAGATTTCAGTTCTTTTTCCAGCTACAATCCTTCTGCGGGCTGATTGGCATCCACAGTCAGAGAGAGAGTTTTGAGATATTCCAGCAAAAGGTGGCTATTTTTGGAGGGGTCCTGCCCCTGTTACTGTATCATACACCTTTAGTATCGGCAACTAACAGCTGCTTTATCTCACAGTACACACAGCCAGAGCTCAGCACTAAGTCAGCTTTTAACCTTTTTCTTTGTCTATTTCAAGAGGACCGGGATAAACTAGTAGTGTCTAAGCAATTATATCCAGAGTCTTCAAGATCCTTTGGTAATTATGTTCAATTAGGGCAGCACAATGGCACAGTGGTTAGCACTGCTGCCTCAGAGCTCCAGGACCTGGGTTCAATTCCAGCCTCGGGTGACTGTCTGTGTGGAGTTTGCACTTCCTCCCCGTGCCTGCATGGGTTTCCTCCGCGTGCTCCAGTTTCTCCCCACAGTCCAAAGATGTGCAAGTTAGGTGGATTGGTCATTCTAAATTGCCCCTTAATGTCAAAAATATTCGGTAAGGTTACTGGGTAATGGGATAAGATGGCGCCGTGGGCTTAAACAGCATGCTCTTTCCACGAGCCGGTGCAGACCCGATGGGCCGAATGGCCTCCTTCTGCACTGTTGGGATTCTATGATTCTTTAGTCTTTACCAGAGGTGGTAATCAATCTTTGGATGCTTTTAGAAGTACCTTGGCTGGAAACAAAACGAGGGGTTCCATGTCCCTAAGAGCAACATTCTGCAACCGTTCCTGTCAGTAGCTGTCAGTTCCTGAACATTCTTGACATCCTCGGAGTTTGTTAATATAAAATTCAGGTTTTTTAAAGTCCAATATTTCTGTGTATATATTCCATGTTTTTTTTTCTCCATAATCATGACAATTTGAATAAGGGAAAAATTTCTCTACTGGTTGGAGTCATGCCTTATAAAAAATGATGGCTGTTGTTGTTGGGGCTCAATCATCTCAGTTCCAGGACAACATGGTGGGAGTTCCTCAGGGTGGTGTCCTAGGCCCAATCATCTTCATCAATGAACTTCCCTCCATCAAAATACTTGAAGTATTGATTTTTTTATTGGTATTCGTTTCACAGGTTCATTGATGGTTGCACAATGTTCAGCACCATTCACAACTCCTCAGATACTGAAGCAGTCCATGTCTAAATGCAACAAGACCTGGACAATATCCAGGTTTTGGATGATAAGTGGCAAATGGCATTCACTCCACACAAATGTCAGGCAATGACCCTTGATGTTCAATGGCATCACCATCACTGAATCCCCCATTATCAACACTCCATTGACCAGAAACTGAACTATCCACCATCTACAAGGCACAATCAGGAATGTGATGCAATACTGGCATCACACTTGCCTAGAAGCATGCAGTTTCAACAACACAATCCTAGACAAAGCAGTCCATTTGAATGGCACCCCATCCACCATCTTAAACTTTCAGTCTCTCCACCACAGTGGCAGCAGTGTGTACCATCTACAAGATGCACTGCAGCAAGCAACACCATCCAAACCCATGTCCCTCTACCAGTTGAATCATAGAATCATCGAATCCCTAAAGTGCAGAAGGAGGCCATTTGACCCATTGAGTCTTCACCAACCTTCCGAAAGAGTACCCTACCCATGTCCACTCCCGCATCCACCCCACCCTATACCTGTAACCTAATCTGCACATCTTTGGATTGTGGGAAGAAACTAGAGTACCCGGAGTGAACCCTGGCAGACAAGGGCAGAAAGTGCAAACTCCACACAGACAGTCACCCGAGGCTGCAATTGAACCCAGGTCCCTGACGCTGTGAGGCAGTCATGCTAACCGCTATGCCACCATGCTGGAAGAAGCACTAGGGCATCAGAAAGTTCCCCTCCAAGCCATAGGCCCCCTTTAGAATTATATTACTTTACCTCCACTGTCGCTGTGTTAAAATTCTTTCACCATTGGACCTATGTTTTTGTGTGTATATGTGTTTGTTGCTTCCACTGCCTTTCCAACAGCACTTTGGGTGTACCACACGGGCTGCAGCGATTCGCCAGCAACTTCTCAAAGGCAATTAGGAATGGCCAATAAATACTGCCCTCACCAGTGATACCCACATATGGCAAAAGAATAAAAAATCCATAAAAGAATAACAGCAACCATTTCCACACTGTAGTTAAGCTGAGCCATTATTGTCACTTTTCAGGTAATCCAATCCCAAGTGCGTATGTTATAATCACTTTTATTCATTAACTAGAACTTCTTTTGTGCTTTCTTTTGGTGTATAAATCTTTGAAAACCTGTAACTAGGTAAGTCAAGATAAACACAGCCAAAATAGCTGACATCCATGCTCCATTGCAGCAGTTATCGGAAAGTTATTGAATAGCATTTGACCCATTGCGACAGAAGGAGACTTATTGTAGACCGAACCTCCACTCGTAATACCTGTAGGTCTTTTAAATAATCTGTTCTGAAGGTTTTGATATTTTAAATCAAGATTTGGTTTCTCAGGTTCCTCTATTACCTCATTTAAGTGACCAATGATCGTGCACTGGAATATGGCATTGAGATTGAGGATTGGCCATTGCCATGTTGAATTGGGGAGCAGGCTTGAAGGGTTGAATGGCTTACTTCTGTTCCTATTTTCTATGTTTCGATGTGTGACTTTTAGTGGAGTATTCACGAGGCATCACATAATCATATCAAATGCGGTCAATTTTGCAAAAGATGTTGCTGGAAAACTATTTGGTGAAGGAAACCTGTTTGTCCCTGCTGCATACCCCCAAGCACAAATAAGTCACGGACGAGGTGAGAAATCTTCCTGTTCCACAGAGTATAGCTAGTCAATGGGTGAACTTTTGAGGGAGTTGGAAGTTTCCTTATAATAAAACTCGAAACTTGAATCAAAAAAGAAAGCTGTGCTCAAAGTAAGAGGATTCATCTCATTTGTTTTTGACAGAGACTTACCTGAGATATCACTTCATCACTTGTGAGTTACATTACTTAGTTTAATCATGAATTGAGTATTCACATCAACATTTGTATGCGTGGTATCTGTTGGGTTTGCAAGCTTTATTGCATAGTTTTCTCATGCTCTGCACCGAAGGAATGCTCACTCCCTAAACTACACACTGAGTTATGACTGGGTGTAAAGGAATGAACTGGCTCTGCTCTATTCAATCTCCACACAATCACAAGAGAGGTTTAAGATTCATTTTATGATACTACACCTTTTCCAAATCGGAATATATTTAAGATGTGTGGAATAAGGAACCAAACAAACAAGATTTTCTTGAGTTAAAGAAAGAACATTTATGAACCACTTAAGCTGAGAAAAATAGTTTGAAGGTGACCTCAGGCATTCAGCCCTCATTCATTCATTTAGGCACACACACAAACAAACACATACACACACAAAAACATAGGTCCAGACCCACACACATACATAACTAGTCACACACACACGGACACAGTCGCACACAGATGCACCCATAAACACACAGACGCAGCCTAACAGACCCACACATACATATATACCCAGTCACACATACACAAACATACACTCACACCAACACAGCCACACATAAATAAATCCACAAACAAATAGAGACACACACACATACATGCCCAGTCACACACATACATACCCACTCACATACACATACACACATACACCCACAAACACACAGACTCACACACCCACACAGCACACATAGTCTGGACCTGGAAGGCAATGAACTGTGAAATTGTATGTAAACAACACAGTTCAAAGCTTTTAGGTTTCTAAACATGCACAGAGGCTTGAAAATGTTAAGGAGGAATGAAATTGACTGTGAAAAAAGCACTTCAAAGGTTACCACCATATTAAAGGGAAGATATTTACCATCATCTGACAAATCTTTGAACTTGATATGCTGGAAGAGACATCAAAGGGTTCCAACACATCAGAGGGAAGACCTTAAATTGAAACTTGACATGCTGAAATTCAGTTTAATGATTTCAAGGCTACCGATGAGAAGATCTGCCAGGCGACCCCCATCCCAGGAAGACCCCCGACCTGAGCTCCCCCAGTCCAGCCCACAATTCCACGACCCCCACCTTCCCTGAAGGACTCTCCATGCCACCCTGGAAGCAAGTGTAGGCTGGGTACTTGCATCCCCCCCACCCCAGAGTCCAAGTGGCCAGGTCCTCGTTTGTCAGGATGTGCACCAATTCATTCTAAAATGACTCCGGACTTGGAGGTGCTGGAGCATCCCAGGTGGCCGTTGAATCAGGCTTCCTGCCCAATAATGGTACGGAAATCAATTGCAATTTGGAGTTTCCATGTTCTTGCCACCCTGGGCGAGAACCTCGTCGGGGCCGGTGGGGTGGGGCGGGCCACGAGACTTGAAGTGGGTTTGAAGCCTGTAGGGAACACTGTTTTTCCCTCATGCTCGTTTCAACGGGCCATCCTGATTCCTGCATGGAGTTAGCAGCCCCGGAGAATCCCCCCTTCAGAGACGCACACATACAGACAATGGCACATAATCACAGACATAAACACGCAAATGCACCCACACACTCCCCACACATAAATATACACACATGCACAAACATACACACAGAGATACACATACCAAAACACACACAAAGACACATACACAAACAAACAAACACATGTGTAGCTATCACAGATGGCCACCTGCAAAGCACCATGGGAATTATGGCCAACCCAGGACTCAGACAGACTCAGAGCTTGTGTGTGTATTTGCAACCCAGATAGCTCAACGTGATCGAAACCCCCGCTCGTTTGCATTCTAATGGCCCATTTCCCCAGAACAAAAGGACTGTACTCAGGTAACCGATACAGATGTAGACTAACTGGTGCCACTCCCTTTGCTAAGAAAGCCCAAACCGCCAAGGCCAATGACCGCTCAGGACACGCCCAGTCATCAAGGCACATGTCCCTTTATTGGCCAAAATCGAAGGCAGTGATCGAAGCCTGTCGAATTATTGGGTCCAAAGATAAGGACCGCCCCAAAGAGCGTGAAATCCCAGAGGGATGAGGAGAGACACAGCCATGTGCTCGGTCTCTCTTGGATCCAGCCTATGCAAACCCAAGTGCAGCATAACGACCAGGCAGACAAGTTCAAGACCAACAATTGCTACAAGACGGATGAGCCCAGCAGAAACAGAGCCACCTCTTCCACCCAGCCACGCAAGATCCAGACAAAGGCCTTGTCCATCTGCATGGAGCCGGTTGCCCTGAAGTTAAATATAGGTTATTGTAGTTGTTAGGTGTAGTTCAACTTGTGGTGTTTTGTGTTGCATGTCGAAGTAATCCTTCTGTGTAAATAAACCATCTTTGAACTGGAACTGACTAACTGGTTGTGTGGTCCTTTGATCGATATTCGGTAAAGCCTTGTGGTGGTATCATTTGATACCTGGCGACTCTAAAGAGCATCATTATTAATTGGCAACTTTACTCTGATGCCGATTGGCAACATTATTGGCGACGCTGGTGGGATAGTATTCCACTCATTAAAAAGAGCAATGCATGCATATATCAGAAATAAGTGGAGTGGATTCCAATAATAAAAAGCTAGAATAATATATGGCTAAGAGTCCTCTGATTGTCCTTACAGCACACATTTTAAATGTTGTGGCTGATTTAGTTTAGCTGGTTCTTAGATGCAGTCAGATATCAAAGATGTTGCAATTATTACAAAATCATAGAATTTACAGTGCAGAAGGAGGCCATTCGGCCCATCGAGTCTGCACCGGCTCTTGGAAAGAGCACCCTACCCAAGGTCAACACCTCACCCCATCCCCACAACCCAGCAACCCCACCCAACACTAAGGGCAATTTTGGACACTAAGGGCAATTTATCACGGCCAATCCACCTAACCTGCACATCTTTGGACTGTGGGAAGAAACCGGAGCACCCGGAGGAAACCCACGCACACACGGGGAGGACGTGCAGACTCCGCACAGACAGTGAGCCAAGCCGGAATCGAACCTGGGACCCTGGAGCTGTGAAGCAATTGTGCTATCCACAATGCTACCGTGCTGCCCTACAAGTTCAAAGCAGATTGATTCTTGGTTCACAGCTAGATTCCTGGTAGAGGTCACAGAATCACACAGCGCAGAGAGGCCCTTTGGCCGATTGAGTCTGCACTGACATGTGAAAAACACCCAAACTACCTACCGAATCCCATTTCCCAGCACCTGGCCCACAGCCTTGAATGTTCTGATGTGCCAAGTTCTTATCCAGGTACCTTGTAAAGGATGTGAGGCAATCCACCTCTACCACCCTTCAAGGCAGTGCATGGAGGCCACCCTCTGGGTAAAGAAGTTCCCCCTCACATCTCCTAAAAACATCCTGCTCTTCAACTAAGGGGAACGGCTACTCCCTATCCACCTTGTCCATGCTCCTCATAATCTTCTACACTTCTATCAGGTCGCCCCTCAGTGTTCTCTACTCCAATGAAAAAATCCCAAGCCGATCCAACCTCTCTTCATAACGTAAATATTCCATCCCAGGCAACATCCTAGTGAACCTCCTCTGGATCCCTCCAGTGTGATGTGTTGGATCCGTGGAACACATTCAGGCCACCAACACTTAAAATAGTACAACGCTATTTTATTAAGCTGGAAACTGTTGAACATACTTTCACTGTGGGTTAACAGGATGTTAGAATAAACTAAAGACCTATGCCTGTCCTAACCAGTCTATGCACTCAGCACATGGTGAAGATCTGTGCTGTAAGCTGTAAGCTTTGTCCTGGGAGGCTGCATCATGAATGAGCGGGAAAACTGAGCCCTCTGTCTTTATAGTGAGTGTGTTCTAACTGGTGATTGGCTGTGGTGTTGTGTGTGTTGATTGGTCTTGCTGTGTGTCCATCAGTGTGTGTGTATCTGCACCATGATATACTGGTGTATATTATGACATCCCCCCTTTTATAAAAAAATGTATGTGTGTGGCAATAAATAATGTGTGGTGATAAAGTTCCGAACTACGTGTGGGGTGCGATGACATATTTACAGGACCAAGTACATGCGAACTAAGCTATTTACATGGGAAGGTGCCTGGTGCAGAGAAGCAGTATGCACAAGAGTAACGAGATCAACACAATATATAAACCAGGAAAACGATCAAACAAAGCAACGAAACAATTCAGCGAGTCCATAAATTTGAAAAGTTCATAAAATTGAATCTCTGAGGTGGGCAACGAATTCTGGTTGACCGCTGCAAGGGTGGGTCGAGAGCCGCCAGTTCAGGAGCGGGCTGGACTGCGTCACAGTCAGGGGGAGGCAGAGTGACAGGGAGCTCTGCATAGTCCGTGGCAGGGTCAGCAGGAGGGCGAGGCGACCCTGAAGGATCATGTGGCGAGCGTGGAACGAGACGAAGGGCGCGTCGATTGCGGCGCAGAATAGAGCCATCCGGTAGACGAACCAGGAACATGCGGGGGTGCCACCTGCCGAAGGACAACAGCGGTTGCAGACCAGCCATTATCCGGAAGATGGACGCGGACATTGTCATCTGGAGACAGAGCAGGGAGATCAGCTGCGTGGGAGTCATGAGCCGCCTTGTGCTGTTGACGAGACAGCTGCATCCGGCGAAGGACCGGAACGTGATCGAGGTCTGGGACATGGATGGACGGCACCGTCGTCCTCAGTGTGCGACCCATGAGTAATTGGGCTGGCGACAGGCCAGTGGACAGTGGGGCGGTGCGAGAGGCCAGCAAGGCAAGGTAGAAATCAGACCCGGCATCGGCAGCCTTGCATTGGAGCCGTTTGACGATATGTACTCCCTTCTCTGCTTTGCCCTTGGATTGGGGGTACAGGGGACTGGGCGTCACATCGGCAAAATTGTACCGCCTGGCAAAGTTGGACCATTCTTGGCTGGCGAAGCAGGGGCCATTGTCCGACATAACCATGAGCGGGATGCCGTGTCGAGCAAAGGTTTCTTTACATGCACGAATGACTGCAGGCGAGGTGAGGTCGTGCAACCGTATCACCTCCGGGTAATTCAAAAAGTAGTCCACGATCAGGACATAGTCTCTACCCAGCGCGTGGAACAGGTTGATGCCCACCTTGGTCCATGGTGACGTGACCAACTCATGGGGCTGCAGGGTCTCACGTGGTTGGGCCGGCTGGAAGCGCTGACAAGTGGGGCAGTTGAGCACTGTGTTGGCTATGTCTTCATTAATGCCGGGCCAGTTCACTGCCTCTCGGGCCCGTCGGCGGCACTTTTCCACGCCAAGGTGGCCCTCGTGTGGTTGTTCCAGGACAAGCTGGCGCATGCTATGCGGGATGACAATGCGGTCCAGTTTTAGAAGAACTCCGTCTACTACCGCCAGATCATCTCTGACATTATAGAATTGAGGGTATTGGCCCTTGAGCCACCCGTCCGTTAGGTGGCGCATGACACACTGTAGCAAAGGGTCAGCCGCCATCTCGCGGTGAATTTGGACGTTCATCCGAGGCAGGTAGATTGGAGGCCGTGAATGCCACATGGGCGTCAACCTGGCAGACAAATCCCGCTGGGTCACATGGAGTGTTGACTGCCCTGGAGAGAGCATCAGCAATGATGAGGTCCTTGCCTGGGTGGTATGCCAGCTGGAAGTCGTATCGCCGGAGCTTGAGAAGAATACGCTGGAGGCGAGGCGTCATGTCGTTCAAGTCTTTCTGTATTATATTGACCAGCGGGCGATGGTCGGTCTCGACGGTGAATTGAGGAAGTCCGTAGACATAATCGTGAAATTTAACAACACTGGTCAGAAGGCCCAGGCACTCCTTTTCTATCTGCGCATAGCGCTGCTCCGTGGGGGTCATCGCACGTGACGCATATGCAACGGGGGCCAGTGATGAGGCCTCATCACGTTGAAGGAGCACTGCCCCAATGCCGGATTGACTGGCATCGGTCGAAATATTGGTCTCCTTTGCTGGATCAAAGAAAGCTAAGACCGGGGCCGTGGTCAGTTTTGCCTTGAGTTCCCTCCATTCGCGCTCGTGGGCAGGGAGCCATTGGAAGTCTGTCGTCTTCCTGACCAGGTTCCTGAGAGCCGTGGTATGAGAGGCGAGGTTAGGGATGAATTTCCCTAAAAAATTGACCATGCCTAGAAATCGGAGGACCGTCTTCTTGTCCTCTGGTGCTTTCATAGCTGTGATGGCAGCTACCAAGTCCGTATCCGGCTGCACACCCAATTGGGAGATGTGGTCCCCGAGGAACTTAAGTTCTGTCTAACCAAAAGAGCATTTGGCCCTGTTGAGGCGGAGGCCATGCTCATGTATACGTCTGAATACGCGCTGGAGGCGACTAACATGCTCCTGCGGGGTGGTGGACCAAATGATTATGTCATCGACATAGACGCGAACACCTTCAATACCTTCCATCATTTGTTCCATAATCCTATGGAACACTTTTGATGCAGAGATGATCCCAAACTGCATCCTGTTGTAACAATATCTTCCAAAGGGGGTGTTAAACGTGCAGGGTTTCCTGCTTGATATGTCGAGCTGGATTTGCCAGAATCCTTTTGAGGCATTGAGTTTGGTAAAGAGTTTGGCGCGAGCCATCTCACATGTGAGCTCTTCGCGCTTGGGAATTGGATAGTGTTCTCTCATAATATTGCGATTTAGATCCTTGGGATCAATGCAAATTCTCAATTCGCCAGAAGGCTGGTGTGTGTGTTGATTGGCCTTGCTGTGTGTCCATCAGTGTGTGTCTGCACCATGATATGCTGGTGTATATTATGACACAGTGCAGCACAGTCCCAGTAATCCAGGATTCTAAAACCCTCCCTCCTGCACCAAATCTTAAACTACGCATTCATATGCACTATTCTCCTTTTATGTGCTCGCGAGCACGTGGGTGTAATCCAGAGATTACAACCCCAGTGATCCTGCTTTTTAAGATACTGCCTATCTCCCTGAATTAATGATGCAAGACCTTGGGTGCTATTCTCCAACCCCCCGCTGGGCAGAAGAATCAGCGGGGGGGGCCGCGCGAATCGCCATTCTCCCGCCCGTGAAAAACGGGTGGGCGCGCATGGTGCCGGCGCGCATGGAGAATCACTGCAAACAGCCGTAGCGGCGACCCTCCGGCAGCGCCGTGATTCTCCGGCACGGATGGGCCGAGCGGGCGTTCGAAAAAATCCGAGCCCCGTCTAACATGCCCTGGGCTGGCGGAACTGTGGTAAACCACTGTTGCACCTCTATTAGGTGATGTATGGTAGGACCTGTACTACAGGTACGTTGGTAGTCCCTGCCCGCTGGCTCCACGCAGTAGGCGGAGTATAAATATGTGTGTCCTCCATGCTGCAACCATTTCGCCAGCTGCTGTGGGAGGCCACACATCTCAGAGCAATAAAGCCTCAGTTGTACCCAACTCAACTCTTTATGCAATTTATCGTGCATCTATTTATTGCTCTAAGATATTCAAAAGATGGACCTCCGTATCAAATCGGATCGCCTGCAGCTGGATCCGCACTCAAGCGACGCCAAAAAGGATTTTCAACACTGGCTAGCTTGCTTCGAGGCACATCAACTCGCCGCCCAGCCCTGACTCGGAGGCTCAGAAGATACAGATCCTGTACTCAAGGTTGAGCTCCAACGTGTTTCCGCTAATCCAGGACGCGCCGAACTACGCCGAAGCCATGACGCTTCTCAAAGAGAATTACTCTCAGAAGTCGAACACGCTCTTCGCCAGGCACGTACTCGCCACTCGCTCTCAACTCCCTGGTGAGTCCATAGAAAACTTCTGGCGGGCCCTAATCCCACTCGTCCGGGACTGTGACTGTCAGGCCGTTACGGCCACGGAACATTCAAACCTCCTTATGCGGGACGCGTTTGTTACGGGGATTGGGTCGGAGCTCATACATCAGCGACTTTTAGAAGGGGTCACACTCGACCTAGCAGAGACAAAGAAGCTAGCGCTCTCTATGACGGTCGCCTTGCGCAACATTCAGGCCTACACCTCCAGCCGCGCGGCCCACCTCTCCTACACATCGTGGACCCCACAGACGGCCGCCCCAGCGGGGGCCTTACCCAGCCAATACGCCTGTGCCATGCGCCAGCCAGCGAACCCCGGGGATCCCCGATGTTACTTTTGCGGCCAGCAGAAACACCCCGCCAACGCTGCCCGGCCTGCGCTGCCCTTTGTTCGGCTTGCGGCAAGAAGGGGCACTTCGCCACGGTGTGCCAGCCCGCGCAGTCGCCGCTATCGCCCCCACCCCTCTCGTTTACGGACAATGGGTGCCGCCATCTTCATCTCCCCGGACCACGCGCGGCCAGTGGGCGCCGCCATCTTCTCCCCCTCAGACCACGCGCGGCCAGTGGGCGCCGCCATCTTCTCCTCCTCTTACCAAGCGCGGCCAGTGGGCGCCATCTTCCCCTCTGAGCAACACGTGCGGCCAATGGGCGCCGCCATCTTGTTCAACCCCCGCCATGTGCTGCCCATGGGCGCCGCCATTTTGTCTTCCTCAAGATCTTCAGGCGCCGCTATCTTGTCTCCCCCACAGCACATGGGCACCGCCAGCATTCCAGGACCTGTGCCCCCCGGGCGCATCCAACACCAGCGACGACCGACCATGACTCGCCTTAGTGACCATCGACCAGTCTCGTCTGCACAACCTGCCCACCGCATCGACCAGCGTTAAAATCAACGGACAGGTGACCTCTTGCCTGCTGGACTCTGGGAGCACTGAAAGCTGCGTCCACCTGGATACGGTAAGGTGCTGCTCCCTCGCGGTACACCCCGCTAACCAGAAAATCTCCCTGGCCTCCGGATCCCATTCCGTAGCGATCCGGGGGTACTATACGGTCACACTCATGGTCCAGGGCGTAGAATTCAGCGGCTTCCACCTCTGCGTCCTCCCTAACCTCTGCACTGCCCTACTACTCGACCTGGACTTCCAGTGCAACCTCCAGAGCCTAACCCTGAAATTCGGCGGGCCCCTACCCTAAAGGTCGATCCACCTTCCTTCTTCGCAAACCTAACCTCAGATTGCAAACCCGTCGCCACCAGGAGCAGACGGTACAGCACCCAGGACAGGACCTTCATCAGGTCCGAGGTCCTGCGGCTGCTTCGGGAAGGCACCAGCGAGGCCAGCAACAGCCCCTACAGACCCCAAGTGGTATTAGTTAAAACTGCGGAGAAACACAGAATGGTCGTGGACTGCAGCCAGACCATCAATCGGTACACGCAGCTCGATGCGTACCCCCTCCCACGCATATCTGAAATGGTCAATCAGATTGCACAGTACTGGGTCTTCTCAACGGTAGCCCTGTAGGGCTGTTTAGCACAGGGCTAAATCGCTGGCTTTGAAAGCAGACCATGGCAGGCCAGCAGCACGGTTCGTTTCCCGTAACAGCCACCCCGAACAGGCGCCGGAATGTGGCGACTAGGGGCTTTTCACAGTAACTTCATTTGAAGCCTACTTGTGACAATAAGCGATTTTCATTTTTCATTTTTTCAAATCCGCCTACCAACAGCTCCCCATTCGTAAATCGGACCGTCCATACACTGCCTTCGAGGCAGACGGCCGCCTCTATCACTTCCTCAGTGTTCCCTTCGGCGTCACCAACGGGGTCTCGGTCTTCCAAAGGGAGGTGGACCGAATGGTCGACCGGTACGGGTTGCGGGCCACCTTTCCGTACCTAGACAACGTCACCATCTGCAGCCATGATCAGCAGGACCACGACGCCAACCTTGCCAAACTTCTCCACACCGCCACTTTCCGAAACCTCACCTACAACAAGGAGAAGTGCGTGTTTAGCACGACCCGCTTAGCCATCCTTGGCTATGTGGCCCAGAACGGAGCTCTGGGGCCCGATCCCGACCGCATGCGCCCCCTCATGGAGCTCCCCCTCCCCCACTGCCCCAAGGCCCTCAAACACTGCCTGGGGTTCTTTTCATACTATGCTCAGTGGGTCCCAAACTATGCGGACAAGACCCGCCCACTCATACAGTCAACCCATTTTCCCCTGACGGCCGAGGCACAACAGGCCTTCGCCCGTATCAGAGCCGATATCGCCAAGGCCGGGATGCACGCAGTAGACCAGACACTGCCCTTTCAAGTAGAGAGCGACGCATCAGACGTCGCCCTAGCCGCCACCCTCAATCAGGCAGGCAGGCCCATGTGATGCACGATCAATGATCACTAAAGCGAGGTTGTAGTCCAACTGAAGACTTTAATAAGCTAGATGTTTCCCCAGCAGCTCAGGTACAGAAAGAAGGCTGCTGGTGCGGCACGGGCTCTTATACCCCGCCTTGCAGGGCGGAGCTACCATACAGCTTGACCAATAGGAAATATACAATATCTACCAATGGTGTTCCAGCATTACCAGATACCGTAATACCTACACAGACTACCACATTCACCCCCTGTTAAAAAAGAGTCTGGCGGGGGTGGTGGCTTGTTATTGCAACATGGTAACATGGTAGCGATTATAGTTATGGCGGTACCGTAATACCTCCGTACAGCATTTTGTAACTATTTACAGATTCATAATTAACTATACACTTTAAAATGAAGCAATCAGTCAATCGGGGGCCCTGGTCATCCTCTGTGATCGTCGACGCTTCGGTGGTGACTCCGGTGGAGGCTCTGGAGTCTGTGACTCCGGGAGCGTGGCCTCAATCTCTGTGGCAGCTTCAACTAGACAGCGCTGGTGGGGAAAACGGTTGACCTGGGAAGGGAGCGTCTGCGGGGTGCGTCAGTGGGTGGGGGGGCCTAGACGGGGCCGGCGGAAGGACCGATCCTCCTGTAAGGTGCACTGGTGGGAGGGAGGGTGGGACTGGTGGCTGGGGTGTGCGTGGGGACCCTGCGGCGCCAGGTCTCGTAGGGAGACCGTATCTTGTCGCCTGTCGGGTTCATATTCTTCATGCTATCCCCCAGTACGCCACGTAGGCGTACTGGGGGTTAGCGTGGAGACGATAAACCCCTCTCGACCAACGGGTCCGACTTGTGCGCCCGCTCGTGTTTTCGGAGCAGGATGGATCCGGGAGCTGCCAGCCAGGTCGGGAGCGAGGTCCCAGAGGAGGACTTCCTGGGGAACACAAGGAGACGTTCGTGAGGTGTTTGGTTGGTCGTGGTACACAGCTGTAACCGGATGGAGTGGAGGGCATCCGGGAGGACTTCCTGCCAGCAGGAGACTGGGAAGTTCCTGGACCGTAGGGCCAGAAGGACGGTCTTCCAGACCGTTCTGTTCTCCCTCTCTACCTGTCCGTTACCTCGGGGGTTGTACCTGGTCGTCCTGCTCGAGGCAATGCCCTTGGTGAGCAGGAATTGACGCAGTTTGTCGCTCATAAAGGAGGACTCCCTATCACTATGTATGTACGCGGGGAAACCGAACAGTGCAAAAATGCTATGGAGGGCCTTGATGACGGTGGTTGCGGTCATGTCAGGGCAGGGGATGGCGAATGGGAACCGGGAGTACTCGTCAATCACGTTCAGGAAGTACGTGTTGTGGTCGGTGGGGGGGAGGGGGCCTTTGAAGTCCATGCTGAGGCGTTCAAAAGGACGGGAAGTCTTTATCAGGTGCGCTTTCTCTGGCCGGTAGAAGTGCAGTTTGCACTCCGTGCAGATTTGGCAGTCCTTGGTGGCTGTCCTGACCTCCTCGATGGAGTAGGGCAGGTTGCGGGTCTTGATAAAGTGGAAAAAGTGAGTGACCCCCAGGTGGCAGAGGTCCTCGTGGAGGGCTCGGAGGCGGTCCACTTGTGCGTTGGGACATGTGCTGCGGGACAGAGCATCAGGAGGCTCTTTTAGCTTCTGGGGACGATACAAGATCTCATAGTTGTAGGTGGAGAGTTCGATCCTCCACCGCAAGATCTTTCGTTTTTTATCTTACCCCGCTGTGCATTATCGAACATGAAAGCCACCGACTGTTGGTCAGTGAGGAGAGTGAATCTCCTGCCGGCCAGGTAATGCCTCCAATGTCGCACAGCTTCCTTTTTGACTGAGGAGTGGCGGATTTCGGAAGCATGGAGGGTACGTGAGAAGAAGGCCACTGGTCTGCCCGCTTGGTTGAGGGTGGCCGCCAGAGCTATGTCAGACGCATCGCTCTCGACCTGGAAGGGGAGGGACTCGTCGATGGCGTGCATCGTGGCCTTTGCAATGTCTGCTTTGATGCGACTGTAAGCCTGGCGGGCCTCTATCGACAGGGGAAAAGCTGTGGATTGGATCAGGGGACGGGCTTTGTCGGCATAGTTGGGGACCCACTGGGCATAGTAAGAGAAAAACCCTAGGCAGCGCTTCAGGGTCTTGGAGCAGTGAGGGAGGGTGAACTCCATAAGGGGGCGCATGCGTTCAGGGTTGGGGCCTATAACTCCATTTCGCACTACGTAGCCGAGGATGGCTAGGCGGTCGGTGCTAAACATGCATTTATCCTTGTTATATGTAAGGTAAAGGATCTTTGCGGTTTGGAGGAATTTTCGGAGGTTGGTGTCGTGGTCCTGCTGGTCGTGGCCGCAGATGGTGACATTACCGAGATACGGGAATGTTGCCCGTAAACCGTACCAGTCAACCATTCGGTCCATCTCGCGCTGGAAGACCGAGGCGGTTGGTGATACCGAAGGGAACCCTTAAGAAGTGATAGAGCCGCCCATCTGCCTCGAAGACAGTGTATTTGCGGTCACTAGTGCGATGGGGAGCTGGTGGTAGGCGGACTTAAGATCCACCGTGCAGAAGACCTTGTAATGTACGATCCTGTTTACTAGGTCGGATATGCCGGGGAGAGGGTACGCGTCCAGCTGCGTAAAACCGTTGATGGTCTGACTGTAGTCGATGACCATCCTATGCTTCTCCCCGGTCTTTACCACCAGTACTTGAGCTCTCCAGGGACTGTTGCTCGCTTCAATGACTCCTTCCCTCAGTAGCCTTTGGACCTCTGACCTAATAAAGATCCGATCCTGGGCACTGTACCGTCTGCTCCTGGTGGCAACGGGTTTGCAATTCGGGGTGAGGTTCGCAAACAGGGAAGGCGGGTCGACCTTGAGGGTCGCGAGGCCACAGACAATGAGGGGGGTATAGGGCCGCCGAATTTGAAAGTTAGACTTTGGAGATTACACTGGAAGTCTAAACCCAGGAGTGTAGCCGCGCAAAGGTGGGGAAGGACGTAGAGCCGGTAATTTTTAAACTCCCTTCCCTGGACTGTGAGGTTTGCTGCACAAAACCCCTTTATCTCTACTGAGTGGGAACCGGAGGCCAGGGAGATTTTTTGATTAACGGGGTGGACGAGGAGAGAACAGCGCCTTACTGTGTTGGGGTGTATGAAGCTCTCCGTGCTCCCAGAGTCGATTAAGCAGGACGTCTCGTGCCCGTTGATTAGTACTGTTGTTGTAGCAGTTGAGAGTGTCCGAGGCCGGGACTGGTCCAGGGTCACCGAGGCTAATCGCAGCAGTTGAGTGCTCTCTTCGGACGGTGTGTGGTCAGCCGAGCTGGGGTCCTGGGAGTCCATCCAAGATGGTGGCTCCCATTGGTCGCACATGGCTGGGGGTGCACAAAATGGCGGTGCCCATCCATCAAACGTGGCGTCCGCGGGACAAGATGGCGGCGCACGGGGACCGCACGTGTCCCTGGAGGAGGAAGATGGCGGCACCCGCTGGCCGCACGGGGACCATGGCGAGGTTTGTGGTGGCGGTCCGCATTTGCCACCGGAGACCGCGGCGACCGCACGGGCCTGGCATACCACCACAAAGTGGCCCTTTTTACCGCATCCCTTGCAGGTGGATGCGCGGGCCGGGCAGCGCTGCCGGGGATGCTTGGCCTGTCCGTAAAAGTAGCAGCGGGGCCCTCCGGGGTTGCCAGGCCGCCTTGCAGCACAAGATTGTGAGGGGATGGGGGATGTCTCGGGGTCAGCTGTGGAGGGGTTCCACGCTGCCCAGGGGGCTGCCGCGCAGTCAGGAACGTAAGCGCGGGCGTTTCTGGAGGCCACATCAAGGGAGCCTGCAAGGGCCCGTGCCTGCTTGAGGCCTAGGGTGTCTTTTTCCAGCAATCGCAGGCGGATTTGGGAGGACAGCATACCTGCCATGAAAGCGTCCAGGATCAAGTGTTCTGTGTGGTCACTCGCCGAAACTTGCGGCCAGCTGCAGTTTCTCCCCAACACCAGGAGTGCACGGTAGAATGCTTCCAGTGATTCCCCAGGGATTTGTCGCCTCGTTGCTAACAGATGTCAGGTGTAGACCTGGTTTACCGGGCTAATATAATGTCCTTTTAGCAGCTCCATTGCATCGAAGTCGTCCGCGCAATTTCTGTTCTCCCGTGGGTGTGTTTTCGGCCGTTCCGACATATCCTTTAAAACACGCCAGCCAGTGCTTGAATGTTGCCGCTGAGTTCGCCGCGTGGGGGCTGAGTTGCAGACACTCCGGCTTGATTCGGAGCTCCATCCTTTTAAATCTAGCTTATTAAATTGATGCACAATCAATGACCACTAAAGTGAGGTTGTAGTCCAACTGAAGGCTTTAATAAGCTAGATGTTTCCCCCAGCAGCTCAGGTACAGAAAGAAGGCTGCTGGGGTGGCACGGGCTCTTATACCCCGCCTTCCAGGGCGGAGCTACCATACAGCTTGACCAATAGGACACATACAATATCTACCAATGGTGTTCCAGCATTACCAGGTACCGTAATACCTCTACGCAGCCAACCACACCGTGGCATTATTTTCCCGCACCCTTCGTGCCTCAGAAATTCGGCACTCATCCGTCGAAAAAGAGGCCAAAGCTATCGTTGAAGCTGTGCGGCATTGGAGGCATTACCTGGCTGGCAGGAGATTCACTGTCCTCACTGACCAACGGTCGGTAGCCTTCATGTTCAATAACACACAGCAGGGCAAGATCAAGAATGATAAGATCTTGAGGTGGAGGATTGAGCTCTCCACCTATAATTACGAGATTTTGTATCGCCTCGGTAAGCACAACGAGCCCCCAGACACCCTATCCCGAGGTACATGTGCCAGCGCACAGGTAGACCGACTCCGGACCCTACACGACAGTCTTGTCACCCGGGAGTCACACGGTTGTACCATTTCATAAAGGCCCGCAATCTGACCTACTCTGTTGAGGAAGTACGGACAATCACCAGGGACTGCCAGGTCTGTGCGGAGTGCAAGCCGCACTTCTACCGGCCGGACCGTGCGCACCTGGTGAAGGCCACCCGCCCCTTTGAGCGCCTCAGTGTGGATTTCAAAGGGACCCTCCCCTCCACCGACCGTAACACATACATTCTCAGTGTTGTTGATGAGTACTCCAGATTCCCCTTCACCATCCCATGCCCCGATATGACGTCTGCCACCGTTATCAAAGCCCTCAACACAATCTTCGCTCTGTTCGGTTTCCCCTCCTACATCCACAGTAACAGGGGTATCGCCTCCAGCAGAACGACAAGCTACAACCCCCGGGGAAATGGACAGGTAGAGAGGGAGAATGGGACGGTATGGAGGGCCGTCCAATTGGCTCTACGGTCCAGGAACCTCCCAGCCTCCCGCTGGCAGGAGGCCCTCCTGATGCACTACACTCCATTCGTTCACTACTGTGCACCGCCACTAACACACCCCATGAACGTCTTTTTACCTTCCCCAGGAAGTCCACGTCTGGGGTGTTGCTCCCGACTTGGCTCGCAGCTCCAGGTCCCGTCCTACTCCATGGGCATGTCCGACTCCACAAGGCGGACCCGTTGGTGGAAAGGGTGCAATTGCTCCATGCAAACCCCCAGTATGTCTACATGGTGCCGCCAGGATACTGTCTCCCTCAGGGACCTGGCACCAGCAGGTCACACACACACACACACCCCCGGCCCGGCACCACCCTCCCCTCCCCCGGCCCTCCCAGCAGCAACCCCCCCTGGACCATCCGTCCTCCCCCTGCCCACGCTCGAGGATGAAGAGGATTTCGGCACGCTCCCGGAGGATCCGAACATCAGACCAGCATTGGCATCGCCGCCACCACTATGTCGCTCCCAGCGGCACATCAAGGCCCCGGACCGGTTAAACCTCTAACTGGTCCACTGGACTTCAAAAGACATTTTTGTCCTCTCTATCAAAAATTGTAAATGTAAATGTAAAAAGAAAACCATTTGTTGTATA
Source organism: Scyliorhinus torazame (assembly GCF_047496885.1). Lineage (NCBI taxonomy): Eukaryota > Metazoa > Chordata > Chondrichthyes > Carcharhiniformes > Scyliorhinidae > Scyliorhinus > Scyliorhinus torazame. The sequence goes on along the minus strand of NC_092720.1, from coordinate 107,983,852 downwards.
TAGTTCTCCACCACCCCCGCCTTACTCAATTTTAACAGGGGGTGAATGTGGTAAACCACTGTTGCACCTTTATTAGGTGATGTATGGTAGGACCTGTACTACAGGTACGTAGGTAGTCCCTGCCTGCTGGCTCCGCCCAGTAGGCAGAGTATAAATATGTGTGTCCTCCATGCTGCAGCCATTTTGCCAGCTGCTGTGGGAGGCCACACATCTTAGAGCAATAAAGCCTCAGTTGTACCCAACTCAAGTCTTTGTGCAATTGATCGTGCATCAGGGACCTCGGGCTGAAAGGCCCGGGGTCAGCCTATGGGGGGAAGGGGGGTCCAACCCCGGGAAGGGCCTCCGTGGTGGCCTGGTCCGCGATCGGGGCCCACGGATCGGTGGGCTGGCCTCCCTGTCGGGGCCTCCTTTCCTCCGCGCTGGCTCCTGGATCCCTGCTCCATTTGGTGTCAGAACCGGCGCGGGGGAGAAGACCATGCTGGCCCCCCCAGGACCCAAGAATCGGGTCTCGGAACCTGCGCCGGCACTCTGGCGCCGGACCAGAGAATCGCGACCCTCATCCCTAATCCCACTGTAGATTCTATGATGCTTTGATTCTAGGATTCGAGGATTCTATGAACTCAAAGTCCAATGGCTGAGAATGTTGGTATACAAAAAAAAAACAAGACCACATCAGCTAGAATTTTTACTGGCCATGCCTCCACAAGGATGTGGCAAGATTTGCAGAACCTGACAGGTTGTGGGGAAACCCCAAACTGCAATGCACCTACGTGCCGGCTTTTGGGAAGCTGTTCGGCAATGTGCTCCTGGACTGTGTGGGGTCAAAAGGGCACAGGCAGCACTCAGCAGTGTGAGCAGCCAGGAGTTTATAAGTAGCACCAGAGGGGTGCGTTTAAATAGCAGACTGCAGCAAAGGCAGTCTGAGCCAGGCCACCCCGATCTTGTGGGGACATGAGCTCACAGACATGGCACAAAGGAATTCCCTGCCACTGACCCAGGCCCGGCCAGCCACCCTTCAGCAAGCCTGACATTGAGGGTTTTTTCAGTGTTTTCTTAGCCTCCTGCTCCCTCTCCGCAGTCCAGTCCTCACTTTATAAATACTTGTACCAATTCTCGCCCATGTGACTTTCACCGAAGCGGAGTGGAGTGTCGTGGAGGGGTGGAGCATGAAGTGTCCAAACCGTTAATAATATTAAAATCCATGTAAATGACGGTTTTGCGTGGATCAGCTGGTGTGGGGCACAAACCTCGATATCGCCGCTAGTGAGGGACCAGAGCAGGACGTCGGAATCGGTGTCAGGCGCAAAACAGATTTTTTTCCATTTTGAGCGGTTCTCCGTCCGATCCCCATTTTCTATTCTGGCATCACAAAGCGGAGAATCCAGACCCAGATAACTATTAAGGTCCACACTCTAAACAAACTCTTCATCATACATTATCGGTGCCGTACAAATGCAAGTTGTTGCTGTTGTTGGTAAAATCTGCCTTGCTTTTCTCTACTATTTTTAGCTCCCATAGGTTTCAAGCAGATGCCCTCTGTGGGAAGAAAGGTGAATTACACATCTCTTCCCAACCTTTGGCTCGAAGAAGATAGTGGGTGTTGTAATGATCTGTACATCTGCACATACACCAGGGACTACAGCACAGATGTACAGCCACAGCATCACTAGAGGGCAGCATCAGAGGCGGGTATAAAGGGTACGACCCAAAGGAGGATCTGCCTCTTTCAGAAGCACAGGGCTAGTGAGCAGCAGCAGACAGAGACAGCTCAGCATAGGCAGTTAACCTTAGCTTCACTGGTCATGCCTCTTGACTGTATTATACCTAGTTAAGTTCTGGAAACAGAACGGACCCACTGAATAAAGTATTTGTGTTAACTGGAAGTCTACAATCTTTATTCAGACTGAGAGAATAACATATGGCACCAAGAGTGATTTCAGCAAGCTCACTAGACACCAGCAAGAGGAGAGACCTTAAACCAGACATTCGACCAAGGAAGGCCTCGCAGCATTCGGACCTTTCGGATACCAATCGGCACGATTAACCCAATCCAAGCTCCGCGCCTGCTCAAGACCACTGGTAATATGCATTCCAATTGGAAACTTTTTATACAACAGTTCAATCTATATCTAGAAGCTAAGGATCTGACCTCAGCGTCTGATGCCAGGGAGATAGCCTTGCTCTTATCCCTGGCAGGGCCGCAGGCATTAGAAATATATAATTCCTTTACCTACCTGGAAGGGGAGGGCAAGGGCAAGCTGGAAATAATCATCAAAAAATGTAAAACCCACTGTCAATCTGAAATCAATGAGATATTTGAAAGATTCAAGTTCACCGGCGTTTGCAAAAACTGGGAGAATCTTTCAGCAGTTTTGTGACTGATTTAAAATTACTCGCTCAATCCTGCAACTTTGAAAACCTCCGTGACTCCCTCATCAGAGACCAGGGGCGAAATTCTCCGTTATCGGCGGAAAGTCCGCCGATCGGCGCAAAAAACGGCGCAAATCCCACTTGCGTCACGTCATAAAAATGGGCCGATAGTCTCCGGCCCGAAATGGGCTAGCAGCGACGTGACGGGATCCGCGCTTGCGCAATGTTTCACGCCGTGCAGCGTCATACGCGCTGCACGGCGTGACGGCTCATAAGGCCGCGCAGCTCCCCCCCACCCGACCGGAACACCCGACCGCAACACCCGACTGGATGGCTAGCCGTCGCTCAGCCCCGAGGTTCGAGTCACGCGATGTGGAGGCGCTCCTGGACGCGGTGGAGCAGAGGAGGGACGCCCTGTATCCCGGGCACGGCCGCAGAGTTGCCCCACGCCACAGCCGGCGTCTGTGGAGGGAAGTGGCAGAGGCCGTCACCGCTGTGGCCCTAACACCACGGACAGGCACCCAGTGCCACAAGAAGGTGAACGACCTCGTCAGAGCAGGCAGGGTGAGCCTCCCCCATATCCCCCATATCACCCCCTCCCCATATCCCCCCTCCCCCATATCCCCCATATTCCCCCCTCCCCCATATCCCCCCTCCCCCATATCCCCCCTCCCCCATATCCCCCATATCTCCCCCTCCCCCATATCCCCCCTCCCCCATATCCCCCATATCCCCCCTCCCCATATCCCCCCTCCCCATATCCCCCATATCCCCCCCTCCCCCATATCCCCCCCTCCCCCATATCCCCCATATCCCCCCTCCCCCATATCCCCTCTCCCCCATATCCCCCATATCCCCCCTCCCCCATATCCCCCCTCCCCCATATCCCCCCTCCCCCATATCCCCCATATCCCCCCTCCCCCATATCCCCCCTCCCCATATCCCCCATACCCCCCTCCCCCATATCCCCCTCCCCCATATCCCCCCTCCCCCATATCCCCCATATCCCCCTCCCCCATATCCCCCCTCCCCCATATCCCCCCTCCCCCATATCCCCCATATCCCCCCTCCCCATATCCCCCATATCCCCCCTCCCCCATATCCCCCCTCCGCCATATCCCCCCCTCCCCCATATCCCCCCTCCGCCATATCCCCCCTCCCCATATCCCCCATATCCCCCCTCCCCCATATCCCCCTCCCCCATATCCCCCATATCCCCCCTCCCCATATACCCCATATCGCCCCTCCCCCATATCCCCCCTCCCCCATATCCCCCATACCCCCCTCCCCCATATCCCCCCTCCCCCATATCCCGCCTCCCCCATATCCCCCCTCCCCCATATCCCCCATATCCCCCCTCCCCCATATCCCCCCTCCCCCATATCCACCCTCCCCCATATCCCCCCTCCCCCATATCCCCCCTCCCCCATATCCCCCCTCCCCCATATCCCCCATATCCCCCCTCCCCCATATCCCCCCTCCCCCATATCCCCCCTCCCCCATATCCCCCATATCCCCAAGTGAATCCAGCCCTAACCTTAACCTCTGCAATGCACGCGCAACCGATGGCGTGCATTCATATACCTGCCGAACACTGTTGCCTTTTACCCCTGCCACCACCCCCCCCCCCCACAGGAGAAGCGCGCACACAACAATAGGGAGCATGTGAGGACTGGAGGAGGGCCCGCTGATGAGAGGCCACTGACCGTACACGAGGAAAGGGCCCTGGAACTGGCTGGCGGACCTGAGGACCGGGAGGTTGCTGATGCAGAGGTTGGGGCCCCACGAGCAAGTGAGCCACCAACAGCCCGTCCCCATATCCCCCCTCCCCTATATCCCCCTCCCCCGTATCACCTGATCACTGCCTGATGTCTAACCATGCATGCTTCATTGTGTATCGCAGGACCAAACGTCTAGGCACCCATCCCCGCAGATGCACACCGCCCGCAGGATGCCCCTCGGAGACCACAGGAGACGGAGAGACTCGCACCCTCCAGCATGCGACGCCCGCAGGATGCCCCTCGGAGACCACGGGAGACGGAGAGACCCGCACCCTCCAGCATGCGACGCCCGCAGGATGCCCCTCGGAGACCACGGGAGACGGAGAGACCCGGACCCTCCAGCATGCGACGCCCGCAGGATGCCCCTCGGAGACCACGGGAGACGGAGAGACCCGGACCCTCCAGCATGCGACGCCCGCAGGATGCCCCTCGGACACCAAGGGAGACGGAGAGACCCGGACCCTCCAGCATGCGACGCCCGCAGGATGCCCCTCGCACACCACGGGAGACGGAGAGACCCGGACCCTCCAGCATGCGACGCCCGCAGGATGCCCCTCGGAGACCACGGGAGACGGAGAGACCCGGACCCTCCAGCATGCGACGCCCGCAGGATGCCCCTCGCACACCACGGGAGACGGAGAGACCTGGAGCAACAGGGAGACGACACCCCCGTGACGTGCGGGAGCGACCACCCAGCGATGAGGGGGGGCAGCCACAGGCCCCCGTCACATCCGAGCCAGGACACCACTACCCAGGACACCACTATCCAGGACACCACTACCCAGGACACCACTATCCAGGACACCCCTACCCGGGACACCACTACCCAGGACACCCCTACCCAGGACACCACTATCCAGGACACCCCTACCCGGGACAGCACTCCCGGGACAGCACTACCCGGGACAGCACTACCCGGGACAGCACTACCCGGGACAGCACTACCCAGGACACCACTACCCGGGAAGACGAAATACCGGACAGTGACTCAGAGTGGATGGGTGGAGACGAACCCCCACCCCAAAGTGCCATGGACTCAGAATGGGACGAAGAGCACGACACAACGCCACTGCTGTCACCAACACCCTCCACCATCGCAGAAACACTCACCATGGTTGGGCACTTTAGTGATGAGGCGTCTGGTACACTCACTGGTGCGCACAACACAGCCGTCCCGGTACAGCAGGTGGAGGTAGGAGCAGCAGACGGACCGGGCGGTCGGAGGGCAGCCCAGGCCAAGCGAACATCTGCCGCCCAGATGGATCCCGGGTTCCTGCAGTCACCACACCCACACATAGATCCGATGCAACCACCGACACGGAGACGAGCGAATAGGGTGACGGGTGGCTTGCGGCGGCTGCGGTCGCAGGTGGAGGAGTCCACCCGCGTCCATGAGCTGGGAGTGGTCCCGGTCATGCGTGCCACCCAGGCTGACACCGCACGGGTGGCGTCCGCGGTGGAGGCAATGGGTGCGACGGTGTCAGACATGGGGAACGGTTTGCGAGGCCTGGGGCCTTCCGTGCAGGCGGCGTCTGTGGCCCAGGAAATGGCTGCCCTCTCACAGGAGGCCATGAGCCAGTGCCAGCGCCAGATGGCAGAGGCGCTCAACGCCATAGCCCAGTCTCAGCAGGCCATAGCCAAGTCTCTGCAGGCCATGGCCCAGTCTCTGCAGGCCATGGCCCAGTCTCAGCAGGCCATCGCTGAGGGCATCGGCGCCAGTGGCCATGTGCGAGCCGGCGTCGCACTGTCACAGACAGGGTTCGACAACCCCCTGGGCTCCATGGCTGCAAACCTGCAGACCCCTGTCGATACCAGCACGGGCCTCCAGGACTGGCAGCGCCAGATGTCGGGGGCGCGTCGGATGGCCAGTCCGTTCGCATCCCCCACCCATGTCGAGGCCTGGGGGCCATTGGGCACCCCGAGGGAGGAGGAGGTGGTGTGGTCCGTCCCGGGTCCCTCTGTAGGGGAGGTCCCAGTACACCGCGACACCTCGGACTCCCCCCCTTCCGTCCCAGGTGCATCGGGTGGGCAACGGGCAGGACAGGCTGGCAGCTCGCCATCCCAGTCGCCCGGGCCGCAGCCTGGCCCATCTAGGCCAGGACGCCCCAGGAAACGGCCGCCAAAGGGATCCAGTGTCAGAGGGCAGGAATCACAGGAGTCCACCTCCAGTTCTGCTGTACCGTCTGGGGAACCACGTAGACGTAGTCAAAGGGCCCGTAAGGCCAAACAATTAGACACTGAGTAAGTTGGCACGGGTGCAGGGCACAGGTGAGTTTTAGGGGCTAGGGCACGTGCATGAACTCCTTTGGTTATTAAAGTCAATGTTACACCTACCGAAGCTGCCTTTGTGCTCTGTCCAAAGTGTGCGGGCGTGTCATGTACGTTGAGCGCAAGTGTGTGTGTGACGGGTGGTCTTACCTCAGCCCCAGGTGAGTCTGCCCCCTTCCCCCTGGGCTGCCATCAACATCCCCCGGGCAGAGGACGGGACCGTGCGCTGCAGTGTCACAGCCGCATGCAGGGATGGTCCGGGTGGATGGTGGTACTGTGGCCATGGGTCAGACATAGTCCAACGATGTAGAGCCAGGAGCTCATCGGAGGCGGGTTGTCATCATCCTCCATGGCCTGCGATAGACACGCGTCCACCCGCAACTGGGTGAGCCTGGCCCGTTGTGCCGCCGGTGGATCGGCAATTGGGGGGGGGGGGTGGCGTGCATGCGGGTGGGGTGTGTGGGGTTGGGGAGGGGGGTGAGGGTGCTGGGTGGGTGGATGGGTGGGGGGTGTGGGTGGTCGGCTGTTGTCATGGTGTGCGGTCTGTGGCCATACTACCCGATTCCCACGCCCATCTAGTCAGTGAAGCGGGCGTCTATCAGTCTGTCCCGTGCCCGCTGGGCCAGCCAGTAACGGTGGACAGCCACCCGCCTGTGTCTACCCCGTCTGCCCTGACCATTGCCCCCATCCCCCTTATCTGGGGAGGACTGGGCCTCTTCCTGCTGCTCCTCCACTCCGCCCTCCTCTGCCTGCGGCACATCGCCCCTCTGCTGGGCTATGTTGTGCAGGACGCAGCACACCACAATGATGCGGCCGACCCTATCTGACCGATACTGGAGGGCGCCCCCAGAGAGGTCCAGGCACCTGAAACGCATCTTCAGCACGCCAAAGCACCTCTCGATCACTCCCCTTGTCGCTACATGGGCATCATTGTAGCGGTTCTCCGCCTCATTGCGTGGCCTCCGTATAGGCGTCATCAGCCACGATCGCAATGGGTAGCCCCTGTCGCCCAGCAACCAGCCCCTCAGCCGGGGATGGCGTCCCTCGTACATGCCGGGGATGGATGACCGCAACAACACGAACGAGTCGTGTACACTGCCTGGGTGACGGGCGCAGACGTGCAGGATCATCATGCGGTGGTCGCAGACCACCTGTACGTTCATTGAATAGGTCCCCTTCCTATTAGTGAACACGGCCCTGTTCTCTGCAGGTGGCCGCACGGCGACGTGCATCCCATCGATCGCGCCCTGGACCATGGGGAACCCGGCAACGGCAGAGAAGCCCACGGCCCGGGCATCTTGGCTGGCCCGGTCCACGGGGAAGCGGATGTAACGGTGCGCCATGGCATAAAGGGCATCTGTCACTGCCCGGATGCACCGATGCACCGATGTCTGCGATATGCCGGACAGGTCCCACTCGGTGCCTGGAATGACCCCGTTGCATAAAAGTTCAGGGCCACCGTAACCTTGACGGACACGGGGAGAGGGTGTCCCCCGCCAGTGCCACGCGGTGACAGGTGTGCCAGCAGGTGGCAGATGTGTGCCACGGTTTCCCGGCTCATCCGGAGTCTCCTCCTGCATTCCCGGTCCGTGAGGTCCTGGTATGACTGCCGGGGCCGGTACACACGGGGCGCCCTCGGGTGCCTCCGTTGCCGTGGGGCCGCGATGTTCTCCTCCCCCTCCTCGTCCTGTCGGTCAGGTGTCCCTCCAGCCTGGGCGGCTGCCGCCTGCCCCTCTGCGGCAGCCTGCGCCGCCTCTCTGGCACGCTCCTCCTCCTCCTCATCCAGGGCAAGATAGACATGAGCGGCTGCCACCACGGCGGCCAACATCGCTGGATGGTCTGAAAACATGACGGCCTGGTGGGGGGGAGGGGAACGACGACATGTCATCATTGCCCATATCCCCTCCTCCCCCCAGCCAGGTGGCATGGACCGCATGGGTCCAACTGTTGGAGGCTGGCACCTGGCCAGGTGGACCAACTCATTTGCCCTCCCATCACCCACCCCGGCACGGACCCCCTCCCCAACCCCCAACCTCCACCCCAGCACGGACACCCCCCCCCAACCTCCACCCCGGCACGGACCCCCTCCCCAACCTCCACCCCAGCACGGACCCCCCCCCAACCCCCAACCTCCACCCCAGCACGGACCCCCCCCCCAACCTCCACCCCGGCACAGACCCCCTCCCCAACCTCCACCCCAGCACGGACCCCCCCCAACCCCCAACCTCCACCCCAGCACGGACCCCCCCCCAACCTCCACCCCAGCACGGACCCCCCCCCCCCAACCTCCACCCCGGCACGGACCCCCCCCCAACCTCCACCCCGGCACGGACCCCCTCCCCAACCTCCACCCCAGCACGGACCCCCCCCCCAACCTCCACCCCGGCACGGACCCCCTCCCCAACCCCCAACCTCCACCCCAGCACGGACCCCCCCCCCCAACCTCCACCCCGGCACGGACCCCCTCCCCAACCTCCACCCCAGCACGGACCCCCCCAACCCCCAACCTCCACCCCAGCACGGACCCCCCCTCCCAACCTCCACCCCGGCACGGACCCCCCCCCAACCTCCACCCCGGCACGGACCCCCCCCCAACCCCCAACCTCCACCCCGGCACGGATCCCCTCCCGGCACTCCCCCGGAGCCCAGCCTACTCTAACCACCCCCCCCCCCCCCCCGCCGCACACACACACAAGCCGAGACACACCTCTCCTCACGCAATCAGTCTGCGGCCACGCCATTTCCTGCCCAGAGCCAACCCCCCAGGCCGTCACTCACCTCCTCGCTGGTCGGCGTGAGCCTGGAGCACCGGGTCACGCCGATGAAAAGGAGGTTTGATTCACGTCGACGTGAACGGTCATCACGTCGACGGGACTTCGGCCCATCCGGAAGGGAGAATATCGGCAGGCCGAAAATCGGCTGCCTTGTGCAGACCCGTGACATTCTCCGCGGCAGCGGCGCCATTAACGCCCCGCCGACATTTCTCCCTTCGGAGACTTCGGCGGGGGCGGTGGCGGGATTCACGGCGGCCAACGGCCATTCTCCGACCCGGCGGGGGGTCGGAGAATGACGCCCCAGATAGTCAATGGCATATCTGATGAGGGACTCAGAAAATCTTTATTAAAACGAAAAGACCTAACCCTAGAAACGGCCATGCAAAGATGCTCTACTCATGAAAAAAGTAAAGAAGAGTATGAGGAATTTAATTACCGGGACCAAGGCCTTCACCACGAGGTCGAGCCCGTCAAATTGGTGGCCCAGACTTCCAGAAGGCGGTCCTCTAGCGGCAATCCTGCGCGTGCGAACCTGGATGCAGGCCACATGCATGCGCAGTTCTCCGGAAGATTCGACACAGAAGAAAGGCCTACTGCGCATGCGCGAGCGTGGAGGGACAGCGTCATGACATGTCCCCGCTGTGGATACGCCCACTTAAAAGGCCAATGTCCAGCTTCTGGCAAACAATGTTTAAAGTGTGGCAAAAACAACCACTTTGCCTCACAGTGCAGAGCTGCACTGCAAATGAAGACCACAAAACAGAAACACATGAACTTCAACCTAAAAAGCCAAGACTCAACGGAGCACAAAAAAAACAATGATGAGTATTTCTCGGATGAGGACAACCTCGCTTGCGACAACTCGCTTGTCGTGGACACGATCGAGACAATTGAGGAACACGACGCAACAATCGCCCCGCCTCACCCGGTCAACAGCATTGATTCCAGGAGTGAGTGGACTGCGACTGTGCAAGTCAACGACTTTCCATTAGTCTTCAAGCTTGATACTGGGACCTCAGCTAACCTCCTCACTAGTAAGGATCTCCATTCGATTCCAGGAGACCATGAAATAATACCTGCTGCATGTCGGCTGAAGGACTACAACGGCAATCAGATCGCCTCAAAGGGATCGTGCCATCTCCGGGTGGACAACAAGACGATACACAAGCAGCTACGATTCGAGATTGTAGACAACAATAATCATCACTGTTAGGCGCTCAGGCCTGCAAAGACTTGCGGCTGGTACAACACATCTACATGCTCACCCAGGATCCATCAAGCCTGGAAGCTAAAATCCACAGCATGCTACAAGAATACCCCAACGTATTTAAAGGCATGGGCACCCTACCCTGCCAATACAAAATCATGCTGAAGACAGACGCCAAACCCATCATTCAGCCACCCAGGAGGGCTCCAACTCCACTGCGGGAGAAGTTGAAAGCGGAACTCAACAGGCTGCAGTCACAAGGAGTAATATCGCGAGTCACGCAGCCGACTCACTGGCTCAGCTCTATTGTCTGTGTTAAGAAACCTTCTGGAGATCTTCGCACATATATAGACCTGAAGGACCTGAACCAGAACATTCCCCAAGCGTGAAGAGATCACATCTGAGATGGCGAATGCTCGTATCTTCACCAAACTAGCCGCCTCGCAGGGTTTGGGCAGATACAGCTCGATTACGCAAGCAGATGACTGTGTACATTCAACACGCCATTTGGACGTGTAGGTCAGAGTGCAGATATGCACAAATCGAGAAAGAATGCCTCGGACTCCTCACTGGGATCCTGAAGTTCCACGACTACGTGTACGGCCTGCCCACGTTCATAGTGAAAACAGACCACAGACCGTTGGTCCATATCATAGACAAGGATCTGAATGACATGACACCTCGTCTGCAGCGCATCATGATGAAACTAATGTAGCCACCTGGGATGGCCACTTCCAACTAAGCACAGAGCAACTCGCAAAGACTGATGGGTAAAATGGACAAGCCAAGAGTCAGGCAGGTCTCCCCCAACACAAAGGACTGGTACTCCAGCTACCGGGACAGACCCAAACATTTCGGCGCCACTCTGTGTCCAAGGGGAACACAAACAACGGGGTCAATGACCGCTTGAGACACGCCCGGTCATCCAGATCCCCGCCCACCTCTTGGCTAAGGAATCGAACGGAGTGATCAGGGATCACCCAATTAGTGAGGCCCAAATTGAAGGACCGCCCAAAAGAGCGCGAAAGCCCACAAGTATAAAGGAAAAGTTTGCCATATGCTCGCGCTCTTTTGGCCTTGGTACCCCGGTCACGGTCATCGCCAATCGCAGAAACACCAGAAGCAAGCTCGAGTTCAATGCCCACTACCAGACGGATGAGCCCAGCTGAGCAGCAGTTACCCCTTCGAACCCAAGAGATCCAGAGTTGAACAGCGGCCACTGTTTCCTGACCTAAGCCGGGTGCCCGAAGTTAAGTACAGGTTGTCTTAGTAATAGGTGTAGTTGACTAGTAGTGTTTATGTTGCATGATTGATTGTATGTAAATAAAGTACCCTTGACCTTGAACGAACTAACTGGTGTTTGGCTCTTTGATCGATAGCCGGTTGAAACTTGCAGTGGTATCATTCGATACCTGGCGACTCTAAGCATTCGGACATAGACAATATAGAAAGAAGGCAAATTCACTGATTGCCTTAATTGGGACAGAGCCAGAGTAAAGAGCATAGTGAAGAGAAATCGGCAGCGCTGCAAAGGTATGATTTCACCCGAGTATACACCCCGGGAAGAGACCTTCCCATTGCCGACGCACTGTCCCGATCAATTGGCACTGACAGCGCACCACCAGCCCCCGTCAGAGAAATCGAGGCCAAAACACAGTTATGCATGGAGAATTTGCCTGCTTCGGATAAGAAGCTTCGTCTAATCCGACAGGAGATGCAGAAAGACGCAACCTTACGGAGAGTGCTGCACCTACTCCAGCATGGTTGGACGAGGGGACAATTTCAGAATGTCAAGTCAGAATTGATTGAAGTTGATGGCCTCCTGTTACGCAATGCGCAGATTGTGATTCTGGCCACTCTCCGCACCGAGATGCTACGTAAGATTCATGAAGGCCACCTAGGAATTGAGAAATGCAAAAGGCGAGCACGACAGGCTGTGTACTGGCCCGGCATGAATCAAGACATAATGGACATGGTCATGACATGTGACACCTGTCAAAGACATCAACCCGCACAGTGTAAAGAACCACTGCAGCAACACAAACTCACAATGGCGCCGTGGACAAAAGTGGGCATTGACCTATTTCATGCCGCAGGGCGTGATTACGTCCTGATCATGGACTATTACTCAATCTATCCGGAGGTACTGAAACTTCCTGATCTCACGTCTTCATTTGTCATCAAGGTGTGCCAGGAGACATTCGCGCGACATGGAATCCCACGCATGGAGATGTCGGATAATGGTCCCTGCTTCTCGAGCTGGGAATGGAAAGAGTTCTCAGACCGCTACAGCTTTCGGCATGTAACATCCAGTCCGCGCTACCCACAAATGGGAAAATGGAAAAAGGTGTCCACATCGTTAAACGACTCATTAGCAAGGCAACAGATTCATGCTTGGACATCAACCTAGCGCTGTTATCCTACTGAGCAACCCCATTGAGCTCAGGACTGTCCCCAGCCCAGATGCTCTACGGCAGAGACACATACCGGCAATACAATACCGAGACCCCGACAGCGCTCTGGTCCTCGACAAAATGCGGGTACTACGGTCGAAACAAAAACAATACTACGATCAACATGTGATCCCACTCAAACCACTGGCAATAGGCGACACCGTCAGAATCAGGGACCCAGAAGGCAGATGGTCTGAGTCAGCCACGGTAATCAGGCAGGAGGCGCGGTCCTACATTGTCAAATCATCAGCGGGAGTACTTTTTCACCTTAACCGCCGGGATCTGTTAGTGATTCGACCTACAATGCTGGTGTTTCCCACACTGGACTTGACCAAGTGCCTTTGGCCACAGGACGTTCCTCGCCACACAACGCCAGACTCTTGATGACATCAAACCATCATCCCTACCACCACCGTTAAGACGCTCCAGCAGAAGTCGTAAGGCACCCAACCAGCTAGATTTGTAACGACACTTCAACACACGCAGAAGGCGAATATGGACATTTCTCATGATTGACTCATAACACAGTTAAATGTTTCTGTATTACTTTTATCATTTTCACAGTGTGCAGATTTCCATATTCTCACCATTTGTTATGTACAGTTTCTTGAGGCCAGTCTAGAAAACATGTCAAATAAAAGGGGGGGGATGGAGTGATCTGTACATCTGCACATACACCAGGGACTACAGCACAGATGTAACAGCCACAGCATCACTAGAAGGCAGCATCAGAGACGGGTATAAAGGGTCCAGCCCAAGGCAGGATCCGCCTCTTTCAGAAGCACAGGGGTAGTGAGCAGCAACACACAGAGACAGCTCAGCTTAGGCAGTTTACCTTAGTTTCACTGGTGATACCTCTTGACTGTATTACATCTAGTTGAGCTCTGGAAACAGAACAAACCCTCTGAATAAAGTATTTTTGTTAACTGGAAGTCTACAAACTTTATTCAGACTTAGAGAATAACATAGGTGAGGCATTGGGACGATTAACATTCCCATTGGCTGCAGACTGTTCTCCTGTTTCATGTTCGCTGCTATTGGGACATTTTTTGATGTGGGAATATGAAATCATGATCTACATCCCACCTATTACATGGTGCCTATTCATGCTCAGAAACATTGTCATTTCACTTCTGGGATTGGTAAGGATTTTGGCTCTCGCAGGTAGGGAAGTTTGAAGTGATGCTGCAAATCTGCCGGTCTTAGCTTCAGTTGGGTTTAAAGACAGGCAGACTTCATGGAAGTATTTGTATGGTCAACTCATTTTGGGGCAGTGGTGCAGTGAAACTGAGAAAAGCTGAGTTTATAATTTCAGTCAATTCTCTGGTTTGTCACACTGGACTCACTGTTGAAAACATTGGTCTGTTTTTTGTAGTAAAAATAACATTGAGGTTAACAACACTCACGTCATTATTGAGGAAGTCAGCAAGCCACCTGGCACCTACCCATATGCAGTGAAACACATAGATCAGGAAGTTACTGTCTGAGTTTCTTTCCTCCTCCAAAGCATTGGACCATAGCTTCCTGGCTCCTTTGGGGTACCCCAAAGGTGTGATGGACCCTCTTGGAAGTACCCATGTAAGGATTTACATGAGCAGAAGTTGACCAGAAGGACTAACTTCCCCTAGACAATTGTGCTGGTCTGAGAACCATCCGGCAAAGTGATTTAAATCACTAACTTCTGATGGTTCTGTCAGTTTTATACTCATAGTCACCCTGAAAGAGTTAGAAGTGAAACTAAAGCACTTCTAACACCAGATTAATTATTTTTAAAACACAGACCTGGCAATTTCCCATTGACCCGACCTCCCCTGACCCGGGCAACACTCTCCCTGACCTCACCTGACTCCTTTGGCTCAACACCCATCCCCGACTCACCTCCCACCACTTGACACCCCCCCCCCTCCATTACCTCAGACCTGACTCCCCCCCGTCGGCTTAACGTAACCCACCCCCGCCTCCGGATTTGATACCCCCATGGTCCAGCCCATACCCCCTCAATGTCTGGACCCCTCTCTGCAATGACTGGATCTCCCTCCCCCATCCCCCAATGTCCAAACCCCCACTTGCTGTCTGAATCCCTACCCCGAATCCCATTCACCTACCTTCTCCTTTTCAATGGGATCTTTAAAGTCACCAGCTTTATAGCAGATAGTGCCATAAAAAGAGGGCGCACCCCACTTAGCTCTGCTCCTTTTGCACTTGGCCGCTGGAGCTGGGAGATGCTTCACCGCTGCAGTCGCAACCGGCTTGACTGGGAGTACGAAGAGAGGCCACACAGAACAAGACAAGCTGTTAGAAGAGGGAGGAGGGGGAAAGCATTCTCAGTAGGAGGTTATATCCTCAAGCAAAACTTACACTGCTCAGAGGATCACTCTGGAGGAACCCGGCAGTACTCAACTGAGTGGGTGCCATGATTTGTGGTAACAAACTGAAAGTGCAGCATAGTTTGACTATTATGAGAGAATGGCCCTTTCCGCCTTCCATCAGTGGTGGATGAGAACAGAAAGTGGAGAAATTGGAATAGGAAGAGAAAGGGAGGGTACAGCTTTGACAGCCACTTCCTATTCGACCAGATCAAATTGTGCGTAAGCAGCACTATGAACCTCAGCCACATCTCTCCATTCACTAATAGTTCCAAGCACCTTATCTTTCTTCTATCATTGTCCATCCCATTAGCCTCCTTCCACAATACAAAAAATAAAACAACCCAAAATTGCACATTTTCACCCAATTATATAAATTTGCACATTATATAACCACCTCTGTACCTTTCCCTTACTACATGTCGCCTCTGTGTCTTTGCTGATTACAGCACTCCAAGGAGGTATTTTATCATTGGTTGCAACTTGGCTGCTGACCTTCCATTGAGGAGACTGTAGAAGATGATGGCTGGCAACCTCACGTAGCTCTGGGCCTCAAGGGCGCAGCTCCAGCCTGGCTCTAAGCGGTTTGCTTTGGTTGGTTGACAGACAACAGCAATGGCACTTAAGGAGCGGCAAACAGACAACAGCAATGGCACTTAAGGAGTGGCAAATGTTGGTGCAGGACAGCAGTTTACTCTCCATGAATCACTGCCTCTGTTCCAGGGCAGTGCCTCAACAATTCCACTGATCTTCTGAAAACAGGGTGATGGATCGCTGTGGGGTTTGGGAAAGTCCCTTTCAACACTGGAATCCAGAGCCTTGACATTGTTTAGAAGGCAGCGGCCGAAGCTTACTCTGCATAACCAGACCTTTGACGGAAGCTGCTTGTGCTGCAATGGAAGCTGTGACAATGTTGGATGTTGCATCATGCTTGGTTCCACAGATCTGCTGATGCTCCATGTTGGATAAGATGGACTGCAAGCTCTGTGGAAACCCTTTGTCAAGTTGACGCTTGACTCATCCATACTCTATAACATTGAACATAGCCTTCCCGCAAGGTTCCGGGAGCACCAATCATTTGATTCAGTGCACCCATCAGCTACCCTCTGACAAAAGCTGGAAATCAGAAATTAAAGCAGAAAATGCTGGAAATACACAACAGGTCCGGCAGCATCTACGGAGAGAGAAGCAGAGTTAACATTACAGGACAATGAACTTTATCATCAGGGTTTAAAACACTTGTCCTCATGCAGCCTTTGCTGGTGCTGGCCCTTTTCTCCTGCATGAAAGAGGGAAGTAAATTAATGGGTGCTTGTTGGTACGTTGGACGATATGACTGCCATAATTGAATAGCTACCGATGTGGTGAATGGTCCGAGGTTTTCCACAATGGCGAAGTGTTAAGAGCTTGTGGATTGAACGGTTGAATACTTATTGCCAGAAATTGTTAGTGGACAGATGAGGGAGATGTAATGAATTGAGTAATGGATGAGGCTAGTGGTGGACTTGGTAGGATATGCTGTTTGAAGATTGATTTCACTACCTTTGTCAGATGGTTAAAATTCCTCCTGAAGAAGTGAAGCACCTCCCAGCTCCAGCGGCTAAGTGTAAAAGGAGCAGAGCGAAGGGGGGGGGGCGTGCCCTCTTTATATGGCACGAGCTGCTATAAAGCTGGTGACTTTAAAGGTCCCATTGGAAAGGAGATGGTAGGTGAATGGGATTCGGGGTAGGGATTCGGGCATCCATATTTTTGGAGCTACATTCCTGGCATTGACCTCCACTGCTACTTCTTCCCAATGTTGTTTAGGGCTTCCTGCCCCAGGGCAGATACAGTGTCCACCCCTTGTTTTCCATGTTGTGCACCAATCCATTATCTGAAAACCTTGATGCCCAGTCTCTCACACAGTCAGCCATTCCTCAAAGAATCACAGCACAGATTGACTTCTCGAAAGATTTCCACCACTTCCAGCCACAATCTTACACGAGCCACTCAAGATATTGGGGCCTATGCTGAGGCAGCAGAATTAGTTAAAAAGGCTGCAGGCAGTAACAAAATTGCCTGCAGTGCAATAAACAGAATTAGTCATATACCTTTTGCTCATACCGAAAGTGCAGAAATCCAAGTTCTTTAAAAAAAAGACTGAATGGGTTTATTTTTCTGTCGCTGCTCACAGTCCATGGGGAGGGAGATTAGATTGTTTGCTCAATCAAACAGGGATAAAGTAAATAGTTATTTGCTTGATACATCCTTTTCGTCCCCGATTGAAGACAAAGGGTACCCTGAAATAACAAAGTTCAGGATCGCTGATGTGTGGTGAGAATTGGCACTAAGTTTGGTCAGAGTATATTGGCATAAATGTGTCAAGGTTGTCCCTGTAAATCAGTCTTTGCACACATTGCTGTTTGACAAATCTTAGGTGAGGGAACAAATCTTGATTTCATTTTTGTTGCTCCTTTTTCACTTGGTACGCTCCACCAAAACTGCAAATCAGCATTTCCTGGCTTTAAGAAACAAAACAATGGTTTTCAACTTTTCTCTTGGGGCCCTTTATGGATCACATGTTAGGTCACTCACAGCCAGCAACAAAATGAGCAAATTCTCTTTGTAGATTCCATTTGGGGGATATTGGCGAGTGAGTGTGGAATGCCTTTGTTACAGCCTAACCTTCAGTAACCCCTCCAATGACCTTTCACGTCTTCCTCTAAAAAGCCTAATTTGTAAAAACTGTGCAAACTGTCCGAAGCCATGAAGCCAAAGACAAAGTCTATGTCAACAACAAACTGTAAAGGTGAATATCCAGTGAGGTCACTAAATCTGGTGTATACCTATATTGTGGGAATGCTTTTGCTCAGTTATCCATTTACAATTTAATAAATCTGCTAGGTTGAGGCACTGTTGTTGTCAAAACAGGCCTGTATTTTACGTGGAAACCTTGGCCTAGTTATGTCAGTATGCTCTGACCAAACTTAAAGCTAATTTCCTCTGTCGGTGATTTCTCCATACCAATGATTTATGTCTCAAGATAACCTTTGCCTTGCACCGAGGACAAAAACAATGTGAGCCGACCAGCGGTATGTAAATTAAGTGACAGATACCCTCCTTGATTGAGCAAACAACTTCATTTTCTTCTCCATGGACAGTGAACAGCAACAGAAAGGGAAGTCAACAAAGTCTGCGCAGAATACAGTCTGTTTAACTATTTGTTTCACTGGTTGAACATCCTCCGTCCTCGTTTGCGGCTGGGATTTTCCAGTGCCGCTGACAGTGAATGGAATTTCCCGTTCTTGCTCGCGACGGATCCTGCCACGGACAAGACCGGAAAATCCCACCCACTCTCACCTGAAGTCAAGATAGATTACTTGAGACTATGGCTGGGATTTTCCAGCCCTCCAGGAGTGCTTTGGAATGGACAATTCTGAAGGTAAGAAAGCCACAACTACTAAAGCTCTTTGCAACTCATATTTCTGCAGACAATATTTGAGGGCATTTAGCAAATATATGATGGCCAGGAGTAGGGTATATTGTGCATTGCAATGATTAATGTCTGAATGCTGCTTGTCTAGTCTCAAGTGCATTCTTTTCATTCACCCCAATTTGGCACCCATATCTTCAGCTGCCTGAACCTCATGTTTTGGACCACTTTTCTTCATTACCCCAAACAAGCGCTCCCACCTTCAGATATTAGTCACCACTCCTAAAATCGAATTTATAGTGAGAATATTTTCCCATTATGTTTCTGTGCAAACAACATGAGACCCTTTTTGTACAACAAACATGCTCTATAAATCCCTGTTGTTATTGTTGTTGTCACCTGCTGCCCCTCCCCCCCACCCCCACCCCCCTGCCCAGTCACCACCTCCTCTCTAATGGTTTGTCCCTGCCATTGTCCTTCTGTGCTGCCGCACACTAGTTCTAGCCATCCAGCAGGTAGGGCAGGGGACTAGAGGCAAATGAAGGTTATAAGCCGTAATTCTGCCAAAGCCACAAATCATTCTCACATCTATTTTTGCTTTCCCCGTCCTCTGCACTCTGGCTGCCATCACTTCACAGATATTAGTCTTTATAAACAATAAACGCACATACAATGAATTCTCCCTTACCAGCATCTCCATCTCTTCACTTTTCTCTTCTGCACTGCTTACCCTTACCACTCTCTACCCACCCCCCCCCCCCCCCCCCCCCCCCCCACACACACACTTCTAAGAAAAATGGTTAGTGGAGCAGTGACCATTGATGAAGAATGCTAGGGAGGGAGGGGATCAAATGTGTTTTTCTGACAGATGATGAGCCTTTTTCCTGTATTCTGCCCATTTGTGTGAGAATTGGTCGGTTGCCAGTCCAGATGTTCAAGCTTTGGACAGAATTGGGCTTCACTGGAAATTGGTGAGAAGTGATGGAAGTGTTTGGCACAAAAGAAGAACTATTTCTTTGATTTAAAATGCACACAAAGTGAAAGAAGATCATTTTTTATAACTTTGCTTTGTCATGAGGATGTTAATCTCATTCAAGGAACTATAATGGATAGAGTGGGTTTGGAGTGTATGTAATCTTCGGCAATCACACGCTAATTAGAATGATTGCCCACCTAAGATGCTCCATGTTATTGGCCATGGGGTCCATGGGTCTTTGTGTGGCTGATGAGCTCAATCCTAGGCCCGCATCTTCGACCGTAGGTGTTTCCAGAGTGTGGGATCGGTCCTTTGAATCGCGATTGCCATTATTCTTTTCTCCGCGATGCCATTATTCTTTTCTCAGGCTCCTTTTCCAGACCTCCACTTTAAAAAAAATAAAATTCCAATTAAGGGGCAATTTAGCGTGGCCAATCCACCTACTCTGTACATCTTGGGTTGTGGGAGTGAGATCTAAGCAAACACAGGGAGAATGTGCAAACTCCAGGCGGAGAATGACCCAGGTGCAGGATTGATCCTTCGGCGCCGTGCAGCAGCAGTGCTAAACACTGTGCCACCCCGATTCAGGGCCTCCTCTTGCCGTGGGTGTCCTCAAAGAATTGTGTCCCTTCAATCAGGAGATTCCTCCAAGTAGGTCCCTTCTGAGAAAGGGTCTCCGAGGCATTGACGTCTATGTTGCATTTCTTGAGGTAAGCCTTCATGGTGCGCTTCTGTTGTCCACCTCTTGTTCAGGGCCTTCCGTGAGCTGAGTGAAGAATATTTGAGTTTAGCAGTCGGGACTCTGACATCCCAAGCACATAGCCAGTCCAGCGGAGTTGGTTTTGGATGATCATGGCCTCGATGCTGGTGCTCCTGGCTCCTTCAAGGACACTGATGTTTTTACGACTTTTCATCTCAGCTGCGGAGCTAAAGTACATTTGGATTTTGCAATTTACATTAAGATGTGTTTTTAAGAGTCTCCCTTATGTAATTTTGATCCTGATTAGCCTCAGTGATTACTTCAAATGCTTTAGCAAAGTTTAACGTCTTAGTTGACGTATGCAAGTCTCCTGTAAACTCATGTGAACTATCTCTCTGGAGGTATTGCAGAATCCAGTGCAGATTCAAAACGTGAAGTCAGACGACATGTCTGCCGGGTGAGGAAGTGAATCAATTACCCACCCCTAAGAGGAAAAGGACATCATGCAAAATGATGTCAGAGGAGATGCGCTTCATGAGTGCGGCCTCAACCGGGACCTGGGATTCATGTCGCATTACATTCATCCCCCACCATCTGGCCTGCGAAATCCTACCAACTGTCCTGGCTTGACACAATTCACACCTCTTTAACCTGGGGTTACCCCATCTCTGGATCTGTAAAGATTTAATCACCTGCTAATGGTCGCATTCCAAGCATTGTCTGGCATCTTTGAATCTGTCTATATATATGTTTCTAGAACATACCTCTTCATTCACCTGAGGAAGGAGCAGCGCTCCGAAAGCTAGTGATATCGAAACAAACCTGTTGGACTTTAACCTGGTGTTGTAAGACTTCTTGCAGGTTTCGAGAAGGATTGGACTTTATAAAGCTCAAAGCTTGAGGCTTCTTCCTGCTGTGTTGTTATTCGTCGAGGTTATGCAGATGAAATCTCTTTGTCTCGCTGACAGAGATCGCATACTTCCAGTCACGTGCTTACAGAGCAGAAAAAAAATCAATCACTGTCCTTTCTGGTCATGAATGTTCAAAGAATTGTGACTCGCTCAGGAGCCGTATTACTTCTCCGGAGCACAACACACAAGGGTCTGTGTTCAAATTAGTTTGTTGCAGGGTGCCTGACCTTAGAGCCAGTTGTCCTTGATTACTTTGGTATTTGCTTCCCTCTTCCTGTCCATTTGATCGATGAGGATAAATTTATTATCAGGGACATATGTTGCTTTTCATCCTGCTAATTCATCATGGTCAGTCCTTCTCATGAAGACATTTCTTGTACAATATCCTGCTGACTCCATATGGCCAGAATCAAAGGTATTCAAGATAAATCATATAGGTCATAGCATAAAGTCATTTGTTCTACCCATCGTATTCTTGAAGTTAAAATCTCTTTTAGCCATATTTCCCATCAGGCCATAGTAGTGTCCTTTCTTTGCTTGGCCATTTTATATAAGGATGTAAATGGCCGGCTGCAACATATCAAGTTGTATAATAATATAATTTTTAATCTTTACCATTGTCACAAGTAGGCTTACATTAACACTGCAATGAAATAATATAAGCCGACTTGTGATAATAATAAAGATTATTATTATTATTAGCAGCAACTCAGCCCTCAGATCCAGAGGACCTTCAACTCCTGACTCCCATGGATATTCCTGCCTCCACCTGATGTGCATCAGTAAATATGTCGTGCTCAGCAGATTGTGTCCCAGAAGCCTGTCTACTAATGTTCCCCACAGAGGTGTCAGTCTCTGACCTGGTGAAAGGTGGGGGTGATAGCCATGATGCCTCGATGGTGGTCTCTTCGGAGCTCTTCTCTGAGGTGGTCTCTTCAGTGGAAGGCGGGACGCCTCCGTATTGCCTTGTCCCATCAGATGGTGATCCTGCGAGACAATGGAAATGTGGTCAGTAAGAGGGAAGGATAATTTTTTCTAACATGAATAACTCACTTGCAGCAGGACATCTGCATGAAGGGGCAGTGGATCATTTTACTCTGAGGGACAGGGCAACCTAGCTGTTGGTGACTGCTCTCTCCTGGGTCAACCCCGTGATTTCCAGGGCCCGTTCCTCACATGGGGTTGAGGACTCGAATCTCTGGAACTCCACCCCCCCCCCCCCCCAACCACCACCACCCCCCGCCCCCTCCATCTCGGATCTTTCCCACTTATTATAGGCTATCTTCTCCAGAGTGGGCAAAGAGAGGGCTTTGTGAGCCGCACGCTTGATGCGTCAGGGGTTCCATATGTGGGCACTACACCTACACATGAAGGGGTTGTGCTGCTGGGTGCCAATGGGTTCTGAGGAGCAAGCACGAAGATCGGATGTGGTGACTTACCCTTGGAGCATGGTGGAGGTCATTGGTCTGCTTCCCAAATTGGACGACAGTCTCTTTGTCATGATGCTCACACTGACAGCCGTTGCTACTGCCTCCCATTCTCCCAACTCCCTCGGGGTAACAGGGTGTCATGTCTCGCTTTGACAGCGTCGGGACACCTGGTCAGCTCGACATTCGCAAAGCGAGGAGCGGGTTTGCATGCTGCCATGCTTGTGCTTGTGTGTTGTCTGGGAGTGAGTGTGAGGGAGCATTTAGAAGCACCTCCCCCTTATTAGCGGCGAGACGCTGAGACGCAGGTCTGGTGAATCAGACGGTGAGGCAGCCTGTAATGGCGAGAAGGTTGTCAGGGCTAATTTCCTGCGCTAAGTGCTGTTAAACTCAGGCTGCGAACTCGCCAATGCGAACGTCGAGATACACCTCGTCAATTGCGCCCAAAATAATGTTCAGAAATATTTCTGTTTAATTGTACCATGAGAAATTTTTTGGGCCTTGGGGAGTTTCTCCCTGGGCAAGCCCACGCATAAGAGTTTTTTCAACATTAGGGAGCTCAACTTTCCAGCGAGACGGGCTCCTCAGAGTTTGGGCCACCATTTTGAAAGGATGCACCGATCTCTAATTGAGCTTGATGGTCACCCACAGCACAAAACCCCCCTGTGACGACTGGGTAATTTTAGGAATATTGGATTCGACGTATTGGGCAATTTAAGGGTTAAAAGCCCGGGGTTAGTTGCTTTGACTGCAATAGGTAGAAAAGAAAAAAGAGAGGGCATTTCAAAAGGAAATGGAAAGGAGGAAGATTGAGATAGAAATGGAAAGATTAGTAAAGAAAGAAGGGGATAAGGAAAAAGAGAGAGAGAATTTGAATTTCGGAAACTGGCACTGCAAGGTGAACACCAACTTAAAAGGTTGGAGTTAAAGGCAGAAGCTGAAGAAGGTCTAGAAGAAGAAGAAATACTTCCCAGTCAATTGGTTGATAAAGCAAAGTTTGGTTTTCAACATCAATTTCAATCTGTGAAGGATAAGAACTGGGGAAATTAGATATTCACAGGTAGCCAAGGCAAAGGAGGTTTAGTTGGTGATGTTAAAGCAGGATAAGCCCGTGGGGTTTATTAATGTGGAAGGAAAATCTATTGTCCCAGTGGAATAGGTAAAACAGAGTGTACCGTCCCTTCAGAGATTGTTGGATAAGCAGGTACCAGAACATTTAAAGGATTTTATTTGTGAGAGTACCTTATGTGTAAAAGATAGTCATGATATCTTGATATCATGGGGCAGCAAGGTAGCATTGTGGATAGCACAATTGCTTCACAGCTCCAGGGTCCCAGTTTCGATTCCGGCTTGGGTCACTGTCTGTGCGGAGTCTGCACATCCTCCCCGTGTCTGTGTGGGTTTCCTCTGGGTGCTCCGGTTTCCTCCCACAGTCCAAAGATGTGCAGGTTAGGTGGATTGGCCATGATAAATTGCCCTTAGTGTCCAAAATTGCCCTTCGTGTTGGGTTGGGGTTACTGGGTTATGGGGATAGGGTGGAGTTGTTGACCTTGGGTAGGCTGCTCTTTCCAAGAGCTGGTGCAGATTCGATGGGCCGAATGGCCTCCTTCTGCACTGTAAATTCTATGATATCAAAACTGGATGGAACACAACAATTGTGTGTGGACTATAGAAAGGTCAACGCAATTACAAAGTCAGATTCGTACCCGAGTCCTTGTTTGGAAGACTGTGTTGAAAAGGTGGGACAAGCACATTTTATTACCAAACATGACTTACTTAAAGGATATTGGCAAATACCTTTATCAGACAGGGCAAAGAAAGTTTTGGCTTTTGTGACGCCAAATGGTCTGTATCAATTTAAGTTCATACCATTTGGAATGAAGGATGCGCCAGCAAAATTCCAAAGATTAACCAACAAGGTCATCTTGGAACGAAACAATTGTGCAGTATACATGACAGTTTGGTAGTGTTCAGTGAAACATGGAAGGAGCATTTGGAACGTTTCTTTTAATTGTGTGATCGATTTTAGGAAGCTGGGTTGGTGGTAAATTTGGCGAAGAGTGAATTTGGAAAAGCTCAAGTCACCTTCTTAGGCCATACCACTGGACATGGTCAGATGGCTCCATGAAATGTGAAGCCGAAAGCTATTGGAGGATTTCCAGTACTAGGGTTAAGTAGGAGAGAAGTACTGGGATTTCTGGAAATTCGCGCCACATTTCAGAAACATGTTTGCTCCCCTGACCGAACATCTAAAAAAACACAACAAATTTCAGTGGACAGCGGAATGTCAGGAGGTATTTGAAAATCTGAAGACTGTGTTAACCACTGCATCAGCGTTGATGACTCCTAATTATGCAAAAACCATTTCCGTGGCAATTGATGCAATGATGTGGATGATGGTGCTATACTATTGCAGGAAGACGACGGGGGAATTGAAAGACCAATCGGGTATTTTTCGAGGAATCCCAACATTCACCAAAATAAATATTCAACCATCGAGAAGGAGACAAGTTTGGCATTGGTTACATGTTAGTAACAATTTATCTGACACAATTGTATATGATCATAATCCAAAATATTGGGGATTTGGTCCAGTATCCTAGCCACTGTTGGGGTCTGGTCTGGAATTGTAATACCTTCCACACATGGACATTACCCCACAACCCCCCAGTTAAGGATGCCCCGCTTGGGTCATTGATGGTCCCGTTTTTAGGCTTCCACACCCAACCCCCTTTGCACCCCCTTGCAGAACACCCACTCTTAACCCCCCAATCTTTTTGAGGCCTTCATATCCGCCCTTCACCCCTCCCACCCTTTCCCCGCATTCTTGGGCATGGTTCCCCCCTCAGGGCCAGACTGTTGACAGTGCCCGGCACATGGACACCCTGGAAGTTCACTTGCCATCCTGGCAGTACCTCCTGGAACCTTGGCAATGCGAGGGTGGCAGTTCCAAGGTGCCAGGCTGGCAGAACCATGGTGCCTGGATATCAGAAGGAGAGCTAAGGTGCCACCCTGCTCTATCCGCGACCATCCAGGAGTCTCCAATGGCCAGGAAGACCCCCCCAGGTGGCGTCACACCAGGTCCATGTTTGTGTAGACCAGTACTAAACGGCACTTGGTCCAGGCCTCGCTGGGGACGCTTTTAGTTCCCGGACGCTTGGAGAGTCTGGCACAGACATATTTAAATCTACCGCTTTGTGGTGGTTTGCTGTGTAGCCATCTCAGCTGGCCACCTGCAAAGGACCATGGGAATTATGGCCAACCCAGGAGTCAGACAGACTCAGAGCTTGTGTATGTTTTTGCAACCCAGATAGCTAGACGCGATCGAAACCCTCGCTCGTTTGCATTCTAATGGCCCATTTCCCCAGAATAAAAGAACTGTACTCAGGTAACCGATACAGATACAGACTAATCGGCACCACTCCCTTTACTCAGGGAGCCCAAACAGCCAAGGTCAATGACCGCTAAGGACACGCCCAGCCATCAAGGCACCCACCCATTTATTGGCCAAAATCGAAGGCAGTGATCGAAGCCTGTCGAATTATTAGGTCCAAGTTAAGGACCGCCCCAAAGTGCGCGAAATCCCAGAGGGATAAGAAGAGACACAGCCATGTGCTCGGTCTCTCTTGGATCCAGCCTCTGCCAACCCAAGTGCAGCATAACGACCAGACAGACAAGTTCAAGACTAACATTCGCTACCAGACGGATGAGCCCAGCAGAAACAGAGCCACTTCTTCCACCCAGCCAGTCAAGATCCAAACAAAGGCCTTGTCCATCTGCACAGAGCCGGTTGTCCTGAAGTTAAGTATAGGTTATTGTAGTTGTGAGGTGTAGTTTAACTTGTAGTGTTTTGTGTTGCATGTTGAAGTCATCCTTGTGTAAATAAACCATCTTTGAACTTGAACTGACTAACTGGTTGTGTGGTCCTTTGATCGATATCCGGTAAAGCCTTGTGGTGGTATCATTTGATACCCGGCGACTCTAAAGAGCATCATTATTAATTGGCGACATTACTCTGGTGCTGATTAGCACCATTATTGGCGACATCTGACGGGACTCGAATTAGAAGTGTATTTGTCACTCCGAGAGAACCCACAAACTTTGAAATCCAATTGCGTGAAAGAGAAAGAACCACAAATGCAAGCCCATATTGACCAAATCACCGAATTTCGGGAGTGTGTACTAACCTGCATGCGTACTAACAGGGATATAAGGTAAACTCGTTAGATTGTGTTAAAACTATCGAGGGAGACTTCCGGTTGCGGCTATGCGGCGCCAGAGGGGGCGGGGCCGGCTCAGATGGAAAGCGCGGGCTTTTTCCTGTGCTAGGAAAGGAAGGAGGCGGGGCCAGGGGGAAGGGCACTGCTGGAGAGGAGTGCACACTGATTGCCAAGGGGAGGTGAGGGGATTCTCACACTGGGGGGTCGATGGAATGGCGGAAGAGGCCAGGGTCAGCAGGAGTCAGCTGACTTACGGGAGTGTCATGGGGGGAGCAAAATGACTAGATGAAATAAATTGAATGAAAATCGCTTATTGTTACAAGTAGGCTTCAAATGAAGTTACTGTGAAAAGCCCCTAGTCGCCACATTCCGGCGCCTGTTTGGGGGAGGCTGGTACAGGAATTGAACCGTGCTGCTGGCCTGCTTTGGTCTGCTGTCAAAGCCAGCGATTTAGCTATGCTGAGGTAGGTCGTACATTCGGCAGCTACCGCCAGGAATGGACTTTTGGGCTCTTTAGAGGGGGCCCAATGGAAATTGTTCGATGGCTCCCAGTGTGGGAAGGTGACAGTAAGGTTCCCCGGCACTGTTTGGATAGGACCAGGAGTGGAGCGGTTAAGAAAGTGATTTTGGTGCAGCAGAAAGTGCGAGGGAGGAGAAACAAGATGGCGGCGGGTGGAGACCAAGCAGCGTGGGCGCAGTGGTCGCAGGAGCAGCAGGAGTTCCTCAAATGCTGCTTTGCGGAGCTGAAGCCAGGAATGCTGGCGCCAATGAAGGCGTCGATTGAGAAGCTTGTGGTTCCCGGTTGAATTTTACAGGAAATACATGGACCTGCTGAGCCCGTTGCTAGTGAGAACTTTTAATGAGGCGAGGGAGGCTGGGACCTTGCCCCCAACAATGCCCATGGCGCTGATTTCTCTGATTTTGAAGCGGGACAAGGATCCATTGCAATGTGGGTCGTATAGACCGATCTCGCCCCTCAATGTTGACGCTAAGTTGCTGGCGAAGGTTCTGGCTACGAGAATTGAGGACTGTGTCCCGGGGGTGATTCATGAGGACCAGACGGGATTTATGGAGGGTAGGCAGCTGAATACTAATGTGCGGAGGCTCCTCAATGTGATTATGATGCCCTCGGTGGACGGGGAAGCGGAGGTAGTGGCAGCTATGGACCCGGTGAAGGCCTTTGATCGGGTGAAGTGGGAGTATCTTTGGGAAGTGTTGCGGAGGTTTGGGTTCGGGGAGAGGTTCATAAGTTGGGTCAGGCTACTATATAGAGCCCCTGTGGTGAATGTGGCTACGAACCGGCGGAGGTCGGAGTATTTTCGGCTGTACCGGGGGACGAGGCAGGGGTGTCCCTTACCCCCCTTGTTGTTTGCACTGGAAATTGAGCCGCTGGCCATGGTACTGAGGGAGTCCAGGAAATGGAGGGGATTAGTCCAGAGGGGAGAGGAACACCGGGTGTCGTTATATGCCGATGACCTGTTGTTGTATGTTGCGGACCCAGTGGAGGGGATGGCGGAGGTCATGCGGATCCTTCGGGAGTTTGTGGACTTTTTGGGGTACAAACTCAATGTAGGGAAGAGTGAGCTCTTTGTTGTGCATCCAGGGATCAGGGAAGGGGGATAGACGTGCTACCGCTGAAGAGGGCGGAAAGGAGCTTTCGGTACCTGGAGATCCAGGTGGCTAGGAGCTGGGGGGGCCCTGCACAAGCTCAATTTGACGCGGTTGGTGGAGCAGATGGAGGAGGATTTTAAAAGATGGGATATGCTGCCACTCTCACTAGCGGGTAGGGTGCAGTCGATCAAAATGACAGTCCTTCCGAGGTTTCTCTTTGTGTTCCAGTGCCTTCCCATTTTGATCCCCAAGGCCTTTTTCAAATGGGTAAGCAGGAGCATCATGGAATTCGTGTGGGCGAATAAGACCCCGTGGTTGATGAGGGTGTTTCTGGAGCGTAGCAGGGACAGGAGGTATGGTGCTGCCGAATCTATGTGGCTATTATTGGGCAGCCAATATGGTGATGATCCATAAGTGGGTAATGGAGGGAGAGGGGGCAGCGTGGAAGAGGCTAGAGATGGCGTCCTGTGTAGGCACGAGCCTGAGGGCGCTGGTGACGGCACCGCTGCCGCTCCCGCCGACAAGGTACACCACGAGTCCAGTGGTGGCGGCGACATTGAAGATCTGGGGGCAGTGGAGACGACACAGGGGCGAGGTGGGAGCCTTGGTTTCGTCCCTGATTCGGGAGAATCATCGGTTCGTCCCGGGAAGGATGGACGGGGGGTTTCGGAGCTGGCATCGGGCAGGGATTAAAAGAATGGGGAACCTGTTCATCGACGGGACGTTTGCGAGCCTAGGGGCACTGGAGGAGAAATTTGGGCTACCCCCGGGAAACGCTTTCAGGTACATGCAAGTGAGGCCGTTTGTGAGGCGGCAGGTGAGGGAATTCCCACTGCTTCCAGCACGTAGGATTCAGGACAGGGTGATTTCGGGTGTATGGGTTGGAGAAGGCAAGGTTTCGGCGATTTACCAGGAGCTGCCGGAAGAGGAGGAGGCCTCGGTGGAGGAGTTAAAGAGCAAGTGGGGGGAGGAGCTTGGGGAGGAGATAGATGAGGGTCTGTGGGCTGATGCCCTGAGTAGGGTTAATTCTTCCTCCTCTTGCGCCAGGCTCAGCCTAATACAGTTTAAAGTTATTCACAGAGCGCATATGACAGGGGCGAGGTTGAGTAGGTTCTTTGGGGTGGAGGATAGATGTGTGAGGTGCTCGGGAAGCCCAGCAAATCACGGCCATATGTTCTGGTCGTGCCCGGCGCTGGATGGGTTTTGGAGAGGTTTTGCGAGGACTATGTCCAAGGTGGTGAACGCCCGGGTCAAGCCGAGCTGGGGGTTATCATTATTTGGGGTATCGGACGAGCCGGGAGTGCAGGTGGCGAAAGAGGCCGGTATTCTGGCCTTTGCGTCCCTGGTAGCCCGGCGGAGGATTTAGTTACTGTGGAAAGATGCGAAGCCCCCTAGTGTGGAAGCCTGGATAAATGACATGGCAGGGTTCATCAAGCTGGAGAGGATAAAATTTGCCTTGCAAGGGTCTGTGCAAGGGTTTTTCAGGCGGTGGCAACCGTTCCTAGACTATCCCGCGGAGCGTTCGGAGGCGGTCGGCAGCAGCAGCAACCCGGGGGGGGGGGGGGGGGGGGGGGGAGGGGGGGGCAGAGGGAGGGGGGGTTTCTTTTGTGGTGGCGTTTGGGTTAAGGTGGGGTGTTTCCCTATTTGCATTTTCTACTGTTACATGGGGGGTTATTGTATCTGGGGGAAACCCTATGTATAATTTCTGCTTGTTGTGTTTTTGATTCTTTTTCTTGTTGAAAAATTTGAATAAATATATATATTTTTTTTTAACTATCGAATTGTGAACCGGAAAATAGCTTAGGCCATACCCGCAGTTCAAATCGATGCCTTATTCCCCTGTCCCAAATTAAAGGTATGGAAAGAGAAGTTACAAGTAGAGCAAGAGAAATTAGAGGAAATAAAAGAGAGATTAGAGCAATGGCCACAAAAGCGATAGAACGTTTAATGAACCCACAGGAACCCAAGATTGCAGCGACCAACAGAGCAGAGCAGTGCCCCATGTGGGAAGAAGAGTTGAGGAAGTATTTAAAGGGGAAAGGATGGCCCCTTTGGTCCGATTTTTGTTCAAATGAAGAGTCGGGTCCAGGAAGTATAGGACAAACTTGGTGGGACAATCTAACCGAGGTGCATAACAAAAATGCAGCGAAAGTGCGAAAGCCGATGGCAATAGTGTCCTGTTTGGCACAGTTGCGAGGTACAGAGGAGGTCGTGAGGATGCTCTGCAGGCAGCTAGTTGAGAAAGAGAAGAAGAATGAGGGAAACAATAGTGAAAGCGAAAAAATTATTGAACAACTCTGGGATCAGTTGGCAGCTAAAGATAAGGAGACGGCTGATGTCAAACGGGCACACCAATCTTGTTTCGTTCATCTTAGCAGCTTTCAGACCCAGTACGATAAAGCCTACCAAGGTACACAGCACGCAGTCTTGGTACGAGAAGAGACAGAACAGCAGGTAGCACAGTTAACAGGACAATGCGCGGATTTAAAGGCAGCTTTACGAGCGCTCCATAGCTCCACTACAGAACAAAGACAGAGCACAGTGGACCACGCAAAATGTAGACAACAAATAGAGAAGTTGCAGTCACTGCTTTCAGTGCAAAACGGATTTAGATATACCTTTGGACAAAATTTAGATGAGGAAGGTGCCCCCAATTGGCAAGAACTAAATGAAACCGCCTAGAGATATGTGGAGGACACAGAAAATCACAATAGAGCCCCCCCATGCCCCGAAAAGGAAAGCACCCTCACCACCGACTGCACAGGCAGCACACACCCCCATGAATCTGGTCACCACACAGCGCAAGTCATCAGATCGGGAGGAGCCCGATTGCGTTGACACCACCCCATTATCCATCACCCAGTAGAATTTCTTTGGGACACAGGAGGGTCCCGCACCACTTTATACTCCTCCACAATGTTCCAGCGTGACAAATGGCCCACCACAGACACCATCACCCTTAGTGGATTTACCGGACACGTACA
This sequence comes from Scyliorhinus torazame, assembly GCF_047496885.1. Classification (NCBI taxonomy): domain Eukaryota; kingdom Metazoa; phylum Chordata; class Chondrichthyes; order Carcharhiniformes; family Scyliorhinidae; genus Scyliorhinus; species Scyliorhinus torazame. The sequence goes on along the minus strand of NC_092720.1, from coordinate 107,952,392 downwards.
GCAGGGATACATCACAACCCCCGTAGATATTCAGATAGATATTCAGACAGGAACCATAAGCACCAGACACCCTGTTGTTTTAGTCGACTTACCCCAAACAGCCGAGCACATTCTAGGAATCGATTTTATGAGCTCCCATAACCTTTCCTTTGATCCCGTGAATAGGTGTGTCTGGAAAATGGCCAAAACAGCGAGAGCCCCCGCTACGATCAGAGTATGGGACTATGAACATAGGATTTTCTCAGTAGGAAACTATTGGTTTGATCTGAAAACAATTAGTCCAGACCAGACAATTAGAGAGGTCCTCAGAAAACATAATGCTTCCTTCGCCCAACACAAACACGATTGTGGGAAGATCCCAGGAATGGTCACAATTTCAGATCCCGATCCTAAGCCACAGAAGCAATACGTTTTCCCACAGCAAGCCGAGGGTGAGATTTCAAAAGACATCAATAGCTTATTAAATCAAGGAGTAATTTGGCCGGTAGCCTCAACAAATAATGCCCCAATTTGGCTCGTAACAAACCCGATGGTTCTCGGCGACTGATAATCGACTACCGAGAACTTAACAAAGTCACCCCTTTTGCAGCCCCCACCGTTGCCACGGGTCCTGAGACCATGCTCAAGCAGGGAGTACAGGCAAAGTACTTCACAGTGCTGGACATCAGCAATGGCTTTTGGTCCATCCCGCTAGACAAGACCTGTCAATTTAAGTTTGCGTTCACATTTCATGGGCAGCAGTATACGTGGACATGCCTCCCGCAAGGATTCCACAACACCTCTCCATTTTCCGCCGACAATTGGCCAACGGACTTTCCAAATTTTCCCGCCCCGAATGCCTTATACAGTATGTGGACGACTTACTCCTACAGACGGACACAAAGGAAGAGCATGTAAAGCTTCTTTCGGAATTACTAGATCTTTTGCAATCCATTGGATGCAAGGTCAACCCAAAGAAAGCCCAGATCTTAAAAGAAAAGGTCCTTTATTTAGGCACCATTATCACCACGGGAAGAGAGAGATTGAACAGAAGCGAATTGAGTCAATAGTTAAATTGCCCCTGCCCCACAATATCACTGCACTCCGGTCATTCTTAGGATTAGTTGGATATTGTAGGAACCAAATGGATGGTTTTGCCAAAAAAGCAGCCACACTCACAGAGATCCTTAAAAAGAACACCCCATGGGAATGGCTTCCTTAGCACACAGACGCCATCAATCAATTAAAATGTGCCCTAGGCACAGCATCCACTTTGCAAGTTCCAGGCGCACACTCTCCCTATGCCCTAGAAGTGGCAACCACCAACCGAACCCTATCAGCATTACTCCTACAGGAAAGACATGACCGCTTAGGACCCGTAGCCTCTGCCTCACGAATTTTGGATCCCGTAGAGCAAGGATTTACAGCCTGCGAACGGCACTTGCTTGCAGTCTTTTGGGCAGTACAGTATTTTGCATACATCACAGGCCTCAACCCAGTAACGATGTTAACTGAGCACACCCCAACGCAGCTACTGTTAGATGGTAGGTTAAAGGACGGTTCAGTCAGCCAGATCAGAGCAGCTCGCTGGACACTGTTATTTCAAGGAAAGGACATTACAGTCAAACGTACAAAGACCCACACATTTCTAGCAGATAACCTTCAGTATGCAGGGACCCCACATGAGTGCCAGATCATAGCAGCCCAACACCGCACAGGATCCTTTATTCCAAAGTAACTGCACACATGAGCAGGCAGTAAAACGCAGAATCCACACACCATAGACAATGCTTTAAAGATTTATGTAGGGGAACAGTAAATTGTCCTTCACTGCCATTGTCCCTACGCCTCATGACAAACGACTCGTTTTGGCACCACGACAACTTTTGTAGACTGGTTAGACATGACAATTCGGATTTCATGACGGCCCATGCGGCCATGGCACAAAACCAGCAGACACGAGTCTGGCACCCGGTAGATGGTGATGATTCAGATTCTGACTCTGGTTATGGTGATCCTTTTACAAGCTTTTTGATACGGAACCCTGAGGTGTCCAGATGACGAGAAAAAGACGCCGCATAAGAATTACGGTGTCCTACTTTCTGATGGAGCCTGCCCGCCTTTTCATTTTCCTTCTTTCTTTCTTCTTGTTACATGGTTTTAATTAATGTCGGCCTGACACCCAATTTCTTGATACAGTCAGAGTTACTCTTCCGACGCCATTTACTGACCAAAGGCCGTTAAAGGAACAATTGTTGGATCTCAGATGTGTTACAAATTCTTTCCGCTCGTTTAGGTCACCCAGGTGGGGAATAACGGCACTAATCCCCGCCCTGCCTGAGGACCCCAAATGCATCCGGTCAGTTAAACTTGGGTAGTGGAGCAATGGCACTGATCACCGCCCTACCCGGGGATTCCACCCATTCTTGCCCTGCCGCGGCCCACACGCACCTCAGTTCCCGTCACTTTGAGTACTCTGGAATGGTTCTTTACACTTTTCACTGTCTTTGGCAGGTCTTAGTTTTCCCTTCTCTGCTCTTTTATTGTGGTTTAAAGAATGCCCTTTGCCACAGTCTGTTCACTCATCCCTTTACCTTCCGCGACCCTCTGGTCGTTCCCCACCTGCTATTTACATGTTTGACACACTTGGTTGCCACATATGCTGCTACACGCGAAGTACCTCTGGACCTTGGACGACGAACTCTATAAAACTGGTCGTCCTAAAATTTGGCTAATTAAGATGGGCCTCAGGCATCACTGGTTGCAGTAAAGGAAAGACTGGATGGAGAAATTGTCCGCCCACTCCCCACATCAGCCACCAGCTACGAGAATCTGCATTTACAAATAAATTGTTTTTTGGCAATGTCTTGTCTCTCAAAATATTATTTTTTTTTTAAATGAGGGAGTCACACTTGGTGACAATTCTAATTGGTAATTGAAGTTAATGAGAGAAAGACAAATAAACGAGATATTAACCGATGATAATAACAAAAATTATGCCCCAGAAATATATGGAAAACGGAAGACAGAAGAGAAGATGAAGAGAGGACTGATGACCTACATTGTGATCATCGCTGGACTCCTACAACTGCGCGCGTTACAAGCCTCTATACCACACACACCAGCCCCGAACACCACCACACAACATGACACCCCTAGCCCGGACACCACACCACACATAGAGATAGACACTGAAACCCCCACTTGGTGTGAAAACATTGCCAAATGGTACCCCCTTTCATACACAGTAGAGGCCCTTCTAGTAATTGCAATAATAGCAGTGTCATCCAGACCTTAGACTCCGCAAATGGCGAAAAAGAGCCTCCCGCTCCCCGATGTACACACCTTCTTTGGAATTCACCCAACTCAACAAACACTGTAATCGCTGATAAAAATAAAGACAGGATACCTCTGTACCTTTGATAGATTAAGTAGAAATGTGATGCTACTGTTTTGAAATCTTGTATTGTACATAAGTTCTTTTTGATATTTGCCAGCAGCATGAGAGTAGCTAAGATAGTGTTAGTTAGATATTCAATTGTGCAGAACAGTGAAATGTTTTATAGTGACCCGTTTGAAATTATGAATGTATAAGTTTCTGCTCAGCGATTCTGCGTTGTCGCGCATCCTGAAGGCCGCCTTGGAGAACGCTTACCCGGAGATCAGAGGCTGAATGCCCTTGACTGCTGAAGTGTTCCCCGACTGGAAGGGAACATTCCTGCCTGGTGATTGTCGCGCAATGTCCGTTCATTCATTGTCGCAGCGTCTGCATGGTCTCACCAATGTACCACGCTTCGGGACATCCTTTCCTGCAGCGTATGAGGTAGACAACGTTGGCCGAGTCGCACGAGTATGTACCGCGTACCTGGTGGGTGGTGTTCTCACGTGTAATAGTGGTATCCATGTCGATGATCTGGCACGTCTTGCAGAGATTGCCATGACAGGGTTGTGTGGTGTCGTGGTCACTGTTCGGAAGACTGGGTAGTTTGCTGCAAACAATGGTTTGTTTGAGGTTGCGTGGTTGTTTGAAGGCAAGTAATGGGGGTGTGGGGATGACCTTGGCAAGATGTTCATCTTCATCGATGACGTGTTGAAGGCTGTGAAGAAGATGTCGTAGTTTCTCCGCTCCGGGAAAGTTCCGCACACATGCGTGTGGCCTCAACCGAGACCTGGGATTCATGTTGCATTACATTCATCCCCCACCATCTGGCCTGCGAAATCCTACCAACTGTCCTGGCTTGACACAATCCACACCTCTTTAACCTGGGGTTACCCCATCTCTGGATCTGTAAAGATTTAATCACCTGCTAATGCTCACATTCCAAGCATTGTCTGGCAGCTTTGAATCTGTCTATATATATGTTTCTGGAACATACCTCTTCATTCACCTGAGGAAGGAGCAGTGCTCCGAAAGCTAGTGACATCGAAACAAACCTGTTGGACTTTAACCTGGTGTTGTAAGACTTCTTACTGTGCTCACCCCAGTCCAACGCCGGCATCTCCACATCATAAAAGATTTAAGACCAGCTTCACTTACAGAGAGAGTTTGCAGCTCATTTTATTACAAAACTTGTAAACCTTAATAGATGTTGTCAGGTGGTTGATTGTGGGGGAGGCCACACCACCTAACTTACAAACATACATACTGTACCATTTGTTTAAATAAGTGTCACATTAGCAGCCCTTTTTGAATCTAATCACCATTTAAATTTTGTTTAGCTGGTATTTTTGAAGTTTTTTTATTAAAAGCATCCTGCCCTTTGCATTGGTGAACATTTGGTGAGAAGGAAAGAAACAAAATCAAATAAAATTCTATCCTAGTTTATCATAGGAGTTGTGAATTATTCATTAACTACTGTGCAAGGAACGAGCAACAGTAAACAATTATATTTAAAAGAATCTGTACTGTTATTATACGATTGTTTGATAATGATGGCAAGACAGAGAATTTACAAAACGGAAACAACTCTCAATTCACTTCACACTCATGTAATCTAGCTTCACCTTAAATACATCTGTACTATTTTCCTCAATTACTCCTGGTGCTAGCGAGTTCCCCATTCTCACCTCTCTTTGGGTAAAGAAGTTTAATCTGAATTCCGCACTGGATTTCTTGGTGTCTATCTGATATTACTGGCCTCTCGGTTTGCTCTTCCCCATAAATGGAAACACTGGGCTAGATTCTCCGATCCCCGACAGCAAAATCGCGTTCGGCGAGAGGGCAGGGAATCCCCAATGACGCCTGAATTGGGGGCGGCGCCGCTTTCGCGAGGCCCCACCCACTGAATAGCGGCGTACTCAGCCCGCCTTATCCACGGCCTCAGAACATTGCTTGAGGCCCGCCCCACGATTTTCCGTCCCCGATCGACGGAGTTCCTGACGGCGTGGGACTCTCATGGTCTCACCCGTCATGAACTCAGCGTGGCGGCTGCGCACTCAGTCCGGCGCCGCCACAGTCGGGGGAGGGCCGATCCGCGGGCAGGGGGGCTTCATTCGGTCTGGGGGCACTGTGGGGAGGGGCTGCCCGGGGCGCACGAGCGGCCGAAGAGGGGTACTATTTTGTGTTCCGGGTGGGTAGGCTATGTCAACCATGAAGCACAACACAGCCACTGCAGGCCGCCGCCGTACGCATGCGCGGCCACGGACCCGGCAATGCTCTGGGCGGTATTGGCAGCTAGAGCTGGGAGCTCTACGCTGCCTCCCTGCTAGCCGCCCCCCCCCCCCGGAGCAGGGAATCGGTGGGCATTTTGTGCCAGTTTTCCTGGCGTAAAACACCACCGTTGTCACACCGGCGTGGGGACTTAGCCTCCCAAACGGAGAATCCAGCCCTCTTTCTGTGACTATTCAATCAAAACTTTTCATTATTGTTAACGACCATCATCCTCCTCTGATCAACCTTTCCTGATAAGTATATCCTTGCAGTTCCAACGCCTTGACGGCTCTGAAGGTGGACTGCATTACACCCCCCAGAAGGTCTACCATTGTGGTGGTTTGCTATGCCCTCCACAAACTGGCACAGTGGCGTGGCGATGCGCTGGAGGAGGAGGAAGAGGGGCATGTGGCCTTGTCTGAGGGGGAGGTGGTGGACTAGCAGGGACTGGAAGGAGGAGCTGCAGGAGGTGCGGAGGATGGAGATCAGGCAGAGGCAAGCGTCTGGCATGCTCAGATGACCAGGGACGTCCCCATCCGCACCCAATTCTCTCAGGAAGAGGCTTTTCTGTCAGCTAACCCCTTCCCCTCGAATCCCTCCCACCCCTCATTCCCCCTACCCCCAATCCCCCCTCCCCATCCCTCATTCTCTCCAATCCCTCCCCTCACCCCAAACCCCCCCATTCCCCAACTTCCTACATACTTGACTCGCCCCCACAATTCCCCGACCCTCCCACATCCCCACACTCCCTGCTCCCCCAATTATCCTCTTCTGCCCTCTAAGGGTCTGTGTAACATCACCCCAGGGGGTGGGCCTGTATTAACATTGTCAGCGGGTCACTATGCAAGGCAGGAGAGTGATAATAACTCGCTGTGAGGAAAGCTCTGGTGCTCCTCAGGTTATGTTAGTCTGACTCCTGTCTTTCTGCTGACAGCGCGCCCACACCCATCCTCTGAATGGAGTCTGCATCGGGGGTATTTGATCTAGGACCATTCTGCCTTTGGGTGGGGGGCTGAGGGAAATGGAGACAACAGGGGGTAGGAGTGCAGGCAGGCCTGCTGTGATGAATAATGTATCAGGTGTAACATGTTTTCATTGTGAACAGTTGACATTTCCACCCCCCCCCCCCCCCCACCAGATGTGGAGGTAGCCAGCTGCTTTTCGCGCCTGTGCCTTTGATGCTCTTGCCGGATGTCCTCTGGAGTGCCTGGAGCCGAAGGGCCCCAGCCAACTTACATGTGTCACTGGTGTCACCATGCCACCCTGTTCTGCCTGCTGCCCTTGAGGTACGCTGGTGTCATGAGGGGGGGGGGGGAATTCAGAAGAACTGGACACTGCTGCCATCTCCTTGGTGGCAGGCCCCGGATTGGCCTCCAGTGCTTCCTCCTCCCTGTCGGTCCCCACAGGGCCCTGGGCTCTCCATGGGTCGGAGGAGCAGCTGGAGTGGGCTGCAGAGACCTCAGCATCGTCTGGCTCTGCCAGTCGTGGCGGCTCCCCATTGTCTGCACCATGGTGGCGATGCCCTCAGCAATACTCCTCTATGACTGGGCAACGCTCTGCAGTGCCTTGGCGAAGTACATCTGCATCTGGGTCATGTCCCTCATCGATTGGGACAGGCTGTCAAGGCTTTCAGAATCCGGCGCTGGAGTGGTTTGCGCCGTGCCGGCTGGCGCAGAAGGGGCTTGACGCCACGGCAACCGGCGCTGAAGGGCCTCCGCTGGCCGGGGCGAGTTGGCGCATGCACGGGAGCGCCAGCGTGTGCTGACATCATCCCAGTGCATGCGCAGGGGGGTTCATCTCCGCGTCGGCCATAGTGGAGGTTGACAGCAGCCGACGCGGAGGAATAGAGTGCCCCCACAGCACAGCCCCGCCCGCGGCTCGGTGGGCCCCGATCGCTGGCCAGGCCACAGTGGGGCACCCCCCGGAGTCAGACCCCCCCCCCCGCCCCGAGGACCCCGGAGGTTGCCCACGCAGCCAGGTCCCGCCGGTAAGTACCTGTTGTAATTTACGCCGGCAGGACCAGCCTAAAACGGGCGGCCACTCGGTCCATCACGGGTCAGAGATCGGCGGGGGGGGGGGCCACTGCCAGTGGCAGCCGACCGGCACGGCGCGATTCCCGCCCTTGTCAAATCCCCGGCGCCGGAGAATTCGGCAGCTGGTGGGGGCGGGATTCATGCCGTTCCCAGACGATTCTCCGACTGGGGGTCGGAGAATACCATCCCTGGTCAGTGAAAGGGTAGGACCATTTTGTCTGACATTAACAACTCACGTGATACAGATCAGTGGGGTGGAGGGGCAGTGGATCCACACCTTTATTGTGGAGGCTAATCTTGCTGCGAGAGACTGCTCTCTCCACGGTCAATTTCACAATTTTCAGGGGCATTTGCTCATAGGGGTGAAGATTCAAGGGCAAAATTCTCCGTTATCGGCGGAAAGTCCGCCGATCGGCGCAAAAAACGGCGCAAATCCGACTTGCGTCACGTCGGAAAAATGGGTCGATAGTCTCCGGCCCGAAATGGGCTAGCAGCGACGTAACGGGATCCGCACTTGCGCAGTGGTTCACGCCGTGCAGCGTCATACGCGCTGCACGGCGTGACGGCTCATAAGGCCGCGCTGCTCCCCCCCACCCGACCGGAACACCCGACCGCAACACCCGACTGGATGGCTGGCCGTCGCTCAGCCCCGAGGTTCGAGTCACGCGATGTGGAGGCGCTCCGGGACGCGGTGGAGCAGAGGAGGGACGCCCTGTATCCCGGGCACGGCCGCAGAGTTGCCCCACGCCAAAGCTGGCGTCTGTGGAGGGAAGTGGCAGAGGCCGTCACCGCTGTGGCCCTGACACCACGGACAGGCACCCAGTGCCACAAGAAGGTGAACGACCTCGTCAGAGCAGGCAGGGTGAGCCTCCCCCATATCCCCCCCTCCCCATATCCCCCTCCCCATATCCCCCCTCCCCATATCCCCCCTCCCCATATCCCCCCTCCCCCATATCCCCCCTCCCCCATGTCCCCCATATCCCCCTCCCCATATCCCCCCTCCCCCATATCCCCCCCCATATCCCCCATATCCCCCCTCTCCCATATCCCCCCCCATATCCCCCCTCCCCCATATCCCCCATATCCCCCCTCCCCCATATCCCCCATATCCCCCCTCCCCCATATCCCCCCTCCCCATATCCCCCATATCCCCCCTCCCCCATATCCCCCCTCCCCCATATCACCCCTCCCCATATCCCCCCTCCCCATATTCCCCCTCCCCCATATCCCCCGTCCCCCATATCCCCCTCCCCCATATCCCCCCTCCCCCATATCCCCCATATCCCCATATCCCCCCCTCCCCCATATCCCGCATATCCCCAACTGGCTGGCGGACCTGAGGACCGGGAGGTTGCTGATGCAGAGGTCGGGGGCGTACTAGCGAGTGAGCGACCGACAGCCCGTCCCCATATCCCCCCTCCCCTATATCCCCCTCCCCCGTATCACCTGATCACTGCCTGATGTCTAACCATGCATGCTTCATTGTGTATCGCAGGACCAAACGTCCAGGCACCCATCCCCGCAGATGCAGACCGCCCGCAGGATGCCCCTCGGACACCACAGGAGACGGAGAGACCCGCACCCTCCAGCATGCGACGCCCGCAGGATGCCCCTCGGAGACCACAGGAGACGGAGAGACCCGCACCCTCCAGCATGCGACGCCCGCAGGATGCCCGTCGGAGACCACGGGAGACGGAGAGACCCGGACCCTCCAGCATGCGATGCCTGCAGGATGCCCCTCGCACACCACGGGAGACGGAGAGACCTGGAGCAACAGGGAGACGACACCCCCGTCACGTGCGGGAGCGACCACCAGCGACGAGGGGGCAGCCAGAGGCCCCCGTCACATCTGAGCCAGGACACCACTACCCAGGACACCACTACTCAGGACACCACTACCCAGGACACCACTACCCAGGACACCACTACCCAGGACACCCCTACCCGGGACAGCACTACCCAGGAAGACGAAATACCGGACAGTGACTCAGAGTGGATGGGTGGAGACGAACCCCCACCCCAAAGTGCCATGGACTCAGAGTGGGACGAAGAGCACGACACAACGCCACTGCTGTCACCAACACCCTCCACCATCGCAGAAACACTCACCACGGTTGGGCACTTTAGTGATGAGGCGTCTGGTACACTCACTGGTGCGCACAACACAGCCGTCCCGGTACAGTAGGTGGAGGTAGGAGCAGCAGAGGAACCGGGCGGTCGGAGGGCAGCCCAGCCCAAGCGAACATCTGCCGCCCAGATGGATCCCGGGTTCCTGGAGTTACCACACCCACACATAGATCCGATGCAACCACCGACCCGGAGACGAGCGAAGAGGGTGACGGGCGGCTTGCGGTGGCTGCGGTCGCAGGTGGAGGAGTCCACCCGCGTCCAGGAGCTGGGAGTGGTGCCGGTCATGCGTGCCACCCAGGCCGACACCGCACGGGTGGCGTCCGCGGTGGAGGCAATGGGTTCGACAGTGTCAGACATGGGGAACGGTTTGCGAGGCCTGGGGCCTTCCGTGCAGGCGGCGTCTGTGGCCCAGGAAATGGCTGCCCTCTCACAGGAGGCCATGAGCCAGTGCCAGCGCCAGATGGCAGAGGCGCTCAACGCCATAGCCCAGTCTCAGCAGGCCATGGCCCAGTCTCTGCAGGCCATCGCTGAGGGCATCGGCGCCAGTGGCCATGTGCGAGCCAGCGTCGCACTGTCACAGACAGGGTTTGCCAACCCCCTGGGCTCCATGGCTGCAAACCTGCAGACCCCTGTTGATACCAGCACGGGCCTCCAGGACTGGCAGCGCCAGATGTCGGGGGGGCGTCGGATGGCCAGTCCGTTCGCATCCCCCACCCATGTAGAGGCCTGGGGACCATCGGGCACCCCGAGGGAGGAGGAGGTGGTGTGGTCCGTCCTGGCTCCCTCTGTAGGGGAGGTCCCGGTACACCGTGACACCGCGGACTCCCCCCCTTCCGTCCCAGGTGCATCGGGTGGGCAACGGGCAGGACAGGCTGGCAGCTCACCATCCCAGTCGCCCGGGCCGCAGCCTGGCCCATCTTGACCAGGACGCCCCAGGAAACGGCCGCCAAAGGGATCCAGTGTCAGAGGGGAATCACAGGAGTCCACCTCCAGTTCTGCTGTACCGTCTGGGGAACCACGTAGACGTAGTCAAAGGGCCCGTAAGGCCAAACAATTAGACACTGAGTAAGTTGGCACGGGTGCAGGGCACAGATGAGTTTTAGGGGCTAGGCACGTGCATGAACTCCTTTGGTTATTAAAGTCAATGTTACACCTACCGAATCTGGCTTAGTGCTCTGTCCAAAGTGTGCGGGGATGTCATGTACGTTGAGCGCAAGTGTGTGTGTGAGGGGTGGTCTTACCTCAGCCCCTTGTGAGTCTGCCCCCTTCCCCCTGGGCCGCCATCAACATCCCCCGGGCAGAGGACGGGACCGTGCGCTGCAGTGTCACAGCCGCATGCAGGGATGGTCCGGGTGGATGGTTGTACTGTGGCCATGGGTCAGACATAGTCCAACGATGTAGAGCCAGGAGCTCATCGCAGGGCGGGTTGTCATCATCCTCCATGGCCTGCGATAGACACGCGTCCACCCGCAACTGTGTGAGCCCGGCCCGTTGTGCCACAGGTGGATCGGCAATGGGGGGGGGGTGGTGTGCATGCGGGTGGGGTGGGTGGGGTTGGGGAGGGGGGTGAGGGTGCTGGGTGGGTGGATGGGTGGGGGGTGTGAGTGGTCGGCTGTTGCCATGGTGTGCGGTCTGTGGCCATACTACCCGATTCCCACGCCCATCTAGTCAGTGAAGCGGGCGTCTATCAGTCTGTCCCGTGCCCGCTGGGCCAGCCGGTAACGGTGGACAGCCACCCGCCTTTGTCTACCCCGTCTGCCCTGACCATTGCCCCCATCCCCCTCATCTGGGGAGCACTGGGTCTCTTCCTGCTGCTCCTCCACTCAGCCCTCCTCTGCCTGCGACACATCGCCCCTCTGCTGGGCTATGTTGTGCAGGACGCAGCACACCACTATGATGCGGCCGACCCTATCTGACCGATACTGAAGGGCGCCCCCAGAGAGGTCCAGGCACCTGAAACGCATCTACAGCACACCAAAGCACCTCTCGATCACTCCCCTTGTCGCTACATGGGCATCATTGTAGCGGTTCTCCGCCTCATTGCGTGGCTTCCGTATAGGCGTCATCAGCCACGATCGCAATGGGTAGCCCCTGTCGCCCAGCAACCAGCCCCTCAGCCGGGGAATGGCGTCCCTCGTACATGCCGGGGATGGATGACCGCGACAACACGAATGAGTCGTGTACACTGCCTGGGTGACGGGCGCAGACGTGCAGGATCATCATGCGGTGGTCACAGACCACCTGTACGTTTATCGAATAGGTCCCCTTCCTATTAGTGACCCCCCCCCAACCTCCAACCTCCACCCCGGCACGGACCCCCCTCCCCCCAACCTCCACCCCGGCACGGACCCCCCCCCAACCTCGACCCCAGCACGGACCCACCCCCAACCTCCACCCCGGCAATGACCCCCCCCCCCCCAACCCCAACCTCCACCCCAGCACGGACCCCCCCCAACCCCCAACCTCCACCCCGGCAATGACCCCCCCCCCCCAACCCCCAACCTCCACCCCAGCACGGACCCCCCCCAACCCCCAACCTCCACCCCGCACGGACCCCCCCCAACCTCCACCCCGGCACGGACCCCCCCCCCCCAACCTCCACCCCGGCACGGACCCCCCCCCCAACCTCCACCCCGGCACGGACCCCCCCCCCAACCTCCACCCCGGCACGGACCCCCCCCCCAACCTCCACCCTGGCACGGACCCCCTCCCGGCACTCTCCCGGAGCCCAGACTACTCTAACCACCCCCCCCCCCCGCCGCACACACACACACACAACCCGAGACACACCTCTCCTCACGAATTCAGACTGCGGCCACGCCATTGCCTGCCCAGAGCCAACCCCCCAGGCCGTCACTCACCTCCACGCTGGTCGGCGTGAACCTGGAGCACAGGGTCACGCCGATGAAAAGGAGGTTTAATTTACGTCGACGTGAACGGTCATCACGTCGACGGGACTTCGGCCCATCCGGAAGGGAGAATATCGGCAGGCCGAAAATCGGCTGCCTTGCGCAGACCCGTGACATTCTCCGCGGCAGCGGCGGCATTAACGCCCCGCCGACTTTTCTCCCTTCGGAGACTTCGGCAACCGGCGGGGGCGAGATTCACGGCGGCCAACGGCCATTCTCCGACCCTCTGGGGGGTCGGAGAATGACGCCCAATATCTCTGGTAAATGCTGCCTGCACTGACAGCCACTGCCACCGCCACTGTCCCCTAGGCGGTATTGGTGACCCAGCTGCTGGTCCTCTGACCCTCTTGGGGGAATTGGATGTCCATCAGATGCCCCATCTCTCTTCGATGGCAGCAGGAAGCCTGGGCAGCTTGTCAGCCCCAAAGCAAGGAGCAGATGTGCGTGCTGCCAGCCTTGTGTGTCCACTGGCAGTGAATGGTGAAAGAGCATTTAAAAGCAGCTCTCCCTTGTTAGCAGCAAGACGCTGAGACATGAGTCGGTCAAATCAGACGGCGAGACGCCAGTAATGTCGAGAAGCTCGGGGGGTTCATTTCCGCCACTAAGTGCCGTTGAATACCTGCTGCGATCTCACAAATGTGGCCATCGAGAAACACCCCTCTAATCCTGCCCAAAATTACACATAGAAATTTTTCCAATAAATCTCACCTTTAGTCATTCTTTGGGGCATTGCGGAATTTCACCCTGGTCAAGCCCACACATACATTTTTACAACACTGGGGTGCTGAACTGGCTGGTAAGACTGGCTCCTCAGAGATCAGACCTCCATTTTGAAAGGGTGCCCCGATCTCTGAATGAGCTTGAATGTCTCCCACAACCCACCGGCAATGTCACCTCCTTTTCAGGCCTCCCACCACCCCCTTTTCTGGTCCCTCCTTTCATAACCCCCACCCTTAACTCCCTCAGCATTTATGAGTCCCCTTCATACACGCCCTTCATCCCCCCTGTGGTGTTGGGTGTTCTGACACACAGATGAGCCAACACGGTTGTATATGGTACAACGCTATTTTATTTAAACTTACTATGTACAGTTTTGTCTTGACAGTCTGCACGTGGGGATTCCCTGTTTGTGATTTTGTAACAGCTCTTCTCCGTGTCTTTGTCCCCAGACCTACTGACCACCAGGTGTCGTGCTCGTGCTTTTTATGTGGTTGGTGTTCTTGTGTGTGATTGGTTGTGGTGTTGTGTGCTCTGATTTGCCTGTTGGTGTGTCCATCATGATGTGTGTGTTTGAATATCATGACATCCCCCTTTTTACAAAGATATGTGCCTACGTGGTAATAAATATGATCGTGTCGTGAGTGCATCTAAGAGTGTGTGTGTGTCGTGTACAGCATGTGCATATGACGGAACTATTTACATGGGGCGATGTCGGGTGCGTCACATGAACCAAGTTGTACCATAACATAACATGAATGCGAACGAGAGAAAAAAAAAACTTGAACAGTTGTCCAGTCAGACGATATCTGGAACGATAAACAACAACAGGTTATCATGTAAAATTGTGCAACTTGTTAGACATATGAACGGTATTATAAGTCCAGTCTAATGGGCTTGTGACGAGTTCGGGTTGACCGTCAGGGTGGCACACCACTCATCGGCTGGATTGATGGCATTGACTTTGTTGACATCGATGACGGAAACGCGGAAGGCATCCTGGTCATCTGCATCACTTAACTGGAAGTCTTGATGCGTGGGCTGGACGGTCCTGACTTGTCTGCGAGATTGTCGGGGATGTGCCGGATCCATGGGTTGAGCCGAACGACAGTGGGCAGCGTAGTGGCCCATCTTGCCACATCTGAGACACTGTCGGTTTTTTTGCAGGACATTGCCCTTTTAAATGTAGAGCTCCACAATTGCCGCACGTCATGACGTCACGGTGTTCGTTGCGCCACTGCGCATGCGCAGTGCAATCTTGCGGTGGGCGCGCCTGCGCAGTGCGTCCCTCGATGTGGCAGTTATTTTTGGCGCGCACCAGCGCGGGAGACCGCGAAAAGCGCGGGAAGCGGCCGCTGTCGTCCGGGCCGTGGGTCGGGAAGTAATCGACGGCCTGGATGCGTTCGACGTCGTGGACGGCCTGGCTTGCCGATTCGACGGCTGGGGACCCCCTCCGTGCCAACTCGGACGCCTGAAATCGGGCAAAACGGCAGGTAGCATTTTCGTGGAGGACACAGGCTTCCACAGCAGATGCTAAGGTGAGGCTTTTTATTTTAAGAAGCTGCTGGCGTAGGCCACTAGAGGCAACGCCAAAAACAATCTGGTCCCTGATCATGGACTCTGTGGTGGTGCCGTAACCGCAGGACTGCGCTAGAATCCGGAGGTGCGTCAAAAAGGGTTGAAAAAGCTCCTCCTTACCTTGCAGGCGTTGCTGAAAGAGGTATCTTTCAAAACTTTCATTTACTTCAACTTTAAAGTGCTGGTCCAGTTTGAGGATGACCGTGTCATATTTGGATTGGTTTTCGCCTTCTTCGAACACCAGTGAGTTGAAGACGTCGAGGGCGTGCTGACCTGCGTAGAAGAGGAGCATTGCAATCTTCGTTTCATCCGAGGCACTCTGTTTTTCGGTGGCTCGGATGTACAGGTCAAATCGCTGCCTGAAGAGCTTCCAATTGGTACCTAGGTTCCCCGCGACTTGCAACGGCTGCGGTTTGTCGGTGCGGTCCATGTCCAGAATGGCAGGTTAGTTGGCAGGTATCGATCCACTCCTGTACCATGTGGCGTTGGGTGTTCTGACACACAGATGAGCCAACACGGTTGTATATGGTACAACGCTATTTTATTTAAACTTACTATGTACAGTTTTGTCTTGACACTCTGCACGTGGGGATTCCCTGTTTGTGATTTTGTAACAGCTCTTCTCCGTGTCTTTGTCCCCAGACCTACTGACCACCAGGTGTCGTGCTCGTGCTTTTTATGTGGTTGGTGTTCTTGTGTGTGATTGGTTGTGGTGTTGTGTGCTCTGATTTGCCTGTTGGTGTGTCCATCATGATGTGTGTGTTTGAATATCATGACACCCCCCTTCATACCCGCCCCCATCCCACCTTTCCTGGGCTCAGCCCCTCCTCAGGCCCAGACACTTGGCAGTGCCACCCTGACACCTAGTTAACCTGGAACTGCCACCTGGGCACCCTGGCAATTCCCCTGCCAGCACTTCCCAGGCACCTTGACCGTGCCAGGGTGGCAATGCCAAGGTGCCAGGTTGGCTGTGCAAGGTGCCCAGGTGCCAGAGGGAGAGCTTGGGTGCCACCTTGCCCTGTCCCCAGCCACCCAGGGGTCTCCAATGGCAAGGGAGACCCTCCAGGAGCCGTAATGCCTGGTCTACATTTGTGTGGAACAGGAGTAAATGGTGCCCGATCCGGGTCTCGCAGGGAGGCTTTTAGTTCCCGGGAGCCAGGAGAATCCGGCACAGACATATTTAAATGAGCCACACAGTTCACTTAAATATGTAGATCACGACAACTTGCGAGGTTAGGTTGCATCTCGCGAGACGTCTCAAGTGTCAAGAATCGCGTGAGAGGCCTCTCGCGACATTCAGCAGTCTCGGCGCGTCATCAAATCAGGGCGACACGGCTGATAAATCGTGCCCACTGTAACAGAAACAAAACTAGTTGAAGGATTTAAGACCAGCTGGACTTACAGACAGGGGTTGTAGCTCATTTTATTACAATACTTGTAAATCTTAATAGATGTTGTTAGGTGGTCGATATGTGAGTGAAGCCACACCACCTAGTTTACGAACATACATACTGTACCATTTGATCAAATATATTTCTGATTGGCAACCCTTTTTGAATCTAGTTGCTATTTAAATTTTGCTCCAGTGTTTTTTGAAGTTTCTTTTAAAATCATCCTGCTCTTTGTATTGGTGAACTTCCACATAGAACTACATTTGGTTATATAATTGCCAATGTAAACTCTTTCCCCAAATTGATCCAGGTGGCAGCGGCCGATAGAGCAGGTGGTGCCCTGTTTGGGGCGGGGGGGGGGGGGGGGGTGGGGGGGGGGGGGGCGAAGGGGTTCCAAGGGTACAGTGGTGTGCCCTCTCTGTGGTGGGGTGGCCTTTAAAAATGGTGCCCCGATCGTCGGCTGTCTAAATTGCTGCTGGAACGGGTGAATCAGATGTCACTCACCAGTGATAGGTTGTGGGACCTGATCCTTCAAGCCTTTTTTCCAAGGTCCCAAACTATGCAGCCTAGAAAACTGCCATTGCTGTTGGTGACTTCAACACCAATTTCCTGCCAGTCATTGACCTTTGGCGACAATGAGAAATTCTCACCCTACATCTATTATTCTCATCCACATACTGCAAGTCAGCGACATTGTCCTAAAACACAAAGTTAGCTTTCACCATGTACGCTGATCACACACGATTCTGCCTCACCATCACCACTCTCAACTCGTCGACTATCTTTACCTCATCTGAAATCCTGTTCTATTTGAGCAGGAATTTCCTCCAACTAAGCATTTGGAAGTCCAAAATCATTCATCTCAGTTTTGCAGGCCAGCTTCAGGCAGGAAGCCAGGGGTGTGGCCCTGTAAATTGGGGTGTTGCGCCATTGCTGATGGACCTACTTTTGGCCTGCCAGCCCGGCCTCTCCACGATTTTCTGGGCAGCCAGGGGGGTTGTCAGGTGGGCCACCTGTCCAAGGTCCAATTGATGCCTTAAGTGGGAACTGCATGCCCAATTAAGGGTCGTATCACACCGCCACTCTAATTCAATGGGCAGTGGAAAAGGTCTGCGCCTAACATGTAAACTGGTAGGTTTAACCCTGTGAGCTGCTGTTCAATGAAAGGGGGAGGGGGTGCCTCTTTCCAGGGCCTTCTGTGACAATCAGAGAATTCCTCTGCCCCCCTTGCATCCATCCTCCCCTGCTGCTTCTCCAACATGCCCTCTCCATCCGCCCACCAGCCCACTTCACTGGGGTCTGCATGGATCATCCTCCACCTTTTCTACAGCTTCAGTGCGCTGCCACGATCAAACACATCTTCCCGTGCCCTCCACGTTCAGTCCTCCACGGCACCCGAGTCCACTCCTCAGTTACCTCTCACCCCCCCCTCACTTCCCTGTGGCACCGTTCCATGGCAGCTCAGGAAATCCAATACTTGTCCTTTCACCTCCTCCCTTCTCCCTGTGCAAGGCCCTAAACATTCCATCCAAGTGAAACATTGATCTACTTGTACCTCTTTCAATTTCGTATACAGTAAAATTTCTGGTACTGATACCAGCTAGATACAGTTCTGGATGGGGAAATGAAAAGCAGTTCTGAACTGGCATTCCATTAGAAAGTGCCAGTCGTTTTGGTGAACTGGCAGACTAGTAAGAACTAGCAATGATGCTGATATATTAATAATAAAAAAGATTGGACATAAGCAGACCCCTTCCAATGTGTGCTTGCCTGCGTGGATGGAGGTTCGCAAGATTAATAGGTGTGATTCTGCAGATTTGGAGGTTAATGACAGACAGAATACTCAGAATAAATGTTTGCGCAAAAGCTGTGTGGATTTTATGGTGAGAAAATGGCATCTTCATAGTTTAAATGAATTAGCAGAATTGACCCATCCAAAAAAAACCTTGGGTCAATTCCACTAGTCGCTGCTGCTTCTAACCTTTGGGCAGTTCCGTGGGTTCAACTTTCTTTGCTACGTCCGGCAGGAAAGCACAAAGCTGCCTGAAGGTGAGAAACAGCAGCAGCAACTGAGAGTATTCCTGCTTGAAAAATGGTCAGTCAAACCCCTGTATTTCTACCACCAACTGGAGGCCTTGTGGGACGCAGGTGGAGTGGGGACAGGTTGAAGTGGGGGTTGGGGGAAAGGTGAGGGAAACATTAGAGTGTGTTGAAGGGAGAGGGTGGAGGAAGGTTAGGGAAAATGGAGTGGATTTGGAGGGAGGTTAGGGGGAGGTTGGAGTGGGGGTTGGTGGGGGGGGGGGGAAGGTTGGAGAGCGGTTGGAGGAGGTTAGCTACAGATTTGAATTGTTTTCTAAATGTACTGATTATTTAGTAGCCATTTTCCTAACATCAGTTGATTGCTCTATGATGAATTCTATTTAGTGACTCATCACTGGGTCTCCAATTTTACCATCACTCTGCCGACTGCATGCATGTGTGATGAAAGGACAAAATGCTACATTTGTACAGTATCTTACATGATGGCCCAAATCACTTTACAACCAATTAAGTACGTTTGAGTTGCAGACACTGGAATAATGTAGGCAGTCTTCTCGCATGGTAAAGCAGGCTTACTCCTGCTCATAAAACTTATGTTTGTTTGTCATTCTGGATGGATAAAATGAGCTGGGCGAGATGGCCTTTCTCATCCACAATTATCTTGCGAACAGAGGATGGAATCATGTCTGGAGCTCTGCTTATTTTGCTGCTCATGAAAACTTATTGTGAGCGGGCTCAAAATGTAAACTCAGCCCCGCCATTAGCAATGATGCATACAGTTGGAAAGACTGACTGGCCTCATTATTCATGGCCTTGTGGCCACAAAATGCCCAGGATGGTGTGCAAGAGTTTCTCTAAGGTTCTGCAACAAAACCTTCATGTAAGTTCCTGAACTGATAAATTCCTGCATTGAGCAGCCAGAGCTCTGTGGTGCTCCGAATGGTAATGGTCCCCTCTTGGACCTCACTTCCAAGAAACTTTCAAAAAGCACTGGTACTGCAATATATGATGGCAATTCACTTTTAGGGGTTGCACCATTTTGCTGTCTACATGAAACCATCTCCAACCTTCACTTGTTCTTTTCCTTTGCAGATACTGAATATACACATGACCGTAAAGCTGAAGAAAGTCAACAAGAGGATGGCAGTGAGCGGCCAGCAGAGCATTTATTCCATGAATCAATCAAGGATCCACTGTTTCCGGTATGCCAATGCACAAAAGCAATGTTGCGGGATTCCCCAGTCCGCCCATCAGCCATGGGTTTCTCAGCGGCGCACTGCTGGAGTACACTGCTGGGGGTGGGGGGGAAGTGAATTGCAATGACCTGTTTTTTGTGTGCTGTGGTAATTGATCTCCTGAAACTTGTAAATACATCTTGTGGGAGGTTGATAGTTAAGTCCACAAAGTAAATTCTTTCCAGCAATACAGTCAGCCTACAATTCCACTTCCATTGCCTGTGTTGCTTTAGTTACATCAGCTCTCTAAGAGCTCTTGAAGGAGAAGTGGAACCAAGCCCCAGTTGTGAGCAACCATGTATTGTTAAAATATCTAACATTTTCATCACTTTGGATCTCATGTCACATATGCAGACATGGAGAGATCCATTCTTCTGGAGAGATAAGATAAGAGGGAATATAAAAATACAGAGAAAACCATAGAAATTTGGTAGAGGGCAGTATTGAGGGCATGTATTATGGAGACTATTATAGAACGTGCCTGAGGAAGGCCAACCCCTTAGTGATAGAAATGACGTCTCATGCATCATCAAAGCAGACCATTTTGAACTCCTCCAAATGTTCCTTACTGCCTATGCATTTAATGATCAGTCAGCTCCCTCCCAATTTTTAGTATTTTTTTTCTAGGTGGATCATAGTTTGGAAACTACGAACCCAAATGGAGTTATTCCTGGATAAGAGTTGGTCACTGAAGCAGGGAGACTGAAGCAGAAGAAGATGAATAGAGTTGAGTTGGGGAAGCAATAACCAGTATATTGTTCCAATTTTGCTGCTTTGTGAACTCTTCCCCCACATGCTGCAATGCAAAATGCAGTCACGTTTACTGAATATCATGGAAGTGGCTTGTGGTACTATCCTGGCAAGACAGTAGGCCAGGTTGTGCAATAAACATCCGTGTGTATGTGGACAGGACGGATGATGAAATACTTCATGACATGCCTCGGGAACTGGATGAGGGAAGGACAGGTAAATGTACAAAGGAACCTAGTGCCTTGGTGAACTGCCAACATTTTCCATTATCTTGGAGATTTCCCCCAGATTTCATGCACTTCCCTCTATTAAGTATTGTTGAATTGTGGTTCTCCTCACCAGCAAATAAGGAAGTTCACATTGGGTCTTCCCGAAGAACAGACATGCTGGATGACTGTCTGCATGCCATTCGGCTGCCAGGTTTTCCTGTGAGGTCCCTGAGACCATTGGCTGAAAGGAAATACTGGAAGGCCTCCGAATGGCACATGTGACTATTGTATTCCAGCTTGCCATGTTTAAGTGGTCGCTTTCAGATATTTATTTGAACCACTGGGTGATGCTCCTGCAGGTTTCTTTCCTTCTCTTTCAAATTGCTACCAATGAGGGAAGCAAATGCGATGCAATTAAATATTTGTTTGCTGGCAGGGTGCAAATTCTGTACAATGATAGCATAATGTCCACTTCCTAATGCATCTTCCAAAAAACATAGGCTTGTGGGGTCCCTTGTGGGCTCCTTCCTGCGTCCCATTTGAGGCTTGCAATAGCACGCCAAGCAACAACTCAAAGGCTATCAGGGAATTACCTCCCAAAGTGGCCCATAGGTTTCTCCTCCTGCAAAATCTGGCACTCATGATGGGTGAGTTTGCAATCTCACCATCAGTTAGAAAATTATGTTGTGCAATGCTAGACCCAAAGGAGGGAGAGGGTAGTGTCCAAGAACATTTCGGAGAGGTATGTCAAAAGTGAGATGAGGGCCTTCAATCCTCAACAAGTAACTACTTTATCTAAAAGGGGCTGCTCCATTGTTGGGAATGGAATGGCTCATGAATATCATAGGATGGGCAAGGGCAGAGTAGTATGGAGCTGAAACTAAGCAAAGAAATAACTATTGTTTCATTTGGCAACCAATGAAAGCTGCAAAGTGTTTTGGCATCTTGAGATCATTGTCTAATGATGATCAAAGAACTACTGGGTGCAAGGCACCACCCCATTCTAGGATCCAGAAACAGGATGCATTGCACATCTTAGCATATGTACAAACATTTCTCCTAACATCCAAGCAGCTGAACTCGGCGATGTGTGCTTTGATGCATATTTTCCAATTTACATGGCTCTAAACTAGACCTCTGCTGATGTGAGCATTTTGAAACTGAGACCTCATAGCTCAGCGCTGTGGGGCCAGTCTTTCCAGATTATATTCGTGGCAGAGAAATTTATTAATTAGGAGGGTCACATTATACAACCCCAAAGATATTTGCAAACCACCCGGTGGGTGCAAGAGTAAATGCAATCCCAAGAGTTGTAGTGGAATAAAACAAAGTACATGACTGATGTCTTGATATAATCTATTTTTTGGGCGAGATCATCCCTAAGCTCGCCAGAAGGAAAGGCTCCTTGCAGATCGGATGCTATTTTGGAAGGTTGCACTGATCGCCCCCCCCCTCTCCAATTTTATCCCCCTCCCTGTTTTTGACCCCCCCAATTCCTCCAACCTTGGGGAGGCCCCTGGGAAACCCCACTCAGCCCCCTCTACCTGGTAACGGGCCCCGGCACTGATCCCTGGCACTGCCAACCTGGCACCCAGGCAGCCTGGCAGTGGGAGTGGGGTGGGCAGGCCTTGCATTGTGGGGGGGTGGAGGGTGGCCATTGGATGGATTTTGGGGGCCACCCCCTTTACAACTTACCCCCTTGGCCCACTATATGGTTTATCCCATCAGTGCCACGCTTGGCATGACCAGTAGTGATTCTTGCCTATGTGATTCCCAGCCCAGAGGACTGGAGAATATGGTGCCCGGCCCACTAAATTCACTGGCATGGGCACAAACATCAATTCCGATGCCAGAGCAGGGCTGGAGCATTAGAAACGGGCGCCGGTTGATCCCATTTTCGTCAGAACTGCTGGATTCTCCACCGCCTCATCGGGAACTCTGCTACTGGCGGCACGGGATACAGAATTTCGCCCAGTGTCTTCTAATAAAAATGCTGCTCTTTGTCAGTATCATATTTAAAATGCATCTAAATATAACTCAAAATAGAAAGATTGTTGCTTCATATTCTAAAAAGCCTGAAAATTATGTATTTTGTTTCTTTAAAAGGACAATTCATTTGCATTTTCAACAGTTATGATATTCCCTTTTTAAATACAGGTATTGATTCTGTGCTAAATTATATTTTGGCAGCACCAAGTGTCGTTGTTCAACTAATCCCTTTCTGTTTCTTGATAAATAGATGACTCTCTGACACAATGGGGACCTAGACATCATGAAGGGCATCTTGCACGTGGCACAATCATTACTTAATTGACGAGTATTTTTCCTCTCTCCTTAAACAGGAGATAAGTTTGCCAGACCCTATCTTATGAAGACAAAATTGCTTTCAAAGGGAATATTAAGCAAAAGCGGGTACTGTTTTTGCTTAGTCTGTCTGCCTGAGGTTAACCGACTGTAAAGCTCTGGTGCCACTTAAATTAAGTCATTTCACAAAAGGACTGACAGACAAAATACAGAATTTCCCTGGACATACGACAGCTTACTGTTGATACCTGCACTGCGGCACTGCTCAAATGACCACTATCCTCTAAATATTGCTCTCGCCATTTTATTTTTGCCTTTGGCCTCCATTGGACAATCAGGCGGAGCACCTCCACACATTTCTAAATAGTTTCAGTCATGTCAAATTTGCCTCCTTCATATTATAGCAAAGAAGTTTTAGTTTTCGATACAGCAACATTTTAGACGAACATATACTAATGGCGTCATACATTTTAAAGCTGAGCTGGCTGTGGTATTATTATGCATGCCAGTACAGTAAGGATTAATAAAATGTTCTCAGAGAGCCACGAGAAGTCTCAGAAGTATATAAGGGATGATGCGGAGCCTTGTGGGACAGAAGGTTGGAGTAGGTTATAGGAGCAGGAGCTGGCTAGAAGCATTGAAGATAGTGAGAGTGCAAGAGAATAGTTTATTATGTTAGTGAGTTAGATATAGGTGAGTACAGTGAGTACAGTTTATGTGTGATCAATCAATTGTTTGTTTCTCAGGGATAAGTGTCAAATCCAGTTAGTAGTATTTAATAAAATAGTTTTGTTGGTTTACAAGATTTGTTGTTCCCTGATCAACACTACACATCGAAGCCATCCAGCTAGAGCAAGGCAGAGAACGACACAGTGGTCTCCTCGTGAAGTAACGGTTCATAATAATTGGCTTCAACCCCATTGAGTAAGAAAAGGGGAAAGAAATTCAGTTTGTGTTCCTGGTCCCTTTCCCATGAACATTACTGAACAAAACAAGGACTATGGTGAGGTCAGGAGGGTTTGGTGCTCCCTGTAGAATTATCCCTGTGATCTGTGGAGAGCTTACTCAAAACTCAACTCAAAAGCAGCTTCCTATGGGCCGAAGTATTGTCAAAACATTGAGCATGGAAATTGAAGCTGGTGCTCAAGAGTGTTTCAGAGCCAACTGCTTCACCCACACAAACTTCCAACTTTCCTCCATTTTATCAGCCGAAGACAAGGGAGATAAGAGCGAAACGATTTTCAAAAACCCTGCACTGTGAGTTTAGCCAGGGTTTTACTTTCAGTGCTTCAGGAAAATAAAAGCAAAATGCCGTGGATGCTGGAAATCTGAAATAAAAGCAGAAAATTCTGGAAAAACCTGGAATCCTTCTATCTTACCTTTATGCCACTATGATCACCTTCTCTAGCCTTTCTCACTGTTTCCTCTGCATTTACCCTGCATATCTCTATTGCAATCTCTCCTAGCTTCCACCTATCACTGATATTCTGCCCTGTTCCAGCTGCTCCGACCCCTCTTTGACAGAAGATAATCCATCACATTTCGCCGTCTCTTCAGCTCTGAAGAAGAGTCACGTAGACTCGAAACATTAACTCTGTTTTTCTCTTCATGGATGCTGCCAGACCCACTGAGTTTTTCTAGAATTTTCTATTTTTACATATTGCAAATATGTTATTTTCTTAATGACTTACACCACAAACACTGAAGGGGAGTGATAACAACTTTTATTGTCTGACACAGAAAGAACTTTTCCACTGGACTCCAGGGCTGGGGTTCTCTGACCCTGCGCCAGGTTGGAGAATCCCCGGGAGAGGCGCGAATTCCAGCCCGTTGCCCCGACGGCAGCTGCCCTATTCTCCACGGCCGTTTTTCGGGGGGCGGCGGGATTCCTGCCACGCTGGCCGGGGGCCGTTGACAACGGCCCTCCCGGTGATTCTCCGGGCCCCGATGGGTCGAGTGGCCGACCAGGGTTGGCCAGTCCTGCCGGCGTGAATTACTCACCTTATGCACGGCAGGACCTGGCAGGTAAGTGTGCGGGAGCGGTCCTGGGGGGGAATCTGACCCCGGGGAGCTCCCACGGTGGCCTGGCCCGCGATCGGGGCCTTCCGATCCTACAGGCGGGCTGTTTCTGTGGGGGCCTACTTTCCTCCACGCCGGGCCCCTGTACGGCTCCGCCATATTGCCTGGGAGCCGGCGCGGAGAAGAAACCCCCCGCGCATGCGTGGAAATACATCAAACGGTCTGCGCATGCACGAGATCACGCCGGCCGTTCCGCCCATGTGCGAACTCTTGCCAGCCCTTCGGCGCCGGCTGGAGCGCCGCCAACCACTCCAGCGGCAGCCTAGCCCCCGAAAATTTGGAGAATTCCTCACTTTCGGGAGCTGTTGATGCCGGAGTGGTTGGAGCTGGTTTTCCCGCCAGCGTGGGGACTTAGTCCCGAGAAGGGAGAATCCCACCCCAGGTAACTGGTGCCTGCTGCGACCTGGCATCTGGTGTTAACGCCACCTTTACTCTGGCAGCAGATTCAAAGTACCAGTTTCTCATTGTGTCTTAGCTCATATAATAATAATAATCTTTATTGTCACAAGTAGGCTTACATTAACAGTGCAATGAAGTTACTGTGAAAATGTCCTATACCTATCTGCATCATAGTCTTAAAGAGTGGACAGAGAGTGCCATATGAATCAAGTGATGTAACTTTATTCTCTGTCAATATAAATTAGTTGGCCAAGTTTAATAATGAGCACTGAGTTGCAGTCAAGCATTTGCAGGGTGCTTACCACGCACTCCCAGCATCTCTGGCAGCAGGAAAGTACATGGAAGTCGACTTGCCACATCAATCTGAAATGGCTTGCTCGGATTCATTTACAGAGAAAATAATCCATCAAAGCAAAATAACATTGCAAACAATGCTCATGCAGCAGGACTGGAACCAATCCTTACTGTACGTTCACGGAAAAGTGTTACATACAATATTGTCTCAACAAGCCTTTGGAAGCCCAAGTGATAACTCTTTATCAAAGCAAAACACTATGGATGCTGGAAATCTGAAATAAAAACAAAAAGTGCCGGTAAATCTCGACAGGTACATATGTGGATTTGAAACGTTAATTCTGTTGCTGTCTCCGCAGATGTTGCTGGATCTGCTGGGTTTTTACAACTGTTCTGGGCGAGGCGTTTTCAGAACCCCAAAATGTATCATGGAATTCAACAGCCTCCCCCTTTTATGTATTTGTTGCTTTTCCTAGCACACGGCTTGTTCCCTAGGTGTGGGATTACAATTATGCTTATATGTGTTTTTCAACACAAAACAATGTTTATTCCATGAACTCAACTTAACATCGTAAATAAACATTGGATCTCTTAACACCCTTACTTCAAAGATAACTCCGAAAATATTACAACAGTAAATAATTCCTCAAAATGTTCCTTCAAACTTCCAAGAGACTTAACACCTTTAAACAGAATCACATCAGGTTAAAGGCTTTACTATTATGAGTTTAAATCACCCAAATGATCCAGAGATAGTCTATCATGGCAGAGATCACAGCAAATCCAGCTCACTGCAAAACACAGACACACTCAAGCTCTTTTCCTCCAAACTGCAAACTTCAAAAATGGCTGATCTGCTCAGCTCCACCCACTCTCTGACATCACTGTTTTCTTAAAGGTACATTGCTTAAACATCCATGTCTTAAAGGTACTCTCACATGACACAACATTTTCTTTTTTTTATTTCAGATAACTTGTTATCTTCACTGCTCGAATGGCAAATCAGTTTTAATCAATGGAAATAATTGTTGGGAAGTTTCTGAAATTGAAGTTTGGTGCTTCCTGTCAGTTTATTGTGTAAGTGCTGAAGGCAGAAATTACCCCAAAGTGTTAATTTAGACGAGATGAGTTCTCACAAATTCCTATTGGCATGTATCGGTGTATCACCTGCTCCAGCCTAAAAAGAGCCGAATGCATAAAAGATCACTTTACCATTGGCCGTGCCACTCTTGCCCTGACTGAAGCTGATGGCAGAGTTTAGTTCATACCACCTTAGTGAAACATCTGACCGACTGGGCAGAATTTGACTGGACTCCAGGTTGCGGAATGTGAGGTGATGGCAGGGAGACATGTTGGGATGACATCCAGATGCAGTCCTGCTGCCACGGCATTATTTTCATGTCCCGATGTCCTGAAGCATGGTACATTGGTGAGACCATGCAGACACTGCGACAACGGATGAACAGACATCGCGCGACCAACGGCAGGCAGGAATGTTTCCTTCCAGGCGAGGAACACTTCAGCAGTCAAGGACAGTGGGCGGGATTCTCCGATCCCCCGCCGGGTCGGAGAATTACCGGGGGGGGGGGCGGCGTGAATCCCGCCCCACTGCTCCGGTGCCGGATGCCGAATTCTCCGGCGCCGGTGGAGGCGTGGATCATGCCGTGTCGGTCGGGGGCCGTTAGCAGCGGCCCCCCCGGCAATTCTCCGGGCCCCGATAGACTGAGCGGCCACCCGTTTTCGGCCAGTCCCGCCGGCATGAAATAGACATGGTCCATCCCGGCGGGACATGTCTTGGAGGACGGCGAGCGGGGTCCACGGGGAGGCGCGGGGGATCCAGCCCGGGGGGGGGGGGTGCCCACGGTAGCCTGGCCCACAATCGAGGCCCACCGATATGAGGGTGGGCATGTGCCGTGGGGGCACCCTTTTCCTCAGCGCCGACCTCTGTATGGCTCCGCCATGGCCGGCGCGGAGAACAAACCCCCTGCACATGTGCCAGAACACGCAGGCAGTCCTGCACATGTGCCAACTCGCGCCAGCCAGCGGCAGCCCTTCGCTGCCGGTTGGCGCGGCGCTAGCCCTCCAGCGCTGGCCTAGCCCCCAGAAGTGCGAAGGATTCCGCAACTTCCGGGCGGCCCGACGCCGGCGTGGTTCAGGCCGCTCTTGGCGCCGGTACGGGCCGCCCCGTCAATTGCGGGAGAATCTTGCCCAGTTAGCCTCTGATCTCTAGGAACGAGTTCTCCAGGGCGGCCTTCAGGACGCGCGACAACGCAGAATCGCCGAGCAGAAACTTATAGCCAAGTTCCGCACACATGTGTACGGCCTCAACTGGGACCTTGGATTCATGTCGCATTACATTCATCCCCCACCATCTGGCCTGGGCTTGCAAAATCCTACCAACTGTCCTGGCTTGAGACAATTCACACCTCTTAAACCTGCAATTATCCCTCTCTCCAGTTTCTCCGTTTGGACCTGTGAAGACTTAATTACCTGCAAAGTCTCACATTCAAAGTATCGTCTTGCATCTTTTACTTTGCCTATATATATGTTTCTGGAACCTACCGCTTCATTCACCTGAGGAAGGAGTAGCGCTCCGAAAGCTAGTGATTTGAAACAAACCTGTTGGACTTTAACCTGGTGTTGTAAGACTTCGTACTGTGCTTACCCCAGTCCAACGCCGGCATTTCCAGATCATTATTTTCAACGACAGGACCAAATGTGGAGCACCTATGTGCTCATAAGAGGCGTGCAGCCTATTTACATACTTATAGGTACTGTTAAAGCACCATTTTATAGAGCCAGTGCCATTTGGCAAGAGGGGTGTCAGCTGATGCAGTTCCAAAATGGCAGCGAGGGTATCAACACGTTACAACCTATATGCTTCTGTATGCTAATGGCATCCACAAGACTAGTACCAGAAGAATGCACATGCATTGCAAGTACCATTTAGGAGGGCAAATTGACACTGGGGCTGCTGAAAAAATGGGCACTGCAGAGATGACCTTTGCCGTCTTCATTTTTTTAAACGATGCGTAGATTTTATTCACACTGCAGCTATTTTCTGTTCTACCCAGCTGGTAGTTTCATTCTTTATTGTCTTAACACCCAAGATCTATGAAACATTTTTTGTATGCCTACCTCTCTCTCCATCTGTGTGCCAGTCAGTCTTGCTGCCTACCTGTGAGGATCTCCATCTGTGTGCTTGGCCAGTGCAAAATATGTGCAGGTGTGCGATTGTATAAAAAAATGCAAAGGTACCGTTATCTGGTTAGGTTAGTGGCAACTGATTGTTTTGCAATAATGATCATTTTTCTGATAGGATGTTGTACTTGAATGTCCAGAGCACAAGGACTCAAAAATAGGTATTCTTCCAAAACCTTTGAAATTTTTTAAACCTATATTTATGAAAGAATGAGCTATTTTACCCCAATTGAATTGCTAAGTAGTTACAGAAATTCTTCAAAATTCACTTCAGATATGTAAAATTGGATTTCTCACAAGTGGTAAATTGATACTGTGATTTGAAATGCTTATTTTTGTGGAAAACTTATTTTTAGCTGTACAATTTTATCAAATTGCCGTCCTTAAATGTATCAAGGAACATGTTTGACTTAAATTACTTTTAAAAGTATTTCTTGATTGTTCATGATAAATTTTGCATTCAGTGGTATGCAAATTAACTTGAGGCAGGAGGGGGTGGGGGTGGAGAATGGGGAGGGGGGAGAAGATGGAACACTTTTTAAACAGGTGACATTTGGGGGCAATTTGTGCCCATTTTGCTAACTGTGCCGAATGTGGGAACTCCACCACATTATTGAAATAATGTAAAACCTGGTGCTGTTACATTTAATTCTTAATTCCATTAATAACAAAAGCTGTATTCTTTATGTTCCAGGAATTAATATGCTAGTTTTCAAATCTAATCAGATCACATTTAGTAATTTAAACAAATGACAATACTTTGTGACAACAATTTAAACAATACTTTGTGGCATCAGTTACTTGCTTGCAGAAGCATAGAAGCAAATGGTTTAGGAGATAGCAAGCAATTAGTTTAAATTCAAGATAACACACCTCCCTCCAGTATTTATCTCTGTGTGCTAGCTTTCATGAATTTATAGCTGCAGATGGGGTTTTTATCGAGTCATTGGAACCCAGACAGAGGAAATGAAAATTGGTTTATTTCACCAATGATCTGAAGTATTAGTTTTATATTTTACAGTAAGTTCTATTTGACATGACATGTATGAATAAATAAAGGAATCAATTTCAGCCATTCTTTGCGGGCTCTGTTTATATTTTATTTTTGTTATCATAATCAAGTATGTAAAAGATTGAAAATGGCTTTCGGCTTCGTTGGTGCACCATTTTGTATCTGGTTATGAAGCAATATTTTCAGAACTGTGACTCTCTGGGGGGTGGGGGGAAGGTTGGCGGGGGGGGGGGGGGGGGGGGGGGGGAGATGTGTGAATTTTAACTTTAAAAAAAAAGATGAGTTTGGGTTCGGGAGGGGGCTGGATTACAGACGAGGAAATTTGTTTCCCTGCCCAAACCCTGGGTGAGGCTCAATATCATTCTGCTTTTAATCCTTAATCACTGTTGGCCGGGTTTTCCAAGGGTCAGGAATTTCAGCAGCTTCATCAAGGGAAGGATTGGTTGATTCAGGAGGTGAGTGTCATCACACCTACATTCTGGATCTTGAAGAGACATGGCGATCAGGTATGCCCCTGTTGAGTGTGTTACAATAAAATAAAGGCACCAGCCACTCATAAGGAGTCGTGCAAATAGGTTGTGGGTTAATTTATTAATTTGAGGTACAGATGAATATATATACATGGATAGAAATCTTGAAGACATTAGGACTGCAAGGCACTTCCCTTAAAGTAATGGCATGCTACTATCCTTAAAAGCAGAGTACAACAGCACTCGCCCAACCCCTCCACAAACATTCTCTCAGGTCTCTGATGCCCACTATGGGGCTTTGGAATTCACCCCCCCCCCCCTCGCCCCCATCAGCCTCCAATTCCTCCCCACTCCTCACATTCACAACCTTCTCGTGCCATCTCGGGGCCTTCAATACCTGCCCCTCCACCCCCACCAATTTCAGATTCTGAAACTCTACCCCCTCTTAAGTATTGCAATGGTGCTGTGCATTGTGACCTTGCTAAGCTCTTGAAAGGTTTGGAAAGCAAACAAAAGCCCATTGGTTCTGTCTCTCTTGCTCAGGTTCAGCCTCTTCATGGGCCAATTCGTTGATGCCACCTTGTCATTTTCTCCGAGGATGAGGAAGAATTCCCAGAGGAAGCGCTGTCACATTCTCCCTCTGTCACAGACACCAGCGCAGATATTAGCGTGACAGCAGGGATTAGTGCATTGGGACAAGGGCGGACACAGTCTGGTGAGGACGCTTCACGTTCACATGTGCTGCTGCCAGAGAGTATTTTGGAGCAGGCCTCAGGCTGTTGGAGGGGTATCAGGGGTGATCCAGACATTTTGAGTTAGTTGATAAGCCTCTTGAGTCGTCTATAAGGCGGAAGATGCTGGATGCCCAATGTTTGGCCTAGTTAAACAGCCGAGTTGTAATGTGGATCAAAATATATCTCTCTGCGGGAGGATTAAAGCTTCTTAATAAGAGAAGCTTGAAACTGAAACTCTGCTTCTTGTATGAATCATTGCCAGCAGTCACAGCAGCCTAAACTGCTGAGCTGAAACTCGGGGCTCAGCTGGGGAAGTAAAAGTTGCCTTCACAGGTTGGCTGCTAAAGAAAACCAAGAAGCCCGCCTGCTGTGAAACACATTCTGCAATCACATTTTATTGCACACACCACCTATTATTGCAGTCAATGAGGAGATTAATGAGCTTAACAATACCACTTGATAAAATTCGAATAACAGAGGCAGTCTCCCAATTTTGACCCCTGCCCACCTAATGCATCATCTGGATCGGGCATGACGATGTCAGGAACTTTACCTCATGTCATCACGTCCAGTAATTCATCAGCACAGGTGTATAACATTCCAGCTTTCAGAGCATTTCATTCAGCCCACATAGGACCTTTTACACTCTCTGGATTTCCCCAAGCAGAAGAAAGCAGTGGCCTCTGCCTTTAATTCAAGCATTATTCTGTGCTGATTCAAATCTGAGTTGCAGACTGTCCAGTTCTAATGACAGAGATTGGCTTGGACTCGGTTTGATTGATTTGACTGGAAGCCAGGGAGTTGGCACAAAAGGCTGTGCTCTGCCCAGTAACAGGTTGTGGTTGGGTCTAATCCCACTGGACGTTTTTCAGAGTCTTGAGGTTCTAGTTTGGTTTCAGTTTTGATTCTGGCAGCCTGATGACGGGATCTTACTAGCTCTCTCCAAAATGATCCAACCAATTTTCTACAGACTGCCACTGCGAGGACTGACTCTCCCACCCATGTCTGGGTGCTATCCTCTTGAGACTGCAAAGGCCTGAAGTCCAACCACAAGCTGAAAGCAAGGTTTGATGTGAAATAGAGTGTCTCTATAGAAAGGTGTAGGCCTGAATGCGAACTTCGAGCTGAAGGCCCAGTTTTATGGGAAATAAAGGGCTGGATTCTCCGCTTTCAGGATTCTCCATTGCGCCGGCAGCCCAGGGGTTTTCAGAGTGTGTGTGGCTGCTCACAATGGGAAACCCCATTGGCCAGCTGGTGAGATGCAGGATCCCAGGGGCGCGCCACAGAAATCTGGTGCGGCTGGACGGAGAATCCAGCTCATTGTGTCTCTCCAGAAAGCCTGTGAGTACTGCATTTTCTAACTTGGAAGGACCCTGAATGAATGACACAGCAAAGAAGGCCATTACCAGAGACTTTAATTAGCATGCCTGCTGTGAAGAACATGTGCTGAAGAACCACCATCTAAAGCAAAGCAAAGGTCTTTTATAATAATAATCTTTATTATCACAAGTAGGCTTACATTAACACTGCAATGAAGTTACCGTGTAAATCCCCAAGTCGCCACATTCTCGCACCTGTTCGGGTACACATAGGGAGAATTCAGAATGTCCAATTCACCTAACAAGCACGTCATTCGGGACTTGTGGGAGGAAACCAGAGCAACTGGAGGAAACCCACATAGACACGGGGAAAACATGCAGACTCCACACAGACAGTGAGCCAAGACGGAAATCAACTTGGGACCCTGGTGCTGTGAAGCAACAGTGCTAACCACTGTGCTACAATTTTGACCTTCATCCTTATTGTTTTTACCCCTTTCCATCCCTTGTGTTTGTGTGTCTTGTGTGTGTGTGATCAGAGGGTGGGTCTGTTAAAAGTGGATAGTAGGTATTAGCTTGTTGTTATCCAGTTGTATTTACTACTGTTATGGGCCAGGGTTTAGAGAACCCCAAAGTGTATCATGGAGTTCACCTGACCTTGTGGTATGGGGAGCAAACGGCCCACTCTACAGGTGTGGTGCAGCAGACATCTAACAGTATTTTTAAAAGCAAAACAATGTTTATTCTATGAACTCAAGTTAACCTAAAAACATACAGTGAACATCTTAGCAACCATTAATTCAAATACAACCCCCAAAGAATACAACACTAAGTAATCCTTGCTTTCCTTTTAACATCCATAAGACATTAAAAAAAACTTTTAACAGAAGAACGTCAAGTTTAAATTCACTACTGAGAACAGTTATCACTCTGAATTCACCAAATGATCAAGAGATAGTCTTTACATGGCAGAGAGAACAACAGCACACCTTCGGTGGCTGACTGCAGCTCCAACACTGAAATGAAACCAAAAAAGCACAGACACACCCAAGCTTTTTCTCAAAGTGAAACTAAAAGCTGACAGACAGCCCAGCTCCACCCACACTCTGACATCACTGCAGTAATAAACACCCATTTCTTAAAGGTACACCCACGACAGTTATTCTATAAAAAACACCCATTTCTCAAAGGTACTCTCACATGACACTACATATTTCAATATAGTTCTCATTATAAATAAGCAGTAATTTTGGAAAGTTATAAACCTGGTGATTGTAATTATTGAGCAGCTATGGGGCCATAGACTTTGGGAATTTTTATAAGAATTATTGGTTAATTCACTTGTGTTGTGACTCCGGATCGTGTGGGGCTGGAATTGACCGCGTACTTTCCCAGTCAAGTAACATTTGCATCACGCCAGCATGAAATTCCGCCAATCTAATGCCCAATTGCTAATGAATGGCATGCACAAGGCGTTCCTTAGTAGGCAAGAGTCTTCAAGGCGAGTGCAACACTGCCACAATGCTGCACTGCTCCTGATGCATTCTTCACCACTCTGCCAGGACAGACTGGTTCCTGTTGTGCATCTCCATACCAAGTTGGGTTTCATGGACAGCACCATGCTGAGGGACTCATACAACCGCAACAAAGGTCTGACGTTTGACTGTGGGTGGAGCGTGGGGTGAGGTGGAGGTGGGTGGCCCGATAAAGACAATGGTGGGGGGGGGGGCAATGTGGAAGAAGGGCTCAGGATGGCAGGCAGAATAGCAAGGATGTGGATGGAGAAGACGAATATTGGAAGGCAGACGGAAGATGGAGGGGAGGGAAGCTGGTCCCTGACAAGGCTGTATGTTAGGATGGGGTGGGTGAGGTGGTTGAATCGAGGAACAGATGTGTTCCTTGGGGCGGGGGGGGTGACTCATCTGTGAATTATTAATGAGACTCCAAGTGCAGAATCCGGCGCAGGATGCTGCCATTTTGGCCAGTGGGACAGCAGGTTTCTGCCTTCAGCCAACAAAAAAGTAAAACTAAAATACCTGGAAGGACACTTGGCTGCAAACTGGTTAAACATATCCAACTGGCACTTTAACCTGAAAAAAATAAGTATATAATCATTTGGTCATGTGCCACATACTCAGAACTGCTCAAGTAAATATTTTGGCCTGATGAAGCTCAGTATGACTGATAGAGGATTGTTTAACGTGTTTGCTTTTCTTAATGGGCTACAACAGCTGCTTTCAGCCCATTCAACTGTAATATATTAACATGTGTCTGAACAGTACGAGCACTGTTCAGAGTGCAGTTAGCCCTGTTATTGCGTATCATTATCTCAAGAGCTGTTTATCAGTCAACAGAGCACCCACCCATCCTGTTGCCTGTCCGCTAATGAATAGCGCAGTGTTCTTATTTTACATTGTTCATATTCGAAAACAGGTTACTTTCACCATCAGCAGTATTTCAAAGTACAAGATGGCAGTTACCTGAATAACTCAATTTTTGCTGGTAATATGAAACACGGTGAATATCAGTGAGACACTGCCTCCAGTAATTCTTGGCAGTATGTTTAATCATGTGGTGATCGGCAAATCGATTAATGGGTATGGAAAGGATTTGGCCTCACACAGAATGCTTGGTTAACTCGATGTTTTCCTGCCTTCTTCAGCTGAATTTTCTTTTGTCCTGTAAGTTATGTCAGATGTAAGCTGACAACAGTACAGCAAGGAAAACATGGGCAGCGGGATTCTCCATTTCAAAACTAAGGGTGCGATTCTCCGGAGGAATTTCGAAATTCATTTGTGGCTGAATTCCGAGATCGGGCCGCCATTTTGAAATGGTGCCCCGATCTCTAAGTGAACTTCAGGGTCCCAGGTTCGATTCCCGGCTTCGGTCACTGTCTGTGTGGAGTCTACACGTTCTTCACATGTCTGTATGGGTTTCCTCCGGGTGGTCTGGTTTCCTCTCACAAGTCCCGAAAGACATGCTTGTTAGATGAATTCAACATTCTGAGTTCTCCCTCAGTGTATCCCGAACAGGCGCCGGAACGTGGCGACTAGGGGATTTTCACAGTGATTTCATTGCAGTGTTAATGTAAGCCTACTTGTAACACTAATAAAGATTATTATTATTGTGGGTCCCTCACATCCCCTAACTATGGGCAATGTCACCCCCCACACACATGGGCATTAACCCTCACCCCCCCCAAGTGAGGACACCCTGATATGGGGTCACCGGGGGGCCCCCTCCAAGCCCCCCACAAGCCCCCTTACAGCACCTACTCCCTCCCCAGCCATTACACCCCCCCCCCCAAACCTCCCAGAAGCCCCTACGTAGCTGCCCTGCACACCCCCATACTTCAAACCCACCCTTCAAACCCAAAGTCACCCTGCACTTAACCTGGACACCAAGGGGTCTCTGATGGCCCAGGTTACACCCGGCTGTCGTTCCCCACGGTCCACGTTTGTGCTGAACGGCACCGGCTGCAGCATCCCTGGGGAGGCCGGTGGATATTGGGCAGGTAGGTCTTAAGTAGGTTTAAGACCTACTTCCACGAGCGTCATTTTGTCCTTCCTCTTTCGGGTGGATTTCCGACTCCGATGTCCCGAGAGACTTGGATAAATCCTGCGAAGCGTGGAAGCTGTCAGGAGGCCCGCTGGAGGGCTTTCCCAGGATGCTCTCGCTTGAGCGCAACGAGACAAGAGAATCACGTTCTAAGTGTTGACGCTGGGACTGAATCAGTAGTGTTCTACGACAGGAACACTGCCACAGTTCCCAGAGCAATTCATCAAACGTTAATAGGCTATAACAGGCACTCCGTGGAACACGATCGATTGCAATGAAAAATGGTGTCCGATTCTCTGTAGTCAGAATTGACACACGAGAGGCTGACAAGCTGTAGTCTCATATAAGCACTTCACTCCCCACACACACTGTGGTACCCTCAATAACGACGCTTAGAGTGTAAACGGTAAAGAAGGCTTTAATAAACTAAGAACTAGACTGGTGCCGAGATGTGTGCTAACTGCTACGCCGCCCACAAGGCGGCCCCTTATATACGGCTCCCAGGTGGGCGGAGCCGGAGGCGGAGTTCCCCAGGGTTCCAAGCCCGGTCTTAAAGGGGACATCACCTTACATGATGACAAGGGTACAGTGTTACAGTAACCGTTCATCCATTCACCCCCTGTTTAAAAAAGAGTCCGGCGGGGGTGAAATGCCATCATAAGTCCATCCGTCTCGGTGGCCGGATCATCCTCATCAACCTCCTCAGTTCGGGCGGTGGTGTGGCGGACACGGACGCCTACGGACAGTGGTCGGAGCTTCGGTCTGGGTCAGGGCAGGGGAACAGGGCACAGGGAGAATAGGCGGGGCCGGGGGTAGCGGTGCCGGCGCCGGCGGGGTGTGTAAAGGGGGGGGCGCGAGGGAGGGCGCGCGGTAGGTGCTCACCAACGGGGGCTGGGGCCGGGAGGGGGTGAGTTGTAGGGGGTGCCGGGTCCTGCAGGGGAGCGGCGCGGGAAGGGGCGTCTGTTGTGGGGAATCCAGCGGGTGCCAGATCCCGGAGGGAAATCGTATCTTGCCTGCCGTCGGGGTACTCGACGTAGGCGTAACTGGGGTTGGCGTGGAGCAGTCGGACCTTTTAGACCAGGGGGTCCGTTTTATGAATCCTCGTGTGCCTCCGGAGAAGAACAGGTCCCGGAGCCGTTAGCCAAGGTGGAAGCGAGACCCCGGGGGTCGACTTCCTGGGGAAGACAAACAATCGGTTATGAGGGGTCTCATTCGTGGCCGTGCAGAGGAGCGGCCTAATGGAGTGTAGGGTATCGGGCCTCCTGCCAGCGGGTAGTTGGGAGACTTCTCGACCGTAGGGCCAGAAGGACAGCCTTCCACACTGTTGCGTTCTCCCTCTCCACTTGCCCGTTTCCCCGCGGGTTATAACTGGTCGTTCTGCTCGAGGCGATGCCTTTGCTGAGCAGATACTGACGCAGTTCATCGCTCATGAACGATGTACCCCGGTTGCTGTGGATATAAGCGGGGAAACCGAACAGAGTGAAGATGCTGTGCAGTGCCTTAATCACGGTGGCTGAGGTCATGTCGGGGCAGGGAATGGCGAATGGGAAGCGGGAGAACTCATCGATAACAGTGAGAAAATAGGCATTACAATTGGTGGACGGGAGGGGCCCCTTGAAGTGCACGCTCAGTCGCTCAAAGGGCCCCGAGGCCTTCACGATCCGAACCTTGTCTGGCCGGTAGAGTGCGGTTTGCACTCCGCACAGATCTGTCACACGTTCCCCTGCTCAGCCGGAGTCTTCAATGGCATGCCCGGTCCGGTAGGTTCTCGAATGACAGGCGCTGCCAATACGGACGATGGCCTCATGCAGCACCGCCTTCCCACCTCCTCCTCGGCCTGTTGGGTGGCCAGCTCTCCACCCTCATCGGCTGCCTCCTGTTCCTCTGGGGCCGGCTCCACTGCTGCAGGGTCCTCCCCAAGCAACTCTAGCTTGAACACCCTCAGTGCATCCCCCAGGGCTGCAGTGACTAGGATTAAGGTCACCATTCCTGCTTGAATCCCGAAGTCCATTGTCTGTAGGGGGTGAAAGTCAGATATGTTAACATGGTGCGTTCCCCCGTGCTCAACCAAGTCCAACAGGATACACAGTGGTTCCGGCCTGCACTGCAGACCCTGCCCCCGCATTTCTCCCTCCCTCCCCCCTTCCTCCCCCATACCCACACCCACAACTGGTCGTTTACCCTGGCACTCTGCCCCCCACCAGTCTGGCCCTGTCGGTGCTCGGCACCATGGGGGCCTCTGGCCCTGGCACCTATCCCTGCTGCCAGTGGTATAGGTGGCTGGCGCTACCCAACCTTCCAGCAGTACGCTCCGCAACCCCCATCCGACCTCCTCCTGCAGGGGTTACTGCGGGCATTGCCTTGGGTGGGCTTCATGCTGCCCTGCCGGCGGGTGGCGGCCTTTTGGGGGGAGGGGAGTTGGAGGGGTGTGGGATGGAGGTAGTGTGCGGGGGTGGTGGGGTGGAGGGTGGTGTCTGGGGTGCAAGGTGGCATGGGCAGAAATACGGACAGTGGTACTCCGCACAACCACGGGCCATTGTGGGCAGTCAGTGCTCACCTCCATCCACCCCCGCTGCCCCCCCTCCGGGCCTGGCGGGTGTTCCTCGCCACCCCAGCCAGCCCTGACGTTCTTATTGCTACGGACAGGGAATGGGAGATATCCTGAAACCCCTCCCCTTATTGTTCCTAATGAGTGTGGGTTTTTCGGCAAGTGAAATGTACATGTTTCTGAGCCCTCCTTATCAATCCAGCAGGAGACCTTTGTGGGGCTAAATAAGCAGCATTACTGATCAACAGATGGCCCATGAAAATCTAAATGTCGTACCATTCACACACCACATACTGAAGAAAGATATAATTAAATAAAATAGTGCACCTCTACAAGTGTTAAGCCAAAAAAAATAGTGAACAGTTTACGTGTTTGACGCAATCGAAGCGGCCAAAAGTCAATTGGCGGGACCAGAAAATTCCAACCAATGGATAAGGATGAGTCGGTTCCTGCCCAGCGGTCATTGTTCGGGTTCCCGCTCAGAGACACAGTGGATTGGGTGTGATTCTGCTGTAATGGCCGCAAGATCTCACGAAAGGCCAAAAACGGGTTTCGCGCCGGCGAGATTTCGGAACACTATCTTCTCAGACCCTCCCTGATGACGTGATCAGGTACACACCGAAAGGTCCGAATGAATTTGAATCAATTTTAATATCACTAGCAAGTTTAACGGAGAATATTCAGGCCTCATTAAATCTTCCCAGCCACTAGCGTGAATTACTGCTGGTTTTTAAAAATGGAAACCAGGCACCATGACCTTCGAGAGGGAAGAAGGAGATGAGCCCCCCCCCCCCCCCCACCCCCCACCCCCACCCCCCTCTCCAACCCTCTCTCCACCTTGCACCAGGGCTTTCAAAGGAACAGTTATCACTGGTCAACTTTAGGGGGTCGTGTGGTGCAAGGGTGTCATCCTCCAGGATGGGGGTCGTGACTGGCGTTAGTTGTACTGAACCCTGCAGGCTGTGTATTTAAAAGTTATCTCCAAGCACTCTGCCGGGCGGATAGGCAAGCATTTAAAATTCAACTTCCTGGACTCCCAGCCATGGGAGGCGGGAGGCAGAGCGCCGCTCACTGATGGCAAGATTCTCTGGTCCCACCGCTATCAATGGGAATTCCCATTAAAGCCACTCCTAGCCGTTGGGTAACCCAAGGCAGGGATGTGCTACCGGCAGGACCCAAAGATACCGGCCGGAGAATTCTGATCATGGAGTGGCTGTTCAGGAGTCTTAATTTAAAGGCCTGATGGGCTGGTTTAGCACAGTGGGCTGAACAGCTGGTTTGCATAGAACATTGAACATTACAGCGCAGTACAGGCCCTTCGGCCCTCGATGTTGCGTCGACCTGTGAAACCACTCTAAAGCCCATCTACACTATTCCCTTATCGTCCATATGTAGATCCAATGACCATTTGAATGTCCTTAGTGTTGGCGAGTCCACTACTGTTGCAGGCAGGGCATTTCACACCCTTATTACTCTCTGAGTAAAGAACCTACCTCTGACATCTGTCTTATATCTATCTCCCCTCAATTTAAAGGTATGCCCCCTCATGCTAGACATCACCATCCAAGGAAAAAGGCTCTCACTGTCCACCCTATCCAATCCTCTGATCATCTTGTATGCCTCAATTAAGTCACCTCTTAACCTTCTTCTCTCTAACGAAAACAGCCTCAAGTCCCTCAGCCTTTCCTCATAAGATCTTCCCTCCATACCAGGCAACATTCTGGTAAATCTCCTCTGCACCCTTTCCAATGCTTCCACATCCTTCCTATAACGCGGCGACCAGAATTGCACGCAATACTCCAAATGCGGCCACACCAGAGTTTTGTACAGCTGCAACATGACCTCATGGCTCCGAAACTCAATCACTCTACCAATAAAAGCTAACAATGCAATACAGAACAAGGCCAGCAGTGCAGGTTCAATTCCCGTACCAGCCGGAATGTGGCGACTAGGGGCTTTTCACAGTAGCTTCATTTGAAGCCTACTTGTGACAATAAGCGATTATTATAGGGCAGCACGGTGGCGCAGTGGGTAAGCACTGCGGCCTCACGGCGCGAGGTCCCAGGTTCGATCCCAGCTCTGGGTCACTGTCTGTGGGGAGTTTGCACATTCTCCCTGTGTTTGCATGGGTTTTGCCCCCACACCCAAAGGTGTGCAGGCTAGTTGGATTGGCCATATCTTTTTATTAAAACAGTCAAAAATATAGACAAAGCCAAACGGTACAAACACTAATTTTGTACCCTCAGTACCAAGGGGGGGGGGGGGGGGGGGCGGGGTGGTTGGATACTCTGATTATTAAAACACGCTAAATTGCCCCTTAATTGGAAAAAAATGAATTGGGTACTCTAAAAAAATTTTAAGTGTAAAGCCCTGACGGCAATGAGATCTCGGGGTAATTCAGCCTGAGTAAGAATGGTGTCCCTTCGTCTTGCCAATCCCTGATTCAGAGAGTAATTGTGCCTTTAATATTCTTGAGACTCATGCTTATCAAACTAATTGGCCATCATGAGTTAGCCCTTAACAATGTCAGCTGTCCACATTCTCAAGTCAAAGATGTGGGTGAAAACTCATGATTCAAGGATAAAGGGTTGGGTTTGGAGATCGAAGGGGAAGCATTATTGCCAGACCATTGCACCTGCCATAGAGGATCCATTAGCCCTCAAGGTATACATAAGCGTCCAGGCCGCAAGCTGGTTCATTGGGGACAAGGGCTACCTTCTGTGGTCTTGGCTGAAATGCCTATGCTGAGGCCTGAGACCGATGCAGAGGCCTGGTAAAATGAGGCTCACAGTGCCACCTGGTCTGTGATAGAGTGGTGCATCAGGCTGCTGAAGATGCACTTTCACTCCCTTGACCGGTCCGGTGGGGCCCTGCAGTATGCAGAGAATTACCTGCATCATTGTGGTCTGCTGTGCCTTTCATAACTTGTCGCAACAGCAGGCGAGGTCCTTGAGGGGGAATAGGGTCGAAGGTCTAGGGTTCACTGATTAATGCCAGAGTCCTTCTAGGATGTATGTTACTCTCTGTTGGAGTGGGCCTATCCGTTTTCCGTATATTGAGGGCCTGTGAGAAAAGCTGTGTCCAGATGGGATGAAGACCTTTCCCAGTGGGGGGAGGGTCAAAGAGAGTGTGGCCTGAAGGTTGGTAACAACAAGAGGTTATAATAAGCTGAGACGTGCAATTGTGGAATTTCATTATGATCCCCAACAACTGTGCCGAACTTCTGTGGTAGTCGGTATTAGGAGTATTATGTTACCCAGGTTGATGCTGTAAGACCATTGGTGGGGGAGGTACCTGAGACAGCAATATCATTGGTGAACCCTGCCTGCTGGTTCCGCCCAGTAAGGCGGAGTATAAGAGCCTGTGTCTCCCTAGCAGCTGCATTCTGTACCTGCGCTGCTGGGGGAAACATCTAGTCCAATAAAGCCTTCAATTGTCATCCAATCTCGCTTCTGGAGTTATTGATCGAGCATCAATTTATTGGACTAGATTTTAAAGAATGGAGCTCCTAATCAAGCCGGAGTGTCTGCAACTCAGCCCCCACGCGGCAAACTCAGCGGCAACCTTCAAACACTGGCTGGCGTGATTCAAAGGGTACCTTAGGACGGCCACGACTGAACCTACGGAGGACCAGAAACTGCACGTTCTCCACTCGAGGGTGAGCCCAGAGATCTACACCCTCATCGAGGATGCGGATGATTTCGAGGCCGCAATGACCCTGCTGAAAGGACACTATATTCGCCCAGTAAACCAGGTTTACACCCGACACCTGCTAGTGACGAGGCGACAAATCCCCGGGGAATCGCTGGAGGAATTCTACCATGCGCTCCTGGTGTTAGGTAGGAACTGTGACTGCCCGCAAGTTTCAGCCAGCGACCACACAGAACTTTTGATCCGGGACACTTTCGTTGCAGGTATGCTGTCCTCCCAGATCCGCCAGCAGCTGCTAGAAAAAAAGACACTAGGCCTCAAGGAAGCAAGGGCCCTTGCTAGCTCCCTGGATGTGGCCTCCCGAAATGCCCGCGCTTACGTACCCGACCACGCGGCGGCCCCTTGGGCATCGTGGAACCCCCCCGCGGCCGACTCCGATGCAGCCTCCATCCCCCCCAGAAA
Source organism: Scyliorhinus torazame (assembly GCF_047496885.1). Lineage (NCBI taxonomy): Eukaryota > Metazoa > Chordata > Chondrichthyes > Carcharhiniformes > Scyliorhinidae > Scyliorhinus > Scyliorhinus torazame. Next base: position 107,909,740 of record NC_092720.1, on the reverse strand, counting down.
CATCTGCTGCACGACTACCAGGCAACCCCAGGGGGTCCCGCTGCTATTTGTGTGGGCAAGCCAAGCACCCACGGCAGCGCTGCCCGGCCCGCTCTTCCACCTACAAAGGGTGCGGCAAAAAGGGACATTTTGTGGCGGTATGCCAGGCCCGGGCGGTCGCCGCGGTCTCTGGGGGCGAACTGGGACCGCCACCCCAACCCGGTTCCAGAGCCACGTGCGGGCCCTGGGCACCATCACCTTGTTCCCCGGGGACCATGTGCAACGGATGGGCGCCGCCATCTTGCACACCCCCAGCCATGTGCGACCAGTGGGCGCCGCCATCTTGGCTGGAGTCTCAGGACCCCGGTACGGATGACCACACACCGCCCGAGGAAAACCTCCAACTTCTGCCACGACTTGCCTCGGTGACCCTGGACCAGTCTCGGTCCGAACGCTCTCGACCGCGACGACAACCGTGCTCATCAATAGGCACAAAACATCCTGCTTGATCGACTCCGGGAGCACAGAGAGCTTCATACACCCCAACACGGTAAGGCGCTCTCTTCCCATCCACCCAGTTAATCAAAAAATCTCCCTGGCCTCCTCTGTAGAGATCAAAGGGTTCTGCGTAGCGAACCTCACGGTCCAGGGAAGGGAATTAAAAAATTTCCGCCTCTACGTCCTCCCTCACCTCAGCGCTGCCATGCTCCTAGGGTTAGATTTAAAATGTAACCTCCAGAGTTTAACTTTTAAATTCGGCGGCCCTATACCCCCCTCACTGTCTGCAGCCTCGCGACCCTCAAGGTCGACCCGCCTTCCCTTTTTGCGAACCTCACCCCGGATTGCAAACCCATCGCCACCCGGAGCAGACGGTACAGTGCCCAGGACCGGACCTTCATTAGATGAGCATCAACTTCATCTGTGTTCATCCTGGTCTCAAGATGCACATCAGAAGTGGAGGCGGCTTGCTGCCTTTCCATGCCCTGTTGACTGAGATGCCTTTGGCGGGCGTCCTCTCGAGTGCTGGGACCTGGAGGGCCCCAGGTTATTCTTTGGTGGTACCGATGTTGCCCAGTGCCCCTGAAGTGTGCCAGTATCAGGAAGGGGGAATTCAAAAGAGCTGATCTCTCCCAGGCTCTCGTGAGTGGAAGGCCCCACAAGGTGCTTCAGTTCTTCCTCCTCCCTCTGGGTGCTCTTGGCGCTTGGATTACTCCATGGGACAGAGGGTGAGCTGGAGTGAGCTCCAGAAGCTTCAACACCATCTGGCACTGCCAGTCCTGGAGGCCCACCAGTGTCTGCACCATGGTGTCGGACCCTCTCAGCCATGGTCCTCAGGGACTGAGCCAAGCTTTGGAGTTCCCCAGTCATGGCTCTGATGTCTTGCCCCAGGCTTTCTACTGTGGATGCCACGCTTGCTGTGTTGACCTGGTTGCCAAGCAACGTTGGTCCAATGTCCTGTAAAAGAAGGTTTCGGGACTCCTCTATTTGGCATTGCAGCCGCTGGAATTTCACTGACAACCCCTCCTGGTATTCCCGGCTCTACCTTTGCATCTTCAGCAGCTAAGAACATAAGAACATAAGAACTTAAGAACTAGGAGCAGGAGTAGGCCATCTGGCCCTTCGATCCTGCTCTGCCATTCAATGAGATCATGGCTGATCTTTTGTGGACTCGGCTCCACTTTCCCACCCGAACACCATAACCCTTTATTCCTTTATTCTTCAAAAAACGATCTATCTTTAGCTTGAAAACATTTAATTTTTAAAAAAATATTTTATTGAAGCATTTGCAAAAATTTTTCACAATAACAAACAAAACAATAATAACATAAACATCAACATGGTAAACTAGACATTTCCCACCCAACCCCTCCTGTGCATTCCTTAACCATATTACACCTACCCCCCCCACCCCTACTCTTCAGAATGCTGCTTCTGCTGACATTTTAATTTTCCCCGAGAAAGTCGACGAACGGCTGCCACCTCCAGGAGAACCCCAGCATTGACCCCCTCAAGGCAAACTTTATTTTCTCCAGCTTGAGAAACACAGCCATGTCACTGACCCAAGTCTCCACACCCGGGGGCTTCGAGTCCTTCCACATTAAAAGGATCCATCTCCGGGCTACCAGGGAGGCAAAGGCCAAAATGTCGGCCTCTTTCACTCCCTGATCTCCCGGGTCTTCTGACACTCCAAAGATCGCCATCTCTAGACTCGGCACCACCCGCGTACCTAGCACCTTGGACATTGCCTTGGCAAACCCCTGCCAGAATCCTCCAAGCTTCGGGCATGCCCAGAACATGTGGACATGGTTTGCTGGGCTTCCCGCACACCTATCTTCTATCTTCTACCCCGAAAAACTTGCTCATCCTCGCCACCATCATGTGTGCCCGGTGTACCACCTTAAACTGTATTAGACTGAGCCTAGCACATGATGAGGAGGAATTAACCCTGCTTAGGGCATCTGCCCACAGACCCACCTCTAACTCCCCATCTAGCTCCTCCTCCCACTTGCCCTTCAGTTCCTCCACCGAGTCTCCTCCGCCTCCAACAATTCCTGATAGATATCCGACACTTTCCCCTCCCCTGTGGTGGTATGTATTAGGGGTAATATGGTACCTGTGAAGCCGAGCGGCTATTGGCTGACAGATCCCGGGTCCTGGTTGGCTCTGCCGACTTCTGGTTCCGCCCTGAAGGCGGAGTATAAGAGCTCGAGTTCTCCCCGCAGCCTCATTCTGTTACTGAGCTGCTGGGGAACAAGTCTCGCTTAATAAAGCCTAGATAGACTTCATCGCTTCTTGTCTCGCGTAAGTCATTGTGCGCTACATCCCCCACCCAGGTACCGGACACTACTCTGTCCTGTATCCCCCGTGGCGGGATCAGCGGGAAAGCCAACACCTGTTTCCTCAGAAAGTCCCGGACTTGTAAATATCTGAAACCATTCCCTGGCGGCAGCTTGAACTTGTCCTCCAGCGCCTTCAGACTGCGAAAACTCCCGTCTATGAATAGATCCCCCATCCGTCTAATTCCTGCTCTCTACCAACTTCGGAACCCTCCATCTATCCTGCCCGGCACAAACCTGTGGTTATTGCAAATCAGAGTCCAAACTGATGCACCCTCCACCTTCTTATACCTCCTCCATTGCCCCCAGATCCTCAATGCCGCCACCACCACCGGGCTAGTGGAGTAACGGGCCGACGAGAACGGCAGAGGTGCCGTTACCAGTGCTCCCAAACTGGTGCCTTTGCATGACGCCGTCTCCATCCGCTCCCATGCCGACCCCTCCCCCATTACCCACTTCTAATCATCGCTATATTCACCGTCCAGTAGTAGTTGCAGTCGTTCGGCAGCGCAAACCCACCCTCCCCCCAACTGCGCTCCAACAACATTTTCTTCACCCGCGGGGTTTTATTCACCCATATAAGCCCAAAATAATCTTGTTTACCCGTTTGAAAAAGGCCTTAGGGATGAAGATGGGGAGGCACTGGAAGACAAACAAAAATCTGGGGAGGACCGTCATTTTCATGGTCTGTACCCTCCCCGCCAATGATAACAGGAGCATATCCCATCTTTTAAATTCCCCTCCATTTGCTCCACCAGCCGGGTTAGGTTGAGCCAGTGGAATGCCTCCCACTTCCTAGCCACCTGTATTCCCAGGTAGCAAAAGCTCCTCTCTACCATCCTGAGTAGCAGCTCCTTCAGTCTCCTCTCCTGCCCCCTTGCCTGGATCACGAACAATTCACTTTTTCCCCATGTTCAATTTGCACCCCAAGAACCTGCCAAATTCCCCCATCCCCTCCAGCGGGTCCAAGATGTACAAGAGCAGATCGTCCGTGTACAGCGAAACCCGGTGCTCCACCATCCCCGCCCCCCCCCCCCCCCCCCCCCCCCCCCCCGAACCAGGCCCTGCCACTTCCTTGATGCTCTCAGTGCCATGGCCAACAGCTCTATAGCCAGAACAAACAGCAACGGGGAGAGGGGGCACCCCTGCCTCGTCCCTCGGTGTAGCTTAAAGTACCCCAACCTCAGCCGGTTCGTGCCGACACTCGCTACCGGCGCCTTGTAGAGCAATCGCACCCAGTCGATGAAGCCCTCACCAAACCCAAACGTTCCCAGCATCTCCCAAAGATACTCCCACTCCACCCGATCTAAAGCCTTCTCCGCGTCCATCGCAACCACCACCTCCGTCTCCTCTCCTTCTGAGGGTATCATAATTACATTCAAAAGCCTCCGAATGTTAGCATTGAGCTGTCTTACCCTTAACAAATCCGGTTTGGTCCTCCCCTATCACCCCCGGGACACAGTCTTCTATCCTAGTGGCCAAAATCTTAGCCAGCAGCTTGGCATCTACGTTCAAAAGCAAGATCGGCCTATATGACTCACACTGCTCCGGGTCCTTTTCTCGTTTAAGGGTGAGCGTGATCGAGGCCTGCGACATCGTTGGGGGGAGAATTCCCCTCTCTTTAGCCTCATTAAAGGTCCTCATCAGCAGTGGACTCAACACCTCTGAGAACTTCTCATAGAATTCTACCGGGTAACCGTCCGGCCTCGGAGCCTTGCCCGGCTGCATGCCCTCCAGTCCTTTAACAATTTCCTCTGCATCAATCGGGGCCCCCAGCCCCTCAACCAGGTTCTCCTCCACCCTCGGAAACCTCAACTGATCCAGGAACTGCCTCATCCCATCTACACCAGGCGGGGGTTCCGACTCATATAGTTTGCTATAAAATTCTTTAAAAATGTTGTTCACCCCCCCCCCCCCCCCGGGTCCAAAACCATGTTGCCCCCCCTATTCCTTACTCCCGTAATCTCCCTGGCCGCTTCTCTCTTCCTAAGCTGGTGTGCCAACATCCTGCTCGCCTTTTCCCCATTGCATAGACCGCTCCCCTTGCCCCCCTCAACTGTTCCACCGCCCTCCCCGTGGTCAACAACTCAAACTCTGCGTGTAGTTTCCGACGCTCCCTCAGGAGCCCCGCGTCCGGGGCCTCCGCATATCTCTTATGCACTCGAAGTACCTCCTCCACTAATCTCTCCCTCTCTGCTCGTTCCACCTTTTCTCTAAGGGACCGAATCGAAAGTAGTTCCACTCTGACAACTGCTCTCAGAGCCTCCCAAACCACCGCTGCTGATACCTCACCCGTATCGTTTGTATCCAGGTAATTCTGTATGGACGTATTCACCCGCCCTCAGACCGTTTCGTCCGCTAACAACCCCACATCCAGCCTCCACAGCGGGGGCTGCCCTCTCTCCTCACTCAACCGCAAATCCACCCAATGCGGGGCATGATCAGAGACTGCAATCATCGAATATTCCGTCCCTGCCACCTTCGGAATTAGCGCCCTGCTTAGAACAGGCCCCCCCATCTGCTCCATAAAACCCCTCAACTCCTTCCGCACGGCAGGCCTCCTTCCAGTCCTGGATTTTGACCGGTCCAGATCGGGATCCATGACAGTGTTAAAGTCTCACCCCATGATCAAGCCATGAGACTCCAGGTCCAGGATCTTGCCTCACACCCGTCTCATAAATCCCACATCATCCCAGTTCGGAGCGTATACGTTTACAAGCACCACCCGTACACCCTCCAGCTTCCCACTCACCATAATATATCTACCACCCTTATCTGCCACAATTCTTCCAGCCTCAAACGCCACCCGCTTGCTGATCAATATCGCTACCCCCCTGGTCTTTGAGTCCAGCCCAGAGTGGAACACCTGACCAACTCACCCCTTTCTCAATCTCGTCTGATCAATAATCTTTAGATGCGTCTCCTGAAGCATTGCTACGTCTGCCTTCAGCCCCTTTAAATGCACGAAAATGTGAGTCCTTTAGACCGGCCCATTCAAACCCCTCATATTCCACGTAATCAGCCTGGATGGGGGCTGCCACCACCCCCACCCCCACCCCCCTCCCCCCCCAGCCCCCCTCCCCCTCCTGCCGACTAGCCATAACCTTTTTTTGGCCAGCCCAGGACCCGCGGCCCCCGTTTCCCCGAGCTCCCCCACAAGCAGCAACCACCCACCCTCCCTTTTGTTCCCTGATAATAGTTCCTCCCCCGTCAGCGAAGCAGCCTCCCCCTTCCCGACCCTTCTCCCCCTACAACAGCACCCGAAACCTAATCCCCCAGGTCAAGCACCATCTTAGCACATGTTCACCTCCCCACCTCGCTTCCAAGAGCTGACCCATGCTGACCCTGACCAGCCCCCGCCCCTGGTGCCAAACAGTCTGTCTCCCTATTGTTTGAACCCCTTTCCCCGACATGCATAAACCATTTAACAACATCGCCGTCCCCAGTAAGTAAACAACCTCAAGTAAAAGAAATTAACATAAACCAATGCAGAAAACAATCGCTTGGAACTAAATCCACCCTCCCACAGAGTAGCACCAACTTTGGGGCTCCCCTCCCCCTTCCGCATCCAATCTCTGCAAAAACAAAGCACCCTTAAAACACCACCCCAGCCCCATATTTAACCCAGAACCACATACAGACTTATTTGAACCGATACAAGAATTACAAAAATAACAAACCACCGCCACATAGCTCCATCAAGACTTAAGTGTCCTTTAAGACACTTCCAACTTCTTTTCTTTGATAAAAGACCATACATCGTCCGGTGCCTCAAAGTAAAATTGCCGGTCTTCGTGCGTAACCCACAACCGCGCTGGATACAGCATCCTGAATTTCACCCCCTTCTTGAAGAGGATCGCCTTCACCCGGTTAAACTCAGCACGTCTCTTGGCCAGCTCCGCTCCCAGGTCCTGGTAGATGTGCACCTCGCTGATCTCCCACCTGCTGCTCCGGTCCTTCTTGGTCCACCGCAAGACGAGTTCTTTGTCCGAAAAACGGTGGAAATGCACCACCATGGCCCTCGGCGGGTCATTCGCCTTAGGCTTCCTTGCGAGGGCTCGATGTGCTCCGTCCACTTCCAGGGGCCGAGAAAACACCCCGGGCCCAATCAGCGTCTCCAGCATGCTCGCCACATATACTCCTGCATTCGACCCCTCAATTCCTTCAGGGAGGCCAATGATCCTTAAGTTCTGCCTCCTGGACCTGTTCTCTAGGTCCTCCAACTTCTCCTGCATTCTCTTGTGGCGCTCATCCAACACCTCCACCTTATGCTCCAGCACGGTTAGATAGTCCTCCTGGCTGGACAACTTCAGCTCAATTTCTTGTATCACTTTCCCTTGGGCCGCCTGATTCAAAACCACTTGATCGATCGCAGCCTTGGTCGGGTCCAACGTTTCCTTTTTCAGCTCAGCGAAACAGTCCTTAAAGAACTTCATCTGTTGCTCCTTAGACCACTGAGCCACCGCTCCCTGGTCCTGACCCTCCGCCATGCTGCACCGCGGTCCCAGCTCCGACTGCTTCACTCTATCCGGGCTGAGTCTTTTCACACGGACACTTCTAGTCCCATTAGCCATACATCGGAGGGGGAATCCTTCTTAATATCGTCCACTGCACCGATCTATCCCCCAAAGTCCGAGAAAAGTCGAGAAAAAAGGTACGAAAGTCCGTTTCAGGCGGGAGCTATCGAATGTGCGACCTACTCCTCCATGGTCGCCACCGGAAGTCCTTGAAAACATTTAATGAAGGAGCCTCAACTGTTTCACTGAGCAGGGAATGCCATAGATTCACAACCCTTTGTGAGAAGAAGTTCCTCCTAAGCTCAGTCCTAAATCTACTTCCCCTTATTTTGAGGCTATGCTCCCTAGTTCTGCTAAAGGGATGAACATATCCAGAGGCACAGCCCCTGGTTGAGCACATTCCTGCCTTCACCTAATATGCTTCAGAAGCAGTGTGGTGCTCACTAGATAGTGACCCAGAAGCGTGTCTGCTAAGCTTGCCCACTGAGATGCTTGTCTCTGGCATGGTGGATGATGAAGGTGATAACCAAGATATATCATCTGTGTACTCCTCAGAGATCTCCTCTGAGGTGGTGTCGAGAGTGGTCAGTGGGGGTGGCACTGCTGGTAGATGGGCCAGGCTTTTCGGTTGATGTTCCTGCAAGGCAAGGAAAAATCTTTTTAGTACATGGCCTGGTTAAGGGTTCTGAGAACCTGCAAGGTGATGGCACGTGTGTTCAAGGCGGCATTCAAGGGACTGATGGAAGGGTGGAGAACCAAGGGGAAGTAGGGGACACTTACCCTTGCAGATTGTAATAGTTAATTTAATTTTGTTTGCGTGGAATCCCCGTCCTCTTGGTGAGGTCACTGACACTGACCAGGTGGGAGTGGTGACCTTGCTGGAGACCCTCCTGCCAACCCATGGGTAAATTGTGGCCCGCCTCTCCTCCACAGCATCTAGCAATCGAGTCAGGGCGCCCTCCAAAAATCTGGGAGCTGGTTTTCTAGCTGCTATCCTCCTGGTCTGACTGTGAGCAATGGCAATGGAGATGTTTAAATGCAATACCTCCTTGACTGAAGTGCTCAGATGACCCCCAGGGCGGGCAAATTAGTCTCTGTGCCTCAGGCACGGTGTTTTTCACGTGGGGCAAATAAACATTCTGTGATCCAAATTGCACTGCCGGGCACGGTGGGATCTGTTTTTCATGCCAAAAATGACAGTTTACCATTTGTTCAGCAAATTCCACCCATGGAGTCAGACTTGTGTTTTGGGTAAATCCCCAAACAATATGGCAAATGCGAATTCCACAGATAGTATTTGTCTTGATATGTCCATTCCAGGGGAAGTTTCAAAAGTCACCTGACCCTTGGCAGCTACCTTCGATAACTTGAGAGCTTTCATGAAAAAAAAAAGACAGTTCCAGAAGCTTCCAGACGAGCACAGTCAACGTTTAAGGTTCTGAATAGGACAGGGTTTCACTAGGCATGATGCTTATAATCTCGAACAGCAATTCATTAGCTGACGGATTGAGACTCCATTTAAGTGTTCACTTACTGATTCAGAGTGGTTGATTGGCAGCCATTAACAATTATCATGACATTAAAAGTGTACTCACACATTTAATCACTAAATGCAACTTCATATGGGGAGTTTAATAGCTGTTAATAACAGTTTAACGTTCAACTACAGCAACTTCATGAAACATGTGGGGAGGTTAAGTGCGGCATATCGCTTTCACAAAATGCAATTCATGTGTTATGTAGTCCTCACCATATGTTCTCAACAATTTTCATATTAATAAAGAGGTTCCTATAATTAATAGTACATTGTTCACACACTGTTATTTTTTATGCAAATTCTGGCCCTGTAAGTTGTAATTGAACTGCACAGTGCTTGGGTTCATCCCTAATCTATTATAGTTCTAAATGCCTTATACATTTTTATTAAGTTCCTTGAAACATTCAATGTACTTCAAGCTCATTTTCTTTTAATACATCCAATCTGTATTTCCTGTAGCTCATTAATTCTCCTATTACTTTAATTTTATTCATTGTACATCGCAACTGGTGTAAGTTAAACAAACCATATTGCACCTTCTCTAAATAAACATTAAATGCCATTGATATGACTTTATGTGATGAGATTTAAGATAAGTGTTTAGATCACTGTGTTCTTATAAACATAACTATATTCAACTAGCCACAGGTCATTTTTACAACATAGGAATGAAGAAAATGTGCAGACAAAATATTGATCGCAGTGTTGCTATGTGTATTGTAAATATATTTGAATTAAATATTTAGGGACATGGAAATAATAATAATAATCACTTATTGTCACAAGTAGGCTTCAATGAAGTTACTGTGAAAAGCCCCTAGTCGCCACAATCCGGCGCCTGTTCATGGAAATACATATGCAATCAATATTTTGTTCCTTAAGTTACTATTTACTACTGTTACTACTGTCTAGCACGAGGGGACATAGCTTTAAATTGAGGGGAGATAGATATAAGACAGATGTCAGAGGTAGGTTCTTTACTCAGAGAGTAGTAAGGGCGTGGAATGCCCTGCCTGCAACAGTAGTGGACTCGCCAACACTAAGGGCATTCAAATGGTCATTGGACAGACATATGGACGATAAGGGAATAGTGTAGATGGGCTTTAGAGTGGTTTCACAGGTCAGCGCAACATCAAGGGCCGAAGGGCCTGTACTGCGCTGTAATGTTCTATGTTCTATGTTCTATTTTTTTAAATCCTATGCAATGCAGAAATAATCACAAGCTGTTATTGCATAATATATGGACAGAAATGTTAATGTTTTCTAAGCAATGTGTGCAAAGATGCCTATCATGCCTTTGATGAATGAGAATTGCATTATATTGAACCTCGTTTTAAACCTCAGCAATCAATTGTAAAGCATGTTTTGGCTGCGTAAGGAAAATTCCCCAGTTGAGCTTTTATTCTGTTCCACGGCATAAATTAAGGTGCACGACCAATAAGGAAATTTCAATAAGAATAGAAATTGAGAGGGAGCTGCAGGTGCAGATCTTGCATTTGGGTTACCGAGGCTGCACTGTTGGAAACGTAGGTGCAAGTTGGTGAAGCTGATGCTTTGGGAACCCCAAGTGTGTGTGTAAGAGTACTTGTGGAGGTTAATAAAGCGAAGTGCAACTAGGACCATCCAAATCCATCTGGTATTGGCTTGCGTCAGTCTAAGCTGAGCAATCATTGGGCAGGAGTCTCCGGCCTCCCAGCCGCGTGTTTCTTGTCGGTGGGAGGTGCTGCGCCGTTCGCTGGCGGTGGGATTCTGTTCTCGCTGCCATCAATGGGAATTCCCACTGAAGCCACCTCACGTTGCCGTGAAACCAGGACGGGGGTGCGTTGCTGGCCGGACAGCAGAATCCCGTCGCCAGTAAAGAGCTGGAGAATTCCGGCCATTAACCGAATACTGTGGACTCGTGTTACTGAATCTCCCACAGAGAGTTGTGTTGGTTTTGAACTTCTATTGCCAGTTGTGTCAACTTAGAGCTACCTTGATCTCAGGAAGATCCTGCTTACCTCCTGCCCACTAACCCCACAATGATAGTCAGTAGAGGCTTATTGTAGCTAATTGGGAAACACTACGGTGTACGAGCTACACGGCCTATGCTGGTGGGCAGCTGCAAATCAGTCATTTGCACCAATTTGCATCTGATTAATGGCCTGGAAGTCTGATTCCCAGCCCCGTGGTGCTCCAGCACTCTCAGTCAGGAATCACCCGGGAGTGAATTACCAGTGGGGCCAGGGCACCATGGCCGTTGAGGGGGAGAAAGGAGGAAGCAAAGGTTTCAAACTTTCTGGTCTTGTTGAAGGGTGCATGCCTGGACTTCAGGGAGTAATGGGGAATGACTTGTTGGAAATTGCGTAGACTGGGGGTATCCCCCTTGTAATTGGGGTTTCCTAGCTGAGACCCTCCATGGCTGCACAATTTCATCTAAACCCACCCCCTAAATGCAACTTACAGACTTCTGTCTGTTGAGACTGCTGTCAGTATCCTGCAAAATACTCTGCAGACTTCTGACCATGTGGAAACCCACCCACCCAGTCCGTCCATCTGGAAACCCTCATTCTCGGGCCCACCAGGTTGGCATTCCTCAGTGCACGCCTCAGAAGCACAGCCCCACACAGAGGACGCAGAGGGTTGGCAGAGCTCACCCCAAACAAAGAACACATGTACCGTGGCCACTGAAGCCTCCCGGGAACACTGCCTCTCTCAGAGTAAAAGCCTCACCAGTGACATTATCAGCTAGCCCATCCCTGAGGATCACGAGATGTCTCCAAGTCCTGCCTGTCCACCATGCCCCTAATCTCATGCATCCCCCCTCTGACCAGGAAACCTGTCCCTGTCACAACCTACGTGTAAGACCCAGGCTCCACAGAACACTGCAGCTAAAGTCCCAGGAAACGCACACAACCCTCACTAACTGGATCATAGTGCTTCTGTTTTTGTTCAAAAGGGGAAGTTCACCTTTGCCATGCAGACCAATGTCTGGCAAGCATCACTTCATTCCAAGTTTACCTTTGAACTGCGCATTTAACCTTTATCCTCACAAAGTGGCGAGAGGCAATATTGCTCATGGCTAACTTAACATCCCATCTTTCTGCCAGACTGTAGCCTTTCAAAAAGAAGCGGGAGAGAATGCTTCTCCAGGCTGTCTTTCATTTGAATTGGCTTTTAATTTGGTTCTTGACCATTTCCTGTCCCTAGGTTTCCCCTTTGATCCCTGGTGCTCTGTTTTCTATGTAGTAATTTAGACTGTTTGATCAGGTAATAGCAAATGCTGGTGATTAGTGCAGACTTGTTTGGTTCCTGCACTTCAATCCGTTGCAGCTGGACCAGAAATGTTGAAAAAGTGTTGCTGCGATAAACTTCAGGCTGAACTTCCTTCCTCCTTCAAGACATCATGGTTTTCAATAACATGCGAGCATATCGCAGAGACATATTGTGACAGCTTATAAAAAATACTTATGCAGCAAAGTCCTGTTTAATGTAAAAGTTTCATTTCTGTCTCCACACTGTTAAAAGTTATTGCAGTTTTTTTTGTTAACCGCTGTTCCGGTTGTTTGACATGAAACAGATTGCCTCAGGGCTGTTTCTCTCTTTTGAAACAATTTATTTGATTTTCGAAGAGACAACCCACCAGGGAAGCTTTCAGCCAACAGGATAGCACAATTTATGCATTAGTAAATATGCCTTTTGTGAAACCACAGAGAACCCTTCAGTTGTGGAATATCTGTTTATTGACTTTGTTTTGAAGTTGTGACTATGAACATCCAGAATTATGCTAATCAGACAGAGTCAAATGACCTGACATCTGGAGGACAAAATAAATTCAGACAAATCATAGAATTTACAGTGCAGAAGGAGGCCATTCGGCCCATCAAGTCTGCACCGGCTCTTGGAAAGCGGGCCCTACTTAAGCCCACACCTCCACCCTATCCTCATAACCGAATAACCCCACCTGACCTTTTTGGACACTATGGGGCAATTTAACATGGCCAATCCACCTAGCATGCACATTTTTGGACTGTGGGAGAAAACTGGAGCACCCGGAGGAAACCCACGCAGACACGGGAAGAACGTGCAGACTCCGCACAGACAGTGACCCAAGCCAGGAACCGAACCTGGGACCCTGGGCTAACCACTGTGCCACTCTGCCGCCCTACGCGAGTACTAAACAGAAAACACTGGAGACAGCATTTCTGAAAAGAGAAGGATGAAGGCCTGGATTTTTGACTGTGCACCTGGTGTAGAGTTGGGAGAATCCCCTGCTCCGCAAACCCAACTTTTATAAATGTTGGCCCCAAAAGTATGATTTTCAGCCCTTGCGGGCTGTATTAGGAGTCTGGCTATATTTAGGTGACTCCTTAAGTAGTGAGAAGCCAGGGGGTGGGCCCAGCCTGGGCTGGTTGACTCGGGCACAGATAAAAAGAGGCTATACAATAATGCCCAATTGAGAGGTTGGAAAATGATGGTAAAGTCCCTGTGCTTTGAATGCAAGGTCATTGACTTATGAGGTGAGTGGCGAACTCTGTAAATGCTGCCCAACTGTCAACTGTCCCTGGATCGGATGGCACTTTGGCCTTTCTTGTGAGATGGGGGGGAACTGTCATTGTTGCTGCCTATTCAAAGTATAGGCCGCGATTCTCCAGCCCCCTTACGCTCTCGCTCAAGCGAAACAAGGCCGGTGAATAGCGGGAGAGGCCAAAAACGAGAACCGCGCCAGGCGCCAAACAGTTTTGGTGCAACCAGCCCCCTACGCAAATTCGGAACCTTGCCGTAGTGAGGCGAGAAACCAATTATGACCACTTAAGCCCCATTTCATACAATTAACGAGAGCCACCTGTCATCCAACGGCCTCCCATCATTCAACGGTCTACCCCGCAAGAGGTCACACTGGCGCCGATTAGTACTTTTAAAAAATTTGAACCTGGCGGAAGGGCTTCAGTGGGGAGCTGAGGAGGTGAGCAGCCATCTTTGCTCACAGGCAAAGAGCCCAGGTGTGCTAGGCTTGCCACACCAGTGCTCGAGGGACTCTCGGCTGGGGATACGGAACCCTCCGCAGGGATGGGCCGTCATGGGAGGGTTGGGGGTGGTTGCTAAGGGGGCAACCGGGAGGCAACTGCTCGCGGCGCCACCATGTCAACCCTTGGATCGTGTGTACCCATTCCTGGGGCAACCCTTGTCCCTGCATGTCTGCCCCACCGATCACCCATACCCCCCACCGATTGCTGAGGCCTGTGGCTGAAGGCTATTGCTGATAGGGAATTGGTTATCATGGTTAAGTGAGCACTTCACACAACCCAAGTGGATCCCGTGGATGTGTGGGCCATGTGGCATGTGAGAGTCATTGCCTAACATCCCTATCACACCTTGATTCATGGACACTGTGCTTGAACACTGTGGTAGGCAACACCACACACAGCAGCCAACATCCAAACACCCAGGGGATAGAACATAGCTCCGGGGACATGTCCATGGCTGGAGTGTGGGTGAGTGCCACATAGAGGGGAGATGCCTGTAGAGATGGGCCAAGAGTTCGGAGGTCGGCCCACTTTGTGGAAGAAGGTAATGGGGCATCATAATGGTTGTGCACAAAGGTGTTTATTGGGTTTGACAATTCCCCACCCTCCCGATGGTGCTGACCTCTCCCCCATTCCTCACCTCCAGCTCCCTCACTCCCCCCCCCCCCCCCCCCCCCCCCCCATTCCCAAACTCCAGTGCCCTCAGTGATCCTCAATGTGCTTGGCCCTCCGAGCTCCACCACTACGTCTAGGTGTGTCCCCACGATGCACATCTGAGGTAGAGGCAGCCAGCTGCTTACCCTGTCCAGTGCCTTTGAGGCCCCTGGCGGGCGTTCTCTAAGGGCTCTGAGGCCGGAGTGTTCCGGCTCACTTGTTGATGGCACATGCACAGCCGTACCTTCCTGCCCCATGTGCTGGCTGTGAGACACGGCCTCATCAGAGGGGTGGAACGCAGGGAAGCTGATGGCCATTTCGCCACTCCATGGGACATGTCTGGGTTGGCACTCAACACCCCCTTCTCCCGCTCGGTGCCCATAGGGCCCTGGGTTCACCTTGGGACAGCGGGGCAGCTGGTTTGAGCCCCGGCTGCCCCTGCATCATCTGGCTCTGCCAGCCCTGGCAGTTCCACTTGGCCGCACCATTGTGTCGATGCCCTCAGCGATGCTCCTCAGTGACGCTCCTCAGTGACTGGGACATGCTCTGCAGCACCTCGGCAATGCTCACTTGCAACAGGGACAAACTCCGCAGCGCCTCAGCTATTTTCATCTGAAAGCGGGACATGTCCCGCAGAACCTCATCAAGGTTAGCCTGGTACTGGGTGACACTCCTCAGCAAGGCGGACATTCTGTCAAAACTCTCAACCATGGCAGTCACCATCTGCACAATGCCTTGGACACCTTCACTAATGGTGCCGACGTCATGCATCAGACTCTCCACTGCGGTCGCCACCCTAGCAGTGTTGACCTCGGTGCCAAGCATTGCCGGCAAAAGTTCCGGCACTCATAGCCTCTGGGACTCTGGGGGCAGCACGGTAGCACAGTGGTTAGCACAGTTGATTCACAGCCCCAGGGTCCCAGGTTCGATTCCCGGCTTGGGTCACTGTCTGTGCGGAGTCTGCACGTTCTCCCCGTGTGTGCGTGGGTTTCCTCCGGGTTCTCCGGTTTACTCCCACAATCCAAAGATGGGCAGGTTAGGTGGATTGGCCATGCTAAATTGCCCTTAGTGTCCAAAAAGCTTGGGTAGGATTACGGGGATAGGGTGGAGGTGTGGGCTTGGGTAGGGTGCTCTTTCCAAGGGCTGGTGCAGACTCGATGGGCCGAATGGCCTCCTTCTGCACTGTAATTGCTATGAACCTATGACTCCTCCAAATGGCTATGGATCTGCTACACTGTCGCTGACAGCACTCTCTGATTGTGCCGGCCACACCCTATTGTCTCCATCAGCTCCGGGATGACCTCTTCCACAGGCTCAGCATCATGCTGAAACCCAGTTGGGTTTTGGGATCTCCGACTGCCGTCTCGCCTGGGGGTTCCTGCCTCCACCTAATGTACATCAGCAGCAGTGCAGTGCTCACCAGATTGTGCCCCAGAAGCCTGACCACTAACATTTCCTACCGAGGTGTGTGCATCTGTGCTGGTGGAGGGTGGCGATGACAATTGTGATGTGACTATTATGGTGGCATCCTCGGAGCTCTACTCTGAGGTATTCTCCTGGGAGGTTGGAGAGGGGGCCGCCTGGGTTGGGCCAGCGCCGCTGGCTGGAAAATCTGCGGGAGAATGGGCATGTGGTCAGTGGGAGGGATGGGTCAGTCAGTAAGGCAATCACTATTCACGTTTGACAGGTCCTCCGGGTAGAGCCGGTGGTTCTTCACCTCTGCGCTATCCGCCAGCCTCCGCATTGGTGACCAACCTGTCCTCGGCCAGCCCAGTCAACTCCAAGGCATGCTCCTCAAAGGTGGTGAGGATCCTGATGTCTGGCACACCACTGCCAGCCTGGGCCCTCTCCCAGAGGTTGTGGCAGCGCTTTCCTGAGACATAGAGGGGGCATCGTTACTACACGCGTAGTTCACAATGGTGGCAGGGGGGGTGTGAAGGAGGGATTGGAGGGGGGAATGGGGTAAAGGAAAGGTTGGGGAAGGTTGAAGGAGGAAGGGTGTAGGCATTCCTGTGGGGCGGGGGGGAAGGTATCAGGGGAGGGAGTGGGTGTTGCTGTCTGTTCACTCATGCTGCCCGGTGTAGGTCACACTCCTCCTGGTCACACTCCCCGAGCTCACTGCCGCCGCCACCTTGTCCCAGGCAGGACAGGCTGCCCTTTGACTGACCCTCCTAGGCCCTCGGGACAACAGCACATCCCTCCTGGCCTCCACAGCATCTAGCAGCCTCCCAGGTCAGCGTCCCCGCCTGGGGTTGGTCTCCTCGGCGCCATTGTTGCGAGCTAGCTGGGGTTGGCCGAGCAGGTGCAGCTTAGATGCTGCTCGATCTTGTTAGACGGGGACTGGCGAGTGTTGTGCCGCCGAATCGGCTGGAGAGCCTTCATTTGCACTGTGAGGCCTTGTTAAGTGGACCAACTAACGTTGAGTAGCGTTGCCGGCCTCCCTGGGCTGAGCGCTGGGAAACTCGCGGTAATTTCCGCTCGCTGCCACACTTAGAAATTGTTCAGGAGAATCATGTCCCTACTGTACTGAAGTATTGAATTCACAAGTCACAGCCATGGTGGGGGGGGGGGGGGGGGGGGGTCCTTACCCTCGGTAACCCTATCTGCCAAAGATATTCTTCAGTCATGTCGTTAGCTGCCAATGCTCAGCGGATGAATGATGAACAGTTTAACAGTCATTATCCCATCCACTTGCACTCTTGTCACCCATCTATTCACATGCAGCCACACGGTTGAGCCTTTACCAGGTCCCTCACATTGTCATGCCATAACAGTGTGATTAAGAGGGAGTAAAGGGCAGTAAGTGGTTGCGGAGCGCAGCATGCTAACTTGGAGCCACAGCCACAGCATACCTGGCACCAAACATTTTTGCAGTCATTCTCTCCCCCCACCTTTCCGGAAGAAGACCTTGTAGTGGTCACAGACTGCCTCCTGGACATTGAGTGAGTGGAAAGGCTTCCAGTTGACAAAGGTGTCTGCAGTTTGAATGGGGGCCTTTATGGCAACTCGAGTAACAATCTTTAACCCTGTACCCAAGGGAAGCCAGCGAATTGGGCAAAGGCTGTGGCACTCTGTGTCTAAGACACCAAATCAACAGGGAAATTAACGTGCTCCCCCATGCAAGGAAACAGGGAATTAGTTACAGCCTTAATGGAGATGTGTGCTGCTGAGTTGGATGCACAGGCTGATCTGCTGCTGAGCCCTGGAAAGAGGGTTCAGAGAAAAGAGAAAAGTTTGAGACATAAAAATTAATAGCCATGATTTACAGCCACTTGCATGGTGTCGGAATCAATAGAGTGTGGCCTGAGTTGCTGCTGGGCCATGCAGCACACGTCTGCCTCCACTTCACAGCTTAATCTCAGGCACTTTTGGCACTGGTCATTCGTCATATTGTGGTAGGATGTCCTTGGTCTCTACACCCTTCCCACAGGTTAATACCAGGTTGTCCTGACTCTCCTCCTGCCTGCTGTACATGGTGTTGCCTCTGCCTCCTGATCTTCGTGCTCTCCTGTTTAGGCTGTTCAGCACAGGTCTAAATCGCTGGCTTTGAAAGCAGACCAAGGCAGGCCAGCAGCACGGTTCAATTCCCGTAACAGCCTCCCCGAACAGGCGCCGGAATGTGGCGATTAGGGGCTTTTCACAGTAACTTCATTTGAAGCCTACTTGTGACAATAAGCGAATTTCATTTCATTTCATTCCCTCTGGCTTCTGGCCTGACTGAGATATACAACATCTAGAGTGAGTATTTTCCTTCTCCTAAAGCAAAATGCGCCCTTCTCAAGCTTTTGGCACCTGATTATATGAGGCAGTAAGGGCAAATATAACCTTGCTAGGTCTACCAGCCCCTCCCTCCTACTCCCTTAGGTTTAAGTCAGAATGTTAGTATTGTGTTTTTGCCACTTCGGGGGCAGAAAAATCCAAATGAGTCCCTTCACCTCTTGAGAAAGGTGCAGGGTTATCCCAAAAAATTCACCCGTTCAGAATTGCTCTTAGCAGATCGAACCTGCGCGCATTAGTGTTTCACAGTCCTACTTCATTAAGATCACACAGGAGTGAAGACAGCTGCTGATTTAAATGGGCAACTGCTTCTATAAAATGCACATCCATGAATCATGACCTGCCGCCTATTCTTATTCTTGCAAAAATGGTAGGTGGCATCGGCATGAGCGAAGCTTTCAATTTCCAGACTTGTTAGATGATCTCTTCTGGTAGGTGAATGCACATGCGAGAGATTTGAGTGAGGTTCAGGTCAAGTGGTTGTGACGCCTTTTCACAGTCAAATAGCTGACCCATAATCAACCTCTAGATTCCGAAATGAAGAGTGGCTACTTGAGGAAGCTACAGGGAGTCATCCGGCAACACAGAGAATTTTACACCGCACTTTCTTAACATTTTAAATACTGGCAAAGATCCAGCAGATCAGTTGACTTTTTACTGAAGAAAGAAAGATTCACATTTATATAAAGCCTTTCATGACCTCAGAATGTCCTTAAGCACTTTATAGATAAAGTTTATTGGACCTCTTCATTCATTTTCTGATGCTCTGGGAGAAAGCTGTTTATCCAAGCTCCCCACTTCTCTGGCTGCTGGATTGATCTAACTGAAGATGATGTGCACCATTCTAGTACCTGCTTCCCTGGCTATGGCAGCAATGCTGATCAGTTAGAATTTATTCATAACCCTTCAACTTGAACAATTCTGTCTGTAAATTGCTGTAAGCGTGAGCTGATAATGGGCAATGGGGCATCATGGACTTTAGTGAATGGTGGGACCAACAGTCTATCCTTACACAATGAGGTGCAAGGATTGAGTTAGAAACAGAAGATGACAAATCAGGTGGAATGAAAAGTGAAAAGAGGGAATGAAGAGAAAAAAGAGACAGAGTAAATGAAAGATTATTTTTAAAGTTTTTATTTTAAGGACCTCTGGAACCAATTTGCCATCTATAGGAATGCGACTCCAGTTTCAACCATTCCTTTTTTTGAGTAATATGGAAACGTAACCTCCTCATTCGAAAGGTATTTGTACACTGTACTGTTAATTTTCTGGCCCAACCTTCCGCAGTATATTTCTTTGGCAACTGATGTGTAATTCCAGCAATATCTTGAAACTCACCGGGAGATTGAAGGTGAGCTGCCTGTTGTCACTATGTTAACTGTCCAGTGACTCAAAGCAAGTTTTAATGCATTGAATATCTCTTCCTTACTGAAGTTGCCAGATTAATTTATTCTTTGAAATGACACGCACCATTAAACTCACCATTACTTTGGCAACAATTCTGGCCCATACATGTTCGAGCTTGAGAACACTGGTTTAATCCTTTAGTTCAGATTCTCCCTCCCCACTGTAAGTATTTGATAAACACACTATCAGTTTGCTTCAGATGCTCTCACACAGGGAACTCCCAGCCTGTTCTTGTAAGGATAATTAAACTGACTGAGCAACCTGTATTCAAAATGTCAACAGACTGTGCAATACAGAAAGTGCTTTGCTGCAGGGTAGCGCATATCATGATGCTAATGGAAGGAGCTCTGAGGTTAGGGATGGGGATGGGGGGGAGTGGGGGTGATGTTTGTTGTGTTATGTAATTTGGAATAACACAAGCTGCCACTTGAATAAAAGATGCTCCAGACTTTGAAGTGAGTTCAATGTGTTTTATTGAACTATTAGCACAGTTCTCAATTAGTTCGACTCTCTGTTAATATAAATGTAGTAACTCAATCTAACTGAACCAGCCTTGCTCTAAGCCACATGCTGGGGTGTGATGTCGAGGATACACCCTGTCTCACTCTGTAGATGTTGGTCTGTGGAAAGAGGCGGGGTGTGTGCCTCATCCCTTTTATAGTGAGATACCACCCCTGAGTGTCCTGACTGCTCATTGGTCGTGTCCTATTCTATATATTCATTAGCTGCATGTTTGCATATCATGACATCTCCCCTTTTTTTAAATGTTTTGTTGGCGTATGTGAATGTATTTACTTGTGAATGAGTCTGTTGAACGTGACTGACGGAGGACAACAGAACAGAGCAAACAAAACAAACGTTCACAAGTCCAGTCTCTGAGGCTTGCATCTGATCCTGGTCGACCGCCGGAGAGGTGGTGGGGGGGGGACGGCACCTTGACAGGCGGGATGGAAGCCTGACTGGTGGCCTCGTGGTGCGAGGTATCAGGAGGTGGCAATTCAACATATGGAAATGGAGGAGAAAGTGGTTGCGGGCAGGCAACTTTGCGCAGTGCCCGTCGATTCCTTCGCACGATGGAGCCATCAGCCATACGTACAACATAAGAGCGGGGCACGGCCTGTCGAATAACGACAGCCTGGGCAGACCATCCACCATCCGGTGTCTTGATCCTGACAGTGTCTGCCGGGGATAGCACGGCCAGATTGGTGGCATGGGCATCATAGCCCTGCTTTTGACGGTCTCTGTGCTGCTGCATCTTCTGCAGCACCGGGAGGTGATCCAGGTTGGGCAGGTGTATGGCTGGAAGCATCGTCCGCAGGTCCCTGTTCATCAGGAGTTGAGCCGGCAACATGCCAGTGGACAATGGAGTCGCCCTGTACGCGAGCAGTGCAAGGTGTATGTCGGAAGCAGAGTTTGCGGCCTTGCAGATGAGCTGTTTCACAATGTGCACCCCTTTCTCGACTTTTCCATTGGACTGCGGATAGTGCGGACTGGAGGTGACATGCTGGAAATTGTATGACCTGGCAAACGTGGACCATTCTCGACTGGTAAAGTACGGGCCATTGTCACTCATGACGGTGATTGGGATGCCATGCCTTGAGAACGTCTCCTTACAGGCTTTGATGACGGTCCGAGGGGGTGAGGTCCGGGAGCTTCAGCACCTCAGGGTAATTTGAGAAATAGTCGATGATCAATACGTAGTCGCGACCATTTTCATGAAAGAGGTCGATGCCAACCTTGGACCACGGAGAGGTCACTATGTCATGCTGTTGGAGCGTTTCCTTGCTCTGCGCTGGCTGGAACCGCTGACAGGTAGCACAGTTCAGGACCATGTTCGTTATGTCCTGGCTGATGCCGGGCCAATAGACAGCTTGCCGGGCTCTGCGTCTGCACTTTTCAACACCCAGGTGTCCCTCATGAATCTGGTGCAGCACCAAGCTCTGGAGACTGAGCGGAATGACAATCCTGTTCAGCTTGAGGAGGATACCATCAATCACCGTCAGGTCATCCTTCACATTGTAAAATTGTGGGCACTGCCCTTTCTGCCAGCCATTGGTGAGGTGGTGGATGACGCGCTGCAAGAGGGGGTCTTTGGCTGTCTCATCACGGATGAGAACTACCTTCTCATCTGTGGCCGGGAGAGTGCTAGCACACAGCTGCACCTGCAATTCGATGTGCTGGATGATCTCCAGTGGCTCACTGAGCGAGGTGACGGAGTGGGACAATGCATCAGCGATGATGAGCTCGTTGCCAGGTGTATACACCAAGTTGAAGTCATACCTCCTAAGTTTAAGCAGAATTATCTGCAACCGAGGCGTCTTGTCATTCAGGTCCTTGTGGATGATGTGGGGCCTATGATCCGTCTCAACCGTGAATGTCAGCAGGCCGTAGACATAATCATGAAATTTGAGGATGCCGGTGAGAAGACCCAAGCACTCCTTCTCAATCTGAGCATATCTGGTGTCAGTGGGCGTCATCGCCCTTGATGCGCAGACTACTGGTGCCCAGGATGATGTGTCATCTCTTTGAAGCAACACCGCACCGATGCCATCCTGACTCACCTTGTGGATATCTTTGTCTCCCAGTCCGAGTCGAAGAATGCCAGGACTGGTGCAGTGGTGAGCTTGGCTTTCAGCTCCAGCCACTCTGTCTGGTGTGCCACCTTCCACTCAAAGGCAGTTGACTTTTTCACCAGGTTGCGTAGGGCCGTGGTGTGTGTGGCCATGTGTGGAATGAACTTGCCCAGAAAATTGACCATAACCAAGAAGCGCAGCACCGCCTTTTTATCCTCAGCGACCTTCATCGCCTCGATGGTATTGATATTGTCTGTGTCTGGGCGATCACCATACTGTGAGATCTGGTCGCCTAGGAACTTGAGCGTCGATTTGCCAAAACAACATTTGGACCTGTTTAACTTTAGGCCATTGGCATGTACACAGCGGAATACCTTCTGGAGACGGGACACATGTTCTTCAGGGGTCGTGGACCATATGATGATGCCGTCCACGTACACACAAACCTCTTCAATGCCTTCCAGCACCTGATCCATGATGCGATGGAATATCTCCGATGCCAAGATGATGCCAAATGGAATGCGATTGTACCAGTATCTGCCAAAAGGCGTCTTGAAGGTGCAGAGCCTTCTGCTGGACTCTTCCAGCTGGATTTGCCAAAATCCCTGTGATGCATCCAATTTGGTGAAGAAGCGCGCGTGTGCCATCTCACTCGTGAGTTCCTCCCGCTTCGGGAGTGTTCCCGTATGATATTCTCATTGAGATCCTTGGGATCAATGCAGATGCACAGGTCCCCCGAAGGCTCCTTTATGCACACCATCGAGCTGACCCAGCCAGTCGGTTCGGTGACCTTGGATAAGATGCTGAAGATCCTTGAGCTGTGCCTTCAGGCGCTCTCTCAGTGGAGCAGGGACTCATCGCGGTGTGTGGACCACTGGCTTGGCATCAGGTTGTAGCAGAATCTTGTATCGATACGGCAGCGTCCCCATCCATTGAACACATCTGGATACTGGGCGAGGATGTCGTCGATGCCGGCCTGAAGATCCACATGGGAGGATGCTGTGGTGTAAACCCTTTGAATGAGTTTCAGCTGCTTGCAGGTGTGTGCACCTAGTAGGGATGCCCTGTCCAGCTTAACAATTTCAAAGCGTAACCGTGCTTGTGTGTGTCGGTTGGATACACCTGAAACAGCATCTGCCTCTTGCAGGGCAGTATTTCTTTAAATGGGCAGTGCCACAGTTCGAACACGTCATGACGTCGGCGTCCTGACGCTCCGTGCGTCGTTGCACATGCGCAGTGCGGGTTTCGGCCGCTTCGTTATCCCATTCTCATCGCGGATGCGCCCTGGGAAGAGCCGCAAAATGGCCGCCTTCGTCAATGTAGAGGCGCTGCATCCAGGAGGTGGCCTGCACACTCTCTGCCTTGTGGGAGGCTAGTTTATCATTTTCTGCCGTTTTGTACTGGGAATAGCGATTTTCAGCGTGCTCGTGCACTGTGCATGTTTCAATCACGACTGGCAGGGTCATATGCTTGATCTTCAGTAACTGCTCTCTCAGAGGATCAGAGTGAACTCCAAAAACGATTTGGTCTCTGATCATGGAGTCAGTGATATCACCGAAGTTACAGGATTGCGCTAGCAGTCTAAGGTTAGTTAGATATGAGTTGAAGGATTCGTCTTTATCTTGCAATCGCTGCTGGAATATGTAGCGCTCGAAGATTTTGTTGGTGTCCATCTCACAGTGGCTGTCAAACTTGTCCAGGATGGTCTGAAACTTTGTCTTGTCCTGGTCTTCGGCGAAGTGAAAGGAGTTGAATATTTCCAAGGCGTGATCACCCGCTGATGTGAGGAAAAGAGCTATCGTCCGTGCATCAGGCGCACTATTGAGGTCTGATGCTTCGACGTAAAGCTGAAATTTCGGCTTGAATGTCCGCCAGTTGGCACTGAGATTGCCAGAGGTCCTGAGCTGGTGAGGAGCCGGAATCTTTTCCATTGTGCCGGTATACATTCGCTGGTCATCACGGGTCTTGCTGAGTTGAACTAACTGGATTGAACAGACTCCTGGTATCATGTTGTGTTATGTAATTTGGAATAACACAAGCTGCCACTTGATGCAGTTTTGAGTAAAAGATGCTCCAGACTTTGAAGTGAGTTCAATGTGTTTTATTGAACTATTAGCACAGTTCTCAATGAGTTCGACTCTCTGCTAATCTAAATGTAGTAACTCAATCTAACTGAACCAGCCTTGCTCTAAGC
Organism: Scyliorhinus torazame; assembly: GCF_047496885.1. NCBI lineage: Eukaryota > Metazoa > Chordata > Chondrichthyes > Carcharhiniformes > Scyliorhinidae > Scyliorhinus > Scyliorhinus torazame. Next base: position 107,885,259 of record NC_092720.1, on the reverse strand, counting down.
CACATGCTGGGGTGTGATGCTGAGGATACACCCTGTCTCACTCCGTAGATGTTGGTCTGTGGAAAGAGGCGGGGTGTGAGTGCCTCATCCCTTTTATAGTGAGATACCACTCCTGAGTGTCCTGACTGCTCATTGGTCGTGTCCTATTCTATGTGTTCAGTAGGTGCATGTTTGCATATCATGACAATGTTGTGTGAGGAGTTCAATGACAGAGCTTACAACACCAACCAATTCACAGGTTTTTGCTTTCTTAAATTGAAGGCGAAATCAGAAACCTCATGGCCTGCGTGACCAATGAGCTCTGTGGCTTCTGAAATTTACTCCTGAGGCACTGGAACGGAATATGTAAACTTGCAAGGAGGGAAAGACAAGTTACAACAGCAATCTGCAGCAGTGATCGACAGTACTTTAGCACAAGGTAATTTGAGTCTTTCACTTGAGTTCCACAGGCACTCTAGATCATTTAATGAAATACAGTACAGCGTGGAAAGATGAAGTCTCCTGTTTCTTAATTCCATGTTGTACTGTATTGCATTACATGATCTTAGTGACTGCGAAACTCAAATTAAACTATAATTTTTGCTCTTCACCTTCAATTAAGACCTTGTTTTCAATACTTACTTATTGTGTTATCTTTACTTTAAGAAGTGAACGTTGTCATAGAGAGCTCTGAAGCATTCCTTTACAAAGGTGTGGTAAAATACATGAAACGGATGCATTGATGCAAAATATAATTCAGATAACAGACAGTCAAAAGTGTAGACAGAATGGACTAGTACTCCAGTTACCCCATCCTGCCACAGGTCTGTTCAGTTCACCTTGTACTTTGTACAAACACATTTGCTGCTTAGTGAGCAGAACAACGATTTAAAGTTAATGATTTTAGAACTGCTGGCACATTTTTAAAAATGAGTTCCTTTATTGTGCTTTTACATTTGACTTGTTCCAATTACCAGTTCAAATGTTATGCTTGGCGATGACATTACTGGAAATAACTAATGTATCGGTAGTCTGCACTACTTCACGGTGTGTAATGCAAAAGTAATAATACTTGCAATGTTATATATGATGTCAGAAAGGGGACAGAAATGATGTGACATTTCTCACTTTTTCTGAAGTCAGTGAGTCATGCTGGCACTGACGGCTCCACCCGCTAACGGTAAGAAAGTGAGTGCCAAAAGATTACTCCACTGTTTTTTTAAAAAACACTTTCCTTGCCTGAGAAAATTCTTCGTGCAGGGTATTCAAGCGTGTTGGTTGTGTTCCAGTTGCTTTAATTCCCAAGTAACCATTCCTCATGCGTGTGCATAGTGTTGCAAGCTTTTGAATTAAAGTAGCAGTGAGAAGACGAAGAACCCACAACAGCCAAAGACATTCCTGTGCTCCTTCATGTGCATACATACGCATGCCGCGGGTCGCTGGGTGGGGGGGGGGGAGATCAGGAACAAGAATGCTGGCTTCTTTGCAGCTCCCTCAACCCTGAAGCTATTGCCCAGGTGCAGCATTACAGAGTTCGCAAGAGCCTTCAACCTCTTCCAGCATTTGTTGCCATGGGGATTCCGGGAGCTTAGAGTCGGAATAGGAATTTTCTAATGATCCACTTTGAACAATAGCACACCTGAAAATGAAGGTGGAGTGAGATTTTGAATCAGTCGTAGGTAAAATTACTGCCACTGAGATTGGCTCTGTCACTTTTCAGTCAGTAGTAGATTCTGTCTGTAATGGCAGCTTCCACAAGATGTGATGTGTAGCTCATTTTAATAAACCATTCTGGAATTTTAAGGATCCTTGAACTAAAAAGAGACAGAGTTGACATGTTTAACATACTGGGGATAGAGTTTTAATCTGCTGACTGGATTTAAAACTGGCGTTGTGAGCCTGATGGGGCAGCGTGGTGGCACAGTGGTTAGCATAGCTGCCTCACAGCTGTAGGAACCCGGGTTCAATTCCAGCCTCAGGTCACTGTCTGGGTGGAGCTTGCACCTTCTCCCTGTGTCTGGGTGGGTTTGCTCCGGGTGCTCTGGTTTCCTCCCACAGTCCAAAGCTGTGCAGGTTAGGTGGATTGGCCAGGCTTAATTTCCCCTTAGTGTCCAAAAGGTTAGTTGGGGTTATTGGGTTACGGGGATAGGATGGAGGCGTGGGCTTAAGTAGGGTGTTCTTTCCAGGGACCGGTGCAGACTCAATGGGCTGCATGGCCTCCTCTGCACTGTAATTGCTATAATTCTATGATTTCGAGGAGTCCATTGGACTCAAAATCTTAACTCTCTTTCTCTCTCCACAGATGCTGCCAGACCTGCTGGAGCTTTTCAGCATTTTCTGTTTTTATTTGGGAGTCAATCACCCATTTTAAAATTAGCCCACTTTTTATTTCAACATAATGCAATCTGATAAGTAGTCAATCCGCGATGCCTGTTTTACACGCATGTTGAAAATGAGCAAAGTAGGTTTCTAAGCTGTTGTATTGGCTGGGATAAAGAGTCGACTTTGTATTTGATGATGGAAATCATTTTACACAAAGACAGATCAGGGAATATAAAAACCCAACCAGGGAGAGATAAAGGCTGCTTGCGATCATTGTGTAAAAGGAGTATTTCTATGGGAGCCATTCTGAGTGAGCTTGTGAACTCCAGTGAGGATTCCATTGACTGAAGGCAGTGAAGCACATCTGCTTCACTTTCCTTGCAATGCAATGTTTTTCTTCTGGGGTCTGTGTAGAAACCCTTTAACTAAGGATTAATTTTCAAAGAAACGAGGGTGTCAGAGGTTAAGTATGTGCAGCACACAGTGGGCAAGCATTTCGCAAAGCAGGTATATTCCCATGGGAATGCTTATGAAAACATTCAAGCTCCAACTTGCTTTGCCTTTTTGAAATGTCTGCTTGCAAACTATAGGGTTTGTTTGGTCTTAAAATGCAATAAGTTGTTTTATTTTAAATAAGCTTTATACATATAGGTAGATGCCTGGCTCTTTCGTACATTTTCTTTTAAAGTCGATTCCCGGCCTATGACTAATGGTTAGTTAGGGTACCCTTTTAAGACTGGGTGCCTTTTGAAGTGTGTAAAAGCCTACCTTGATATTGTGGTTCTGACGCCAGCAAAATAGTTTCTATCACAGTATTGGTGGAAATAAGTAGCAGGGATGAAATGACATACGTGGCCTGCACACACAAATGTGACATGAAGTTTGGTAGGTGGTACTTGGTGAATGCATTACTGCGCGTGCACTTAAAGTGCACTGGGAGTATAGAGAGCTGACAGGTATGACGCTAATTGTGTGCAATGTTGATTTGATGCCATTGTGGAGTTCCACTTACCAATTTTTCGTAAGACATATGGATGTGCAGCTATGCAACTATCTGGAATATACAACACAGGGAACAAACAGGCTAGCACAACCAGAGTTCCCTTTAAGATGCCACATATGTGGCTGCACTGCTGTGTCGAGCAACTAATGGCCACAAACACAAACTTAAATTATAGGGAACTCTGCTCCATCTTTCACTCAATGCCTAAACTTAACCTCACAAAGCTGAACAAATGTGAAGCAGCATGAAGAGCCCTCCCCCCATCAGCACTAAAGAAATTATTGATTGCTGGCAGGTTGCTGGTTGTTGCTACTGTTTTACACATGTCTGGCACTTTTCATAGCTGTTTCCAAGTTTGAAATGTCTAAGTGGCGTGGTGTGGCAGCTGCTGAAATACATTTTCGTGAATTCAACCTTTCCAACAAACTCATTTGGGCAGCAAAATAGCACAGTGGTTACTACTGTTGCTTCACAGCTCCTGGGGCAATTCCCCGCTGTGTCACTGTCTGTGAGGAGTTTGCACTTTCTCCCCGTGTCTGTGTGAGTTTCCTCAGGGTGCTCCGGTTTCCTCCCACAGTCCAAAGATGTGCAGGTTAGGGGAATTGGTCATGCAAAATTGCCCTTAGTGTCCAAAAAGTAAGGTGGAGATGGGCTGCACGGTAGCACAGTGGTTAATTCTATGGCATCACAATGCCGGCGTGCCAGGTTCGATTCCCGGCTTGGGTCACTGTCTGTGCGGAGTCTGCACGTTCACCCCGTGTCTGCGTGCTGTGTGGGTTTCCTCCGGGTGCTCCGGTTTCCTCCCACAAGCCCCAAGAGAGAGGGAGGCCGACAACCCGCGCAGCAGCCTCCACCACCACCACCTGGAGATGGATGGGAAGCATTCCTTCTGAAGGAACAGGCCACAATGAGAGAGGCGATAAAGGTCGAAATCAAAGTGGCGGTCAAGCTGGCGGTGACAGAGGCGATGGTTACTATGCAAAAAGTGATCGAAGGATTGGATCAATGGAAGAAGGTGAAAGTGCAAGAAAAAAACAATCTCTGAATTGGAGAAAGCATCAACACACCAGAGCGACAGGATCGTCACCCTGGAGGCAGTAGTCAAAAGGTTGGTGACGGCCCAAGGGAACTTAAAAGGGAAAGTCAAGGACCAAGAGAAAAGGTCCTTGGGTCTGCATGGGTTTCCTACGGGTGCTCTGGTTTCCGCCCACAAGTCCTGAAAGACGTGCTTGTTAGGTGAATTGGACATTCTGAGGGACATTAAGTCCCTCAGTATACCCGAACAGGCGCCGGACTGAGGCGACTAGGGGATTTTCACAATAACTTTATTGCAGTGTTAATGTAAGCCTACTTGTGACAATAATAAAAATGATTATTATTTTAAGATTCGGAATGCTGTTCCCAGGCAGGCTCTGGGTCACGTTCCAGAACAAGAAGCATGACTTTAACACCCCGGCGGAGGCAGACAAATTTGTGAAATCTAACAGCCTGGACAATGGGCAGTCAAGGCAGCGATGAAGGCGGAGCAGAGGAGGAACGAGAGATAGACTCTTGGACACATAATATGTTTGCGCGGGACTGTAATGCCTCACTCTGATCAGAAAGACCGGTTCACAGGGAAAGGCGAGGGTGAACACAAATGGAACACAAAGGGAAGAAAGGGTTGACGTATAGATTGGCTTTGGCAGGTAAGGTGCAAGTTGTGGAAACAAGATGGCGCCGCAAGCAGCCACGTTGGAAGATCCTTAAAAATCGGGAGATCCCGTTGCACACAGTTTGCGGTCATGCTGGACAAAGAGATGCCCCATAGTTCAGGGGGCCAGCCTTTTTGAGAATGATGATGGCAGCCATTGTGGACAGCCCCCTAACAAAGGGAAACCCTGGAGTGCAGGGGTGCGTCCACCAGGTAAGTATGGAACGGGGGGACAGAAACACCCACCAGGATTATCAGCTGGAATGTTAGGGGACTTAATGGCCCAGTGAAAAGATCCAGAGCCCTCGCCCATTTAAGAAGTTTGAAAGCCGACATAGTCTTCCTGCAAGAGACACACCTGAGGGAGAAGGACCGACTGCGGGTAACGAAAGGCTGGGTGGGACAGGCGTAGCACTCGTGTTACAGGATAAGGGCTATACTGATGAGCAAGAGGACAGTGTGTACGGTGACAAGGACGGTTACGGACCCAGGGGGATGATACTTCACGGTCAGCGGTGTCCTCGATGGGGCACTGGTAGTCCTGGTAAACGTGTACGCTCCCAACTGGGATGACACGGACTTCATAAAAAAGACCATGGCGGAAATCCCCGACATCGACACAAACTGACTGATCATGGGGGGTGACATCAACTGTGTACAGGACCCATTGGCAGACTGATCAAACCGCAGAATGGGGAAAAGGCCGTCGACAGAGTCAAATGGAAGTAATTGAGGTACTGGAGCGGTTTGGGCTAGGGACAGGGTTCACCTCGTTGGTGAAACTGCTGTACAACGCCCACAAGGTGAGCATTTAGATCAACGCTCGATTCCCGGCTTGGGTTGCTGTCTGTAAGGAGTCTGCACCTTCTCCCCATGCCTGTGTGGGTTTCCTCTGGGTGCTCCGGTTTCCTCCCACAGTCCAACGATGTGCAGGTTAGGAGGATTGACCATGCTAAATTGCCCTTAGTGTCCAAAAGGTTAGGTGGGGTTACTGGGGAGGGTGGAGATGTGGGCTTAAGTAGGGTGCTCTTTTCAAGGGTCGGTGCAGACCCGATGGGCCGAATGGCCTCCTTCTGCACTGTAAATTCCATGAATTCAATGAACACCACCAGCTCTGAATACTTCCAGCTGCACAGAGGCGCAAAGCAGTGATACCCACTATCCCCGCTCTTGTTCATCTTGGCAATCGAAACCCTGGCGATTGCCCTGCAGGACGTGAAGGACTGGAAGGGCATCTGAAGAGTAGGCAAAGAGCAGAGAGTCTCATTCTATACGGATGACCTGCTCCTCTACATCTCAGACCTACAGAATGGTCTGAAAGTAAACATGAAGCTCCTGGAAGGGTTTTAGGCCTTCTCGGGCTACAAACTTAACCTGGGCAACGGTGAGGCATTCCCAGTGAACCCATGCTGGGGAGGGACAGAGCTGGGAGGTCTACCATTCAAACTAGCCCAAAGCAAATTCCACTACCTCGGGATCCAGATAGCCCATGACTGGACACAGATCCACAAGTGGAATCTGACCAGTCTGGCGGAGGAAGTAAAAAAGGACTTACAGGAATGGGATGCACTCCTGCTCTCCCTGGCGGGGAAGATGAAGATGATCAAGATGAACGTGCTACCAAGGGGCGGGATTCTGTGATCTTGAGGCTAAGTGTTGACGCAACATGGCGCAGGGCTACAGGGTCCGGTGCGGAAGAAACGAGGCCCCCAGCCAGAGAGGCCTGCCCGCCGATCGGTGGGCCCCGATTGCAGACCAGGCCACATCGGAGGCCCCCCTCGGGGTCGGACCCCCCCCCACCCCCCCACAGGCCATCCGCCGACTCTTCCACGCCGAGTTCCCACCGGCTGAGAGCAGGTGTGGACAGTGCCAGCGGGACGCGGCTTTTTTACGACGGTCGCTCAGCCCATCGGCGGGCTGGCCGCGTAGAGCGGCCAGCGACCGGCGCCACGCCAACCACGCCGGCGCCAATGGCACCAATTCTCCGTTCTGCAGAGAATCGCGTGCCGGCGTCGGCGTGGCGCGATTCGCGCCGGCCCCGGGAATTCTCCGGCCCGTTCCCAGGCTGAGAGAATCCCTCCCAAGGTTCCTCTTCCTGTTCAGATCCATACCAAACTTCATCCCCAAGGACTTTTTCTAAGGGATAGACAAAATGATCATGGCGTTTGTGTGGCGGGGAAAGAACCCAAGGATCCGCAAGTCAACACTTCAAAGGAGAAAAAATATGGGCGGTCTGGCCCTACCGAACCTGCAATACTCAGGGCAGCCACAACCGGGAGGGTGAGGGGATGGATACGAGAACCCAACATGGAATGGGTGAGGTGGAGGAGTCATCCTGCAGAGGAACAACCCTCCGATCCCTCGCCACAGCAGCACTCTCATCTCCACTCCCCCTCCCCTGGCAAAATACACATTCTGCTCAGTGGTGGTAGTCACATTGAGGACATGCAACCAAATGAGGCAGCATTTTGGTCTAACCAGGATATCCTCCAGGACCCCCATCTGTGGTAACCACAAATTCCTGCCAGCCATGCTCGACGCCACCTTTTAAAAATGGAGTCAGGACGGGGGTATGCTAGCGGTCAGGGACATTTATATAGGGAACAGACTCACGACCCAGGACGAACTAACGGAAGAACTGGAGCTACCGACAGGACAGGAACTCTGGCACCTTCAAACCAAACACTTCCTCCTCAAGGAGACAATGAGGTACCCGAGGGCTCCGAAAACCACTTTACTGGAGGAGCTAATAAACACGGACAGTAAGGAGAGGGGAACTGTGGGGACATCTACAGACAACTTCTGGAAAGGCCAAGGTCACCACTGGAAGGAACTAGACAAAAAAAGGAGGACGAACTCAGGATGGGAGTGGGTTGGGGACTCTGGAGCGAAGCACTATGTAGGGCCAAACTCCACCTCCTCCTATGCAAGGCCACGACTCAGGCAGTTTAAAGTGGTGCACAGAGCGCACCTAATCAGAACTCGAATGCGGAGGATAAATGTGAACGGTGCCAGGGAGGCCCAGTCAACCATGCCCACATGTTCTGGGCCTGCCCCAGTCTTGTCGGCTCTGGACAGCCTTCTTTGAGGCGATGTCCAAGGTTCTGGGGGTGAGGATGGAGCCATGCCTAAGAGTGGCTAGAACTATTCATGGTGAAGAGGGCCGGCGCCGTGGCATTTGCTCCCTTAATCGCCTGCTGGGGAATCCTGCTCAGCTGACGATCAGCAGCATCACCCACAGCTGCAGACTGGCTCACAGACCTGTCGGAATTTCTCCACCTGGAGAAGATCAAGCGCACCATCCAAGGGCCAGACGGGGGCTTCCACAAAGTGCGGAGGCTATTTCGAATAAATTTGCAGATGACACTAAAGTCGGTGGAGTTGTGGACAGTGCGGAAGGATGTTACAAGTTACAGAGGGACATAGATAAGCTGCAGCGCTGGGCTGAGAGGTGGCAAATGGAGTTTAATGCAGAAAAGTGTGAGGTGATTCATTTTGGAAGGAATAACAGGAAGACAGAGTACTGGGCTAATGGTAAGATTCTTGGCAGTGTGGATGAGCAGAGAGATCTCGGTGTCCATGTACATAGATCCCTGAAGGTTGCCACCCAGGTTGAGAGGGCTGTTAAGAAGGCGTACGGTGTGTTAGCTTTTATTGGTAGAGGGATTGAGTTTCAGAGCCATGAGGTCATGTTGCAGCTGTACAAAACTCTGGTGCAGCCGCATTTGGAGTGTTGTGTGCAATTCTGGTCGCCACATTAGGATGTGGAAGCATTGGAAAGGGTGCAGAGGAGATTTACCAGAATGTTGCCAGGTATGGAGGGAAGATCTTATGAGGAAAGGCTGAGGGACTTGAGGCAGTTTTCGTTAGAGAGAAGAAGGTTAAGAGGTGACTTAATTGAGGCATACAAGATGATCAGAGGATTGGATAGGGTGGACAGTGAGAGCCTTTTTCCTTGGATGGTGATGTCCAGCACGAGAGGACATAGCTTTAAATTGAGGGGAGATAGATAAAAGACAGATGTCAGAGGTAGGTTCTTTACTCAGAGAGTAGTAAGGGCGTGGAATGCCCTGCCTGCAACAGTAGTGGACTTGCCAACACTAAGGGCATTCAAATGGTCATTGGATAGACATATGGACGATAAGGGAATACTGTAGATGGGCTTTAGAGTGGTTTCACAGGTCGGCGCAACGTCGAGGGCCAAAGGGCCTGTACTGCGCTGTAATGTTCTATGTTCTATGTTCTATTCATCAGCCTGTTCGAGGCCAATAGTGACTATATTTGACCAATAGAGAGGGGGGAAGGGGGGACTAAGTAGATCAAACAGGAGCAGACACAATGGAGAGGAGCAGAAGGGGGAGGGGGAGGGGAGGCAAGGAGAGACCCCGGGGGAGTCACAGAAAAAAACATGGGGTAAAAAGGGAGGAGGCGAGGGGGTATGATGCCCTCCTCCAACCGAACCACAAAGACAACAGATGAGAGGAACATAGCACAGTAATACCACACCCAGGGCGAAAGGTGGTGCCAGGAAACGGGCGGAGGAGGAGGGGTGCAGGGAGGGGGGAGGGATCACTTTTTGATAAATCTGCATATTAAAGCAAGACAGCTCGTCTCACTTTAATGTGTAGATTCCCAAGGTACCTGAGGCTTTGGGATTTATCTCCTTCGCGTCAGAGACCTTGGGTAAGCGCTGTTTGGTACTCTGTAAATGGGGACCAGGTGGAACAACACATGTGGGGGTCTCTCAGGGGATTGGAGACCCCCAGCTGCATGCCCTTTGGATGCCAGCCTGGCACTGTCAAGGTTCCCAGATGGCACTGCCAGCTGACATGGGCATTGCCAGGTTGGCACTGCCAAGCTGGCATTTTTTAAACAGCCTTGGAAGCCATCCCCTGCTTAGGCCCCTTACGCGTGCCAGGAAACACATGGTTAAATGTGCTTGCTATGGGAATTTGTTCCCAATTAGTTGAATTGCGTCCATTCAAACACTGCAGGCATAAATGCTGCAGACATGGTAGAAATACACCACATAAGAAATTGGTTGAATAGCCTTAGCCAATCTTTTTAAACATTTTAAACCTTCCCCCTCCCTTCTAAGCCAGCAACACAGAAGCTGTCAGCACAATAATACTGCAGTAATGCCCCTGATGCCTGTTACAGCCAGGCAGACTAATGGCATTAGTTGGGTACGCTGCCTGGAAAATTGCACATCACTTTCGGAAAATTGCCCAGGGGCCTAGAGCTCATTCCTGAAGGTGGGATCATAGCACAACAGCTGAGTGGAAGATCCAGACTAATACCTATTACTCAACATTTGGATGCAGCTACACTTCCACACTAGATCTTGAGGCGCTGTGAAATTGTTTCTGCTATTCAGTGACTCAATTGGACCAGTATAACTCTGGATTGAAGAGGAGGAATGAAGCCTTATATTTGATGGTTGGCATTCACCAACTATTGGGATCCTCTTTTCCTACCGATGGCGTTCCCCGCCCACCTGTGGGTTTGCAGGTGGTGGCATAATCTATTCCCTTGGTTACTGAGCAGACAGCAGAATATAAAATAAACAGACAATTCTGAAAAGGTTTGTGGAATTTTTTGTGAAGGCAGTTAGAACATTATGCAGTTTGATTGTGCCTGAGATAAGCTTGGTTAATCATGTACACCATGCTAATATTAATATTCAGCCTGGAACATGCGTGAGAGTTGACGCTATGAGGGGGTTAGAGTTTGTGTGTGGCTGAAGTGATGTCAAGCGCTGTCGCAGCTATTTAAAGGAAAGTGGCTATTTAATGGTAAGGGACCAAGGTTGGAATTTAAAAATGATCTTTTGACAAAAGATAAATATTTGGTTTAAAAATAATTGGGGTAACAGAAATTTGCTTGTATTAGATATTTCGAGCATATCTGTAGTATTTCAACGTATGTGTGAATGTATTGTCCAACTTTCCTCATCTCCAGCAAAGAAACCCCAATAAAGGGTGTATTCTGTAAGCCACTAACTGGTCGGTAAGATAAAGGGCTGGAATCTCCGCTGCCCGCCGCAGGTACCTGAGCTCCCAATTTGGCAGAGAATCCCATGTTGGGGAAAAACGGGATGACCCACTTGCAACGGCTGGGCACCGGATTCTCCATGCCTCCATGTCTCTCTGGGCCGGGATTCATGTGGGCATGAACTGGTGCAAGTAATTATTGCATGGGCCTGATGTGTGCTGATCCTGCTCCGATGGTGGCTTCAATGGGAATTCCCATTCACAGTGGTGCGAACTGAGAATGCCGCAGCCAGTGAACGGCGTGCCACCTCCCGCCGTCAGAAAACACGCAGCTGGGAGGCGGGTTCTGCGTTTTTGAGACAAAGTGCAGTAGCAAGCGGCTATGGCGCACGTTTCACACTGCCCAGAATGGCGGGATCCCGGGCTAGATTCTGCACTTGGAGCCTCATTAATTATGCACAGGCGAGTTTCCCTTCAAATCTCCAGGCAGGTGATTCATCCACCTACTGTCACCTGTCAGGTTTGAAGTTCCCGATGCTATATTTAAATACCACTCCATTAAACTCGTATCACTCTCTCCAGCCCATCTTTCCTCACGAGACCGCACATGATGCCCCAAACTCGGAGGCAAAAGGCTAGTCGCCTCAAGAAGCAGCCTGTACCTCGATTTAACCATCTTCCCCCCGCCGAGCCGGAGAGCTGTGAGGTGCCCATGTCCCATATAGATCTCTACCCAGCACATCCTCTTCCATAAACAATATGGTATCCCTTTGACCTACTTTTCTGTGTGTGCTTCCTGTAGCCTTGTCAGTGTCCAGCTTCCCTCCCCTCAGTCTTTCTTGCCTTCCATTGTTCGTCATCGTCATCCACCTCCTTTCACCTCTTCCTCCAATCGCCTCTCCTCACCCTTTCACCTTACGCCCTTGCAGGCATTCTTAGAATCTTAGAATCGTTACAGTGCAGAAGGATCCTATTCAGCCCATCAAATCTGCACCAAGCCTTCAAAGGAGCACTCTACCTATATCTATTCCCCCGCCCAACCCCACCCCCCATACCCATAACCCCATCTAACCAGCACATCCCTGGACACTAAGGAGCAATTTTAGCATGGCCAATCCACATACCCTGCACATCTTTGGACCATGGAAAGGAACCGGAGCACCTGGAGGAAACCCATGCAGAGAATGTGCAAACTTCACACAGACAGTCACCTAACGTAGGTCCCTGGCGCTGTGAGGTAGCAGTGCTAACCACTATATCACTGTGCTGCATTGGTTGTGATTGCAAGGGCTAGGGCGCTGAGCACTTACTTTCAGTCATGGGTCCTATAATAGTCATCTCCCTTGGACTTCAGCATGAGAGGGAGATAATTAGAGACAGCAAGTAAGAAGATGAGCTCCTTACAGAAGGAGCAGTATGGGGAGAAGGTCTCTCAGTAGGAAGCCTTTGCTGAAATTGCTATAGAGACAGATAACTTTTAACAAGAAACAGGAACTCAGTGACTGATTAAAGTAATTATATGGCAAAGTTTCAATAATTAAAACATTCACTGTGACAAATTAAAATCACCATTGGCTGAACATCACTTAGTTGGCAACTAATACTCTAAACCATAGAAAATAATCATATTAGTTTCTTGATTTTACCAATAACCCCTGACCACAGTTAAGCACACATCCCGTAAATTTAAAAAAAACATTTGTACATTACGCGTCACTTTCCGCAGAATTATAGGACAGGATTTTCCAGAAGTGCTCTGACTGTGAGATGTGGCAGGTCCGGGAGGCTTCCAGCTTCCCTGATGGCTTTATTTGCAGAAAGTGCATTGTGATGAATGGTTACTGCCTTATCATCATGTAAGGTGATGTCCCCTTTAAGACCGGGCTTGGAACCCTGGGGACTCCGCCTCTGGCTCCGCCCATCTGGGAGCCATACATAAAGGCCTGCCTCATGGTTTGTGTAACAGTCAGCTCTCGTCTCTAGCGGTAGTATAGTTATTAGTCTAATAAAGCCTTCTTTACAGTTTAATCTCTAAGCATCATTATTGAGGGTACCTCAATTTATTAGACTAAACTAGATTCAGGATGGACGCAGGCCTAAAACCAGAGAAGCTCAATCTGGAAGCATGAACGGCGGAGGCAAAGGAAATGTTTAAATACTGGCTGCGGTGCTTCGAGGCCTACCTGGACTCCGCAGATTCCCATCCTAGGGCCACGCAAGCTGCGTCTACTCCACGCCCGGGTGAGTCACAGAATCTCCGCCACGCTCGAAAAGGCGACGACTTATGAGGAAGCGATTGAGTTGCTCCGCAAGCGGTTTGTCAAACCCGTCAATGAAGTGCACGCCCGGCATCTGCTCTCTACCTGCCGGCAGCGCTCGGGGGAATCGCTCAACGAGTTTGTTGAAAAACTCACCGCACTTGCCAGAGACTGTGACCATCAGGATGTGACAGGGGAAGTCCATATGAACCTGCATATCAGAGATTCTTTCATGTCCGGCATCCGCTCGACCTACATCCGGCAGCGGCTGCTCGAAAACGGGGCAAAAGGCCTCCAGGAGATGCTAACGCTCGCCTCCTCGCTGGAGGTGGCCCGACATAACTTGGGTACGTACCCCGCGGACTCTGCCAGCCCCCCCCGGACATCCTCAGACTCAACCGTATTACAGGCCTGCGCCACGCGGTGACCTGCTCACCATGGTGGCACACCATGCACTTCTGCGGGCAGGGCCAGCACCCACGCCCACGCTGCCCAGCCCACTCCGTTATCTGCAGCGATTGCGGGAAGAAAGGGCACTTTGCGAGGGTCTGCCTGGCCAGACCCAGGGGCCAGAAAAACAAAGAACAGCCGGCCCGAAAATCAGGCTCTCAGGCCCGCAGGCCTCGCAATGCTGCTGCGCACCGACCCGACACGCCCTCTTCTGACGCGTCATCAGCCTCGTGCAAATCATGGGAGCGGCCATCTGGTCGGCGACCATCTTCTCGACCCGACACGTGCGACCGACGGCAGCGGCCATTTTACGAGTCCGACTCGGCTGACGACTCTGACTACCCGCGACTGGGTGCGATCACCCTCGATCAAACTCGGCCAAAACAAATCACGGGGTACTGTATTGCGGATCTCTCGATCCAAGGTGCCAAATACACCCGTTTCAAATTTTAGATCCTCCCTCACCTCTGTGCCCCCCTGCTGCTCGGACTGGATTTCCAGTGCAGCCACCGAAGCCTGACACTGAAGTTCGGGGGACCCTTGCCCCCCCTCACGGTGTGCTGCCTTGCGACACTGAAAGTCGCACCCCCCTCGCTATTCGCTAACCTCACTCCTGACTGTAAGCCCGTCGCCACCAGGAGCCGGCGCTACAGTGCCCAAGATATGGCTTTTATCAAGTCAGAGGTCCAGCGTTTACTGGGAGAGGGTGTCATCGAGGCTAGCAACAGCCCTTGGAGAGCGCAAGTGGTGGTCGTCCAGTCCGGGGAGAAGAAACGGATGGTCGTGGATTATAGCCAGACCATAAACCGATTCACGCAGCTTGATGCGTACCCCCTTCCTCGCATCGCGGAAATGGTAAATCGGATCGCCCAATACCGAGTCTTTTCCACGGTCGACCTCAAATCTGCCTACCACCAGCTCCCCGTCCGACCAAAAGACCGCCCCTATACTGCCTTCGAAGCAGCCGGCCGGCTCTTCCACTTCCTCAGGGTCCCCTTTGGTGTCACAAATGGGGTCTCCGTCTTTCAAAGGGCGATGGACCAAATGGTGGACCAGTACGGTTTGCGGGCTACATACCCGTACTTGGACAATGTCACCATCTGCGGCCATGATCAGCAGGACCATGACGCTAACCTCAAAAAGTTCCTCCAGACCGCCCGAGCCCTTAACCTGACCTATAACGAGGGCAAATGCGTTTTCCACACCACGCGGCTGGCCATCCTCGGCTATGTCGTGGAAGACGGGGTCCTAGGTCCCGACCCCGACCGCATGCGCCCCCTTAAGGAACTCCCTCTCCCCCGCAGCCTCAAGGCCCTCAAACGGTGCTTGGGGCTTTTCTCCTATTACGCCCAGTGGGTCCCCAAGTATGCGGACAAAGCCCGCCCACTCCTAAAGACCACCACTTTTCCCCTCTCGGCTGAGGCTCAATTGGCCTTCAACCGCATCAAGGCTGACATCATCAAGGCCGCCATGCACGCAGTGGACGAAACCATCCCTTTCCAGGTAGAGAGCGATGCATCAGACATCGCCCTGGCTGCTACCCTCAATCAAGGAGGCAGACCAGTAGCGTTCTTCTCCCGAACCCTCACCGCCTCCGAGGTTCGACACTCTGCAGTCGAAAAGGAGGCACAAGCCATTGTGGAGGCTGTGCGGTGCTGGAGACACTACCTCGCTGGTAGGTCGGTCGCCTATATGTTCGATAACACGCAACGGGGCAAAATAAAAAACGATAAAATTTTGAGGTGGAGGATCGAACTCTCCACCTACTCATACGATATCAAGTGTCGTCCAGGGGAGCTCAACAAGCCCCCAGATGCCCTGTCCCACGGCACATGCGCCAACGCGCAGGAGGACCACCTGCAAGCCATCCACAATGACCTCTGCCACCCGGGGGTTATCCGGCTCGTCCATTTCATCAAGTCCCGCAACCTACCTTACTCAACCAAGGAGGTCAAGGCCATGGTCAGGACCTGCCAAGTCTGTGCGGAGTGCAAACCGCACTTCTATCGGCCAGACAAGGTTCGGCTCGTGAAAGCCTCGGGCCCCTTTGAGCGACTGAGCGTGGACTTTAAGGGGCCCCTCCCATCCACCAACCGTTATGCCTATTTCCTCACCGTGATCGATGAGTTCTCCCGTTTCCCATTCGCCATTCCATGCACCGACATGACCTCAGCCACGGTGATTAAGGCACTGCACAGCATCTTCACCCCCGTCGGACTCCTTTTTAAACAGGGGGTGAATGCGATGAATGGTTACTGCCTTATCATCATGTAAGGTGATGTCCCCTTTAAGACCGGGCTTGGAACCCTGGGGACTCCGCCTCTGGCTCCGCCTATCTGGGAGCCATACATAAAGGCCTGCCTCTTGGTCTGTGTAACAGTCAGCTCTCGTCTCTAGCTGTAGTATAGTTATTAGTCTAATAAAGCCTTCTTTACAGTTTAATCTCGAAGCATCATTATTGAGGGTACCTCATGCATCCAACTGGAGCTCCTCACAGACCGCATGGTTCGGTTGGAGCAGCAGTTGGATGCACTTAGGAGCATGCAGGTGGCGGAAAGCGTCATAGATCGCAGTTATATAAATGTGGTCACACCCAAGGTGCGGGCAGAGAAATGGGTGACCACCAGAAGGGGCAGGCAGTCAGTACAGGAATCCCTTGTGGTTGTCCCCCTCTCGAAGAGGTATACACCTTTGGATACTGTCCGGGGGGATAGCCTATCAGGGGAAAACAGCAGCAGCCAGAGCAGTGGCACTACGGAAGGCTCTGATGTTGAGCAGGGAGGGTCAAAGTGCAGAAGAGCAATAGTCATAGGGGACTCTATAGTCAGGGACACAGATAGGCGCTTCTGTGGACGTGAAAGAGACTCCAGGATGGTATGTTGCCTCCCTGGTGCCAGGGTCCAGGATGTCTCCGAACGGGTAGCAGGCATCCTGAAGGGGGAGGGCAAACAGGCAGAGGTCGTTGTGCATATTGGTACTAACAACATAGGCAGGAAGGGGCATGAGGTCCTGCAGCAGGAGTTCAGGGAGCTAGGCAGAAAGTTAAAAGACAGGACCTCTAGGGTTGTAATCTCAGGATTACTCCCTGTGCCATGTGCCAGTGAGGCTAGGAATAGGAAGATAGAGCAGCTAAACACGTGGCTAAACAGCTCGTGTAGGAGGGAGGGTTTCCGTTATCTGGACCACTGGGAACTCTTCCGGGGCAGGTGTGACCTGTATAAGAAGGACGGGTTGCATCTAAACTGGAGAGGCATAAATATCCTGGCCGCGAGGTTTGCTAGTGTCACACGGGAGGGTTTAAACTAGTATGGCAGGGGGGTGGGTACTGGAGCAATAGGCCAGAAGGTGAAAGCATTGAGGGAGAACTAGGGAATAGGGCCAGTATGGCTCTGAGGAAGAGCAGACAGGGAGGTGTTTCTGAGAACAGCAGGTCTGGTGGCCTGAAGTGCATTTGTTTTAATGCAAGAAGTATTACAGGTAAGGCAGATGAACTTCGAGCTTGGATTAGTACTTGGAACTATGATGTTGTTGCCATTACAGAGACCTGAACATAGAACATAGAACATTACAGCACAGTACAGGCCCTTCGGCCCTCAATGTTGCGCCGACCTGTGAAACCACTCTAAAGCCCATCTACACTATTCCCTTATCGTCCATATGTCTATCCAATGACCATTTGAATGCTCTTAGTGTTGGCGAGTCCACTACTGTTGCAGGCAGGGCATTCCACACCCTTACTACTCTCTGAGTAAAGAACCTACCTCTGACATCTGTCTTATATCTATCTCCCCTCAATTTAAAGCTATGTCCCCTCGTGCTAGACATCACCATCCGAGGAAAAAGGCTCTCACTGTCCACCCTATCCAATCCTCTGATCATCTTGTATGCCTCAATTAAGTCGTCTCTTAACCTTCTTCTCTCTAACGAAAACAGCCTCAAGTCCCTCAGCCTTTCCTCATAAGATCTTCCCTCCATACCAGGCAACATTCTGGTAAATCTCCTCTGCACCCTTTCCAATGCTTCCACATCCTTCCTATAATGCGGCGACCAGAATTGCACGCAATACTCCAAATGCAGCCGCACCAGAGTTTTGTACAGCTGCAACATGACCTCATGGCTCCGAAACTCAATCCCTCCACCAATAAAAGCTAAGTACGAAGTCTTACAACACCAGGTTAAAGTCCAACAGGTTTGTTTCGATGTCACTAGCTTTCGGAGCGCTGCTCCTTCCTCAGGTGAATGAAGAGGTCTGATCCAGAAACACATATATAGACAAATTCAAAGATGCCAAACAATGCTAGGAATGCGAGCATTAGCAGGTGATTAAATCTTTACAGATCCAGAGATGGGGTAACCCCAGGTTAAAGAGGTGTGAATTGTATCAAGCCAGGACAGTTGGTAGGATTTCGCAGGCCAGATGGTGGGGGATGAATGTCATGTGACATGAATCCCAGGTCCCGGTTGAGGCCGCACTCATATGTGCGGAACTTGGCTATAAGTTTCTGCTCGGCGATTCTGCGTTGTCGCGGGTCCTGAAGGCCGCCTTGGAGAACGCTTACCCGGAGATCAGAGGCTGAATGCCCTTGACTGCTGAAGTGTTCCCCGACTGGAAGGGAACATTCCTGCCTGGTGATTGTTGCGCGATGTCCGTTCATTCGTTGTCGCAGCGTCTGCATGGTCTCGCCAATGTACCACGCTTCGGGACATCCTTTCCTGCAGCTGGGTAGAGATCTCCACATCAATAAAAGCTAACACACCGTGCGCCTTCTTAACAACCCTCTCAACCTGGGTGGCAACCTTCAGGGATCTATGTACATGGACACCGAGATCTCTCTGCTCATCCACACTGCCAAGAATCTTACCATTAGCCCAGTACTCTGTCTTCCTGTTATTCCTTCCAAAATGAATCACCTCACACTTTTCTGCATTAAACTCCATTTGCCACCTCTCAGCCCAGCGCTGCAGCTTATCTATGTCCCTCTGTAACTTGTAACATCCTTCCACACTGTCCACAACTCCACCAAATTTAGTATCATCTGCAAATTTACTCACCCATCTTTCTACGCCCTCCTCCAGGTAATTTATAAAAATGACAAACAACAGTGGCCCCAAAACAGATCCTTTTGGTACACCACTAGTAACTGGACGCCAGTCTGAACATTTCCCATCAACCACCACCCTTTGTCTTCTTCCAGCTAGCCAATTTCTGATCCAAACTGGTTGAGGGAAGGACAGATTTGGCAGCTAAACGAACCAGGATATAGATGTTTCAGGCGGGATAGAGGGGGATATAAAAGGGGAGGCGGAGTTGCGCTACTGGTTCGGGAGAATATCACAGCTGTACTGCGGCAGGACACCTCAGAGAGCAGTGAGGCTATATGGGTAGAGATCAGCAATAAGAAGGGTGCAGTCACAATGTTGGGAGTTTACTACAGGCCTCCCAACAGCCAGCGGGAGATAGAGGAGCAGATAGGTGGACAGATTTTGGAAATGAGTAAAAACAACAGGTTGGTGTGATGGGAGACTTCAACTTCCCCAATATTGACTGGGACTCACTTAGTGTTAGGGACCTGGATGGGGCAGAGTTTGTAAGGAGCTTCCAGGAGGGCTTCGTAAAACAATATGTAGACAGTCCAACTAGGGAAAGGGCTGTACTGGATCTGGTATTGGGGAATGAGCCCAGCCAGGTGGTAGAAGTTTCAGTCGGGGAGCATTTCGGGAACAGTGACCATAATTCAATAAGTTTTAAGGTGCTGGTGGACAAGGATAAGAGTGGTCCTAGGGTGAATGTGCTAAATTGGGGGAAGGCTAATTATAACAATATTAGTGCATTTGAGTGCTATAGTGAGAGTTTGGTGACTGAGGGAGTGCTGAATTTGGTGCATTTGAGTGCTATAGTGAGAGTTTGGTGACTGAGGGAGTGCTGAATTTGGTGCATTTGAGTGCTATAGTGAGAGTTTGGTGACTGAGGGAGTGCTGAATTTGGTGCATTTGAGTGCGATAATGAGAATTTGGTGACTGAGGGAGTTAGGTGAGGAGGGAGTAAGGTGCTCCTTTAATTTTGTTTCCTACATTTCTGCAAAGAGCAAGAAGGGAGCCAGGAGTTTATAGAGAGTGCAGCTGACTGGGAGCAGAGTCGGAGGTCCAGTTGGTCCACAGGGCAGTTATATTCTGTAAGGTAAGAGGGGGTGGAGTCAAGGCCAGTTGCATGCACCTCCTGTAGGATGTGGGTGGTGAGGTATACCACCGGTGTCCCCGCTGACTATACTTGCGGAAAGTGCACCCAACTCCGGCTCCTCAGAGGCCATGTTAGGGAACTGGAGCTGGAGCTGGATGAAGTTCGGATCATCCGGGAGGCAGAGGGGGTGATAGAGAGGAGTTACAGGGTGGTAACCACACCCAAGGTACAGGACAAAAGTAGCTGGGTTACAGTCAGGGGAAAGAAAACAAACAGGCAGACAGTGCAGGGATCCCTCGTGGCCGTTCCCCTTCAAAACAAGTATACCGTTTTGGATGCTGTTGGGGGGGATGACCTAACGGGGGAAGGCTCTAGCGGCCAAATCTCTGGCACTGAGTCTGGCTCTGGGGCTCAGAAGGGAAGGGGGGAGAATAGAAAAGCAATAGTAGTAGGAGATTCAATGGTTAAGGGAATAGATAGGAGATTCTGTGGTCGCGAGCGAGACTCCCGGAAGGTATGTTGCCTCCCGGGTGCCAGGGCCAGGGATGTCTCGGATCGTGTCTTCAGGATCCTTAAGGAGGAGGGTGAGCAGCCAGAGGTCGTGGTGCACATTGGGACCAACGACGTAGGTAGGAAAAGGGGTGTGGAGGTAATAAATGAGTTTAGGGAGTTAGGCTGGAAGATAAAAGCCAGGACAGACAGAGTTGTCATCTCTGGTTTGTTGCCGGTGCCACGTGATAGCGAGGCTAGGAATAGGGAGAGAGTGCAGTTGAACACGTGGCTGCAGGAATGGTGTAGAAGGGAGGGCTTCAGGTATTTGGATAATTGGAGCGAATTCTGGGGAAGGTGGGACCTGTACAAGCAGGACGGGTTGCATCTGAACCAGAGGGACACCAATATCCTGGGAGGGAGGTTTTCTAGTAATCTTCGGGAGGGTTTAAACTAATTTGGCAGGGGAATGGGAACCGGATTTGTAGTCCAGCAACTAAGGTAACCAATATTAGGGACGCCAAAGCGTGTAGTGAGGCAGTGGGGAAGGGAACACTGACAAAGGAGAGTACTTGCAGGCACGGAGATGGGTTGAAGTGTGTGTACTTCAACGCAAGAAGCATCAGGAATAAGATGGGGGAACTTAAGGCATGGATTGGTACTTGGGAATACGATGTGGTGGCCATCACGGAAACTTGGATAGAAGAGGGGCAGAAATGGTTGTTGGAGATCCCAGGTTATAGATGTTTCAACAAGATTAGGGAGGGTGGTAAAAGAGGTGGGGGGGGGGGGTGGCATTGTTAATTAGAATTAGTATAACAGCTGCAGAAAGGCAGTTCGAAGAGTATCTGCCTACTGAGGTAGTATGGGTTGAAGTCAGAAATTGGAAAGGAGCAGTCACCTTTTCTATAGTTTTCTATAGGCCCCCCAATAGTAGCAGAGATGTGGAGGAACAGATTGGGAAACAGATTTTGGAAAGGTGCAGAAGTCACAGGGTAGTAGTCATGGGTGACTTGAACTTCCCAAACATTGAGTGGAAACTCTTTAGATCAAATAGTTTGGATGGGGTGGTGTTTGTGCAGTGTGTCCAGGAAGCTTTTCTAACACAGTATATAGATTGTCTGATCAGAGGGGAGGCCATATTGGATTTGGTACTTGGTAATGAACCGGGGCAAGTGATAGATTTGTTAGTGGGGGAGCATTTTGGAGATAGTGACCACAATTCTGTGACTTTCACTTTAGTAATGGAGAGGGGTAGGTGCGTGCAACAGGGCAAGGTTTACAATTGGAGGAAGGGTAAATACGATGTTGCCAGACAAGAATTGAAGTGCATAAGTTGGAAACATAGGCTGTCAGGGAAGGACACAAGTGAAATGTGGAACTTGTTCAAGGAATAGGTACTACGTGTCCTTGATATGTATGTCCCTGTCAGGCAGGGAAGAGATGGTCGAGTGAGGGAACCATGGTTGACAAGAGAGGTTGAATGTCTTGTTAAGAGGAAGAAGGAGACTTATGTAAGGCTGAGGACACAAGGTTCAGACAGGGCGCTGGAGAGATACAAGGTAGCCAGGAGGGAACTGAAGAAAGGGATGAGGAGAGCTAAGAGAGGGCATGAACAATCTTTGGCGGGTAGGATCAAGGAAAACCCCAAGGCCTTTTACACATATGTGAGAAATATGAGAATGACTAGAGCGAGGGTAGGTCCGATCAAGGACAGTAGCAGGAGATTGTGTATTGAGTCTGAAGAGATAGGAGAGGTCTTGAACGAGTACTTTTCTTCTGTATTTACAAATGAGAGGGGCCATATTGTTGGAGAGGACAGTGCGAAACAGACTGGTAAGCTCGAGGAAATACTTGTTAGGAAGGAAGATGTGTTGGGCATTTTGAAAAACTTGAGGATAGACAAGTCCCCCGGGCCTGACGGGATATATCCAAGGATTCTATGGGAAGCAAGAGATGAAATTGCAGAGCCGTTGGCAATTATCTTTTCATCCTCACTGTCAACAGGGGTGGTACCAGGGGATTGGAGAGTGCGAATGTCGTGCCCCTGTTCAAAAAAGGGTCTAGGGATAACCCTGGGAATTACAGGCCAGTTAGTCTTACTTTGGTGGTAGGCAAAGTAATGGAAAGGGTACTGAAGGATAGGATTTCTGAGCATCTGGAAAGACACTGCTTGATTAGGGATAGTCATCACGGATTTGTGAGGGGTAGGTCTTGCCTTACAAGTCTTATTGAATTATTTGAGGAGGTGACCAAGCATGTGGATGAAGGTAAAGCAGTGGATGTAGTGTACATGGATTTTAGTAAGGCATTTGATAAGGTTCCCCATGGTAGGCTTATGCAGAAAGTAAGGAGACATGGTATAGTGGGAAATTTGGCCAGTTGGATAACGAACTGGCTAGCTGACAGAAGTCAGAGAGTGGTGGTGGATGGCAAATATTTAGCCTGGAGCCCAGTTACCAGTGGCGAACCGCAGGGATCAGTTCTGGGTCCTTCATTAATGACTTGGATGAGGGAGTTGAACAAAAGAACAAAGAACAAAGAAATGTACAGCACAGGAACAGGCCCTTCGGCCCTCCAAGCCCGTGCCGACCATGCTGCCCGACTAAACTACAATCTTCTACACTTCCTGGGTCCGTATCCCTCTATTCCCATCCTATTCATGGATTTTTCAAGATGCCCCTTAAATGTCACTATCGTCCCTGCTTCCACCACCTCCTCCGGTAGCGAGTTCCAGGCACCCACTACCTTCTGCGTAAAAAACTGCCTCGTACATCTACTCTAAACCTTGCCCCTCTCACCTTAAACCTATGCTCCCTAGTAATTGACCCCTCTACCCTGGGGAAAAGCCTCTGACTATCCACTCTGTCTATGCCCCTCATAATTATGTAGACCTCTATCAGGTCTCCCCTCAACCTCCTTCGTTCCAGTGAGAACAAACCGAGTTTATTCAACCGCTCCTCATAGCTAATGCCCTCCATACCAGGCAACATTCTGGTAAATCTCTTCTGCACCCTCTCTAAAGTCTCCACATCCTTCTGGTAGTGTGGCGACCAGAATTGAACACTATACTCCAAGTGTGGCCTAACTAAGGTTCTATACAGCTGCAACATGACTTGCCAATTCTTATACTCAATGCCCCGGCCAATGAAGGCAAGCATGCCGTATGCCTTCTTGACTACCTTCTCCACCTGTGTTGCCCCTTTCAATGACCTGTGGACCTGTACTCCTAGATCTCTTTGACTTTCAATACTCTTGAGGGTTCTACCATTCACTGTATATTCCCTACCTGCATTAGACCTTCCAAAATGCATTACCTCACATTTGTCCGGATTAAACTCCATCTGCCATCTCTTCGCCCAAGTCTCCAAACAATCTAAATCCTGCTGTATCCTCTGACAGTCCTCATCGCTAGCCGCAATTCCAACCTTTGTGTCGCCTGCAAACTTACTAATCAGACCAGTTACATTTTCCTCCAAATCATTTATATATACTACAAAGAGCAAAGGTCCCAGCACTGATCCCTGTGGAACACCACTGGTCACAGCCCTCCAATTAGAAAAGCATCCTTCCATTGCTACTCTCTGCCTTCTATGACCTAGCCAGTTCTGTATCCACCTTGCCAGCTCACCCCTGATCCCGTGTGACTTCACCTTTTGTACTAGTCTACCATGAGGGACCTTGTCAAAGGCCTTACTGAAGTCCATATAGACAACATCCACTGCCCTACCTGCATCAATCATCTTTGTGACCTCCTCGAAAAACTCTATCAAATTAGTGAGACACGACCTCCCCTTCACAAAACCGTGCTGCCTCTCACTAACACGTCCATTTGCTTCCAAATGGGAGTAGATCCTGTCTCGAAGAATTCTCTCCATAATTTCCCTACCACTGAAGTAAGGCTCACCGGCCTGTAGTTCCCTGGATTATCCTTGCTACCCTTCTTAAACAGAGCAACAACATTGGCTATTCTCCAGTCCTCCGGGACATCCCCTGAAGACAGTGAGGATCCAAAGATTTCTGTCAAGGCCTCAGCAATTTCCTCTCCAGCCTCCTTCAGTATTCTGGGGTAGATCCCATCAGGCCCTGGGGACTTATCTACCTTAATATTTTTTAAGACACCCAACACCTCGTCTTTTTGGATCTCAATGTGACCCAGGCTATCTACACACCCTTCTCCAGACTCAACATCTACCAATTTCTTCTCTTTGGTGAATACTGATGCAAAGTATTCATTTAGTACCTCGCCCATTTCCTCTGGCTCCACACATAGATTCCCTTGCCTATCCTTCAGTGGGCCAACCCTTTCCCTGGCTACCCTCTTGCTTTTTATGTACGTGTAAAAAGCCTTGGGATTTTCCTTAACCCTATTTGCCAATGACTTTTTGTGACCCCTTCTAGCCCTCCTGACTCCTTGCTTAAGTTCCTTCCTACTTTCTTTATATTCCACGCAGGCTTCGTCTGTTCCCAGCCTTTTAGCCCAGACAAATGCCTCCTTTTTCTTTTTGACGAGGCCTACAATATCTCTCGTTATCCAAGGTTCCCGAAAATTGCCGTATTTATCCTTCTTCCTCACAGGAACATGTCGGTCCTGAATTCCTTTAAACTGACACTTGAAAGCCTCCCACATGTCAGATGTTGATTTGCCCTCAAACATCCGCCCCCAATCTATGTTCTTCAGTTCCCACCTAATATTGTTATAATTAGCCTTCCCCCAATTTAGCATATTCATCCTAGGACCACTCTTATCCTTGTCCACCAGTACTTTAAAACTTACTGAATTGTGGTCACTGTTACCTAAATGCTCCCCTACTGAAACATCTACCACCTGGCCGGGCTCATTCCCCAATACCAGGTCCAGTACCGCCCCTTCCCTAGTTGGACTGTCTACATATTGTTTTAAGAAGCCCTCCTGGATGCTCCTTACAAACTCCGCCCTGTCTAAGCCCCTGGCACTAAGTGAGTCCCAGTCAATATTGGGGAAGTTGAAGCCTCCCATCACCACAACCCTGTTGTTTTTACTCTTTTCCAAAATCTGTCTACCTATCTGCTCCTCTATCTCCCGCTGGCTGTTGTGAGGCCTGTAGTAAACCCCCAACATTGTGACTGCACCCTTCTTATTCCTGATCTCTACCCATATAGCCTCACTGCCCTCTGAGGTGTCCTCCCGCAGTACAGCTGTGATATTCTCCCGAACCAGTAGCGCAACTCCGCCTCCCCTTTTACATCCCCCTCTATCCCGCCTAAAACATCAAAATCCTGGAACGTTTAGCTGCCAATCCTGCCCTTCCCTCAACCAGGTCTCTGTAATGGCAACAACATCATAGTTCCAAGTACTAATCCAAGCTCTAAGTTCATCTGCCTTACCCATAATACTTCTTGCATTAAAACGTATGCACTTCAGGCCACCAGACCCGATGTGTTCAGCAACTTCTCCCTGTCTGCTCTGCCTCAGAGCCCC
Source organism: Scyliorhinus torazame (assembly GCF_047496885.1). Lineage (NCBI taxonomy): Eukaryota > Metazoa > Chordata > Chondrichthyes > Carcharhiniformes > Scyliorhinidae > Scyliorhinus > Scyliorhinus torazame. The sequence goes on along the minus strand of NC_092720.1, from coordinate 107,859,433 downwards.
ACTGTCCCTATTCCCTAGTTCTCCCTCAATGCTCTCACCTTCTGACCTATTGCTCCCGTGCCCATGAAGGGTGGGTCAGTAGATTTGCAGCCGATACGAAGATTGGTGGAGTTGTGGATAGTGAGGAGGGCTGTTGTCGGCTGCAAAGAGACATAGATAGGATGCAGAGCTGGGCTGAGAAGTGGCAGATGGAGTTTAACCCTGAAAAGTGTGAGGTTGTCCATTTTGGAAGGACAAATATGAATGCGGAATACAGGGTTAACGGTAAAGTTCTTGGCAATGTGGAGGAGCAGAGAGATCTTGGGGTCTATGTTCATACATTTTTGAAAGTTGCCACTCAAGTGGATAGAGCTGTGAAGAAGGCCGATGGTGTGCTAGCGTTCATTAACAGAGGGATTGAAGTTAAGAGCTGTGAGGTGAAGATGCAGCTGTACAAAACTTTGGTACGGCCTCATTTGGAGTACTGTGTACAGTTCTGGTCGCCTCATTTTAAGAAGGATGTGGAAGCTTTGGAAAAGGTGCAATGGAGATTTACCAGGATGTTGCCTGGAATGGAGAGTAGGTCTTACGAGGAAAGGTTGAGGATGCTAGGCCTTTTCTCATTAGAACGGAGAAGGATGAGGGGCGACTTGATAGAGGTTTATAAAATGATCAGGGGAATAGATAGAGTAGACAGTCAGAGACTTTTTCCCTGGGTGAAACAAACCATTACAAGGGGACATAAATTTAAGGTGAATGGTGGAAGATATAGGGGGGATATCAGAGGTAGGTTCTTTACCCAGAGAGTAGTGGGGGCATGGAATGCACTGCCTGTGGAAGTAGTTGAGTCGGAAACGTTCGGGACCTTCAAGCAGCTATTGGATAGTTACATGGGTTACGGTAGAATTATATAGTGTAGATTAATTTGTTCTTAAGGGCAGCATGGTAGCATTGTGGATAGCACAATTGCTTCACAGCTCCAGGGTCCCAGGTTCGATTCCGGCTTGGGTCACTGTCTGTGCAGAGTCTGCACGTCCTCCCCGTGTGTGCGTGGGTTTCCTCCGGGTGCTCCGGTTTCCTCCCACAGTCCAAAGATGTGCAGGTTAGGTGGATTGGCCGTGATAAATTGCCCTTAGTGTCCAAAATTGCCCTTAGTGTTGGGTGGGGTTGCTGGGTTATGGGGATAGGGTGGAGATGTTGAGTTTGGGTAGGGTGCTCTTTCCAAGAGCCGGTGCAGACTCGATGGGCCGGGTGGCCTCCTTCTGCACTGTAAATTCTATGATAATCTATGATTAATCTAGGACAAAGGTTCGGAACAACATCGTGGGCCGAAGGGCCTGTTCTGTGCTGTATTTTTCTATGTTCTATGTTCTTTCTGCAACTCTTCTTTCCACTGATATAGCCAAAATACATTTTGCCTTTAAGAGGTGATGGCCCATTTCAAGTCGAACATGCTAGCCTCAAATGGTTCTTATAGCCCTACAAAAACCTTAGCCCCCTGCTGAGACATGGGGCCATTCAACAGCGCTGGGCTTCATGCTACTATCCTTATAATTAGCAAACAGCATGAAGTTTATTTGCTGCGTGCATTGCTTGCAACAGGTGTGGATTAATTACACTTTGCCACCCTGCACCTGTTTCCAGGGACTATCCAATTTTGGTCCCCGAGACTTTGGCAACAGATGTAATGGATCAGAACGCTAATGCCACTGCAGCAGCATCTGTGGTGAGGCCCACTTGTGGAGGTGGGGTGAGGGGAGGTGGTGGAGGAATTTTCCAACATTTTTTTCATTTGGTCTGGGAGTCATAATTTCCATTTCAAAATTGTTGTGAAGTTAGATTTGTTTCACAAAGGACTGTACAAAAAAATTAAACACTAACAGCTACAGTGCGAATTTCCACTTTGTACTGAAGCATGTTCCAAAGCCAAGACTGGACAGCGAGGCGCATTGCCAATGAAACCACACACTCCTTTTTACAAATATCTCCCTTGAAATTAGTCTTCAGCTTAAAGGCAGGTGAGTTGTTTAATATGATTTTAAACACGATGAAATACATTATCCTTTAAAAACATACTTTAAAGCATTTTTATAGACTTATCAAAATAATCTTTATTAGTGTCACAAGTAGGCTTACATTAACACTGCAATGAAATTACTGTAAAAAGCCCATAGCTTTTACATTCCGGAGCCTGTTCAGGTACACTGAGGGAGAATTCAGAATGTCCAATTCATCTAACAAGCACGTCTTTCGAGACTTGTGGGAGGAAACTGGAGTGCCTGGAGGAAACCCACGCAGACACGGGAAGAACGTGCAGACAGTGAACCAAGCCGGGAATCGAACCCGGGTCGCTGGTGCTGTGAAGCAACAGTGCTAACCACTATGCTACCGTGCCGCTTAAATACTCCTATAAAACTTTAACAAAATTTGAATGTCCAGTGTTTGTCCCTGAGGAACATCTTGGACAAGCTATCATAGGTCTTGTAGCGCAATGGGTACCATTCCCACCTCTGTGCCAGGAGCTCTGGGTTCAAGTCCTACGCCTGGACCTGATGGCCACAGAAAGTGTGTTCATAATGTGGCAAAACAGCCTATAAATCCTTCCAATGGTGGCAGGTGGTAAGAGTGGGAGAGTTGCCTGGTTGACCGTATTGCAAAAGGCAATGGAAAGCCACTGCAGTACTCTTCAAAGAATAATCATGGACCAATCTTAGGGGTATGATGCCTGAAGGAGGAAAATGAAGCCCACAGTAGACAGGCGATGCCTTTCTATGCCCTCAAGTAATGATATCAATAATTTTCCATCAAAGAATGCAATTGCAATTCATAATTCTTTGCAGTTTTTTTGGTCTTGTTTAGGATTCTGTGAGTCAGAAAGGCAGGTTGTACTAAATGATGCAGGAGTGAATAAAAACAGAAAATACTGGACAATCACAACAAGTCTGAAAGCTTCTGTGGAGAGAGAAGGAAGCTAATGCTTTGAGCCTGGAAGACTCTTTGTCAAAGGATCCTCAGCGAGAACAGCCCCAGGGCAATCATTTTCATAGAGGGCAGGAAATGTCTCTGAAGTTTATTTATATGAATTATCCCATGACTTGTTAATGTGCTTGATTAACGCTAAATGGTTTAACATGAGCATTTTAAGCTGTCCAAAAGTCTGCATTCACTACTTTGGAAAGTATAAACTACATTCCTTGCCTGCATCATCCTCCACGCAAAACAGCCACACTGCTTAGAGCGCTGTTTCTCTGTGTGTTAGTTTTCTGAGAGGACGGCCCAGCTTCTTGCACTGACTAGTTGGGAAAAGTCGGTCTTTTAATCTTTTTAAAGACAACAATGAGGCTGTCTGAATAATTTGTTTTGGCACATCACGTCGGCATCTGAAAACAGGCGCCGCTCTCAATTTCGGCGTCGGGCAATGGAGAATCCCGCCGATTGTCTCAGTAATGGAGGATCCCATAAAACCGATGAGATTCTGTGAAGAAATAATATCCAAATTGTAGCTATACCAGGAAGTCCAGCATCCGTCGTTCAACTTCTGAATGTGTGTCTCAACAAGCCATTCAGATATCGTCATGTTTGCGCTGGATAGGATAGGTGCATGGTTGATGGAAAAAACCTTCACAAAGAGTGAAAGTATGTGTGCTGCCCACGTGATAGTTTGTGTGGTTTTGTCACCAAGTTATGGGATGCTAGTAATGCACAAAGTGCCATCAGATCATTGAAGAAAATGCAGAATGTCTAATTCAATGGATGGAGAGGAAGATGATTGGTTGTGGAGAGATGATTCTGAAACCGAAGCACCAAATCTGATCCAGAGTGGGATCCTTCTGAACGCACCATAGCCAAAGCAACTGACAATTAATTTGATTAACTCTTTGCAATCAAATACGGAAGACAATGATTTTGGCGGTTTTAAAATTGTGGTTAAAAGTATATTTCTACAATTATTTTATTCAATGAACCATGCCAATTCAGAATGATTTGCTGTTATGCTGTTTCACATTTCGAATTGGCAACCACCGACATCGACGAGTCACATTATATACTCAGTATATAAATCGGTTCCCGTTTTTGGAAGAATTTCTGGGCGGTTTCAAAGGTTGACTTACACACTGTCATCTACGGCAGTGATATTGTTGCTGAAAATTGCAGTGAAAGTTTATCATTAAGCTAATGTACAAAAACTGGATACAACATGACCCTCGAATTCATCAACAATGCTGCTTCCAGTGACTTCCCATTGGTGGCTGTGTTCCTACGCAGGCTATGCGCCTGCTATCAGCCCTAAAAAAAAATTGTTAAATGAGGTTAACTGGTGAGCAATCAGCCCAATTGCCCAGTTACCGATCCCAACTACTGTACACGAGGGACCATTGGCATATGAACCATTGGAATCCATTGAGGTGCACCTTTACTTGGTGCAAGTGCAATCCTCAAATGTTGGGGTGCCTTTGTGCCCTCAATAGTGGCGAACATCTCAGAATTGGCCACAATTGGGCTGCAAAATCTGGGTCTCTGTTGCTTGGGACAAATAATTTCAAATACCATATAACCAGCTATATTACAGTTGTGCATTCTCACAAACTAGCTCAGGTTGACAAAAATGGAAGTCATCCAACACATCTTAAAGAGGTGCCTATCTTTAATGCCTGAATGATTTTATTCAGAGACGTCCAGAAGTAAGCTTAGCAAATACTTAGCTACATACTTACCAAATAGTTACCAAAGATTCTCCCTTCGTGGGAAAGATTTTACATTCAGGGATGAAGTTCTGATAGGCAGCTTAGTAAACTAGTCCTTGATGCAGAGAACTGAGAATTAAGTCAAAAATCAAGCAATTTTATACCTTGATTTCTTTGAGGAACAATGAATGAGAAGTGTACCCTAAACAAAGAGGCAACAATGCACCATGGTGAACTGTTTTCTGAAGAGCTGCAACCATGCATGCCTGTCCAAACTGCCCCCTCAGTGGTTATGAAGCTGACTACTGCCCTCAAATTCGATGGCACAATGTGATTTCATACAGCTAAGGGGGTAGTGGTTCTCCTAATCGTGAAACACGAATGAGCCAACCTTTCTTGTAATCCCCATGAATAACAAATTGCTTTGTCGGTGCAGTCTACTTTAAAGCAATGATTGCAAATGACCCGTATTCTTTCCTACTGCCTGCTTTTCTTGGATGCCCATATGTCTGCCTTTCTATCACCTCTGCCAGTACTTCTACTAAGTACTACCTGAAGGAACAGATCATAGCAGAAGCAGTCCATGTCCAAGACCTGAACAGTATCTATGCCTGGGCTGAAAAGTGGCAAATAACTGTTTGTGCCACACAAGTGCACCGCAATGACCATCTCCACCGAGGGAGAATGTAACCATCACATCTTGACATTCAATGGCATCGCTGAATCCCCCTCTAGCAACATTCTGGGGTTACTATTGATCAGAAACTGAACTGGACTAGCCAGATTTTTAAAAATGTTTCCAATTAAGGGGAAATTTAGCGTGGCTAATCCACCTACTCTGCATATCTTTGGGTTGTGGGGGTGAGACCAATGCAGACATGAGGAGAATGTGCAAACTCCTCACAGACAGTGATCCGGGCCGGGATTGAACCTGAGACCTCGCCGCCTGGAGGCAACAGTGCTAACCACTGCACCACCATGCCACCCTTGGACTCGCCATATTCATGCTGTGGATACAATAGCAGGTTAGAGGCTAGGAGTCCTACAGCAAGCAACTCACCCACCTGACTCCCCAAAGCTTGTCCACCATCTACAAGACACAAGTCAGGAGTGCAATGTGATTATCTCCCCTTGCCTGGATGGGTGCAGCTCCAACAACTCAGAAGCTTCCACAAACATTCACTCCCTCTACAACTGACGCACAGTGGCAGCAGGATGCACTGCAGAAACTGACCAAGGCTCCTTCGGCAGCACCTTTCAAAACCACGACCTCTACCACCTAGAAGGACAAGGTCAGCAAATACATGGCAATACCAGTACCTGGAGGCTCCCCTCACCATCCTGACTTTGAAATATTTTGCCGTTCCTTCACTGTCGCTCGACAACATCCTAGAACTCCCTCCCTAAAAGCACTGTAGGTGTACCTACACCACAAGGACTGCAGCAGTTCAAGAAGGCAGTTCACCATCACCTTCTCAAGGGCAATTAGGGATGGGTAAAAATGCTGGCCTAGCCAGCGAAGCCTACTTCCCATAAATGATTTTTAAAAATTATGATGGGAGTTGTACATCAGGATCATGAGAATGAAATGGCTCTTAGCAAATGGCAGCTTGTTTTAGTTGTTTGTTGCTGTTGCAGTCTACATATCTGAAAGTTGATCTTCAGTAACCTGGCAGAGTCTCGCACGCTGCATTGGTTTGGTTCCCTGAGAAGGAAGTCAAGAAATCTGGCACGCATTAATCTCTTCGGAGAATACAATAAAGGTAGCTGTGACTACTGTGGGGGCCAGGTTCATAACATTCTTTTCACCTTCATCGTCAACTTCCTCCTTCACCAAAAATTGCTGCAGTGTCTGGATGGAAGATAGATGGAAGCAAAGAATGGGTGTGTATGACCTCTCCAAATTAAAGAAGCTGATCAGAGCAGGTGATTGTGAAGCTGTTCAAGGATACCAGGTCAAGACTGTAGGTTAGTCCAACCTCCCCATGCAACATGACAAGAGATAAATACCTCCCCATAAGTGCCATGACCTTCTTGAAAAAATAGGGAGATGTTTAGAGCTGCAAAGTCATGCCCAGTGCATTTCCTCTTATGAGAGAATGAGGACTAGATGAGCAATTGAGGAGAGTGGTATGGGAGAGCTGAAGTATTTAATGTGGGAACATGAGTCCACTGAGGTGGCTTTGGGTGCTGCGCATGTAAATAATTTCTGAGCAAGGAACTGCGATTCCTTATCTTGCATGAGCAGGTCCTGAACATGATGATAGTGAGATTATGTAGAGGTCACTATGGTTAGTTAAACAAATGTTTCAGGCACTGGGCAACTAATTTGCCCAAAACTAGGTCCTGTAAGCAGCGAATTTGATAAATGGCCACACTATTTGTTATATTTTGGTTTAAAAGATATGTTGGCTAAGAACCTCGAGTCCTGTTCAAATAGTTCCATGGCATTTTATGTCTTAGAAGGGCTAGACAAGCAATATCCTGCCAAGGTATAAATCGGGACATCACTAACATGGTACTTGGATGTGAGACGTGTTAGAAGTTTAAGCCTGCGCAGTGCAAGGAGACTCTACAGCAACATGAGTTGGATCCTTTCCTTGGGCCAAAGAAGGTACAGACCTGTTTCATTCAAATGGTCGTGACTACGTGCTCATTATCGACTATTACTTGAATTATCCGGAGGTATTGAAGTTACCTGATCTGACATCCAAATCTGCAATAAAACAAGCAAAGACACCTTCTCCAGACATGGGATGTTAGACGTTTTAGTTGCTGTGAAATGAAGAGTCTAAAGTTCTTGTTCCTTTTCACCAAACACCATTTATTTCACTTCCACAGCCTCTGCACACAACTCTTAACACACCACCTGACAGAGGCCACCTGAAGCCCCTTTACATATCAGTGTCAATTAATGGATACTTAACATAAATGAGACAACTAATTGCAATGTCTCTTAACCCATTACTTAACAGTTGTACCTACCACTGTCATGTCAGACAATGGACCTTGTTTCGACAGCAACGACTGGGCCGAGTTTTCAAGACTCTACAATTTTAAACACATCACATCAAGTCCACATTACCCACAGTCGAACGGAAAGGTAGAAAAATGAGTGCATATCATAAAACAACTCGTAAATAAAGCTTTGGAATCTGCGTCAGACATCCATCTTGCGCTGCTATCAGACAGAGCAACTCCTTTATCAACAGGACTGTCACCGGCACAAATGCTTATGAATCGTGATCTGAGAATAACATTACCATCGATACAACTTCCAAATCCAGATAATCTGCCATCGATACAGAAAATGAAACAGCAACGTTATCGTTAAAGAATATACTGTGACATGGATGCTACCAATCTGGACTCACTACTCCCAGATGACACCGTCAGGATTAAGATACCTGATGGAGGTTGGTCTGCTCCGGCCAGAATTATAAGACAAGCAGCACCACACTCATACATAGTCAAGACAGCTGAAGGAAACATCCTACGTAGAAATCGTAGAGCACTTCAGAAAATTAAAACACAACAAGTTTTTCCAGATCAGCAACTCAAAAAACAATCTTTCAAGATACGCAAACTAACAATCAAAGTAATGTAACAATTCCAGGCAGGGATGATTGATGGGGGGAGGGGGAGGGGTGCTCTGATATGGGGTGGGTGGGGGGTTCTCTGATGGGGGATCTCTAATAGGGAGGGTCTCTGATATGGGGGATCTCTGTTGTGTGGGTCTCTGATAAGGGGAGTCTCTGATATGGGAGGTTCTCTGTTCTGGGGTGTCAAGATACGCAAACTAACAATCAAAGTAGATTTCATAGAATTTACAGTGCAGAAGGAGGCCATTCGGCCCATTGAGTCTGCACCGGCTCTTGGAAAGAGCACCCTACCCAAGGTCAACACCTCCACCCTATCCCCATAACCCAGTAACCCCACCCAACACTAAGGGCAATTTTGGACACGAAGGGCAATTTATCATGGCCAATCCACCTGACCTGCGCATCTTTGGACTGTGGGAGGAAACCAGAGCACCCGGAGGAAACCCACGCACACACGGGGAGGATGTGCAGACTCCGCACAGACAGTGACCCAAGCCGGAATCGAACCTGGGACCCTGGAGCTGTGAAGCAATTGTGCTATCCACAATGCTACCGTGAACCCAGGCATTCAAAGATGTGCCAAAATAGTTTTACATGGAAAGCAAAGGTTTTATTTTATTTGAGACAAAAACAAACACAAAGAGAACCATGGAATTTTTTTGTCACAACAATTTAATGTACAACATGAACAATGATGCATTCAAACGCAAACTGTTGTCACTATTATGAGCTACCGAGCAAATGACAAAGGGTCAGCCAACTATTTTATCGTCCAGACTGAACCATATTGGGGCACTTTTGGCCATGCTCATCCCTAAAATAATTTGATCTGGAAGCCTCACCACAGTGCTGCCAGGGAGGGTTGGCTCTCCACATTTTCAAACCTTCAATCAATGAATTTTCATGATCACTCCATTTCACCTGCCATGTACATGGGAAGGCACAGAACTAGAGGTTTAACGTAAACCATAGCTACTTAACAATTTTCTTTAAGTGTTATCTATTGTATCTGAAGTGTTATCACGGTTGCCTAATGGAATACTAAGCCATAAAGTGCAAAAATAAGAAAAGCTACTAGCTCTTAAGTGCTAATTTCCTTCTTTGATTTAACGTTTCATGTGATAAAGTACATCTTGTAAAGATCCAGGCGAATATTTCTGGAAAACACGACATTGGTTTGCAGGTAGTACAGGGACAGACTTGATTGACAGCATCTCGATGAATGTGAGAGTTCTGACATTTGGTCCTTTCAACCTACACTGATTCCTGATGTTGGGAAGTTTTGGTAGCCACATACACCCAACGGAATTAAGAATGAAGTGCCAATCACCCCCTGGAATCTGCGGGGTTGCAGTGATTTTTTAATTGCAGGTCAGAGTTCACAAGTTTGTTTTGTTTTTACAGGTCACTGGCACTGTTCAGCTGAATATGAACAAAATTTTCAGCTCATCTCATCTTCAAAATCCAAATAAAGATGGCCTTTAATTTATTGATACCAACAGTATTCATCTTTTATTCTACTGTGTATGGTATTACAGTATAACTACAGCAATGCTCATTGAATACAAAAATTTAGGTTCTTGATTTGCAATTATCACGGTATAGAGTATATTTTTAGTTATTGGTCCTTTTTCCCATTTCAATAATTGTTCGATGTTTAGAATAATACAGATCATCTCAATAATTGTGAAAGATTGTCTATGAAAAGTTCCTGAGGGCTGGGTTTTCGCTACTCGGGGGGTGGGGGTAGGGGGGGGTGGGGGTGGGGGGGGGGGGGGGGGAAGCGGCGGGGGCGCTATAGCTGCTCGAATTGGGAAATGTCCCAATTTGGGACCCACCTCGATATTGAAAAATGCCCCATCCAACACAATTTTCACTGCGTGGAGGAATTGAATCAGGCCTGCTGATCCAAGAATGAGATTGGTAGCTGCCACAGGGAGGGGTGAGTGCCGAGGGTGGCTGGTCAGCAGGCCTGCCTTGGTTTTCTGGTTGCAGTTATTTTAAAAGCTGCTGCTGAGCCCTCTGGTCCTCACAGCCCTGCTTACCAAGCCTTCTCATACGCCCATGCCACCTCCATCAATTACCCAGTATCTACTTACGATAGGCAGACCTGGGAAGGTGAAAAATTTAAACTTCTAACAATCAAAGAGAACTCTCATTCATACACATTTGATACAAAAAAATCTCTTTCATGAAACCCACTCAAAAATTTTGAGTCATCTCATATGGTCCATCCATTATAAAAACAAACCTTTATTCAATACCCACAAAGACAGCTATCCCTTTAGTAACCTCTTAAAGCTGTCAATTAAAATGTGACGTCAGCCATATCCCCGACCGAGATAAGTACTTTTGAAACCTAGCCAAGCATTCGTGGGTTCAGCTCTAATAACAGCCATTGAGAAATATTAACAATGAGCTTTATTGAAACTACTGGAACAGACGGTGGATGTTTTTTCAAGCAATATCAGAAGGCCTGTCAATCAATCCACTCCAGCAGAGGATATTTTTTAGTCTAACTGACAGCTGTATCTTGTTTCTTTCACGTTTGAAGGGCTTGGAATTCAAATAATTTCTGATCATAACACTTAATGGACCTTATCATCTCCTTGATCTCCTCCATCAATTTGTAACTCCTACATTGTGGGTTAAGGCCCTTGAAACAGTGAAAATGGGGTTTGTTTGAACTCGCCACTAATTTCAACTGGCATGTTGCGTTTAGTTTTCCTTTCTATATGATTCACACATGCCCCCTCCCGCTGTCAGCTAATACTGAATCTGCTGAAAATGGGAGCGGGACACCTGCATCCAGGTCTCGCCCGCCATTTTTAAAGGGTTCCTGGAGTTGACCCAGTTCTGTGAAATATGACGCAGAATCTGACGATGTGAGGAGATTGATCTGACATCAGTGGATTCAGAGATGCCCGTATAAACCTTCACATTTGCTCCAGCTGACTATAATCAAAAGGGGACAGTTGCAGAAGCTGTTAAATCTGCTTTCTAATCGATACTAGATTTTGCATTCGTCCCTTGATGAAACTAATCCTTGATGTGCATTTCATTGAGCCAGGCACTAATTTGGGAGAACTATCTTGTGTTGATTTAATTTCTTGCTTTTACTGGTTGCCTCAGATTTTGCCATCTCTGCTCATTTGAACTTTTGCCATTTAGAGTCATACCCATAGTTGTGAATCTAAAGTCAGAATTTGATCAGACTGGGGGGGGGGGGAACAGCAGGGCCCTTCCAGAAGGTCATGACTGAACTGGTTGGATTTTCACAAGACAATGGCAGCTTTTATGGGATTTGGCTGTTACTCAGAGAACAAAATGTTTTTGATTAGAATGTGATAGAGAATTTTAATTCACAATTAGATATTTTATCTACTCAATGAGGCTCTTAGACATGGAGGTGAGACAGGTTTGTATCCAGTATATGCAATAGTACATGCAGTCGAAAAGATAATGAGCCATATTGTCCACCGCACGCCGCCAGTAGCGGTGTTCCTGATGCGGCAGAGAATTTTGGGCAGGATTCTCTGCTATCCGACGGGGCGGGCAACTCCGGCACGAAGGAGCGGCGTCGGGCCGCCCCGAAGGTGCGGAACCTCCGCACCTTCAGGGCTAGGCCGGCGCCGGAGTGGTTTGCGCCGCACTGGCGCGGAAGGGGCTTAGCGCCACGGCAACTGGTGCCGAAGGGCCTCCACCGGCTGGCGCGAGTTGGCGCATGCGCGGGAGCGTCAGCGTGTGCTGGCGCCATCCCAGCGCATGCACGGGGGGTTCATCTCCGCGTTGGCCATCGCGGACTGTTACAGCGGCCGACGCGGAGGACTAGAATGCCCCCATGGCACAGCCCTGCCCACGGATCGGTGGGCTCCGATCACGGGCCAGGCCACCATGGGGGCAACCCCCGGGGCCAGATCCCCCGCACCCCCCCCCCCCCCGAGGACCCCGGAGGCCACCCACGGAGCCAGGTCCCACCGGTAAGTACCTGTTGTAATTTATGCCGGTGGGACCGGCCTAAAACAGGCGGCCACTCGGCCCATCGCGGGCCGGAGAATCGCTGGGGGGGGGGCGCTGCCAACGGCCCCCGACCGGGGCGGCGCGATTCCCGCCCCCGCCAAATCCCCGGCACCAGAGAATTTGGCAGTCGGCGGGGGCGGGAATCACGGCGCCCCGCCGGCGATTCTATGACCCGGCGGGGGGTCGGAGAATCTCGTCCCTTGTGTCAAGTGAAAAAATGGGATCGGCGCCTTTGTGATGCCCCAGTCCCCTGTTGGTGCCATCATTGGGGTCCGCGCCCCCACTAGTGGGAGGATGCAAATGGGTCACCTGATTGTCATGATGCTCTGGTCCTCTGGGCCGGATTGGTGCAAGTATTGCCAGCATGACCCTGATGTGTGGACTTCATAGTGGGCCAAGGAGGTAAGTATTTAAGTAGATGCCCCCAAAGACCATTGAAGGGCCCCTCACCCACGATGCAAATCCTTCCCAACCAAACCCTCCAGCCCCCCATAAGAGACTTCCAGCAGACTCCCACAGACCCCTATGAGAGACCATACCATCAGACACCCCGCCAGAGCCCCCATCAGACAATCTCCCATAACAGAGACCCCCCTCATACAGAGAACCCTCTCATATCAGAGACCCCCCATAAGAGAACCTCCCCAAATCAGAGAACCCCCACAGCAGAGAACCCCCATAGCCGAGAGCCCCCATATCAGAGACCCACCCATATTAGCAATCCATAACTGGGACCCCCTATATCAGACACCCCCAGATCAGAGAACCTCCCATATCAGAGACTCCCCTTATCAGAGACCCACACAACAGAGATCCCCCATATCAGAGACCCTCCCCATTAGAGATCCCCCCATCAGAGAACCCCCCACCCACCCCATATCAGAGCACCCCTACCCCTCCCCCATCAGTCATCCATGCCTGGAATTGTTACATTACTCTTTTGGTAATATATCTCGTTACCTTTTGTTTCTTATTCAGAATGGTCTGATGGTGTGATTCTGAAGAAACCATGAGTCTTCAACTTAAAGCAAACTAATTTATTGAGTAAAGATTGATTAATATTGAGTTTGCACACTCCACAGAACTATAACGAGTAATCAAGTAATTTATATTAAAGTATTAACTAATTAAAACTACACGTGCTAAACTATGCTGTGATCTATCTAACTTACATTCTACTGTCTAGTCACTCCTGGTTGGAAGAGAGAGACCAAGATCCTATTGGTGTTCTTATTTATAGTGGGACCCAGTGGTGCCCTCTACTGGTTGTGTTACACTGAGATGTAGTAATTAACCCTTTAGTTATCTACATATATGCATATCATTACATCGCCCTTTTTTAACATTTCTTTCTTATGTTTAATAAAAAGAAAAATATATAACAATATTATAACCAAAAAACATGATATGTATATCTCTGTACATAGCAAAATGAGTAATGATCACACAATTTACTGTAAAGTATCTACAAGTTCAGTCTATTTGGGATTCTTTCTTTGTCTCGTTGATCTTCTTCGTGGACGAGGAGGTGACGATGATGTTTTCACAGTTCTTTGCGTGACAGCACGGCAGCATTGTGGAAAGCACAATTGCTTCACAGCTCCAGGGTCCCAGGTTCGATTCCGGCTTGGGTCACTGTCTGTGCGGAGTCTGCACATCCTCCCCGTGTGTGCGTGGGTTTCCTCCGGGTGCTCTGGTTTCCTCCCACAGTCCAAAGATGTGCAGGTCAGGTGGATTGGCCATGATAAATTGCCCTTCGTGTCCAAAATTGCCCTTAGTGTTGGGTGGGGTTACTGGGTTATGGGGATAGGGTGGAGGTGTTGACCTTGGGTAGGGTGCTCTTTCCAAGAGCCGGTGCAGACTCAATGGGCCGAATGGCCTCCTTCTGCACTGTAAATTCTATGAAATCTACTTTGATTGTTAGTTTGCGTATCTTGACACCCCAGAACAGAGAACCTCCCATATCAGAGACTCCCCTTATCAGAGACCCACACAACAGAGATCCCCCATATCAGAGACCCTCCCTATTAGAGATCCCCCATCAGAGAACCCCCCACCCACCCCATATCAGAGCACCCCTCCCCCTCCCCCCATCAATCATCCCTGCCTGGAATTGTTACATTACTTTGATTGTTAGTTTGCGTATCTTGAAAGATTGTTTTTTTGAATTGCTGATCTGGAAAAACTTGTTGTGTTTTAATTTTCTGAAGTGCTCTACGATTTCTACATAGGATGTTTCCTTCAGCTGTCTTGACTATGTATGAGTGTGGTGCTGCTTGTCTTATAATTCTGGCCGGAGCAGACCAACCTCCATCAGGTATCTTAATCCTGACGGTGTCATCTGGGAGTAGTGAGTCCAGATTGGTAGCATCCATGTCACAGTATATTCTTTAACGATAACGTTGCTGTTTCATTTTCTGTATCGATGGCAGATTATCTGGATTTGGAAGTTGTATCGATGGTAATGTTATTCTCAGATCACGATTCATAAGCATTTGTGCCGGTGACAGTCCTGTTGATAAAGGAGTTGCTCTGTCTGATAGCAGCGCAAGATGGATGTCTGACGCAGATTCCAAAGCTTTATTTACGAGTTGTTTTATGATATGCACTCATTTTTCTACCTTTCCGTTCGACTGTGGGTAATGTGGACTTGATGTGATGTGTTTAAAATTGTAGAGTCTTGAAAACTCGGCCCAGTCGTTGCTGTCGAAACAAGGTCCATTGTCTGACATGACAGTGGTAGGTACAACTGTTAAGTAATGGGTTAAGAGACATTGCAATTAGTTGTCTCATTTATGTTAAGTATCCATTAATTGACACTGATATGTAAAGGGGCTTCAGGTGGCCTCTGTCAGGTGGTGTGTTAAGAGTTGTGTGCAGAGGCTGTGGAAGTGAAATAAATGGTGTTTGGTGAAAAGGAACAAGAACTTTAGACTCTTCATTTCACAGCAACTAAAACGTCTAACATCCCATGTCTGGAGAAGGTGTCTTTGCTTGTTTTATTGCAGATTTGGATGTCAGATCAGGTAACTTCAATACCTCCGGATAATTCAAGTAATAGTCGATAATGAGCACGTAGTCACGACCATTTGAATGAAACAGGTCTGTACCTTCTTTGGCCCAAGGAAAGGATCCAACTCATGTTGCTGTAGAGTCTCCTTGCACTGCGCAGGCTTAAACTTCTAACACGTCTCACATCCAAGTGCCATGTTAGTGATGTCCCGATTTATACCTTGGCAGGATATTGCTTGTCTAGCCCTTCTCTTATGCTTCTCAATTCCGAGGTGACCCTTATGAATCTGACTGGGTATCATGGGTCTGAGATGCAGCGGTATGACTATCCGGTCGAGTCGAAGAAGTAAACCATCCACAATCGTCAAATCTGCTTGAACGTTTCTAAATTGAGGACACTGCCCTTTCAGCCACCCATTATTGATATGTTGTATGACGCGTTGTAGCAATGCATCCTTCTTTGTCTCCTCTCGGACAAGGTTGATCGTTTCATCCGAGGCCGGAAGACTGTCTGAACACAGCTGTACTTGAGATTCAGCATGTTGTATGAACTCAAATGGTTCTCTTTGTGAAGTGATGGAGCGTGATAACGCATCTGCTATGATCAGATCTTTTCCTGGTGTATAGACGAGGTCAAAGTCCTATCTTCTGAGTTTCATCAAAATTCTTTGGAGTCGTGGAGTCATGTCGTTGAGATCCTTCTGTATAATATGAATCAACGGTCTGTGAACCGTTTCTCCAGTGAAAGTGGGGAGTCCATAGACATGGTCATGGAGCTTCAATATGCCGGTTCGTAGACCAAGATATTCTTTTTCAATTTGAGCATAACGACATTCTGTTGGTGTTATCGCTCTTAATGCACATGCGACCGGAACCCAGGATGAACTGTCGTCTTTCTGCAACAACACTGTTCCTAGTCCGTCCTTACTCGCATCAGTCAAAATTGTTGTCTCCCTGTTTGGAGCATAAAATGCCAACATTGGCACAGATTTTAATTGTGATTTCAAATCCAGCCACCCGTTTTGATGATCACTTGTTCATTCGAAAGAGGTCAATTTCTTGATCAAGTTTCTATGAGCTGTTGTTCGGTTTGATAAATTAGGTATGAATTTGCCTAAGAAGTTGATGATGCCTAGAAAACGTAGAACTGCTTTTTTGTCCTCTGGGACTTTCATTCCTTGAATGGCTGCAATTTTGTCAGTGTCAGGTAACACACCGTTTTCAGAAATTTGGTCTCCAAGGAACTTGAGTGTAGAAACGCCAAAGCTACACTTGGATTGATTCAGCTACAGGCCATACCTTGTGTATGCACTGAAAAACTTTGCTCAGTCTTGCAATATTTTCTTCTTTTGTTGATGACCATATGTAGACACGAATACCCTCTATTCCCTCAGTCATCTGTTCCATAATGTGGTGGAAGATTTCAGATGCAGAGATTATTCCGAAAGGCATTCTGTTAAAGTCTGCCAAAAGGTGTATTGAAGGTGCAGAGTTTTCCGCTCGAGTCATCCAACTGCATTTGCCAGAAACCTTGCGATACATCTAATTTTGTGAAGATGCGTGCATTTGCCATCTCGCTGGTGATTTCCTTTTGTTTTGGAATGGGACAATGTTCCCTCATGATATTTTTGTTGAGATCCTTGGAGTCTACACATATCCGCAGATCATCTGACGGTTTCTTCATGCAAACCATCGAACTGACCCAGTCAGTCGGCTTAGTGACCCTGAAAATTATTCCTTGCTGTTGAAGCCTTTCTAATTCGAGCCTTAACCTTTCTCTTAGTGGAGCAGGAATTCTCCTACGTGGATGAACTACAGGTTTTGCATCCGTCCATGGTAAAATCTTGTATTTGAATGGGAGTGTGCCCATGCCTTTGAAGACATCTGGATATTGATCAATGATACCTTGGATATCATCATGCAGTACAGGTTGAGATGAATTCACTGTATTAGGTGTAACTCCTTGCAGGCTTGTGCACCTAAGAGTGATGATTTATCTGACTTGACAATCTCAAATCTTAGTGTTGTCTCAACATCCTTATTGGAAACTATCAAATAGCATGATCCAATTGATGAGATTGAATTGCCATTGTAGTCGTTTAATGTACAGGCAGCTGGAAGTATTTTAGGGGTTTGCTTAAGCCTCGCAAGATCAAGATTTGAAAGCAAATTAGTTGAAGCACCTGTATCCAACGTGAAATTAATTGGGTTAACTTTTAACACTGTGTTCCATTCTGTGTCGGAATTAATGGAATTAATTAATTTAGTAGGTGATGTTACTTCATGGAGTCTTCATATTTTTCAATGATCCCTGCAAAGAATGTATTTTCCAGAGAGTAACTATCTTAATCTGTTGAAAATTTCTGTTCGACATCTTCTTCCTTGGATTCAACACTGTGAACACTAACCTGTCTTGAAATCGGTTGAGCAGATTTAAATGCGAATGAAGATCTGCACTGTGCAGCATAATAATTTAATCTGCCACATTGTAAGCATTATTTTCCTCAGGCAGGGCATTTTTTCGGAAAGTGGGAGGTTCCACACTTGAATACGCCATGATGCTGACGTCATTACTCACAACATTTCTTTGCGCATGCGCAGATCGGCTTTCGTCCATCTCGCATCTTTTGATGAAGTGCGCATGTACAGGATTAGAATGCGCACCTGCAAGATGGCTGCCATTCAAAATGTGCATCTTCTTCATCTGTGACACTGCTTTAACACACTCTACCTCGTGGTGAATTTTCAGGCCCTTTTCACGTGGAAAATACTCTTAGTACTGATTTTTAGATTATTGCTGAACAATACACATTTCTATCGCAATTTCTAGAGTTAGATCCTTTTGCCTTAGAAATCTTTCTCTTAGTTGTTCATCATTAATGCCAAACACTATTTAGTCACAAATCATTGAATCATTAAGTGCAGAAAAGTTACAGGAATGTGCTAGCCGTCTTAGATCAGTTACAAAGCTGCTAAATGATTCACCTTTGTTTTGTAATCTCTTCTTAAATATGTAGCGCTCAAACATTTCTTAGTTTGAATTTTTCAGTGGCTATCAAATTTTTCAAGAATTACACAAACTTTGTTTTGTCTTGACCCGCAGTGTACTGAAAGGAACTTTAGATCTCAATTGCGTGTGGACCAGCCATAGTTAATAGCAGAGCAATTTTACATGCATCTGTTTCATTAGTTAAGTCAGAAGCTTCTATATAAATCTGAAATTGCTGTGTGAATAAACAATAGTTTACATTTAAGTTACTGGTGATCCTGAGATGTCGAGGAGCTTGAGTTTTATCCATCGAGCTGGGATTCTTCGAAGTTCTGCAATCGGAAGATGATGCACCGCCAGTCGAATAGCTGTTAAGTTTTTACTTTTTTCTTATCTTACTGGATTATACTAACTTGTTTATGTAGCCATGTTATATTACTTTTTTGGCAATATATCTCGTTACTCATTGCTTCTTATTCAGAATGGTCTGATGGTGTGATTCTGAAGAAACCACGAGTCTTCAACTTAAAGCAAACTAATTTCTGGAGTAAAGATTGATTAATATTGAGTTTGCACACTCCACAGAACTATAACTAGTAATCAAGTAATTTATATTAAAGTATTAACTAATTCAAACTACATGTGCTAAACTATGTAGGGCAGAGAGTTGGGATAAAGGTTCTTTTTCGGAATGGCAACCGGTGACGAGTGGTGTCCCGCAGGGTTCAGTGTTGGGGCCACAGCTGTTCTCTTTATATATTAACGATCGAGATGACGGGACTGGGGGCATTCTGGCTAAGTTTGCCGATGATACAAAGATAGGTGGAGGGGCAGGTAGTATGGAGGAGGTGGGGAGGCTGCAGAAAGATTTAGACAGTTTAGGAGAGTGGTCCAAGAAATGGCTGATGAAATTCAACGTGGGCAAGTGCGAGGTCTTGCACTTTGGAAAAAAGAATAGAGGCATGGACTATTTTCTAAACGGTGACAAAATTTATAATGCTGAAGTGCAAAGGGACTTGGGAGTCCTAGTCCAGGATTCTCTAAAGGTAAACTTGCAGGTTGAGTCCGTAATTAAGAAAGCAAATGCAATGTTGTCATTCATCTCAAGAGACTTGGAATATAAAAGCAGGGGTGTATTTATGAAGCTTTATAAAGCATTAGTTAGGCCCCATTTAGAATACTGTGAGCAATTTTGGGCCCCACACCTCAGGAAGGACATACTGGCGCTGGAGCAGGTCCAGCGGAGATTCACACGGATGATCCCAGGAATGGTAGGCCTAACATACGATGAACGTCTGAGGATCCAGGGATTATATTCCTTGGAGTTTAGGAGGTTGAGGGGAGATCTAATAGAAACTTACAAGATAATAAATGGCTTAGATAGGGTGGATGTAGGGAAGATGTTTCCATTAGCAGGGGAGACTAGGACCCGGGGGCACAGCCTTAGAATAAAAGGGAGTCAGTTTAGAACAGAGATGAGGTGAAATTTCTTCAGCCAGAGAGTGGTGGGTCTGTGGAATTCATTGCCACAGAGGGCGGTGGAGGCCGGGACGTTGAGTGTCTTTAAGACAGAAGTTGATAGATTCTTGATTTCTCGAGGAATTAAGGGCTATGGAGAGAGAGCGGGTAAATGGAGTTGAAATCAGCCATGATTGAACGGTGGAGTGGACTCGATGGGCCGAATGGCCTTACTTCCGCTCCTATGTCTTATGGTCTTATGGTCTATGCTATGATCTATCTTACACTCTACTGTCTAGTCACTCCTGGTTGAAAGAGAGAGACCAAGATTCTCTAGGTGTTCTTATTTATAGTGGGATCTAGTGGTGCCCTCTAGTGGTTGTGTTACACTGAGATGTAATAACTAACCTTTTAGTTATCCACACATATACGTATCATTACAGGAATCTTAAAGGCAGTCCAGGCAGAAACAGTGAAGAATCTCTGCTCTTTCATGTGTTTGACCCTTATCCTGCTGCCTCAGACAGATGGCTGGAAAGCAGCAGTTGTTAGATACTCAAAACACATCACAAGGCTTTAAACCCACTCAGATTTCTTGATATACAAGGCTTCCATTCACTTTCAAAGAGAAATAGCTTTTAATTGGCTGCAATTGACAGGGTTATAGCTTGCAGCCAGATGGCAAGATTGTTTATTTTAATTTCCCATCATGCTTGAATGCATCTCAGGTACCCTGCTGTGAACCTAGCTGCAAGTTATAAACATCTAGCTATGGTTGACAGCTCCTAACCACACCAAATGCAGTTAAGTGCTTTCTGCAAATAAAAAGAGGAAGTGAAAGCACTTAACTCCTAGATGTTTATAAACATTATGGTTAGGTTCACAGCAGGGTACTTGAGATGTATTCAAATATAATATGGGGTCTCTGATAAGGAGGGGGCTCTCTGTATGGGGTTTCTAACATTGGGGTTCTTTTGTGGGGGTCTCTGGTGGGGATGGGTCTCTGGTGGGGAGTTGGTGGGGATGTCGGGTCACCCTCATGCATGGGTTCTGTGGCGGAGGGGTGACCCAGAAATTCACATAGTGGGGGAAAGGGGAGGATGCCCCTACTTTTCAGCGGGGGGGGGGGGGAATGCAGGGGCAGGATTTGCATTTCAAAAGGAAGCGGAAACAGACTCAAAATGGTGGCTAGTGCCAGCCTAAACCAGAAGTGATTCAGCTCCAGTAGCAGAGCATAGAATCATAGAACTTCTGCAGTGCAGAAGGAGACCTTTCAGCCCATCGAACTGCACCAATCCTCTGAAAGAACACCCAACCTAGGCCACTCCCCACCTAACCTGTATTTCCCTGGACACTAAGGGGCAATTTAGATTGGCCAATCCACCTAGCCTGCACAACTTTGGACATAATCTTCTAAACAGAGAATCCAGCCCAATGTTTACCCAAATGTTTTACCTTTGCAGAAGTAACCAATGTGCTTGCTTCCTTAAACATGACATCTCCCCTAAACTTAGCTTTAATAAGCTTCCTCATTTTGCAGATGATTTCTTTCTGCTAAATCTAATCATTCCTGCACTGTCATCAGTTCAAAAATTCGGTGCTCACGACTTGAATATTCAATCATACTTTCCTGCACAGCAAATAAATTAAAAGACTAACATTACAAGAATACAGAGAGAATTCAAAGCAGTATAGCACAGTAGTGTTGAGGAGTGTCTGATAAAGCTACTTCCTGACCAGCTTCTGATTCAGTGGTTCAAGACCTAAGTCAGAATTAAAAGTCTAAAAATAAAAACTGAACAGAAAATGAACACAATAACTTGTATTTCTATAGCCTCCTGTAGCCCAAAGCATCGCCACACATTTCAAATGCAAAAGAGCTGTATGTGGAAGTGAAGGAATGTAAAAGAAGGGACTGATAGCGTAAGAGATGAATTGTTTGGAAGCTTTTGAAGTCAAGGTCAGAGGAGTGTGAGTCAGTGAGAGAGATAGAAAGTGAGGGAGACAGACACACAGGTGAAGAACAACATGATAAATAAAGGCTAATTGTCTCGGAAGAGAGTTCTAAAGGGCAAAATTGCTGAAGGAGAGCAAATTTAATGATATTTCCTGCTCTAGGTATTTCTAATTTAGGCTTCAAATAACAGTATTAAAGATACTCTGAAACGTTTGGTAGCTTTATCACTGCTTGTTTCAATATTACATTGTGGCCATGATTTTGCACCCCCATTTGCCATGAGTGCAAACCGTAATGCAGGTGCACAATATTGCGAGACATGGAAAATGAGATTCCGCTGGCGAAATCTCATTCTCTGGTTCTTCCTGCCTCCTTCCAATTAGGTTGCCAGCAAGGTTGGGAATCTCCTCGAGTGTCCTGGAATTGCCCTAGCATTGCCCCCTGGCGTGACACCGTGGTGCTGCCCCCAGCATTTTCTGGCCTCCGCACTGCCTGCGTGATATTTTTCTCACCTCAGCCAATCACACTGTGCAGAGAATGGAAAATACCTCCCTTGGTAAGTTTAAAAGTGTCCCGAGAAGATGGACATTTCTCTAAACCGTTCAGCAATTGCTGTCAATACAATTTTCCACATTAAATAAAGGCTAAATGTTTATATATTGAATTTTTTTTGCAGCAGAAGCTGCTGAGTTGATGGCACATTTTAAACAAAACTCCCTTTTATAGAAAATGTGTGTAATTTATATGGGGGAAAGGGGCAGCGGAGGGGGTTGGAGGGGAATAGGATTTGTTGCAGTGCAATTCTGTGACAGGTCCAAGAGTTGACTTGAACTATACCTGACCTTTGAGGCCAACCGAGTTGCAAAATTAAAGGTTCAGTCAAATAAGCTTAATCTTTTTTTTTTAATTTAGAGTACCTAATTCATTTTTTTCCAATTAAGGGGCAATTTAGCGTGGCCAATCCACCTAGCCTGCACGTCTTTGGGTTGTGGGGGCGAAACCCACGCAAGCATGGGGAGAATGTGCAAACTCCACACGGACAGTGACCCAAATCGAACCTGGGACCTCAGCGCTGTGAGGCAGCACGGCTAACCCACTGCTAACCCGTGCTGCCCTGAATAAGTGTAATCTTTGATTAGCAATACGGCAGCTATTTCCTTCAACAGGAAATTCTATCTGATAGAACTAGAAGCCAAGCTGACTTTGAACAAATTCACAGCCTTCTAAATTTGCAAAACAACATTATGCACTTAAGTGCTGGCTGCCTTGTGACAACCACACTTAGATAGTGGTTGGTTAATGGGATACAGTTTTGTAAAGCACAAACAAGGTGTCAAAAAAAACAATGTTTGCACAAAGGTCCACGTACGTATATTACCATTAACACCAGTGTCAAAACAAAAATGGAAAAGAATTCCACATAAATGAATCAAGCATTCAGATGCCAGTTTCATCCTATTAGATCCAGAAAATGCTGTGCTTCAAGGCATAGTTCTGGTGTTTGTTCATCAGCTTTGTAAATACATGATCAGTAAGGCTCCTCAGTTATAATGAGAAATCAAAGATGTAAAAAAAACGCATGCACACTAGACTAGAAAAATAGCATATCGCTGGTAATTCCTAAATAACTGACAACTCAACAATGACTTTGACATGTTAAAACAAGCCATTTTATGCAGCTTGTACCTTAAAGGGGAAAAAAAGTTCACAAGTACGTGAAACCCCCAAGGTGAAAATGCAAGTGTTCAAGGAACATACTCGGTGGTATATTTTCCAGGGCAATCGCAAGCCATTTTGTCCCTATACACTTATTGAAAAAAAAATGTTTTTAGATTAAAAATTATGCCGCCTCTTCACCTTGCCTTGTACTGGGTAATATTCCTTTGCCCTTGCTTACATTTGTGTTCTGCATTTCCCTTCCCACATGCAGACACCAGTAAAACAGTTATGTTGGAGAAAGGCTTATAAGAACACTCAGGGGTGAATTCTCCTCCAGTAGGATTCTCCATTCCGCGGGCAGCGTGCCTCTGCCTGCGAGTTTCCTGGCGGAGTGGAGTGGTTACAATGGGAAATCCCATTGGCCAACGGTGGGAATGGAGAATCCCGCTGTTAACGAAAGCGTCGCCAAGGACAATGGGGCTGGGGAGATGGGGAATTTACCCCGCTGTAACACTTCACATCCCCTTAAATTCTGTGATGGCATATCATCAAGGTTGTCAGGTTGGTACCGTACCAGCATTGTCATGCCAACATGTCGGTCCCAACCTGTGCCGGGGTCAGGCCCTCGTGCGAGCCCCATGGGTGGGGGTGCTCTGATGTGTGCTGCGGGGGAAGTGCTGGTTCTGCTTTCAGGTGGGGTGTTCAATGCTGACAGCGGATGCGGGGAGGTGGAGGAGCGAACGGAATGCTGGAGAGGATTGTTGGGAGGGGGCGGGGTCTGGGGGGACTTTAAGTAACAGTGCTGATCTGGGCACCGTTTAAAGATCTCTTTGGAGGCCATTGCCAGCTCAATGAGGCCCCATCCCACCACAGTGATGATGTAAACCACGGCCACTCATTTTTCCTTTGACTAAGAGGCTCAGGATTTGGTGAGAAAAGGTCTATGCAACTGTCTTCCACACCAGTTTTCTCCCTGAGCCTGACACTTTGCCAAATTCCGGTAAAATTCCGTCCATTATCTGTCATAGTTGCTAACTCTGTAATATGGACTTGGGGGTCTGCGAAAAACTCTCCTGTGATGCAGTCTCATAGTCCTAGGTACTGGACCATTTTGTTTGAAATTATTCATAGCTACCACCTTCCTAATGTTCAAATAAGCAGTTAGGCTTACTTGAATGTGCTTAAGCCAGATCTACCCAGCGCCCAGGATTGAATCCCCTCACTTTGGAGACCCTGGCTGGGTGCTATTTAGCACTGGTCTCCACAAACATGGACTAGGTCGAACCGCATTGGGAGTCTCTCAGTCGATTGGAGGAGCCCAGGTGGTTGGCTTCTGGCCAGGGTGGTACCCTGGCACTGCTGATGCCACCTGGGCACCTTGGCAATGCCACCCAAGCACCACCATGTGAATGCCAGATGCCCAGTTGGCATGGTCAGGTGGCATAGGCAGTGCCAGGGTGCAAGGCTGAGGGTGCCCAGGTGGCACACTGGTATTTGGGCCTAGGGCTACCCTGCCCTTATGAGGTGGGGTGAGGGGGCTTGAGGACCCACTAATTGGCAAGTTGGGGCGCTGGGGGATTCTGAGGGTTGCATTGGGGGAATCGAGAGATCAGGACACTATTTAAACATGGCGTACCGATCTCTTCCTGTACTGGTTAGCAGAGCTCTTCAATGCAGGAAATGAAGGTATGTGCAACCTTGGTGGGGCCTTCCTCGCCGACGGCTGAAAAAAAGAACAGAGTACCATTGAATAACGGGATCGATGCCAGCACCAGGAAACCGTTTGCTAAATGCGCCCTGTTTTTTTCCGTTAAATTGCGCCCATGGTCTCAAGTTACCCGAAAGGGCTAATGGAATAAGGCGGGAAAGTGGAGTTGAGGATTATCATGTCAGATCATATGATCTCATTCAATGGCCGAGTAGACCTGATGGGCTGAATGGCCTACTGAGTACATCGTATGGGCTTATGGTCTTACTGTTCAAGTCCATGGAGTGGAGCTTGAACACAAAACTATATGGCTCAACCAAGAGAATGCTGCTCTGAGCCAAGGCTGATACTTTAGCTCAGTGAGTGTAACTGGGAGCAAGTATTTTGTGCTGACTTTATACTTGCCAGACAAGGACCTTGTTCAGTGGTCCACTTTTGGCTCATGCTGCTGCTGCAGCAGGGTAGGTAACAAGATCTAAAAGGTTATTCAAGGTTAACTTGAAGTTATTTGGAGTGTGGAAGTTGGAGGAATAACTATCAGCCCCTGGCAGTAGCCTTCTCATATCTGGTCTCCAAAAACAAAGACATGGTAGCTCATGATGGAGACATGCATCCACAGGATTAGATCGCTGGCATTTTATAGTGTGGTTCTCCCTTTAAGATACATCTGTACAGAACGACTCATGAGTGGGACAAGACGTGACAGATTTAGGTCTATAGACGAGGTATATATATTGTTACTTGTGACAGGTGAAGTGAATAATACATGGTCTTCGGTGACTCCAGGCGCAATGGCTGCTTTTGGTAGAACACCAGGAGAAATAAAAAGAGAATAAAATGTATGAATGCTGCTGGAAAGATACAGGTTGAACAATGCTTGCATAGCAAAATACTTATGGGTATATTGTTGTCCTCGAGTGTGACACGAACAAATAAAAAGGGAACAACTAAAGAAGCAGGCCATTAAACTGGAACTGAAAGGAAACCGCTTGCTTTTGCCTCCTGCATAATAATAGCTAATGTTCATAGAATCCCTACAGTGCAGAAGGAGGCCAATCAGCTCATCGAGCCTTCACCCTACCCAGGCCCACAACCCCGTAACCTAACCTGCACATACCTGGACCCTAGGGTCAATTTAGTATGGTCAATCCACCTAATCTGCACATCTTTGGACTGTGGAAGGAACTGTGGGGAGCACCCGGGGGAAACAATTTTCTGTGGATCGGACCCAAGGGTGCCCTGCCCATGTCAGGTGGGGTTCCCCTTATAAATGAGTTGGGGCTTTATGGGGGTCCGGTATTGGGTCGGGGGAGGGGGTGTCGAGAGATTACGATGCATTTAAAAGTGGTGTCCCGATCTCCTCCTGCATTGAGGAGTTCTAGCAAGTGGAGCTCCTCAGTGCAAGAAACGTGATGAAGTACTGCCTTGACAGGGTATCCCCCTCTGAGGATACGAATTGCAATAAATTCACGTTCAATAGCATGGTCTTTCTTGGCACTGCAAGTGCCGGGAAACATCCGGCTAAATGTGCTCGACACGGTACTTGATGCAATTCAGTTAGTCCGTGCCCAGGGTCTTTTTGGGGACTTGAGGTAGTCTTGTGCAGAGGTCACTTGACCCTTGGCAGCCATCTTAGCAGCCTTGTTGGTGTCCATTTTGAAATATAAGGCAGTTCCAGAAGATTATATACTGATTGCAGCCCATGTATGATGGTATTAACAGGACTGCCTTCAACAGGCACAGCGCCAATCATAAAAGCCATTCTGTGACATGCCTATTATGTCATAAAACAACTTATCAACTCACTGGTTAGGTCACAGCTGTAGTAGTGTTGTTCTGGTCACCATACTGCAGCAAGGAAGTGAATGCACTAGAGAGGAGCAGAGGAGGCTCACCATGATGTTGCCTGGGCTGGAGCATGTCTGCTATTGAGAGACACTGGATAGGCTGGCTGGTTTTCTTTGGAGCCAAGAAGGCTGAGGGAGGATCTGATTGAGGTGTATAAAATTATAAGGGGCATAGATAGGATGGATAGGAAGGAACTTTTCCCCTTAGCAGAAGGATCAATCATCAGAGGGCATATATTTAAGCTAATGGCAGGAGGGAGGTTTAAGATATGTGAAGAAAAACCTTTTTACACAGAGGGTGGTGGGAATCTGGAACTCACTGCCCAAAAAGGCGGTAGAGGCGGGAACCCTCACAACATTTAAGAAGCATTTCGATGAGCACTTGAAATTCCATAGCACACAAGGCTACAGGCCTAGTGCTGGAAAATGAGATTAGAGTAAATAGGTGCTTGATGGACGGCACAGACATGATGGGCCGAAGGGCCTCTTTCCATGCTGTAAAAACTCTGCGACTCTACAACACCTGGTCTCACTTCAGCAAGTCTTTGCTCCGTCCCCTGGTGACACTGAAGTACAAATGAATGAAAATTGCTTATTGTCACAAGTAGACTTCAAATGAAGTTACTGTGAAAAGCCCCTAGTCGCCACATTCCGGTGCCTGTTCGGGAGGCTGGGACAGGATTTGAACTGGCGCTGCTGGCCTGGTTTGGTCTACTTTAAAAGCCAGCTATTTAGCCCTGTACTCAACCATCCCCAAATATCTGGTCCAGATCACAAAACAAGACTGTGATTACACTATCACATTGCAGTACTGTGCAAATAGATAAAGGTCACTTTGAATCAACAGCTATAAATGCCAAACTTGATGAAGCAATGAGCATCCATGAACCAGAAAAGCATTGATATGGCAGACCTGAATCCGTTACAGGTCATTTAGATTCTAAATTTATGGAATTGTTTTCCAAAGACACCAATATGATGCATCTCCCACAACTAAGCCTGTTGTAAATTTGGTTATTGTGAATTAAATTAAATTAGCCTCAACCTATATGTGTGTGTGTGTGTGAGTGTATGTGGGGAGAAGATTAATTTCAGCTATAATACCCAAAGTATTACCAGCGACTAGTCAGACAACACACTGTTAAGACTCACGCGCAAATAATGGCCACTTGACTTTAGGTACAGGGAGGCACCCTGTGCCCATTGAACTATAACCCAGTATTCAGCGTCACCTGGACAGGAAGGAAGAAAAGAAATCAAACCAGTCTCCCAGGTGCACAAAATGTGAAATTAATCAGAAAAGCAAAAGCAGGGGTTAGTGTACCAACCTTCAATTGAAGAAAGAAATCCAATCCAAGCACCATTGGTTAGAATAACATTTTTGAGCTAATGTATTTTTTCTTATCCCATCACATCATAAAACAGTCATTCTCAAACTCAGGGTCGCGACCCACGGGTGAGTTGCGGGCGAGAATCGAGGGGGTTGCGGAGAGATATGTCGTGGTTTTCCCAATCGTGGGAAGTGCCCAACGGCTGTGACCGGCTTTCAAGAATGCTGGCGGTCCCACACATGGGTGCCCCCTTAGCTGGGTCCATCAGTTCACAGGTCCAGAGCTCAACGGGACAGACTGCCTCTTCCTGATATCAGTGCGTTGTGCCAGAACCAGATTTTAAAAAGAAATTGATGCAGTCTCCCGTCAGGATTGGCGGCAGACAGCAG
The DNA here is from genome assembly GCF_047496885.1 of Scyliorhinus torazame. NCBI lineage: Eukaryota > Metazoa > Chordata > Chondrichthyes > Carcharhiniformes > Scyliorhinidae > Scyliorhinus > Scyliorhinus torazame. The sequence continues at coordinate 107,830,797 of NC_092720.1, read as the reverse complement.
GCCACGCACCCCATACACTGACATCAAGTGTCCTATCACAGAGGCGAGCTTCCTCCATTTTGTAGATGCCAGCAAGCAACAGGACCTGTGAACAACTAAAGATGGATCATTTTGTAATAAAGGAAGAGAGGGCCAGAGACACAAACAGGCCAGGATCTCACAATTGAATCTGCTGGAGAGAGCTTCACAGGAGAGTCCACGGCAGGACAAAGCAGTGCTGTTGTGAGCTGTATCCAGAGCTCCAGGGCCTCTGGTGAACAAACAATTAAGAAGGAACTGAAATCGAGAACAAAGCAATGTAAAGGTGATTTTGAGCGCTATGGCATTGTTAATTTTGCCGACGCAAATCAGAATGCGTGTGTTATATGCAAGGAAGTACTGGCAAACGACAGTTTAAAACTCTGAAAACTTCAAGCACATTTGAAGGCCAAACATGGCGAGTTTGAGGACAAACCTCTTGATTTTTTAAAAGGATGCAGCGAGAACTTAAATTGTCAGTTGAAGTTCTTAGCAGAAATGTAACATTAAATGACAAAGCAAGTGAGATCGCGAGGACCAAGCAGGCTCACCTGTCCCATTAAAGGTAAGCAAAAATGGTATGTACCGAAGGTCGGCCGATGTGGGTCGCGAAGGTCGGCCGGCGCGGATCGCAGAAAAAACGTTTGAAAAACGTTGCCATAAAATTAGCCCATGTACTTCAACTTTTGACAGTAACATCAAAACTGCTCCTCGTCCCGATCTAAGTTCAATTGGCTCTCCCGCAGCAACTTCATTTTTTCTCCTCCCACCCACTTCAAACCTTTTAGAGGACGGCTCTACGAGAAACGCATAGTTTTTTTCCCCACCACATCTCTTTTCTCTTTGTTGCTCTATTCTGACGTGAAATCTTCCCCCAGATCAGCTGTAATCTAGTTTACAGTCTGCCAATCGTTTATTGAGTTCAGCGATCAATCTGCAACTGTCTTGCCGCTTGCAGAATGATAGTGATACAATACTTCAGAAACAATCTTCAGAAATACATGGAGGTGCAGTTTCTCAAGTAAGTACTTGGCCAGTGTTTCAATGGGGATCGCTGCCCGGTTGCCAAGATGCTACCACTTCTTGTTCCTTCAGACTGAGAGCAGTGCTGATACGTTTCTACTGTGCTGTTTTAAAAGAAAGCCACTTCGGCCATTTCAGAATTAAAACCACTGGCTCAAATTTCACCAGTGTATATGGGATAGTTTACAGCCGGTCTCTTGACGCTGTGCATCTGTAGGTATAAACTGGGCTTCAAACTGCAGCTTTTCCCTCCACCTCTTCTCGTTTGATCTCCCTTTCCCCCCCTGCCTTCGGGACGGGTTTTCGCTTTCTTCTTGTTTTAATTGCTGCCGGTGACTGATCGTCTGCTGAATTGCCATTTTTAATCATTTATTCTGACCCCCTTCAAAGAACCAACCCAATGCCATTATTTTTTTTATACATTTGAAAGAAAAAGGAAGAAGGTGAAAATGAGGTTGGTAGAAGCAAATTGCCCTCGACTGTTTGTCCCCCTCCTTCCTCCTGGCTGGAATTTGCACTCCGTTATAGCCCTGTTGCTAACTCCCCGTACTGTTACCCAGGCTTGTGTTCTGACCTCAGCTAGATCGGAACAACAGGCGTATCTTCCCTTATCACGATGTGGAGATGCCAGCGTTGGACCGGGGTGAGATCAGTAAGAGTCTTACAACACCAGGTTAAAGTCCAACAGGTTTGTTTCGATGTCCTGCTCCTTCCTCAGGTGAATGAAGAGGTACGTTCCAGAAACATAAATGTGGACAGATTCAAAGATGCCAGACAATGCTTGGAATACGAGCATTAGTAGGTGATTAAATCTTTACAGATCCAGAGATGCGGTAACCCCGGGTTAAAGAGGTGTGAATTGTGTCAAGCCAGGACCGTTGGTAGGAAGGAGCAGCGCTCCGAAAGCTAGTGACATCGAAACAAACCTGTTGGACTTTAACCTGGGTGTTCATAGAATCATAGAAGTTTACAGCATGGAAACAGGCCCTTCGGCCCAACCAGTCCATGCCGCCCAGTTTTTACCATTAAGCTAGACCCAGTTGCCCGCACTTGGCCCATAACCCTCTATACCCATCTTACCCATGTAACTATCTAAATGTTTTTTAAAAGACACAATTGTCCCCGCCTCTACTACTACCTCTGGCAGCCCATGCCAGACACTCACTACCCTCTGAGAGAAGAAATTACCCCTCTGGGCCCTTCTGAATCTCTCCCCTCTCACCTTAAACCTATGCCCTCTAGTTTTAGACTCCCCTACCTTTGGGAAAAGATGTTGACTATCTACCTTATCTATGCCCCTCATTATTTTATAGACCTCTATAAGATCACCCCTAAGCCTCCTACGCTCCAAGGAAAAAAGTCCCAGTCTATCCAGCCTCTCAAAAAGAACAAAGAACAAAGAAATGTACAGCACAGGAACAGGCCCTTCGCCCCTCCAAGCCCGTGCCGACCATGCTGCCCGACTAAACTACAATCTTCTACACTTCCTGGGTCCGTATCCTTCGATTCCCATCCTATTCATATATTTGTCAAGATGCCCCTTAAATGTCCCTATCGTCCCTGCTTCCACCACCTCCTCCGGTAGCGAGTTCCAGGCACCCACTACCCTTTGCGTAAAAAACTTGCCTCGTACATCTACTCCTTATAACTCAAACCATCAAGTCCCGGCAACATCCTAGTAAATCTTTTCTGCACTCTTTCCAGTTTAATAATATCCTTCCTATAATAGGGTGACCAGAACTGCACACAGTATTCCCAGTGTGTTGTAAGACTCTTACTGATCCCTTATCACTGCACAGCATCAGTAACCCCCACCCGAAGCCATGAGCAAACTGTGTAACTGTGTACATCTATAGAATGTGAAACAATATCTCAGTGGGACAATCATTCCTCACACTAACTAAAATACAATCAATCATTCAACCCTATTTTCTACTTTATTCCCAAATATTAGTAGCTGTAGAGAAGTGCAGTAAGGGGAATGCTCAGAAGAAGTTTATTATTCAGGGATCATAGGGAATTCTCCTAATCTAAAATCCAAAGATGTGCAGGTTAGGTGGGTTGACCATACTAAATTGCCCCTGAATGTTCAAAGATGTGTAGGTTAAGTCATGGTTCTAAACTGTCTTTCAAGATTTGTATCTGAGCTGGTGGCTGCAGGTGTGAAATCAAATGATTTGTGGTTCTTTATCATCACCCTCTCCTTGGTATTCCTCCACTGCCTGGCCAGGTTTCCCCTCTTGAGTATCTGAAAGTTAAGTGAACTGGTGCACGGGAGGGGGATAAAGAATGAGGTGCATGCTAAAAAGATATTGTGAGATGAGGGGAAAGTAGAATGTGAAAAGAAGATGTCATCGTCTTCAATGATTCCCGCTCTGCCATTGGCCACAGACTAAGCAGTGATGGACAGCACTATATCCTCCATGGCGTGAGGACATTCAGGCACATATCTCCACTTTGGTTAGGTGCTACTGAATCTGGCCATGTGCCGCCTACCTCATCCTGCAAGTGAGAGGGAAATTTGTCAGTGAGCTTTGTGTGAAATGTTTGGGTGATGCAGTTGTTGTCTTTGAATAGCAGTGTGTATCCAAGCTGTGAGAGGCTTGCACCAGGCAATGTATGTGAGTGCGATGTGAAGCACATTAATGTTATGTATGAATGCTGCATCTTGCAGATAGTACACACTACACCCCATAGAGGTGCTGTGGAATCCCTGTTGGACTTTCTCAGGTCAGGGTTTATGTCCAGAAGCGCTAGCGTCCCCTGGGCAATTGTGTTGCATTGGGAATCATCCGACAAAGCGATTTAAATCACTAACTTCAGATAGTTTTGCCAGTGTCATGCTAACAGTTAATCTGAAACGATTGGAAGAAATAAAAGAACTCCTAACTACAGTGTAAATATTGTAAAGACCCAGACCAAGCCTGCACTGGGTGCACCCACACCCCAGGCCCCCAGGACACCACCCCGCCAACTAAGCCCCCCCCCCACCTGCACAAAGTATTCACTACCCGCATGGGATTCCCACCCACCCCAACCCGACCTGACCCCCAACCAGCCCGACCCACCCCGATGTCCGATTCCCCCTTGATATCCAGCTTCCCCCCAGATGACCTATGTCTCCACCAATGTCCAACTTTTTCTCCTCCCCAATGTCCGACTCTCCCCCATGCCCGCTGATGTCAGACTGCCCCATCCCCATGTCTGACTCCTCCCCCCCCCCCCCCCCCCCCCCCCCCCCCCCATCCCCGATGTCTGCACCTCCACCTCCCACATCCAATTCACTTACCTTCTTCCTGGTCTGTTATTTTCAATGGGACATTTAAACTCACCTGCTTTACAGCAGCTAGCATCGTAAAAAAGAGGTGTACTCTGCTTCGCTCTGCTTATTTTGCACTTTGTTGCTGGAGCCATGAACGTTCTGGGATGCCTGACTCTCATCCAGCCTGGGTCAGGAAGGTCGGGTGAGACAGGCACTTTGGAATGCAAGTGTGGGTAAGTCGGTGCGGAGCGGCAATCTGATGCTGACTGCTACTTGATGGAAGTTTTGACCTGTAATTTTTTTAAAAATCTTCCCTCATCAAGAAGAAACAAACTCCATTGTAAACATTTTAAAATTATATTTTCTTCAAATTTGAGATTAATTTCCAATTGTTTGAAAACCTTTTAATATTTTGTAAGATGGCAGAGCCCACTCGATGGGCCGAGTGGCCTTATTCTTATGGTCTTCTCACCCAAGATCGTTTGGTACAATCACGAATGGAAGACTAAAAGAGTTAAAGAGGCAGCGCCTTCTTAAAAAGGCAACAGTAAACTCTCCATGCTAGCTGTAGACAAGGAACATAATCTTTCCCATTTCTCTTTTCGTTATCCTATTTCTCCTTTACAGCAATTTTCAAGTTGTGATATTCACCACTTAACCAAATTTTAATGAAACAGTCTGTAAAACACATCTTTAATTTGAATTTTAGTAGTTCTTCTTTAACTCCGGTACGAATGTTTTGAAAAGTCCAAATTTGATATTCATGTCATTGCAAAACAATATGTAGAAGAGCCTTGTTACAGCTATACAAGTACATTTCAGTTCACACAAACACCCTGTTTTAACAGTCACTTGGTGTTTTAAATGTTAAATAGGCGCCTGCAGCACTTGAATTCCTTTTGGGCTTTAACAAGTGTGTTTTTGCTCAAGGGGTAATGATTTCCCCAATTTGGCTAGAGTCGGGATGGGTTGGTCCCCAGTCTGTCCTATGTTCTTCAGGATGGCTAGCTTCTGCTGCCCTGTGGCTCTTCAACTAGGTGAGGCATCTCCCTCACTATCTGTTTGGTCAAAATCTTCCGGCCCTCTTTCGCGGTTGGGGTTTTCTAGTGCTGCTGAAAGGGAATGGAGTTTTGGCTGGAATGCCAGATTTTCCATTCTCGCTTGCAACGGGTCCCACCATGGACATGACTGGAGAGTCCCACCCTTTGTTTGTTTTGGGACTCCCCTGGTCCCTATTTAACTCGGAAAAGAAAAAGTCTGTCAACCCAATATCTGAATCAGACGCTTCGTCTTTTTAAAATCCCGCGGGTCCTTCCTTGACCCAGTTTAATTCTACTGGCCTGGCTTTGGCTCCATTAACTCCCTTGGGTTCTATTATGATCCTTTTTAACTCAGCTGGCCTGGTCTTGGCCTCCTTTGACTCAAATGGTTTCTCACGAGTCACTTTCAGCTCTCACGAGTCCCAGAGTTTGATCTAGTTTTTTATTGTATAAAGTGCTCTATCATACGATTCTTGTTCCCAGTGCAGCTGATTGTGTAAAAACAAACTTTACTGCGAGCTGTTATTCCTTTTGCAACCTATTGGCCCTTAACGCCTTGTACTTTTTATTAAGCTGGAAGACAAACACAAGTGCACCATAGGCCAACTTATTCCAGCCTTTTCTCAACTTAATGGGTGGAATTTTGTGGCTCAGTTGCAGCAGGGCAGGGCCAGAAAGTGCAGTGAACCATTCAAACGTCCATTGACTTTGGTGGGACAGGAAAATCCCACCGACAGGAGGGGATGGAAAATTCCACCCAATCTTTCCTTTTGGAGCCTCATCGAAAACTCATCAAATAAATACTCACAATCTCCGTCGCAATCTTCTACAGCTACGAGGATATTTATCACTCGAGGTGCGCCTGTTTTCTCAGTTAGACAATCTATCTCTCATTTCTTAGCATATGCCAGTGCCATTCTGACTCCGGGCTTTTGCTAAATAACCACTCAATGTGCATTTAACCACAGTCTAAGACTGTAGCTTCTCAAATTCCAAGCCAGTGACAGCTCAACTACTGTATTTCCTGCATCTGACACAAATCTGGAAGAATTTGGATTCAGGAGCCATAGATAGCTAAGATAGGCAGTCTAGTACTGATAAGTAACTTGAAGGTAGCTTATTAAGTCTATTAAGAAGCAACAGTTTAAATTAGCTCCATAGATGGGATGTATACAAATCTTGACAGGAAAAGTATACAATTTTAAAGTTAAGAATAGTTCACTGATCCCAGAGGATGAACTAACATTTGGCATAGCACATGTTGATCTCAAGAACCTGTGATGGCAGCATTCAGCTCTCTAGCTGTAACATTAGGGAACTCTTTGTCGTTCTTCCTCCATCCTCCCTGGTTTATGGCCGAGCTGAAGAAGTCAGCTGCCTGACGAAGACTGCCCCCTGTCTCCAACCACTTGGTAATATACTTTGGGGGGGATTTTTCCGAACTCCCCCTGCCCCACCCCGAGGCGGCCTGCCATTGGCTGACGATGGGATCTTCCAGTACTGTCTCTATCAATGGGGTTTCATGTGTGGCGGGGACTCTGTCGGTGGGACCGGAAAATCCTGTTGGCCAGAACGGCTGGAAATCCTGCCCTTTACCTCTAGGGGTTGATAGGTTTCTGTCAATTGCTTCTTTGAACCTTCCTCGCTAATGGATACAGGTCAAGTACCCAAAATGTCAAGATGGTCACCTCTCTGCCATTGCCATCACTTACGTCAAGATTACTTTTTAGTTTACCTCATGTTGAGGGTCATTTGATTTCCCTTGCTAGACATTCGTATGGATAAATGGATATACAAGGCTTCAGAAGATTGTTATCAGTACTGGAATGTGTACGCTTTTGTTTTGCCTCAGCACCTGGCTGCTAAGAATGTTTTTTTGGAAGAGAGACAGGAACAAGAAGTATGTACCTAAATTGTCTCCTGTTTTCTCACCATTCAACAATTCTCCACAGCAATAGAATGTAAGTAAGACTTTTGCTTTTGAGCACTTGAAACACATCGTTGATAGACACACCTGTATTGGTCAGTAGTTTCACCATGGGATCATAGAAATGTACGGCATGGAGGAGGCCATTCAGCCCATCGTCCCTGTGTCAGTCGACAATGGTCTATCCACCTTAACCTCACTTTCCAACTCTTAATCCATAGCTGGCAGTAGACACTACACCAAATACACAATCAAATACCTTTTTAAATGTGATTGAGTGTTTCTCCTTGCACTGCTCATTCCGATGGTGAAGTTCAGAACACCCACTATTCTGAGTGAAAGAAATTCACCTCAACTTATCTCTTATCCTGCTACCAGCTAATTCATGCCCCACTGGTTATTGATCTCCCTGCTCAGGAAAACAGGTCATTCGTATCTACTCAGTGTCAGCCACTCATAATTTTACATGCCTCAGTTAAATTTCTTCTCAGCGTTGCAAAGAAAACAACCTCAGCTTATCCAGTCTTTCCTCATAGCAAATTCTTTCCAGTCCTGGGAACTCATGCAACTAAATGAACTTTTAATATGTTCAGTGATCTGCAACATAAGCACCAACAATAAATGCAACTTCCCTTAAAAGAACTGCCACAAACAATAAACTAGTACTGGCATACCTAGAAACGTTCGGGAGATTAGGATATATTGGATAAACACTCACTCTTAAATTTGGACCTTGTGCGCAAATAGAGCTCAAATTTATGATAAATATGATCTACCTCTTGGAGGATGAAAGAGTTTTTTGAGGACGGGATCATAGTAAAAACCATATATCAAATCAAGCACCAGTTGGTACTGCAGCAACAATCACATTAAAAGCCTTTAAATGCCGATGTTGAAACAGCCATTCTTAGCTTCCATTTTAACCTCTGTTCAAAACAGTAGTCCAGCATTCTCATTCCAATACAGACTGACCATTAGATATTTCCAGCATTTCCTGTTTTTACTTCACACTTCCAGCTTAAATGCATTATATGTGTCATTGTTTGAAACTGTTTGGTAGATTCAGTTACAGAATTGGAATTTGCTTGACCAGATTTCTTGTACAAGAACCAACTTGGCTGCACTTTTTCACAGGTTGTTGTTCCTCATTGAGAGCATACCACAATCCAAGAAGAAACTTAAAACTTGATCATACCACAAAGTTGATTGTTTTCCATGGCCTGTGGGCATCACTCTCAAGGATAGCAGTAAATGTTCATCCCTATATTCTTTTTTTGAAAAATATTTTTATTCTCCATTTTCTTCAGAATTTACCCCCCCACCAACAAAACAGTAAACGGTAACGAATACAATGTCAATCCCCCTACCAACAACGATCCCATCCTCCCACCAACGCCTAAATAACGGCCCACCTGACAATATAAGCCTCAAATAAAACAAAGGTGGAAAAAGGAATCAGGAATCGCCCCTGGTCACCATTGACACATATAGTCCACTCCACCCCCCAACCGTGGTTCCTTCTCCCAACTTTTCACCCAGCTAGACTCACCAAAACCTGTTCTACCATGCTCCAATGGCCGCAGCCCCTCCCCCCACCTCACTCCCGTTCACTGGCCGGCTTAAACCGGCCAGCGTGGAGGCCCCCGCCCGGGTCTCCTTCCCCCTTTCCCGGTCCCAGGAAAACCAAGAAATCCCCTTCAGCACACAACCCCAGCATACACACCCAAGCCCCAAAGAACCATCATTGCAAATGAAAGTCCCAACTCTTCCCTTGTCCAAATGTACAGCGTCGACTCATTTAGTACATACACCAACACGCAGTGAAAAAATAAAGTTACATGAGGCAACATCGGTACACGACCCGCTCTCAGTCCCATTTCTCAATTCTGCCACAGTCCTTCTGCCTTCGCAAACTCTTCCGCCGCTTCCGCCATCCCAAAATAAAAGTCCTTGGATTTGTAGGTCACCCTCAACTTAGCTGGATATACAGTGCCGCACTGCACCTTGCTGATGTACAGTGCCTTTTTCAACTGGCTGAAGGCAGCGCACCTCCTCGCCAGCTCCATCGTAAAGTCCTGGTATATGCATATACCAGCTCCAGCCCACTGCACCACCCGCTTCTGCTTTGCCCAGCACAGGACCTTCTCCTTCATGCTGTACCTACGGAACACACAGTTACTACTCTTGGCGGCTCACTCGCCTTTGGTATAGGCCTCCATGACCGATGAGCCCGATCCAGTTCGTATCGAGAGGGATTGTCCCCCTCCCCCAATAGCTCCGCCAACATCGTGGCAAAATACTCTGTCGGCCTCGGGCCTTCCACCCCCTCGGGCAGACCCACAATCCTCAGATTCTGCCGCCTGGATCTGTTTTCCAGGTCTTCCATTTTGGCTCGCAGACCCTGGTTGGTCTCTGTCACCTTCCGCAACACCTTCCCCATCAAGGTGAGTTGATCACTGTGCTGTGATAATACCTCTTCCACTTCCTTCAGTGTCTCACCTTGCTCCCGCACCTCTGCTGCTGTGCTTGATACCGCCGCCCTCATCGGGGCAATCGCCTCCTCCACCAGCACTTTCAATACTGCCCCCATCGCCTTCTTTATTTTTTAACAAACAATTTTAATGAGGTATTTTAGGCAGATAGAAAAAGTGACATTGTACAGTACAAAAAAAAAGAAGTCAAGACACAAATTCAACATAGTGCAAACCACGGCTCTGTTCCCGCAAGGGCCTGCCTAAATATCTCCCTACTCTACACTACACTAGCCCCCCCTCCCCCCACCCCCCTGCTGACGCTTACTCCTCTACGAAGAAGTCAATAAATGGCTGCCACCTTCGGGCGAACCCTAATAGCGAACCTCTCAAGGCGAACTTGACTTTCTCTAGGCCAAGAAAGCTTGCCATGTCCGCTCGCCATACATCAGCCCTCGGGGGCTTTGAGTCCCTCCATGCTAACCGTATTCGTCGCCAGACTACACGGGAAACAAAGGCCAGAACGCCGGCCTCTCTCTCTTCCTGGACTCCCCGGTCCTCCGAAACCCCAAAGATTGCCACCTCAGGGCTCATTACCACCCCAGTTTTCAGTACCCGGGACATGACATCTGCAAATCCCTGCCAATAGGCCCTGAGTTTAGGGCACGACCAGAACATGTGTACATGGTTAGCCGACCCTAGCACACTTGTCCTCCAGCCCGAAGAATTTGCTCATCTGTGCCACAAACAACTCGCTCTTAGCCATGTTCAGTTTGTATCCGGAGAACTGGCCAAATTCCCTCAGGATTGCCGTAATACCGTCCATCCCCGCCATTGGGTCCGATACATATAACAGCAGATAGTCTGCTTATAACGAGACTCTATGTTCCACACCCCCCCGGACCAGCCCTTTCCAGCCCCTAGAAGCTCTCAGTGCAATTGCCAGCGGCTCTATGGCCAGCGCAAACAGCAGTGGGGAGAGAGGGCAACCCTGTCTTGTCCCACGGTGCATTCTAAAGTAGTCCGATGTCATCCTGTTCGTCCTTACACTCGCCTCCGGGGCCTGATATAATAGCCTAACCGAGTCGATGAACCCCGCCCTGAACCCGAACCATCCTAGTATCTCCCACAGATAATCCCACACGACCCGGTCAAAAGCCTTTTCAGCATCCATGGCTGCCACTATCCCTACCTCCCTACTCTCCAGGGCATCATAATCACGTTGAGCAGCCTTCTTAGGTTTGCCACCTGCTGCCCCCCCTTTACAAACCCGGTTTGGTCCTCCACAATTACATCCGGTACACAGTCCTCAATTCTAGTCGCCAAGATCTTGGCCAGTAACTTGCCGTCTATGTTGATCAAAGAGATTGGCCTGTATGACCCGCAAGCCTCTGGGTCCTTATCCCGTTTCAGAATAAGCGAGATGGTGACCTGCGACATCGTCAGGGGTAAACTCCCTCTGTCTCTTGCCTCCTTAAAGACCCTGACCAGCACCGGCCCCACTATCCCTGCAAATTTTGTAAAACTCCACCGGATACCCATCTGGCCCCGGGGCTTTACCCGACTGCATGACCCTCAGGCCCCCCAATACCTGTCCCCCACTAGATTTCCCTCCCCATCCACTATCTTTCCTATTTCCCTAGCAGCCTCCCTCTTCCTTAGTTGTTGCGCAACCATTCTACTGGCCTTCTGCCCATGCTCACGAATCGCGCCTTTTACCTTTCTAAGCTGCTCTACAGCCTTGCCTGTAGTCAGCACCCCAAATTCGGCCTGCAGCCTCTGTCGTTTCCTGAGTAACTCTGGCCTCGGGTATTCCGCGTAACTCCTGTCCGTCCATAGAATTTCCTTAATCAGTCGGTCCGTCTCTGCCCTATCTGTCCTGTCCCTGTACCCGGATTGAAAACAGCTCCCCTCTCACCACTGTCTTCAGTGCCTCCCAGAGCACCGCTGCCGAGACTTCTCCAGTATCGTTCACCTGCAGGTAATTCTGCATGCATTTCCTCAGCCTCTCACACACCGCCTCGTCCACGAGTAATCCAACTTCCAGCCTCCATGGTGGGCGCTGAAAGCTGTCCTTACAAAACTGCAGGTCTACCCAGTGCGGAACATGGTCCGATATGGCAATTGCCGAATATTCTGTTTCCACAATTCCGGCCAGCAGGTCCTTACTCACAACAAAGTAGTTAATTCGGGAATACACCTTGTGGACGTGGGAGTAGTACGAGAACTCCCTCGCCATTGGCCGGCTAAATTTCCACAGATCTGCTCCCCCCGTTTGCTCCATGAACCCTCTCAGTTCCTTTGCCATCACTGGCAACCTGCCCGTTCTTGAGCATGACCGGTCGAGGCTCGGGTCCAGGACTGTATTAAAGTCCCCGCCCATGATCAACTTACTCGAATCCAAGTCGGGGATCTTCCCTAGCATCCCCCTAATAAAATCCACATTCCAACCACATTTTGGTAGGAATAACAGCAAAAGGGACTATTATTTAAATGATAAAATATGAAAACATGCTGCTGTGCAGAGAGACCTGGGTGTGCTAGTGCATGAGTCGCAGAAAGTTGGTTTTCAGGTGCAACAGGTGATTAAGAAGGCAAATGGAATGTTGTCCTTTATTGCTAGAGGGATGGAGTTTAAGACTAGGGAGGTTATGCTGCAATTGTATAAGGTGTTAGTGAGGCCACACCTGGAGTATTGTGTTCAGTTTTGGTCTCCTTACTTGAGAAAGGACGTATTGGCACTGGAGGGTCTGCAGAGGAGATTCACTAGGTTAATCCCAGAGCTGAAGGGGTTGGATTACGAGGAGAGGTTGAGTAGACTGGGACTGTACTCGTTGGAATTTAGAAGGATGAGGGGGATCTAATAGAAACATATAAGATTATGAAGGGAATAGATAGGATAGATGCGGGCAAGTTGTTTCCACTGGCGGGTGAAAGCAGAACTAGGGGGCATAGCCTCAAAATAAGAGGAAGTAGATTTAGGACTGAGTTTAGGAGGAACCTCTTCACCCAAAGGGTTGTGAATCTATGGAATTCCTTGCCCAGTGAAGCAGTAGAGGCTCCTTCATTAAATGTTTTTAAGATAAAGATAGATAGTTTTTTGAAGAATAAAGGGATTAAGGGTTATGGTGTTCGGGCCGGAAAGTGGAGCTGAGTCCACAAAAGATCAGCCATGATCTCATTGAATGGTGGAGCAGGCTCGAGGGGCCAGATGGCCTACTCCTGCTCCTAGTTCTTATGTTCTTATGTCCCAATTAGGGGCATACACACTGACAAGGACTACTCTCACCCCTTCGAGCTTACCCCGCACCATAACGAACCTGCCAACCCATCCATGACTGTGCCCTCCACCTCAAATTATACCCTTTTATTAATCAGGATCGCAACCCCCCTCGTCTTAGAATTAAGCCCCGAATGAAAGACCTGACGGACCCAGCCCTTCCTTAACCTAACCTGGTCTGCCACTTTCAGGTGCGTCTCCTGCAGCAAGACTATGTCCGCCTTCAGAACCCGCAGATGTGCAAACACACGCACCCACTTCACTGGCACGTTTAACCCTCTAACATTCCAGGTGATCAGTCTGGTTGGGGGGCACTTCGGCCACCCCCTTTGCCGATCAGCCATCCCCTTTCCTTGGCCAGCCCCCCAGCCATGTGTCGCGCTTCATCTGGCCCGCCCCCTGACCGGCTCCACCTATGACCTCCTCACTGTTGCCATGCCCAGTTTCCATCCCCATCAGCGGAACGACTCCCCCACATTCCCCCCCTCGCAACACCATCCTATCACCTAACCCCTGCTCTAATCTAACTATATGCATACCCCCCACCCGGCTACCGTTGACTATCCCCACTCAGCTAGCCTGGGGCTCCCAGCCTTGGCGCCAGCGCGTCTCCCACCCATTGTTCCCAGTCATCCCTCCCCCAACCCATCCATACCACTTCCCCAGATCAGCCCTACCTCAGCAAACACTCTATACAAGTCATAAACAACCCCTACAATAGCACAATTCAAGATAAACAGGGAAAAAAAGAGATAAGAAATAACAGGCACTCTCAGTCCTTCCCATACAGACACAGGAAAATATTGCACAAAGTTCCCCTGAAGCATCCATCTTAACCCAAACCTTTTGACTGTTTTCTTTATTATTTTTCCCCCAGCCAAACTCCAACTAATCAAAGAGCCCAAACAGGAAACATTCAGGTAAACCACGCAAACAAAACACATCACTACAACCTTCCAACCCCCTAAAAAGGTCGAAAAAAGAAACGACAAAAACGGACCCAAACATACAGGCAATTTTCAAAACGGGAGAGACACGACATCTACTTAAAAGTTCTAACATGAGTCCAAACGTCCTCAGCTTAGGGCCAGCCCTTGCTTCTCAATGAAGTCCATCGCCTCCTCCGGTTCCTCGAAATAGTGGTGCTGACCCTCATAAGCAACCCACAGTCGCGCCGGAAAAAGCAGCCTGAATTTCACCTTGTTTTTATACAGTATCTCCTTCAGCGGCCTGTAGCCTCCCTCCTCCTGGCCACCTCAGCGCTCAAATCTTGGTAAACACGCAGTGTGGTATTGTCCCAAATACAGCTTTTGTGCTCTTTGCTCATTGCAGCACCCGCTCCTTGTCCAGCTACCTGTGAAAGTATACCACCATCGCTCGTGGGGGACCCCCTCGTCGCGGCTGCCTCGCCTGCACTCTGTGTGCCCTGTCCACCACCGGCAGGCATGGGAACACCACGTTCCCCAGCAACTTCTGAAACATACCCTCCACATACGCGGCAGCGTCCAGCCCCTCTGCCCCCGCCGGGAGGCCCACGATTCTCACGTTCTGCTGGCGAGATCTGTTGTCCAGGTCCTCCAGCCTTTCCAGAAGCACTTTTTGCTGGTCCCTGAACCTCTGAATCTCCACATCCGCCACCATTTGTAAGTCAGCCTGCTCCTCCACTGACTTCTCCAACTGCTGGTGCTTCTCAGCCTGATCATCCAGCCTTTTTTCCATCTGGTCAATCGACTTCTGTAGTGGCTCCAAGTTGTCATGCTTCAGAGCCAAAAAGCCCTCCTGCATAGTCTGCAGCAGCTGCTCCATTGTGGGCTGGGCTGTCGGCTCCTTGCTCTGAACACCAGACATGGTGGTCTCTCTCACAGCCTCCACTGTGCCCTTACTCGACCACTTCTTCTGCTGTTTACGGTCCCTCCGGCTTCTTAGGTCCATACAATTCTGTATGGGTCCTGTGCCTGAGTACTATTGCTTTCCAGTTCCGTGCTTAAAAGCGCAAAAAAGTCGGGGGAAAAGGTCCAAAAGTCCGACCGAAACGGGAGCCACAAAATGTGCGACCTACTCCCTCATAGTCGCCACCGGAAGTCCCCCATCTTCTTCTTCATCGCTTCCATGTGCTTTGTGAACTGTTTTTCAAGTTCAATAACCATCATTTTGGTCATTCCTTCTGCTGTGAGCGATACAGCCTCCCCTGGTGCTCCAGCCTCCGCTTTCCTTACAGATCCTGCGCTGACTTTTCCACTCACCGGGGGTCTTTCATTAACCCCCTTTTTCACAGCCGTTTTTTTTTCAAGCTTGGACATTTCTCCTTCCTGTGCCTTCTTACAGCCTTTTCAGCCTCCGTTGCCCCTGGGACAGGGCGTTAAAACCCTGAAATTTCTATTCCCGAGCGGGTGCCCTCCAGTGTGCGGCTGCCTCCCACCCGCCGTCACCGGAAGTCCCCGTTCATCCCTATATTCTGCTGATAAAGTGAAGGTGAGCCAACTTTATGAATTATGAATGTTTGATGTACCAAAAGGTTTGTGAGGGAGGGAGTTTCAGGGTTTTAATCCAGTCACAGTAAAATAACTATGATGTAGGTTGAAGTCAGTATTGTGTGTGATTCTGAGGGGAATGTGCATGTGGTCGTGTTCCCATGAGCCTGCTGCCTTTGCGGTTCAAGGAGGTAGACGTTGTGAATTTGGAAAGTGCTTTCAAAGAAACCTTGGCGTGTTGCTGAAGTGCATTCGGTGGAAGGTGTCTATGGTGGAGAGAGTGAATGTGTCAGGTGCTGGATAGTGTGTTAATCAAGTGGATGCTTTGTTATGATGGTATCGAGCTTCTTGAGTGTTGTTGGAGCTGCACTCATCAGACAAGTGGAGAGTATTTCAGCACATTCCTGGGGCGAAATTCTCCGGAAACGGCGCGATGTCCGCCGACTGGCGCCCAAAATGGCGCAAATCAGACGGGCATCGCGCCGCCCCAAAGGTGCGGAATGCTCCGCATCTTTGGGGGCCGAGCCCCAACATTGAGGGGCTAGGATGGCGCCGGACGAATTTCCGCCCCGCCAGCTGGCAGAAAAGGCCTTTGGTGCCCCGCCAGCTGGCGCGGAAATGACATCTCCGGGCGGCGCATGCGCGGGAGCGTCAGCGGCCGCTGATGGCATTCCCGCGCATGCGCAGTGGAGGGAGTCTCTTCTGCCTCCGCCATGGTGGAGACCGTGGCGGAGGCGGAAGGGAAAGAGTGCCCCCACGGCACAGGCCCGCCCGCGGATCGGTGGGCCCCGATCACGGGCCAGGCCACCGTGGGGGCACCCCCCAGGACCCCGGAGCCCGCCCGCGCCGCCTTGTCCCGCCGGTACGGTAGGTGGTTTAATTTACGCCGGCGGGACTTCGGCCCATTCGGGCCGGAGAATCGAGCGGGGGGGCCCCGCCAACCGGCGCGGCGCGATTCCCGCCCCCGCCGAATCTCTGGTGCCGGAGACTTCGGCAACCGGCGGGGGCGGGATTCACGCCAGCCCCCGGCGATTCTCCGACCCGGCGGGGGGTCGGAGAATCTCGCCCCTGACTTGTGCCTTGTAGATGATCGACCGGCTTTGGGGAGTCAGGAGGTAAGTTACTCACCACGGAATTTCCAGTCTTGACCAATTGTTGTAGCCACAGTATTTAGATAGCTGATTCAGTTAAAGTTCTGGTCAATCCGCAGGATGCTGATAATGGGAGAGTCAGTGATGATAATGCCATTGAATGTTGTAGGATGATGGTTAGATTTTCCCTTGTTGGAAATATCAAATACCTGGCACCTGTGTGGTGTAAATATCACTTACCACCAATCAGCCCAAGCGTGAGTATTGTCCAGGTCTTGCTGCATGTGGCATTATCTGAGGAGTTGTGAATGGGACTGAAAACTGTGCAATCAAAAGCGAATATCCCCATTTCTGGGCTGGAATCCTCCATTCTGGAGTCCAGGTTGCGTGGTGGGAGCAGAAGTGGGAGTGATTTCCACTGGGGGTTTGGATGCCTGATCATGCACTTACAATGTTCAGCTCATTACTTTTGCACCCATGAGGAGCTCGGCGAATGTGGGGACAGGTCGCTATTTCCGCCAAGACCTCATGGGGTCGAAGATCCAAGCACCATATCTGATCGGCACCCAGACACTCTCGTAATACCGGACTATCGGTTCGGAATGTTCCAGAGCAGACCATGTATTGTTACGAACCATGCTGATGTTAAATGCAAGGGTATTCCAAAACCAAGGCAGGTCACTTGGAACAATGGTTCGGAGTGGTGTAGGGTTTCTTTTTGGTATAATGTGAGGAATGATGTAGAACCCAATGAGGAACAGTCCAGTCATTGAGTGAACCATTATAAACAATACTTATTAACTTAAAGGAAAGATAAAACTCACACAACAAGAAGAGTATAATACACTATAACACTAAAGTAGACTGATGACTATACACATAATTTTACATGAAACTATCCCTTGGTCCCCAAACCTAATTTATCTCAACTCTGAGACACCCCCTTTCCCAAACAACATCCAATATTAAGTAACTCAATGAGCTAAATCCAGAAAGTAATTACCACAACCAGGTTAAGATGACCAGGTCTGGGAAATAGTCTTCAGTCTCAGTGAAAGTGGAAAATGGCTGTTTTCTATCGAAAGTTTACATTTGCAACTGCTGCACTTCTGATGTTCGTTGTCGCTCTGTTTCCCATAGTTACACCATTTCTTTCCCTTTGATGTTTTTCACCCTGTGGAGTTGGCTTTTGGCAGGTACCTGTCAATTTCCTTATTTCTCCACATTGCAGTTACCACCACTGTAACCCCACTGTTTTCTTTAGTCACATATGTAAAATACTTGTTCTCCCATAGGCAAATTTGCATCTCATCATTTCTCCAGACGTCTGCCTCTAATCAACTCCCTGTTTTACATTGTTTTTTAATCTTAATTTTCCCCAATTCCTAACAGTGTGGCCCCAAAGTTCAGCAGAGCCTCCCTGGAGACTCTCCTCCAGGGCATCCAGGAAAGGTGTGAGGTAATGTTTCTCCAGGGTGGCAGCAGGTTCTGCTTCCGTCTGACCACAGAGATCTGGACGAAGGTCACAGTGGAGGTTAGCACCTGTGGGGCCCACCAAGGAACTGCCCAGCAGTGCAGGAAGAGGATGAACATTCTTCCGCATTCCCCCAAGGTAAATACACCGTCCACTCACTGCAAACTGACACTCAGAATGGGCATCAGGCAGTTTTAAGTGTACAAGTGCACAGGAGCGTCAGACAGAAGTTTGGGTTGATGGACTCAGCAGGAGATGGGACATCTGCACTATAAATGTGCCAAGTGCTTCATGTTCACAATGTTCTATCGATAGCAGGATATCCTGTTTGTTAATCACTTACTGGAGAAGGCTTAGCAGCTGGCATGGGTATGCACACTCCTGAACTGCCCATGCAAACACTGGCATGACAGTCAATCCTTCTGTCTGCCTGCAGGACAAAAACAACTACAATAAGAGGGTGTGGGCCAAGATAGGAGGTGATGTAGCCACCTGGGTTGGCCAACTCCCGATGTAAAATGGAGAACAGCAAAGGCTGCAGGGAAATTCAGCCAACACAGGCAGAAACCAGAAGGTGCAAGTTTACTGTGTATTAAACTCTGCAAAAGCCCAGACAGCATCGATACAAGCAGCCATCTGCATAATAATGTAGCAGCCATCTACATACTGATGAGCGATCCCCGGGAACAATCGCAACATTTGGGACAAACAAAGCTAAGCCAGACTCCCCGGCGCCAGCAGGAGCCAACACAAAAGAGGTTAACGGACACCTCAAGATCGCCCATCGATCAGGGAACCGCTCCAGTATTGAAGAAATCGAACCAAGCGATTGGAACGAAGTCCAATCACTTGGAACCAGGTACAGGGTCCGCCCCGAAAGGCGGGAAGCCCCTGGGGACTATAAAGTTAAGCCCCCAAGTTCAAATCGTTCTTCTTGACCGGGTCACTCAGCAGCACGAACCAACCCTTGACCGTGACCGGTTCAACTGCCGCCGACATCCAGTAAGTCTTAAGTCAACGCTCGCTACGAAATAGGCGCTCCTAGCTACCAATCCGTACCAACTTCGAATCCCGCAGACTCAGAACCCGAACGAAAGGCCATTTGTTCCCCTGACCTGGTGGGCCAGTCCGAAGCTAAGTATAGGCCTGTTCGTTGTAGAAGTAGCTTAGAAGTAGAATTTGTGCATGAGTAGCGATTACTGTGTATAATAAATGTGCTTTGATTTGAATCTTACTAATCAGTGTATTGAGTTATTGATCATTACTTGGACTTGAACCTCGTGGCAGTATCATAAAGATAACTGGCGACTCGAGAGCAAAGGTTATAAAACAGAGCCAATTGAACCAACCAAAAGTTAGCAACAGTGACATTCTGGACATTTGAGTCATCACCCCTTTTGAGAGACAGGCCGCCAAGATTATCATAGATTATCATAGAATTTACAGTGCAGAAGGAAGCCATTCAGCCCATCGAGTCTGCACTGGCTCCTGGAAAGAGCACCACACCCAAGACCAACACCTCCACCCCATCCCCATAACTCAGTAACCCCACCCAACACGAAGGGCAATGTTGGACACTAAGGGCAATTTATCATGGCCAATCCACCTAACCATAATAGCGAGGGAGGAGTAGAACATAGAACATAGAATGTAGAACAGTACAGCACAGAACAGGCCCTTCGGCCCTTGATGTTGTGCCGAGCTTTGTCTGAAACCAAGATGAAGCTATCCCACTCCCTGGCATTCTGGTATCCTCCAAGTGCCTATCCAATAACCGCTTGAAAGTTCCTAAAGTGTCCGACTCCACTATCACAGCAGGCAGTCCATTCCACACTCTAACCACTCTCTGAGTAAAGAATCTACCTCTGACATCCCTCCTATATCTCCCACCCCGAATCTTATAGTTATGCCCCCTTGTAACAGCTACATCCACCCGAGGGAATAGTCTCTGAACGTCCACTCTATCTATCCCCCTCATCATCTTATAAGCCTCTATTAAGTCGCCTCTCAACCTCCTTCGCTCCAATGAGAAAAGCCCTTGCTCCCTCAAGCTTTCCTCATAAGACCTACCCTCCAATCCAGGCAGTATCCTGGTAAATCTCCTTTGCACCCTTTCCAATGCTTCCACATCCTTCCAATAATGAGGTGACCAGAACTGCACACAATACTCCATATGTGGTCTCACCAGGGTCATGTACAGTTGCAGCATAACCCCACGGCTCTTAAACTCAAGCCCCCTGTTAATAAACGCTAACACATTATAGGCCTTCTTCACGGCTCTATCCACTTGAGTGGCAACCTTCAGAGATCTGTGGACATGAACACCAAGATCTCTTTATTCCTCTACATTCCTCAGAACCCTGCTGTTGACTGTATAATCCGCATTCAAATTTGTCTTACCAAAATGAATCACCTCACACTTATCAGGGTTAAACTCCTTCTGCCATTTCTCGGACCAGCTCTGCATCCTATCAATGGCTCTTTGCAGCCTACAACAGCCCTCCACCTCATCCACTACTTCACCAATCTGGGTGTCATCAGCAAATTTACTGACCCACCCTTCAGCCCCCTCCACCAAGTCATTTATAAAAATCACAAATAGCAGAGGACCCAGCACTGATCCCTGTGGTACACCGCTGGTAACTGATCTCCAGTCTGAAAATGTTCCATCCACCACCACCCTCGGTCTTCTATGTGATAGCCAGTTACTTACTCAATTGGCCAAATTTCTCTCTATCCCACACCTCCTTACTTTCTTCATGAGCCAACCATGGGGAACCTTATCAAACGCTACTGAAATCCATGTATACAACATCAACTGCTCTACCTTCATCTACACACTTAGTTACCTCCTCAAAGAATTCAATCAAATTTGTGAGGCAAGACTTACCCTTCACGAATCCGTGTTGACTATCCCGGATTAAGTGGCATCTTTCCAAATGGTTATTAATCCTATCCCTCAGGACCCTTTCCATTAACTTACCGACCACCGAAGTAAGACTAACCGGCCTATAATTACTAGGGTCATTCCTATTCCCTTTCTTGAACAGAGGAACAACATTTCCCACTCTCTAGTCCTCTGGCACTATCCCGGAGGACAGTGAGGACCCAAAGATCAAAGCCAAAGGCTCTGCAATCTCATCCCTTGCCTCCCAAAGAATCCTAGGATATATCCCATCTGGCCCAGGGTATTTGTCAACCCTCAGGTTTTTCAAAATTGCTGATACATCTTCCCTCAGAACATCTACCTCCTCCAGCCTATCCGCCTGTATCACACTGTCATCCTCAAAAACATAGCCCCCCTCCTTGGTGAACACTGAAGAGAAGTGTTCATTCAACGCCTCTCCTATCTCTTCTGACTCCATGCACAAGTTCCCACTACTGTCCTTGACCGGCCCTACCTCACTCTGGTCATTCTTTTATTTCTCACATAAGAGTAAAAAGCCTTGGGGTTTTCCTTGATCCGACCCGCCAAGGACTTCTCATGCCCCCTCCTAGCTCTCCTAAGCCTTCTTTTTAGCTCATTCGTTGCTGCCTTGTAACCCTCAAGCGACCCAACTGAACCTTGTTTTCTCATCCTGACTTACACTTCCTTTTTCCTCTTGACAAGACATTCAACCTCTTTTGTGAACTATGGTTCCCTCACACGGCCATTTCCTCCCTGCCTGACAGGGACATACCTATCAAGGACACACAGTATTTGTTCCTTGAACAAGGTCCACTTTTCATTCGTGCCTTTCCCTGACAGTTTCTGTTCCCATCTTATGCTCCCTAATTCTTGCCTAATCGCATCATAATTCCCTCCCCCAATTATAAACCTGGCCCTGCCGTATGGTCCTATCCCTCTCCATTGCAAGAGTGAAAGACACCGAATTGTGGTCACTACCTCCAAAGTGCTCTCCCACAAATAAATCTAGTAGGACTGTAGCTGTGCTGAAGATAAAATAAGACTGCTACAGGAAGCCAGTGATATATTCTATTAAACCACACCCAAGTTGAGTTATTTCAATTCTTCGCCCACACAGTAACAAGTTGGTTTAATAAAGTAACCTGTTTAGGACCCACTAAATATTTATTTTCTCCATTCCAGATACCAGCAAGAAAAGGGGCGGCCCACAACGCAGACGAGTCAAAGCTCCATCTACAACCCTCCCTCTGAGAAGAATATCTGAGAGGTCTTGGAAGGATGTACCATTATGGCATTCACACAACCCTCCACCAATGGAGATACAGACACCTTGGTGGGTGCACAATCTAGAGTAGGCTCAAGGGTCACAACCTGGTGAGCACGTGACAGACACAGGTCTACAGCTGGCAGAAGAGGTGACAGCTGAGATCTCTAACACTCAGAGGCCTGCTGGAAACCAGGCTCTTGCTGAGCTCCAGGGAGTCAGGGAGGTTCCACTGAGCACCAATAAAGATGAGCACCAGCTATGCACCACCAGATCTTCATCCTAGCACACTCCAATGGTGCCCTGACCCTCCACCTCTCCTCTGCCAGTGACCCCATTGCCTCCAGCAGGTCAGGCCGAGGATGATTTAACAGGATGCCTATTAAGGTCATCACAGTCAACAGGTCATAGCAGTCAGTAGGCTGCCTCCACCTCAACCATGGATGTCAGGTCTGCAACTAGATGTAGTCATAGAAGAAGTAAGATAAATACGTTTTGAAGGCAAACAGCTGGCACACATGTACAATTATTGCACATACTTTTGGCACTTGTAAATATAGGTTCACATGCACTGCTTAGAAGTGTCCTGGATTCCATTTTGCCCCAAGTCGCTTCAATGAGAGCAAGCATTTAGGGGTGTGGAATGTGGGCCCCATCAGAGTCTGATAATTAACTCTTCTCGATTCAGTTCTCCCATGTTATCAATCTCGAGATTACTCAATAATCCCACATGTTCATGATTGAGTACTGGCCATCAGTGTGCAGCCTAGGCGTACATTCTGCAAGCCTTTACTTACAGCCACTGTGTTCTGATCTCTGAAAATGAGTTCAGCAAAGTTATTGCAACTCCCGGGGCTGTTGCTCTGATGTCAGATGTGGATGGATGCCACGAGTAGTCAACGGAAGTTAAACCTGCTCTGTGAGCAACAAGGAACAATGTACATGCAGTTTCAGGGCTGAGAGAGTGATGCTCCACAGTGTCTTCTTAACAGTAGAAAAGCAGGGGCAGCGCGGTTGCGCAGTGGGTTAGCACTGCGGCCTCACGGCGCCGAGGTCCCAGGTTCTATCCCGGTTCTGGGTCACTGTCCGTGTGGAGTTTGCACATTCTCCCCGTGTTTGCATGGGTTTCGCCCCCACAACCCAAAAATGTGCAAGCTAGGTGGATTGGCCACGGTAAATTGCCCTTAATTGGAAAAAATGAATTGGGTACTCTAAATTTAAAAAAAAACCAGTAGAACACCAGAGGTGTCCCAAAATGTTAGGAGAATGATGTGGTGGGCATGTCCATTCATTAATCACCTTCCTTGGTGATTGTCATTTTGACCTAACATGCAGGTGAAGGTAACAAGTAAGGAGGCAACAGGCAAGTTAGCTTTGACTGCAAGAGGGATTGAGTGTAGGATGAAAGAGGTGTATAGGCAGTTGACTGAAGCCTTTGTCAAATTTCACATGGATATCTGTTTGGCCTTCTCATCTCCTTATCAGGGATGACAGTAGACCTCGCAGACATATTTGTAACCATAGCACATCGGCCATTCAAAGACCTGAGGCGGGATTCTCCGGTCCGCCAGCCGTGCTTTCCTGGGCAACGCGCTTTCACCGGCAGCAGGATTCTCCGTTCCCGCCACTTGCCAATGGGATTCACCATTGTGGCCACTGAGAAACCCGCGGGGGTGGGCGCGCTGCCGACAGAACAGAGAATCCCGCCGGCTGAGTATCCTGCCCCAGGACTTTAATGTATAAGGTGTGTGAGTCTGAGTGCTGGACCTTGCCAAGTCCCTCATGCAAAACATCAGCAGCTTTAACAGGGCTCTGCAGGGTCCATGCAGGAAAGATGTTTACCTTGGCTGGGGTGTCCATAATAACAGTCTTGCACCAATAGTAAGGCCATCTAGAACTTGTAGGAGTCTCTGAGATTGGAGGGTCTAGAGTCGTTGCTACTCAACAACCTAAAGTGGAAGTGAGGCACACTCTGTTAGTAGACTCCAAAGTAACCTCAAAACCTTTTGGCATGATAAATATGCCAAAGGATATAGGTTTACTATGACTCATAGAATTATTTCCACTCTACCCAAGTCCACTCACACATCCACCCAGCACTATCCCCGTAACCCCAAAACCTAGCCCGCACATCCCTGGACACTAAGGGGCAATTTATCATGGCCAATCCACTTAACCCTTACATCTTTGGACTGTGGGAGAAAACTGAAGCACCCAGAGGAAACCCACGCAGACATGAGGAGAACGTAGAGACTCCACACAAATAGTGACCCAAGGCTGGAATTGAATCTCGGTCCCCAGGGTCTGAGGCAGCAGTGCTAACCACTCTGTCACTGTACCGTCCATGGGCGAGTGGTGATTGTTGAACAGGAACATGATCTTTCCTGATCAGTCTGCATTGAGGAGTGATTTTGAGCGGCCGAATGGTGTTCTCTTGCTGCTTCTCCTGTGGACCCATCTTTCTGGTTCTGCTTCAAAGAACTCCCTGAAGGTCTGGCGCCCATTGAGAACAGGTGTGAAAGCGACGTGAGTGCATCTCTGTTGAGGTTCCATTTGATATTCTTCCAAATTGCCATGGATATGGACTTTGTAAGGACACAGGAAAATTCTCAATTCTACTTGCAGGTGTCCAAGGTCGTGGGAAAATAGATTGGTGCAGGTTCTAATATGCACATTTAATGTCAGGGCTCTATATATCAGCAGTTCAGCAAAGGAGCAGATCACGAGCGGGCAGATGTTAAGTTGTGCCATTTATTTCAGCTATAATGAATCACTGTATATTCGATAAAGTACAATGTCTGTAACCAAAACGAAGCTGGAGCCTTCCAACCAGCAGAGGATAGAAAATAAAATAGTAAAGGAAAATCTCCGCAGTTTGCTCTGCCTAGAATCTATTAGCTATCATCTTGTCACGGGTCTCTCAATTGCATTGCATCCTTGCAATGGCCTCAGCCTGTGGCTTTGTGACATCCTGGCCTTTGTCATCACCATCTCTTTCACCATCCTCAATACCAGAGGAGACATTTGTCAGCCGGGACACCCTTGCTTTGTGGCGCGAGGCTGCGCAGGAGATAGCAGATATTGATGACCTGGGACACTGTGGTGAGTATTGGAGAGCCCTGCCTGAGTGATCCAAACACCTGAACCTCACATCTTTAGACCTAGCGTAAGCTCAAACTGGTGGAGGCATATGCGGCATTGTCCCTCAGCTCAACAGCATTCTGCAGACATCGAACAGGTGTCATCAGTTATGTCTTATCGGAGTATCCCGTGTCTCCAAGGAGCCAGCCCCACAATCGACAAGCTCCTTCAGAACCCTGTGGTACCTGGGAGTGGTTCAGATTGTAGGCATTGTGAGAGCTCCCTAGAAACAGAGCACAGGCATGCAGGGCTTGTCTGTGTGATCATATATCAGAGATATCGAAAAGTGGAAACTATTCATGTTGATGAATGTAACTGGCTGTTGCCGGAGACCTTTCAGTGCTGTACGTGTGCAATCAATAGTTCCTTGCACTTGTAGGAAACCTGCAAAACCAAACACTTGCAGTCTTGCTTTTGGGAACCATTTGACAAATTGGTACGCTCACCTGAACAGAGCATCAGGCACTTCCAGGATACACCTGTGTAATGCTGACTGGGAGATGCTGCATAGGTCCCCAGTGGAACCCTTGCAGGAGCCACTGACAGAGAAGTTTAAGGTAGCAGAGACCTTTAATGCCACTGGCATGGGATAGCCTCCCCTTGCAGCCCAGGTACTCATGGAGAAGATGGCAGATGTGAGCAACCACATTCCAGGACATTCTAAAGTGCCACCAGCATTGCCTTTTGCTCATTTGTAGATAGACAATCTGTGCCAGTCCCTCCTCATCTGTGATCTGGATCAGAGCAAGTAGAAAGGCAGGTATATGTGGAGCCTGCATCATCTAGGCCTCAGTGGATGTGTGAGAAAATTACAATAATCAATCTAGGGAGCATATTCCATTCAGGTTTATCCCCATCTCAGAGCCACCAAGTCAGTGATAGGCTCTGTGCCTGGCATCTCTCTAGACATGGCATCTACGTGCCACCTGTTCCAGTTGAAGGACGTCCTAGATGGACAGAGATGAGTGTTCCTCCCGTTAATGCATGACTGTGCATGGAGACATTTATCTTTGACCGTGACGGTGACAGGCTTTGCGAGAAGCTTCGCTCTGACACTATTCAGCTTGTTTGCATTGCCCTCAAGACTCAAAGAGAGACCATTGCCACGGCAGCATAGAAAGGCTTATCACATGATCCCTTGTAAGCCATGACTATTCATTGTGGAGGATGAAATGAAATGAAAATGAAAATGAAATGAAAATCGCTTATTGTCACGAGTAGGCTTCAATGAAGTTACTGTGAAAAGCCCCTCGTCGCCACATTCCGGCGCCTGTTCGGGGAGGCTGGTACGGGAGGTTTGAAGTCAAGAGTTTGCTGCTGTCCACCACTTATGTCTCTTGGGGGCATTCACGTCCACCGCAATGCCTCCCCCTGCCTCACTCTCCATCCCTACCGCTGACAGCAGATGTCAAATCGTACAGAATGAAGCGCAGCTCCATAACTTGCTAGGATCTCGATATTATGAGACCCATTAGTTGGGAACAAACCTGCTGCTATGTGGGCTTCACTATAGAGAGAACACAGCTGAGCTGGGTTCGCATCCAGTTGCCTCACGATTACTTTAGTCAGTCAATTGCACCAACCTTTAATTCCACTCACCCAAAAACACCCTCTTTCCATTTTAAGGGCGAGCAACAATGTTGCTTAGCTTGTAATCCAAAAATGGTGCACGCGACATTCGAGACTTGCTCCATCACCTTCTGCTCTCCCCATCACACAGCTTGCCCATCACCCTTGATTCACCCAATATAACCATTCCTCTGCCCTCTGTCACACGTGAACCTTCACGAAACCTTTGCACCTTCAACCATCACCCGCCACTTGCCTTTTCTCCCCTCTGAGCCTACACCTAAGAATGTCCCCATGCAGCGTCTGGGGGCTTTTCACAGTAACTTCATTGCAGTGCAAATGTAAGCCTACTTGTGACAATAAAGATTATTATTATGCATGACCCTGCCCCTTCCCTCTACCCTAGCCATATGTTTCGTTGATTTGCATGATCGCCCCCACCCACCAAAAAACACATGAAACCTTTAGTTACCCAACTATCACCTTGTACCTACCACCCAGCCCTACCCCATTCCTCCCTCTCACTCTGATCTCTGTCTGCTGCCCTCAGTTAAACCCCCAGGACCACACCATAGACAGCACTGTCCCTGCCCTCGAGGACATCTCTCTTATACCATTCCTCCTCAGAAACACCATCCACCAAAAGTAAAAGGGGGCTGGTTTAGCTCAGTGGGCTAGACAACTGGTTTGTGATGCAGAACAAGGTCAGCAGCACGGGTTCAATTCCCGTACCAGCTGAGAATTCTGCATTTTCTCTCTGTGTACCCAAACAGGCACCGGAATGTGGCGACTCGGGGCTTTTCACAGTAACTTCATTGCAGTGTTAATGTAAGCCTACTTGTGACAATAAGGATTTAAAAAAAATTAAAGTCATCATCGTACCAGATCACCATAAATTGCCTTCCCCTTTGAGGGGGAGATCTCACTGTTGGCGATTTAGCCAGAGGATCACCACACCTCAGGCGTGGGGCAAGGTTGAGAAGGGGGGCCTTCATGAATATCCTCAGCCAGTGTTGTTGGCCTTGTTCTGCATCAGGAACCAGCTATCCAGCCCCCACCCCCACCCACCCCCCTCCCCCGCCACTACCCAATCACGGGACCCACAGACCCAACAAGCAAAGCCCATCCATCCACCGCTCATCTCTGCACCCTCCCATTCCCTTGCTGCCTCCATCCCTGCCCCGGACAGCCTGTCTTTCTTCCTTGGATAACCTACACACCCCCTACCACTTCCAACCTTAACTCATCTCCGGCCTCCATGCAGCTTGACAACCCATTTGTTCCCTAAGTTTTCCTAATTTAAAAAAAAATGTGATTTACATGAATGAGTGCTCGTGAAATAATTAGGTTTTGCTATCACAAAAAAATGCTTCAGAGCTCCTCATTCTCATGCACTATTCTCCTTTTGTATGTGTCACAGACACTTCGAATAACATCCAGCCAAAAGCTCTGCGTATTTCCCTCTTCAAAGCTATCAAAGATGTGACTACTTGAGATTAAATCATTCTATCATTTGCCTGCATTAGAACACCTAAACTTTCAGCTCTCCTGGAGAAAGTTTGAAATAGAAAATACAAACGTCACCATTTTCTGAAGTCAGTTCACATTTCAGTTCAGCTGAGGGAGATGAGGCAGTGTTACAGCCTGAAACGGGAAAAAGCCATAATGTGATTCAGTCCTTTGTTATTCCATTGAATAGAGATGGGCTGTGTCTACATTTCTTTGTTTGAATCTATTTTCAGATCTCCCTGTGTAGCATAGCAAACATCCTCACGGCCGTCCTTGAGATTCTACATTTGCAAGTGAACAGTATAGTGTAAACACTGGCACACTTTGTCTGCATGCAGATTTTTAGGCTCCATTCGTAGTGGCTTTGCTAGCAGTCCCCAGGTTAAGATTCTATCCTGCGTTCGATACAAACAATGGGCTTTAGTGCTGTGAAGGACATTTACCGTTTCCAAATGAAATCGCTCAATCTGTAATTTTCCTGTCCATTTCCTCTCTGCAGCCCTCACTAGCAAGCCCCCACCCCCCTCCCATACCACCGTAACTGGAGCTGATGATTCATGGGTATCTATTATTATACGAGGAACATCCTGCAAGCCATTTTTTCTGCTGCTTCAAGTTATTGCTGATTTGCTGTGCAGCGTACAACTGCTTCTGGGGATGTAATTAGAGAGATTCCTGAAGACTTATAGGCCGTCTGGGGAGTTAAACACCATCAATGACAGGGACCATGCATGAAGCCAGAGCTGCTCTTCTCAAGTACACAAGGTACGGAACAATGTGTGAGACTAAGTGTGCTATTTTGGAAACATTTTTCCTCCTGCAATCTGCAGAACATTATTTTTTTTAAATGCCATGGAGAAAGAATTGTGACATTGCTATTTGTGGATTATGAACATATTGCAAATTCTCTTAGCTTTTGCAGAAGATGTAGTAAATAAGCTGCATTTCTAAAGATTGTGTTTAGACAAGCAACGCTTTCCTGTAAAACTAATTCATTTTTTCATTTGCGAAGGAGGGTAAAATTCAATTTATGAAGGGCCATTGAATGGGCAGATAAGGTTTAGTTGCCCACCATATGCTCAGCATTATTTTCCTTCTTGACGACTTCAATTCATAGGAATTCCGTCTCCTACAAATGTGACCTCGCCCCAGAGTATGGCTTGTGTAAAACGCACTTTGTTGTGGTATGCCACACACATTGTGATATTGTGAAGAAAAACATGTAATGTGTGCTGCCACAGTAAAAATGGCTGTCACTGTTTAATACCAAAACAGATATGTTGCAAACGCTCAGCAGGTCAGGCAGCGGTGGGAGGAGAGTAAAGAAAAGGTAGCATTCCGCATGTGGGCCCATCCTCAAATCCTTCATCCCTCAAGTGATATGTAACCAGCTGCCTTGTGGAAGACAGTAGATCCTTTCTGCGTGAGTTAGCTATTGCAGCCACACCAAAGAAATGTGAACAACCCAGTCCAAAGTAAATGTTTTAATAATATCCTAATTAATCCATTGATTGCTGGGAGATTCCAGTATGCCTGGACTGGCTGTTCATTTCGCAATTTTGCACTGAACATATTAGTAAGGCTGTATGGTGGTCAGGAATAGTTTGATTCTTTTAAAATGTGTGAAATATTAAAGCTAACAATTGATAAAAAAGTTAAAAAACATTTTCAACTTATTTTCTCTCCTTCCTTTCACTATTACTTTTTATCTATTTTGTCTAATAATTTTTGAATCCAGTCAGATATAATCCAAATTATGTGTTCTATTTTTAACAATAAACCAATGTACCTGCAATTCTTTCTGTTCTCCAGATTGATGTTGCGACCAATACTGAAAATATTTTTTCTGCTTAGCTGAAAATTAGTTCCAAAAGGTTTATTTTTTCATTTTGTCAAGATTTAGATGTGAACAGATGTGTTTTAATGTGGTTTTCACACCAAACAGGAGCTTTTAAAACCTGGGCAAGGTACCTTGATCCTAACTTGAACGAATAGTGCCATCAGATTTCAACAAAATAAGCTATCCATGTATTTTTTAATGATTTACGGGATGTGGGCGTCGCTGGGTAGGCCAGCATTTATTGCACATCCCTAGTTGCCTTTCAGAAGGTGGTGGTGAGTTGCCTTCTTGAACTGCTGCAGTTTGTGAGGTGTAGGTACACCCACAGTGCTGTTAGGGAGGGAGTTCCAGGATTTTGACCCTGCGACAGGGCAGGTACGGCGATATGCTAGCGGTTAGCGAGGAGGTTAAAAACAATTTAGGTTGTAATGCCCAGTGTATTCGTACTCTCACTTTCAGAATAGTCTTGAGATTGGCACATCCTGCCTGGCTAGTACATAGGGTATCAACATCCCAAGAAAACAGGTTCAGATTATTTGTATGCCGATTGCAAAAGTAAGGAGTGGAAGACATATGCATAGATTATCTGGCTGGCATTACTTTAATGTCAGTGTTAACTGCTTTAAACTAATTTGGTTGATGCCATATTAAAAGGCTTCTATTCCCGCCCTCCACCCGATTACAGACCTTCCTTTCCTTTTGGTCTTCTCCCCGCTTTTCACTAGTTCAAAACCTATTACGTATCTAACTTTGCTCCCAGTCCTGATTAAAGCTCACAGACCTGAAACGTTAACTCTTTTTTCCCTCTCTACTAGATGCTGCCTGACCTGCTGAGTTTAAATAACACAAGCCATCATTCAATCCTCAAGAATTATTTTAAATGGAAGGAAATTATCAATCAGCAACTCGACCATGACTTAATTTCCTTTTGGATATTGCAATTTCGATCCTGCAGCAGCGATCTGACTTAAATTCATTACCATTTGCTGATAGCAGGTTAAATGTCGCTCCTCCATTTTTTGGGTTCTCACACCGGATATTTTAGTTGGGTTCAAAGGTACTGACCGCTCCCAATAGTAGAACTCACATTCCTTACGGGCCATTCTGTGCCTTTACCATCCCAATTTCTAGGTAAATGAGATGTTCTGACTTAATGGAATATGTCACAGGATTCTTGCTATAAACTAACAGAGGTAAGTTTATACAATGTTGTTAAATGGGTGTTGCATTTCAGGTCACACAGGGAGTCCGAGTTACTGGACCACTTTTAATTGCATGTTGTAGTCCAGAGCTATGGGATAGTGAAGATAGAGGCTCCAGTGTACTTTCCATCGTGTGGCTGACCAAGAATCTCTCTCACTTTTACCTCCTGCCATTGATGTGTGCTGGAAGGATTTGCAAGTTAATACTCAATCTGTTTGGCCTCTGGGATTGAAACCCAGAGTTTTGGGTTGAGAAACAGGAATACTGTGTTGTACCGTCAATATGACGCAAGGCAGGTTGAAGTAACATCAATTAAAGGCTTTATTGAGCAGAACTTGATCCCCAGCAGCTTGGTTACAGAATGCAGCTGCTGGGGGAAATCCGGGTTCTTATACCGGCATTTCTGGGTGGAGCCCAGTAGGCGGCAGAACCTATCAGGACCCGGTATCCATCTACCAATAGCCTGTCGGCATCGTGGTGTACCGTATTACCCCTAATACATACCACCACATTCACCCCTTGTTCAAAAAGAACCCGGTGGAATGGTGGTTCGCATGGTGGTAGGGGTTTACAGGGTCGGTACTGTGCCGTAACTCTGAACAATAAACAAAATTGTCGCTTTAACTGGGCCAACGGGTCAAACAGGGTCGGCATTGTGCCGTAACTATAAACTATAAACAAAATTGTCGCTTTAACCGGGCCAACGGGCCAAACAGGGTCGGCATGGTGCCATAACTATAAACTATCTACAATAATGCCGCATTTACCGGGCAACACGGCTAAACAGGGTCGGCATTGTGCCATAAATAGAACAATACACAATAATGCCGCTTTTAACGGGCTACTGAAAACGTTGAGATGAATTAAAGTGATTCGATGAGCCGGGTGGGTGCCCTGGTCGTCCTTTTCGACCGTCTCAGGCGTGGTGGTGATGGCACTGGCTCGAGTCCTATCGTCTCTGGGAGCGTAGCGCTGTCCCCTGTTTCCTTACTCCTGGGCGGGTCTGGGAGGAGAACCGAACCCCCCGGGAAGGGGGTGGCTGCGGGATGGGCCGGCGGGAGTGAGGGGGTGGTGATTGGTGTTGGGGGGGGTGTGGGTAGCTCCGGCGGGCGCCAGGTCTTGCAGGGAGACCGTGTCCTGTCGGCCATCGGGGTACTCCACATAGGCGTATTGCGGGTTCGCGTGAAGGAGATGCACCCTTTCCACCAAAGGATCTGACTTGTGCGCCCGCACATGTTTCCGGAGCAGGATGAGTCCCGGAGCTGCTAGCCAGGTCGGAAGTGGCGTTCCAGAGGAGGGCTTCCTAGGAAAGAGAAGGAGGCGCTCGTGAGGCGTTTGCTTCGTGGTGGTGCACAGCAGGGACCGGATAGAGTGAAGGGCATCCGGGAGGACTTCCTGCCAGCGGGAAATTGGGAGACTCCTAGACCGGAGGGCCAGCAGGACGGCCTTCCAGACCGTTCCATTCTCCCTTTCTACCTGCCCGTTCCCCCGGGGGTTGTAACTGGTCGTCCTACTCGAGGCTATGCCCTTGCTGAGCAGGAATTGACGCAGTTCGTCACTCATAAAGGAGGACCCCCTATCGCTATGGATGTAGGCGGGGAAACCGTTCTGTAATCTATATTCTGCCAGCTTGAAAATTTCACAGAATTGCTGCGGCGCTAAAGGAGATTACTAGGCCCATTGTGTCTGCACTGATTCTCTGATTGAGCAACTCACCTAATTCCATTTTCCCGCTTTTTCCCTATAACCCAGCACACATTCTTTCTTTGCAAATAATAATTTAATTTCCTTCCGAATGTTTCAATCGAACCTTTCTCCATCTCATCTCAGGCAGAACATTACAAATCCTAATCACTCGCCGTGTGAATTGTTTTCCCCTCGTATCACTTTAAATCTGTATCTTTCTCAATCTTTCCACGAATGGGAACAGTTTCTCCCTATCTACCCTGTCCAGAAACCCTCATGATTTTGAATACCTCGATCGAATTTCCTTTCAGCTTTTTCTTGTCGAAGGAAAACAGTTCTGATTTCTCCAAACTTTCTTCATCACTGAAGTTCCTCATCGCTGGAATCATTCTCATGAATCTTTTCTACACTCTCAAAATGCCTTCACATTTTTCCTAAAGTGTGGTGCCCAGAATTGGGGGCAATTCTCTAGCTGAAACCAAACTAGTGACGTATATAAGTTCAACGTAACCTCCTTGCTCTTGTACTCTGTTCCCCTAATAATAAAGACTGGAATACTGTATGTTTTATTAACTGCGCTCTCAACCTATCCTGCCACCTTCAATGACATATGCACATATATACCCAGGTCTCTCTGAATTTAGAATTGTATCCCCTATTTTATAAGGTCTCTCCATTTTTTCCAACCAAAATGAATCATAAGATCATACGGCATAGGAGCAGAATTGGGCAATTTGGTTCATCGAGTCTGCTCTACCATTCAGTCATGGCTAATGTGTTTCTCATCCCCATTCTCCTGTCTTCTCCACATAACTCCTGGCCCCTTATTAATCAAAAACCTATCTCTATCTTAAAGACACTCAGTGACTTGGCCTCCACTGCTTTCTGCGGCAGTGAGTTCCACAGATTCACCACAATCTGGCTGAAGAAATTCCTCCTCACCTTTGTTTTAAAGGATCGTCCCTTTAGTCTGAGGCTGTGCCCTTGGGTTTTAGTTCCTCCTACTAGTGGACACGTCCTCTCCACATTCACTCTATCTAGACCTCTCAGTATTCTGGAAGTTGCAATGAGATACCCCATCATCCTTCTAAACTCCATCGAGTACAGTCCTCAACCGCTCCTCATATGACAAGTCCTTCATTCTGGGGATCATTCTTGTGAACCTCCCCTTTCCAAGGTCAGCACATCCTTACTTAGATACAGGCCCTAAACTGCTCACAATATTCCAAATGGGGTCTGACCAGAGCCTTATACATCCTCAACAGTACACCCCTGCTCTTGTATTTTAACCCTCTCAACATGAATGCTAACATTGCATTTGCCTTCTTAACTGATAACTGTACCTACACGTTAACCTTAAGAGAATCCTGAACTAGGACTCCTGAGTCCCTTTGTGTTTCTGATTTCCGAAGCCTTTTTTCATTTAAAAAATACTCTAAGCCTCTATTCTTCCTACCAAAGTGCATAACCTCACACCTTTCCACATTAGATTTCATTTGCCACTTCTTTGCCCACTCTCCTAGCCTGTCCGGGTCCTTCTGCAGCCTCCTTGCTTCCTCAAAACAACCTGTCCCTCTACATAGCTTTGTACCATCAGCAAACTTAGCAACAATGCCCTCAGTTCCCTTTTCCAGATCATTTCCCATTTCTCTGCATTGAATTTCATCTGCTAGTTGGCCGCCCATCCCACCAACTTGTCTGTGTCTTTTTGAAGTTCCACACTATCTTTATCACAGTTCAAAGTATTTGCAAGCTTTGTATTAGCTGCAAACTTTGAAATCGTGGGCGAAATTCTCCGGAAACGGCGCGATGTCCGCCGATTGGCACCCAAAACGGCGCAAATCAGACGGGCATCGCGCCGCCCCAAAGGTGCGGAATGCTCCGCATCTTTGGGGGCCGAGCCCCAACATTGAGGGGCTAGGTCGGCGCCGGACGAATTTCCGCCCCGCCAGCTGGCGGAAATGACATCTCCGGGCGGAGCATGCGCGGGAGCGTCAGCGGCCGCTGACAGCCTCCCACGCATGCGCAGTGGAGAGAGTCTCTTCTGCCTCCGCCATGGTGGAGACCGTGGCGGAGGCGGAAGGGAAAGAGTGCCCCCACGGCACAGGCCCGCCCGCGGATCGGTGGGCCCCGATCGCGGGCCAGGCCACCGTGGGGGCACCCCCCGGGGCCAGATCACCCCGCCCAGGACCCCGGAGCCCGCCCGCGCCGCCTTGTCCCGCCGGTAAGGTAGGTGGTTTAATTTACGCCGGCGGGACAGGCATTTTAGTGGAGAATTGAGCGGGGGGGCCCGCCAACCGGCGCGGCGCGCTTCCCGCCCCCGCCGAATCCATTAACGCTATTCTCTGTTTCCTGTCACTCAACCAATTTCATATACATGTTGCTACTGTTCCTTTTATTCCATGAGCTATAACTTTTCTCACAAATCAGTTGTGCAGAATTGTTACAAACGCCTTTGCAAATTCATGTAAACCACATCAACAGTATTGCCCTCATCAACCCTGTCTGTTACCTCTTCAGAAAGCTCCAGCAAGTTAGCTAACCATGATTTTCCCTGAAGAAATTCATGCTGGCTTTCCTTAATTAAGGCACAATTGTCCATGTGACCATTAACATTGTCCCAAGTTAGAAGCAGCAACCCCCCCCCCCCCCCCCCCCCCCACTGCTGAATGGAAAGCACATTAGCACAGTGGGTAGCACTGTTGCTTCACAGCTCCAGGGTCCCAGGTTTGATTCCTGACTTGGGTTACTGTCTGTGCGGAGTCTGCATGTGTTTCCTACCACTAGTCCCAAAAGACGTGCTGTTAGGTAATTTGGACATTCTGAATTCTCCCTCTGTGTGCCGGAATGTGGTGACTAGGGACTTTTCCCAATAACGTTATTGCAGTGTTAATGTATGACTACTTGTCACAATAAAGATTATTATTATTAAATAAAACCGTCTGGACTGTACTTGCTGGGCTACTCCTTAAATCCTTTTTTTGAACCAGGGTGTAATGTTTGCAAACTTCCAGTCTTCTGTCACTACGCTTTAGTCTAAGGAAGATTACAAAACAATGACCATGGGCACTACACTTTCCACTCACTCCCCTCAATATCCTTGGGTGCATCTCATCCAGTCCTGGTGCCTCATCACACAGGTAACCTCTCCAGTACCACCTCCTTTTCAATTTTAGACCCTTCTAGTGTCTGAATTAATTCATCTTTTACTGTGGTCAAGGTGGAACCTTCTTCCTTGGCAAAGACAGATGCAAAGTATTCATTTTATACCAAAGTAATGCCTTCTTCTTCCATACGTAGATTCCCTTTTTGGTCCCTCATCAGCCCTACTTCTTTCATCAACCTTTTACTTTTTATGTATCGATAGATGACTTTGACTTTGGGATTCTCTTTTTCGTTAGCTACCATCTTTTTTCATACTCCCTCTTTGTTTCTCTACCTCCTGTCTGAACCTTGTATATTCTCAGTTGTAGTTTTTGCCTACTGCTTGCCATAAGCACACTTTTTCTTCTTTATCTTAATTTCTGTCTTCCTCGTCATCTGGGGAGCTCTGGATTTGTTTGCCCTACCTTTCCCTTTTGAGGGAATATCCCTTGACTAAGCCAAAATGATCTCTTCTTTGAAGGGAGGCTATTGATCAGCTACTATTTTTCATGCCAACCTTTCATTCCACATTATTTGACCCAGATCTATTCTTACCCAGTTGAAGTTGGCTTTCTGTTGGTTAATTATTTTTACTCTGGCCTGTCCTGGAAGATCAGAAGCTGGCCGCCTCTGCCACTGCAAAATCCCACCCTCTTACTTTCTCGTTTATTCTGAAGCCTTTTATTAACTTACTATTCCCTACCCTAGTGCAATTTATCTTTCCCAATATTCCATGTATCTTGGTATTTCTCTCTGATTTCGGCTGGAATTCTCCGGCTATTGCGATTCCATTTTTCCACTGGCAGCACAATCCCACCCACGGGTTCCCCGGCGATGTGGGCTGGCTTCGATGGAAAATCCCATCGACAAGCGGCGGGAAGAGAGAATCCCGCCGGCAGCGAGCGGCGGGCCAAGAAACACACGGCTGGGGGACCAGAGAATCCCACTCATTATCTCCTGCTTCCCACATCCCAGCTAAGCTAGTTCAAACTTTCCCAACAGACTCACAAGGAACTCACTTTCACTCACAACAACTGAGTAGAACCTGTGAACTGTAGCCAAAAATTAAGCATTCATCTTGGCGACAATAAAGTGCCAAATTAATCTTAGATTGGACCAATTTATCAAATTGGCTATCCTAGAAACTTATTCTCCTGAAAAGTGAAAATAAATTTAAAGCATTTATTTAACTTATTAATCATATAGTTATCTTTGTTTATGATCAGGACTTACATGTCTAGTCGAGGTCTTAACATATCTAAACAATACCTTACTGTGGGCCCTGCTATTTTCTACTATCCTTTTTCTCAGTATTATTTTCAGAATCCTTTTTCAATACTTTGAGCTACTGTATATATTTTTCTCTTATTTTCACCACAAACTTGTAAAAGAAAGAACATGCAGGTTTAAAGCAACTTTGGCAATTAACGACATCCCAAAGAATTTCACGACCAATGAAAGCACTTTTAAATAGCCGGCATTGTTTTAAAATGAATGCAGCATTCAGCGTGCATGCAATCTAGCACTAGACAATCCTTTTGGTGACATTGATTGAGTGATAAGCATTAGTGAGGACACTAGGAACACCCTGGGCACGATTCTCCACTCCCACGGCGGTTGGGAGAATCGCCTGGGCCGCCAAAATTTCCCGCGACGCCGGTCCGACGCCCTCCCGCGATTCTCCCATGCGGCGGGAACGGCACGGTCGAGTTTCGAGGGCCGCAGGCCGGAGAATCGCCCAAGACACCCAAAACGGCGATTCTCCGGCACCCCTGCTATTCTCAGGCCCGGATGTGCCGAAGTCCTGACGGCGTGACCCCAGTTCACGCCATCGCCATTCACACCTGCTATTTAAAGTCGTCAGCCAGTCGTGCTGGCTGACGCTGAGCAGGGAGGAGGTGAGCGGACTGTAGCGCAGCGCCCGGAGACCGGGTCGACTTCCCCGAGAAGGCTGCGGCCAAAGGGGGGGGTGCGGGAGAGTGTGCAGGTGGGAGGGGGGGTGCGGGAGAGTGTGCAGGTTGGGGGGGGGGGGGGTGAGGGAGAGTGTGCAGGTGGGAGGGGGGTGAGGGAGAGTGTGCAGGTGGAGGGGAGGGAGAGTGTGCAGGTGGGAGGGGGGGTGAGGGAGAGTGTGCAGGTGGGGGGGGGGGAGAGTGTGCAGGTGGGAGAGGAGTGAGGGAGAGTGTGCAGGGTGGGGGGGTGCGGGAGAGTGTGCAGGTGGGAGAGGAGTGAGGGAGAGTGTGCAGGGTGCGGGAGAGTGTGCAGGTTGGGGGGGGTGAGGGAGAGTGTGCGGGTGGGGGGGAAGGGAGAGTATGCAGGTGAGAGGGGAGTGAGGGAGAGTGTGCAGGTGGGAGGGGAGTGAGGGAGAGTGTGCAGGGTGGGGGGGGGTGCGGGAGAGTGTGCAGCTTGGGGGGGTGAGGGAGAGTGTGCAGGTGGGGGGGGGAAGGGAGAGTATGCAGGTGGGAGGGGAGTGAGGGAGAGTGTGCAGGTGGGGGGGGAAGGGAGAGTATGCAGGTGGGAGGGGAGTGAGGGAGAGTGTGCAGGTTGA
The DNA here is from genome assembly GCF_047496885.1 of Scyliorhinus torazame. Taxonomy (NCBI): domain Eukaryota; kingdom Metazoa; phylum Chordata; class Chondrichthyes; order Carcharhiniformes; family Scyliorhinidae; genus Scyliorhinus; species Scyliorhinus torazame. Next base: position 107,791,931 of record NC_092720.1, on the reverse strand, counting down.
GGGGGGTGCGGGAGAGTGTGCAGGTGGGAGGGGAGTGAGGGAGAGTGTGCAGGTTGGGGTGGGGGTGTGGGAGAGTGTGCAGGTTGCGGGGGGGGGTGAGGGAGAGTGTGCAGGTGGGAGGGGGGTGAGGGAGAGTGTGCAGGTGGGAGGCGGGTGAGGGAGAGTGTGCAGGTGGGAGGGGAGTGAGGGAGAGTGTGCAGGTTGAGGGGGGGTGCGGGAGAGTGTGCAGGTGGGAGGGGAGTGAGGGAGAGTGTGCAGGTTGGGGTGGGGGTGTGGGAGAGTGTGCAGGTTGCGGGGGGGGGTGAGGGAGAGTGTGCAGGTGGGAGGGGGGTGCGGGAGAGTGTGCAGGTGGGAGGTGGGTGAGGGAGAGTGTGCAGGTGGGGGGGGATGAGGGAGAGTGTGGAGGGTATCGTCCATCCGCGGATGCCACATGTCAGCCGCCCTGATATGGCAGGACAGTGACGAGGACACGGCCGCAGGGTGCGTGTGGCTGATGGGCACAGGCGAGTGGCACACTGGTGAGCAGTACGGTGTGAAGTGACCGTTGGGCGCAGACAGTGACCAGGTGTTAGGCTGGCTGCGTGTCTGCAGCGCGACCAGGCCACCGGGGCACACAGGTATCCCCTGCAGCCCGGCTGGCGAGGTGTGGAAGAACCTTGGTGTAACATGTCGTTTCTCTGCCCCCCACCACCCTCCTGCAGGTCACCATGTATGCCAACCAGACAGCGATGTTTACTGCCGTGGTTGGAGCCGCAGTTCTGGAGTTTGCCATCCGGCAGCGTAGAGTCGGACGGCCCACAGTGGCTGCAGATGCAGCGGTCGCCGGTGCAGCAGAGGGAATGGCCGCGGAGTGGCCCGTCGTCGCCGCGCAGGCGCTCAGGACCCGAATGTACAGGGGGATGCCGAGGGGAACATTGACCGCCAGACGGCGAGGAATGCACAAGAAGTGCTTGGGGGGGAGCAGGAGGAGGAGGAGGAGCAGGTGGAGCAGGAGGATCCACTGATGGTGGTGCCAGGGCGCCACAGGCGTCCAGCAAGGCCTAGGGTGTACCGTGACAGAATGTCGTTCGAGGCCCTACCGGACATCACATGCAGGAGGAGACTACGGTTCAGCAGGGAGACGGTCGCACATATATACCAGCTCGTGGTGCACCTCACACCACGTGGAATGGGAGGAGGACACGCGCTACCAGTCTCCGTCAAGGTGACGGTGGCCCTAAACGTTTAAGCGGGGACCTATCCGAGATCTCACAGGCATCGGTCCACAGGTGCATCAGGGCCGTCACCGACGCCTTGTACTCCATCGCGGACAGGTACATTCAATTCCCCGAGGACCGAGCACAGCAGGAAGCACGGGCACGTGGATTCGCCAAGGTGGCCGGGATACCGATGGTCCAGGGTTTCATCGATGGTGTGCACGTCCCCATACGCCCGCCTGAAGACAGCAGGGACGTGTTCATGAACAGGAAGGGCGCGTACTCCATGAACATTCAGGTGGTGTGCGACCCCCACATGAAGATCATGCACGTGTGTGCAAAGTACCCCGGCAGTGTGCATGACGCCTACATTCTGGCACAGTCGTTCATCCCCACAATGTTCGATGAATGCCCCCCCCGGCTGAGGGGCTGGTTGCTGGGCGACAAGGGCTATCCATTGAGGTCATGGCTGCTGACGCCAATACGGAGGCCTCACACCAACGCGGAGAGCCTATACAACGAGGCACATGCAGCAACCAGGGGTGTGGTGGAGCGGTGCTTCGGGCTGCTGAAGATGCACTTCAGATGCCTGGACCGATCAGGAGGGGCCCTGCAGTACCGGCCCGACAGGGTCGGTTGCATAGTTGTGGTCTGCTGTGTGCTGCACAACATTGCCATGCAGAGGGGAGATGACCTGGTGGAGGAGCCGGTGGGAGGACCCGACGGCACCGGAGCCAACGCAAACGAGGGGGATGGGGAAGAGGAGGATGCGGAGGATGAGGATGATGGGGCGCATCAGGGTGGGGGGAGGGGCGCAGGACGCAGACACTGCCCGGCAGCTCGTTACGTCCAGGAGGCTGCGCGACGGCACCGCCGGGGACAGCGGGCACGCGACGTGTTGGTGGCCGCACGGTTCACGCACTATGGGGGTGGGATTCGCTGAACACTGCCACTTGCACCGTCAGTCCTGCACACGGGCACCACACAGCAACCCACCCCCCCGCACCCCCACACCGCGTTCACGGCAACAATTCCACATCACCTTACCACTGCGGCACTACGGGATTGCACAACATTGATGATTGTGTAAGCGGGTGTGATCAGTGCCATGTTGAATGATGACAGCCTGCTCTGCGATGAGCTGTGTGCTCAGATTCGCCAGCCAAGGTCTGACTCATGGCTATAGCTGAACCATGCACTCCGGTGGTCACAGCCTTCCTGACGGATATTTCACCACATGCCCGTGTGGGGTGGCTGGCGTCCGTGTACCGAGGACAACGGTGTCCGATTATGGGGGGGCGGGGGGGGAAGGGTCACCACATCCGGAACAGACCTTGAACGGCTCCTATACCACAACGCCAATCGGGCACCCTCCCGAGCCCCCTGGCACCGGACATAGCACACAGTCTTACAAGTCAAATTTAACAGTGCGTTTATTCGTGTGGTGAACATAGGTGCCCTACCCACTACAACTAGACTGTGCCCTGCACCCGTGACAACTTCTTATGTGCCTAACGACTTTGCCTTACGGGCCCTACCACGACGTCTAGGTGTGTTCCCAGATGGTACAGCAGGAGTGGAGGTGGACTGCTGAGAATCACGCCCTTCGACATGGCTCCCCTTCGGCACACGTTTCCTGGGGCGGCCCGGCTTCGATGGGCCAGGCTGCTCTGCGGGCGTGCTGGATGGCGTGGTGCCACCCTGACCTGCCCGCTCCCCACCAGATGCGCCAGGGACGGAACGGGGGGAGGCCGAGTGTACCGGGACGTCCCTTGGTGGAGCTACCGGGACGGGCCCCAGAACCTCCTCCTCCCTCGGGGAGCCCGGTGGCCCCCGGGCCTCACTGTGGGACGGAGATGCGCTCGGAGACATGCCCCGTCACACCCCCGACACCTGGCGCTGCCAGTCTTGGAGGCCTGCAGCGGGATCGACCATGGTCCGAATGTTCGCCGAGATGGAGCCCAGCGAGTGCCACATTCCTGCCAAGGTCTGTTCTATCTCAACCTGTGAGTGCGCGACGCCATCCATCACGTGCGCCAGGCGGTCAATGCTCTCCGCGACCGACTGCTGGGACTGAGCCATCGCTTGCTGGGACCGGGCCATGGCATGGTGAGACTCGGCCAGGGCCCGGAGAGCGGCGGCAATGTCCTGTTGGCTCTGTGAGATGGCTACCTGTGAGAGGGCAGCCCGCTCATGGGCCATGGATGACGCGTGCACGTGAAGCCCAACGCCTTGCAGAACCTGACCCATGGCCAAAACCCCTTCACTCATTGCCTCCACCGCGGACGCCACCCGTGTGGTGTCGGCCTGGGTGGCTGCGATGAGCGGCACCACTCCCTGCTCCTGGACGCGGATAGACTCCTCCAGCTGCGTGTGCAGGTCCTGGATGATGGCCCTCATCCCGTTACTCAGTCCCTGGGTGTCCATACGCATCAGTTGTCCGGGTGGGTCAATTACATCCAGGAACCCGGGAACCGTCTGGGTGGTAGCTGGTTGCTGGGCCTGGGCTGCCCTCCGACCGTCCAGCCCCTCAGCTGCTCCAAACTCCACCTGCTGTACCGGCTCGGCTGTAGGGTGCGCACCAGACCGTGACCCGGGAGCCTCATCATTTATATGCCCAACCGAGGTGAGTGTCTCTGCGATGGTGAACGGTGTGGGAGACAGCAGTGCCGCAAGCTCGAGGTCATCATCTGTCAAGAAGTCTGTGTGTATTGTTCCCCCTCATGGCCCGGCGCAAGCTCCATGCGGGCCATGTCGTCTTGACCTCCAGTTCGATCCAGCGGGTGGGTGGCCGTGATGTGGGCTTCGGCGTAACTGTCCACCCTGTGCCCCTGACTAATGTCTGTCCCGGAGGTCTCAGCGTCCCGGTCCTGTGTCCCAGACTGTGAGGTCTGCCCTCCTGTCCGACCAACTGCCAACCTCTGGCGTGCGTCCCTGGGTGCCGTTGTGGTGGGTGGCGTTGCGCTGCTTCCTGGGCGAGACGTCCCTGAAGGTTCGGCGGATGGCCCTGGGGAACATAAAAGATTTGGGGTTCGTTAGACACGGTGGCCCGGGTGTATGGTGGTGGTGGGTGCACAGTGTGAGGGGGGATGGGATCTGGGGTGCAGTGGCCAGAGTGTGAGGGGGGATGGGATCTGGGGTGCAGTGGCCAGAGTGTGAGGGGGGGATGGGATCTGGGGTGCAGTGGCCAGAGTGTATGGGGGGATGGGATCTGGGGTGCAGTGGCCAGAGTGTGAGGGGGGATGGGATCTGGGGTGCAGTGGCCAGAGTGTGAGGGGGGGATGGGATCTGGGGTGCAGTGGCCAGAGTGTGAGGGGGGATGGGATCTGGGGTGCAGTGGCCAGAGTGTGAGGGGGGATGGGGTCGGGGGTGCAGTGGCCAGAGTGTGAGGGGGGAGGGGATCGGGGGTGCAGTGGCCAGAGTGTGAGGGGGGTGATGATGGGTTGGGGGTGGAGAGGACATGCAGGGTTCTCTCACTTGCTTCTGCGCCTCCGACCTGGCATGGCGCGACCTCCCGGGTGGCGGATCCCCCAGCGAGGTCCAGGGCCCTCTGCTCGTGAACGGTTAGGGGGTGCAGGATAGGCGAACCCGCTCCGGTTCTCATGCGCTCCCGCTGGTTATGTGCTGTCTTGTCCTGGGGGGGGGGGGGGGGGGTTGGATAAAGCATCACCGTTAGGCGGGCATCATCAGGGCATGCAGATATTGACAACATTGTTGCTGGTTCAGGAGACAGCACGCCATGGGTTCGCTCCAGGGGGGTCCCGGGGCTCATGTGGGTCGAGTAGATAGTTGGGCACCGTGACGCCCCCCCAAACCCCCTGACCCCCCCAACATCGCCCCTGATGTCCCAGTCCCCCCCAACACTCCCAACGCCCCCCCGCGGTACAAGGCGGCGCGGGCGGGCTCCGGGGTCCTGGGGCGATCTGGCCCCGGGGGGCCACTCTGGCCGTGGGGGCACTCTTTTCCTTCCGCCTTCGCCACGGTCTCCACCATGGCGGATGCGGAAGAGACTCCCTCCACAGCGCATGCGTGGGGATGCCGTGAGCGGCCGCTAACGCTCCCGCGCATGCGCCGCCCGGAGATGTCATTTCCGCGCCAGGTGGCGGGGCACCAAAGGTCTTTTCCGCCAGCTGGCGGGGCGGAAATTAGTCCGGCGCGGGCCTAGCCCCTTAAGGTTGGGGTTCGGCCCCCCAAGATGCGGAGGATTCCGCACCTTTGGGGCGGCGCGATGCCCGACTGATTAGCGCCGTTTTGGGCGCCGGTCGGCGGACATCGCGCCGATACCAGTGAATTTCGCTCCTGGAATTAAAAGTGTAGTGATGACCATGAAACAATTGTCATAGAAAAACATGTGGTTCACTTAATGTCCTTTAGGGAACAAAATCAGCTGTCCTTTCCTGGTCTGGCCAGCATGTGACTCGAGCTCCACACCAATGTTGACTCTTAAATATGCCCTCAGGGATAGGCCATAAATGCTGGCCCAGCCAGTAAGGCCTACATTCTATGAACGAAAAATATTTACATATATATATATGTGTGTATAAAGCGTAGCTGTTTCGCATCAACTTCATTCTTTATGTTGCCCACTGTGGCTATTGAGCTAAAAGGTTATTCACAGCAAACATGAGGACAGCTGCTGTGCGGCAGTTGGAGGAATAAACGAGATTGTTGCCGACAGCAACCTAATGACTCAGAGGAGTGGTTGTTACCATTGAACTAAGGCAAATACTAAAAAAACCCTGCTTTAGGTTTCTTCACTCCAGAATCTTCCCATGCAACACTGGGGACTTCATCTAATGTTTAAATACCCCCTTTATACTCTGAAGATTCAGTGCTTCAGTTGCCAGAGATTTAAGCTCCCTCGCAGACAGGTTCCGAGCGGTGTAGGATGGAGCGTGAAATTGCTCGTAAGGGATTCGCTTCCTGAACCACCCTGACCCTGCAGGAATTTTACGATGGGGAGAGCAAGACCGCGAATGGAAAGTCCACCCCATGCCCCAACTAAGGCCCATAAGTGGCCCATTGATGGTTTCCCACCCAGCCCAAAGTATTTAGACTGGGGTGGGGGTGCCTTCATCAGAAAACGCCGTTCTGACTGATGATCCCTCCTTATGAAGGCCTGGCGACCACCTGACTTCTTTCCACCCTCTTCCCCTAGCCTTCCCTACGATCCCCGACCTGGGGCATTTCACTTGCCTGGTCTTCCGGTTCCCGGACTTAGTCTCCCGTGGGGGGAAGGGGGGGGGTGTGCAGTTCTTCTTCTGGACACTAAAGCGCTGTTGCTGGAGAGACTGGCCAACAGCCTTCTCAGGTGGGTCATCCTCCTGGTTAGTGCATAAAATGGCATTGGGGCTGTGTTCCCAGCTGACTCTTTGGATGGCAGGGGCAATGCCCCCACTGTTCTGAAAACTCAGGCCAGCACCTCCAGCTACAATTTTGTGTTATGTTTTCAAATATGCCATTAATCATTTGTATTGAAATACTGATTCCCACTGTCCGTGTGGAGTTTGCACATTCTCCCCGTGTTTGCGTGGGTTTCGTCCCCACAACCCCCCAAAAAATGTGCCCAGTAGGTGGATTGGCCACGCTAAAGTGCCCCTTAATTGGAAAAAATGAATTGGGTACTCGAAATTTATTTTTAAAAATACTGACTCCCAACAACAGAACTCATTTCACCCAACACAAGAACCCTTTATTATGTGCCCTACAGGTTCTGCTGCACATTCTTACAATTGCTTACGAGCTTGACTCGGAAGGAAAGTGAAAACCACGTGAGATGCTTTGCGGATGTGCCTATTAATGCAGAATAGGCCCATTTGTGTAGGGTCTCGGAGGTGTGAAGAGGCAAATAGAGTAGAAGGCGCTTCCTCTGGCTCGTGATCCGCACACCTTTGTTGCAATCTCTGCTCCCTCCCACCAAATACTGATCTTCTACTCTGTTCGACCTGCTGCAACCTCCCTCCCGCCCCCCCCCCCCCCCCCCCCGCCGCCCCTCTCCCCTCCACACAACACATAAGCTATCACATTTCTACTTCTCTTTAACTCTGAGGGAGAGTCATATATACTCAAAGCGGTAACTCTATTTTCTCTCCCCACAGATGCTGCCTGCTGAGTTTTCCCGGAATTTTCTGTTCCCCAGATTCCAGTACCGCAGAATTTTGCTTTGATTATAGAGGGTGCAGAATATCAGAGTAGGGGGAGAGGAGTGGAGTATGTGTGTGCAAAAAGTTGGGTGGGGTGGGGGAGGGGGAAAGAGGAATTGTGGGTGGGGCTACAGGTAATGCAGGTTTATACAGAGAGCGATGTGACTTTACTGTTAGTAGTCAGACAACATCAACATCTCACTTATGCAGGACCTTTACCAGTGGAAAACATCCCAAGACATTTCACACGTGTTCTATCAAAAGCTTGATGCTGAAGCCTATAATGAGATATTAGAAAAGGTCAATATTAAGGTAGACTCGCAGAGAGGGAGTTCCAGAGCTAGGGCCCAGGCATGATCACCAGTGGTGGGGCAATTAATAATAATCTTTATTATTATCACAAGTAGGCATACATTACACTACAATGACGTTACAGTCAAAATCCCCTCGTTGCCACACTGCGGTTCGGGTACACAGAGGGAGAATTCAAAATGTCCAATTCACCTAACAGCACGTCTTTCGGGACTTGTGGGAAGAAACCGGAGCACCAGGAGGAAACCCACGCAGACACGTGGAGAAGTGCAGACTCCGCACAGATAGTGACCCAAGCCGGGAATCGAACCTGGGACCCTGACGCTGTGAAGCAACAGTGCTAACCACTGCTGCTGTGCCACAAATCACAAAAGTGGGCAAGGTACCGGAATTGGAGCGTGGAAGAGATTTTCAGAGCTGTAGGACTGGAGGAGATTATGGAGTGGGGTGAGCTAGGCTTATGGAGAGCTTCAAAATCAAGGTTGAACATTTATAATGTAGCTGTTGCTAGACCAGCAACCAATGTAGATCAGCACAGGGGTGACAGAGGAAGGACCCTGGTCAAATTATTAAATATTTTCTTGCATAGCCACTAATGCTCCAGACACTATCACTGAGCAGCATGTCATGATATGGTCCTGTTTCTTGGTGGAATGATGACATTCTTTCACCTGCCAACCTCCTTCATAGAATCATAGAATTTACAGTGCAGAAGGAGGCCATTCGGCCCATCGAGTCTGCACCGGCTCTTGGAAAGAGCACCCTACCCAAGGTCCACACCTCCACCCTATCCCCATAACCCAGTAACCCCACCCAACACTAAGGGCACAGACAGTGACCCAAGCCGGAATCGAACCTGGGACCCTGGAGCTGTGAAGCATTTGTGCTATCCACAATGCTACCGTGCTGCCCCGTTCTTCATCAAGAACCCCAGTGCTTCATTCAAGAAGCGAGAAGTCTTTGAAGTTTTTCCTTGATCTTATTGATTGTCTGCAGCCAACGTGCTAAGAAATTTCATGCTACATACTCTGTCATTATAAATTGAATTGAAGTTACTCAAATTTATTTCTTACAGATAATTCACATCAGTATGGGCTAGAATTGCACAACTTTGATGTCAGAAGTGGAAGAACATTAACCAACCTTTGATCTTTGTGCATGTTTTTAAGCTTGCTTGAGAAATGCAAGTAAGCATAGCGAATTAAACCAAAAATCTGTCATCTCTCATTCTGGTTGTAAAAATTTCCATTCCAACTATTGAACTGAGACAAAAGCAAACACCAGTTTTAGAAATGTTACCCGTCTTCATCTTCTTGTTCACTGTCAGAATAATAGATAAGGACAACATAAAATCGCTTAATGAATTAGTTGGGTGAGGGATCTGCTGCTTGATGAAAGGGAAACTTTCTCTCTATTTTCTAATGTTTCTCTGGTAACAGTAGAGTAGGCAGTGCCTCTATTTTACAATTTTCATTTTTGATTTCAAATCTCTCCATGGTCATACCCTCCGCCATCTTTGTTACCTCTAACTTTCAGGGCCTCTGTAGCCTCCTAATTCTGACCTGTTGCATACTCTGGCCATTCTACCTGCTGTAAAAATGCTCCTTAAACTACCCCTTTGACTTTGCCTCATTTTGCTTTGCAACCTATCTTTCGTTCAACAGTATCGTCTCTCACATATTTCTCATTTTAAAAAAGTGTAATGTTTATGAGGGATGATTGTTCAACATGTCTCACAGTAAGAAAAATGATTGTGGTTTGCATCTCAGCGCAAAGTAGTTTTAAAAATAAAAGTTTTGAGCTTACTTTATTCCTCCTCAGTTTCAATGTTTGTCAGTCCGACATGCACTCTCTACCACAGAGGGGGTGGGGCAAGATACTTATTTCCATGTTTTGCATTTCTCACATTGCTGCCAAGAAGCAAAATGAGGAAATATGTTTTCTTCTGTACAATGCTCACAAGAAACGCTGACCTTTTCAGTTAGTAACCTTCCTCACCCATGTACCCAGCAGGCTGTCTGCAAGATGACAAATGCTGTTACTTAATAATGAAGCAGCACAAACATGTGAGCTGCATTGCCAATTTGGTGGAAAGAATCGTGAAGGGGAGGTAGAGAATCAGCTACAAATTCAGTCAGGTGTGTTCAATTTGAGGAGGTCTGATACAATAATTGAGGTGCCGTGACCCAAAGATAGACAATACTGCCCTCCAGCCTCCTCCTCCAAGTGGGAAATCTGGACAAGTGTAAGGTCAAACGTGAGATCAGGTATAACGCCTGGTCTTTTTAAATTCATTTTTATGGGATGTGGCCTTCGCTGGCTAGGGCAGTATTTGTTGCCCATCCCTAATTGCCCTTGAAAAGGTTGTGGTGAGCTGCCTTCTTGAACTGCTGCAGTCCATACGGAGTAGGTACACCCACTGCGCTATTAGGGAGGAGGGGTTCCATGATTTTGACCTAGTGACAATGAAGGAACGGCAATATATTTCCAATTTGCATGTTGAGTGATTCAGAGGGGAACTTCCAGGTAGTATTTCCATGTGTCTGCTGCTCTTGTCCTTCTAGGTGGTAGTGGTCGTCGGTTTGAAAGGTGCTGCATAAAGAGCCTTGGTGAGTTTCTGCAGTGCATCTTGTCGATGGTACACACTACTGCTACTGTGCATTGGTGGTGGAGGGAGTGAATGTTTGTGGAAGGGGTGCCAGTCAGGCGGGTTGCTTTTTCCTGGATGGTGTTGAGCTTTTTGAGTGTTGGAGCTGCACTCATCTAGGCAAATGAGTATTCCATCACACGTCTGACTTGTGACTTGTAGGTGGTGGATAGGCTTTGGGGTGTCAGGAGGTGAGTTACTCACCACAGGATTCCTAGCTTCTGACCTGCACTTGTAGCAACTGTATTTATATGGATAGTCCAGTTCAGTTTCCGGTCAGAATGTTGAGTTAGTGATTCAGTGATGGTGATGCCATTGAATGTCAAGGGGTGTTGGTTTGATTCTCTTTTATTGGAGATGGCTATTGCCTGGCATTTGTGTGGTGTGAATGTTACTTGCCAATTGTCAACTCAAGCTTGAATATTGTCCAGATCTTGCTGCATTTGCACATGGACTGCTTCAGTGTCTGAGGAGTCATGAATGGTATTGAACATTGTGCAATCATCAGTGATTTTGAAGCACTGAGCTGGAAATTGACAGCACTTACCTCTCTTTGATGTGGTTGATGTTTGTAAATATTGTGATTTCAGCACTTAAACTTACCCATTCATGAAGAATATGAATGGAGCAATGTTAACAGCTGGTTTTTGGAAGCTGTCAATCACAGCCCACTACCGGAAATGAATGAATGGCTAGCAGTTATTGTATCTGAGGGATTTAAACACAGGTCACAGCTGTTTTCTTTCCGGGAATGGACATGTGGTGCTTCCAGGTAAGTGCTACAATTGTAATTTTTTTTAACTGCCCCTGTCTGGACTTCTCTCTAGCTTCCAGACAGGGATATCATTTCTGGGGGCCCCCGGGGGGTGGGGGTGGGGGGCGGGGGGGAAGGCGTCACTCTGGTTAGGGGTCCTGTGTGGGGTCCCTCCAGTTAGGGATTCCCTGTGGGGAGGTTCCTTTAGTTAGGGGGTGCCTGTTGGGGTCCCTGTAGTTAGGGGATCCCTGGGGTGGTCTTCCATTTTAGGGGGTCTCTGGGTGGGCGTGCAGTTGGGAGGGGTCTGGTAGGGGAGGGTTATGCGAGGCATGCATGTGGCGGGGGGAGAGAGGGGGGCCTCGGATGGACTTTGGGGGAAACTCCCTTCAGGAGTTAGTCCCGTGGCCCACCACAAGGACCACCACGTCAGGTTCACGTTTGGTGATACCCGCTTTTATCCGTATCCACGTGATTCCTGGCCCACTGGCCCAGAGAATCATGAGGGCACGGAGATTCTGGACATTGATGTTTGTAAACATTATGGTTTCAGTGTACCTGGGCGCGAACTCTGATCCTGCCGACAGTGGGGAGCCGGAGTATAGCCCTAGATATAATGGCATGTGAAAATATTCAAGATTGTAAGGAGTGAGAGCTCCCCTGCATTAATAACTGTTATGCCCTCATGTGACCGAGTGCATGAGCTCAGTTATTCTGGACAATTAATTTATAAAATTATGTCATGGGATGTGGGCATCACTGGCTAGGCCAGCATTTATATCACTCATCCTTATTTGCCCTTGAGAAGGTGGTGGTGAACCACCTTCTTGAACTGCTGCAGTCCATGTGGTGTATGTATATTCACAGTGCTGTTAGGATGGGAGTTCCAGGATTTGGACCCAGTGATGGTGAACAAACGGTGATATAGTTCCACGTCAATACAGTGAGTGGCTTGGAGGGGAACTTCCATGAGGTGGTTCCCATGTGTCGGCTGCTCTTGACCTCCTAGATGGTCGAGGTTGTTGGTTTGGAAGGAGTTAATAGAGGAGCATTGGTGGGTTGATAATTAATGTAGCATTGCCAGCTATGCCTGTAGTCAGAATAAATTGATAAAATATGTTTTGGTGCTTGAGAGATGATCTCAATCTGATCTGACCCTGATATTTATGAGAAACTGGGAGGTTGTAAGGGCATACGGTAGGATGAGGAAAAACCTGGCAAAGTGGAGATATGGTGATCCAGTCACATTTAACAGTGCAGCCTAATTTATTTATCTTTCTTCCATTTCCCGCCTAGCACCTGGCTAAGTTGGCAGGCTATCCAGCTGGCAGCCGTGACAACCTATCTATTGAAAGGGGGTTACACCAAGTGATTGAAGAGTGGGGAGAAGTAGCATTGATTGCTGGAGAAAGATTAAGGCTTGAGGTGGGGAGACCTATGATTGGACTACTTGGCCAGAAGAATGGCTGATGGTATCCTGGAGTGTCCGGTAGATTACGTCTGCTTCGCTTGGCCCACAAGAAGTGCTGTAAAGGGCATTTACATTCTGGAAATGGCATCGCTCATCTGCTATTGGTACAGCATTTCTCTAGTCCTAGAAAACCCTGCTGACAATTGTTAAATTTAAATGGGGTTCCAAAATGCAATATGGAAGCCTGATTTAAATATTTCAGGGCAGGATATCTGCACAACTAGAAATCTACTGCACTAAAAATGTATTTTATTTGTTATTGGGATGTGGGTATCATTGGCACTTCTTCTCAGGATCTGATCTGCTTATGTGGCCACAGTATGTCTGTGGCTGATCCAGCTCAGTTTCTTGTCACCGGTAATTGCAGGATATTCATGGTGGAGGATTCAGCGATAGTAATACCGTTGAATGCTGAGGGGAAGTAATTTGACTGTCTTTTGTTGGAGGTCGATAATACCTGACACTTGTGTGCCATGAATGTTCCTTCCCAATTATTAATCCGAGCCTGTATGTTGTCCGCATCTAGCTGAGTGTGGGCATGGCTTCTTCATCATCTGATAAGTTCCGAATGGGACAAACACAGGGCAATCATCAGTGAACGTCCCACTTCCAACTTTATGATGGAGGGAACTTCATTGATGAAGCAGCTGAAGATGTTTGGGCTGAGGACACTACCTGAGGAAGGCCTTCCTCATTTTAAAATGGTTAAGGCCGTTAACACTTTCCTGATGATTTTGCAGAGTGGTGTTGGTGGGTCCAGTAATTGTCCAGGCCAAAGTGATAGTACCATAGTAAAATCAACTTCTGCCGTCACTTAAAAGAGCTGTCTCTGATAACCTTGGCTAAAATAGATATAGAATTTGCTGGGTGTCTTGGTTATCAGTAGAAGAAGACAATTTATGTATTGCTTCATCTCTAGAGGGTTCTAATATTATTTAATATGGGCTGGTTTAGCTCAGTGGGCTAGACAGCTGATTTGTCATGCTGAACAAGGCAGGCAGCGCGGGTTCAATTCCCGTACCAGCTTATCCGAACAGGCGGGCTTTTCCCAGTAACTTCATACTTGTGACAATAAAAGATTATTATTATTATTATTAATATTAGTTCATCTTCAGAAGTTAATGATTCAAATATTTCTTCTCAAGATTTATTTTATCCTCATTCAGTTTGTTGGCAGAGTTTCAATCAAGTTTGCAGATCTTATTAATCCATATCATAGATTAAAATATTAAATAGTTAGGTCTGTGGATGCTGCAGATTTTTCCGTGACTCAGGGAATCTTCTATGTAATCCTCAGGAGCTGGAGAGATTTCGAAAGACGTGGTAACTTCCAAATGTTCCAGGAAAGATGAACCAATTGTTTATATGATATATTATTGAAAATCAGAATTCATAACATTTCGACCCCATTCCAGGCTATTGATATTTGCAAAGAAATTCAAACATGCAACGATTAACTGAAAAAACAGCAGCACAAGATTTCACATTTTTAAATAAAAACAGACTGATATATGTATATAAATATTAAACAAAGTCAGTACCTTTGATACCTTGAAAGTTCATTTACTTCTCCATCTGGTACCAAATCAAAGGCCTGCCTCAGCTCTCTGGAATTCAGTATTATTCCCCACAGTATTCCAGCTATTCTCCGAGGTACACAATTTTAAAGGGAACCTTCCAAGGGCTTTTGGCTAAATGGCCCTACAGCTTTCCTTTAAGACCTCAGAACTGTGAATTCCTCAGTTCCAGCTTGGGATTCACTCTCATTGTTGATTCTTAATGCCCTCTATGTTCACAGCTCCAGCAAGAAGTTTTACAACACCAGGTTAAAGTCAAACAGATTTGTTTCGATGTCACTAGCTTTCAGAGCGCTGCTCCTTCCTCAGGTGAATGAAGAGGTATGTTCCAGAAACATATATATAGACAGATTCAAAGATGCCAGACAATGCTTGGAATGCAAGCATTAGCAGGTGATTAAATCTTTACAGATCCAGAGATGGGGTAACCCCAGGTTAAAGAGGTGTGAATTGTCTCAAGCCAGGACAGTTGGTAGGATTTCGCAGGCCAGATGGTGGGGGATGAATGTAATGCGACATGAATGCCAGGTCCCGGTTGAGGCCGCACTCATGTGTGCGAAACTTGGCTATAAGCTTCTGCTCGGCGATTCTGCGTTGTCGGGCGTCCTGAAGGCTGCCTTGGAGAACGCTTACCCGGAGATCAGAGGCTGAATGCTCTTGACTGCTGAAGTGTTCCCCGACTGGAAGGCATTGGCGAGACCATGCAGACGCTGTGACAACGAATGAACGGACATCGTGCGACAATCACCAGGCAGGAATTTTCCCTTCATCCCCCACCATCTGGCCTGCGAAATCCTACCAACTGTCCTGGCTTGACACAATTCACACCTCTTTAACCTGGGGTTACCCCATCTCTAGATCTGTAAAGATTTAATCACCTGCTAATGCTCGCATTCCAAGCATTGTCTGGCATCTTTGAATCTGTCTATATATATGTTTCTGGACCATACCTCTTCATTCACCTGAGGAAGGAGCAGCGCTCCGAAAGCTAGTGACATCGAAACAAACCTGTTGGACTTTAACCTGATGTTGTAAAACTTCTTACTGTGCTCACCCCAGTCCAACGCCGGCATCTCCACATCACAGCTCTAGACAGATGATTTCTCGCTTCCTGTTCTTAACTGCAGAGTTGCTTCTGTGAGCAAACACGCATGTAGACAAATTCGTGAAATGAGCATTGGTTAATGCAGTGGGGAAAATTGTACAGCTATTCAAAGTGTACTTCACCCTCACTCTCATGAGAGGCCAGATGAAGACTCTTGGAGTTATAAACACAACCTTTATTGCTGTTCTCACTGGACTGGTGGCATTTGCAGCTAGCACACCTAACTGCCCTGATTTCAGCAATTGCAGCCAGTTATACTTCAAATTAAGTTACAGGAAATTAGCATATAACAATCACTAGTTATTAGTTATCTATGTCCAATCATGACTATAGATTAGGTTTACATTATGCATAGTATATGAGAATAATTAACCACTCACATCAAGTATTCGCATGTTTAATTATATTATCCTATCGGTGCAAAGGCACACATACATGTTGTCTTGCATTTATTTATATCGGTGGTGTGATATCTGGTATGTGGCTACCAATCACCCTCTTTGTCGAGAATCCCTGCTGTTTAATAGCCCCTCTTGAGGAATGGATGCTGTAGTAGACAAACAGCTCCAGCTGATCATTGACTCCCTTCCGTTATCTCCAGACACCATAGCCCAGGGCAAATGATAGAATATCGCACATTGTTATGACAGGCCTTGAGAGCTATCTGGAGTTTCTGTCTGAGAAGGAGCACAGGCTGATTGTGTCCTGAGCGTATCCTTACAATTGGCAACTTCAGCTAAAAGCTTGTGTGCGTAATGCAGATCAATATAGAAGTGTTTGACCCCTTCAGTGCTAAATGGATAAGCTTTTAAAACTAATTCCAATATAATATTTTTTCCCCTCATCAATTACAGTTGATGAGAACTCTGAAAGAATTTATATTGGTGCAGAGTTATGCCTTTTCATTTCCATGTGTTATCATCAGCTTTGTAAGGACCTGAGCAAGAGATTCCCAATCAATAAACTCCTTAGTATTCTTCCTGACAAGCCTTTTACCACATCTTTAGTTTCCCAGTTGTCATATGTGTAGATTAATTAGTGCGATCAATTTACATAATGCCTTGAACCTTATCCGCCATCCAATAAGATCATGGCTGGTCTTAATATGACCTCAACTCCACATTCTGCCTACCCCCTTTAATCATACCTTGTGCGTGGGATTTTTCGCCCCTACCCCCATGGTGTGTTTTGCCCACCATTGTCTGGGGGCGGGACCTTCCAATCCTGCTGCTGTCAACGAGTTTTTCTGTTGGTCGCACTGTCCACCGCCGGGGACCCATGATGAGGGCTCGTGTCGGCTCGACTGGAAGATCCAGCTGGCAGGAACGGCCGGAAAATTTCAGCCCGCGTCTTCTAACTTACCTGTTCCTTTCAATGCTCACTGTGACATCTTTTAGGGGTTTCAGTCAACACGTTCTCACGATTCACTGTCACAAGCTGCATATCTGGAACAGTTTAGAATTCACTTGAAACTTCAATACTGTACGTCTGATTGTTAATGAAATTCCTAACCTTGAATTTTCTTTACACCAGGCAAGGAGATCAGATAAACCTTTGTGGATTGTATTAAATGGGTGATATTGGAATGGTGCCCAATTTCCCTCATCCAGAGACCTTGATACAAAACAAAATGAAGGGCAGCCGTGCTGATACCGTTTCCACCCTGGAAAGTTAATTATCATGAGCTGTTTTGTTGGAGATAAAGGATGGGATTTTCCAGCCCTTTGTTGCTCTCCAAATGTTATGTTTCCTCTCCCCCTGCTCCTACGATGATTCCCACCATGGGTGGTACAGTAAAAGCCCAGCCAAACAATTAGAATTCTGAAATGACTCTTAAAGTGTTTCATCCTGGGGGATTTCCGATGGGCTGCTGGGCACCCTTTAATATACGTTAAGAATGTTGCGATTGAACAAAGTTTGCTGTTAGGAGGTTGCATTCCATGAAGCATCTGATTTGTTGTAATAAAATACATTAAAAGAAAAAGAAGCATCTAATTCAGCACTTTGGGCAGAATGAAAGATCGTTTCACATTCTCGTAATGAATCACATGCGGTGCTGCTGGTAAACTATATTTATCTGAACTCAGCACAGATCATTGCCAAGTTAGCCTCGTGGATTTTCTTGGATGCAGAGAGAGGACAGGCTGTTTTACTAAAAGATGGCACTGGAATCAGGTGGAGAGTGAGAGAGCTAAAAACAAACATAAATGTGCAAGGAGAATAGTGTTTTTGCCCTGTATTGAGTTTCAGAATACAAATGAGCTATTTTCTTTAAGACAGGTAAGCCCACTATTATAATAATAATCTTTATTAGTGTCACATGTAGGCTTAGGTTAACACTGCAGTGAAGTTACTGTGAAAATCCCCTAGCCGCCACACTCCGGCGCCTGTTCGGGTTCATTTGGGGAGAATTCAGAATGTCCAATTCACCTAACAAGCTCGTCTTTTGGGCCATGTGGGAGGAAACCGGAGCGCCTGGAGGAAACCCAACGCAGACACGGGGAGAACGTGCAGACTCCGCACAGACAGTGACCAGAGCCGGGAATCGAACCCGGGTCCCTGGCACTGTGAAGCAATAGTGCTAACCACTGTGCTACCGTTAATAGGGGAATGTATACAGTGGACGGGATATTCCGGCGGACCCCACAGTGGGTTTCCCAGCGGCGGGGCAGGTGAGCCACAGACTTCGGCGGGACCAGAAGATCCTGCTGGCAGCTCGGGGGGGGGGGGGGGGGGGGGGGGGGTGTAAAATCCTGGCCAGTGTTTATGGATTTGCACCAGAATATGAAGATAAACCCTATTGGATTAAATGACTATGATCATTAGTTCCTGCTCTGCATTATTTATCTAGCTGTCAACTAGAGCAGCGTAATGATTTGGATTCAACCTCATCTCATCTGGTGTTGGTTTGGTTTAAAAGGGACCGAAGTACCTGTGAGAAAGACACGGATACTTGACAGAAGGGCTAGGACCTGTGGATAATAACGTGTGAGGGTGGGTGGTTTGATCCTGGCACTATCCGATCTCTCAGCATTCGTTCTTTGCCACATCAGTAAACTCCAGCTGGAAGGCAGCTCAGATACCAATCTCTATAGATTTCAACAGAATGTCAGGAAAATGCGATGAGCAGTACAGTTGGAGCAGATGCTTTACTGACTAGTAAGAATATCACTAACCTTCAATGCCTATTTTAAATGGTGTAGCTTAGTGTTGAAAGAGGCAGGAAGACAGGTAACTCCGATGGACCGTCTCATTATTTCCATATGTACCTATAATTCTGTGTAACTGAAGATTGCCAGCAGACAGATAGGAATTTAATGTGCTGTGGTAAATAAGCAGAAAGCCAACAGATTTGTAAATGTAATGTTTTCAAGCCCACATTTCCCCAATTTGTGCCAGTGGAAATGCTTTCAGTGGTTGATGTTTTTTTACCGCAGTAACATTTAATTCACCATATTTGGCAACATATGAAGGCAGTTTCAACTGCTTTCCCAGGCATGAAACTGTGCGTGGATTGCCTGCCCATTGAACAAATGGCTTGATTTTCATGCCCATTCCTATTTTGGACATGGTGAGGTTGTGTTACTGGGGTAGTAATCTCGAGGGCTGGACCTATCATCCAGAAAACACAATTTCAAATCCCACATTGGCTGTTCTGAGAATTTGGATTCAGTTTAAAAATTCCGGAAATAAAGAGCTGACGTCAATAAAGTGATTGTGAAGTATTCAGAATATCATAAAAACCCAGGAGTTTCTGCTCGGCGATTCTGCATTGTAGCGCCTCCTGAAGTGCGGCCTCAACTGGGACCTGGGTTCATGTCGCATTACATTCACCCCCCACCATCTGGCCTGGGCTTGCGAAATCCTACCAACTGTCCTGGCTTGAGACAATTCACACCTCTTTAACCTGGGGTTACCCCATCTCTGGATATGTAAACACTTAATTAACTGCAAATGTTCGCATTCTAAGCATTGTCTGGCATCTTTGAATTTGTCTATATATATGTTTCTGGACCATACCTCTTCATTCACCTGAGGAAGGAGCAGTGCTCCAAAAGCAAGTGTTTGAAACAAGCCTGTTAGACTTTAACCTGGTGTTGGAAGACTTATCAAAGTCAGCAACATCCTGCCAGGATGGATTTGGGAATTGGTTCTCAAATTCTTTAAAAATCTACAATATGCAGTGTGGATAACGTTAATGCAGAGGGATTCAAAATGTCATTGAAATTAGAAGTGCCCATGGAGAGGGTGAACATGGAATACAAAACAGGAAAAACTGCTGATTGCGATGTAGAATTATTATAGAAATAGCAACAGGAGATAAAATTCTAAGAGAGAAGCTGAAGAAAAATGCACGAGGATTAGATTCTCTTCTGGTCTGCATTAGGTACCCTGGTGATCACATAAACCTAGTTTTATCATCAGCATAGGGTCAGCACAGTGGTTAGTACTGCTGCCTCACAGCGCCGGGGACTCGGGTTCAATTCCGGCCTTGGGTCACTGTCTGGAGTTTGTATGTTCCCCACCGTGTCAGATTCTCTCAATAATGCTCAGCACTAGCTGCTGTTAAGTCCCGAAGTGCATAAATGTTCCCTTGAACGAGATAACTAAATACCGCAGTGTTTTTAAAGCTACTAACTCGGTATATGAATCATGTATGCTTGATCAACCCGATTATTGTTTTTTGAGTCAAATGTTCCTTATTCTTTCAGGTTTTGGCTTTGGAGTCCCTAAGCGTCAGGTTGTGTCGAAGGTGAAGACTAATCTCACCATTACAGACAACAGTTCGACAACAGCAGTTCAGCAAGTTCCGGCATGTACCAGAGATGCCAAATTACCTTGTTTTGTGTGTAAGTCCTTTATCTTTGTCTCAAATGCTTATGACCTTCCATACTGCAATAAGGAGAAAACAAAAGGGTAATTCTCATAAATGTTCAATGAGATTAACCAGTAAATAGAAAAACCCAGGGCAGTCTTGTGCCCTCGGGTGAACATGTATTTTAGCACCCTTTCATTATGCAGACGTATTCATGAGGGGAAACATCTCTGAAATGCCTAAACCGACTTGCCTCCATTATAAACAAGGGCAACATGTCAATAAATTGGCATCATCCAGGCAATTATCACCCATGACTAATGGCAATCAGAGTGACGCTAGCCGCTGTAGGTGCAAAGTCCTTTAACCTTCATTTTTGGGCACAACATTTTCTACCTAATCACTTCACTTGAATGATTTCTACTCAGGTTTCAGTGTGTCTAGTGTTACTTTCTCCTTTTTAACGCTGCTGTTGAGCTCTAAACATAGCATGATGCCTTTAAATGAAGATAATTGCAGTGGAAATTCTTGGAAACTGAATATCAGGGCAGACAGAAGGATCCAAACACATATATGTGGCATTGGAGGCATTAGTGATACAGTTGGGAAGGGTGAGAAACATCACAGTCTTGTGAGGAGCTAGGAGAGCCTCAGAGACCACGTTCGGAAGAGGGAGGGAGCAGGTGGCCGAGAAGGTCAACTCATGGGGTTTGCATCCCAGAACCAGGCAGCAGTGCCACAAGGATATGATTTGTGCTGGTCAACGTCAGTGAATGAATCTTAACACAACATCGCTTATCCAGCACATCACTAACCTCTCATGCTGCTCAATGCATCACACCCCCATCATTCACCCAGCAGATCTCCGGCACTCAAAGACTTATATCTAACATTAAGATACACCACCTCACCCTCACACACATTCCAATGCTAGGGCCTTCATACCCTGGTCTCATGTATCTCCAACTATTCAGCTGTGTCAGGAACATCAACAAAACAGTGCTACACAATCAGGCATTCTGCCCTCTCTTTGCAGGAAAAGATGGCAGATGAAATGAAATGAAAATCGGTAATTGTCACAAGTAGGCTACAAATGAAGTTACTGTGAAAAGCCCCTAGTCGCCACATTCCGGCGCCTGTTACGGGAATCAAACCGTGCTGCTGGCCTGCCTTGGTCTGCTTTCAAAGCCCGTATAGAAAGGGGCAGAAGGGTTTGGAGAGATTATGGGTGGCAAGGACACGGGTATCTCCTCAGCCCAAAGGAAGAGAGAGCTCTCAACATCAGAACGGCCTACTCCGATGTCTTATGGCTGCAATGCCCCCAGAATGCAGCATCATTGAGAACATTGAGGAAGAGGAATCATCCTACCTTATGCTCCTTCTAAATCCCAGCACACCATCACCCCAGCACCAGGGGCTGGTTTAGCACAGGGCTAAATCGCTGGCTTTGGAATCAGGCCAGCAGCACGGTTCAATTCCCGTACCAGCCTCCCCGAACAGGCAATGGAATTAGGCGACTAGGGGCTTTTCACAATAACTTAATTTGAAGCCTACTTGCGATAATAAGCGATTTTCATTTCATTTCATTTCCCTGCTATCTGACATGATAAACAAGCTGCTCAAGATCTGGTCATGGCCACTTGTTTCCTATCCCAACCCCATGACTGTATACTACCCTTCCCCTTCTGATTTCCTGTTTTTCAACACACAAACGCTGCTACTTGCACAGTCAGAATAGCCGCAGGAAGAAGAGGGAGAGAGAGTAACCGCATGTCACTGGTCATACACAATGAGCCGCTGGGTGCGTTGGCAGGCCTGCCATACAGTCTTCCATTGCTGTGAAGAGAAATGGACAAATCCAGTTCCACTGTGGCAAAGGACATGGTGCAGAGGTTGCACTCACTGCATTGTCTGATCCAACTCTTTGCTGTGCTGCTGTGCAACCATACTACTGTGTGCAGGTTACATCCTTGACATCCCTGTGAGGAAGTAGTGACACTCTGGTAAATGCACCAAAACACCCAGAAAAAAGGAAAGCACTGGAGAATCTGATACTTTCTAATACACAATGTTCCAAAAGCGTAACTTAGCTACAATCAAAGTGGCTGGAGGCTAACATGATTGCAGGGTCCATCGTGATATTTCATGGGTTGGATTATCCCAAAATGGGACCATGCCCCCATGCCGGCGTAAAGACGGTGGTGTTTTACTCCCGAAATTACGATAAAAAAGTTGACCTAATTCAATGCCCTGCAGAGGGCTAGCAGGGACCTGGAGTAAATCTTTCAGCTTTAGCTGCGTATACGGGTCCCTGCACTTCCGGATCGGAGTCTGCGCATACGCATGGCGGTCTCCAGTAGCCGTGCCGAGCTCCATGGCAGACCCGGACCACGGAGCCACACATCAGAAAGGAGGCCCCCCCCCCCCGATCAGAAACGCGCCAGAGCGTCTTAACATCCGCGGATCTAATCCCCGGCCGCCGATAAGGCCCCCCCCTGGCCTCTGATCCCCCTGCTCCCGACAAGGGCGACGCCAGCATCCCGATTGGCAATAGGTGGTTAGTTCCACACCACAGGAACTCGGCCGGTCGGGAGCGGAGGTTTGCTGGGCAGGCCTCTGGCAATGGGCCCCCAGCCACGCGGCGTACTCCGCGGTCACGCTGATTTTCGGGGCCCGGAGAATTGCCAGACCGGCGCTGGGCCCGATTACGGCGTGAAAGTGGATTCTCCGCCCCCGCGCCAGACACGATTTAGGCGTGGGGGCTGTGGAGAATCCAGCCCCATGCGTCTTTTTTGCCCAAGGAGTGGACAGCACAGGACCTACATTCTCAAAATCTGCAATGCTGGCATCACATTAGTGTAACCCCAGCTCCATTTGCTCGGGTGCACATGGGAGATGCAGCTGAGTGCCCTTATTCCTGGAGGACACTACATAGAGCTTCGCAGGTGCTGGCCATGGCACTGCCAACCCCCAAAGAACCAACATAGGCCAGTGCTGCACAATTTATTTTCACACTCTGCATATTTAAATATTAAAAATCTACTCTCTTGAACAAGGCTCAGTGACATTTTTCCATTAAACACAAGAGTTACTATTTCATGGATTAATTTGTTTATTTAGAAGCCTGTCTGAACATTTGAATTGGGAACATGAGTAGGCCACTCAGCCCTCCGAGCCTGTTAGCCATTTACTTAGATCTGACCAAGCTGATTGTAACCTCGACTCTACATTCCCGCCTATTCATGATAACCTTTCACCATCTTGCTCAGCAAGCATCTATCCTCCTCTGCCGTAAAAATATTCAGAGACTCTGCTTCCATCACCTTTTCAAGAAGAGTTCCAAAGACTCTCAACCCTCAGAGAAAATATTGCTCTTATCTCGGTCTTAAATGAGCGACACCTTATTTTTGAAACTAGTCCCTTTGGTGCGGCACCCTGGGCTAAGGCATGGTCAATTCCAGCCACCCCTTAACACGGAGTTGTAACACAATTGAATTAACCAATAATTCTTCGAAAAATACCGATTCTCCGATTTTGAGACTAAGTGCTGACGCCGTTGTGAAAACTGGCGTCAAAAGGCCACAGATTCCCCATTTTGCTGGGGGCTAGCTGGGAGCCGCCATAGCCCTAGCTGCCGATAGGGCCCCCAGCACTTCCGGTTCAGAGGCCGCACATGCGCACGGCACCGGCCTGCAGCAGTCGCATCGTGCTCCATGGCAGACTCAGCCCATGGACCTGGGCTGGCAAAGTAGTGCCCCACATCGGCCGCTCGCGCACCCCGGACTGCCCACCCACATTACCCCCAGCCCTGAATGAAGCCCCCCCTGTCCGCCGATCGGCCCTCCCCCAACTGTGGCTACCCGGACTGAGTCCGCAGCCGCCACGTGAGGATCCCAGAGGGTGTGAGCACACGTAAGCCACGCCATCGGGAATTCGGCCTGTCGGCAATGGAGCATCGCGGGGCAGTCCTCCGGCACTGGCCTGAGGCGGTGTATACTTGGTCGATTTTCGGGGCGCGGAGAAACCGGCACCACTCCCGATTTTGACACCAAATCAAAAAGCGATTTTGCCGTCGGGGAGCAGTGAATCCAGCCTCTGACGTCTTTGGCCCTTGACTGCCCAATAATTACAGTCACCAGGTTTGTAAATTTAAACACAATACTTTTTTTTAATAACAAGAACTACAATGAAAAATGAGTCAAAATGAACTGGTTAACTATTTTCTAATTCCTAATCCCCCTCTTTAACTTGCCCTCACCCTCTACTCACATGACAAACAAACACAAAGGGGAAGAGAGGGATATAAATGAATAAATAAATGATGAAGAGTATTTTTTTTCAGATGATTGTCTTTAAGCAGACCTTCATTCAAAGCAGGCTTTCGGATCGAGATTTCTGCTTTCCAGTCTGTCATAGTTTGCACTGTAGTTTCTGAATTTGGGCAATTCACTCCAAAAAATGACTGCGGGCTCGATTCACCTCAATGGGAACAAAGACCCACAGCGAGCATATTTAGCCGCATGTTTCCTGGCGCTCGCAGCGGCGAGAAACACATGGTTATACAAATCGAAAAGGACCTCAGCGAGAAAGGTGGTCGAGGCCACACAGCACATTTTTGTACACTGGGGAACTCCACTCGCCGGAACACCCCAGTGTAGCGTGAGGTCAGGACTCCATTTTTAAATGGCAACCCGATCTCTGAGGCCCCGAAGCGATCCCCAACAACCCCCCAGCCCAAACGCACTATGGGAGGGTCCCTGGCCTGCCCTTGCACGTCCCCAACACCCACATAGGGCACCTGCGGCCCGATCATGCGCGCACAAACAATCCCAGCTTGGCATTGCCATGCCAGCTGGCAATATCATCTGGGCATCATGTCAGTGCTAGGCTGACACCCAAGTGGCACTTCCACCAGGGTGCTGGTACTTCAGTACTTGGCACCAGCAATGCCAAGGCTCCATCCTGCCCAAAGGGCGTATAGCTGGTAGCCTCTGATCCCCTGGGAGACCCCTACGATTGCAGTTCCGTCTGGTCTCTTTTTGTGGGGACCAGTGCTGACCGGCACTTACCCGAGGTCTCCGAGTCAAAGGGGATGAATCCCAAAACCTCAGGCACCCGGGAATCTGCACATTAGAGTGAGGCTAACTGTCTCGCTGTAATATGCAGATGAATCAAAAAGTGATCCTGCCCACAATGGGCGGGATTTACATCTCAACGTCTCGCAAGATTGCATTGTACCTCA
Source organism: Scyliorhinus torazame (assembly GCF_047496885.1). Taxonomy (NCBI): domain Eukaryota; kingdom Metazoa; phylum Chordata; class Chondrichthyes; order Carcharhiniformes; family Scyliorhinidae; genus Scyliorhinus; species Scyliorhinus torazame. Next base: position 107,766,671 of record NC_092720.1, on the reverse strand, counting down.
TGAGCCAGGGAGATCATGGGAGTGGGGTCTCCTGACTTTTATCGGAAAGCTGTGCCGCGGGGAGTTGCTTTTCGGGTGCAGTGTGGCCATTGGATCGCACCCTAGGTGTCATTTTGAGTAAATTTGGCTAGGTGTTTCCCGCTGGCTTTTTGGGTGAGAACCAGACTTGTATTCACCCGCACTTCAGGTTGCATTCTTCCGCCCCGCTCTCTGCAAGAACGCCACAGGCTGAGACGCCGACAATGGAGAAATCAATTGACCATGCCGCAATTGATTGTCCGATCACCGGGTGGACGTGGCCGGAGAATCCCGCTCTTGAAATCTGGGGGTTTGGGGATTTTTCTCTGGCCTAGCCCACACTAGGGAGCGATCTACACGTTGTTCTTGCCGGTGGAATATTCTGGGTTTCCTGGCGATGAGGGGTGCATTCACCAGGAAATCCCATTGACAATGGCGGGGTTGGTGAATCCCGCTGGCGGGCCACCTTTGCTGCTGAAAAACACACGTTCGGTTGGTCGGGTAATCCCGTCCAGAATTTTTTCCGGCAGTGGGGAATTAAACTCGCTGGCCTGACCAAGTCCTCAGAGATCAGGGCGCCATTTTGAAATGATGACCCAATCACAAAATGAGCTTGAGTGTTCACCACACCCCCACCCACGGATGGACAATGCGACCTCCCGACGACATTTCAACCCGCTCAACCCCAGTGGGGCAACCTTCCCCCCCGTAATCAATAAAAGTTAGCAGAGCCCACCACCCAGGCATGAGGGTGAGCCTGCCCCACACCCATCCATTCTTGGGGGCATTGGGGCACTGAACAGGAGCGCGAGGTGACCAGTAGATGTCGGGATGGCCGTTACACCTCACGAGATCTAACCAGATCTCACGAGACGTCACGATCTTGATCCCGCCCACACTGAGTGGAATCCAGTCTTACAGAGTGAAGTTGGCTTAGAAGCTCACTAACCTCTGCCTTCGCCAGATCGAATGGCCACCCGGCATCTATCACCCTTACAGAGGAGACCCCAGATGGGTGCCGTTCAGTACTGGTCTCCACAAACACGGACCAGGCAGAACGGTAGGCGGGGTGTTTCCCAGGTGATTGGAGGCTCCCAGGTGGTCAACCTCCAGGCAGCTTGGCACCTTTGCATTGCTGGTGCCACCCGGGCACCTTGACATTGCTCACCTGGTATCCTGGCAGTTTCACTTGTGCCACCCGGGCACCTTGACATTGTCCACCTGATACCCTGGCAGTTTCACTTGTACACTCTGGCAATGCCACCTGGGTTCCAGTCTGGCACTGTCAGGGTGCCCGGGTGGCAGTGCCAGGCTGGCAATGCCAAGGTACCAAGTTGGAATTGTGCCCGTGCTGGGAATCGGATCTGGAGATGCCCTGCCCATATATAGTGGGGTGCGGGTGTCTGAGGACACCCCGACAGGTGAGTTGGGGCATTGGGCGGGCCCGGGATTTGGGTCGGAGGGTCATGAGATCAGGGAGCGTCCCAATCCCTTTGTGCACTGAGGAGCTCGGCTTGTTGGAGAGCCTCAGTGCAGGAAATTACACTGAGTGTTGCTTCAGGTGGACATACCCCGCCGGGGAACGAAAACAAGACAGAGTGCCATTAGATAGTGGGGTATTTCCAGCTACGAGTGCCGGAAACAAACCTGCTAATCCCGCCCAGAAAAGCACTCTGTTTTATTTTGGTTAGATCGCATTGTTTGAGCAATCTTACCACCCACGAACGTTAATTGATACAAACGGTGTTCAATGAACACCGGTTGTGAAAGTGTTTGAAGAGTGAGGTGATTTTCCATGTCAGACTTTGGCTTTGTCAACCTGCAGCTATTGGGGTTTAAATTGCAAAGGACGACTTTGACTTCAAGCCAACTAAAGAATATTTTAATTGAAAAAAGATGCTCCTACTGAATGGTGAATACGAGAAGGCGAGATGAAAAAAATAGTTTTACCGTTTCTTTTATTTTTAGAAATAAAGTGTTTGGAGAAAAAAATTCAAGTTGTTAATTTTAAAGTATGGAAAATAAAAGTCAACAAGTAAAAGGAAAGAATGAGAATTAGGTAAGTAGAGAGAAAGGGACTTGTTTTTCCAAAGTGCTTTTCGAAATCAAGACTTTTTTTTTGCTTGTATGAGATCGATTCAGCTCATAGAAAACCTAAAATGTCGACCTTAGCTGAGAGTGAGAATAAAGAGTGACAATTGCTTGGAACAGCACCGTGAGGACCATCAGTTAGTTTTCAATAGAAAAAGAAAGGCCAGAATTCCGAATGAGCCATGAAACATCTGGAGGAAACATGCCTGTAATTCAGGTCAAAGCAAGAAATCAAACGATCGCTCTTACAATAAATTTTGAACAATCCACTTGCCTCAGCATTAGCAGCATGCTTGACATAGCACTTCCTTGCAATCTGGCCAATTTTCAGTGAAAGCCAATGCAAAATTGTGAACCATCGACCACTGAAAATATACTCCATGCGACGAAAGAAAGCTGGTAATGCGTAATTTAGCCAGCAGCTGATCGAGAAAACTGAATTAACATTTTGTTGGGAACTTTCCCCAGAACTGTATTGGACAAATGCGCGGGATTCTCCGTCGGCAGGGTCCTCTGCTTTGCCGGCAGTGCACTCGCGCCCGTGAATTTCCCGACAGCGTCGGGGTGGCCACATGGGCGACATGGTAGCAGTGGTTAGCACTGTTGCTTCATAGCACCGGGGTCCTGGTTTCGATTCCTGCTTGAGTCACTGTCTGTGCGGAGTCTGCACATTCTCCATGTTTGGGTGGGTTTCCTCCGGTTTCCTCCCACAAGTCCCGAAAGATCTGGGGCGGGAATCTCCGACCCCTCACCGGGTCAGAGAATTGCCAGGGGCTGGCGTGAATCCCGCCCCCGCCGGTTGCCGAATTCTCCGGCACCGGATATTCAGCGGGGGCGGGAATCGCACCGTGCCGGTCGGCGGCCCCCCCCCCCCCCCCCCCCCCCCACCCTGGCGATTCTCCGGCCCGCGATGGGCCGAAGTCCCGCCGCTGTCAACCCACGCCAGCCGGCGTGGATTGAACCACTTTTGGGATGGCAGGACACGGCGGCGCGGGCGGGCTCCGGTGTCCTGGGGGGGCGCGGGGCGATCTGGCCTCGGGGGGTGCCCCCACGGTGGCCTGGCCCACGATCGGGGCCCACCGATCCGCAGGCGGGCCTGTGCCATGGGGGCACTCTTTTCCTTCCGCCTTCGCCATGGTCTCCACCATGGCAGAGGCGGAAGAGACCCCCTCCACTGCGCATGCGCGGGGATGCCGTGAGCAGCCGCTGATGCTCCCGCGCATGCGCCGCCCGGCAAAGTCAGTTTCGCGCCAGCTGGCGGGGCACCAAAGGCCTTTCCCGCCAGCTGGCGGGGCGGAAATCAGTCAGGCTCGGGCCTAGCCCCTCAAGGTGAGGGCTCGGCCGCTCAAGATGCGGAGACTTCCGCACCTTTGGGGCGGCGCGATGCCGGACTGATTCGCGCTGTTTTTGGCGCCGGTCGGCGGACATCGCGCCGATATCGGAGAATCCCGCCCCTGTTGTTAGGTGAATTGGACATTCTGAATTCTCCCTCTGTGTGCCCGAACAGGTGCTGGAGTGTGGCGACTAGGGACTTTGCACAGTAATTTCATTGCAGTGTTAATGCAAACCTACTGTGACAATAATAAAGATTATTATAATAAGCGGTTGCCGGGACAGGCTATCCCACTGCTGGCGGGAGGGGCGGTGCCGCACCGCACCAGAAAATGGGTCTGGCGGAACAAAGAATCCCGCCCATGGTGTTTCATATATCTGTATGTGAACTTCTCAAAGCGTTTTAAATCAATTTTTTCAAACAGCTGCATTGGTTCAAACAAGAACACGTGTAAGCAGCATTTATTAAAAAGTAAATTTAAAATTCATGGACTTTAAGCATGTGTTTCATTGGTGAAGAAAATAACATATCTTGCTAGGTGACACATTTTTGATAAAATACCTTTGAAATGTCAATGGTTTCAAGAATATTTTACTTGAGGGTAGATTTGGTAGATTTGTATTTATCGAGTCCTGGTATAACTAGAAATGAAGAAGAATGGAGCACTTTGCCCAAGAATTCAGATGACTTTGGGATATCAGAATCCATCATGGCAGCACGGTGGCACAGTGATTAGCACATTTGCTTCATAGCTCCAGGGTCCCAGGTTCAATTCCGGCTTGGGTCACTGTCTATGAGTCTGCATGTTCTCCCCGTGTGTGTGTGGGTTTCCTCCAGGTGCTCCGGTTTGCTCTCACAGTCCAAAGATGTGCAGGTTAGGTGAATTAGCCGTGATAAATTGCCCTTAGTGTCTAAAAAAGGTTAGGCGGGGTTACTGGGTTACGGGGATGGGGTGGAGGAGTGGGCTTGGGTGGGGTGTTCTTTCCAAGGTCCGGTGCAGACTCGATGGGCCGAATGGCCTCCTTCTGTACTGTAAATTCTATGATTGTAATATTATTGTTACATTTGACAGGCCATTATTACTTAGGTATCAGCATTATTTGAATAGTTATTTCTGCTTTATCAGGCCATTTAGGCGAACATTATCGATTTCCTATAAGGCTATCTTTGAAAGCATGGCATAACGCACCAGGGTTGATACTGATCCTTGTGTCTGCCGTACATGTGGCAGTAACATCCTCAAAATGGTATCCATATTTTTCCATAATCACAGCGATACAGTTCGCTTCATTTAGAAAGGGCCCTCATCATTCGACCTCACCGATCGGCCAAGCTGCGCGAGGAGGGCTGATGGGTGTCCCATAGCTCACCAGCCAGAATTAAATGAGGTTGCAACACCACAATGCAAGGCATCTGTTCATAGCAATAGGCAGCAATCTCCACTGCCCAGACACCACCAAAATCTATTCCTATTCTCATTCCACTTACTCCCAACACCTCACATTTAAAATTCTCATTCTTCTGCTTATGTTCCTCCCATCACTGTAGCCTTCTCCAGTCCCTTTTGGAATTCTTCATTTCTCTGGTCTGCTTTGCATTCCCTGTGATCGGTAGACACATCTTCAACCCTTTCATCTTTCCACCTTCCTCGGATCTTTGAATAGCCTCTTTAAGACCCATCCCGTTCCATTAATTTCTTTGGCCCTGCCTCCTACGGTTGGAAAGTCACTGCTGGGATCGAGTCTGAATGGAGGAAAATGGAACTGCGCTGACATCCTTCCTACTGCCTCCATTCGCCAGGTTGGACATTTTTGTGACAGCAGAGGGTGAGGCTGTGAACATTCTGCACTCAGCACCAATTGAGATCGTGGCTTGTTAAAAGCTCAACCTCATTCCCCCACTTTGAGTTATCATGCTGCTGGATCCTTCTAAGGGTTAGCTGCGTACCTCTGTGGCATCTCAAAGACAGCTGCACACCTCTACCTCGCTTTTGTAAGGGCCACGAAGAATCCAGCACGAGTTTAAGGATACAAAGTAATAACATTTATTTACAATAACATATATATATATAACAGCAGCAGCAACTTCCCTTGCTGCACACTCCTTCCTGCTGTTTCCAAACTGGCCAGCTTTATTTATACTTGGAGTTTACTAATGGTTTCTCCGCCCCCCTCATTGGGGAAGCTCATACTCCCACAGGATTGTGGGATTGTCATTAGTCCCCAGCCAATGGTAAGCAGGCAGGTTATAACACTCGCCCAGTTGACAAATGCTCTCTTCGCCAAGGCTTCACAACATATTCCTATAAGGCTATCTTTGAAAGCATGGCATAACGCACCAGGGTTGATACTGATCCTTGTGTCTGCCGTACATGTGGCAGTAACATCCTCAAAATGGTATCCATATTTTTCCATAATCACAGCGATACAGTTCGCTTCATTTAGAAAGGGCCCTCATCATTCGACCTCACCGATCGGCCAAGCTGCGCGAGGAGGGCTGATGGGTATCCCATAGCTCACCAGCCAGAATTAAATGAGGTTGCAACACCACAATGCAAGGCATCTGTTCATAGCAATAGGCAGCAATCTCCACTGCCCAGACACCACCAAAATCTATTCCTATTCTCATTCCACTTACTCCCAACACCTCACATTTAAAATTCTCATTCTTCTGCTTATGTTCCTCCCATCACTGTAGCCTTCTCCAGTCCCTTTTGGAATTCTTCATTTCTCTGGTCTGCTTTGCATTCCCTGTGATCGGTAGACACATCTTCAACCCTTTCATCTTTCCACCTTCCTCGGATCTTTGAATAGCCTCTTTAAGACCCATCCCGTTCCATTAATTTCTTTGGCCCTGCCTCCTACGGTTGGAAAGTCACTGCTGGGATCGAGTCTGAATGGAGGAAAATGGAACTGCGCTGACATCCTTCCTACTGCCTCCATTCGCCAGGTTGGACATTTTTGTGACAGCAGAGGGTGAGGCTGTGAACATTCTGCACTCAGAACCAATTGAGATCGTGGCTTGTTAAGAGCTCAACCTCATTCCCCCACTTTGAGTTATCATGCTGCTGGATCCTTCTAAGGGTTAGCTGCGGACCTCTGTGGCATCTCAAAGACAGCTGCACACCTCTACCTCGCTTTTGTAAGGGCCACGAAGAATCCAGCACGAGTTTAAGGATACAAAGTAATAACATTTATTTACAATAACATATATATATATATAACAGCAGCAGCAACTTCCCTTGCTGCACACTCCTTCCTGCTGTTTCCAAACTGGCCAGCTTTATTTATACTTGGAGTTTACTAATGGTTTCTCCGCCCCCCTCATTGGGGAAGCTCATACTCCCACAGGATTGTGGGATTGTCATTAGTCCCCAGCCAATGGTAAGCAGGCAGGTTATAACACTCGCCCAGTTGACAAATGCTCTCTTCGCCAAGGCTTCACAACATATCCAATATCACAACTTCACAATAGCAAATATCGCAGGTTCAGTGACCTTAGGGTTTCGCTGCCATTGCTGGATTCCCCCAATACAGAACATTGTTGATTGCATCAGCGTACCAAATGAGCGACAGGTGAGATTAATTAATGAGAAGGGTTTCCACGACTTCAACATTCAACTAGTCTGCAACCACAACGAGAACAACCCATTTAGGAATTTTTAGATTTAGCCTATTCACGCCAGGGAGGAGGAGGAATTTCGTCTCTCAGAGGGTAGTGAATCTGTGGAATTCTTTACTGCAGCTGGTCGTTAAGAATGTTCAAGGCTAAGATAGACAGATTTTTAATCAGTAATAGAATTGAGGGTTATGGAGATAAGGTGGGAAAGTGGAGTTGAGGAATATCATATCAGATCAGTCATTATCTCATTGAATGGTGGAGCAGAGTTCGATAGCAGCACGGTAGCATTGTGGATAGCATAATTGCTTCACAGCTCCAGTGTCCCAGGTTCGAGTCCGGCTTGGGTCACTGTCTGTGCGGAGTCTGCACATCATCCCTGTGTGTGCGTGGGTTTCCTCCGGGTGCTCCGGTTTCCTCCCACAGTCCAAAGATGTGCAGGTTAGGTGGATTGGCCATGATAAATTGCCCTTCGTGTCCAAAATTGCCCTTAGTGTTGGGTGGAGTTACTGGGTTATGGGGATAGGGTGTGGAGGTGTTGACCTTGGGTAGGGTGCTCTTTCCAAGAGCCGGTGCAGACTCGATGGGCCGAATGGCCTCCTTCTGCACTGTAAATTCTATGATAATCTATGATGTGCCGAATGACTTACTTTTACTCTTACGTTTTATGGATCACCAAATGTGCACCTGTTTTCCTGGCTGCTTCCATGGCTCTTTCATCCTCCAGTAGTCCAGGTTACTTCAGATCGTCACTCCAACCCTTTAAAGTGTATGGATAAATTCTATAGGAGCAGGATCAGAGAAAAAATACCTCAAAAAGATGGCTACTCACCCCTCTGTGGGGCCACTGACAGAGGCCTTTGGAAAGAAATCCGGGTCAGCATCAATGAAATAAGAGTCTGTCCTCCCCAGTGTGCCTGGCCACCTTCTCTCTTGTGACAGCTCACTTCCCTCTGATGAAGTGGAAGGCTTTGGCACAAATCCTAGATCTCTCTCAGGATAATCAGCAGCCTCAGTGATGGCTGCCATGGGGTGCCAAAATGAGACTTACACCTCATACGACTGACCTCCATTCTTGCCCCACCACCCCCTCCTAGCTGACTCTTAATAGGTGTACATGAAACCTGTTTTCATATCAATTAAAGGCGCACCCAGTTAAACTCTCAGCAGATGTGGGAAAAAACAGATCTGGGACGAAATTCTCCGTTATCGGCGCGATGTCCGCCAACCGGCGCCAAAAACGGCGCAAATCCCACCTGCATCACGCCGCCCCAAACGTCGCAAAGTCTCTGGCCCGGAATGGGCTAGCAGCGACGTGACGCTATCCGCGCTGGCTCACGTGGTTCACGCCGTGCGGCGTCATACACGCCGCACGACGTGATGGCTCATAAGACGCGCTGCTCCCCCCACCCGACCAGAAGACCCGACCGGATGGCCGCCGCCGCTCAGCCCCAAGGTTCCAGTCCCGCGATATTGAGGCGCTCCTGGATGCAGTGGAGCATAGGAGGGAGGCCCTGTATCCCGGACACGACCGCAGAGTCGCCCCACGCCACAGCTGACGTATGTGGAGGGAGGTGGCAGAGGCCAACACCGCTGTGGCCCTGACACCACGGACAGGCACCCAGTGCCACAAGAAGGTGAACGACCTCGTCAAAGCAGCCAGGGTGAGCCTCCCCCCCCGCCCGATATCCATATCCCCCATATCCCCCCTCCCCCATATCCCCCCTCTCCATATCCCCCTCCCTCATATGCCCCCTCCCCCATATCCCCCCTCCCCCATATCCCCCTCCCCCATATCGCCCCTCCCCATATCCCCCCTCCCCCATATCACCTGATCACTGCCTGCGTGTCTAACCATGCATGCTTCATTGTGTATCGCAGGAGCAAACGTCGAGGCACCCATCCCCGCAGATGCAGACTGCCCGCATGATGCCCTCGTAGACCACGGGAGACGGAGAGACCCGGGCCCTCTGGCATGCGACGCCCGCAGGATGCCCCTCGGAGACCACTGGAGACGGAGAGACCCGGGCCCTCTGGCATGCGACGCCCGCAGGATGCCCCTCGGAGACCACTGGAGATGGAGAGACCCGGGCCCTCTGGCATGCGACGCCCGCACGATGCCCCTCGGAGACCACGGGAGACGGAGAGACCTGGAGCAACAGGGAGACGACGCCCCCGTCTCGTGCGGGTGCGAAGACGCAGGCGTGTGCCACCCAGCGACGAGAGGGGCAGCCACAGGCCCCCGTCACAGCCGAGCCACGAAATCACAAACCAGGACACCCCTACCCAGGACACCCCTACCCAGGACACCCCTACCCAGGACACCACTACCCAGGAAACTGAAGTACAGGACAGTGACACAGATTGGATGGGCGGAGACGAACCGCCACCCCAAAGTGCCATGGACTCAGAGTCGGACGATGCGCACGACACAACGCCACTGCTGTCACCAACACCCTCCACCATCGCAGAAACACTCACCTCGGTTGGGCACTTTAGTGATGAGGCGTCTGGTACACTCACTGGTGCGCACAACACAGCCGTCCCGGTACAGCAGGTGGAGGTAGGAGCAGCAAAGGGGCTGGGCGGTCGGAGGGCAGCCCAGCCCAAGCGAACATCTGCCGCCCAGATGCAACCCGGGTTCCTGGAGTTACCACACCCACCCATAGGTCCGATGCAACCACCGAACCGGAGACGAGCGAAGAGGGTGACGGCCAGCTTGCGGCGGCTGCAGTCGCAGGTGGAGGAGTCCACCCGCGTCCAGGAGCTGGCAGTGGTGCCGGTCATGCGTGCCACCCAGGCCGACACCGCACGGGTGGCGTCCGCGGTGGAGGCAATGGGTGCGACGGTGTCAGACATGGGGAGCGGTTTGCGAGGCCTGGGGCTTTCCGTGCAGGCGGCGTCTGTGGCCCAGGACATGGCTGCCCTCTCACAGGAGGCCATGAGCCAGCGGCAGATGACAGAGGCGCTCAACGCCATGTCCCAGTCTCAGCAGGCCATGGCCCAGTCTCAGCAGGCAATGGCCCAATCCCAGCAGGCCATGGCCCAGTCTCAGCAGGCCATCGCTGAGGGCATCGGTGCCATTGCCCATGTGCTAGCCGGCGTCGCCCAGACACAGACATGGATGGCCAACTCCCTGAGCTCCATGGCTGCAAACCTGCAGATCCTTGTTGATACCAGCACGGGCCTCCAGGACTGGCAGCGTCGGATGGCGTCGGATGGCCAGTCCGTTCACATCCCCCACCCATGTAGAGGCCTGGGGGCCATCGGGCACCCCGAGGGAGGAGGAGGTGCTGGGGCCTGTTCCGGGTCCCATTGTATGGGAGGTCCCAGAACACCTCAACACCTCGGACTCCCCCCCCCTTCCGTCCCAGGTGCATCGGGTGGGCACCGGGCAGGACAGGCTGGCAGCTCGCCATCCCAGTCGCCCGGGCCACAGCCTGGCCCATCTCGGCCAGGATGCCCCAGGAAACGGCCGCCAAAGGGATCCCGTGTTAGAGGGCAGGAATCACAGGAATCCACCTCCAGTTCTGCTGTACCGCCTGGTGAACCACCTAGACGTAGTCATAGGGTCCGTAAGGCCAAACAATTAGACACTGAGTAAGTTGGCACGGGTGCAGGGCACAGATGAGTTTTAGGGGCTAGGGCACGTGCATGAACTCCTTTCGTTATTAAAGTCAATGTTACACCGACAGAAGCTGCCTTTGTGCTCTGTCCAAAGTGTGCGGGGGGTGTCATGTACGTTGAGCGCAAGTGTGTGTGTGAGGGGTGGTCTTACCTCAGCCCCAGGTGAGTCTGCTCCCTTCCCCCTGGGCCGCCATCAACATCCCCCCCGGGCAGAGGACGGGACCGTGCGCTGCAGTGTCACAGCCGCATGCAGGGATGGTCCGGGTGGATGGTGTTACTGTGGCCATGGGTCAGACATAGTCCAACGATGTGGAGCTAGGAGCTCATCGCAGGGCGGGTTGTCATCATCCTCCATGGCCTGCAATAGACACGCGTCCACCGGCAACTGTGTGAGTCCGGCCGTTGTGCCGCAGGTGGTTCGGCAATGGGGGGGTGGTGTGCATGCGGGTGGGGTGGGTGGGGTTGGGGAGGGGGGGTGAGGGTGCTGGGTGGGTGGAAGGATGGGGTGTGTGGGTGGTCGGGTGTTGCCATGGTGTGCGGTCTGTGACCATACTACCCGATTCCCACGCCCATCTAGTCAGTGAAGCGGGCGTCTATCAGCCTGTCCCGTGCCCGCTGGCCCAGCCGGTAACGGTGGACAGCCACCCGCCTGTGTCTAGCCCGTCTGCCCTGACCATTGCCCCCATCCCCCTCATCTGGGGAGGACTGCGCCTCTTCCTGCTGCTCCTCCACTCCGCAGTCCTCTGCCTGCGGAACATCGCCCCTCTGCTGGGCTATATTGTGCAGGACGCAGCACACCACAATGATGCGGCCGACCCTATCTGACCGATACTGGAGGGCGCCCCCAGAGAGGTCCAGGCACCTGAAACGCATCTTCAGCACGCCAAAGCTCCTCTCTATCACTCCCCTTGTCGCTACATGGGCATCATTTTAGCGGTTCTCCGCCTCATTCCGTGGCCTCCGTATAGGCGTCATCAGCCACGATCTCAATGGGTAGCCCCTGTCACCCAGCAACCAGCCCCTCAGCCGGGGATGGCGTCCCTCGTACATGCCGGGGTGTATGACCGCGACAACACGTATGAGTCGTGTACACTGCCCGGGTACCGGGCGCAGACGTGCAGGATCATCATGCGGTGGTCGCAGACCACCTGTATGTTCATTGAATAGGTCCCCTTCCTATTGGTGAACACGGCCCTGTTATCTGCAGGTGGCTGCACGGCGACGTGCATCCCATCAATCGCGCCCTGGACCATGGGGAACCCGGCCACGGCAGAGAAGCCCACGGCCCGGGCATCTTGGCTGGCCCGGTCCACAGGGAAGCGGATGTAGCGGTGAGCCATGGCATATAGGGCGTCTGTCACTGCCCGGATGCACCGGTGCATCGATGTCTGCGATATGCCGGACAGGTCCCCACTCGGTGCCTGGAATGACCCCGTTGCATAAAAGTTCAGGGCCACCGTAACCTTGAAGGACACGGGGAGAGGGTGTGCCCCACCAGTGCCACGCGGTGACAGGTGCGCCAGCAGGTGGCAGATGTGTGCCACGGTTTCCCGGTTCATCCGGAGTCTCCTCCTGCATTCCCGGTCCGTGAGGTCCAGGTATGACAGCCGGGGCCGGTACACACGGGGTGCCCTCGGGTGCCTCCGTTGCCGTGGGGCCGCGACGTCCTCCTCCCCCTCCTCGTCCTGTCGGTCAGGTGTCCCTCCAGCCTGGTCGGCTGCCGCCTGCCCCTCTGCGGCAGCCTGCGCCGCCTCTCTGGCACGCTCCTCCTCCTCCTCCTCATCCAGGGCAACATGGACATTAGCGGCTGCCGCCACGGCGGCCAACATCGCTGGCTGACCGGAAAACATGACGGCCTGCGGGGGGGAGGGGAACGACGACATGTCTTCATTGCCCATACCCCCTTCTTCCCCCAGCCAGGTGGCATGGACCGCATGGGTCCGACTGTTGCAGGCTGGCACCTAGCCAGGTGGACCAACTCACTTGCCCTCGCACCCCGCTCCCCGGCACGGACCCCCCGTTCCCCCCCCCCCGTCCCCCACCCCGGCACGACCCCTTCCCCCCATCCCCCTCCCCGGCACGGACCCCGTCCCCCTCCCCGGCACGGACCCCCGTCCCCCTCCCCGGCACGGACCCCGTCCCCCCCGTCCCCCTCCCCGGCACGGACCCCCCCGTCCACCCCTCCCTGGCACGGATCCCCGTCCCCACCGTCCCCCTCCCCGGCACGGACCCCGACCCCCCTGTCCCCCTCCCCGGCACGGACCCCCGTCCCCCTCCCCGGCATGGACCCCTGTCCCCCCCCGTCCCCCTCCCCGGCAGTCATCCTCCCGTCCCCGGCACTCAACCCCCCTCCCGGCACTCCCCGGAGCCCAGCCCACTCTAACCACCCCCCCCCCCCCCAACCGCACACACACACACAACCCTACACACACCTCTCCCCCACACATACAGACTGCGGCCACGCCAGCGGCTCTCCAGCGGCCAACCCCCCAGGCCGTCACCCACCTCCACGCTGGTCGGCGTAAACCTTGAGCACTGGTTGACGCCGATTGAAAGGTGGTTTGATTTACGCCGACGTGACCCGTCATCACGTCGGCGGGACTTCGGCCCATCCGGACGGGAGAATATCGGCAGCCCCGAAATCCATTGCCTCGCGCCCACCCGTGCTATTCTCCGAGGCGTGCAGCGTGATTGACGCCCTGCCGACTTTTCTCCCTTCGGAGAATTCGGCGGGCGGCGGGGGCAGAATTCACGGCGGCCAACGGCCAGTCTCCGACCCGCTGGGCGGTCGGAGAATCTCGCCCCTAGTTCCTGTTTTCCACCTCCATGAGGAAAATACAACCCCTAATTTCTATTTTGACTCGGTATATATTTTGCTTAAGCCTCTATCGAGTATCACGAGATGCTTTTCAAGGTTCAACTTTATATACAAGTGGAAGTTTGTTTACTGAGAGTTTTGAAATTATATTTTTCACATGAAAGGAAAGAGAAATTGCAATATATCAGAGCTTGTACCACATCTGAGAATTACCAGTTTGCTGAAGTCACAGTGGGAGACCCCGGGGACATAACTGATGTTTCCATTGTGGCTCCCATATGCTGCTTGTTTGCTGATGCAGCTTTTCTGAGAATGTATGGGTGTAAAAATATTGACTGAAAATCTTTTGAGATTACGGGTGCGATCTGTCAGTCTCGTCGCACCCCATTCGGGATGTGACAAGGCTGGTAAGTCTCATGAGCAGCCTCTCGTGAGATTTACCAGTGTGACCTGGATCCTGCCCATTGAGGCCAGGATCCAGATTTTCATATTCAAGTGAGCAGTTAGTCTCAATAAGTCTACATCGGATCTACCCAGCCTGGAAGACCCCACGTGGCACCGTTTAGCACTGGTCTCCACAAATGTGGACCAGGTATATTGTCACTTTGGGGGGTTTCCAGGCAGTAGGGGGCCCTTGGAAGTTTGGGACCTGGGCAGGGTGGTATCCTGGCACTTCCGATGCCACCTGGGCACAGTGGCAGTACCATCTGGATGCCCTGGCATTGCCAGGGTGGCACCCAGGTGGCACTGCCAGGAGCCCGGATGGCACTGCCTGGGTGCCCAGGTGGCATCTTGCCCATGTCGGGATGCCCTTCCCTTAAGAGGTGGGAGCAAGGGGCTCGATCACCCCCTAATTGGTAAGTTGGAGTTTGGGGGGGGGGGGCGGGTACGAAGGCCGTGGTGGGGTGTTTGGAGATTGGGGCACTATTTTAAAATCTTTTCCTCAACTGGTGAGCGGAGCTCGTTAGTGCAGGAAGTGAGTCTAAGTGCAGCCTTGGCAGGGCGATCCTCACCAAGGCCCAGAAATGAAGCAGTGTACTGTTTAATAGCGGGGTCATTCTTTGGCACTGCCAGCATCGGGAAACACCTGGCTAAATGCACCTGATACGGGACTCTGTTTCATTTCTGTTCATTTGCGCTCTACATCTCGCATCCTCCATTTTCTATTCAGATATCAAACCCTAATTACCCGTGAGTCACAATTTGTTTTGACTCAATTGTTTCCTTTATTATCCAATAAGAGCATAAGACAGAAGAATAGACCAACTTACCCTTGAGTCTGATCCAATAAAATCACAGTTGATCAGATCTTGGCCTCAATTCCGCAATTTTCTTGCTGTTCCCCATAACCAAGAGGGCTTGTTTATTTTATAAACAAACTTTACTAAAAGAAAGTAAAACCATATTTAAACTTTTAAACTTCAGCCCTAATAATGACAGATTACATAAAGTTTCTTAACCTTATCACACTAGTTCCCATTAAATACCACTGTAACAGAATATGCAGCCACTTTCACAGACAGACAAAGGCAATACATGCATTTATGAAGCAATTGTTCTTCTGGTAGGGACATTTTTTTAACCCTTTTTCCAAAACATGCCTCGTGGCAACTTTCATGACCCGCTTGGTCGATTTCCAAAGACTTCTCTATTCAAAACAGCATTCCTTTCTCTCTCTCTCTCTCCTCTCTCCCTAAGCTCCCCACAGCACCTCAACGAAGGTTCTCTGCTGTGTTTTTCCGTTATCTTGGCTGTTTGATTGCCCACTCCCTTTTATATAAAAGAACAGAGCCAGGCTATTGATATGCAACTAATCCCATTGACAGATAAAGAGGCCATCAGACTCTGTTGGGCTAATAGCTGGTCAGGTAGGAGTATCCCGAAGAACAATGGATCTGGGGCATCATGTGTATTTCGACTAACGAGTTTCAGTCTGACTGGGACAGTGTAACTCAATCAGGTGAGGGTGTACCCCTCTGACTCTGTGTAACAGATTTTTTTTCCCAAATCTGTTTAACCCCTACATTGCCTGCTATGTTGGGGTCTCATTTCTGGACCCAATTTCTTAATATCTCCCTCGTGTAACACTGCGCTTGCTCTTGGTGTGACCAATTTGATCAAATCACGTGACCTCAGATTACAAGAGAGAGTACAATGTAACAAGCTTACAGCAAATGGTTACATTTACATTAATATCAGTTCACAGAACAAACTGAGAGTTAAGTGGCTATTTACCCAGCTTCTCCACCAACATTAACCTAATCAATATTAATTTGAGGATAACGTCCCTTTTTACTCCCCAAGCCTTGGGACAGGGAAGTGACACAGCTTGGAGATCCTATTTACATAGTTAAAAAGGCTATTAGCCATGACATCCAATGGATCTCACAACAGATTGCTATCCACACTCCTTCCTGGAAGCATATGCATTGGGTATTCAGTCAGAGGAGAGTGTTGACCTGACTGTCTGCCATCTACTATGGCTACATTCGCGGTGAGGTGTCCCTAGAGAGGGAGCACATGGTGCCTACCAGCACCGTCAAGGCCTTGCATGCTTGGTGAGCACCAGGGGACTGGGGTGCCTTATTGACCCTCTTAATCAGGTTTTGGTTCAGTGTTTTAAGTTTATTTTTGATTTGTTCTTTGTTTCAGACAGTATCCCTTGAAGGAGCTGCCTCTTTAATTTGTCCCTCAGTTTATTTGATTTGTTCAAAATAGGAGAGGAATAACTTGAGGCCTTTCATACCTCGTAATACATGTTAGGTTCGCTCATGAAAATGACTACTTGTATGAAGCATAGGGTGGATTCGCCCCTGCCTGCCGCTGGTAGTGAAGTTCCCGGTGCAGCGGTGAATTGCGCATCAGGCAAAACATGACAGCATGTGGCGAGTGTCAGAGAAGTGTGGATTTCCCAGTGACTAATGTCATTGGCTATAAATTGAATTTCCTGGACTTTCCGCAAGAGCTCTGCTCACTACTGCAACCTTCCTGGAGTACAGCTGAAACCCTGGGCTGGATTCTCCGCCCCACTGTGTCACATTTCTGTTTCAGCACGCCAGCGGGATGTTCCGTTACGCCGGCTGGTCAATGGGGTTTCCCATTGTGGGCAGTCTACGCCGTCGGGAAACCCCCGGGCTGCCGGCAAAATGGAGCATCCAGCCCGCGGAGAATCCAGCTCCCTATCTGAGTTTCCCACTGAGCTCGTGGGATGTATTCTCCGTTTTGGGGACTATGTCCCCACGCCGTCGTAAAAACTGTGTTCTTTTATGCCAGGAAAACTGGCGTCAAAAGGCCACAGATTCACCGTCTTGCAGGGGGCTAGCAGGCAGCTGTTGTGGAACTGTCAGCTCCAGCTACCGACACGGCCCCCCACACTTCCAGGTCAGAGGCCGCGCATGCACACAGCGGCGGCCTCCAGTGGCCGCGCCGTGCTCCATGTCGGACTCAGCCCGTGGACCTAGACCACCGACGCCGTGTCACTGAATGCGATTTCGGCGTCGGGGTTGATAGAATCCAGCCCCAGAGGTTTGTTCATGAGAGAAAGAAAATGCCAGAGAATTCTTTCAATCATTTCTGATTTTTTTGCTCACTACAACACCTTTCCCACTAGTTAATTTTAACATTTATTTTGTTCTGAATCATTGCTGAAGAGGTAATGTAGATTTGTCACAGTTATGGAGAGGCTTATGTAATGCAATGGAACTTCAGTTGCAGCAGTCAAGAGAAGATCATTCTGCAACCCAATAATCTTGTGTGTTAACTAAAGATACTGCTTTAGTTTACCAAATGCATATGATAAAGAATTGCTCAAAATTTCTGTCTCCTGTAAAATTGGCCCCACGTTCTTGCCTCTTGCATTCTGCACAAATGTATCCGGAACCAATTTGGGAAATCAATGATCCGCTGGCTGTCAGAATGATCAGGCACAGCTGAAACAGGTGCTGTGCCTGACAAAATGTACGTGTGGTGTACTATCTGCTATATGAGAGATGAAGGGGTTGTCAGGATAGGTGAAATGGTGACCACGCTACAGCAAGGTTCAACGAGAAAACAGAAAAAGGGCATGTTTTGGACCAGAACGGTTCAGTGAGGTAATAAATAATTTTAACTAACTGGGCAGAAAGGTTCGCAAACAGGCCACTGATCAATAGTTAAAAATCTTTCGACATGTAAAGCAGAACAGAGTTGGAGTGCTTAAGCACGAAATACAGAAAGCTAGCACAGGTGCAGCAGGTAATCAGTACAGTAATGGAATGTTGGCCCCTATTTCAAGGTGGTTGGAGCATAAGAGTAGAGAAATCATGATGCAACTTCACAAGGTACTGGTGAGACCACATCTGGATTACTGTGAGCAGTTTTGGTCCATTTATTTAAGTAAAGATACTGGGCGCGATCTTCCGGCCTCGTTGCACTCCCGCAGAAGAGTAACAAGGCCGGTGAATAGCGAGAGAGGCCAAAAGCGGGAACCGCGCCAAGTGCCAAACAGTTTGCGATGCAACTGGCCTGTTCCCGTAGGCAAAATCAGAATCTCGCCATAGCGTGGCGAGAAACCAATTATCACCACTTACGTCCCATTTCTATACAATTAACGAGAGCCACCTGTCATCCAACGGCCTCCTGTCATTTTGCGGCCTCCCCAACAACTGGCACCGATTAGTACTCCTTCTGAAAAATGTGAACCTGGCGGTAGGGCTTCCATGGGGAGCCGAGGTGAGTAGCAATCTTTGTTCACAGGGAAAGAGAATGGGGGTGCTGGGCTTGCCACCCCAGTGCTCTTCGGGGGGTGGGCCGCCATGGGAGGTTGGGGGGAAGCACTGGGGGGGGGGGGGGGGGCAACTGGGGGCAATCGTTTGCAGCACCACCATGCTGGATCCCGATCCCATTCCGGGGGTAACGCCTGTCCCTGCCCGTCTGCCCCACCGATCACCCATAACCCCCACCGACTGCTGAGGCTGCTGGCTGCACAGCTGTAGGCTATCACTAATGGGAATTGGCAATCATGGTGAAGTAAGCACTTGACACATGCCAAGTGAGTTCCCATGGGTTGGCGGGTCATGTAGTATGTGGGAGTCATTGCCTATCATTCCGATTGCACCTTGATGCCTGGACACTGTGTGGGAGTCAACACCACACACGCAGCAGCCAACATCCGAACACACAGGGAATGGGTTTACAGTTCCCGGGACATGACCACGGCCGAAGGGTGGGTGGGTGCCACGGGGAGGGGTGCTTGCCTGGAGAGATAGGCAAAAGGTCCTGGGGCCAGCCCGCATTGCGGAAGAAAGTGACAGAGGCATCATAATGTTTGTGCAAAAGATTGTTTAATGTGCTGTACACATTCCCGATAATGCCACCTCCCCAACCCCCCAAACAGTTTGGGATAATTTCTATACCTGGGGCCACAGATTGAGGTTGAAGCAGAGACTATTGCTTCTTGAAAATGAATAAATATTTGAAGCCGGGAGAGATACGTGGCTTTGCGGAGAGCATGGACAGTAAGGTTAGTATTGGGTTACTATAATCAGGAGCTGACACAAACACAATGGCCACCTCAGTGTTGTAATCGTCGTTGGTTCCACCATCATGCGTCACATCTCAGTAATTCATTTGTCCGTATTAAAAGTGGAGGAACGCTGGATTGAAATATTTGCCTGGAGAATATAGTTCCTCACAATGTTTTAGCTTGCTGAAGACTTGACTGTGACTGCAGTTTATTCCTACATGTGCAGCCTGGCTTTTAGGTGACACATAAATAAGACTTAAGTTTCCTCAAATGTCTGCCAGACTCATGCATGAATTACTTCATGTCCCCTGGAGATGTGGCAGCAACAAAACCTGCACACAGGATTTTCCATGATTTAAAAGAGCAGCAAATCACGGAGAACCTTCAGGCGTTGAATGGAAACAGGAGCAGGAAATCAGAGAGACAGGGAGCCATTTAAAACAAATTAGGCATTGGTGCTGAATAAAGAGATACAAACTGGATTAAAGAAAACTCCCAAGGAAGGTGCTTTTTAATTACTGTGACAATAACATTATGATAATAATTTGCAACTGGAATAGTTCTCCGCCTTATCCGACAATGGTTTTCATTTTCCAGCATTGTCCCCGCTTTTTCCCATGTGTCATTAATTCTGCCGATCATAATGTTACGAGATCCTGCTATGACTTCTGAGATAGAGCAGGGCTAAATGTGTGTGAGCATCTTGGGAGTTGTGACCATCATGGGAAATTCAGGGCTAGCCTGAGGGAAAACGGCACAATGGCAGGGTTGCCAATTCCAGTTGAACATTATCCTGGAGAATTCACCACATGATCTCTTCTTCCCTTCCTAACTGCACACCTCCACTCGCTCACCGTGGGTTGCCAGATGTGTCCATCCTTGCGGAGCGCTGCTTTTTTACGCCAACTGGAAAGCAAAAAAAGACTCTTGATTACCAAATGGGTGTTGTCGGAAAAATTGATCTTCAGTACCTGGAGTCTCAAGGTCAAACCTGGAGGGTTGGCAACTGGGTGAACTTGCATTTCGCCACCATTTGTGCTAATGATAAAAGCTTCACATTTAAATGTCCAAAAACGTTTTCATCATTATAAACAATATCAACCTGCCAAAGAATTTGCATTCTCCAAACAAATTTCACTTGACAATTAGCATAAACAAAGTGTCATTCCCGACCACTACTTATGTAAATATTAAAAAATCAACTCCCCCCTTTTGGAAAAGTCTGCATTAAACAGAGATTTTTCTACTTTATAGATTCATTCATTTATTTAGAAGCCTGTCTGAACTTACCCTGATGCTCACCATTAACCTTGGCAACTGTGGGTTCACCTGGTGATCGTCACACCACTCTCAGGGCTCCTCTGTAGGCATTGTCCTAAATGAAGTAGCCAGTCCCTTTAAGGAGCACTGTGACAGAGGACACAATCTTAACAGAAACTGAAAAAATGAAAATGTTGGCCGGCATTCTCCGGTCGTCGGGATTCACTCTTTCCGGTGGCAGCACCCCCCCGCCAGCGGGTTTCGCGGCGTTGTTGGGTGGTTTCAATGGGAAACACCATTGACAAGCAGTGGGAAGCTAGAATCCCGCCGTCACCAAATGGCGCGCAGTCGAGAAACAGGCTTCTGGGGGACCGGAGAATCTGGCCCAACGTTTTAGGGGCCAATGATGCACTTCAGACTCTGCTGCATCCAACAGCAACAAAAGACCTCAAGCCTACTATTGTACCCAGGATGAGCCTGCTCTTTATAAGTGATCCCAGCCCATAATCAAACAATGCCCATCATCTATGTATCTTAACACCATAATCAACAAACCGTTAACAAATCCAGTATTCATTTACTCATCTAATCCACTTTCCCGATGGGAGCACTGATTCTTCTGTCCATATTATTGATCAGACAAACTAACAGCACAATCTTGGAACTCTATTGAAAGGTTTGCTGGTGGGGGGAGGGGAGGGGGTCGGTGAGGGAGGTTCTGCTCAATTTAATCGCGAACAATTGGTTGCTCAAACTGCCACTTACTAGCTCTGGCAAAAGTGAAAGATTATTGCGTCGCCTTTCATCTTTAGTCATCGGTCAGTTCCCACCATGTCATCCTGCACCCTAACTCCAACCCCTTCCTCGACCACAGCACCCTGAGCACTGACCCACCTGTACGGCCGACCCTGGCAAAGGTTTAAGATCCTACCAGGAAGAAAATTAGTTTGCACATAAACTAGAACAATGGATTGGATTAGGACTGACTTGGGAAAGACAAAAGTCAGAAACCCATTGGCGTATGACTACGTTGCATTTCTCTCAATGGCGGGATAATGGCAAGCTGGTCTTCCTGCTGGCAGGTGGCGTGGATGCCATTTGCATCTCATGAAGCTCATTAAAACAGCTGGCCACCGCTGTCTCGTCAGGCCCTCCAATCTTGCATCAGGCCAGTGGGAAATCGCATCGGCGTCAAATCCGACTGCTAAGAGTGCCGTGCAGAAGGCGGTCCTCCTCAGTTTACCAGAGACTGAGTGTACCAATGTCACAGTGCTCCTGGTGCTCTGTTCACCCACCGAGGGGGAAATGGCCAGAAAATCCAGCCCAATAATTATTAAAAGTGAGTGTCACAAATTGTCAATTTATACGTAATGATCACAAAGAAAGCATTTGCCAAGTATTTGACCTTGGTCTTTACTAAAGAAAAGAAAATTGGAAGTTCTCAGGGTGCCCTGTACATTCGCTGGAATCCTGAGGAAAGAGGAAGCTGAGGTTCCAGAAATTGTGGCTCTGAAGAAATGGAAATCAGATGGAAGGGTGGCGGGAAAGCTGTGAGACTATACTAACCCTACACTGACCACAGTAATGTGTGACTCAAGAGGTTTTAACTCCCAGGTGGTTATCTGCCCTAAACCAAATACAAACAAATTTAGAATGATATTTATATCAAGAATGTTGTTCGACATTGTTGCTGGCAAAACAAACTAGAGTTTTGTGTGAGCACAGGAAAAGGATGTAGCAAAACCACAAGGGTGTTTAGCTACGGTGGAGGAACACAAATAGGCCATGAAGGTGCGTGTAGTTCAAAAAGCACAATGGTGTTCAGCAGATCAGCCTCTGTAGTGAAGAGGGATTCCAATGAAGGTAATGCACTTCACCTTCCAGAGGAGCTACTTCATGAAGTGTTTTATGTGTGTGTGTGGGGGGGTGGAGAGTGTGTTAGGCAGTAGTACTGTTAATAATATATCTTCATTTAACGGGACTTTTTGAAACGTTTCTGAAGTTGTCTTTTTTGTACACGTTTCTCTGCATTTCACTCAGTTCTTTCCCCTGTATGAAGCAGTGGGACTTTCTTAAAAAATTTGTTTGGTGTCATTTGATACCCATTCTTCCCCTCCACTCTGTGTTCTGAGAATTTGGTGTGGGTTATGAGGGAGTGAAAGTCCGTGAAACAGAATGGAAGCATTATATTTTGGTTTGTTGGTCGATTATTAATTCCCCACCTGAAGAATCTTTGTGGCGCACAAAGACTCCGTGAGACAAATAGAGTGAAGTCGATGAGGCTTTATTAAGCGTGTCTGTTCCCCAGCAGCCCGATAGTAAACTGGCCTGTGGGGGAAGGCACCGGCTTCTTATACTTCGCCTTCAGGGCGGAGTATGAGGTCAACGGCCAACCAGGACCCGGGATGTGTCAGCCAATGACATTAGGGCTTCCAGTCCCACATGACCCCCAATACATACTACCACAATCTTCAACCACTTCTTTCTTTAAACAAGGCAGATTATTAAAGCAAGTCCAACTTTTTTCATTCCATACTGCTAGTTCAAGTCTTTTTTTCACTTATCTGAATTCCGAATAGAACCTTCATGACTCAGAAGACCGTGAGATTAGTTGAGCCAAACCAATGTGACAAATACTTAGTTAGCTCTTCCATAAATAGTTCTGATAATTAATTTCCCTAACAGCGCTTATCGTTTGGTGTCAGAGTAGTATTTGTGTTACTTATTCCAGAAAGCAGGTTTCAGGCAGCCAGCTGCAAGCTATTGTCAAACTGCCAAAGACCGACAGCTGAAATGAGCAGAAAGAAGCTCTAAAAATGTGATTTTTGTTTTGCTTTCAGGTTTCCTACACTGTCCAGCAAGTGATAGGTTGAATTGAACTGTGGATTAATATGGCTCGACGTAGACTTTGGACCATGAAGAAAGTTTTCTTCTTTACAAGCGTCACAGTTCTCTGCCTCTACATGGTATTTTATAAAATGTGTTGTCAAAAAGGAAACCTGTTGCTCAGAAATAGATTGAACAGCACAGAGGCCAAGAGCCTCCAATATAATTTGATTCAGTGGGCCGTACAGGAGGCATTGCGAGGTAAAGAGGATACACTTCAGCCAAGTCATGCATTTGCCACCCCGGCTTCCTTTTGGAAAAGCTTTGAGGCAGCACAAAACCGTTTGTTAAGTTCTAGAATTAGTTTGAGGACAAACAACAGCAGAGTGAACGGGTCCAGCAAATCAGAGATTCGGTTTAAAAAAACAACTGTTTCGAAGAATCGCACGCCCACATCTGTGGTTAAAGAGGACTTATCCAGGATCTTTTTCAACACAGCAGCGAAATCCAATACGGTGAAGCTCAATTTTAAAAATCAGTGGAATTCGTGGATGATTTGGAACGAAGAAAGCTCGTCGAACAACCTCAACCGGCGCCTGCAGACCGTCAAAAACAATTATGTCTCTATGAATAAATATGCTGTGAACTTCACTGGGACAAAGAAGCTGAAGAAGCTCAACAGCAAAGAACTGTTATGTGAACTGAAACAGAGAGTCCAAGTGGTGTCCATTGAGTACGGAGATGAGTCATTCACGACCTCTGACTGGCGAGAGTGCATCCCAAACAAAAATCTTACCCAAGCACTGGGCCCATTCAAGACGTGTGCTGTTGTGGCCTCAGCTGGCTCTATTCTCCGATCGAGGCTGGGAAGGGAAATAGGTGAGTTTCACGCATAAACCTCTGACTGCAGCAATTCCATGTTAATGTTTTGTGAAGCTTTCTTTCCCACTAGAAAAATAAACTTCAGAGGCTGAAGACTAGCAATTAGGATGACAAGGTACAGACTGAATCCCATTATGCTGAGATATTGATTAACTGTACATGTCAGCAGGACAGCAGTTGCTTAGGGTTACAGAAAAAGGTGCGGAAAATTGTGAGGGGTCAATTATCAGAGGGCATAGATCGAAGATGATTGGTAGAAGAATCAGGGGGGACATAAAACATAGAACTGTACAGCACAGTACAGGCCCTTCGGCAAGATTTTTCACCCAGAGGGTGGCATGCGTCTGGAATTCATTGCCTAAGTTGGTGCTTGAGGCTTGAAATGCGCAACTCATTTAAAAAGTATCTGGATCTGCATTTGAAGTTCTGTATCCTGCAAGGCTACAGGCCAGATGCTGGAAAATAGGATTAAAATGAGCGGAAGTTTATATTTTCCTTTTTTTTTTGGCCGGGGCAAATTTCTTTTTTCTTTTTTTTTGGCCGGCATGGACACGATGGGCTGGATGGCCTCTTTCTGCACCATAACTTTCTGTTGGCTCTAAAGGTTTTTCTAACTCAAGGGCATTCAATGGGCAGGGAAAATGCCTTCCAAGACAATTAGGACTTTCATTTTCTCAGGTCAGTAACATTAAGGCAGAGCGAGGGCTCCCAAGGTCAAATAACACTCAGCAGACTTGCTGTCTAGACTGATACTTGTGGTTTCACAGGTACAGCGATGCTGTGGAATTGCAACACATTCTGGGTGGGCTGGGATGTGGCAGTGTTACCCCCGAAAGTCTGTTTTATGTCCGAAGGAGGAAAGAGATGCGGGGCGATTATGCTTTGAAGGTTAATTTCAGTGCTTTCTCCTCCAATCTGACCTCGCAATTGTCATGATTTACGGCTTGTCTATCAGGAAAATAAAAAGGCATATTTTTCAGCTTGGTTTCAGGGCGTAGCAATTTTGTTGAGTCACAAAGTCAAAAGATGAAACTTGGGGCGAGATTCTCCGACCCCCCGCTGGGTCGGAGAATCGCCGGGGGCTGGCGTGAATCCCGCTCCCGCCGGTTGCCGAATTCTCTGGCACCGGAGATTCGGCGGGGGCGGGAATCGTGCCGCACCGGTTGGCGCCCCCCCCCCCACCCCGCGATTCTCCGGCCCGGATGGGCCGAAGTCCCGCTGCTAGAATGCCTGTCCCGCCGGCGTGGGTGAAACCACCTCTCTTACCGGCGGGACAAGGCGGCGCGGGCGGGCTCCGGGGTCCTTGGGGGGGCGCGGGCCGACCCCACGGTGGCCTGGCCCGCGATCGGGGCCCACCGATCCGCGGGCGGGCCTGTGCCGTGGGGACACTCTTTTCCTTCCGCCTTCGTCATGGTCTCCACCATGGCGGAGGCGGAAGAGACTCCCTCCACAGCGCATGCGCGGGGATGCCGTGAGCGGCCGCTAACACTCCCGCGCATGCGCCACCCGGAGATGTCATTTCCGCGCCAGCTGGCGGGGTACCAAAGGCCTTTTCCGCCAGCTGGCGGGGCGGAAATCAGTCCGGCGCGGGCCTAGCCCCTCAAGGTTAGGGCTCGGCCCCCCAAGATGCGGAGGATTCCGCACCTTTGGAGCGGCGCGATGCCGGACTGATTAGCTCCGTTTTTGACGCAGGCCGGCGGACATCGCGCCGATACTGGAGAATTACGCCCCTGATTGCAATCATGCTGCTGAACTGAATTTGATCTTCTTCTCCCTTCTTTTACACACCTGGCACAACTTTGACTGTCAGCATGTTGATTCCTGCAAGGACGAGATACAGACCTCCCTTATTCTCATCTTTGCATAAGATCGGCTGTTGAAAAGCACTAGACAGATGCCCAATCACCTGTTTAATGAGGTTAAAAGGGGAAAAAATGTTGTGGGTTCAGACATTTGTCCTTTAATCATAAACTGGGAGAGGAAACATTAGTAAGAGTTTGATAAAGGAAACAATCTCTACATGCAATGAAAAATTATGAACCAGTTCTAAAAGCTTTGTGTCACCAAGTCTTGCTCAGAATGGGAGCTATGTCCAGCAGTAGTTTATTGGCACAGGTGCATTGAGAAACAGTTGACTGCATGTTGCACGTTTATGTGAGGGAGTTCTGTACTAGGCGAAACACAAAACTTGGGGTTGAATTTCGCCCAATATCAGCAAAGGCCTAAAGCAGGCGGGGAAAGCAGCATTGAAGCTGCCGACAGCAGTGGCAGCATTCTCCATCGTATCATCCCAGACTTAGTGTAAAAACACATACAGGGTCGCATGCCGCAGAGCCCGCCCCACCAGCAAACTAATCCGTCAAAGATAGGAGCGCCATTTTTGATGGCCGCTCCAGCGCACATTTGGTTACTAGGACCCCGCCAACACCTACCCCACCCCACCCCCCCCCCCCCCTCCTCCTGCAGCTGCAAGGAGGTCAGATAATGGAGGTTTTTCAGACTCAAAGCACAGTGCAACTTACTGTGCTTCCTTACGGTGGCTAAAAGTTACCACCTTCTGATCTCCATCACTTGTGTTTGGTGGGCAGCTGCAGGAACTAACAACTGCATTGCAGGCAAAGGTGGAAGTGTTGTCAAGCTGGCTCTTTTGATCACGATTTCTGCTTATTGTTGAGTCTACTGTCTTACTAGCTGGTGGCAGCTCCGAACCCCCGCTAGCGACCTCAGCCCACTACCCATCCCATGCTGGTGGGAGGATGCAAATCACCATTTAATTAACAAGCTGGTCGCCTATGTCTCCTACCTCCACCCCTCCCCGACCTTATGCACTGACACCCACAGCGGGAAATCCACAACTTGGTGCAAGTTTGCCCAAATGTGGCCCTGATGCGGTGGACCCCGCAGTGGGTCAAAAGGGTCAGTGCCTAACTGAGGTGCCCCCCAAAGTCCATCGGAAGGCCCCCACAAAACAAATCCTGCCCTCCTGCTGAAAAGTAAGGGCATCCCCCCCTGCCCCCACACCACAGTAATAATGGGTCACCCCCCACAGCATGCACACATGAAGGTGACCCAACCCGTCCCCATCAGAGACCCACATCAAAACATCCATCAGAGCCCCCCCGTCAGAATCGCCATCAGACACTCTCCCAGAGACTCCCATCAGCTGAAGAACAGTCCAGGCAATAGAGTGAATAATCACTGCTTTTCGCTTACCCTTCCCTAACATCTGCTGCCTCAGACAAAAGTGTTTCAAGCAGCAGCTGTTACAAGTGTCAGAGGCTTCCTTGAAAGCCAAGTACACTTCAAAGAGCTTCAAATCGTTTGTTAGCCTTTGAAATGCAAATCTTCCATTCAATTTCACACAGTCATACATTGCACTAGCCAGTGAATGACAATTTTATTAATCCAGAGACAGATGCTGGTGGATTGTTGATCTATCTTTCCCTTCACACTTGAATGCATCTCATGCACCTTGCTTTGATGTTAACCACAATTTTCATAAATATTCTTGCTATGATTGACAGTTCGTAACCACATCAAAAGGAGCTAAATGCTTTCTGCTGTGAAAAAGAGAAAGTGAAAGCACTTAGCTCCTTTTGATGTGGAGAGGAACTGTTAATCATAGCATAGGTGTTTGTAAACATTGTGGGTCACCCTCATATGTGCGTGCTATTGGGGGGAGGGGACCAGTTATTCCCGGGGAGGGGTGAGGGGGAGATACCCGGACTTCGGTATCAGGCCGTCCACTCAAATTGGCGCTCGATACCTGGATTCTGACGGAATACAGCAAGCTCTCCCCATGCATAAATGTACACGGTGAAGGAGAGAGACTCGCACCTGGGTGCCGCTCCTAGTGCCAATGGAGAAGTGTAGTGATTCTCTGCCGGCGGGTGAACCTAGCCTCCAGAACAGAAAATCCAGGTCATCATGTGTAAAGTCTTGATGGGTCAGTTAACCCTTATACTGGCCAGAATTCTCCGGATGTTTGCTGACGGTAGGATTCTCTGGTCCTACCAGCAGTGAACCCCCGCTGGCAGGAATTTCGCCGGTTTGGAGTGGCTTCAATGGGAATTCCCATTGACAGCGGTGGAAGCAGAGAATTCCGCCATCAGCGAATGGTGCAGCCGAGAAACACACGGCTGTGAATCTGGAGAATCCCGCATCTGTCCATCCAGGCAAGCTTCAACCTCCGTAGTCCAACCTGTTTTTCAAAGCCTTTACTCTTATGTAATTGAAATGAGTACCTTCATTAGATTAGTACAACTGCTTAGCTATCCAGAAATGTTATATTAAAGCAGTGTCAACTCTAAATTATATATATAAAATATAGAAACACACTTTTAATGAGAATAAAAACAAATCATTCTCCATTTGTATGGGGCAACACATTTCAGGGCCTACATTAGTTGCATTGATTCTGCACCACAGTCAACCCTATGTGAACCCTAATAACATTTCTGAAGTTCATCAAGGTTAACTACTCAATTATCTGACTTCTTTGTCAGACCCCAGTGTGCACATTTGAGTCACTCAGACTTACACAATTTGTGCACCGTTCATATTTCTTTTTCTAATTTTGGTCAAGTTGTGTCATGAAATTTGCCTTTTCTGAACTTAAAGTGTAAATGGATCTGCTTTTTACAAATTCAGTAAAAATCACCCTTCCTGTCCATACTATTA
Organism: Scyliorhinus torazame; assembly: GCF_047496885.1. Taxonomy (NCBI): domain Eukaryota; kingdom Metazoa; phylum Chordata; class Chondrichthyes; order Carcharhiniformes; family Scyliorhinidae; genus Scyliorhinus; species Scyliorhinus torazame. The sequence continues at coordinate 107,738,015 of NC_092720.1, read as the reverse complement.
TCTCTCAGTTCTTTTTAGATTAACTTTGGGCAGAATGTTGCGACCCTTACCGCCAGTGAGATCTTCTGGTCCTGCCAACGGTGGTCTCTGGTTCCGGTTCGCTGACTGCGGGACTTGCAAGCCACGCAAAATGCCATCGGCATCGGCAGGGACAGAAGGTCCCCCATCGTTAGTCAATGGGGAGGCGCCTCCTCCGTCGGAAAACATGTCGGTAGGGTTTGTGGGGTTGTTGCTATATTTATTTGGCTCTCAATATGGCGGTCAATATGGTCGCCTTCCTTAATTCTAATTATGTTTGCTCTAGAGTCGCCAGGTATCTTTCGATATCGCCACAAGGTTCAAACCGAATACTGATCAAAGACTCGATAGTTCAAAGTCAAATGCTTATTTATTTACACACACAGATAAATATACTCATGCACGAAACTCTACAGACTAAACTATCACTACTGTTAAAGCCTTACTTAGCTTCTGGAGCCCACTCAGTCAGAGGAACAATGGCCGTTGTTCGGTTCTGAGGCTGCTGGGGTCGAAGTGGTGAAGGGGAACAGCTAAGGTCGTCTGTCTGGTAGCGTGCGTTGACTTTGAACTTACTTGCTTCTGGTGCAGCTGGTGGACAGGTCTCTGGTGACATCCGGGTCCAAGAGAACGATTCTCTCTTGGGGGCTCCTTCTTATACTCAAAGGGGCTTCGCGCTCTTTTGGGCGGGCCTTGAACATGGTCCCAATCAATTGGGCCGTTTCTTGATCATTCATATTGATCTCATCCAAGAAAGGGGTGGGTGCCCTGATGGCTGGGTGTGTCCTAGGTGGCCGTTGGCTTGCTTTGTTTTGGTCTCCTCTGGCACCGGGTTGTCTGCATTCGTATCGGTTACTCAAATGTTACTCTTTTGTTCCCGGAGATGGGCCATTAGTATGCTAATGGGCCTACAGTTTTGGTCTTGTCTGGGAGCTGCGGCTCCAATATGCAGACAAACCCTGAACCTGCTTGTTTTCTCAGTATTGTCCATTTTCCCTGCAATCTTTGCAAAGACCATTTTGTAATCGGGAAGTGGCGATCCCAGATGGCCACACTCCCTCCTTGTGATCCTCAACGCGAAGCATGAAGGATCACATTACCGCATCGTCTTCGTTCTCTGACCAAGCTGGGCACCCATAAGCACTTCACGGGCTCTACACTGCCCTATCCTATGAATCACAATTTTACCTAAAATCATTTTACATACATACATCATTATAAAACTCTACGGGGCACTATGACATTCAGGCATGCATTACAAAATTTAAAAAACTGGAACCTCTAACTATCCTCAATAAACTATCCTCACTCAAACAATCAAAAATAATCTACAACACTTTAAACTGTACAAATAGCAGCAACACAGGTTTCTCTGGCTTGGCAGTCAAGCACAGAGGTTTACATTTCTTTATTGAACGAACAAAACACACACAAAGAAACGGATGCACTTTAATTCACTCAAGGGGTAGGGGGGTTTGGTGACGTCTGAAAATAGGGGACCTAAATTGTATACCGGGGTGCGAGAGTGGGAGGCTCTTCTTCGCCATTTTCTGTGTCTAAGTGTCTGCACGACACTGCAGAGTATCGCCAGTACTAAGAGTGCTTCTACGATGTAAGATAGTGAATACTAGGTGATAAAGTTGTCACACCAGGTCGGGGTTTCGGTAACTGTCTCGGGGTAATTATCTCGGGGTTAACTATCTCGGAGATAACTATCTCGGGGTACCGTGTATGGCGGGGGTGGGAATCATTTAAGGCCTGTGTGGTAGGGGTCAGGGGGGTAGCGTCCGCGCGCAACTGAAGGGATCCCGCTAAGATCCAGGTGAAAAACATGAAGGTTGTCTTCATCCTTCCTTTTTGTCGGTCTTCTTTTTCTTCCTCTGGGGTTCCTGAGTTCCGGAGTTCTGTGGACACAAGCACAATATCTGTTATTATCTTGCTTAAGATCTCGTATGTCTGTCTGTCTGTCCTTTGTTGCCAATTACCAATTATAATTGGTCACCATCTGTGACTCCCTCATTTAAAAAAAAAAACGAATATTTGGACAAGACATCCGAGAAATATACTGACACAGTGTGAGCCGTCTCGCAGCCTGTGCGATCTACCATCCTAGTTTTTGAGGATGTAAATAGCATACAAAAGCAACCTAAGGGTCGCCAGAAACAAACAAAAAGATTTTGAATTGAATGTGCCAAAATGGGGTGTGTATGGGCGGAATCCCCAGGTAGGACGGTGATCATTGCCGTTTGTGCTCTACCCGAGCGTAGCTGACCGAAGGGGGTGTTCTCAGGCAAGGCGGGGGCCAGTGCCGTTTCTCGACTGCCTGAGCGACCGGCAAGAACGGGTAAGAATGTGGTCGTCGTGGGGGCTGCCCCTCGTGATCGAATCAGAAGAGTAGCTATGAGTGTTATCTGCCGACAAACTAGTTCCTCTGAACGGTTGTCTGTCGACAAACCTGTTCCATTAACAGCCATTGGGCGTCAAAAGGGTAGTGGCGTGGGGCCATGAAAGATTTTAAATTCACAAACAACATTTAACATGTACACTAAACGAACAAACATACAACAAACATGGTGCAGGTTCCATCAGAAAGGACACCGTATCTCTCCATCGGTTCCTTTTTACCATAATGTGGATACCTCATTGCTCAAGAGCAAACAGGGTCGCAAAGGGATTTGTTTGGTGGGAGTCAGACTCTATGTCATAATCTTCTCCCGGCTGCCATACTCTTGACTGGGGTAGTTTGGCTAAAGCTACTTGGGGCGAATTGGGGTCCATCTCTTCATTCCGGATGAGCCTGAACGAATTATCTCAGTGCCAGAATCGTGTGTCGAGGTTGGAGCTACTAGGTTTTAATCCGTAATCGTCGGGCGGTGGGTATGGGTCAGGGGCCTTGATGTACGTGATTTCGAAGGGGTCACTGGAATCATGCTCGGATTCGCTGTGAGTGGTACCTGGTGCAGGGGGTGTAATCATAACGTGTTGTGCTGTGTCTGTCGTCATTGCTATCGCTATCACTGTCGCTGTCGCTGCTGGTTGAAGGAAGGGAGAGGCGGATTCGTGCCTCTGGGGGTAGAGTTGAAGATGTGTCTGAGGACGGGCTGGATTGGCTGGGGGAGGGTAGGAATGTGTCATCTGTGGGCGGGGCGTGCTCATCTGCTGCTGCGAGCGAGATGTGGTGTGCATGGTTGTTCTGTGATCCATAAGCCTTAAGCTGGTTTATGTGAAACCACGCAGACTTGCCGTTGGGATATGTGATCTTGTATATAGAGGGGCTGACTTTGTCAGAGATGGAATATGGTCCGGAAAATTTTGGGGAAAGGAATGAACTGGGGTTGTATAGGGAAAGCATCACTTGCTGCCCTAATACAAACTCGGTGGCGTGTACCATTTTATCGAAACAAGCTTTGCTTTGTTTCCTGCTGGTCCCAAGTCTCACAGCTGCTGCGAGCTGGGCTGCCTTTATATTCTCAATAATCTGCTGTACAGCATTTTCATGCGTGGGGGCGGTGACTGCGGGGCTGGCCAAATCCAGTCCTAATAAATACTCTGTCCCTTTCATGGGGTGTCCGGTCATGAGGGTGTGGGGGGGGTGTATCCTGTGGACATGGATACCATGTTTCTTAGGAACATCAAAGCAAATGGGAGAACTGAGTCCCAGATGCTGTTGTTCTGTTGCACCATTTTCCTGAGAGTGGCTTTTAGAGTTCTGTTCATCCTCTCTACAATGCCGCTTGACTGGGGGTGGTATGCAATGTGAAACTTCTGCCTAATTCCGAAAATTGTAAAGACGTTCTTCATTACTCGTCCTGTAAAATGGGAGCCTTGATCGGACTCTATACTGCGTGGGAGGCCCCATCTTGTGAAGATGTGCTGTGTTAGGATTTTAGCTGTTGTTTTGGCTGTATTTGTTCTGGATGGAAAAGCTTCCACCCATTTTGTGAAGGTGTCGATGACCACCAACACATACTTAAAACCATTTCTGCAGGGGGGTAGGGGTCCTATGTAATCTATCTGCAAATTCGTCCAGGGGCCATTAACGGGGCGGGTGTGACTAAGCTGTGCCTTCCTTGCATATCTGTCCGGATTGTTCTGGGCACAGATCAAGCAATTTTCAATGTAATGGGTTACATCGGTTTTCAAATCAGGCCACCAGCAGAGAGGTCTGAGGTGGGTTAGGGTGGGTTCAATGACTTGGTGTCCATGATTGTCATGGAACTGACAAATAATCTGGTTCCTGTCCTGGCTGGGAACTACATAAATGCCGCCTTTCAAAATCACACCGTCATGTGTGGCTATTGCGTTCTTAAACTTCTCGTACGGGGCTGGGAAGGTTCCTTTTAAAACTTCCCTGAGCTTTTCATCTTTTTGGGCTTTCGCTAGATCCTGAATGTTGGTCTGTGAGACCTGAACCACGTGTACTGGGGTGCTCTCGGGGGGGGGGGGTTCCAAAAGTAACCATGTCTGGAACCTGCCTTCGCTAGGGCGTCTGCTTTAATGTTACCAAGGGGGGGAAGAACGGTGATGACTGCGAACCTTAATTCTACCATATCTCCTATCTTTAGCTGTCTCTAGGATGTGCCGGTGTAATGGGGCTGAGGGTAGGGGCTTTCCGTCTGTGGAAATGTATCCTCTATTTCCCACAGGGGTAGGAATTCCGTTAAACTATTGCAGACATATAAACTGTCCGAATATATGTCGGCTGGGGTCGGAAACGAGTCAGGGTGACCAACAATGTAAGCTATGGCTGCCAGTTCTGCTGCCTGCGAGCCTAGATGTCCTGGTAACTTAAATGAAATCTCTTCAAGGGCAAGTTCCTGCGCATCCTCTACATAAATGCCGCAACTCGTGATTCTCTTTCCTTTCAAAACTGTGGAGGAGCCATCCACATAAATTTTCAGGAGTGCGCATGTGTCTGTGGGCTGCGGTCTCTGGGGTGTATTACCTGCTTTCCTGGGAGCTGGCTTAGGTATAAATGGGCCTGAATTCTGGTTTGTGGTGATGATCTCACATTCATGTGGGGTACCTGCATATTGCAAATTGTCAGCTAGGAAAGTGTGGGTCTTGGTTCTTTTAACTGTAATGTCCCGTCCCTGTAAAAGAAGGGTTCAACGGGCTGCGCGGATTTGGCTGACTGTGCCATCTTTAAGTCAACCGTCTAATAATAGCTATGTTGGGGTGTGTTCAGTGAGAATAGTGATGGGGTTGAGTCCTGTAATGTAGGCGATGTACTGTACTGCCCAAAAAACTGCGAGCAGGTGCCTTTCGCAGGCAGAAAATCCTTGCTCGACAGGATCTAACACGCGTGAGGCGTATGCCACGGGGCGTAATTGTTCATGGCATTCCTGGAGGAGTACGGCCGAAAGGGTTCGGTTGGTGCTTGCTACTTCGATTGCGTACGTGGAAAGTGGATCTGGGACCTGTTACACGCGGGCTGTGCTGAGGACTCTCGTTAAAGCATCCATGCATCCGTGTGCTGTGTAAGCTATTCCCAAGGTGCTTGCTTCTTGAGAAGTTCGGATAGGGGCGCTGCTTTTGTGGCAAAACCGTCAATTTGGTTTCTGCAGTAGCCAACCAGTCCTAGAAACGACCGGAGGGCTGTCACGTTATGGGGAAGGGGCAATTTGACGATCGAGTCAATTCTCTTTTGCTCGATCTCGGGTTTACCATGAGTGATTACTGTACCCAAGTAAATAACCTTTTCCTGCAAACTCTGGGCCGGTTGGTGTTGACTTTACATCCAATCTGTTTTAGGAGTCCTAGGAGTTCGGCGAGAAGCGGAATGTGCTCTCCCTTTGTGTCTGTCTCGAGTAGCAAGTCATCTACATACTGGACCAGACAACCGGGTCGGGAAAATTTTGCTAGTCCATTTGCCAGCTGTCGGTGGAAAATGGAGGGGGAGTTGTGGAAGGCATGTCCACGTATATTGTTGTCCCTGGAATGTAAAGGCGAATTTATATTGGCACGCTTTATCCAATGGAATGGACCAAAAGCCGTTGGTAATGTCCAAAACCAAATTTTTTTTTGACTGGGGTCCCTGTTTGAGCGTGGTCTCAGGACTTGTGGCTACGGTGGGGGCTGCTACTGGAGTTACTTTATTCAGTTCCCGGTAATCAATGGTCAGTCGCCATGATCCATCGGGTTTCCTGACGGGCCAAATTGGTGCGTTGTTCGTGGAGGCTACTGATCAGAGTACGTCTTGATCAAGCAGATTCTCTATTACCTTTGAGATTTCTCCCTCTGCTTCTTGGGGAAAACCGTACTGCTTTTGGGGTCTGGGGTCGGGACCTGTAATGTTCACCAAGCCAGCTATCTTGCCACAGTCATGCTTGTGCTGTGCAAATGCTGCTTTGTGTTGCTGCAGGACTTCCCTAACCTATTTGTCCTAACTAATGGCTCGAGGGTCGAACCAGAAGTCTCCTACTGCGCTGATTCTGTTTTCATAGTCTCCAACTGTGAGCGTGGCGGGGGCACGTGCTGCCTTTGCCATTTTCCAAACACATTTATTAACTGGATCAAAAGAGAGGTTGTGGGAGCTCATAAAATCGATTCCTAGGATGTCTTCAGCTGTCTGGGGTAGATCGACCAAAACTACGGGGTGTTTAGTCGTAATGTTCGCTATTTGTATCGCTACAGGGGCTGCGATGTGTCCTTGTTGTAAATTACCTGTAAAGCCGCTGAGTGTGATGGTGTCTGTTGTGGGCCACGTGTCTCGTTGAAACATCGTGGAGGAATTGAGCGTGGTGCGGGACCCTCCTGTGTCCCAAAGAAATTCTACGGGCTGTCCCCGGACTTTGCCTGCTACGACCGATCTACCGGACTTGTCCCAAAGGGTGTCACCCAAGTTGGGGAGCCCGAACACCGTCAGTCGGTGCCGTTTATGTCTGCGTTCTCTGAACGGGCGCTAACACTATTGATTAGCTTTGCCCTATTCTTCTTTAGGGTGCCTGTCTGTTGGTTTTTCTGCTGCTTTTGGGGCGCGTTGCACTCTCGTGCATAGTGTCCTAATTGTCCACAGTTGTAGCATTCCTGGGATTTTGGTTGCAGTGGGCTGTTCCTGCCCTCATTTACCCATGCGGGATTCTGGTGCGTCCTGACTGGATTCATGTCTGCCTGCTCTTCCTCTGGTTTTGCAAATGCTGTTTTGCTTTGGAAGGATAGTTCCCAAGTGCGGGACAATCTTTTTAAAACCCATTTCTCGTTGTGGGCCTCCTTTGAGGGGTTGTAATTTGCACAAGCTCTCTGTCCTGCCTCTGTCGCATGAGAGACTAGGATTCAAGTCCATTTGGCCATATTATCCGCGGACAAATGGGCGCGGGCTAACTCTCCGAATACTGCTGTGAAATGTATCCACAAGTGTCCAGCAAACGCTGTGGGGTGCTCTGTTTTCTTGTGCCCACACTTGTTTAGGCCCTCTACGGGGTCTCTTCTGTTATAGCCGATTGCATCCAGGATCGCTGTGTGCATTTCTTGGAGTGTGCCTCCTCCTACATTCTGTGGGTTGGGAAGGGCTGGGAGGTGCATCACTGAGTCAAATATGTTAGTGAAACCGCTTGTCTTAGATTTGATCTCTAACCCAGCTTCAATGTGGGTCTAATGGACCTTGGGAAATTTCCCAGACCTTGGAGAATCCAGCAAAAAGGGAGGGAATACTGCATGGAAATGGTCATCACTTTTCCAACACTGCTTGTGGGCTGGGTAGACCAGGTGCACCTCACCTGCCCACGCAGACCCCCAAGCTAACATCCACTCATCTCCCGTGATCACAAAGTACCCTTCTCTCCCTTGCCCCATCAAAGACCCTCATTCCATCTTATTCACCCACTGTAACTGTGCAAAACCATGCTGTCCACACTCCTCCAAACACTATGTTACAATGTATCCAATGTCCAGAGATTTGGGTTCTCAATTTTCTATTGCACAATGCACTCTGATTATCTCATGGGTGGGAAATTCAAGGATTACTTGCAAGTTCATTCACCATCTGGATCCAGGCAGAAGCTGAGTCCTTGATTTCACTGGAATGGAAAGTGAGGTAGATTTTAGATTCTTGATGCTGACATTGATTTAGGTGCTGGGCTCAAACTGCTTCTGTCGATTATTTCATTTTAAAAAAAGTATCTATTGGAACTGAATTCTTACATCCTTTGCACCTCATGATCGCCTCCTCCAGGCACTCGTGATTTCACATGTCATATTAATTCTTGCTTGCTTTTTGAAAACAAAATGTCTTGCTGGATCTATGTTTAATTATGTCACAGGGAATGCAATGAACTTGCTGTCTGGGATTGATAACTAGCGCGAGTGATTTACTAGCATTCACAAATTGGTGACTTCAGTGTCCTTGGACAGTTTACTGTTGTACTCGGGTAATAAATCATACCACGTTCAGGATATTTTGCAAGGTGCAAAGTGACTTCACCTTGCTACCTTTTACAGGGGGGTGATCGATTGAGGTTTTAGTGGATGTAACTTTAACAAACATGGGGTTACATTTTTATTCTCACCACATGAACAGTGCTTTGCTGTAGAGGTTTCAGCCGCCCAATGCAGGACATACCCGAGTGACATTGCATTCAATACGGCCAGATGCACAATTGCAGCCATACTTGTGAGAAAGGAACGTTTGTTGATTGGGAGCAGCTCTGAGGAATTTTCCCAGCCTACAGGGACTTAGAAAATTCACTGAGAAGTCAAATGCAGCAGCTGCCCCTTCTGTGTTTACATATGCCAAAGAAAAAAAATACATTTATTTTCCACTGTGGTGGCCATTTTATTTGACCTCATGGTTTTTACGGCCCAAATGTATTCTCCGGGACCAGGTGCTTAGAGATGGGAGAATTTCCGGCAAGTCCACACTTCCACCTTTTCGTTCCAGTGGGCTGTATTAAAATTTGGGCTCGCCAAGCCTGGAAGGAGTGAGGAGGCTGCCGGGTGCTGGGCAGAGGGCCTGCCTCTGCGCAACAGCACAAAAGTTAAAACAGAAACCAGCCATCTAGCTTTCACCCCTCTTTCCCTTTACCCCCTCACATGCTCCATCCATGTCAACGTCAGGTACCCTCACCCCATGGCCGCTCACACCTCCCCATGATAACACATGCCCTCCATCCACTCCCCATGGCCCTTCATACCCGCTATGTTCCCACCTCACCATGGTCCTTTATAGGCCCTATGCCAAATTAGTATCCACCCATGCTCCCAATCTATTACCCTTGACCCTTACACCCTCCATGCTAACTCACCGAGTATCTGTCAAGGCTAAACGTCAGGAGCCATGCTGACTTAAAATAATGTGTCTATTGATGACATCACTATTCTAAACAAAAAACTCTCTGACAAAAATAAATTCCTTAAACTAACCTCTTATGAAAACAAACATTTCTATTCGAGAACCATTTGAAGCTATTAAACTGCTCACTTAACAGAATCCCCACAATGATAATGTTAGTTTGTAAGATCAGTAATTGAAGCACAAATTCTATAATGATGGCCCTCAGAATTATGTCAACAGAATTAATTATCAAGCACTGATTTTTTTGAGCTCTAAACTTCTTAAAATTTGAAGCTCGACACAGTTAAATCCATTTACAGTTTTGACAGCTCTCAGGACTCTTTTCTGCTCCATTGAGGTTTCACAGTTCTTTGCCAGTTGCTTTTCGTTTTGACAGTTTAAATCACTTCATGCACTTTTTGCACACATTCATGTTTACTTTTAACAATCCCATAGGATCCCTCACCTTCTCCCAAAGGTGTCCCAGGAATATCGCCAAAGGAACCCCTTAACTCGCCAAAGGGGTATCGTGTCTATCCAAATGAATCTACCAATTTCCTGTTCTAATCTGCACATGTCGGGTTTCACATGCCTGGTCTGCCAACATCCCGCTTCAACGGAGGCAGCTCATGATTTAAGAGGCCAGCTGCCCCGTAATTTGCACAAACGCAAACCCCAGCCCCCAGCGGAAATAGGAAGTGCTGTCTTCAGGGATGGGACTTTAGATTTCTGGGTTCTTCCACTATTTTCACCATGATGGAGAGGCTCTCCATTGTGACAAAAATCTGAGCCTAAGAAGCTCATTCAGGTGAATCAGCACTGAAACGCTATGGGGCAAGAGGTATGCTGAGAAGTTCCTCAGGCATTCACCCAATTGACTTAACTTTGGCAAATGATCGACGGAAACCCCTTTTACCCCCTCAAATACCACCTCATAAAACTGGGGTTCTACCAATATTCTGTATGACGGCTGGTAGGGAGAACATACAGAAGAAATTCTTGATTATCTTTTTTTTCAGGCAAGTTTTTAATTTTACTGAGTGATTGTTAGTGGTATTGTTATCTGTGTGTTTGTGAGAGGGAGAGGAGTGCATTCACCAGTGCATTCCTGACCCACACTTATCTGCCACTCTGTCTCAGCACAGCAGTCAATGTGTAGCAGCAGAATATTTCAAATGTTTAATGCTGCTGAGTGCAAAATGGTGTCAGCACTGCACCCACACAGTTCTGGCACAGTCAGCACTGGATATTTTGGGTTTAGCACGGCTGTGAGAGCATGTACATGAAGTATGCTCAGTAGCAGGTTGTGAAATCAGCCAGTGGTTAACGCTGAATTAATACTAACCTGTGGCTCTTCTGACCAGAAAGTTGTGGCTAATGAATGTGTGTTAAGTAGCAGAAAGGAAGGGCAGCAGGGTGGCGCAGTGGGTTAGCCCTGCAGCCTCACGGCGCCGAGGTCCCAGGTTCGATCCCGACTCTGGGTGTCCGTGTGGCGTTTGCACATTCTCCCCGTGTTTGCGTGGGTTTCGCCCCCACAACCCAAAGATGTGCAGGGTAGGTGGATTGGCCACGCTAAATTGCCCCTTAATTGGAAAAAATGAATTGGGTGCTGTAAATGTTTTTTTAAAGTAGCAGAAAGAACACGTTTACCAGCATCATCAACACCTTTCAGATTAGCTGCTGATTGCTTTTTACTGTCTCTGAGTTTGATGAAGCACTGTGAATTTTTTAATGCTCATTAAAGTTTGGAAAATCAACAAGGTATCGTGTTAATGTGGACCCATGAGGCTTGGGTCCAACTTCAACAGTTCCCAGCAGATTAGTTGCTCCTGATTGCAAATTCTATAGTTACCGTCCACTTTGATCTGCAGCATGTCAAGGTTATTGAGCAGAGAAAGAAGAGAGCAGATCATGCTACTCAGAGAGAGAGCAAAGAGAGGGGAGGTTAGTTCTCAGTAGGACATCTTATCCATTCGAGGTTTCAGGGAACAGTTTCTTCCCTCAGTCTTACCAAGGAACAGTGTGTGCACCACCTTCACTTTCTGATGAGTCTGTTCACTGAAATCTGCCACCTGTAGAGGGCAGACTTGCAGCCTCAGAGAAGGGTGAATATAGCCCTGCCACTGGCTGTGAGGCTGACTGTGACCTTGACCTTCTTCATGTCGATATCCTTTCAAACAACATCCATAACAGCTCCAGTTTTCCAGGCGCTGCTGTACAAGGACCATCACTGATATTCTTTATGCCAGTAGAGGAGAGTACATTGCATTCGCTCTGACCAGATTGTGTCGCTTAATTACACAATCAACATATTCTAAATTTACACAATTTTGAACATGTGTGGCCATTGGATTATTGGCCTGCTAAGATTTGGCAAACAATCTCACTCATAATGCTATGAAATGTATTTTCTTTAATACTTCAACTCTCATGTTTCATCAGGTCAGTTTCAACATTAAACTATTTATTGGGTTACACACAACTTCATGCACTTTGAGAATTTCCCTCGATATCCCTCTGGATTTACAAATAGATAATAAAGGTCTAAACAGAAATAAACATTTGGAATATACTTGTCACTTTCTCTTATTATCAGATGCCCATGACGCTGTTCTGAGGTTCAATGGGGCACCTACCATAGGATTTGAGTCTGATGTGGGGAGACGCACAACAATTCGGATAGTTAATTCACAGGTAATGTCAAGCAAGGTTGACTGCGACATGGAAAAAATCTAGGGTTCGACAGCAAAGTGGTACGTTACAATTGTATTTTACAGGCACCACAAGGGGTCAGTGTCTCAGGAGTGGCACTGCAGAAGAATGATCATAAACGTGCAGCCTGGAAAATGGCAGATGGCTGTTGTGATGTGCTGCTGCATTATAGAATGCTAACATGCTGGTTCATACCCACATTCCACACCTGGGGTGGGGGACGGAATGAGCAAACAAGAGACAAATTCCCACAAGGAGGAACCTTTTTCCCACAAGTCAATCAAAGCTTCTTCTTGTGCACCTCCTTGATGTTGGTTCAAGAGTAGCAATGACAGTGGCCTGGGAACAAGCTGTGGTCTACCCTCTTGTTTGGGAGTGGTTTGCACAATAAGAGGGGAGAAGATAATATATAACGGAGAGCAGATATTTAAAAATTTCATTCAGTATTATTCAAAAATAATCCCGCAACATTACACACAGAACTCCCTTACTTAAAGCACAGAGGGTGCATCACTACATGACCTGCAGTAGATAAGTAGGTGGTTCACCACCAACTTCTCAAAGGATGGACAATAAATAATAGCCTTTCAAGCCCCTGGACAGCAAAGGAAAACAAAATACAAGCATAAAGATAAATTTGGAATACACTATCTAAATTCTGTGGGGCGTATATCACTGAACTGATGCCTAGAATTGAAAACATTTTTTTTCCAATTCAGGGGCAATTTAGCATGGCCAATCCATCTACCCTGCACATCTTTGGGTTGTGGGGGTGAGACGCACTCAGACATGGGGAGAATGTGCAAACTCCACACAGACAGTGACCCGGGGCTGGGATCGAACCCGGGTCTGCGGCGTCATGAGGCAGCAGTGCTAACCACTCCATGCCGCCCCCTAGGATCTCTTCTATTACCATTTTAAAAAAATGAGCCTTTCAAAATCTGGGGATTAATATTCTTGTATCCCTGACCATGTGCTTACAAAGGATATATTGGTGCTAACAACGTAGTGTGAGGGCACTATCCAAGACTATTGCTCCTGAGGTGCTGCCCGTGATCACACGTAAATGAGATCATTTACATAATTGGACAGCATTCCTGGTAAAAATAGTTGATGTCCCAGGATTGAAGAGGTGGGTGGACTGGTGAGTGGGGGGGTGGTCAGGTACCAGTGACCAGTCAAGTACTCCTACGTGGCCAATGGAACGCGTTCAGAGTTAAACAATTCTTTTGCTCATTTTGCTATTGGTGGTTGCGGAAGCAAGGGTGAGAAAGAGGAAAGGCCACATTGGAAGCATCCTAGAGGTGAACAAAAGTATTTATTTTTGTCAGCCTCCCCTTTATCACTCATTCTACATGATCTACAAGAGAGCCAAGGGCCACGGAGGGAAGTCTGGAAGAAGGTATTAAGGCCACAATCTGATCAGCCATGAACCTATTGAATGGCAGACCATGCTCAGTGCACCAAATGGAGCTCCTATTCCTTATCATTTATTCCAAACTGGTGCTATGCCTCTGGAATGCTGCTCAGGTGCTCCAGCCACATTCTGGTGCATTCCTCTGATGTGCAACCATTCTGGAGCCTTAACCAACCGTATGGAGCAACATGATCTAGCCCAGCTAACCACAATAGGGGAGATGGCATCCAACACACATCAGAGTTTTGTATGCCAAACATTTGATTATTAGCCCCAAACATGTGTCCATCAATGAAACAATTTGAAAAATGCTGGAGACAAATGGGTTTTGGAAGCGTTTGTATCAAAGGCTCATTCTAATATATTCAGAAAATGCATATGTATGGCAATAGGGGCTACATAGATATAACTATCATTAGCTGAGGTATTGATGGTTTCCCAATACAATCTCTCCAATTTCTTTTGTGCTTGAGCAATTTTTGGATTAATTTATCCAACATTTGTTATTGTTCCAGGTGATTTCAGCTATACATTATTGTTTAAATAATACATGCTCAGTGGCAATGTTAAAAAAAACATTTATCTTTTTAGGATAAACCACCCCAAGTATCATAGAACATAGAACGTACAGTGCAGAAGGAGGCCATTTGGCCCATCAAGTCTGCACCGACCCACATTAAGCCCTCACTGCTACCCTATCCCCGTAACCCAACAACCCCTTAAACCTTTTTGGACACTAAGGGCAATTTATCCTGTCCAATCCACCTAACCTGCATGTCTTTGGACTGTGGGAGGAAACCGGAGCACCCGGAGGAAATCCATGCAGACACGGGGAGAACGTGCAGACTCTGCACAGTGACCCAGCGGGGATTCGAACCTGGCGCTGTGAAGCCACAGAACTATCCACTTGTGCTACTGTGCTACCCTTGATGAACTTAGGTGTTTTAATAATGATTTCTGTAAATCTAGGGCTGTTATTAGTATGTATTTTTGAATAATATGCTTCATTGATTAGTCAGTGCCTTTAACAGAAGTCTGTTAATTGCCTATGTGGCTGAGTACAGCATACACCATTGGTGATGTTGTTCATTTTGTCACACAGAAGCAGCCAGACCATCTGTTCCTTAAAGGGATCCTGGAGGCTGCCACCAAAAGATTGATTCTAAAATGTCTTACCTGAATATAAAGCCTAGCAAAAGATGGGTGTCCACCACAGCTGCTACAGCTCCTATTTCTGCCCCTATTAAATTAGAGGTTCTAAAGTTAAAAAGCCAAGCGCTTCTAAGAAGCTGACACGTCTGCAGGGCATCTATTTAGCCTTACATGCACCAGGCAACCAGCAGTGGTGAAAGTAAAAATCAACCATGACATGCATATATTTCCACCTCAGACTCTTCAATGATAGAAGTTGATGAATTTGACTTTTTTAATGACATTTTTGTTGCAAAAAGTTGCAGATTTAAAAGTTGCTTTGAAAGCTGCAGTGCCCCATTGCTACTGTGAAGGGACTAGAATCTGAGTTTGCAAACAATTAGTGGATCTGGCTTGTGGTTTGTTTCCAATGAACCTTGTAGCATCATTGGATTGTGGGTGAGAATTCATTCATTAGTGATATTTTGCATTCCCTTTCTTCCATTATTTTGATTACACTGTGGTTTCAATTTTTCTTTAAAAATGTGAAGAAGGCAGTATATAAATGGAGATTGTTATGACTGGTGATTGATGTGGTTATAGGTACAGGAGTAGCAGAGTATTTTCTGTGATACATTTATTGATGGTTTGGGGATTGTCAGTGGGCTGGATTCACCAATTTTGAGGCTACACCTGAAGGAAGTGTCTCGTCTTATGATGAAAAAAGGGTGGAGCATCCCAAAACAGGCAGAGCCCCCGATTTCAGCGTCAAAAGTGATTCTCACTGATCGCCGAATACGATTCCGACGTCGGTAAGCAGAGAATCCGGCCCAGTGTGTCTTTATGTCACATGTGGAAGCTTTGGGAACAGTGAAAATTAGGCGCGTTGTTACTGGTTCAGTGATGCAGACTGTGGCATTAAAAGAAAGGCACTCTTTATAATAATAATAATCTTTATTGTCACAAGTAGGCTTACATTAACACTGCAATAATTGTTATGGGGCACTGCAGCTTTAAATTTCATTTTATAAAAATACAAAATAATCTTTTGTTAAACTATGTATTTTGATGGGTCTGTATTTCTGTGGTGCTTTATAGTGAGAGACACTAAAACGCTCCAGCTACTTCCCAAAGGTCAATTATAAGCACTTATATGGTGATATTATTTTAAAGTTTCCTTTGTGAAGCAGTATAGATTGTGACTGCTCCATTAGAATTGACAAACTCAGTGTATGTATTGAGTATATAACAATCTATTTTGCTCTTCCCTCATACTAAACCAGAACTTTTCCTCCCAGGTCATCTCAAGACGAGAGCTCAAGTTTCATGATCAAGATTTATACAGAACAGGTGTCTTATTAGCATGGGATCCAGCACCGTACTCAGCTAATCTTACTGAGGTATGATCTTATTAAGCATACTCGAGTACGCCCTCACCTTCTGGAGGAATTGCAAGAGTCACAGAATAATGCAGCACAGAAGAGACCCTTCGGACCATCGAGTCTGCACCGACACATGAAAAACATCTGACCTGCCTACCTAATCCCATTAGCCACCACTTGGCCCATAGCCTTGAATGTTATGACGTTAAGAAATGCAACCTTTGTACCCTGCCCACAGCTGTGGTCACAGATCAAAATGTTTACTCGCCTACCGTTAACTGTCATTGAAAACATTGTTAGCTGCAAATGGTAGGAGAATGGGAGCTTTATGTTAGTTACACTAAATATAAAATCATCCAAGATTCCAGCTCCTGGTCACTACCCAGTGACTGTGTATATGTGGTTGTTCAGTGAGGGGAGCATTGGGCTTGCCAATGATGCTGTCCACAAAGAGATATCCCGCTAACACTCATAGTCCAGCCTCACACATCAAGACAGAATCTTTACAATGCAGAAGGAGACCACTCCGTTCATCGATCTGCACTGCCTTTCTGAAGGACCATGTCACTCCCTTGCCTTATCCCCATAACCTTACACATTATTTCTTTACAGATAGCAATCCGATTCCCCTTTGAATACTTTAATAGAACCAGCCTCCACCACCCTCTTAGGAAATCTCTTGTACAATCCAAAGAACCTCTGAATGAAAGTTTTTCCTCACACACTTTTACTCTTTTTGCCAATTATTTTGAACCTGTACCCTCTAGTTCTTGATGCTGTCTTGAGTGGGAACAGCTTGTCACTTCTTACCCTGTCCATATCCCTTAGGATCTTGAATCCCTCTATCAAGTCTCCTCTCAGCCTTCTTTTCTCCAAGGAAATCAGACCCAGCTCCTCTCATCTCTGCTCATAGTCACAGCTTTTTCTCCTTGGAATCATTCTTATGGATCACCTCTACTTCCTTCCTTAAGTATGGCACCCAGAACTTGATGCAAAGCTCCAGATGGGGCCTAATTGGTGTCTTATACAGGCCATATTAACAAGACAGTGGAGGCTGTCGGTGCAAAATACTCTAGCACGATTCAGAAATGAAAAATGAGAAACTCATTTAAAAACAATTAAGTTAGCCTATTTGGATTTCTAATGCAAGTTATACTTTCAGGAAGAAGGGTAGAGATGCCCTTTTCACAATACCCACATAGTTTCCTCTAGGTATATTTGGGGAAGTCAGTTCTAGTAAGAAATTGTGTAATAAACTGACTTTGCTATGTCTTTGCCCTCCCAACAATACGCTGGGATTTTCAGGATTCCTCCAAACCAGAGTAGGTGCATGCCCAGAATAGTTAATCGTGAGGTGGGGAGGTGGCATTGCTAGATTTAGGGTGAACCCCAATAAACTTGGTGGTGGAGCTTGCACCATGACTCTTCTTGTTAATGGAGGATCTGTGGGGGTCCTGGGGTCCAGCCCAATGATCTGAGATTAGAAGAGTTGTGACCTATTACTGCTCCTGCCCGGTATAGTCTTCAGGCTGTGGGGCCTGCTGGCTTTTACTCTCCAAAAGTAGTCAGAAAACCTTGAATACCAGTAGTGAAGTGAACAGTGGGCCAGGGACAGGCATGAAACACGCCCATACTCCTCAAACCGCTGGGCCTAGAGATGGAAATTGCCACCAAAATATGTTTACATTTCATCTTCAGCTCATCAAATAGAATGTTAAAGCAAAGAAAATATTTTTATATTCAATATTTGAATTGAGCAATCTGATTACCTAGAAGAGTGCAAGTACTTTGGTAATGCGCTTTAATTCACCTCAGAAGATCCCCCTAAAGTACTGTGATAGCAGATTTGCTTTTGCTTTAAAACTTCAAAAATAAGTTATTTAAAGCTTAAATTATTTTTTGCCTAATTCGTTCTCATTGGAAGAACATTAAAATTAATTTTGATTAATTGGCATTGAATCACTTTGTTAATTTATCACCTTTCCATGGGCCGTAGATGAACCTGGATCAAACTCTGCTGCAAGTTGAGCACACAATATTATCCTAGATCTTGCATGTGGACCAGGCCATTTCTTCTTTAGTGTGCCTAGGAGTCCCAAACAATGAAAAAGCGCAATTGATAGATTTATATCCTATGCGCCACAAACTTAATCCTGCATTTGGAACCTTAAGAAAAGAAGAAAGCAGTAGTAGACTATTCCTCCCCTCAAGCCTGCTCCGCCATTAAATAAGATCATGGCTAATCTTGATTGTGATCAGGGCCGAAATTCTCCCGAAACGGCGCGATGTCCGCCGACTGGCGCCCAAAACGGCGCCAATCAGACGGGCATCGCGCCGCCACAAAGGTGCGGAATTCTCCGCATCTTTGGGGGCCGAGCCCCAACATTGAGGGGCTAGGCCGACGCCGGAGGAATTTCCGTCCCGCCAGCTGGCGGAAACGGCCTTTGTTGCCCCGCCAGCTGGTGCGGAAATGACATGTCTGGGCGGCGCATGCGCGGGAGCGTCAGCGGCAGCTGACAGTTTCCCGCGCATGCGCAGTGGAGGGAGTTTCTTCCGCCTCCGCCATGGTGGAGACCGTGGCGGAGGCGGAAGGGAAAGAGTGCCCCCACGGCACAGGCTCGCCCGCGGATTGGTGGGCCCCGATCGCGGGCCAGGCCACCGTGGGGGCACCCCCCGGGGTCAGATCGCCCCGCGCCCCCCCCAGGACCCCGGAGCCCGCCTGCGCCGCCTTGTCCCACCGGTAAATAGGTGCTTTAATTTACGCCGGCGGGACAGGCAATTTATCGGCGGGATTTCGGCCCATCCGGGCCGGAGAATCGAGTGGGGGGGCCCGCCAACCGGCGCGGCGCGATTCCCACCCCCGCCTAATCTCCGGTGCCGGAGACTTCAGCAACTGGCGGGGGCGGGATTCACGGCAGCCCCAGGCGATTCTCCGACCCGGCGGGAAGTCGGAGAATGACGCCCCAGAACTCCACTTACCTACCTGCACTTCCCCATATTACTTGATTGCCACTAGATCAAAAATCTGTCTAACGCAGCTCTGTACATCTCTAATGGCCCAACTTCCATTGTTCTCTGAGGTGGCAAATTCAAAGATTAATTACAAACTGAGAGAACAAATTCCTCCTCATCCCTGTCTTAAATGGGAGAGCCTTTATTTGTAAACTGTGTCCCCTAGTTCTAGATTTCCCCAAGAGGGAAAGCATCCACACAACATCTACATTGTCAAGCTTCCTCAGACCTTAAATATTTCAGTGAGATCGCCACTCATTCTTCTAAACTCCACTGAGCGTAGGTCCAACATTTCCTCATAAAACAAACCTTTCAGAGAATCCCTACAGTTCAGAAGTCGGCCATTCAACCCATTGAGTCTGCAATGACCCTGTATCCTACCTAGGCCTATCCCCCTACGTATTCCTGCAACTCCACCCTCAGGGGCAATTTAGCATGGTCAATCCACCTAACCTGCACATCTCAGGTCTGTGGGAGGAAACTGGAGCACCCGGAGGAAATTCATGCAGATACAAGGAGAATGTGCAAACTCCAGACAGTTACCCGAGGTCAGAATCAAACCCGGGTCCAAGGCGCTGTGAGGCAGCAGTGCCAACCACTGTGCCACCATGCCGCCCCCTTTTTTTAGGGGCATCAGTGGGGAATGCAGGGCCGAGACCGCACTTAGCCCCATTTTGTACACTGTGAGCTCCAACCACAGGAATTCCCCAGTGTAGCGAGAGATAGGTACAGCATTTTTAAATAGCAACCCGATCTCCGAGGCCCCAGAAGCAATCTCCGCACCCCCCAGCATGAACGCACCATGGGAGGGTCCCCGCCCCACCGCACCTCACCCAACACCCAAGCAGGGC
Organism: Scyliorhinus torazame; assembly: GCF_047496885.1. Taxonomy (NCBI): domain Eukaryota; kingdom Metazoa; phylum Chordata; class Chondrichthyes; order Carcharhiniformes; family Scyliorhinidae; genus Scyliorhinus; species Scyliorhinus torazame. The sequence continues at coordinate 107,718,221 of NC_092720.1, read as the reverse complement.
ACCCCCCGCTCGACAGCGTGGATGCAAAAAATAACAACTTGGCATCTTGCCAATGCTAACCTGACACCCTGGTAGTGCCCATCTAGGTGGCATTCAACTTGGGCACCATGGCAGTGACAGGCTTGCTCCCAGGTGGCATCTCAGGAAACAGCCCAGTGAACTTTCTATGAACTTCTTCCAAGACAATTATATCCCTCCCTAAGTAAATTGTGTTATGGGCCAGGGTTTAGAGAACCCCAAAGTGTATCATGGAGTTCACCTGACCCGCAACTTTTAATAGGTGTGGGAAGGTGACAGCAAGGTCCCCCCGACATTATATGGATTGGACCAGGAGTGGAGCGGTGAAAAAAGTGATCTTGGAGCAGCGAAAAGTGAGAGGGAGCAAAAACAAGATGGCGGCGGGTGGAGACCAAGCAACATGGGCGGAGTGGTTGCAGGAGCAACAGGGGTTTCTTAAACGCTGCTTTGAGGAGCTGAAAACCGAAATGCTGGCGCCAATGAAGACGGCAATTGAGAAGCTAGTGGAGACCCAGAAGGCCCAAGGGGCGGCGATCCGGGAGGTGCGGCAAAAAGCCTCGGAGAACGAGGACGAGATCTTGGGTCTGGCGGTGAAGGAGGAGGCGCACGAGGCGCTGCACAAGAGGTGAGCGGAAAGATTTGAGGACCTGGAGAATAGGTCGAGGAGGACGAATCTTCGGATTCTGGGTCTCCCCGAAAGAGTGGAGGGGCCCGATGCTGGGGCATATGTGAGCACGATGCTTAATTCGCTGTTGGGCGTGGGAGCCTTCCCGAGGCCTCTGGAGCTAGATGGGGCTCACCGGGTCCTAGCAAGGAGACCCAAGGCCAACGTGCCGCCAAGGGCAGTAGTGGTGAGGTTTCACCGCTTTATGGACAGAGAGTGCGTCCTGAGATGGCCAAGAAAGAGCGGAGCAGCAGGTGGGAGAACACGGATATCCGAATCTACCAGGACTGGAGTGCAGAGGTGGTTAAGAAGAGAGCTGGTTTCAATCGGGCTAAGGCGGTGCTCCATCGAAAGGGGGTGAGGGGGCGGGGCCGGCTCAGGAAAGCACGGGCTTTTTCCCACGCTAGGGAAGGACGGTGGTGGGGGCCGGGGGGGGGATGGGCGGTGCTGAAGAGGAGCGCACACTGACTGCCAGGGGAGGGGGGGGGGGGGTCGATGGAATGGCAGGAGGGGCCGGGGTCAGCAGGAGTCAGCTGACTTACGGAAGTGTTATGGGGGGAGCAAAAGGGCTAGATGGGGATCTAGCGGGGGGAAGAGGGGGGGCATAGGGTTGCTGCTGCATTGGCCAAAGGGGAGCTGGAAGTAGGAGAGGTGGTCGGGGCAGGGGTCCGCCGTCTGGGGGACTGCAGGGTACGGGAGGCGCGGACACGTGGCTGGCCTCGAAAAGGAGATGGCTAGTCGGCGTGTGGGGTGGGGGGGGGGGGGGGGGGAGCAGCCCCCCAACCCGGCTGATAACTTGGAATGTGAGGGGCCTGAACGGGCCGGTCACGAGGGCCCGGGTGTTCGCACATTTAAAGGGACTGAAGGCAGACGTGGTTATGCTCCAGGAGACACATCTGAAGGTGGCAGATCAGGTTAGGCTGAGAAAAGGATGGGTAGGGCAGGTCTTTCATTCAGGGCTGGATGCGAAGAACAAAGGGGTTGCAATACTGGTGGGGAAGCGGGTGTCGTTTGAGGCAATGAATATTGTAGTGGATAATGGAGGTCGATATGTGATGGTGAGTGGTAGGTTGCAGGGGGTGCGGGTGGTACTGGTAAACGTATATGCCCCGAACTGGGATGATGCCGGATTTATGAAACGCATGCTGGGTCGGATTCCGGAGCTGGAGGTGGGAAGCTTGATAATGGGGGGGGAATTTCAACATGGTGCTGGACCCAGCACTGGACAGCTCCAGGTCCAGGATGGGTAAGAGGCCGGCTGCGGCCAAGGTGCTTAGGGGGTTTATGGACCAGATGGGGGGAGTGGATCCATGGAGGTTTGTCAGGCCCCTGGCCAGGGAATTTTCATTCTTTTCCCACGTCCATAGAGCCTACTCCCGGATAGATTTTTAAATTTTGAGTAGGGCGCTAATCCCGAAAGTGGAGGGAACGGAGTACTCGGCCATAGCCATCTCAGACCACGCCCCGCACTGGGTGGAGCTGGAGTTAGGAGAGGAGAGGGACCAGCGCCCGCTGTGGCGTCTAGATGTGGGATTATTGACGGATGAGGAGGTGTGCGGGCGCGTGCATTGAAAGATATTTGAATGCCAATGACAACGGGGAGGTGCAGGTGGGGGTAGTCTGGGAGGCGCTTATGGTAGTGGTCAGGGGAGAGTTAATCTCCATTAGGGCCCACAGTGAGAAGAGAGAGTAGGGAGAGGGAGAGGTTGGTGGAGGAGATCTTAAGGGTGGACAGGAGATATGTAGAGGCCCCCGAGAAGGGACTACTCAGGGAGCGGCGGAACCTCTAGACAGAGTTCGACCTGTTGACCACAGGGAAAGCAGAGGCACACTGGAGGAAAGCGCAGGCAGCGACGTATGAGTATGGGGAGAAGGCGAGTCGGATGTTGGCACACCAGCTTCGTAAGAGGGAGGCAGCAAGGGAGATAGGTGGAGTTAAGGATAGCGGGGGGAATACGGTGCGGAGAGAATAAACAAGGTATTTAGGGACTTCTATGGGGATCTGTACAGATCTGAGCCCCCAGCGGGGGAAGAGGGGATGCGACGATTTTTGGATCAGCTGAGGTTCCCGAGGGTGGAGGAGCAGGAGGTTGCTGGTTTAGGGGCGCCAATTGGGCTGGAGGAGCTGGTTAAAGGTTTGGGGAGCATGCAGGCAGGGAAGGCCCCGGGGCCAGATGGGTTCCCGGTCGAGTTTTACAGGAAATACGTGGACCTGCTAGGCCCGTTGCTAGTGAGGACTTTCAACAAGGCAAGGGAGGGGGGGACCTTGCCCCCGACAATGCCCGGGGCGCTCATCTCTCTGATCCTGAAGCGGGACAAGGACCCACTACAATGTGGGTCGTATAGACCGATCTCGCTCCTCAATGTGGATGCTAAGTTGCTGGCAAAAATGCTGGCAACGAGAATTGAGGACTGTGTCCCGGGGGTGATTCATGAGGACCAGACGGGATTTGTAAAGGGCAGGCAGCTAAACACTAATGTGCGGAGGCTCCTCAATGTGATTATGATGCCCTCGGTGGAGGGAGAAGCGGAGGTAGTGGCGGAGGTAGTGGCAGCTATGGACGCGGAGAAGTCCTTCAACCGGGTGGAGTGGGAGTATCTTTGGGAAGTGCTGCGGAGGTTTGGGTTCGGGGAGGGGTTCATCAGCTGGGTCAGGTTGCTATATAGAGCCCCGGTGGCGAGTGTGGCTACGAATCAGCGGAGGTCGGAGTACCTTCTGCTGTACCGAGGAACGAGGCAGGGGTGCCCCCTGTCCCCCTTGTTTGCATTGGCAATTGAGCCTGTGGCCATGGCACTAAGGGAGTCCAGGAAATGGAGGGGACTGGTCCGAGAGGGAGAGGAACATCGGGTGTCGTTGTATGCGGACGACTTGTTGCTGTATGTGGCAGATCCAGTGGAGGGGATGGCGGAGGTCATGCGGACCCTAAGGGAGTTTGGGGACTTCTAGGTGTATAAGCTCAATGTCGGGAAAAGTGAGCTCTTTGTGGTGCATCCAGGGGATCAGGGAAGGGGGATAGACGACCTGCCATTGAAAAGGGCAGAAAGGAGATTTCGGTACTTAGGGATCCAGGCGGCTGGGAGTTGGGGGGGCCCTGCACAAGCTCAATTTGACGCGGTTGGTGGAGCAGATGGAGGAGGATTTCAAAAGATGTGATGTGCTGCCACTCTCACTAGCGGGCAGGGTGCAGTCGGTTAAAATGATGGTCCTCCCAAGGTTTCTCTTTGTGTTCCAGTGCCTTCCCATTATGATTCCCAAGGCCTTTTTCAAACGGGTAGGTAGGAGCATTATGGGTTTCGTGTGGGCAAATAAGACCCCGAGGGTAAAGAGGGTGTTTCTGGAGAGCAGTAGGGACAGGGGAGGGCTGGCTCTGCCGAATTTGTGCGGCTACTATTGGGCAGCCAATGTGGCGATGATCCGTAAGTGGGTAATGGAGGGAGAGGGGGCGGCGTGGAAGAGGTTGGAGATGGCGTCCTGTGTGGACACGAGCCTGAGGGCGTTGGCGACGGCACCGCTGCCGCTCTCGCCGACAAGGTTCACCACGAGTCCAGTGGTGGCGGCGACGTTGAAGATCTGGGGGCAGTGGAGACGACACAGGGGCGAGGTGGGAGCCTTGGTTTGGTCCCGATTCGGGAGAACCATCGGTTTGTCCCGGGAAGGATGGATGGGGGATTTCGGAGCTGGCATCGGGCAGGGATTAGGAGAATGGGGGACCTGTTTATAGATGGGACGTTTGCGAGCCTAGGGTCACTGGAGAAGTTTGGGTTACCCCCGGGAAATGCTTTCAGGTATATGCAAGTGAGTGCGTTTGTGTGGCGGCAGGTGAGGGAATTCCCGCTGCTCCCGGCACAGGGGACTCAGGACAGGGTGATTTCGGGTGTATGGGTTGGAGAAGGCAGGGTTTCGGCGATCTACCAGGAGCTGAAAGAAGAGGAGGCGGCCTCGGTAGAGGAGTTAAAGGGCAAGTGGGAGGAGGAGCTTGGGGAGGAGATAGATGAGGGTCTGTGGGCTGATCCCCTGAGTAGGGTTACTTCTTCCTCCTCTTGCGCCAGGCTCAGCCTAATACAATTCAAGGTTACTCACAGAGCTCATATGACAGGGGCGAGGTTGAGTAGGTTCTTTGGGGTGGAGGACAGATGTGGGAGGTGCTCGGGAAGCCCGGCGAATCACGTCCACATGTTCTGGTTGTGCCTGGCACTGGATGGGGTTTGGAGGGGTTTCGCGAGGACTATGTCCAAGGTGGTGAAAGTCCAGGTCAAGCTGAGTTGGAGGTTGGCACTATTTGGGGTAACGGACGAGCCGGAGTGCAGGAGGCGAAAGAGGCCGGTATCCTGGCCTTTGCGTCCCTGGTAGCCCGGCGGAGGAACTTGCTATTATGGAAGGATGCAAAGACCCCCAGTGTGGAAGCCTGGATAAATGACATGGCAGGGTTCATCAAGCTGGAGAGGATAAAGTTTGCCTTACGAGGGTCTGTGCAGGGGTTCTTCAGGCGGTGGCAATCGTTCCTAGACTATCTCGCGGAGCGTTAGGAGGAGGTCAGCAGCAGCAGCAACGCAAGGGTGGGGGGGGGGGAATTCGGTGGGTGGGGGGGGCTTCCCTACGGGTACCTTTGAATGCCATATGGGGGGGGGTTACTGTGTATGGGGAAACCCAATGTATAAGTTTTGTATAATTTTTGACTTGTGTTTGTGTTTCTTTCTTTTTGTTATGGGGGGGGGGGGGGGGTTGTTAAAAATGTTGTTGGAAAATTTGAATAAACATATATTTTTTAAAAAGAACAATTGTGGTGTTGTTCGATTGCTTTTAAAGTGTCACTCACGTTTCTTTGTAGGTGAAAGTTAAGTAGTTGCTTACTTTTGTCAATTACATAATGGATTCATCTGCTCTAATTTAACAGAATACTCAGCGATGGTGGAATTTCAGTGAATGTACTTCAGAATGGCACAAGTCATTTTTTGAAAATTACAACAATAGTTTGGTCAGTGAAGGAGAGGGAAACAGTGCTACCCTACATTATGGTATTCATTATTTCTATTTTCTTCCAGTGGTTCAAGCATCCAGACTATAATTTCTTTGATCATTACAAAAGGTATCGTAAAAGTAATCCAAACCAGCCCTTCTACATAATAAACCCCAAGATGCAGTGGCAACTTTGGGACATCTTGCAGGAGAACACAGCTGAAGAAATCCAACGCAACCCTCCCTCCTCTGGTTTGATGGGTGAGTGACCAGTCTCCAGCAACGGGGCTGACTTTGTGTGCTTCAGTAATAAGTCCATAAGTTCATAAGGTATAGGAGCAGAATTGGGCTATTTGGCCCATTGATTCTGCTCTGCCATTCCATCGTGGCTGATCTAATTCTGAAAATGAAAAAATGAAATGAAAATCGCTTATTGTCACAAGTAGGCTTCAAATGAAGTTACTGTGAAAAGCCCTGTGATGAACGGTTACTGCCTTATCATCATGTAAGGTGATGTCCCCTTTAAGACCGGGCTTGGAACCCTGGGGACTCCGCCTCTGGCTCCGCCCATCTGGGAGCCATACATAAAGGCCTGCCTCATGGTCTGTGTAACAGTCAGCACTCGTCTCTAGCTGTAGTATAGTTATTAGTCTAATAAAGCCTTCTTTACAGTTTAATCTCTAAGCGTCATTATTGAGGGTACCTCAAGCCCCTGGTTGCCACATTCCGACACCTGTTCGGGGAGGCTGGCACGGGAATTGAACCCGCGCTGCTGGCCTGCCTTGGTCTGCTTTAAAAGCCAGCTATTTAGCCCTGTGCTAAGCCAGCCCCTCATTCTGGGCTTATTTCCACCGTAATGCCCGTTCTCCATAACCCTTCCACCCATTACCAATTTAAAATTTGCCTAATTCCTCCTTAAATTTACTCACTGTCCCAGCATCCACCACACTCTGAAGTGCGCGAATTCCACAGATTCACAACCCTTTGGGAGAAGTAGCTTCTCCTCAACTCTGTTTTGTAATTGCTCTTGGTTATAGATCGTTTTCTTGTTCTGTGCCATGTTATTCTTTGTGAAGTAATATAACCTTTTCTTTTCAGCTGGCGGAGAATCGGCGAGGGGGGGGGGGGGGGGCGCGAATCATGTAACGCTGCTCCAACGCTGGAGAATCGCCACCATTGGCGTCGGCGCGGTGCCGGAGCAACCCCCGAGTGCACGATGGGCCGAGTTAGGCCGAGTCCTGCCTGCGCCGTTCTCGTATGTCCTACCCGGCGGGACCTCGCCGTTCATGTTGCGGGAGGGTCGGCCTGGTGGGAGGGAGGGGGGTCCGACCCCGGTGCGGGAGGGGGGGTCCTCCACGGTGGCCTGGCCCGTGATCGGGGCCTACCGATCGGCAGGCGGGCTTATCCCGGTGGGGGCCTATATTCCTCCGCTCTGGGCCCCTGTAGGTCTCCGCCATGTTGCGTCAGGGCCGGCGCGGAGAAGGCAACCCACGGGCATGCACGAACTCGCCCCGGCCATGGAGCGCATGCGTGGACCCGCGCCGGCCGTGCTGCCGCCGGTTTCGGCAGCTGGAGCAGCGTGAGTCACTCCAGTGACTCCAGTGGGGATAGAGCGGTGGGTGGACATAGGTATGGTGCTCTTTCAGAGGGTCGGTGCAGACACGATGGGCTGAATGGCCTCCTTCTGCACTGTTATAATCTGAAATCATTCACAGTCCCATTGATGGATGAGAGAAACATGGCTGAAAAGGGATATGAGAAAGAACCAAAGGTTAATGACCTGATCAAATGGAATTGGAAAAATCAAAACAATGCAGCAACAAAGAATGGAATAGATTTCTGCAGGATAATCCTCGAGTTGAAATTTGAGGCGAGGAAAAAGGATTGAACATTTCCAGTAAATGGGACAAAATAAAAAAAAATCACAGTAAAATTTAACCTCCAGGACCATACAGCTCCAGGCAAACAAAATGATCAGTGCAAGTGATCTGCACATCACGTATCGGCATGTTTGACCAAATTGGCTTGAAGCATTTCGACCTCAAGAACTGCTGGGTAAAGCCACAGATATGAACGAGCACATTTAAAAGATCAAAATGCCACTTTTTTCTTTTGAATGGAATATCACCAAACAAATTTCACATGAAAAAAAATGCGAATCCACAATAGTGCTCTTCTCAGCCTCATTGGTAATGTCCAAGGAGACATCACCCTTTGATCTCGAAGTAGGTATGATGGAAAAGATTGCTCAAATGATTGCTAAAAGTAAATTGCCAAATTTACGAAGTTCTGCTGTCAACGTACCTTCCTAGCATTGAACACTAGCCTGAGATTCAGGACACTAGTGTTCTCGGCAAAGTTAGTGCATTGTAATATTGCTATTCATAAAAGCCGCCATGAATATGCCACTTCCTCACAAAAACACAACTAGTTCACTAATGTCCTTAGGTAAGAAAATCTATCTTTCTCAAACTCATCCCACCTCATCTCGCCTGCTGCTGAAATCTTCATTAATAGCTTTGTTACCTGCAGAACTGACTATTCCAAGCATTCCTTGGCAGTCTCTCACATTTCGCCTTCTATTAATCTGAGCTCATCTAAGCCATGCCTGCCCATGTCTCAACTCACACCACATCCCGTTCACCCATCACTGACCTACACTGGATCCCAGTTAAGCATTGCCTCAAATGAAAAATTCTCATCCTTGGTTTCAAATTACTCCATGGCCTTGTTGCTCCCTATCACTGTACCCTCCTCGAGCCCGATAACCCTCTGAAATGATCTGTTCCCCATTAACCTAGTCCGTTGAGCATCCCCAATTTGAACCACTCCACCATTAGCGGCCTCATCTTCAGCTACCTCAACCCTAAGCTTTGAAATTGCCTTCCTAAACTCCCGACCTCCTTTTCTTTCTTTAAGACACTTCCCAAAACCTACCACAATGACAGAGCCTTTGGCTACATGCACTAATATATTTTATGTGGCTCGGTCTAAAACTTGGCTTTTAAATGCTCCTGTGAAATGCCTTGTGGTGTTCTATTGTATTAAAGATGTATTATATATACACAATTGGTGTTGTTGTTCTGGCTTCTATGGGACTCCCACACCAACATGATTGGCACTTAACAGCCCCAGAAGCTGTTGGTTGGCTGCTACACTGTATCAAATAAAAGATGGCCCACAATCACCTTCTGAGGGGAAATAGGGATAGGCAGTGCCCACACCATCAGAATGAATAATGAAAAAAAAGGTTACAGCCCCATCGCTGGCCCATGCCTGATTCCTGGATTATGGTCTCTTACAAAAAACATTGGTTCATAAAAAACATCTTAGTTAAGTGCAAATGAGCTTATCTTAAAATTCTTTTTGAATTTCTGACCAGCAGGTGGAAGTATTGAACTATAGGTAAAAAAAAAGACTTTGGACCAAAAGCATACAAGTTTTCAACAGAGAGTGAACATCACAGATTTTTTAACCAAGTTGCAATCAGTGCTTGCTGTCCACTCTTCTTGTTGTTCCTCATATATTGAAAGTTAATCCTACCCAAATAACGCATTACGATCCAGTTGAGAGAACAAGTAGGTAAATTTCTCCAGGTCTTTACCAAGCTTAAAATGGAGGCTGGGGATTGAATAAAATATCCTAGGACTAATAATGCAGAGTCCCTACAATAAGGAACCTGATCCACTCAGCACATTCATAATAATAATCTTTATTAGGGTCACAAGTAGCCTTACATTAACACTGCAATGAAGTTACTGTGAAATTTCCCTAGCCACGACACTCGGCGCCTGTTGGGGTACACTGAGGGAGAATTCAGAATGTCCAATTCACCTAACAAGCACGTCTTTTGGGACTTGTGGGAGGAAACCGGAGCACCCGGAGGAAACCCACGTAGACACGGGGAGAACATGCAGACTCCGCACAGACAGTGACCCAAGCCGGGAATCGAACCTGGGACCCTGGCACTGTGAAGCAACAGTGCTAACCATTGTGCTACCGTGCCACCCTGCTACCATGCTGCCCTCAGGAAAGCTGAGGACAGCTCATTTTGATTTACATTCACTAATTTTCAAAGGACAGAAAATGATTCAGAGTATGTTTGTGATTTCCTAATACGTGTTCCTAATGGCTAAAGCTTGTCATCAAAGTGAAAGAGTGACTATACGGGATAGAAATGTATCTGAACCCTTTTCATGCAGGTTGTGGGTATGATATCCTGGAAAGGCAAATTATCTCAAACATTTGAGAGGCATGTTAAGCAAGCTATTGTATGGTGCTACTATGAAGTAGCGACCGAGTGGTATTTTCCACTAGCAGGATTCTGCCTTGGTCCAAAAAGACATTCTGCCTACCACACAATTGGGCAACATCATGCATGAATTTCAGTGCTCGTCCAATGCCAGTATGTAGGTCAAACACCCCAGTCATTGGCTAATTGAATTAAACAACATAATCCTTTGGCTGTTCGTAACAAGCAGAGTATATAGCTGTACTCAACATGCGCTTCCAAAGCCCAAAGCAAAACATCTACTGTTAGATGTGGTTCTGCTAATGGACAGCACTTGCTGAATAATCCTGAGTGCACTCGTAGATACACTAACAACCAATTTAAGATAATCAGTTGAGTAAGCGGCTCATTTACATTTGCTAGAAGTGACATACATTCAGATCAGGGACACGTTCTCTGCAAACAAAAGGAATATGTTCAGGTCTTGCGTCTTTTTGAATTACCCAGAAGCTTGGGGAGCCTGTAGTTCCCTGTTGCTTTCTCCATGGCAACATTTTGTCAATCAAGGTTGGCTTGCCAACCAATCAACACCCTTTTCTCCTGTAGAATATGTTGTTCTGATTGATTATTAAACTCTACTGTTGGCAGCTGCTGAGTGACCACGTGATAACCGTATTCAGGGATCACTTGTACTCACCCTCATAGAATGAGCAGCAGGAACCATCGTGGTCAAGGGCACTAAATTTGGCGGGAGGAAATAGAGCTGTTTCCAACAGTAGGATAAACTGTTGAAATTCTGTTCTCCTGACTTTCAAGGTGGGTAAAAAGTCTATCGAGCTTCCCCATGAACAATGCATTCGGAGCTCATGCATGCTCCATGCTCATTAAAAGACCACTTGGCTTGGAATTAAGTTCATCTTCCAAAGTAGACTCCCCACCAGCGAGAATATAGAATGCTCAGTTTTACGACTGTTTGTAAGTGGCAAGCACCTGGAACACTGCTTTCATGACTCTGAGGTCCGTAGATATTGCATTCTCCTTCATGGGGACCTTGTGTAACTTTACTCAAGAGCTGTTAGCAAAGCTGTGCTACGTCTGGAGAAGGGAGGCAGCCAAAAGCAGAATGGGTGAGCGGTTAGGGTGGAATGTTGGAGTAAAGGATGGATCAAGAAGGCAGGCTTATGGGGCAGGGTGGAGAAAGTGCCCAGGGACACGACTCTCATCACCCTGATCAAACAGCAATGTCTCCATGTGCATTCATGTATGGATGGGAGGAACACCTATCTCTGGTCTCCAGGATGTGCTTTGCCTGGAAAGCTAGGGGTATTTCTAGACCCAGGCCAGGTAAAGGGTTTAGCATTTGCATGTTGGCTTTGAGATGGAGGGAAACCTGTTCACACATCCATTGAGGTGTTGGTGATGTAGGCTGCAGGCAACCTTGCCTTGGCTCTCATTCAGACAAGGGGAGCGAGGCCTATTGCAGGTTGGCACGAGGCCAGGAGGAGCAAGAGCCTGAGCAGCAAGAGACAGCAGGACCTCAGGAAGGCCAAGATGCTGGCAAACAGGGTCCACTGCAATGGTGAGCATTGACCACCATGGGTGTATCGGAGCCATTGTTCTTATCCAAAGATGAACGAAAGGCAATGCGGAAATTGCTTTCGTATAGTCCCGGGATGTGAAATGCTCCAGTCCGGTCAATATCCTGATGAACCTCTGCAGTTCAAATGCAATCACATCATTCCTATAGTGTGGCGACCAGAACTGCACACATTAGTCTAGCTGTGAACTAACGAGCATTTTATACAGCTCTTATATTCTATGCCTCGGCTAATAAAGACAAGTATCCTATCTGCCTTTTTAACCACCTTATCTACCTGTCTTGCTGCCTTCAGGGACCTATGGACATGCACCCCAAGGTCCCTCTGGTCCTCTGTACTTTCTAGCTCCCTACTGTTCATTATGCTTTCCCTTGCCTTATTACTTCTCCCAAAATGCATTACGTCACACTTTCAGAGTTAAATTCCATTTCCCACTGTTCTGCCCATCTGACCAGCCCATCGATATCACCCTGCAACCGAAGGCTTTCCTCCTCACTATTTACCACACTACCAATTTTTGTGTCAACTGCAAACTTTCTGATCATACCCCACATTCCCATCAATGTGCACGACAAACGGCAAGGGACCAGCACCGATCCCAGCGGTACACCACTGGACACAAAAACAACCTCCGACCAACACCCTCTGCCTCCTGCCACAAAAACAATTTTGAATCCCATTTTACAAATTTCCATGGATCCCATGCACGATCAGTCTCTCATACGGGACCTTGTCAAAAGCCTTACTGAAGTGAATGATGACCAAATCGATGCACTGTGTTGAGAATGGATGTGTGTGAGTAGATATGCACAGAGCTCTCTCATGTCCCCTGTGAATACAATTACAGCGAAACAGCATTATCTGCAAATCAACGTTTCAACGACTAATTTTGAACAAGCAGCAATCTCAATCATCGATTTACTAGCTAATGGGTTTAATGGACTGTTGCAGTTGATAAGCAAATTATTCCTATTTTAATTTGGGCAAGCAGGCTAATGGAATGATTAACTGCAGAGATTCAGCACTCTCCATTCACCCAGTCATTCCTTCCTTTCATTTATATTCAACATGAATATCCTGCCAGTGCTGGCAGCATCACTGCAGCTGCATCCTACTCACCTGTACAAAAGATTTGTGCTCAACATCAGATGCGTATATATGTACATATTTGAAGAAGGAAACAATTATCTATTTATTGATTTCATTTCCTTAGCATGTCTATAAGATTATTAATTATATAATCTGATGTCACGGACAGGAGCGAGACCGATAAATTGGACTTCTGTCCTCTCATCTGTAAACAGAGGGTGTTTTGAATTATTTTTCAAGTATGTGTGGCGTGTGTTCCCAAACAGGTTTTGTGATCCAATTTACTAATTACTTGCAGCAAACGTGTGTTGTGACTCACTCAGAAGTTTAGTTCATTTCATATTCAGAACCCAGGGAAAGGAGCATTCACAACTTCTCACTCCACCAAACACACACAAACAGTAAAAGGGCACAGGGGGATGGAAAGTACCTTTTACAACTGTAGATAGCAACAGTACAGGAACCACAGAAATGAAAATTAATTCACTTGATTTTAAGAATCAGAACTCAATGAGGAAATATTTCACGGATGAGCTGGAGTTCAGCTGGCTGTAGGCTGGAGTTGGCGAGTTCGCTTAACAGTTAGTGCTGATGCCATAAGATGAAGTAGGTACACAGAGCCTGGGTCAATTGTGCAGGCATTGGTAGGAAATCTTCCAGCAGAGACAAGCTTTGAGGAGCAGGCTGTTGTTCAGCCTGGGGTTTTGCTTCTTGGTTTTCACTGATTGGATATTAAACAGCGAACTGCCTGTGAGGCCAAAGATGTATTGTTAAAATTGTCCAAAAGGCCAAAGGTTAGGGTCATGTGACATGGATCATTAATGGGTTAATTGCAGCTTAACAATCAGTTTCTGTTCTTCTGGCCAGATCCCATTGTTTCCCCCTTAGGAGAGAGACCCCCTTAGGTGGTTATTAATGTCTCTTCCGTTATAAGTTTTGATCTTTCTCATTTGTGATAACTCAGGATGGAGGAGCCAGTTCATCTACACTCATTCTGTTTTCCTTGATTATAAGGGGTCTGTACAATGAGGTGTGAGATTCCACAGGCTGAGGAATTTATTTGTCCTTGTAACTCCTGTTGGTAACTTTGAGAACAAAGCGTCAACCCTGTAGTCATATCACTTGTAGCAGCCATCTTTTTTCATTCAGCATAAAGTCAATTTTTTAAAACTGACAAAATAATAACATTTTGTATTTCTTTTGATGTCACATTAACCTACCATTGAATATAACAGAGCATGAATAATTTATTTTAATGATAGTCGTATTGCTTTGCAGAACTAGCAAAGCTTTTAGTGCAAGAGCAGTTTATTCCGGATCTATTAGTATTGTCATATCTCAATCCTTGCACTATGGCCTCATGTGTGAGCTGTATGTTATAACCTGCACAAGACCTACAGGATTGGAGCAGTCAGTCTCCCCTTGAGTCTCCCCGAGTACGAGCTCTCCCGCTAAGGAGGTGGAGAGCCCAGGACATTCATGATTGAGCTCTTTATAAAGTTGACCAGATATGAAACCGACAGATAAGACCTGGCTGGGATGTGATGTATGTTGTAAATATAATTGCTTTGCAATGAACCGAGTTTCCTTTTTACCAACTCAATTTGTTTGTGGCCTACAAAACTTCTCAAGTTCATCAATACGCTTAGACCTTTGATTGTAACTAGACCTCCTCATTTTAAAATGTGGTGAAGAAACCCCATATATGTTTCGAGCATCTCACCATCCATGCCGGAGTTGGGAGTTCCATCTCTTGAGTTCAATCTCTGATTCGGACTGCCTTCAAAGGTTAGGTTTACTGCCAATCAGATGATAGTTCATTGAGTTTTGATTTCAATAACCTACACACTTATTTGGGTGGTCAGAGGACTGATTTCCTCCATCTACCAAAGTACCGAGAAAAGTTAAGTGAATTTAAAGTGGATTTGCATTTATTTTGCCAGTGTAATACATCGCTCCAGGTGCCTCATGAATGATTCCATCAGCGATTCAGCAGTTTTACAAAATTGAAATAAGTTACTCCTGGCAGTGAAGTTTTATGTTTACCAGGGCGGCACAGTGGTTAGCACCACTGCCTCGCAGCGCGAGGGACCCGTGTCCGATTCCAGCCTTGCGTGACTTTCTGTGTGGTGTTTGCATGTCTTCCCCGTGTCTGTGTGGCTTGCCTCTGGGTGCTCCGGTTTCCTCCCACATTCCAAAGATGTGCAGGTTAGGTGGATTGGAAATGCTAAATTGCGCCTTAGTGTCCAGGGATGTGCAGGTGGGGTTATGGGGATCGGGCGGGAGATTGGATCTGGGTAGGGTGCTCTTTCGGAGGGCCGGTACAGACTCGATGGGCCAAATAGCCTCATTATGCACTACAGGGATTCTATGATTCTATGTTGTAATTTGAACATTTTATATTATGAATATCAATAAATCTTACAGCCATTGATGCAACTGTAGTTGAACTCAGGCAAGATCGTCAATGTGGAACATTACCTCTTGCCCACAATTTGCTTTTCAATTTCAACGCCTGAAATCTTTTGCCGATTTTTTACATAACTGCTTGTGTGCCTCAGTGAATATTTAAATAAAGTAACTTTCTGCATGTCTCAATTTCCTTTGCGTACTGTGAGGATTAGAAAAGCAATACTGAGCTAAGAATAGCTCTCTGTCATTTGCAGCTGAAAGCAGGAAGTATTATGCATTCCATACTTCCTAACGGGTCTGATCGCTACAGAGAAAGCACCCTCTCATCAGTTATGGCCGTCAGGACATGCATTTGGCAGTGTAATAACCCGTTGCACATGTTCTCTTGCAAGCATATTATTGGGTGTTTTTAACTGTGGCTTTGGATGACACAAAAACAATGGAATGAAAATTGGGTGGCCTCTACAAAGGGATCTGGCCTGCTCAACTTGATTACTGCCCAAGGCAGCGAAGACAAATTACGGCCACATAGTATCAGTGCCCACTGACAAATCTGATCAATTGAGCAGAAGTTCCTTTCATGGGTTATGGTAGTCAGGAGCTCGCTTCAGGACACCCTTTACATAAGACACCCTGCTTATAAGTAATAAATCGGATTTAAAACCAACATCCACAAAAGATTTCAGAAAGGATATAGAGTTGTGTTGAGCATACCTCTCCATGTTTACACTCGTCACACCCAGTATATATTATTGTGTGGTTCTTCTTCGAGAAACATGCTCACCTGTTGGTTTCTACCTCTCCTACTTGCACATTCACCATCAGATAATGTATTTTTTTCATTCACAGGTATCCTATTGATGATGACCTTTTGTGACCAAACGGATGTTTATGAGTTTCTGCCCTCAAAGAGAAAAACAGATCTCTGCCATTATTATGAAAGGTTCCAAGACCAGGCCTGTACAATGGGCGCTTATCACCCATTGATGTTTGAAAAAAATCTGGTGAAACGTATAAACCAGGGTCCAGATGAGGAGATCTATTTAAAAGGCAAAGTGACGTTACCCGGATTCAGAACATTTGAGTGTCCTGAGACATGAGCTATCAGTGTGTTTTGTGATCACGTAAGCATCAGTTTGAATTGCTGCTTGTCACCTTGAATATGCAGCAAGTCATTTTTGGATCTAGACACATTAAAGGATAATTTGAACATATCAGGCATGTGTTAACCTGGCAAAGTGCATTGCTCGCTTGTTATAGGACCTACCCAGTTTTCTGCCCATTAATGAAAATTGAGCAAGCTTTATAATGAGCGAGCAATCCACTTCACCTGGTTATCACTCGGCTGGATAAATTGAAAATTACCATCCTAAAAGTTCAAAAATGTTTAAAAGATAAAAGTTTACAATTCATGCTTTACCACAATTGAATTAGCAGCCTCCGAACTGGATTCTAAACTCTTGAACTGTAGTTTAAGAAAAATATGATACTCTGGCGGATTAAATAAATTGTATTGCCAGGAGTTACTTGCTGAGGAAATGGTTTGGGTCTGCAAGCAGTTTGTAGGTAGTAAGCAAAGCCTTTACATGATCTTCCCTAGATCGTAGTGTCAGAAAATGGATGTAGGAATCCTTTAATGGCTCCTTGGGGGGGCATTTTCAACGAGCAACCAAATATTTCTCAACTAAAAGGGTCCCATGCAGGGCCTGCCTACCATTTGTTCAAGGGAGGCGGAATCCCAGAGGCAATCATCTCCATTAAGTTTCACACCCACTGCCCCAGAACCTGCCTCGGGGAGGGGGGGGGGGGGGGGGCGGATTCTGGTCCTGGTCAGCCATGTGATGCCTCAACCATCACCGTCCATAGCTCCTGACCATGTCACGCATGTAAAAGTGCATAATAAGGGCAGCATGCAGCGCAGTGGTTAGCACTGGGACTGCGGCGCTGAGGTCACTGTCCGTGTGGAGTTTGCACATTCTCCCCATGTCTGCATGCGTTTCACCCCCACAACCTAAAGATGTGCTGGTTAGGTGGATTGGCCAGGCTAAATTACCCCTTAATTGGAAAAACAAAATAATTGGCTACTCTAAATTTAAAAAAAAGTAAAAGTGCAAAATAATAATAATAGCTTATTGTCACAAGTAGGCTTCAATGTATTTACTGCAAAAAGCCCCTAGTTGCCACATTCCGGCACCTGTTCGGGGTGTCTGGTACGGGAATTGAAGCCGCGCTGCTGGCATTGTTCCGCATTACAAGCTAGCTGTTTAGCCTTCTTTGCTAAACCAGCTCCTGCATGGGTCACATTTTCCATTTGGGAGACTATGTTCACTTGCCGGAGCTGAATTGCACATGAGCACAAATCAGGAGGCAATTCCCAATCCTTTGCGTGCATATTTATGCATGGCGAGGATTACAAGGTATTCTCTAGGGAACCTTGCTTTCGGGCCGCCATTACTAGCAGGTGGCCCGTTAGTGAGGCCCAGCAGCTGGCCGTTCCCCTCCCCACATTGTAATTCAGACCCCTCCCCACCCGCATCACTCTGCAGCCTCCCCACCCCCAGATATTTACTGGGTTCACCCTCCCCACAAGTATGGGGGTGACCCGACCTGTACTACCCCCCCCCCCCGCCTCCCCCCACACACACAGTGGCCCCAAAATAATAGACCCCCACAGACCCCCTCCACACAGACTCTTCAGCAAAGAGACCCCTGTCATAAGCCTCCAGAAAAGGCCCTGGTCATGAAGCCGCCCAGAAAATAGACCTCTGTTAAGCCCCCCAGAAAAGAGACCCTTGTCAAGAAGCCCCCCAGAAAATACACAATTCTCCACCTTTCAGCGAAATCCGCTACTGGTGGCGAAGAATTTAGCCCCCATGTTTCTACAATCATTTGAACCACAAGAATAGTCGCACCAGTCCATTGCTCTATACAGATTCATGCCTGCAGTCAGAATATTGCCTGTTGAACTGAACATTATTTCATAGGCCTGGCCTATGTGTGACTCCACATCCGCAGCAATGTGGTTAACTCTTAAATGAGCAATAATTGCTGGCCCAGCCAACGGCGCCCGCATCCCAGGATTGAATTTTTTTTTTTAAATTAGAATTATGCCGAAAGAATCTGAAGCAACATAACTTAAGGACGTATAATTCTGATTATACCAATAAATGTGTGTGAAAGTGATCCCATCATGGTAGTAAACTATCTGAATTATGTGTGGAAAGCCTTGTATATAGTTAATCTCAAATTTGAAATGTGAATTATGTAGGATGTACAGCACAGAAACAGACCGTCCAATGTTCCACATTAAAAATATTGGGAAATATATAGTTGCACCAAGAAAGGGAGATTGTTGCATTCTGACCGATGTAGCTGGGAAGTCCTATTTTTATGTCGTCCATGAGCCTCTCTCATCAGCCCTCTTTCTTAAACCTAAGAGCAGAGCCTTCTATTTCCTTCTCCTTACGTTTACCTAGCTTCCACTTAAGTGCATCCTGTGCTAGTGAGTTCTCTTATTCTAAGCACTGCGACATGAGAAAGTTTGGTACATTTTTCTGATCAATGTGTGGGAAATTTGATTCAGTTGGAAAAGATCTTACCATTACCCATTTTGCACAACTTTCCCAGGAGCCAATCGGAAGACACTTTTGCCACTGTCCCACTTGCACTGATTACTTCTGCCAATTAACCAGCAAGCATTTGACTACTATCAGTTTTATACATGATTTTTGTGACGCCTTTTACAAACCACCGTTACAGCCTCTGCCCCCACAGGCACCAGCACAAGAAATTGGCCTGAAAGAATAAACCAAAACCTAGGAAAGAATTGCTTCCATGTTGTCTATAATCTGTGTTCTAAATATGTCCTGGAGATTCAAACAGCAGAGGTTTTGAAATTTAACCGAATTCATAGCCTTAAGAGTTTTTATTCCATTGAATTTTAATTGGTAATCTATCATTTGTAAATCTAAAAATATGAGATAGAAGTAAACCACCAGGCTATGTGATCTGTTATAGTCTGTTGTATTTTCAAACTGTAACCTAATCTCAGTGAAAGACGTTCGTTTGCGTTGTGTTAGTATCAAATCTGTGCGATGTGCAACCTGGGTCGTGATTTTAAACCATTTGACATCGTGAGCCTGGATGGGTTTATCGTGCCACCCACGGTGTGTGTCGTGACGGCGGTAGTGGCCCACCATTGGCTGGCTGGTCCCGCCACTGTCAACGGGGTTTCCTGTTGTATGCACCTCCTCCGTCCGACACCCCCCCCCCCCCCCGCTCGCCGCCAGGAAACTGCGTCGGGATCCGCTGGTCCCGGGGCTGGAAGATCCCACCAGCGGGGACAGCCGCAAAATTCCGTCAGGTCATTGAAGACGCATTGAAAAATAATGGACTGATATTAGGGTAGCAATTCATTTTGCTTAGGCACTTTGAATCTCCAACTGTAAATATGCCCTATTTTGCCTCTAGTGCACCTTACGGTAAACATGGAAAAATAAATTAGTAGCTTATAGGTGCAGCTTTAAGTGAATTCTTCATTAGTGAAGTATCCTTACCAGTGCATGTGAAGTAGTGCTATTGGTTTAATGGGGAGCTAACTTGAGGTAAAAAAATGTCTGCCAGATTTTGTATCAGTTGACATTTTTTCTAGAAGATATTCAACAAAAGCATTTAATAACTGATTGAATGTGATGGGTTAATAAAAACCACCTTATGAAATATTTTAGTCTATGTCATTACTTCATAAATCCTAGACCACCAATTGTGAAGCCTTCCTAACTGCCATGTGATTAAAATGAGCCACAAATCTTCTTGTCATGAGTGGTATTCAGCAATAGCATTAGTCTAAAAAGAAGAGGAAATTTCTAAAGACTGAGGAGGGAGTTCAGGACTTTTCTCTATATTTTGGCAGTAAATTGCTTCCTGAGAAATCCTGTTTCTTGAAGTTCAATGGAATCTCAATCCAGGAGTCATCTGAAAGGTGAAATCAACAGCCCGTAACTTCCTGGCTCCCCAGTGTCAGATTTGGGGACTACTCCGAGATGATCTGCCGGATACTGCTCGGAGGTTCCCAGCTCAGGGTTTAAGTGACAATTGTCCAGAAGCGCCAACTTCTGGACAATTGCACTGCGAAGCATTTCAACAAAGCGATTTCAATTGCTAACTTCGGATGGTTCTACCATTATCAGAATAATGGGTACTCTGAAAGAATTAGAAGAAATAAAACCACTTCCACTTTCAGTGTGACATTTAAACAGCCAGATCGAGTCCTATATAGGACCTCCCCCACACACCCGACTCCATGGGGAATCCTGCACCACCACAAAGCACCCCACCCATGGTATTCCTCACACTGGTGGTTCCTTTTCATTCTTGATGTGAATAATGCCTCAACCTTAATGTTAACTGTGCTTGTGGAAGGAACCTCATTCACTAGCTTTGCAGGGCAGGCGGAATTCTCTCAACTCACACACGATTGGTTTGGTGGTGGGCTGGCACAGAGAATCTGGAAAAAGGCAAAATGTCGGAAACACACTGGCCTAAAATCAAATTGCAATTCTCTTAATACTTGCTGGCAGGTGGTGCAAACGCTATTTGCATTCATTTTCATCTCATGAATGCTCATTAAAATAGCTGGCCGTTGGTATTCTATTAGGGCCTCCCAATCCTGTGTTACAACAGCAGGAAATTACATCGGCATCATATCTAATTGCTAATGAGGCAGTCCTCAGTTTGCCAGAGAACCTTGAGGTGAGCGTAACAACTTTCCATCATAGTGTTACCCTGCTCCTGAAGCGCTGCACACCACTCTGCAAATGGACCGGTTCCTGCCCTCTCAGGCCAAACTGGTCTTCATGGACAGCACCGAGCTGCTGGACCCATGGACCCTCCTGTGTCACCAAGTGGGATCAATACAGCACATGGGTTTGGGCAGTATCAGGGTCTCCCTGCCCGAGGTGCCACATAGCAGTATCTATCTGTACACCACTGTACTGCAGAGCTCACACAGCCATTGCGACAAAGGTCCAAAATTCGACTGGGGTGGGGGGGAAAGTGCGAGGTGAGGCCAGAGGGTGAGGTGGTGGGATTGGGGTGGTTGTGGGAAGTGGCTTGACAAAGACAAGGCGGAGGCAATGTGGAAGGAGGGCTGTGCAAAGAGGAAGGGTGGGTTCACAATGGCAGGCAGAGGGGCAAGGAGTTGGATGAGGATGACGATCATTCGAAGGCTGAGAGAAGACCGAGGTGGCGGGGGAAGCTGAAACCAAATACAGCTGCATGAAAAGCTCACAAGCAAGGGGGTCAAAGGGATACCACATCATTCACTGGAAGGGGATGGGTGAAGACTCCCGATGCGATGGGTAGAGGTCCAAGTGGGGCATGGGCACCTCGCAGATGATGGGCTTGGAGGGAGGCTGGTTGAATCAAGAAACAGACTTCTTCACAAGGCTGTTTGTAAACTTCAATTTAGCCTCTGGGTTGCTGACATCCTGCACGGTCAGGTGAAGTCAGGTGGGCTGGAGAGAGTGATATGAATGTGCTGGACTGGTATTTAAATATGATGCCAGGACCTCTGATCCCTCCAGCTGACAGCAGGTGGATGAATTAGCTGCCAGCCTGCCAGGTGACTCAGAGGGGAATGTGCATTTGCATAATTAATGAGGTTCCAAGCCGAGGGATCGCACTATTCCAGCCGACAAGAAAGCTGCCGCCAGATCCGCCTGCCACGGAAGTTAGTCTTAAAACGGGAGAAATCCATCCATCATGTCTATCCTTGGCTGTGAAAATAGAGGCAGAGGTGTTCTCCAAATCTTGTCTGCATTCTTGAAATGTGCATAAGGAGAGATGTGTTTACACCTGGAGATCATAGAATCATAGAATTTACAATGCAGAAGGAGGCCATTCAGCCCATCGAGTCTGCACCGGCTCTCGGAAAAAGCACCCTACTTAAGCCCACACCGCCACCCTATCGTCGTAACCCAGTAAACCTACCTAACTTTTTGACAATAAGGGCAATTTAGAGTGGTCAATCCACCTAACCTGCACATCTTTGGACTGTGGGAGGAAACTGGAGCACCCAGAGAAAACCCATCCATACACGGGGAGAACGTGCAGACTCTGCACAGACAGTGACCCAAGCCGGGAATCGAACCTGGGACCCTGGAGCTGTGAAGCAACTGTGCTAATCACTGTTCTACCGTGCTGCTCATTGGTTCACATATCATGCAACACCCTGTGCTTTCTGTCATCAGGCAGGGTTTTCATGCTATGAGTTCATCCTCAGAGCTTGTGAGCATTGTTGTCTGCCAACTACGTTTCCGACTTTCCGGGTAAACATCTGCTAAGCTGACCAATAAGTGGAGGATCTTGCCTCTTCAAGCTGCCAAAGCTCTGCCCCTCTCAGCCACATTATTGCCTTGGTGCTTAAACCTCCAACCTTGAGCGTTTCTCAACTTGTATTGTGTCTGTATTGCAGCCAGAAGCCTCTGGTCACAATGTTGCCGTGCATTGCTGTGTGTCCCATCACCAAAGCACCAGCTGAGAGATGTGATGCTAATTGTCAAAGGATCATTTTTGGTGGTCAGTAGAGCCTTTGAGCATGCTCTGGAAGGGGAGAAATGGGTTAGAAGCAAGGATGTACTGAAGCTAGAGTCTGCTGTTTATTATCAAGGACTCGTCGCCTTGATTCCTGATGTCTGAGCATTTTGGAGTTTGCGGTGGCCAGCGCTGGCCATAAGGGCACAATGTGGGTCTTAAAGAGGAGGCCTGGTATGCAAGAGGTTGAACATAGTCATCCTCAGGTGGTCCACATGTCGAGTAAGGTGAGGTTAAAAGCAGGCCAACATGAGTTTTTTGCACTGAGTGCTGAATTTGGTGCATTTGAGTGTTATAGTGAGAGTTTGGTGACTGAGGGAGTATTGTTGCTCTTATTAGCCTTAGTTTATTACCTCTGATTATGTCACCATTGCTCATGAGTCGCCAGGTATCTTTCGGATTCCGCCACGCGGTTCAAGCTCGAGTTATGATTAATAAGTCAGCACACCGCTTAGTAAGATTGAAATCAACGGTTATTCATTATATACAACAAGTAATGCTTACACAATAATGTTACTCTCTATATAGAAACCTACCACTACTGGCCAATACTTAACTTTAGGAAGGGCCCACCAGGTCAGGGAAACGAATGGCTTATCGAATCGGATCTGGCCCGCGGGATTCAAAAGGCTGATACAGGTCGATGGCTAGGAGTCTCTATCGGGTAGCGATCGCTGGAGTCAAACTTACGCTTTCTGGTCGATGTTCTTGCGAAGGTCGCAAGCAGGCGAAGAAGGGAGAGAGAGAGAGAGATCTGAACTTGGCTCCTCACTTTATAGGGTCCCGGAGCTTCCCGCCTCTCGGGGTGGCCCTTGACCCTGAGTCCCAAGTGATTGGACTTGTTCCCAATCACTGGGTTCGATATATCCAATAACGGGGCGATTCCTCGATCGGGGGGTGGTCGTTCACCTGTCTTTGTTTCGGCCACTGCAGGCGCCGACAGGTCTGGCCCGGCATTCAATTGCTAATATGTTGCAATTGTTCCCGGGGATAGCCGATTAAACTGCAGATGTCTGGGTTGATGTGCTGCTAATAGTCTTGAGTATCGATCTGGGCCGACTTCCCCAGAGCCGCATACGCTATTCTGTCTGCAGCTGTCCGTTTGTGTCCTGTTGCCTGCTTTTCCCATCAGCCTTTTCGGTTAGCCATTTTAAATCGGGTTTTGGCCAAATTAATAGGGAATCAGCCATTTTAGGTGGCTACAGTATAAGGCTTCATTTTTGTCTAAAGTCGAGTCTTTCTTTTATTTAGTTAATTAACTTAAAATTCGCTGTTTGGTTTAGAAGAAGGTGAATTTTCAATCAGCTTTAAACAAAGGTTCTACTTGTAGGTACTTGCAGCTGGAGCTTGTTAATTAGTTAATTGAATTAGGCCAGTTTTCAGAGGCTAGATTCACAGTATAAAAGTGATCCCCTACAGTGCAGACTTTGTTTGCACTGAGTGCTGAATTTGGTGCATTTGAGTGCTATAGTGAGAGTTTGGTGACTGAGGGATTGCTGAATTTGGTGCATTTGAGTGCTATAGTGAGAGTTTGGTGACTGAGGGAGTGCTGAATTTGGTGCATTTGAGTGCTATAGTGAGAGTTTGGTGACTGAGGGAGTGCTGAATTTGGTGCATTTGAGTGCTATAGTGAGAGTTTGGTGACTGAGGGAGTTAGGTGAGGAGGGAGTTTCCTACATTTCTGCAAAGAGCAAGAAGGGAGCCAGGAGTTCACAGAGAATGCAGCTGACTGGGAGCAGAGTCGGAGGGCGGAGGTCAAGTTGGTCCACAGGGCAGCTATATTCTGTAAGGTAAGAGGGGATGGAGGCTAGGCCAGCTGCATGCTCCTCCTGTAGGATGTGGGTGGTGAGGGATATCACCGGTGTCCCCACTGACTATACTTGCGGGAAGTGCACCCAACTCCAGCTCCTCAAAGACCGTGTTAGGGAACTGGAGCTGAAGCTGGATGAACTTCGGATCATCCGGGAGGCAGAGGGGGTGATAGTGAAGCGTTACAGGGAGGTAACCACACCCCAGGTACAGGACAAGAGTAGCTGGGTTACAGTCAGGGGAAAGAAAACAAACAGGCAGACAGTGCAGGGATCCCTCATTCCCCTTCAAAACAAGTATACCGTTTTGGATGCTGTTGGGGGGGATGATCTACCGGGGGAAGGCCCTAGCGGCCAGGTCTCTGGCACTGAGTCTGGCTCTGGGGCTCAGAAGGGAAGGGGGAAAATAGAAAAGCAATAGTAGTAGGAGATTCAATGGTTAGGGGAATAGAAAGGGGATTCTATGGTCGCGAGCGAGACTCCCGGAAGGTATGTTGCCTCCCGGGTGCCAGGGCCAGGGATGTCTCGGATCGTGTCTTCAGGATCCTTAAGGAGGAGGGTGAGCAGCCAGAAGTCATGGTGCATATTGGTACCAACGTCGTAGGTAGGAAAAGGGGTGTGGAGGTAATAAACGAGTTTAGGGAGTTAGGCTGGAAGTTAAAAGCCAGGACAGACAGAGTTGTCATCTCTGGTTTGTTGCCGGTGCCACGTGATAACGAGGATAGGAATAGGGAGAGAGTGCAGCTGAACACGTGGCTGCAGAAATGGTGTAGGAGGGAGGGCTTCAGGTATTTGGATAATTGGAGCGCATTCTGGGGAAGGTGGGACCTGTACAAGCAGGACGGGTTGCATCTGAACCAGAGGGGCACCAATATCCGGGGAGGGAGGTTTTCTAGTACTCTTCGGGAGGGTTTAAACTAATTTGGCTGGGGAATGGGAACCGGATTTGTAGTCCAGCAACTAAGGTAGCCGATATTCAGGACTCCAAAGCGTGTAATGAGGCAGTGGGGAAGGGAACACTGACAAAGGAGAGTACTTGCAGGCACGGAGATGGGTTGAAGTGTGTGTACTTCAACGCAAGAAGCATCAGGGATAAGGTGGGTGAACTTAAGGCATGGATCGGTACTTGGGACTACGATGAGGTGGTCATCACGGAAACTTGGATAGAAGAGGGGCAGAAATGGTTGTTGGAGGTCCCTGGTTATAGATGTTTCAATAAGATTAGGGAGGGTGGTAAAAGAGGTGGGGGGGGGGGTGGCATTGTTAATTAGAGATGGTATAACAGTTGCAGAAAGGCAGTTCGAGGAGTATCTGCCTACTGAGGTAGTATGGGTTGAAGTCAGAAATAGGAAAGGTACAGTCACTTGTTAGGAGTTTTCTATAGGCCCCCCAATAGTAGCAGAGATGTGGAGGAACAGATTGGGAAACAGATTTTGGAAAGGTGCAGAAGTCACAGGGTAGTAGTCATGGGTGACTTCAACTTCCCAAACATTGAGTGAAAACTCTTTAGATCAAATAGTTTGGATGGGGTGATGTTTGTGCAGTGTGTCCAGGAAGCTTTTCTAACACAGTATGTAAATTGTCTGACCAGAGGGGAGGCAATATTGGATTTGGTACTTGGTAATGAACCAGGGCAAGTGATAGATTTGTTAGTGGGGGAGCATTTTGGAGATAGTGACCACAAATCTGTGACTTTCACTTTAGTAATGGAGAGGGATAGGTGCGTGCAACAGGGCAAGGTTTACAATTGGGGGAAGGGTAAATACGATGTCAGACAAGAATTGAAATGCAGAAGTTGGGAACATAGGCTGTCAGGGAAGGACACAAGTGAAATGTGGAACTTGTTCAAGGAACAGGTACTACGTGTCCTTGATATGTATGTCCCTGTCAGGCAGGGAAGAGATGGTCGAGTGAGGGAACCATGGTTGACAAGAGAGGTTGAATGTCTTGTTAAGAGGAAAAAGGAGACTTATGTAAGGCTGAGGAAACAAGGTTCAGACAGGGTGCTGGAGGGATACAAGATAGCCAGGAGGGAACTGAAGAAAGGGATTAGGAGAGCTAAGAGAGGGCATGAACAATCTTTGGTGGGTAGGATCAAGGAAAACTCCAAGGCCTTTTACACATATGTGAGAAATATGAGAATGACTAGAGCGAGGTTAGGTCCGACCAAGGACAGTAGCAGGAGATCGTGTATTGAGTCTGAAGAGATAGGAGAGGTCTTGAACGAGTACTTTTCTTCTGTATTTACAAATGAGAGGGGCCATATTGTTGGAGAGGACAGTGTGAAACAGACTGGTAAGCTCGAGGAAATACTTGTTAGGAAGGAAGATGTGTTGGGCATTTTGAAAAACTTGAGGATAGACAAGTCCCCCGGGCCTGACGGGATGTATCCAAGGATTCTATGGGAAGCAAGAGATGAAATTGCAGAGCTGTTGGCAATGATTTTTTCGTCCTCACTGTCAACAGGGGTGGTACCAGGGGATTGGAGAGTGGCAAATGTCGTGCCCCTGTTCAAAAAAGGGACTAAGGATAACCCTGGGAATTACAGGCCAGTTAGTCTTACTTCGGTGGTAGGCAAAGTAATAGTACTGAAGGATAGGATTTCTGAGCATCTGGAAAGACACTGCTTGATTAGGGATAGTCAGCACGGATTTGTGAGGGGTAGGTCTTGCCTTACAAGTCTTATTGAATTCTTTGAGGAGGTGACCAAGCATGTGGATGAAGGTAAAGCAGTGGATGTAGTGTACATGGATTTTAGTAAGGCATTTGATAAGGTTCCCCATTGTAGGCTTATGCAGAAAGTAAGGAGGCATGGGATAGTGGGAAATTTGGCCAGTTGGATAACGAACTGGCTAACCGATAGAAGTCAGAGAGTGGTGGTGGATGGCAAATATTCAGCCTGCATCCCAGTTACCAGTGGCGAACCGCAGGGATCAGTTCTAGGTCCTCTGCTGTTTGTGATTTTCATTAATGAGTTGGATGAGGGAGTTGAAGGGTGGGTCAGTAAATTTGCAGACGATCCGAAGATTGTTGGAGTTGTGGATAGTAAGGAGGGCTGTTGTCGGCTGCAAAGAGACATAGATAGGATGCAGAGCTGGGCTGAGAAGTGGCAGATGGAGTTTAACCCTGAAAAGTGTGAGATTGTCCATTTTGGAAGGACAAATATGAATGCGGAATACAGGGTTAACGGTAGAGCTCTTGGCAATGTTGAGGAGCAGAGAGATCTTGGGGTCTATGTTCATACATCTTTGAAAGTTGCCACTCAAGTGGATAGAGCTGTGAAGAAGGCCTATGGTGTGCTAGCGTTCATTAACAGAGGGATTGAATTTAAGAGCCGTGAGGTGATGATGCAGCTGTACAAAACTTTGGTAAGGCCACTTTGGAGTACTGTGTACAGTTCTGGTCGCCTCATTTTAGAAAGGATGTGGAAGCTTTGGAAAAGGTGCAAAGGAGATTTACCAGGATGTTGCCTGGAATGGAGAGTAGGTCTTACGAGGAAAGGTTGAGGGTGCTAGGCCTTTTCTCATTAGAACGGAGAAGGATGAGGGGCAACTTGATAGAGGTTTATAAGATGATCAGGGGAATAGATAGAGTAGACAGTCAGAGACTTTTTCCCCAGGTGGAACAAACCATTACAAGGGGACATAAATTTAAGGTGATTGGTGGAAGATATAGGAGGGGATGTCAGAGTTAGGTTCTTTACCCAGAGAGTAGTGGGGGCATAGAATGCACTGCCTGTGGAAGTAGTTGATTCGGAAACATTAGGGAACTTCAAGCAGCTATTGGATAGGTACATGGATTACGGTAGAATGATATAGTGTAGATTAATTTGTTCTTAAGGGCAGCACGGTAGCATTGTGGATAGCACAATTGCTTCACAGCTCCAGGGTCCCAGGTTCGATTCCGGCTTGGTTCACTGTCTGTGCGGAGTCTGCACATCCTCCCCGTGTGTGCGTGGGTTTCCTCCGTTTCCTCCCACAGTCCAAAGATGTGCACGCTAGGTGGATTGGCCATGATAAATTGCCCTCAGTGTCCAAAATTGCCCTTAGTGTTGGGTGGAGGTGTTGACCTTGGGTGGGGTGCTCTTTCCAAGAGCTGGTGCAGACTCAATGGGCCGAATGGACTCCTCCTGCGCTGTAAATTCTATGATAATCTATGATTAATCTAGGACAAAGGTTCGGCACAACATCGTGGGCTGAAGGGCCTGTTCTGTGCTGTTTTTTTTTTTCTATCCCTGAGAGTATCGATGTTAATGAGGATTCAGTCATCTCTGGTTAGATGCCTACCTGCGGAATGTCCTCAGCTGCCTTGGCCCAAATGTAACCGAGCAAATTCACTATTGAGGTTACACAGAATGCATTGTTCAATTGCTGGAGATGGATAAGTCAATAATTGCATTTTTTGCATTCAGAAAGAAATCATTCATTGAAGATGTACGTTCCCTGGAAACCTACTTCAGAAAACGGAAACTTTGACCAAACACTGCCAAGATTATTGATTTCGCTTTCCGCGTGAACAGCTCGAAGGTCAGGGAAGAACTTCATGCCCAGTTCTGTGGCCAATGTCTCACTCACAACTAAATGCCAAAACATCTTGGCATCACTCTTGACTGGATATTGACTTATTGGCAACACGTTCAAAACACCGGAACCACGGAATCGTATACGGAAACTGGCAGGTACCACCAGGGGCTGTAAAGCCACCACACTAATCACTGCTTCACTCACCCTTGTCCACCCAACAGCAGAGTATTGCCATTCAACCTCATGAACTGCCATACTAAGACGTTAGATATCCAACTGGGTGAATGATTATCTTCCCCGTGTTTCTCACTGAGTACGAGCTCCCCAACGAGGGGCAGGGGAACCACATTCCACTGTGTATAAAATGTCGGTCAGTAAGGCACCGACCATGGAAAAACCTGGTAGGGATTTACTGGGACTCGTGTGTAATGTAATTGTAAATAAACCAAGTTTGCTATCCTTACTCGGTATAGACTCCCCTGCCCTTGTTAAAAAACATCTCACCTGTCTCCTGTGTTAGAAAAACATTGAACGTCCTCATGTCCACAAGGAATCATCCTCCTCAAGGAGGCCAAAGAAAGAACAGCCATGTCCCGTTAAATAGCAGAGTGTTTCTTTGCGCTGCACCTGCTGAGAAGCACCCCGCTCAACACATCCAAAAGCGGACTTTAACATTTGTCCACTGAATCGCGCCCATGGTAATTTATTTGGTGCTTGGGAAATTCTCACTGAACTCTCCCACACTTAGAATTTTATTTGGCATGAGGACCTAAAGAGGACAGCAAGACTGGCCCCTCAGACAGCTCCAGTCTCCAGACAGCTCTACAGTACTGCCCCCCCCTCCCACACTCACCGGCAAAGACTTCCCCCAACACTTGCAGGCATTGGCACCCCTCCCTTCCCATCACTGTACCAGTACCCCCCAACCAAGTAATTGGCATCCTGCTATGGGGTCATCAAATGCCCCACCCTTCATAACCCCACTTCATGTTCCCCCCTTTCAAACGCCCCCCTTCATGCCTCCCGCCCACCTCCCATTTCATGGGCATGTCCCTTCTCAAGTGCACCCCTGGCAGTGCCCCTTAGCACCCAGGCAGTGCCAACCTGGCAGTCTCAAGACCCTGGCCACCCGAGGGCTCATAAAGCGTCTGAGCCCCCCCAGCGTGGTCACCATGTCTGGTCTCCGTTCATGGGCTGGAATTCTCTGGTCGTTCACAACAGTGGAATTCTCCGATCCCACTGGCAGCGCACCCTCTCCCGTGGTTTCCCGGCGATGTGGTGGCTTCAATGGGAATTCCACTGCCAGAAAATGGCACGCCATCCTCAGCCGCCGAGAAACACATGGCTGGGATGCCCGAGACTCCTGCTCGTGTAGACCGATTCCCCATTGTCGTGTTAGGTACACTGGTCTAACACTGGCTGCAACTGGATGCAGCTTAGATCAGAAAGATACTCCAGACCTTGAAGTTAGTTCAATCAGGTTTATTGAACTAATAGCATAGTTAGCACAGTTCTCTGTGAGTTCGACTCTCTGCTAACTTAAGTGTGGTTACTCTGTCTGACTGAACCAGACTAGCTCTTAGCCACGTGGTGGAGGTGTGAGATTGTAACAACACCCTTGACTGACTCTCTAGATGTTCATCAGTGGAAAGAGGCGGAGTGTGAGTGCCTCGTGTCTTTTATAGTCAGATCCCATCCCTGAGTGTCCTGCCTGCTTATTGGTCATGTCCTGTTCTCTGTGTCCATTAGTTGATTTTCTGTATATCATTATGTGTGTGTCCGCATATCATGACATCTCCCCTTTTTTTAATGTTTGGATGACATATGTGAACGTATTTACAAGAATAGGCCAATATTAACATATATACATGTAGTGGATGTGAACATATGTACATGTGAGAACACAGAACATAGCAAACAGAACAAATGTTCATAAGTCCAGTCTCTGTGGCTTGCGTCTGATCCTGGTCGACCACCGGAGAGGTGGTGGTGGGGGCGACAGCGCCTTGATGGGCGGGATTGAAGCCTGACTGGCGACCTCGTGAGTCGAGGTATCAGGAGGTGGCAAAACAACAGAAGGAAACGGAGAAGAATGTGGTTGCGGGCAGACAACTTTGCGCAGTGCCCGTCTGTTTCGTCGTAAGGATTCGCTATTGTCAGTCCGGATGAAATGATCAATCGAACACCAAGTCACTTCAACGTATAGTTTATTTCACAGCCGGGACCAAGATGCTATATCAGTAACAGCTACAGCACTCAGTCAGTCTTCAAACATTACACTGCAGGTTATATGCAGCATCAGGGACAGCCCCCTTTGGTTCCCAAAATTGGGAGGCCTCACTTGTGACATTCTATTGCTCTCAGCTAAACTATAATTATCTTTGGAATGAAGAACCCATTCCCACCTGCATCCAGTTATTGCAAATTCTCGAGTGCAAAAGCAGAAGTGATTCATCCCGAAAGTCACGTACACAGTTACAAAGCTTTGACACTCCAGTTTACACAAAACTCCACTTGACATTCCATTTCCCATCAAGCTCTATTCCTCTTGAGCCAAACTCAAAACTCTCAGTCGCACAACAGAACCATCAGCCAGGCGCACAACATACGAGGGGGGGGCAGCCTGTCGAACAACGACAGCTGGAGCTGACCAGCCTCCATCAGGGATCTTGACCCGAACAGTGTCTGCCGGGGATAACACGGGCAAATCGGTGGCATGAGCATCACAGCCCTTCTTTTGCTGGTCTCGGAGTTACTGCACCTTCTGCAGCACCGGGAGGTGATCCAGGTTGGGCACGTGTATGGCTGGAAGTGTCATTCGCAGGTCCCTGTTCATCAGGAGTTGTGCTGGCGACATGCCAGTGGACAGTGGGGTGGCCCTATACGCAAGCAGCGCAAGGTGAATGTCAGACGCATAATCTGTGGCCTTGCAGATGAGCTGCTTTACTATGTGCACCCCTTTCTCAACTTTTCCGTTTGACTGCGGATAGTGTGGGCTGGAAGTGACGTGTTTGAACTGATATGACTGGGCAAACAGAGACCATTCATGGCTGCTGAAGCACAGGGCATTGTCACTCATAACAGTGAGTGGGATACCATGCCTGGAGAACGTCTCCTTACAGGTCTTGATGGCTGTCCGAGATGTGAGGTCTGAGAGCTTCACGACTTCAGGGTAATTGGAAAAGTAATCACTGATTAACACGTAATCACGACCATTTTCATGAAAGAGGTCGATGCCAACCTTGGACCACGGAGAGGTTTCAATTTCATGCTGCTGAAGTGTCTCCTTACTCTGCGCTGGCTGGAAGCGTTGACAGGTCGCACAGTTAAGGACCATGTTCGCTATGTCCTGGCTGATCATGGCCCAGAAGACAGCCTGCCTGGCTCTGCGTCTGCACTTTACCACACACAGGTGGCCCTCATGGATTTGACGGAGCACCAAGCTCTGGAGACTGTGTGGAATTACAATCCGGTCCAGTTTGAGGAGGATACTATCAAACGCCGTCAGGTCGTCCTTTACATTGAAAAATTGAGGGCACTGCCCTTTTTGCCAGCCATTGGCTAGGTGTTGCATAACACGCTGCAAGAGGGGGTCTTTGGCTGTCTCCTCACGGATACGAACCACCTTCTTATCAGATGCCGGGAGGATGCTAGCACACAGCTGCACCTGTGACTCAACCTGTGACTCAATTTGCTGGATGACGTTCAGTGGTTCACTAGGCATGGTGATGGAGCGGACAGTGTATTGGCAATGATGAGCTCCTTGCGTGGCGTGTAGACCAGGTCAAAGTCGTACCTTCTGAGTTTGAGGAGGATGCGCTGCAACCGAGGCGTCATGTCATTAAGGTCCTTGTGGATAATGTGGACCAGAGCCTGTGATCCGTCTCGACAGTGAATGTCGGCAGGCCGTAGACATAGTCGTGAAACTTGAGAATTCCAGTGAGAAGGCCCAGGCATTCCTTCTCAATTTGTGCATACCTTTGTTCGGTGGGCGTCATTGCCCTTGATGCGTAGGCAACCGGTGCTCAGGATGAAGTGTCATCGCGTTGCAGCAGGACCGCACCGATGCCATCCTGGCTCGCATCTGTCGAGATTTTCGTTTCCCTGTCTGGGTCGAAAAATGCCACTATGGGTGCAGTGGTGAGCTTGGCTTTCAGCTCCAATCATACTGCCTGATGAGCCACCTAAATCTCGAAGGCAGTGGACTTCTTCACTAGGTTTCGTAGGGCCGTGGTTTGTGAGGCCATGTTTGGGATGAACTTGCCCAGAAAATTGACCATGCCCAGGAAGCGCAATACTGCCTTCTTGTCTTCCGGGACCTTCATGGCTGCGATGGCCTTGACCCTATCTGTGTCAGGTCACATGTCCTGCTGAGAGATCTGGTCTCCTCGGAACTTGAGTGTCGACATGCCAAAGCAACATTTGGCCCTGTTCAGCTTCAGGCCATTGCCGTGGACATGGCGGAATACCTACTGGAGACGGGAAAAATGCTCCTCAGGGGTCGTGGACCATATGATGACGTTGTCCACATACACATGAACCACTTCGATGCCCTCCATCACCTGCTCCATGATGCGATGAAATATCTCCGATGCCGAGACAATGCCGAATGGCATACGGTTATAGCAGTATCTGCCAAACGGTGTGTTGAAGGTGCAGAGCCTTCTGCTGGACTCATCCAGCTGGATTTGCCAGAATCCATGTGACGCATCTAACTTAGTGAAAAACCATGCATGTGCCATCTCACAGCTGAGTTCCTCCCGCTTCCGGATGGGGTAGTGTTCACGCATTATATTCTGGTTGAGATCCTTGGGATCAATGCAGAAGTGCAGGTCTCCAGAGGGTTTTTTAAAAAAAATATATTTTATTGAAAATGTTTGGCCAACCATCCCAGTACATTGTGTATCCTTTATACAGTAATATAACAGTATAAATAACAATGGCCTGTTTTATAAACAAAAAATAAATAATATCTAACAAAAAACGAAAACTAACTCGAAATGGCAACTGCCTTGTCTCAGATAAACACTCTCCAAAAATATGATTTGACAGTCCAATATACAATTAACTATAGCAACAACCTATACATATTATACATATATATTAACGGGCCTGAGAGTCCTTCTGGTTCCCCCCCCCCCCCTCCCTCCCCCCCCCCCCCCCACTCCCGGGCTGCTGCTGCTGCCTTCTTCTTTTCCATTCCCTCTATCTTTCTGTGAGGTATTCGACGAACGGTTGCCACCGCCTGGTGAACCCTTGAGCCGATCCCTTTAGGACGAACTAAATCCGTTCCAGCTTTATAAACCCTGCCATGTCATTTATCCAGGTCTCCACCCCCGGGGGCTTGGCTTCCTTCCACACCAACAGTATCCTGCGCCAGGCTACTAGGGACGCAAAGGCCAAAACATCAGCCTCTCTCGCCTCCTGCACTCCCGGCTCTTCTGCAACACCAAATATAGCCAACCCCCAGCTTGGTTCGACCCGGACCCCCACTACTTTCGAAAGCACCTTTGTCACCCCCACCCAAAACCCCTGTAGTGCCAGACATGACCAGAACATGTGGGTGTGATTTGCTGGGCTTCTCGAGCATCTCGCACACCTATCTTCCACCCCAAAAAATTTACTGAGCTGTGCTCCAGTCATATGCGCCGTGTGTAACACCTTGAATTGTATCAGGCTTAGCCTGGCACACGAGGACGATGAGTTTACCCTACTTAGGGCATCCGCCCACAGCCCCTCCTCAATCTCCTCCCCCAGCTCTTCTTCCCATTTCCCTTTCAGCTCATCTACCATAATCTCCCCCTCGTCCCTCATTTCCCTATATATATCTGACACCTTACCGTCCCCCACCCATGTCTTTGAGATCACTCTGTCCTGCACCTCCTGCGTCGGGAGCTGCGGGAATTCCCTCACCTGTTGCCTCGCAAAAGCCCTTAGTTGCATATAACGGAATGCATTCCCTTGGGGCAACCCATATTTCTCGGTCAGCGCTCCCAGACTTGCAAACTTCTCATCCACAAACAGATCTTTCAATTGTGTTACTCCTGCTCTTTGCCATATTCCAAATCCCCCATCCATTCTCCCCGGGGCAAACCTATGATTATTTCTTATCGGGGACCCCACCAAGGCTCCCGTCTTTCCCCTATGCCGTCTCCACTGTCCCCAAATTTTCAAAGTGGCCACCACCACCGGGCTTGTGGTGTATTTCTTCGGTGAGAACGGCAATGGGGCCGTCACCATAGCTTGTAGGCTAGTCCCCCTACAGGACGCCCTCTCCAGTCACTTCCACGCCGCACCCTC
Organism: Scyliorhinus torazame; assembly: GCF_047496885.1. Taxonomy (NCBI): domain Eukaryota; kingdom Metazoa; phylum Chordata; class Chondrichthyes; order Carcharhiniformes; family Scyliorhinidae; genus Scyliorhinus; species Scyliorhinus torazame. The sequence goes on along the minus strand of NC_092720.1, from coordinate 107,683,028 downwards.
CTCTTCTCCCATCCACTTACTCACCATTGAGATATTGGCGGCCCAGTAGTACTCACTTAGGCTCGGTAGTGCCAGCCCCCCCCCCTATCCCTACTACGCTGTAAAAATCCCTTCCTCACTCTTGGGGTCTTCCCGGCCCACACAAAACTCATGATACTCTTTTCAATCCTTTTAAAAAAAGCCTTCGTGATCACCACCGGGAGGCACTGACACACAAAGAGGAATCTTGGGAGGACTACCATTTTAACCGCCTGCACCCTCCCTGCCAATGACAGGGACACCATGTCCCATCTCTTGAAGTCCTCCTCCATTTGTTCCACCAACCGCGTTAAATCTAACCTATGCAATGTACCCCAATTCTTGGCTATCTGGATCCCCAAGTAACGAAAGTCCCTCGTTACCTTCCTCAACGGTAAATCCTCTATTTCTCTGCTCTGCTCCCCTGGATGCACCACAAACAACTCACTTTTCCCCATGTTCAGTTTATATCCCGAAAATTCTCCAAACTCCCGAAGTGTCCGCATTATCTCTGGCATCCCCTCCGCCGGGTCCGCTACATATAACAACAAATCATCCGCATACAGAGATACCCGGTGTTCTTCTCCTCCTCTGAGTACACCCCTCCACTTCCTGGAACCCCTAAAAGCTATTGCCAGGGGCTCAATCGCCAGTGCAAACAATAATGGGGACAGAGGGCATCCCTGCCTTGTCCCTCTATGGAGCCAAAAGTATGCAGATCCCCATCCATTAGTGACCACACTCGCCATCGGGGCCCTATACAACAGCTGTACCCATCTAACATACTCATCTCCAAAACCAAATCTCCTCAGCACCTCCCACAAATAATGCCACTCCACTCTATCAAATGCTTTCTCGGCATCCATCGCCACCACTATCTCCACTTCCCCCTCTGGTGGGGGCATCATCATTACCCCTAGCAGCCTCCGTATATTCGTATTCAGCTGTCTCCCCTTCACAAACCCAGTTTGGTCCTCGTGGACCACCCCCGGGACACAGTCCTCTATCCTCATTGCCATTACCTTGGCCAGAATCTTAGCGTCTACATTTAGGAGGGAAATAGGTCTATAGGACCCGCATTGCAGCGGGTCCTTTTCCTTCTTTAGGAGAAGCGATATCGTTGCTTCAGACATAGTCGGGGGCAGCTGTCCCCTTTCCTTTGCCTCATTAAAGGTCCTCATCAGTAGCGGGGCGAGCAAGTCCACATATTTCCTATAAAATTCAACTGGAAATCCATCCGGTCCCGGAGCCTTCCCCGCCTGCATGCTCCTAATTCCTTTCACTACTTCCTCTATTTCGATCTGTGCTCCCAGTCCCACCCTCTCCTGCTCCTCCACCTTAGGAAATTCCAGCTGGTCCAGAAAGCCCATCATTCTCTCCCTCCCATCCGGGGGTTGAGCTTCGTATAATCTTTTATAAAATGCCTTGAACACTCCATTCACTCTCTCCGCTCCCCGCTCCATCTCTCTTTCCTCATCCCTCACTCCCCCTATTTCCCTCGCTGCTCCCCTTTTCCTCAATTGGTGGGCCAGTAACCTGCTCGTCTTCTCCCCATATTCGTACTGTACACCCTGTGCCTTCCTCCACTGTGCCTCTGCAGTACCCGTTGTCAGCAAGTCAAATTCTACGTGTAGCCTTTGCCTCTCCCTGTACAGTCCCTCCTCCGGTGCCTCCGCATATTGCCTGTCCACCCTCAGAAGTTCTTGCAGCAACCGCTCCCGTTCCCTACTCTCCTGCTTTCCTTTATGTGCCCTTATTGATATCAGCTCCCCTCTAACCACTGCCTTCAGCGCCTCCCAGACCACTCCCACCTGGACCTCCCAATTATCATTGAGTTCCAAGTACTTTTCAATGCACCCACTCACCCTTAGACACACCCCTTCATCTGCCATTAGTCCCATGTCCAGTCTCCAGGGTGGGCGCCCTTCTGTTTCCTCCCCTATCTCCAAGTCCACCCAGTGTGGAGCGTGATCCGAAATGGCTATAGCCGTATACTCCGTTCCCCTCACCTTCGGGATCAACGCCCTTCCCAAAACGAAAAAGTCTATTCGCGAATAGACTTTGTGGACATAGGAGAAAAACGAAAACTCCTTACTCCTGGGTCTGCTAAATCTCCACGGGTCTACACCTCTGCTGCCGGCCTCCTTCCAGTCCTGGACCTCGACATGTCCAGCCCTGGTTCCAACACCGTATTGAAATCTCCCCCCATTACCAACTTTCCCACCTCTAGGTCCGGGATGCGTCCTAGCATACGCCTCATAAAATTGGCATCATCCCAGTTCGGGGCATATACGTTTACCAAAACCACCGTCTCCCCCTGTAATTTGCCACTCCCCATCACGTATCTGCCCCCGCTATCCGCCACTATGGTCTTTGCCTCAAACATTACCCGCTTCCCCACTAATATAGCCACCCCCCTGTTTTTCGCATCTAGCCCCGAATGAAACACCTGCCCCACCCATCCTTTGCGTAGTCTAACCTGGTCTATCAGTTTCAAGTGCGTCTCCTGTAACATAACCACGTCTGCCTTAAGTTTCTTAAGGTGTGCGAGTACCCTTGCCCTTTTTATCGGCCCGTTCAGCCCTCTCACATTCCACGTGATCAGCCGGGTTGGGGGGCTTTTTACCCCCCCCCCTTGTTGATTAGCCATCCCCTTTTTCCAGCTCCTCCCCCGGTTCCCACGCAGCTGTGTCCCCCCAGGCGGTGCCCCCCCGCTCACCCCACCCCATACCAGCTCCCCCCTCTCCCCAGCAGCAGCAACCCAATAATTCCCCCCTCCCTCCCCCCCCCGCTAGATCCCCCACTAGCGTAGTTACATCCCCCATGTTGCTCCCAGAAGTCAGCAAACTCTGGCCGACCTCGGCTTCCCCCCGTGACCTCGGCTCGCACCGTGCGACGCCCCCTCCTTCCTGCTTCCCTATTCCCGCCATGATTATCATAGCGCAGGAACCAAGCCCGCGCTTCCCCCTTGGCCCCGCCCCCAATGGCCAACGCCCCATCTCCTCCACCTCTTTTCCTCCCCCCACCACCACCTGTGGAAGAGAGAAAAGTTACCACATCGCAGGATTAATAACATAAAACTCCTCTTTTCCCCCTTTTTAACCCCCCTCTTCGCCCCCCCATACTCGCCACACCACTTTGTTCCAAACGTTCTTTTTAATAACCCGATCATTCCAATTTTTCTTCCACGATAAAAGTCCACGCCTCATCCGCCATCTCAAAGTAGTGGTGCCCCCCTTGGTATGTGACCCACAGTCTTGCCGGTTGCAGCATCCCGAATTTTATCTTCATTTTGTGAAGCACCGCCTTGGCCCGATTAAAGCTCGCCCTCCTTCTCGCCACCTCCGCACTCCAGTCTTGGTATACGCGGATCACCGCGTTCTCCCACTTACTGCTCCGAGTTTTCTTTGCCCATCTAAGGACCATCTCTCTGTCCTTGAAACGGAGGAATCTCACCACTATGGCTCTAGGAATTTCACCTGCTCTCGGTCCTCGCGCCATCACTCGGTATGCTCCCTCCACCTCCAGCGGGCCCGCCGGGGCCTCCGCTCCCATTAACGAGTGCAGCATCGTGCTCACATATGCCCCGACGTCTGCTCCCTCCGCACCTTCAGGAAGACCAAGAATCCTTAAGTTATTCCTCCTTGCGTTGTTCTCCAGCACCTCCAGTCTTTCCACACATCGTTTATGGTGTGCCTCGTGCATCTCCGTCTTCACCACCAGGCCCTGTATGTCGTCCTCATTCTCGGCAGCCTTTGCCTTCATGACCCGAAGCTCCCGCTCCTGGGTCTTTTGCTCATCCTTTAGCCCTTCGATCGCCTGTAATATCGGGGCCAACAGCTCTTTCTTCATTTCCTTTTTGAGTTCTTCCACACAGCATTTCAAGAGCTCTTGTTGTTCAGGGCCCCATGTTAAACTGCCACCTTCCGACGCCATCTTGGTTTTTGCTTGCCTTCCTTGCCGCTGCTCTAAGGGATCCACTGCAATCCGGCCACTTTCCCCTCCTTTTTCCATCCGTATCCAGGGGGAATTCCCTTCTGGTTTACCGCACAGCGTTTTTAGCCGTTAAAATTGCCGTTGGGGCTCCTATTAAGAGCCCAAAAGTCCGTTCCACCGGGAGCTGCCGAAACGTGCGACTTAGCTGGTCATCGCCGCACCCGGAAGTTCCCAGAGGGTTTTTTGACCACCACCATCGAGTTGACCCAGTCAGTCGGTTCGGTTACCCTGGAAATGATCCACTGCTGCTGCAGCTCCTTGAGCTGTTCCTTCGGGCGCTCCTTCAGCGGAGCCGGGACCCGGTGTGGTGCATGGACCACTGGCTTGGCATCACGTCGCAGTAGGATCTTGTACCGATATGGCAAAGTGCCCATCCCGTCAAACACATCTGGCTACTGAGCGAGTATGTTGTCAATGCCAGCTTGAAGATCCACGTTGGAGGATGTCGTTGAATAAACCTGCTGCACCAGGTTTAGCTTTTTGCGCGTCCAGTGGGGATGCCCTCTCCGGCTTCACAATTTCAAACCTTAACTGTGCATGGGTACTCCGGTTGGAGACGAGTAGATGGCAGGACCCCAGTGCCGTGATTGTGTTACCGTTATAGTCCAGGAGCTGGCAGGTTGCTGGAAGGTCATTGGGGGTCTTCTTGATGCGTTTGAAGTCTGCCTGTGAGAGGAGGTTGGCAGAAGCACCCGTGTCCAGCTTGAACTGGATGGAGCAGCGGTTGACCTGCATCACCGCACGCCATTCGTCCTCCGAATCCACAGCGAGGATGGACTGAATGCGAGATGAGTTAGGTGTGGCGGGTTCACGTGTGGTAATGATGCGCACTCGGAAGGCGGACTCCAGGCTTCTGGACCTGTTGTACTGCCAGGATCAGAATCCTCTAATCGTTGTTTCACATTCTGATCATAGACGCGCCGTCGTCGGAATTGGGAGCGCTGGCCTCTGACTGGTGGTGCAGACCTGCACAAGGCTGCACAGAGTCCAGGCCTCCCGCAGTTTAAACAGCGCCTGTCTCTTGCAGGGCAGTGTCCCTTTAAGTGGGCGTTGCCACAGTTCGGGCACGTCATGACGTCGGCGCCGTGACGCGGTGTACGTCATCGCACATGCACAGTGTGGTTGGCAGACATCTGCACCTGCACAGTGTGGTGTCGGCCGCTTCGTTATCCCGTTCGCATCGCGCATGCGTGGGGCTCCAGGAAAAGTGCGCGAGCTGGCCACTGTCTTCAATGCTGAGGCGCTGCATCTGGGAGATGGCCTGCACACTCACTGCCTCGTGGGAGGCAAGTTTCTCATTTTCAGCCGATTTGTATTGGGAATAGCGATTTTTGTGTGCTCATGCACTGTACATGTTTCAATCGCAACTGGCAGGGTCATATGCTTGATTTTTAAGAGCTGCTCTCTCAAAGGATCAGAGTGAACTCCAAACACGATTTGGTCTCTGATCATAGAGTCAGCAATATCACCAAAGTTGCAGGAGAGCGCTAGCAGGCGGAGGCTGGTTAAGGAGGCATTGAAAGATTCAACTTTACCTTGAAGACGTTGTTTGAATATGTAGCGCTCGAAGATTTCATTGGTGTCCACTTCACAGTGACAATCAAACTTGTCCAGGATGGTCTGAAACTTTGTCTTGTCCTGGCCTTCGGTGAAGTTAAATGAGTTGAAGAGTTCGATGGCTTGATCACCTGCTGTTGAGCGGAGAAGCGCAATCTTTCTTGCATCAGACGCATCCTCGAGGTCTGAGGCTGCGATGTATAGCAGAAACCTTTGCTTGAATGTCTGCCAGTTGGCACTGAGATTGCCGGAGGTCCTGAGCTGGTGAGGAGCCTGAATCTTCTCCATGGTGCCGGGATACATTTGCTAGTCGTCACGGAACGGATTGAGGTAAGCCACCTTAAATTAGTAGTCTCCTGGTATCATGTCGTGTTAGCTACACTGGTCTAACACTGGCTGCAGCTTAGATCAGAAAGAAGAAGCGCGATCTTCCTTGCACCAGACGCACCCACGAGGTCTGATGCTTCAATGTACAGCAGAAACGTTTGCTTGAATGTCCACCAGTTGGCACTGAGATTGCCGGAGGTCCTGAGCTGGTGAGTGTCATGATATGCACTCATGCACATAATGAGATACAGACAGGCAGTGATAGACACCCAGGTTAGCCAATCAACACACAGGATAGAACACAACCAATCACCAGGCAGAACACTAGAGGGGGGTTTCCCACTATAAAGCACACGAGGCATCAGCACTCTGCCTCTTTCCACTGGTGACAACTGTAGTGACAGTCAGGGTGCATATATCAGTTAGCACCTTCTACACATGCCTCAGAGCTAGTCTGGTCTCGTTAGTTGTAGTTAGCACACTTAGATTAGTAAAGTGTCAACCCACAGCAAGTTGTGTGCATTGCTCCAGAAGTTCAATAATACGTATTGAACTAACATCTAAGTTTGGTGTCTACTTTACAGTACAACTGCATTCAGTTGCAGTCCGTGTTACCCCAGGGTGAATAACACGAGACTGAGGAGCCTGAATCTTCTCCATGGTGCCGGGATACATTCGCTGGTCGTCATGGAACGGACTGAGGCAAACCACCTAGATTAAGCAGTCTCCTGGTAGCATGATGTGTTATGTACTCTGGGATAGCACAGGCTGCAACTGGATGCAGCTTTGACGAAAAGATACTCCAGACCTTGAAGTTAGTTCAATCAGGTTTATTGAACTAATAGCACAGTTAGCACAGTTCTCTGTGAGTTCGACTCTCTGCCAACTTAAGTGTGGTTACTCTGTCTGACTGAACCAGACTAGCTCTTAGCCACGTGGTGGAGGTGTGAGATTGTAACAACTCAATTGACTGACTCTCTAGATGTTCATCAGTGGAAAGAGGCGGACTGTGAGTGCCTCGTGTCTTTTATAGTCAGATCCCACCCCTGAGTGTCCTGCCTGTTTATTGGTCATGTGCTCCGTGTCCATTAGCTGCTTGTCTGTACATCATTATGTGTGTGTCCGCATATCATGACACCCATGGCCTCCGGCTGTATTGGGTGAGTTGGAGAATCTCTGGATCCGGTAAACTCTGGCTTTGGACCGGCTGAGCATATTTAAATGAATTGAAGGACCAATTTAAATACGGCCACCTGGTTCTCGCCCAACGACGGGTGTCACGTGGCGGGAGCCTTGTGCTCCTTTGGCACTTGGCACAGAACCCCGTTTAGATGCTCTCCCACTATTTTATGGGGGGGGTGATTAGAAACGGGCCCGAGGACTGGTGGCAGGAACAAAACTTTGAATGACTCCCGCTCGGAACTAGGCAGTTGAACGCGTGAGATCATGTGCTGTTCAGCTCGTTAACTATGCAACCATGAGGAGCACATCGAATCTTGTGATTGGATGGGATGGACAGGAAGAGACCCACCCCATCATCACCTCAAAGGCACCAATGTCCGTGTACCATATTTAAATGTCACCCAGATAGTCATTCATTCTTCCACTCTCATTCTTGACTCCTTGCCATCCCCTCCCCAGTGTTAGCGTGGTCTCCTCACCACCTCCATGGCCAGCCTCGACACAGCATCTGTGACAGAGTGAACAGAAGGTAAAAGCAGAGTCCAATAATGTGCTATTGCAGGAAGAAGGCTACCTCACTATGTGCATGTCATTTATGTACAGTCACTGAAAAGAATATTCTACATTCCTGCTGTCGGGGCACTTAATTTGGAGGCGGGAACAAGATGCCGAAATGTGTGTTTTTAATGAGCATTCATGAGATGCAAATAGGATTCCCGACCTAGATCCGGGGACACTCGATCTGCCTTTAAGATGCCATGAAAGTCAGGGGAACAAAATTCTGACTTAACTGCCCAACATTGTGTCATGTGAGAGTACCTTTAAGACATGGATGTTTAAGCAATGTAGCTTTAAGAAAACAGTGATGTCAGAGAGTGGGTGGAGCTGAGGTCAGGTCAGCCATTTTGCAGTTTAGTTTCGCAGTTGGAAAAAGAGCTTGTGTGTGTCTGGGTGTTTCCAGAGCGCTGCAGTTTTAAAAAGCTTGTGTGTCTGTGTGTTTCCAGAGAGCTGCAGTTTGGAGAAAAAGAGCTCGGGGAGTGTCTGTGATTGCAGTGAGCTGAATATCTGCCATGAAAGACAATCTCTGGATCATTTGGGTGATTTAAACTCATAATAGTAAAGCCTTTAACCTGATGTGATTCTGTTTAAAGGTGTTAAGTCTCTTGGAAGTTTGAAGGAACATTTTGAGGAATTATTTACTGTTGCAATATTTTCTGAGTTATCTTTGAAGTAAGGGGTGTTAAGAGATCCAATGTTTATTTCAGATGTTAAATTGAATTCATGGAATAAACATTGTTTTGTGCTTAAAAACCCATGTGTCCATAATTGTAATCCCACGCCTGGGGAACAAGCCGTGTGCTAGGAAAAGCAACAAATACATTAAAGGGAGAGGTTGGTTGAACTCCATGATACATTTTGGGGTTCTGAAAACGCCTTGCCCATAACAACTGGGGGCTCGAGGGGGATAAAAGTCTATCCATTGGATTGGCTTTTGTGAACTTAAAGCAGTGAAGCATTGTTGCTTTTCCGGTGTGGTATTTTAGTTTAAGTGGGGAGAGTGTTGTGAACAATGGCTCTTTCAGAGGCTCAGAAGTTTTTGGGGGTGGAGAATGTCACACGTAGTACTTTACGGACAGAAACGAAAAGCAGACTGTTAGATTTGGCAAGAACATTGCAGTTAACATTACCTGACAAAATTCGAAAAGGTGAGGTAATTATGGCGGTGGTTAAGCATTTAAAGTTGCCTGAGATATAGTTTGACTCATTGGAAATGGCAAAAATTCAGTTACAAATTAAACAAATGTAAAAAGAAAGAGAAAGAGAGAGAGAGGAAAAAGAAAGACAAGGAGAGAGAAAGGAAAAAGAAAAGGATAGAGAAGAAAGGAGAAAAGAATGATAGCCCGAGCAGAAGGAAAAGAAAGGAAGATACAGCTCAGGGAAAAAGATAAAGAGTGGGAATTTGAACGTCAGAAAATGGCCATGAAACATGACAATCAGTTAAAATTGGCAGACGTAAAGGGAAACGTACAGTTGGATGATAATGATGAGGATAGTGAGAAAGAGCGTCATAGTCGAAGGCTTGGTGGGAATCTATTTAAATATGTCCAAGGATTGCCAAGGTTTGACGAGAAGGAAGTGGAAGCCTTTTTCATTTCATTTGAGAACAAAGAACAAAGAACAAAGAAATGTACAGCACAGGAACAGGCCCTTCGGCCCTCTAAGCCCGTGCCGACCATGCTGCCCGACTAAACTACAATCTTCTACACTTCCTGGGTCCGTATCCCTCTATTCATGTATTTGTCAAGATGCCCCTTAAATGTCACTATCGTCCCTGCTTCCACCACCTCCTCCGGTAACGAGTTCCAGGCACCCACTACCCTCTGCGTAAAAAACTTGCCTCGTACATCTACTCTAAACCTTGCCCCTCTCACCTTAAACCTATGCCCCCTAGTAATTGACCCCTCTACCCTGGGGAAAAACCTCTGACTATCCACTCTGTCTATGCCCCTCATAATTTTGTAGACCTCTATCAGGTCTCCCCTCAACCTCCTTCGTTCCAGTGAGAACAAACCGAGTTTATTCAACCGCTCCTCATAGCTAATGCCCTCCATACCAGGCAACATTCTTGTAAATCTCTTCTGCACCCTCTCTAAAGCCTCCACATCCTTCTGGTAGTGTGGCGACACTATACTCCAAGTGTGGCCTGACTAAGGTTCTATACAGCTGCAACATGACTTGCCAATTCTTATACTCAATGCCCCGGCCAATGAAGGCAAGCATGCCGTATGCCTTCTTGACTACCTTCTCCACCTGTGTTGCCCCTTTCAATGACCTGTGGACCTGTACTCCTAGATCTCTTTGACTTTCAATATTCTTGAGGGTTCTACCATTCACTGTATATTCCCTACCTGCATTAGACTTTCCAAAATGCATTACCTCACATTTGTCCGGATTAAACTCCATCTGCCATCTCTCCGCCCAAGGTAGGCAAGGTAGGTAAACAAATGAAATGGCCACATGTGGGTGTTACTGATTCAAACAAAGCTGGTAGGCAGAGCTAGTGAAGTGTTTGCATCACTACCGGAGGAGGTATCTGGAACGTATGAGGAGGTGAAGAAATCCATCTTAAGTGCATATGAGCTAGCACCTGAAACTTACAGACAAAGGTTTAGAAATTTAAGGAAAGAATTTGGTCAAACGTACATGGAGTTTGAAAGGCTCAAGAGTAATTTTGATAGGTGGATAAGGGCTTTGAAAATAGACCAAACGTATGAAGCTCTCAGAGAAATTATACTTTTGGGGTTTAACAATTCAATTCCTGATGTAGTGAGAACTCATGTGGAAGAGGTTAAAACTGCGAGATTAGCAGCGGAAATGGCAGATGATTATGAATTAGTTCATAAATCAAAGATTGGTTTCCGACATCAGTTTCAGCCAGTGAGGGATAGAAACTGGGGACATGAGAAATACTCAAGTAGTAAAGGTAAAGGAGATCTGATGGGAGACAATAAAGAGAGTGTACCTCAGATTAAAAAAGAAATCCAGGAGGGTGGAAAAGAAATGAAAAGTTTCAGATGTTTTCACTGTAATAAACTAGGCCATGTAAAGTCACAGTGTTGGTGGTTGAAGAAAAGCACTGGGAAGGCTGATGTGGTAAAACAGGATAAGACAGTGGGGTTTGTTAGAGTGGTAAAGGAAAGCCCAAGGGAAGCGAAGGAGGTGCAAATGATTGTACAGCCTGTTCAAGAAGTAATTGTTAAGAAGGTGCCAGATGTCTTTAAAGAATTTACTTGTGTGGGTAAAGTTTACTCATGTGTATCAGGAGGAGCAGGTAAAGAAGTCACAATTTTAAGAGATACAGGAGCGAGTCAATCTTTAATGGTAAGAGATGAGGAATTATGTAGTTTGGGAAGAATGTTGCCAGAAAAGATGGTGATATGTGGAATTCAGGGTGAGAGGAGTAGCGTTCCATTATATAAGGTAAGGTTGGAAAGTCCAGTGAAGAGTGGTGAAGTGGTAGTAGGAGTAATAGATAAACTATCTTGTCTAGGAATACAGTTTATCTTGGGTAATGATATAGCTGGATCGCAGGTGGGAGTGATGCCTACTGTGGTTGATAAGCCAGTGGAAAATCAGTCAACTGAAGGGTTGAAGGTCGAATATCCTGGGATCTTTCCGGATTGTGTAGTAACACGGTTGCAAAGTCACAGGTTAAGACAAGAGGAGAAATCAAAGAGTAAAGATGGAGTTGAAGTACAATTATCAGAAACGATTTTTGATCAGATGATTGAAAAAGAACAAGAACAGGTGGAGGATGAGGCGGATATTTTTAGTTCAGGAAAATTGGCGGAGTTACACCAGAAAGATGTAGAAATAAAACGGATATATCAGAAAGCATATACGGAAGAGGAATCTGAGAGTATACCAGAGTGTTATTACCGTAAAAATGATGTCTTGATGAGAAAATGGAGACCTGTACATATGCAGGTGGATGAAAAGTGGGCAGAAGTTCATCAAGTAGTATTGCCGGTAGGGTACAGAAAGGAGATGTTGCGAGTTGCACATGAGGTACCAGTGGGAGGTCATTTGGGAATAAGGTGAAATCCAGAAACATTTTTATTGGCCTGGACTACACAAAGATGTAGTTAAATTTTGTCAATCATGTCACACATGTCAAGTGATAGGGAAACCTCAAGCAGTGATAAAACCAGTGCCCTTAATACCCATTCCAGTATTTGAGAAACCTTTTACAAGGGTCCTAATCGATTGTGTAGGACCGCTTCCTAAAACAAAAAGTGGGAATCAATATCTTTTGACTGTAATTGATGAGTCTATTGGTTTCCAGAGGCCATTCCAGTATGTAATATTACAGCGAAAAGGATTGTGGAGGAGTTACTTCAATTCTTTACTAGATATGGATTACCCACAGAAATTCAATCGGATCAAGGAACAAATTTTACTTCAAAGTTATTCAAAGAAGTTATGGATAGCTTAGGAATAAAACAATTTAAATCAACTGCATACCATCCAGAATCGCAGGGAGCGTTAGAAAGGTGGCATCAGATATTAAAGACAATGTTGAGGCCGTATTGTCAAGATTATCCAGAGGATTGGGATAAAGGAATCCCATTCGTATTGTTTGCAATTATGGATGCACCTAATGAGTCTACCAAATTTAGTCCTTTTGAACTAATTTTTGGTCCTGAGGTAAGAGGACCACTTTGATTGATTGAGGAAAAATTGGTGAGTGAGAAATCGGAAATTACACTATTGGATTACTGTCAAATTTTAGGGAACGATTAAATAGAGCAGGTGAATTGGCTAGACAACATTTGAAAGTTGCACAAAATGTGCTGAAACGGGTAGCAGACAAGAAATCCAAAGTTCGTAGTTTTGCCAGTGGGGATAATGGTTTAGTGTTGTTACCAGTGGTAGGGGAGCCTTTAAAAGCTAGGTTTTGTAGACCGTATCAGATTGAAAGGAAATTAAGTGAGATGAATTATGTGGTAAAAACACCAGATAGAAGGAAGACTCACCGAGTGTGTCATGTGAATATGCTTAAAAGGTACTTTGAAAGGGAAGGAGAGAAAAAGGAGGTTTTAATGATCCTAACTCAAAGTGACAAACCAAATCTAGATGACTCTGAGTTTGACATACCTCAAATTAAACTGGAAAATGAGGATGTTCTTAAAAATTGGGATGAATTGTTAAGTTACCTTCCAGAGGAAAATCAAACTGATCTGAAAGAGTTATTGATATCACATGGGCAAGTTTGTAGAGATAAATTGGGGAAGTACTAAAATGGCTATACATGATGTAGATGTGGGAAACGCTGTTCCTATCAAAGAACATCCATATAGACTTAATCCTTTAAAATTGGCACAGGTTAACAGAGAAATTGAGAGTATGCTGAAGAATGGCATAATTGAAGTGGGTTGCAGCCAATGGAGCTCACCCATAGTGATGGTACCTAAACCAAACGGTACCCAATGGTTGTGTGTGGACTATCGAAAGGTGAATGCAGTTACAGGAACGGACTCTTATCCTATCCCACGTTTGAAGGATTGCATTGAGAAAGTGGGACAATCTGCTTTTATTTCCAACTTCCAGACATGGAAAGAACATTTAAAACATCGTATGGAGTTCTTCGATCGACTTCAGGAGGCCGGTTTGGTAATGAACCTAGCCGAAAGTGAATTTGGAGAAGCCCGAATCACATTCCTTGCGGAGTTTCCGATACCCTCAGGACGAAGGGAAATAATGCGATTTCTTAGCATGAGTGGATTTGATCGAACATTTGTGCAAAAGTTTTGTGTGATTACTCCACTGATGGACTTGCTAAAGAAACGGCAAAAATTTCAAGGGACAGCGAACTTTCAACAGACATTTGATGCCTGATAGCTGTGGTAACCAATGTTCCTGTATTGGAGAATTGCAAGCGGCTCTGTGATCAGGTTGAACTAAATTATCTGATTCTGAAGAGAAATGCAAAGGAGTAGCGGAATGGATGGATCGTGCAAAGAATTTGTTCAAAGCAACTGTCAATCGAGAAGGATTTCGGTTGGAGGAAAAAGAACAAAGAAATATGGACTATAGTATTATACCTGTTTGCATGTGTTGTATATTTACTGTGTACATTTCTAAGTGGATGGTGCAAAAGTGAAAAATGAAACCATCTTGAAGTTTATGGTTTATTTCTTTTTCTTCGGGGGAGGTGTCATGTGAGAGTACCTTTAAGACATGGATGTTTAAGCAATGTACCTTTAAGAAAACAGTGATGTCAGAGAGTGGGTGGAGCTGAGGTCAGGTCAGCCATTTTGCAGTTTAGTTTTGCAGTTGGAAAAAGAGCTTGTGTGTGTCTGGGCGTTTCCAGAGAGCTGCAGTTTTAAAAAGCAGCTTGTGTGTGTCTGTGTGTTTCCAGAGAGCTGCAGTTTGGAGAAAAAACAGCTTGGGGAGTATCTGTGCTTGCAGTGAGCTGGATCTATGCCATGAAAGACTATCTCTGGATCATTTGGGTGATTTATACTCATAATAGTAAAGCCTTGAACCTGATGTGATTCTGTTTAAAGGTGTTAAGTCTCTTGGAAGTTTGAAGGAACATTTTGAGGAATTATTTACTGTTGCAATATTTTGAGTTATCTTTGAAGTAAGGGGTGTTAAGAGATCCAATGTTTATTTAAGATGTTAAGTTGAGTTCAGCACGGCAGCATAAGTGGGCAGCACGGTAGCACAAGTGACTAGCACTGTGGCTTCACAGCGCCAGGGTCCCAGGTTCGATTCCCCGCTGGGTCACTGTCTGTGCGGAGTTTGCACGTTCTCCCCGTGTCCGCGTGGGTTTCCTCCGGGTGCTCCGGTTTCCTCCCACAGTCCAAAGACGTGCAGGTTAGGTGGATTGGCCATGCTAAATTACCTGTAGTGTCCATAAGCGTTGGGAGGGGTTATTGGGTTGCGGGGATAAGGTGGAAGTGAGGGATTAATGTGGGTCGGTGCAGACTCGATGGGCCGAATGGCCTCCTTCTGCACTGTATGGTCTATGTAATCTATGTAATCTATATGAATAAACATTGTTTTGTGTTTAAAAACCCACATGTCCATAATTTTAATCCCACTCCTAGGGAACAAGCCGTGTGCTAGGAAAAGCAACAAATACATTAAAGGGAAAGATTGGTTGAACTCCATGATACATTTTGGGGTTCTGAAAACACCTCGTCCATAACAATTGGGAAACTGATCTTTGGCCTCCCATTAAATATTGCTCTCCCACCTGCCATGATTCTTGCTGCTGGTGAGAGTGGAAAGTTCTGTCTTCTTAGCCTCACTGGAGAGAGGATCCATCTTCCATACAGGACAGTGGCATCCTTCACAGTCTCCAAAAATTTCACCTCCATGGTGTTGTCAGTAAGCAGTAACTGCTGCAGGATGTAGACTGGTGTTGGGTGTGACTGGGGATGGATCTGAAGGTCTAACCCTCTGCAGCTGAATAGCATGATAGCACTCGCTATAGAGGCTGCCACATGAGTGCCACATTGGGCGGCACGCTGGCACAGTGGTTAACACTGCTGCATCTCAGCGTCAATTCCTACCTCGGGTGACTGTGTGGAGTTTGCACGTTCTCCCAGTGTCTGCATGGGTTACCTCCAACAGTCCAAAGATGTGCAGTGTAGGAGGGGACTATGCTAAATTGCCCCTTAGTGCCTAAAGGTTAGGTGGGGTTAACTGGTTGTGGGGATAATGTGAGGGAGTGGGCCTGGATGAGGTGCTCTTTCAGAGGGTCAGTGCAGACTCGATAGACTGAATCACCTCCTTCTGCATAGTAGGGATTCTATGATTCTATGATATGAGAAATGGCCACTTGGGAAGGCAATGCTTTGCAGCTCGAGATCAACGCCTTGAGGAGATGTGAGGAGGGAAAGAACTGAATCAAGTTGGCAGTTCTGTATTTCAATGAGAAATTGGGAATACTTTGGGAAGTATTGAAGTTGATATAGGCTTTTTTCTATAGGTGCAAGTATTTATAGGTTTTTTTTTGTACTGCCTTCACAGCTAAGAAAAAACATTTTATTCATGTCATTCGACAAATTAAATCACTGGCGTACTGGAAGCTTGATCGAATATCATACGTACCTATTTTTGTTCACTGCATTGGTCTGTGACCCTCCAAACTGGTTAATACTTGTCAGTGGACTTGTCCCCCCCCCCCCCCCCGGCTGTGTCGTTCCCCCCCCCGCGGGCTGTGTCCTGTTCCCCCACCCCCAAGGGCTGTGTCCTGTTCCCCCCCCCCCGGCGGGCTGTGTCCTGTTCCCCCCCTCCCCGCAGGCTGTGTCCTGTCCCCACCCCCCCCGCGGGCTGTGTCCTGTTCCTCCCCCCACGGGCTGTGTCCTGTTCCCCCCACCCGCGGGCTGTGTCCTGTTTCCCCCCCCCTCGCGGGCTGTGTCCTGTTCTCCCACCCCCCGCGGGCTGTGTCCTGTTCCCCCCCCCCCCGGGCTGTGTCCTGTCCCCCTCCCCCGGGCTGTGTCCTGTTCCACCCCCCCGGGCTGTGTCCTGTCCCTGCCCCCACCCCCCCCTCCTCGCGGGCTGTGTCCTGTTCCCCACCCCCCCCGCGGGCTGTGTCCTGTTCCTCCCCCCACGGGCTGTGTCCTGTTCCCCCCACCCGCGGGCTGTGTCCTGTTTCCCCCCCCCTCGCGGGCTGTGTCCTGTTCCCCCCCCCCCCGCGGGCTGTGTCCTGTTTCCCCCCCCCCCCCCCCCGCGGGCTGTGTCCTGTCCCCCCTCCCCCGGGCTGTGTCCTGTTCCACCCCCCCGGGCTGTGTCCTGTCCCTGCCCCCACCCCCCCTCCTCCCGGGCTGTGTCCTGTCCCTGCCCCCCCCCCCCGGGATGTGTCCTGTTCTCCTCTCCCCCCCCCCCCACCTCGGGCTGTGTCCTGTCCCTTCCCCCCAGGCTGTGTCCTGTCTCCCCCCCCCCCCGGGCTGTGTCCTGTTCTCCTCTCCCCCCCCCCCCCCCCCCCGGGCTGTGTCCTGTTCTCCCCCCCCGGGCTGTGTCCTGTTCTCCTCTCCCCCGGGCTGTGTTCTGTCTCCCCCCGGCTCTGGTGTTGCACCTATTCACTTAACTACAGAAGCCAGGTATTTGCATTTATGGCCTTGTTTCATTTACACAGGAGCTGAATCAACAGTTCCAACCTTGGGTGTCCTGAGAAGACAAATTAATATAATCCTTGGATGGCAGATATTGTGTAGATGCTTTGCTTCTGATAATTTAATGATATCCAAAGGCGTACTTTACTGTTGAGGAAGAAGTAGGCTAGAGTGCAATCTGTGCAGGGGATCAAACACTCTGGCTTGCATTCATATGACGAATGTGATATAAAATAGTTAGTTTAAATATATTAGTTACAGTAATGTAGATGTAGGCCGGTCTAATTCTAGTGAGTTCACAGACAAAGGATTTCAGAAAGCATGGCAAGGAAGGGGGAGGGGTGTCTGGTAGAGGAGGAGAAAAGGATGCTGGGTAACAAAAGGCCAGGGTTAAGGAATGAGAAGTGAGCCAATTAGGATATATGGCCTGGTCAGGAGGGGTATAGAATGACCTATGGGAATCGTGTATGTGAAACCTGATGCCATTTGAATGTATTTGTAGAGATTCCTTTGTCTCCAATAGCACTCGATTCGGAAGACCCTGGAGGCAGCTTGTGTTCTGGGTTTTTGTGGAGCGAGTCAGACTTGCAAGTTGGTTAAAAATAAATAATACTATGCCTACTAATCCATCTCGAGTTTTATTGAGGCCAGACTGACGGGTAAAGAATTCAACATTTGTCATTTGGTGCCGGAAACCCGGGATTTCTCCAGACGGTTATCGACCAACTGCGAAATCAGAATTAGACTGATTTTGGACAAGGAAAGTGGAAACGGGCCCACAATGTGTGTGGCTGGAAAATGACATACATTGGTTTTCCCCTCTTCTCATGGTCTGATTGGTCTGGTCACTCGCGGTTGGTACGGAAAGATCGTCTCAACGAAATCAAAGGTCAGTCTGGGGATTAGAAAATTTAACTGATAGGATATCATAATTGATAGTTCGGTTTTGGGTTAGTTTTGGAACTGATGGGACCTCAGAGAGGAGGGTTTAGTTCCAAGAGTGTGTGAGTGTTTTGAAGAACTGATGGGATCTCAGAGAGGAGGGTTTAGTTCCAAGAGTGTGTGAGTGTTTTGATGAACTGATGGGACCTCAGAGAGAGGAGGGTTTAGTGCCAAGAGTGTTTTTAAATCTATAGTTGATACAGCTAAAATTCTATCCTTGGACTGTAGTGGCAAGAAACGCAGTCTTGAGGACTAGTTAGAGATTATGGGGAAATGTTTGGATACATTTCAAAACAAAAGAACATCCATAGAACTGGATGCTGCATGTTAGTTAAAGCAGAAGTCTCTCAAAGGGTTAACAGCAGCAGCCAAAGTTAACGACTACAGATAAGTGCTTCTCACACGGGCCTTGAGATAACAGGCAACTTGTGGTGTAATTGGATACCTTTTTTTCGAGTCAGTAAAACTCCAGCAAAGTTACATTTTGAATTAATTAAAGGAAACCAGTGGATTTCTCCACCTCTTTGATAAAAGTTAATTATTTTAGCAAACAATTGATTGAAATTGCCAGAATCTTAAGTTGAATTACTTGAAATAATGTTTATCTCATTTTATTTGTGAATTAATAGAAACTTAAAGAAACTCACTGACACCATTTTAAAAAGTATAAATCTGGAGATGACAGTTGACTTTGCTCCGGTATAAATCACCGCAGCTAACTGCTCCCTCATTGATAGCAGCCAACATTTTTGTGAATGTAAGAAAAACTTGTTAAAAGAAAAATTGTTAAGATAAAGAATTAATTAAGTTGTAAAAGTTATACAAGTTTGTGTTAAGCAAATTGTAAATTCAGTTCTGAGTTGAGATCAGAGCTAAGCTTGCAAGTTGCAGTAATTCAATTTGAATTTTAAAACATTTTAAGTTTTCAAAGAACACTGTTAAAAACTTTTAAATAATTTTGGCAAGTAGCAAAAATTGCCATTGATTATAAATAGGCAAATAAAAAATAAAATAAAAAAGAGAGCTGAAGTATGAAAGCTAAAGAGTTAATTAGATCATGGAGACAATATTGTCAACATGAGAGAGATAAGATCATGTTATTAAGTTGGCAAGAAAATGCCCTTAAAATGGGGATTCCAATTAGTGAAAGGGGGAACCAGAAAACTCTGGAGATCTTGAAAAAGGAGTGTGCATTCAAAAAAAAAACACGCAAGTAAAGAGAGGGTGGACTCGAGTAAAAAAAAAAGGGCTCCGTAGTTCAATGGCTGGCCTTGCATTGACAGAAGCAGATGAGGACCTAGAAAAGTGGACCATGTCGGCTAGAGTCCTGACTGCACCAGTAGCATTGTCTGCACTAATTCCAGAACCACCAGGGTATCATAATTTAGATTCAAATCATGCCAGCCTCTCCAGCCCCTTCGGTTGATAGCTTGGGTCCTATTTCAGCATCTTCACTGTCTGTTAGAGAAGGGGAGCTCTGCTCAACAAGCTCAGTTAGCTCTAGGACCCGATCTCGGACAATGAGAGAGTGGCCTGATCCTATCCAGAAACAATCACGCATACCTCCTAGATCCCTTTAGACCGATATGGTAGGACAGAAAAGTATGAGAACAAAGAAAGAGGATGGGAATGGTTCTGAGGAGCTGAAGCTCCCCCTAGTGGAAGGGTAGGGCGTCAAAGTCTTTGAAGAGCCAGAGGAATCCGCTAGAGCGCCCCCTAGTGAGACTCTGAGACAGTTGCCGATTCGGAAAATACCAAACCCTAATGCTGTAACATCAGTTTGTGGTGACTACTGATTGGACTGTAACTTGTTGGCCCGAGATTTACTGTGTATCTTCCAGCTACAGCTTGAGTGCGGAGATGAAGGGGTAACGGTTCAATCATGGAGGATGAGACAACGGTGCTATATTTCTATCACTCCCCAGTGGTGGACGTTAGACATTAAACATTCACTGCATCACGTTACCCTAGCCTATGACAGAACCGGACAAAACAGGGAGTTGGAGGATAGATACCGGCCGTTAATTGGGACCGAATGGCCAGTCAAGGTTACAGCCACAGTCACGGGAAAAGAAGGTACAGCCGATTTTGTTACAATACCACCACATTTATGGCCACAGTCAGCTTCTGTAGGCCCTCATATTACACGTCAGGTCCACGATCAGTACCATGCCAAGGATCTGGGGCCTATGGGAAGGGATACCAAACATCACTGTCTATACAAAGCTGCTGACTCCTTACACAAGTGAAGGGGGGAATTTTACTCTGACCACCGAGGCACTCGAAGCCTTCCGTTGCCTGAAGCAGGCCTTGTTACAAGCACCGGCCGTCGGTAGGCTGACCGTTCCAGATATACTGTAGTGTTCTGGAAGGATGTTCAACAGCGGTACTCACCCAGCAACATGGGGACAAGCACCGGCCCGTAGCATATTACTCTTCCAAACTTGATCCAGTGGCGTTGGGCCACCCTGTTTGCACCCAGATCTTGGCAGCGATATACAATAGTTTGCAGGCTGCTGCCAATATAACTCTCCAACAGGATATTACGGTGTATAGCAGCACGGTAGCATTGTGGATAGCACAATTGCTTCACAGCTCCAGGGACCCAGGTTCGATTCCGGCTTGGGTCACTGCCTGTGCGGAGTCTGCATGTCCTCCCCGTGTGTGCGTGGGTTTCCTCCGGGTGCTCCGGTTTCCTCCCACAGTCCAAAGATGTGCAAGTTAGGTGGATTGGCCGTGATAAATTGCCCTTAGTGTCCAAAATTGCCCTTAGTGTTGGGTGGGGTTGCTGGGTTGTGGGGATAGGGTGGAGGTGTTGACCTTGGGTAGGGTGCTCTTTCCAAGAGCCGGTGCAGACTCGATGAGCCGAATGGCCTCCTTCTGCACTGTAAATTCTATGATTCTATGATAGCTCCCACTCGGTCATCGCACTACTGGGGCAACTGCAGACTCAGCATCTTACCGCAGCTTGTCAGAATAGGTATGAGATATACCTTTTGAACAATTCACGTCTGACATTTAAATACTGTATCACTATCAATCCAGCCTGTTTTCTTAGCGGTCCCCCTGTCCATGAAGACGCACCTGGCCACGACTGTTTAGCCTTGATTCTGGAAACTACCACAATAAGGGACGATCTGAGTGATATTCCGTTAGAACAACCTGACATGATTATGTATGTTGATGGCAATGCATTAGTAAGCCCCACTGGCCGGAGACTGTCCGGTTATGCAATCATAGATCAGGATGGTCTGATTCTAGAAGCGGCAGCTTTCCAGACCCCTTACTCAGCCCAACAAGCCGAACTTTTTGCCCTTACCCGTGCATGTATACTTGGGGTAGATCGTCGAGTAAATATTTACACTGACTCCCGATACGCCTTCGGGGTAGTTCTTGACTTCGGACAGCTCTGGAAGAATAGGGAATTCCTTACCTCGGCCAGCACGGAAATATCCAACCGGGGTTTAGTTAATGACCTACTGCAGGCCCTCCTTATGCCCGCGCAGATTTCCGTCATTAAATGCGCTGCCCATACAAACGGTAAGACCCCAGTTGACGTTGGTAATGCACAAGCAGATTGTGCAGCGCGGACCACCGCGCAAATTCAGCAAGTGATGGTGCCTAAAATGTTAAGTCAGACTAAACGATCTGCTATAAATAGGTCTGCTTCTGACAAGCCAATGCCAACCATCCAAGACGTCATAAGATTACAGGAGGACGCTCCTGAGAGTGATAAACAAATGTGGAAACGGTTAGGTTGTACATATGATTCTGTTTCCTCTTTATGGACCATGCCAGCACATCAGACTTGTATGTCTGATGTACTGGCTTTATGGGTCATTGAATGTGTACACTTTGCAACTCATTGTGGGGCTCGGGGGACTAGTGATTTGTTGCTGGACACTTGGTGGCACCCTGAAATGCAGGGGTTGGCCCAGAGTATCAGTAATCGGTGTTTGATTTGTTAGCAAAATAACACCGGCAAAGGTATCCCTTGTGGTATGAGGCAAACCCCGTTGCCCAGTGGTCCCTTTGAGACGCTCCAAATGGATTACATAGAGTTGGAAAGATGTCAATGTTATAAATATGTTTTGGTCATTGTGGATGTGTTCAGCAGATGGGTTGAGGCGTATCCGACTACCGATAATAAAGCTGCTACTGGTATACTTGCTCAGTTAAGTTCTGATAATGGGCCTCATTTTATTGGACAGATTAACAAGGAGTTCTGCTCCCAGTTGGGCATACGCAGTTACACTGTGCGACAGACCGCAGGCGGCCGGGTTGGTTGAGAGACACAATCAGACCGTCAAAACTAAATTGGCTAAATTAAGAGCAGACACGGGACTGACATGGCTTAAGTTGCTCCCCATTGCCCTCTTCCAGCTGCGGGTTACACCTGCGGGACTGGCCCGGCTCTCTCCTGCCGAGATCCTTTCTGGAAGGTCCCTTAGAACTCCCTGGAGCCTGCATGTTCCCAGACTGGTTCAGTTTCACCATATGACTGAAGAGATTACCACCTATGTTCTAGCCCTCACTAAGGTCCTCAAGGAGCTCCATGGCCAGGTCCGTGCGGCTCACCCGCCACCGTCCCCATTACCTAGCTCACTTTCAGTGCAGCCCGGTAGTTATGTCATGGTCAAAAAATTGGACTCGGAAAGGGTTGGAGCCGCGATGGGAGGGGCCCTTCCAAGTTCTCCTTACCACCCCCACTGCAGTTAAAGTGGAGGGGCGGAGTGCTTGGGTCCACCTCCGCCACTGTAAATTGAGTCCACCTCTACCACTGTAAAAAGGTTGGTTACTAACCTGCCTCCCTTCCCCAGCGCTGTTTTACAGGTGTGAAGTATGATGGGGTGGCTGCGCACCGCCTGTGTAATCTTCGGCCTCACCTCGCTTGGAGTGACATCGGCGACGGACATGGAAAAGGGAAATATCATCCACATCTGTAACCCCAACCAAACTACAAGGACATTTTGTTTATACAGAGGTGATGTTCTTCGCTGCCCCCATGTACGAGGACATGGTATCGACTCATGGAAGGTTATCAGGTTAACGGACAATGCAGGACTCATGAAGCAATTGCACCGGTCCCGGTGATGGGAAAGGAACATTACATGGACATTGCCTTGTTTTTGGAGTACAGGTAAATTTGATTTCGGATGTGTTAAGATTGGTGCCATAAAGGTGAAATCAGACCATCAGGAGAGGGTAGGAAGAGGTTGTGAGAGAGGGGGACTAGAGAGAGGACGGGGTGTCCAAGGTGGGGAGTACAACTAGAACGTAGGTCATCAGGAGATACACTTAATTCATTTAGGGCCCAGACTGAGGAAAACCCGGGTAGTATGAATCTCTTCTACCAGATTTACCACCGCTTGTATGGCCAGGGACGGGTTGTCTGCTACCCGAACCCCGCATCGGTGTCTAGGTTATTTTCTGTTTCACCGCTTTGGGGTACTCGCCAAACGGTGGTTCATTGTCAGCGTTCCGAGCCACTGCCCGAGCAAGTCACTCTTCCTTACGATCCGGGTTCAGCACCACCGACTATTTGCCTTCCCTTGCCTCGGGATAATTCCCACTCACAGTATGATAGGCTGCAACGGTGGAGGGCGTACATACCTAGCCACTTCACTCCCAATAGAGACTCCCGGTCGTACGAGAATTGTTTTGGCAGTGACGGGTACGGCTGTTTGCTGGTAGAGGTGGAAACGAATATAACTTTTAATGGCACAGCGACCAATGTTTTGTCACCCCCATTTCCCCGCCAAATTGCTATCGGGACTCTAGTCCCTACCACAGTCCCCTGCCCCTCGGCGTGGATGCTGCATAATCAGTTAGCACGCCGGGCAGTCACAGCTGAATTCTGCGAGAACTGGAAAAAAAACTCAGGTTCTCGCACCCAACCGGGGCCACTCAGCCGGATGGGGAATTCTGAGCGTCTTGACACTGGGAGGTGTGGGGGGGTTCCTTGGCAGTCGGCGTTAGGAATTATTTTATTTGTGGCCTTACCATCCTGGGAAACAAAATCTTGGGAGCCCTCGGGGCAATAACCAAGGAATTGTCTCAGCTGCGGTTGTTTGCAATGCAGAACCGGTATGCTCTTGACTATCTTCTGGCCCGTGAGGGTGGGGTATGCGCCATAGTACAGGGCAAGTGTCTCATGGGAGTTCAAGACCTAACCGCTAACATCACTAAATTTATGGATCGCATACGGGATCACCTGGACGGAATGCAGGACCCTGGCCCTTGGGGTAACTGGGGATTTGGAGCTTGGAAGGGCTGGTTGATAAATATGGCCATGTATTTAGCAGTGGCACTCGGCTGCATCTTTGTGGGCCTGACCATCCTTAAATGCGTGATGGGTAGAATGTGGGGTGCACTGGAACAGATAGACGCCCCTAGAATCTTGGCTGTTCGGATCCACGAGGGTGCAGCGGATGAAGGGGGGCTACAACAGGAATTGGAAATGCAGCGACAAATCTTTTTAGATGAGGGGCCGTAGCTACGGATTGAATAGTTTATCATGAAATGATAAAAGGAGGGAATGACGAATGTGATATAAAATAGTTAGTTTAAATATATTAGTTACAGTAATGTAGATGTAGGCTGGCCTAATTCTAGTGAGTTCACAGACAAAGGATTTTAGAAAGCATGGCAAAGAAGGGGGAGGGGTGTCTGGTAGAGGAGGAGAAAAGGATGCTGGGTAACAAGAGGACAGGGTTAAGGAATGAGAAGTGAGCCAATTAGGATGTATGGCCAGGTCAGGAGGGGTATAGGATGACCTATGGGAATCATGTATGTGAAACTTGATGCCATTTGAATGTATTTGTAGAGATTCCTTTGTCTCCAATAGCACTCGATTCGGAAGACCCTGGAGGCAGCTTGTGTTCTGAGTTTTTGTGAAGCGAGTCAGACTTGCAAGTTGGTTAAAAATAAATAATACTATGCCTACAAATCCATCTCGAGTTTTATTGAGGCCAGACTGACGGGTAAAGAATTCAACATTTGTCACATACGGCTGGATAAGTGCACAGCACATTTTTCCACCAACCCATCTGCACAAAGTGGTCCTTCCTAAAGGCGAAAGAGAGCTTCAATGAAGTATTAATAGGCTTTTAAATGGCATCTAAATGAGAGTGGACAGGAAGTGGAATTTTAGATTCTTTTTTCAAAGTGTAGTCTTGGGTGGAAAAGCTGAGGGCAGCCTGCATTGTCCATGGGTGGGGGCTGTGGGATCCCTCAAGTCCCTCGCTCAGCTCAACGGGTGAATCGTGGGAGAGGCCTGTTTTGTTATGCTCTTGACGTAGCATAAGCTGCTTCCTTGATGTGCACTCAGACAAAGGACGGTTCAGACTTGGAGATAGCTTTAACACATTTATTAAACTATTAACAATTCTCCTACTTGGATTCAACTCTACTGTTAATCCTGATATAGCTACTCAGACTGACTAGCCAGTCTGCTACAATCCACGTGGTGGGTGTGATGTTCAATCAACCCTGTGTCTGTACTCACTGAGTGTCTCCACTGGAAAGAGACTGAGCATGAGTAATGTGTCCTTTTATATGGGTTGGTGTAATGCCCTCCTGTGGTAGTGTCACCTCTGTGTGTATCGTGACTGCCCATTGGTCGTGTCCCATCTTACTGACCTATTGGTTGACTGCCTGTGTGTCATGTCTCTGGTGTTCTCTCTAGTGTCTAGCTAGGTGTAGTGTATGTACATGAACCCTTTGTGGACTTACAGTGATGTATATCACCACAAGGCCCAAATCAGGCTTCGCACCAGGCTCAAAACCTCGCCGAGTTACTCAATTTGCGGCGAATTGCGCGATCAGGATAATTCCCAGGCTGGGTGTTATCCAGGTAATAATATATATATGTATTTTTTTATAAATTGAGAGTATCCAATTAATTTTTTCCAATTAAGGGGCAATTTAGTGTGGCCAATCTACCCACCCTGAAGAGCTTTGGGTTGTGGGGGCGAAACCCACGCAAACACGGGGAGAATGTGCAAACTCTACATGGACAGTGACACAGAGTCGGGATTGAACCTGGGTCCTCGGCGCCGTGAGGCAGCAATGCTAACCACTGCACCTCCATGCTGCCCCTATCCAGGCTCATTTAAATATGCATGCGCAGCATTCACCCGGCACCCGGGATTCATCAGCCACACTGGCAATGCCTCAACCAGATGCCCATTAGTACTGGTCTCCATATACAGAAACCAGTGTGGTGGCCATTCGGGGGTATTGGAGGGCTTGGGAGCCCCCCTGGCTCGTGTGGGACAGGACAGGGCAGTGCCAACTGTTGACACTGCCAGGGTGCCAGGAGCACTGCCCATATGCCAGTCTGGCTGTGTCAAGATGCTCAGGTGCCAGGCGGAGAAGGGGTGTATGAAGGGGCCTCATAAAGGTTGTGGGGGTCCTGAAAGGAAGGAACCTGAAAGGGGAATGGGGGGCCTAAATATGGGGGTCCTCAGCAATCTCATAGCTGGGTGCCCTTACTTGAGGGGGAGGTAATTCCCATGTTTGTGGGTGGTGGCATTGTCCATAGGTGAGGGGTGTAGGGAAGCCTCAAGCTCATTTAGAGATTGGGCACCCTTTCAAAATGGCACCTTGATTTCTGAGGAGCTGGTGTTGCCGCTGAGTTC
Source organism: Scyliorhinus torazame (assembly GCF_047496885.1). Classification (NCBI taxonomy): domain Eukaryota; kingdom Metazoa; phylum Chordata; class Chondrichthyes; order Carcharhiniformes; family Scyliorhinidae; genus Scyliorhinus; species Scyliorhinus torazame. Next base: position 107,656,735 of record NC_092720.1, on the reverse strand, counting down.
AGCTCCCCTCTGTTGAAAGAATTTCTAAGTGCGGACTGGACTGAGGAGAAAATTCCCACGGCCAAAGAAATAACCATGTAAATAACCATTGACCTCAGGCGGGAATTTCCGGTCACCAGACGGGCACGGCCAGAGAATACCGTCCTGAGAAATCTTTTGGGAGAATCGCATCCATTGTCTATTATGCCCGTAGCTTGTTATCCCCATATTTGATTAAAGCCACTGGATTCCACAAAATGGCGCCTCGATCTCCGAGGGGCTGGTGTTGCCGACAAGTTCGGCTCCTTTTTACAAGCTAGCAATTCAGTCTGGCTACTCTGGCAAACCCAGAGAAGTGCACGTTCACTCTGCCTGCTTGGCTCTGGCAAGGGAGAGTGTAACACAATGAAGTCACATTAAATAGAGAGCTTCAGTGATCTCCCTCATGCAACAACAAGATGGTGCAAATAGCTCCACCCCCAAAGGAGCCAGCTGCTTAAAATGTCATTCTCACTGTCACCTCCATCATCAGTGTGATCCTTATCCTGCTCTGAAGTTGCAGTTGCACCTGCAGCTGGTGAAAGATTTCAATTGGGCCAACATTGCGCAAGTGCAGGGGTCTCACATATTGCTCCTCACTGAGGTTCAGGTAGAAGAATTATTCCTTGAACATCTGAATGGTTATGGCCCACTGGAGAGCCTTCCATTCCCTCCTCCTCCCTCTTTGAGCAGCTTGTCCTGCTCTGCGTGACCTCTCTTCATTCTCTAAGTCAGACCACATTCCAAGGGAATGTCCACTTGTGCACCTATGCAGGTGGTTTGTTCAGAAGCCTTGAAGTTCAGAACCTGCCACACCACTCCCTGTCAATTTTTGCAACTAGAAACAACTATAGAAAGCATCACTTACAGAATCAAAGCGACATCTAGAGGAAGCCAGCCATCCTCTAAATAGCTGATGATCCCTTTCAATAACATTGGCACTCTTGGGTCCCTCCTGCTGCTGAGCGTTCTTTCAGCTGCCAGAGGTCAGAGAGGGCAGTTACTCAGAAATGGCACTCTTGCCGTCAAATCACTGTTGCATGCTGATTGATTTCTTGATCTGCTTGCTCTTTATACTTCTGGCTTTGTTCACTGCATGCTTACTAATGGCTGGGCCAATATGGTATTCAGCACAATTTAGTCCACAAGTGTTCATGCATGCTGAAGCTTTCACTTTAGAGCTTTAAAACACTCACAGCACTCAAAGAGCAGGTGCTGATCAGCTCAATGTTTCATTAATATATTCTGTTCAATTCTCCCTCTTGTCTTGGAGTCCCAATCTAATGCAGATTTCTCACAGGAGAGACGACAGATGAATGTTATTATTATGAATAGCATCTTATGGTCTCTGGAGCAATTAAAAAAATTATCTGGAAACAGATCATACGTATTTTTCTTTGAACTCGCAAATCAACCGTTAACCTACCTTTAAGTCTTTAAGACGTGTCATCCAATTTTGAGATTGATTCTCTGTAAAATGTAATCATGCACAGTCTGTTGCGCCACAGATTTTCTTTTTGCAATTGCTTTTATTTCAACAGAAATTACACCCCACCCAGCCCATGTTAATATTTATTCTTCCCATGTGACTGGGCACCTTTCCAGAGACACAGGCTGGGGGGACAAATGCCCTGGCATTTCATGATATTTAAATTCAAATTATCAATTCAATTGATTAATAAAATAACTAGAATTGAAAAGCAGTCTCAATAATTGTGCCAAGAAACTAACATCGATTAATGTGTGGCACGGTAGCACAGTGGTTAGCACTGTTGCTTCACAGCGCCAGGGACCTGAGTTTGATTCCCGGCTTGGGTCACTGTCTGTGCGGAGTCTGCACGTTCTCCTGTGTCTGTGTGGCTTTCCTCCGGGTGCTCCGATTTCGTCCCACAAGTCCCGAAAGACGTGCTTGTTCGATGAATTGGACATTCTGAATTCTCCCTCAGTGTACCTGAACAGACGCCTGAGTGTGGCAACTAGTGGATTTCCACAGTAACTTCATTGCAGTGTTATTGTAAGCCTACTTGTGACACTAATAAAAATAATAATAATTATTATTGTAGTGAAAAAATACCTGGCGCTACTTGTATAATATTTATATCCTTCAGAGAAGGAAATCTGCCATCCTGACCTGCTGTTGCTCTTTTTGGTTGGCTCTGAATATGGCGGTCAATATGGTTGCCTTCCTTAATCCTAATTATGTATGCTCTGGAGTCGCCAGGTATCTTTCGATACCGCCACAAGGTTCAAACCCGGATACTGATCAAAGAGTCGATACACCAGTTCGTTAGTCCAAAGTCAATGCTTATTTATTTACACACACAGTTAAATATACTCATGCACGAAACTCTACAGACTAAACTATCACTACTGCTAAAGCCTATACTTAGCTTCGGGCGCCCACTCAGTCAGAGGAACAATGGCCATTGTTCGGTTCGGAGGCTGCTGGGATTCGACTGGTACAGGGGAACAGCTAAGGTCGTCTGTCTGGTAGCATGCGTTGACCTTGGACTTTCTTGTTTCTGGTGCAGCTGGTGGACAGGTCTCTCCTTGGTGACAGCCGGGTCCAAGAGAACAATTCTCTCTTGGGGGTTCCTTCTTATACCCAAAGGGGCTTTGTGCTCTTTTGGGCGGGCCTTGAACTTGGTCCCAATTAATTGGGCCGTTTCTTGATCATTCATATTGGTCTCATCCAATAAAGGGGTGGGTGCCCTGATGGCTGGGTGTGTCCTAGGTGGCCGTTGGCCTACTTTGTTCCGGTCTCCTCTGGCGCCGGGGTGTCTGCCTTAGTATTGGTTACTCAAATGTTACTCTATTGTTCCCGGAGATGGGCTATTAGTATGCTAATGGGCCAACAGTTTTGGTCTTATCTGGGAGCTGCTTGTTTTCTCAGTATTGTCCATTTTCCCTGCAATCGTTGCAAAGTGTCCATTTTGTAATCGGGAAGTGGCCATCCCAGATGGCTATACTCCCTCCTTGTGATCCTCAACGCGAAGCATGGAGGATCACATTACCGCATCGTCTTCGTTCTCGGACCAAGCGGGGCACCCATAAACACTTCACGGGCTCTACACTGCCCTATCCTGTGAATCGCATAGGGGCGCTGCTTTTGTGGCAAACCATCGATATGGTTTTGGCAGTAGCCAACCAGTCCTAGAAATGACCGGAGGGCTGTCACGTTATGGGGAAGGGGCAATTTGACGATCGAGTCAATTCTCTTTTGCTCGATCTCGCGTTTACCATGAGTGATTACTGTACCCAAGTAAATCACGTTTTCCTGCAAAATCTGGGCCTTCTTGGGATTGACTTTACATCCAATCTGTTTCAGGAGTCCTAGGAGTTGGGCGAGAAGCGAAATGTGCTCTCCCTTTGTGTCTGTCTGTAGTAGCAAGTCATCTACATACTGGACTAGACAATTGGGTCGGGAAAATTTTGCTAGTCCATTTGCCAGCTGACGGTGCAAAATGGAGGGGGAGTTGTAGAAGCCTTGTGGAAGGCACGTCCACGTATACTTTTGGTCCTGGAACGTAAAGGCGAATTTGTATTGGCACGCTTTATCCAATGGAATGGACCAGAAGCTGTTGCTAATGTCCAAAACCAAAAAATTGTTTGACTGGAGTCCCTGTTTGAGCATGGTCTCGGGACTCATGGCTACTGGGGTTACTTTGTTCAGTTCCCGGTAATCAATGGTCAGTCGCCATGATCCATCGGGTTTCCTGACGGGCCAAATTGGTGCGTTATTTGTGGAGGCTACTGATCAAGCAGACTCTCTATTACTTTGGAGATCTCTCTCTCTGCTTCTTGGGGAAATCCGTACTGCTTTTGGGGTCTGGGGTCGGGACCTGTAATGTTCACTAAGCCAGCGATCTTGCCACAGTCATGCTTGTGCTGTGCAAATGCTGCTTTGTGTTGCTGCAAGACTTCCCTAACTTCTTTATTCTGACTAATGGCTCGAGGGTCGAACCAGAAGTCTCCTACTGCACTGATTCTGTTTGCATACTCTCCAACTGTGAGCGTGGCGGGGGCACGTGCTGCCTTTGCCATTTTCCAAACACATTTATTAACTGGATCAAAAGAGAGGTTGTGGGAGCTCATAAAATCGATTCCTAGGATGTGTTCAGCTGTCTGGGGTAGATCGACCAAAACTACGGAGTGTTTAGTCGTAATGTTCCCTATTTGTATCGCTACAGGGGCTGTGATGTGTCCCTGTTGTAAATGACCTGTGAAACCGCTGAGCGTGATGGTGTCTGTTGTGGGGCATGTGTCTCGTTGAAACATCGTGGAGGAATTGAGCATGGTGCGGGACTTCCTGTGTCACAAAGGAATTCTACGGGGTGTCCCCGGACTTTGCCTGCTGGACTTGTCCCAAAGGGTGTCGCAGACTCAAGTTGGGGAGCCCAAACATCGTCAGTCGGTGCCGTTCATGTCGGAGTTCTCTGAACGGGCGCTAACGCTATGGATTGGCTTTGCCCTATTCTTATTTAGGGTGCCTGTCTGTTGGTTTTTCTGCTGCTTTTGGGGCACGTTGCACTCTCGTGCATAGTGTCCTAATTGTCCACAATTGTAGCATTCCTGGGATTTAGGCTGTGGTGGGCTGTTCCTGCCCTCATTTACCCATGCGGGGTGCTGGAGCGTCCTAACTGGATGCATGTCAGCCTGCTCTTCATCTGATTTTGCAAATGTGGTTTTGCCTTGGACGGATTGCTCCCAAGTGCGGGACAATCTTTTCAAAACCTATTTCCCGTTGTGGGCCTCGTCTGAGGGGCCTCTGTCGCATGGGAGACTAGGATTCGAGTCTATTTGGCCATATTATCCGCGGACAAATGGGCGCGGGCTAACTCCCCAAATACTGCTGTGAAATGTATCCACAAGCGTACAGCAAACGCTGTGGGGTGCTCGGTTTTCTTTTGTCTACACTTATTTAGGCCTTCTACGGGGTCTCCTCTGTTATAGCCGATCACATCCAGGATCGCTGTGTGAATTTCTTGGAGTGTGCCTCCTCCTACATTCTGTGGATCGGGAAGGGCTGCCACGACTGAAGGGTCGAGGCTCAAAACTGTGAGCTTCACTTGCTCCTTTTCATCCAGGCCATACATGGTAGCCTGCTGTTTAACTCTAGCGAAAAACTGGTGGGGGTCTGATGTGGGAAGGAACGGTGTAATTTTTCCACACGCGTCCCGTAATTGGGTCACGGTTAATGGGGTTGTATATAGGAAATCTGCGTTTCCTTCTGCTGCGGCCCTGCAGTGTGTGGTTACAGGGTTCATGGGGGTGTGTTCTGCCTGTTCAGTCGGGGTTTGGGGCGCTTTCCTTTTCTGGGGTTTTTCTTGCGTACATGTCCCATGTACGTATCTGTGGGCAGTTTCATTTAACTCCTGCCAATCGGAGCCATTTTCCTGGTTTAACTGGGGTCCAAATGTACTTTGAAACCCAATCTGGACAGAAAGCAGAGATTGCAATTCTGCAATTTGCTTCCGGCACTTTGCGTGATCTACAGAGCTCTGTCTTTGTTCTGTCATGGAAGTGTGGAGCGCTCGTAAGGCTGCTTTTAAATCATTGCACTGTTTCTGCAATTGCTCTACCTGTTGCTCGGTTTCTTGTCTTATCAAGACCGCGCGTTGCGTGTCCTGGTAGGCCTTATCGTACTGGGTCTGAAAACTACTCAAATGGGCGAGACAAGACTGGTGTGCCCACTTGGCATCATACACCTCTCTGTCCCTCGCTGCTAACTGTTCTCTTAACTCCTTATTCTCCTTCTCAAATTCGCTCACATCTCCCTCACTATTTCTGTCTCTGTCCTTAATCTCTCTACGGAGCGTCCTAACGATCTCCACTGTGCCTCGCAATTGTGCCAAACAGGACATGATTGCCATCGGCTTGCGGGCTTTCCCAAAGCTCTTCTTATGAATCTCTGACAGGTTCTCCCACCAAGTATGTCCTATACTCCCGGGACCTGTTTCGTCATTGGCGCAGAATTCACTCCAAAGGGGCCATCCTTTCCCTTTGAGATATTTTCTGATCTCTTCTTCCCATATGGGACACTGTCCTACTCTACTGGTCGCTGCAACCTCGAATCCTTGGGGGTTCATAAGGCGTTCCATTGCCTTCATTGCCATTTTCTCTCTATCTCTGGGTTCTCTACTAAATTTGGAACAGGGGGTGATAAAGTGGTGATGTAAACACGGGTGCGGCTTACGATAATTTCCAGCCTACAAAACTCCCAACAGTTTTACGCAACAAAATCTCTCAGGTTTACCTTATATCCCTGTTAGTATGCATGCATTAACACACTTCCGAATCTCGGAGGTTTGATCAGTATAGTTCTCACACTTGTGGTTTTTCTGTTTCCAATTGGATTCCAATTCAAATTTAGGTTCTTTCGGAGTGACTAGGCCACTTCTAGGTCGACTCCCGTCAGAGGTCGCCAGTAAATGTTGCTCTATTTGCTTGGCTCTGAATATGGCGGTCAATATGGTTGCCTTCCTTAATCCTAATTATGTTTGCTCTCGAGTCGCCAGGTATCTTTCGATACCGCCACAAGGTTCAAACCCGAATACTGATCAAAGACTCGATACACCAGTTAGTTCGTTCAAAGTCAAATGCTTATTTATTTACACACACAGTTAAATATACTCATGCACGAAACTCTACAGACTAAACTATCACTACTGCTAAAGCCTATACTTAGCTTCGGGCACCCACTCAGTCAGAGGAACAATGGCCGTTGTTCGGTTCTGAGGCTGCTGGGGTTCGACTGGTACAGGGTGTAGCCACCTAAAATGGTTGATTCCCGATTAGAATGGTCAAACCCCGATCTAAAATGCCGAACGAAAGAGGCTGATGGGAAAATCAGCCAACAGGACTCAAACGGACAGCTGCAGGCAGAACAGTGTATTCGGCTCTGGGGAAGTCGGCCCAGACCGATACCTGCAGCCATTAACATCACAACAACCCAGCCATCTGCATACTAAGCAGCCATCCCCGGGAACAATTGCTACACATTAGCAACATAAAGCCGATCCAGACCTTTCGGCGCCAGCAGTGGCTGACACAAAGGAAGGTAAACGACCACCCCCCGATCAAGGAAGCGCCCCATTATTGGAGCATATCGAACCAAGTGATTGGGACCAAGTCCAATCACTTGGAACCAGGTACGAGGTCCGCCCCGAGAGGCGGGAAGCCCCTGGGAACTATAAGAATAGGGGCCAAGTTCAAATCGACCCTTCTTCTCCTGCTCGCACCCTCCGAGACCCTTCGACAAAGAAAACCGTAAGTGTTACTCCAGCGATCGCTACCAGATAGGTGCTCCTGACTATCGACTTGTACCAGCCTTTGAATCCCGCAGGCTCAGAACCAATTCGAAAGACCATTCGTTTCCCTGACCTGGTGGGCCATTTCCAAAGTTAAGTATTGGCCTTTAGTGCTAGGTAGTAGTCTAGAAGTAGGATTATTGTATAAGTATTAATTGCTGTATATAATAAATGAGCGTTGATTTAACTCTTACTAAGCGGTGTGTTGCATTTTTAATCATTACTTGGACTTGAACCACGTGGCGGTATCAGAAAGATATCTGGCGACTCATGAGCAAAGGTGACAGAATAAGAATAAAGTAAACTAAGGCTAAAACGAGCAACATTTTGGCGACATCCTGATGGGACCTGATCTAGAAGTGGAAAACCACTCCGGGAGAACCCAAGAAATTTTGAATTAGAATCCAATTGGAAACAAAAAACCACAAGTGTTCAAGCAGTTCTGATTAATAGTCATAATTCGGAAGTGTGTGTATGCATGCGTAACTAACAGGGCTATAAGGTAAAAAAGATAGATTTTTGTTGCGTCAAAACTGTCGGAAGTCTGTATTTTCGGAAATTAGCGCAAGCGGTACCCGCATCTACGACACCCCCCGTTCCAAATTTAAACGAAGCAAGCGGATAGGAAAGATGGCCATGCAGGCAATGCAACGCCACATGAACCCCGAGGAATTTGCGGTCGCAGCGACCAGCAGCAGTAGAGTGGGACAGTGTCCCATTTGGGAAGAGGAAATCCGGAAATATCTCAAGGGCAAAGGATGGCCCATAGAACATAGAACATAGAAAAATACAGCACAGAACAGGCCCTTCGGCCCACGGTGTTGTGCCGAACCTTTGTCCTAGATTAATCATAGATTATCATTGAATTTACAGTGCACGTGGAATGATTTCTGCGATAAGGACGAATCAGGTCCCGGAAGTATAGGGCATACTCGGTGGGAGAACCTGAACGAAATACATAAAAAGAGCTTCGCGAAAGCTCGCAAGCCGAAGGCAATTGTGTCCTGTCTGGCACAATTGCGAGGCACAGAGGAGGTCGTCAGGAGGGCATACATCGTATGAGTAAAGTCGATGTATGCGAGGCTGAGAAAGAGAATTTGGAGTTAAGGAGGAAATTAGCAGCAAAGGATGAAGAGGTGGCTGACGCCAAACGGGGTCACCAGTCTTGTCTGCCGCATTTGAGTAGTTTCCAATCCCAGTATGAAAAGGCCTGTCAGGACACGCAGCGTGCAGTCCTGGTAAGGAAAGAAACAGAGAAGCAGGTGGAGACTCTACAGAAACAATGTAGTTATCTCAAGGCAGCCTTGAGTGCGCTCCACGCTGCAACCACAGAACAAAGACAGAGCACCATAGACCATGCAAAATGCCGGAAGCAAATTGCAGACCTGCAATCACTGCTTTCTGTCCAGAAAGGATTTCAGGAAACCTTTGGGGAAAAGTTAGACCAGGAAGACGGCCCTGATTGGGAAGAATTACAAGAAACAGCGCAGAGATATTTTCAGGGAACATGTGCGCAGGGAAAGCCCCAAAGGAGAAAAGCACCCCCACCCCCCACACAGCAGGTAGTTCAGGCTCCAATGAACCCTGTAACAACCCACCGCACAGCCACATCGGACGAGGCGGAATTCCTATATTCCACCCCCCTAACAGTGACCCAATTACGGGACGCGTGTGCAAAAATCACACCGTTCCTCCCCGCCGCAGACCCCCACCATTTCTTTGCCACCGTCAAACATCAGGCAACCATGTACGGCCTGGATGAGAGAGAGCATGTAAAGCTCATGGTCCTAAGTTTGGATCCATCGGTAGCAGCAGCCCTTCCCGACCCACAGAAAGTAGGAGGAGGCACCCTTGCAGAAATGCATACCGCGATCCTGGATGCGATCGGGTATAACCGGGGTGACCCTGTAGATGGCCTAAATAAGTGTAGGCAGAAGATGTCTGAGCACCCCACAGCGTTTGCAGGACGCCTGTGGATTCATTTCGCAACCGTTTTTGGAGACATAGACCGTGCCCATTTGTCCCCAGACAATATGGCCAAATGGACCCGCACCCTTATCTCCCATGCCACAGATGCAGGACAGAATGCCTGTAATAGTTATGATCCCTCAGAAGAGGCCCATTACGAGAAGTGGGTAGTTAAAAGATTGTCCCGCCTTTGGGAGCAGTCTGTTCACAATAAACCCGCCGCTAAAACCACCGAGGAAAAGCAAGCCGCCGCAGACATGCAGGCAGTAAAAGCCACACCTCACAACCCCGCCTGGGTAAATGAGGGAAAGAACAGCCCTCCCCCAAACCACAAGAATGTTACAACTGCGGACAGTTGGGACATTTTGCAAAAGAGTGCAATGGCCCCAAAAAGCCAAAGAGAGCCCAACAGACAGGCACTCTGATTAAGGAAACGGCAGAGCCCATCCATAGCGTTAGCGCCCGTTCGGATCAGACGGACTTGACCGAAACAGACTGACGGTGTACGGGCTCCCCCAGTTGGGTCTGCGATACCCTTTGGGATAGGTCAGGACGACCCGTAGTCGCAGCAAAGATTCGGGGACAGCCTATCGAGTTTCTTTGGGACACAGGAGGGTCCTGCACCACCATAAATTCCTCCACCCTTTTTCAAAAGGGCACGTGGCCCACTACAGCCACTATCACCCTCAGCGGTTTTACAGGCCACTCGCAGCAGGGACACATCACAGCCCCTGTATCCATTCAAATCGGAACCATAACCACAAAACAACCCGTAGTTTTAGTAGACCTGCCCCACACAGCAGAACACATCCTGGGGATTGATTTTATGAATTCCCACCACCTATCCTTCGATCCAGTCAACCAGTGTGTCTGGAAGATGGCAAAATCCGCTAGAGCCCCCGCAACGCTCAACATAGGGGACTATATGAACAAAATTAGCGCAGTAGGCGAGCTTTGGTTCAACCCCATCACGCTTCGCACGGACAGCAGGTTAGGGCAGTCCTGCAAAAGAACAGAGCAGCATTCATGACCCACAAGCACGACTGTGGACGGATGACTGGCTCCGTACAAGTAACAGGACTGGACCCTAGACCCCAAAAACAGTACGGATTCCCCCTAGAAGCAGAGGGAGAAATCCCAAATGTTATAGAGAGCTTATTAGAGCAGGGCGTAAGATCAGTAGCCTCTACTAATAATGCCCCGATTTGGCCAGTGAGAAAGCCCGACGGATCATGGCGCCTGACCATTGATTATCGGGAGCTCAATAAAGTCACCCCTGCAGCAGCCCCCACTGTAGCAACAAGTCCCGAGACCATGCTCAAGCAGGGACTCAATTCCCGCTATTTCACGGTTTTGGACAACAGTAATGGATTCTGGTCCATTCCATTGGCAAAGGCATGCCAGTACAAATTTGCCTTCACTTTTAAAGCACAGCAGTACACGTGGACATGCCTGCCACAAGGATTCCACAACTCCCCCTCCATTTTCCACCGACAGCTGGCAAATGGACTAGCGAAATGTTCTCGCCCAGAATGTCTGGTACAGTATGTAGATGATCTACTACTGCAGACAGACACAAAGGAAGAGCACATTGAGCTTCTGTCCGAACTCCTGGAATTGTTACATTCCATTGGTTGTAAAGTCAACCCCAAAAAGGCCCAGATATTGGAAGAGAAAGTGGAATATTTGAGTATTATTATCACACACGGCAAACGCGAGATCAAGCATAAAAGAATTGACTCGATCGCTAAATTGCCCCTTCCCCAGAACGTTTCAGCCCTCTGGTCGTTTTTAGGACTGGTTGGCTACTGCCGAAACCACATCGACGGTTTCGCCAGTAAGGCAGCGTCCCTCTCAGACCTCCTAAAGAAGGGAGCCCCCTGGGAATGGCTTCCGCAGCATACGGATGCTGTGGAATCATTAAAGCAGGCACTCATAGCCACCCCCGCACTACAAGTTCCAGACCCGCTTTCCCCTTACACAATAGAGGTAGCGACCACGGACCGCACCCTTTCAGCCGTGCTCCTCCAGGAACGGCACGACCAGTTAAGGCCCGTAGCTTACGCCTCCCGCCTTTTAGACGCTGTGGAGCAGGGATTTTCAGCCTGTGAGAGGCACCTGCTCACAGTTTTCTGGGCAGTCCAGTACTTTTCATACATTACCGGACTGAACCCCATCACCATTCTGACCGAACACACCCCCACCCAACTTTTACTGGACGGACGACTCAAGGACGGTACCGTCAGCCAAATACGCGCAGCTAGATGGACCCTTCTCTTGGAGGGACGGGACATCACAGTAAAACGGACCAAGACACACACATACATAGCGGACAATTTGCAGTACCCCGGAACCCCCCATGAATGTGAGATCATCTCTCCACACCATAACACAGGCCCCTTTATAGCAAAACCGCCCCCCCCAGAAAGATAGGAAATTCATCTACGAGCCCCCCTCACCCGGACACGTGTGAACCCATTAAGATTTATGTGGATGGATCTTCCACAGTCTTAGATGGGCAACGAATAACAGGTTGCGGGATTTATGTTGATGACGAATCGCAGGGACGTGCCCTCGAGGAAATAGCATTGAAACTACCCGGACACTTAGGCGCGCAGGCAGCAGAGCTTGCGGCCATCGCGTACATAGTAGACCACCCAGATTCCTTCCCCAGCCCAGCAGACATATACTCAGACAGCCTCTATGTTTGTAACAGCCTTACAGAATTTCTGCCCCTGTGGGAAACAAGAGGATTTGTTTCCGCGGACGGGAAACCCCTCCCCTCAGCCCCATTACTCCGCCATATTTTAGATAAAGCCCAGAACAGGACTTTTGGCATCATAAAAGTCCGCAGCCACCATCGTTCCTCCCCCCCTGGAAATGTGAAAGCCGACTCACTGGCTAAGGCAGGTTCCAGGCATAGGTATTTTTGGAAACCCCCCCGAAAGTGCGCCAGTGAGTGCGCCAGTGAGTGCAGTTCAGGTCACACAGACTAGGATCGAAGATCTAGTAGAGGCCCAGAAGCAGGATAGCGCTCTCACTGAGATTGTGAAAGGGAAGTTTCCAGTCTCCTACGAGAGGTTCAGAAATACACGAACCACACATGACGGTGTGGTGTTCAAGGACACCCTTTATGTAGTTCCTGAGCAGGATAGGAACCAATTGATTTGTTTGTTCCATGATGGTCATGGACACCAGGGAATCGATCCCACTACAGCCCACCTCAAACAGCTTTGTTGGTGACCAAATCTCAAGGAAGATGTAAGCCATTACATTGAGAATTGCCTTATCTGTGCGCAGAACAACCCCGATAGATATGCCAAAAAGGACCAACTCAGCCACAGCCGACCCATTAACGGCCCCTAGACTAACCTCCAGATTGATTTTATAGGTCCGTTGCCCCCTTGCAGGAATGGCTATAAATATGTTCTGGTGGTCATAGACACTTTTACAAAGTGGGTGGAAGCATTTCCAGCCCGCACCAACACCGCGAAAACCACAGCCAAGATCCTAACCCACCACATCTTTACAAGATGGGGACTCCCCCGCAGTATTGAATCGGACCAAGGTTCTCACTTTATGGGACGTGTCATGCAGAACGTCCTCACGATATTTGGCATCACCCAAAAATTCCACATTGCGTACCACCCACAGTCGAGTGGTATAGTGGAGCGCATGAATCGGACCCTAAAGACCACCCTCAGAAAAATGGTCCAGCAGCACAACACCACTTGGGACTCAGTCCTCCCCTTTGCGCTGATGCTTTTGCGTAACACTGTTTCCACCTCCACAGGTTACACCCCACACACTCTTATGACCGGACGCCCCATGAAAGGGACAGAATACCTGTTAGGTTTAGACCTGACCAGCCCTGAAGTAACGGCCCTCACCCACGAGAAAGCGTGGAGCAATTAGTTGCTAATGTAAAAACGGCTCAGTTAGCAGCCGCTGTAAAACTGGGCACCAAAAAGAAACAGAGCAAGGCCTGTTTCGATAAGGCAGTGCATGCAACGGAGTATGATATCAGACAGCAAGTGATGCTGTCCGTATATAACCCCAGCACTGTTATAACCTGCCTACTTACCTTTGGCTGGGGACTAATGACAATCCCACAATCCTGTGGGAGGATGAGCTTCCCCAATGAGGGGGGCGGAGAAACCATTAGTAAACTCCAAGTATAAATAAAGCTGGCCAGTTTGGAAATGGTAGGAAGGAGTGTGCAGCAAGGGAAGTTGCTGCTGCTGTTATATATATATATTATTGTAAATAAATGTTATTACTTTGTATCCTTTATACTCGTGCTGGATTCTTCGTGGCCCTCACAAAACTGGTGACGAAGGTTAAAGTGAATAGCTGTCTACACTGCTGAAGCCACCTCCCTGGATTTTTGTTGGATACAGGTTGGAAGTTGTTTTCTATTATACCATGCCTCTGTACGGACGTTTGGATGTTTTTGAGGCTTCGCTGGAAAGCTGGAACCAGTACACACAACGGATGCTTTCCTATTTCCGGGCAAACAATATCACCGAAAACGAGCGCCAGGTGGTCATATTGCTCACCGCCTGCGGCCCGCATACGTTTGGGGTGATTAGGAGCCTTACGTACCCAGCTGCGCCGGACACCAAAACGTTTGATGAACTTGTGAATATAGTGGGGCAACATTTTAACCCAACCCCGTCCACGATAGTCCAGCGTTACCGGTTTAATACCGCTGAGAGGACCCGTGGAGAATCCCTTGCCGATTTTCTGTCCAGGCTACGCAGGATTGTGGAGTACTGTGACTATGGTGAGACCTTGTCAGAAATGTTACGCGACCGTTTGGTTTGCGGTATTAACAATGCGGCCACCCAGAGAAAAAGTTATTAGCTGAGCCAACATTGACTTTTCAACAGGCCATTCAAATAGTATTGTCCCGAGAGTGCGCAGTGCAGACATTCAAAAGAGGCCTAAAGAAGCAGTCTTGCGGATCAATGGACACGAGACTGGCTCGCTTTTTGTTTATGTATAGGACCACCCCCCATGCAGTGACTGGGATAGCTCCCGCAGAACTCCTAATGGGCCGTAGACTTCGCACCCGCCTTAGTATGGTTTTCCCGGACATTGGCGCAAAATTACGCCGCACACAAGAATGGCAGGGACAGGGATTTTCTCGGCATCGGCCGATTCGGCAGTTTGCGCCCGGTGACCCAGTGTTCGTTTGGAATTTTGCTGGTGGTGCCCAGTGGGTTCCTGGTGTAATCTTTCGCCAAACGGGCCCTATGTCTTACCAGGTGCAAGCCCAGGGTCGTCTCCAGCGCAAACATGTAGACCACGTTCGGTCCAGAAGACTATCCCCTCAAAAGATTCCCCGCCCCCGGAGCTCATTTCTACAGCCGCAGAGACCAGAGACAAGGGAAGGTAGTCCTCACAATCTTCCACTGGTGCCTCACTCGAAGCCTGCGCAGGTCGTTACAGAACCGAATGGAGATAGAGACGCTGACATGACGGAGGCAGCAGACTCTGACTCCGAGATGGAGACACAGGATGCATCAGAGGGGGAATCCTCGGGTCCACGGGCCGTGGATGTACAACCGTTGCGCCGTTCATCACGGAAGCGCCGGTCTCCGTCTCGTTACACGCCGCCTGATCCAGGGCCGCGTGCAAATGGTGTCCGGCCTGCGGCAAAACGAGTCCGACGCCCTCCTTCGCCAGGGTCTTCGGTGGATTCCTTGGACTTTGGGGGGAGAGATGTTATTATAACCTGCCTACTTACCATTGGCTGGGGACTAATGACAATCCCACAATCCTGTGGGAGTATGAGCTTCCCCAATGAGGGGGGCGGAGAAACCATTAGTAAACTCCAAGTATGAATAAAGCTGGCCAGTTTGGAAATGGTAGGAAGGAGTGTGCAGCAAGGGAAGTTGCTGCTGCTGTTATATATATATATTGTTGTAAATAAATGTTATTACTTTGTATCCTTAAAACTCGTGCTGGATTCTTCGTGGCCCTCACAAAAAGCACATTCCTGTCTCCAAAATACTCGGGTCCGTACTCCATTGCGGATAAAGTCAGCCCATCAGTCTACAAAATAAAATACCCAAATGGTAAGACTGCGTGGTTTCATATAAAACAGTTGAAGGTTTATGGAACACAGTCGAACCACACACACCACGTCATGCTTGATGCAGCAGACCACACCCCGCCCACAGCCAATGTAACCCGACCAACCCCCACCACGTCCAGCCCAGCCACGGACTCGACCTCAACTCCACCCCCAAAATATACACTCCGCCCCGGAACGCCCACAGACTGCAGCAGCAGAGACAGCGACTGTGACTCGGACGATAGCCACAGCACGCCTCCCTACTATCCCCATGCAACCAGCCCCACACTCAGCGACTCCGACTACGATCCCAGTGATCCCTTCCTGATCACTTGTCTAAATAAATCCCACCACCGACCACCGAACCACACGGACGACCCCGACTTTGTCCCCACACAACTCGACACAACTCATTGGCACCGCGACAACTCCTACAGACTTGTCCGCAATGACGAGAGCAACCCCAACTCACACCAAGCAGCCCTTTCAGCCCTAATTCACTCCAGAGTTTGGCACCCGGGAGAAGGTGACGACCTCGTGTCTGACTCCCAAACCGCCAACCCCTTTGCGACCCTGTTCGCAACAGAGAACTGAGGTGTCCATATGATGTTTCAAGGAAACGCTTGGGAGAAGTGTTGTCCTTCCTGATGGAACCTGCAGGATGTTTTATGTTGTTCGTACGTTTGTTTTGTGTTGTTCGTCCGACAGGAGATTTTTTTTTCCAGCCGCTTGTTCAGCGGTACCAACTTATCTGCAGATACCTCGTCAACAGACCAGACGCATGTTCAATGGAACTAGCTTGTCTGCAGACAGTTCAGCTGATACCGGTTCGGGTACCAGACGCCCGATCATAGCTGCTCTTGTGATTCAAGGATAGAATCACTGTAGCAACCCCACCACGATGACTACATTTTTGCCCGTTCTTGTCGGTTGCTCAGGCAGTGGAGAAACGGCGTGAGACCCGCCCTGCCTGGGGACCCCCCCTTGGTCAAACATGCTCAGGTAGGGGAGATACGGCATTGGTAGCCGTCCTACCCGGGGACTCCATCCAAATCTTACCCGTCGCGGCCCATACGCATCTGATTTGACACTCTTTCATTTCAAAATTTTTTATTTGTTTAGGCGACCTTTAGGTTGCTGCCATCTGCTATTTACATCCTGGAACATTTGGATGGTAAATAAGCACTGATCCGTCATTGGGAAGTGTGCCATGTCCTAATATTTGTTTTGAAAAAAAAATGAGGGAGTCACATATAGTGACCAATTATAAGGGTATAATTGGCCCCCAAGGACAGACACACTAACACACCGGATATTAAACCAAGGTAGTTACAGATAGTATGCTTGTTTTTACAGAACTCCAGAGGCGCCAGGACCGTAGAAAACAAAGAACTCAAGAAGGAAAAGGAAAGAGGACAGCCAGGACAGCCATGAGGACTCCCTTCATCGTGCTCAACATGCTTTTTGTGGACACTTGGTTGCGTGGGAACGGGTGCCATTACTTCAAACCTCCCTGTCGTTAATGTTTCACTGCCCCGCAGTACCCAGAGCCCAGTCACCAGCGACACTGCATCTTCCTGGTGTGCCAGGTTCATAACCTGGTACTCCCTGTCCTACGTGATCGAAGCACTGTTAGCGTTGGCGATACTCTGCTGTGTAGTGCAGACTATGCGCCTCCGCAAATGAAGAAGGAGAGCGTACCGCGCTCGAACCCCGGTATATTGGATCAGATCCCCTATATTCGGTTACGACCAGACCCCCCCCCCCCGAGTCCCGCGATCTATAATAAAAACAATAAAGAGCATTCGCGTGCGTTATTACTGTGAATAAAGAAATGTACAAATTTTTCATGAAAAACACTGTATGATCCTGAGCTTGACTGCCAAGCCAGGAAAAATTATGTGATTTTTGTTGTATGTTTAGGAAGATAGGATAATGCAATGTTTAGTGAGTGTAGTGTAATAAGGTTAAAATAGAGGTTCCAAGTTTGTTATTTTGTAAATGCATGTCCCTGCCTGACATAGCGCCCTTAGAATTGATATGTAAAAATTTTTGTGCATAGCTCAGGTCAGAGCAGAGGCCATGTAGGAGGTGTGTCCCCCCGGTCAGGGAATGGAAAGAACAAAATTCATGTGATCCTTCACGCTTCGCGTTAGGATCACAAGGAGGGAATGTAGCCACCTAAAATGGCTGATTCCCGATTAGCATGGTCAAACCCCGATCTAAAATGGCGAATGAAAGAGGCTGATGGAAAAATCAGCCAACAGGACTCAAACGGACAGCTGCAGGCAAAACAGTGTATTCGGCTCTGGGGAAGTCGGCCCAGACCGAAACCTGCAGCCATTAACATCACAACAACCCAGCCATCTGCATACTAAGCAGCCATCCCCGGGAACAATTGCTACACATTAGCAACATAAAGCCGATCCAGACCTTTCGGCGCCAGCAGTGGCTGACACAAAGGAAGGTAAACGACCACCCCCGATCAAGGAATCACCCCATTATTGGAGCATATCGAACCAAGTGATTGGGACCAGGTACGAGGTCCACCCCGAGAGGCAGGAAGCCCCTGGGGACTATAAGAATAGGGGTCAAGTTCAAATCGACTCTTCTTCTCCTGCTCGCAACCTTCGAGAACCTTCGACAAAGAAAACCGTAAGTGTTACTCCAGCGATCGCTACCAGATAGGCGCTCCTGACTATCGACTTGTACCAGCCTTTGAATCCCGCAGGCTCAGAACCAATTCGAAAGACCATTCGTTTCCCTGACCTGGTGGGCCATTTCCAAAGTTAAGTATTGGCCTTTAGTGATAGGTAGTAGTCTAGAAGTAGGAATATTGTATAAGTATTAATTGCTGTATATAATAAATGAGCGTTGATTTAACTCTTACTAAGCGGTGTGTTGCATTTTTAATCATTACTTGAACTTGAACCACATGGCGGTATCGGAAAGATACCTGGCGACTCATGAGCAAAGGTGACAGAATAAGAATAAAGTAAACTAAGGCTAAAACGAGCAACAAGGGGAACAGCTAAGATCGTCTGTCTGGTAGCGTGCGTTGACCTTGGTCTTACTTGTTTCTGGTGCAGCTGGTGGACAGGTCTCTCCTCGGTGAGAGCCGGGTCCAAGAGAACGATTCTCTCTTGGGGGCTCCTTCTTATACCCAAAGGGGCTTCTCGCTCTTTTGGGCGGGCCTTGAACTTGGCCGCAATCAATTGGCCCGTTTCTTGATCATTCATATTGATCTCGTCCAATAAAGGGGTGGGTGCCCTGATGGCTGGGCGTGTCCTCGGTGGCCGTTGGCCTGCTTTGTTTCGGTCTCCTCTGGCGCCGGGGTGTCTGCCTTAGTATCGGTTACTCAAATGTTACTCTTTTGTTCCCGCAGATGGGCCATTAATATGCTAATGGGCCTACAGTTTTGGTCTTGTCTGGGAGCTGCGGCTCCAATATACAGACAAACTCTGAACCTGCTTGTTTTCTCAGTATTGTCCATTTTCCCTGCTATCTTTGCCAAGTGTCCATTTTGTAATCGGGAAGTGGCCATCCCAGATGGCTACACTGGTCTGGCCTACATGTGACTCCAGACCCACAACAATGTGGTTGACTTAGAATTGCCCTCCAAAATAACCTGGCATGCCACTCAGTTGTAGCAAACTGCTCCAGAAAAATCAAAAAGGAATAAAACCAGTTGGATCACTTGGCATTGAATTAGGGACTGGAAAAGGCAACGGCTCACACAGCCCTATCAACCCTGCAAAGTCGCCTCATTTTAACATCTGGGGGTTTGTGTTAAAATTGGGAGAGTTGTCCCACAGATTCATTAAGTAGGAGCATGACACAGGCATATACAATTCACCATTCCTTACAGTCAATGTCCCAGACACCATCATCTCAATCGCTGGGTATGCTCTGTCCCACTGACATATCAGACCTAGCAGAGGTGGTGGCACAGTGAACATAGAACATAGAAAATACAGCACAGAACAGGCCCTTCGGCCCATGATGTTGAGCCGAACCTTTGTCCGAGATTAATCATAGATTATCATTGAATTTACAGTGCAGAAGGAGGCCATTCGGCCCCCTGAGTCTGCACCGGCTCTTGGAAAGAGCACCCCACCCAAACTCAACACCTCCACCCAACACCAAGGGCAATTTTGGACACTAAGGGCAATTTATCATGGCCAATCCACCTACCCTGCACATCTTTGGACTGTGGGAGGAAATCGGAGCACCCGGAGGAAACCCGCGCAGACACGGGGAGGACGTGCAGACTCCACACAGACAGTGACCCAAGCCGGAATCGAACCTGGGACCCTGGAGCTGTGAAGCAATTGTGCTATCCACAATGCTACCGTGCTGCCCTTAAGAACAAATAAATCTACACTATATCATTTTACCGTAATCCATGTACCTATCCAATAGCTGCTTGAAGGTCCCTAATGTTTCCGACTCAACTACTTCCACAGGCAGTGCATTCCATGCCCCCACTACTCTCTGGATAAAGAACCTACCTCTGATATCCTTCCTATATCTTCCACCTTTCACCTTAAATTTATGTCCCCTTGTAATGGTTTGTTCCACCCGGGGAAAAAGTCTCTGACTGTCTACTCTATCTATTCCCCTGATCATCTTATAAACCTCTATCAAGTCGCCCCTCATCCTTCTCCGTTCCAATGAGAAAAGGCCTAGCACCCTCAACCTTTCCTCGTAAGACCTACTCTCCATTCCAGGTAACATCCTGGTAAATCTTCTTTGCACCTTTTCCAAAGCTTCCACATCCTTCCTAAAATGAGGTGACCAGAACTGTACACAGTACTCCAAATGTGGCCTTACCAAAGTTTTGTACAGCTGCATCATCACCTCACGGCTCTTAAATTCAATCCCTCTGTTAATGAACGCGAGCACACCATCGGCCTTCTTCACAGCTCTATCCACTTGAGTGGCAACTTTCAAAGATGTATGAACATAGACCCCAAGATCGCTCTGCTCCTCCACATTGCCAAGAACTCTACCGTTAGCCCTGTATTCCGCATTCATATTTGTCCTTCCAAAATGGACAACCTCACACTTTTCAGGGTTAAACTCCAGCTGCCACTTCTCAGCCCAGCTCTGCATCCTATCTATGTCTCTTTGCAGCCGACAACAGCCCTCCTTACTATCCACAACTCCACCAATCTTCGTATCGTCTGCAAATTTACTGACCCACCCTTCAACTCCCCATCTAAGTCATTAATGAAAATCACAAACAGCAGAGGACCCAGAACTGATCCCTGCGGTACGCCACTGGTAACTGGGATCCAGGCTGAATATTTGCCATCCACCACCACTCTCTGACTTCTATCGGTTAGCCAGTTCGTTATCCAACTGGCCAAATTTCCCACTATCCCATGCCTCCTTACTTTCTGCAGAAGCCTACCATGGGGAACCTTATCAAATGCCTTACTAAAATCCATGTACACTACATCCACTGCTTTACCTTCATCCACATGCTTGGTCACCTCCTCAAAGAATTCAATAAGATTTGTAAGGCAAGACCTACCCCTCACAAATCCGTGCTGACTATCCCTAATCAAGCAGTGTCTTTCCAGATGCTCAGAAATCCTATCCTTCAGTACTCTTTCCATTACTTTGCCTACCACCGAAGTAAGACTAACTGGCCTGTAATTCCCAGGGTTATCCCTAGTCCCTTTTTTGAACAGGGGCACGACATTCGCCACTCTCCAATCCCCTGGTACCACCCCTGTTGACAGTGAGGACGAAAAGATCATTGCCAACGGCTCTGCAATTTCATCTCTTGCTTCCCATAGAATCCTTGGATATATCCCGTCAGGCCCGGGGGACTTGTCTCTCCTCAAGTTTTTCAAAATGCCCAACACATCTTCCTTCCTAACAAGTATTTCCTCGAGCTTACCAGTCTGTTTCACACTGTCCTCTCCAACAATATCGCCCCTCTCATTTGTAAATACAGAAGAAAAGTACTCGTTCAAGACCTCTCCTATCTCTTCAGATTCAATACACGATCTCCCGCTACTGTCCTTGATCGGACCTACCTTCGCTCTAGTCATTCTCATATTTTTCACATATGTGTAAAAGGCCTTGGGGTTTTCCTTGATCCTACCCGCCAAAGATTGTTCATGCCCTCTCTTAGCTCTCCTAATCCCTTTCTTCAGTTTCCTCCTGGCTATCTTGTATCCCTCCAATGCCCTGTCTGAACCTTGTTTCCTCAGCCTTACATAAGTCTCCTTTTTCCTCTGAACAAGACATTCAACCTCTCTTGTCAACCATGGTTCCCTCACTCGACCATCTCTTCCCTGCCTGACAGGGACACACATATCAAGGACACGTAGTACCTGTTCCTTGAACAAGTTCCACATTTCACTTGTGTCATTCCCTGACAGCCTATGTTCCCAACTTATGTACTTCAATTCTTGTCTGACAACATCGTATTTACCCTTCCCCCAATTGTAAACCTTGCCCTGTTGCACGCACCTATCCCTCTCCATTACTAAAGTGAAAGTCACAGAATTGTGGTCACTATCTCCAAAATGCTCTCCGACTAACAAATCTATCACTTGCCCTGGTTCATTACCAAGTACTAAATCCAATATTGCCCCTCCTCTGGTCGGACAATCTACAAACTGTGTTAGAAAAGCTTCCTGGACACACTGCACAAACACCACCCCATCCAAACTATTTGATCTAAAGAGTTTCCACTCAATATTTGGGAAGTTAAAGTCATCCATGACTACTACCCTGTGACTTCTGCACCTTTCCAAAATCTGTTTCCCAATCTGTTCCTCCACAGCTCTGCTACTATTGGGGGGCCTATCGAAAATCCTAACAAGGTGACTGCTCCTTTCCTATTTCTGACTTCAACCCATACTACCTCATTAGGGTGATACTCCTCGAACTGCCTTTCTGCAGCTGTTATACTATCTCTAATTAACAATGCCACGCCCCCATCTCTTTTACCACCCTCCCTAATCTTATTGAAACATCTATAACCAGGGACCTCCAACAACCATTTCTGCCCCTCTTGTATCCAAGTTTCCGTGATGGCCACCACATCGTAGTCCCAAGTACCGATCCATGCCTTAAGTTCACCCACCTTATTCCTGATGCTTCTTGCGTTGAAGTATACACACTTCAACCCATCTCCGTGCCTGCAAGTACTCTCCTTTGTCAGTGTTCCCTTCCCCACTGCCTCATTACACGCTTTGGCGTCCTGAATATCGGCTACCTGAGTTGCTGGACTACAAATCCGGTTCCCATTCCCCTGCCAAATTAGTTTAAACCCTCCCGAAGAGTACTAGAAAACCCCCCTCCCAGGATATTGGTGCCCCTCTGGTTCAGATGCAACCCGTCCTGCTTGTACAGGTCCCACCTTCCCCAGAATGCGCTCCAATTATCCAAATACCTGAAGCCCTCCCTCCTACACCATTCCTGCAGCCACGTGTTCAACTGCACTCTCTCCCTATTCCTAGCCTCGCTATCACGTGGCACCGGCAACAAACCAGAGATGACAACTCTGTCTGTCCTGGCTTTTAACTTCCAACCTAACTCCCTAAACTTGTTTATTACCTCCACACCCCTTTTCCTACCTATGTCGTTGGTACCAATGTGCACCACGACTTCTGGCTGCTCGCCCTCCCCCTTAAGGATCCTGAAGACACGATCCGAGACATCCCTGACCCTGGCACCCGGGAGGCAGGTTATATAATCGGGAGGAACATCAACTCCAGATTCCATGAAATCAAATGATATTAGGTCAAACATGGGGCTGGGAAATCACCTGTTGATTCGCACCTATTGCCCTCGCTCAGCAGATAAATCAGTACTCCTCCATGCTGAATATTTCTTGGAGAAAGCATGCAAGTGTGGTAATGGCACAGAGTATATTCTGGGTGGAGAATTTCAATAACCATCACCAAGAGTGGTTCCGTAGCTCCATTCTGAGCAAGCTGATCGAGTTCTGAAGGAAGCATCCACCAAATAGCAAATGCACCTATCCATGACAATATCGCCAGTGACAACAATACACTCCTTGTGGAGTCAATGTCCCACCTGTACTTTTGAGAATACCCTCCACTGTGTAGTGTGGCACTGCCATTGTGCGAAACGGGATTGATTCAGAACACATATAGCAGCTCAAAACTGGGCATCCATGAGGCTCTGTGGGCCATCGGCAGCAGCCAAACTGTATTCAACTACAATCTAACCTCATGGCCCAACATATACCCCACTCTACCATGACCACCAAACCCTGGTTCAATGAAATGTACAGGAGGGGCACATCAGAGCAGTACCGGGCATGTGTAAAAAGGAGGTGTCAACCTGCGAAGTTATAAGGTGACTTGCGTGTCAAACAATGGAAGCAGAATGCGATAGACAGAGTGAAGTAATCCCACAACTAATGGATCAGATCAAAGATCTATAGCCCTACCACTTCCAGTCAGAAATAGTGGCAGCCAATTAAAAAATAACAGAAAGAGGACAGACATTCCCACCCTCAGTGATGGGGAATGTTTTGTTATGCTCTTGATGTAGCATAAGCTGCTTCCTTGATGTGCACTCTGACAAAGGAAGGTTCAGACTTGGAGATAGCTTTAACATATTTATTACTGTTAACGATTCTCCTACTTGGATTTGACTCTCCTGTTAATCCTGCTATAGTTACTCAGACTAACTAACCAGTCTGCTACAATCCACGTGGTGGGTGTGATGTGTTTCAATCAACCCTGTCTGTCCTCACTAAGTGTCTCCACTGGAAAGAGGAAGATCATGTGTGCTGTGTCCTTATATATGGGTAGCCCCCTTGTGGTAGTGTCACCTCTGGATGTGTCTTGAGTGCCCATTGGTCGTCGTACTGACCTATTGGTTGAATGTCTGTGTGTCATGATGTCTCTGGTGCTCCCTCTAGTGTCTAGCTAGGTGTAGTGTATGTATATTAACCCCTTGTGTATTTACAGTGATGCATATCACCACATCCTCCTTTTTATCGTGTTACATATTTTCTGTACAGTGTTAAAGAAAATTGAACGAAAACAGGTAGCTAAGTGATGCTATGTACAAGTTATGATGACTGTGATGACTATACAATAGTATACAAGACCAAATAACAGTTGCGATGACTTTGACAATAAGACGATACAAAATAAAAGTTATGAGTCCAATAGTTCATGAATTTATATGGTCTGGTATAGAAGTGTCAATGGTGACGTTGTCATTCCCTTGTGAACGCCGTCAGCGTCCTGGCGTTTGGTCATCAGGAGGTGTTCAAGTGTTCAAATCACTTCATTGACTGATTTGGACTCTTTCTTTTGATGCTTATGGTAGCAATTCTTGATGGCATCTGTCCTGAAAGCCATGTTGCCTGTTGGTAGTGTAGCAAATGTGAATTGGTAAGATGCATCATCCTGCCATGGTATGTCATTGTTCTGAGCTGAGCAGTAACAGTGTCCCTCATTTGCAGAGTTGTACCATTGGTGTTGTTTTTTTCGTGCTCGTTGTCGACGTTGTTGCCTTTGGTATGCTTCTTGCTATTGTCTTTGATGTTGTTGTTGTGGTGGTTGGTTTTGTTGCCGTGTTTGCTGCGCTCAAGGACCACGCTCTGTGGATAATACGAGTCCTTCACGCAGTTACTCGTGTCAGCGTTCTTTGTGGCATCTGCTGTTTCCTTGAGCGTGCCGTCACTGAGTCCGTGGCGCTCCCCCTCATGAGTCATGTCCGGCTTACTTGAATCAGCTTTGGCTTGTCGATGCTCCCCGTCTGGAGTCTGGTGTGTTTCACCTGAGTCAGTTTTGGCTTGTCGTGCTCTCCGTCTGGTGCCCTTTCTGGTTCACCTGAACCAGCTTTGATTTCTTGACGCTCCCCATCCAGAGTCATTTCAGGTTCACTTGAATCTTCTGAGGTTTCTTAATGCTCCCCGTCCGGAGTCAAAACGTTCAGGAATGCATTTTCTTGTTGAGAGGGTTGAGCGGATGAGGTTTGAATCAACGTGGTTTCTCTGGAGTCACCAGTAGTCGCACCGTGATCGTCGAGTTCCTCTGTAGACACCAGCTGAGGTCTGTCATGTTGCACATCTGGTATGGGAAGTGGGATGCCGTCGTCACTTGTCGCACATACAGTGGGTAGAGCCTCAGTGTCTTCTTCTTGTTCACTTGAGCTGGGTAGACTGTCATAGTCTTCTTGCTGTTCACTGGAGCGTGGTAGACTGTCATAGTCTTCTTGCTGTGCACTTGAGCGTGGCAGACTTGCATCGTCTGCTGCTGGTTGCTCAGAGGAGGTTGCTAGACCCTCTTGGTCTTGTTCATGCAAGGACTGCGCTCTGGAGTCTTGGGTTCCTTCCATCGTGGAGTCTGTCCACGAGCTCGCTGTGGAGGCTTGTGTCACTCCCTCTGTAGAGTCTTGCAGCATTCCCTGTGTGGAATCGTGCATTGGTCTCACTGTGGAGACTGTCAACACTTCTTGTTCATGCAAGGACTGCACTTTGGAGTCTTGTGTTGCTTCTATCATTGAAGCTGTCCACGAGCTCGCTGTGGAGGCTTGTGTCACTGGAGTCACTTTCTGTGTGGAGACGTGCAGTTGTCTCGCTGTGGAGTCTTTCATCACTTTCGGTGTGGAGTCGGGGCTCTTCGCGGTGCGTGGACCACTCTCTGTGTGGCGTCGGGGACTCTTCAGGGTGCGTGGACCACTTTCTGTGTGGCATTAGGCCGCTCTCTGTGGGCTTGTACCGCTCTCTGTCTCTTGGCGTCAGGCCGCAGCATATTCCTGCACTCATGAGTCGGGATGTTATATATGCTGGGCTGAAGTTCCTCAAATCCGAAGAACTCGTTGTCGAGGTCTTCAATGTACAACACCTCTAGTCGCAGTTCGGATTTGGTTATGGGGTAGCCATCTCCCAAGATGAAATCTTCATCTGAGTCGTTGTCTACAAAAAACATATCATCTTCTAGGGTGGTGCTAACTGCTTGTTGCAGGGTTCTGCAGAGATTATTTTCAGCTACTGGTCGAATTTCAGGCATTGTGCTGTCGTTCCAGGTGAAAGAATCTTGTTTTGAGGCTTTAAAATCATTTTTTCTTGTTTTGGGAATGTCCCCTTTTAGTGGCCGTGGTCCGGGGCCTCTGACATCATAACGCTTGTGACGTAGGAATGGATTGCGCATGCGCAGATCGCTGTTCCTTTACTTTGCGCCCTTCTCTCAACTGGGCATGTGCGACACCTTTTCCAAGATGGCCACCAATCAAAATTGTCCTTCGTTGGCCCTGTGGTTAGTATTGGCGCCTCTTTTACTGTTTTCTATTGGGTTTTTTTGTATTTTCCTCACAGTATTGTTCGAACTTGTCCAGGAATGTCTGGAAGTCTCTCTTTTCTTGTCCTCTAGAGTACTTGAGGGTTTTGAAGATTTATTCTGCATTTGCACCCGCAATTGTGAGCAGAAGCTCTGTCTTTTCAGCATCGGCCGTGTCTTGTAGGCCGGCTGCTACCTGGAAGATCTCAAACCTTTGCCTGAATGCACGCCAGTTTGCACTGGGATTGCCGTGGCACCTGAGCTGCTGTGGAACCGGAATCTCGAAAATCATCTTGCCTGGGTGCTGTTGCTGGTTGTCACTGTTTGCTGAGTTGAAACTATATAGATTTAAACAGTCACTCCGTGGTACCATGTTTTGTTATGCTCTTGACGTAGCATAAGCTGCTTCCTTGATGTGCACTCTGACAAAGGAAGGTTCAGACTTGGAGATAGCTTTAACACATTTATTAAACTGTTAACGATTCTCCTACTTGGATTCGACTCTCCTGTTAATCCTGCTATAGCTACTCAGACTAACTAACCAGTCTGCTACAATCCACATGGTGGGTGTGATGAGTTTCAATCAACCCTGTCTGGTCTCACTAAGTGTCTCCACTGGAAAGAGGAAGATCATGTGTGCTGTGTCCTTTTATATGGGTAGCCCCCTTGTGGTAGTGTCACCTCTGGATGTGTCTTGAGTGACCAGTGGTCGTCGTACTGACCTATTGGTTGAATGTCTGTGTGTCATGATGTCTCTGGTGTATGTACATTAACCCCTTGAGTATTTACAGTGATGCATATCAACACACGGAGAGTCCAGCACATCAGTACAAAAGTCAAGGCTGAAGCATTTGCAACTACCTTCAGCCAGAAGTGCCAAGCGGATAATCCACCTCAGCATCACTCAGAGGTTTCCAGCATCACAGATGCCAGTCTTCAAACAATTAGATTCATTCCACGTGGCACAAGTAACAGATGAAGGCATTGGATGCTGTACAGGCTATGAATCCAGTTAACATGCTGGCTATAGTACTGAGGATTTGTGCTCCAGAACTAGCTGTGCCCAAGTGCCACCTACTTTGTGCAAAATATGCTGGAGTGTTGAGGAGGCCAGCTCTGGAGGAGCATATTCCGCGGCTAAACGCATGCAGATGAGGTAGACCAATTTTGAGTCTTAACCTGTTTGATTTGAACTGGTATCAAAAGACAGGGCGACTGAATTTCATACCCAATTAACCATAATCAAATGATGAGCAATGACACCACTGGAGAATACATTGCACCTGTTGATCAGTGGAAGAGTGTAATATTATTAAACATTGGGTGTAAAAGTGGCAGGATGTTGGTGTCAATTAAATTCACCTGCACAGTACAGATACTCAGAATAATATTAAAACTGTCAGCGTCTTGGCATTCACCTGCGTCTCACCTCCCCTATTCCCTCCTTAGTTTGTCTCTTAATCCCAGTAGAGCAATGCAGATCAGCACATGGTGAATTAGGAACTCTATCATCCTGTGATCCTTTGGCTTCTTAAAACAGGCAAGTTTTTAGTTTGGAGCTTTGTTCACAAAGTTTATTTTTAATTTAAGATTGCAAAGAAGAACAAAAGGAGACACCAATTATACATTTGACCAACAGATTATTTCCAAATAAAACATTCTATTGAGACAAATAACCAAATAATGACAGTGCCTTTTCAGGATGCCATCAAGGTTACTCCCAGCTGAGTGTTAATGCGAACAACTTCACACAATTGAGCCAATGTTTCAAATGTAAATACTAACTAATCACCCACAGAACAGTTTTTTGTAGGCTGCAGCAAGCCGATTGCCAAGAGAGTTGTGAAGTTGGCATTCATTGATGAATTTAAATTATAGCTCCTCACAATTTCACACTTTCCCACTTATGAAGCAGCATACGTGCAATAATTCGCTTTGATCTACTTTAAATAAAGCATCCCGTGGGGACAGAGGGAGGAAGTCTCAATGTCATAATCCTTGCTTTAATTTAAAGTTTAAAGTTGACATGGAAGATGGAAGAAGACAAAGGTGAAATATTCAACTCCTCTCTGTGGTGGGCATCATGGCGGACAGGAGCAGAGAATATCGTGACAGTGCGAACATCAGTTTCACAATGTTGTAAAACCATTTTGCAATGGTACCGCCAAGCCTCAATGGCGTACCACATTTCCTGTCGTGCAAAGTTGAGAATGTCTTTAGAATAAATTTAAAAGTCATGCTCACTCCTTAAAAGAGATGTCTGCTGCAATCATCCCCCCACGCTGAATCAATAGGCTATGATTGCAAGCTGATGGCTTTCACAATTCTACATAAGCTCTTGGCGAGTTAGACTCCACTCGGGGTCTGAGGTTCGCTCTCCAATCTTGCACAACGCTCCCGGCACTGAGGAATCTTCATCAGGCTCAACAGCCAACAACACTTCATTCTTGGGGGTGATGGGATGGGGAGGTTGAAGTGGACAGGAAGGTACAGTTGGCTCCGTTGGCTGCTGGATGAGGCCCCGACTCAGGAAGGATAATTGGGCTGCGTCAGTCCCAGGGGCTGCAAGGTGAGGCACTGACTCAGGGATGGGTAATTGGGCAGTGGCAATGCCAGGGGCTGCAAGGTGAGGCACTGACTCAGGGATGGGTAATTGGACAGTGGCAATGCCAGGGCTGCAGTGTGAGGCACTGACTCAGGAAGGATAATTGGGCTGCGTCAGACCCAGGGGCTGCAGGGTGAGGCACTGATTCAGGGATGGGTAATTGGGCAGTGGCAACGCCAGGGGCTGCAGTGTGAGGCACTGACTCAGGGTTGGGTAATTGGGCAGTGGCAATGCCAGGGCTGCAGTGTGAGGCACTGACTCAGGGATGGGTAATTGGGCAGTGGCAATGCCAGGGCTGCAGTGTGAGGCACTGACTCAGGAAGGATAATTGGGCTGCGTCAGACCCAGGGGCTGCAGGGTGAGAAACCGACTCAGGGATGGGTAACTGGGCAGTGGCAATGCCAGCGGCTGCAGGGTGAGACACCGACTCAGGGATGGGTAATTGGGCAGTGGCAATGCCAGCGGCTGCAGGGTGAGACACCGACTCAGGGATGGGTAACTGGGCAGTGGCAATGCCAGGGGCTGCAGGGTGAGACACCGACTCAGGGATGGGTAACTGGGCAGTGGCAATGCCAGCGGCTGCAGGGTGAGACACCGACTCAGGGATGGGTAATTGGGCAGTGGCAACGCCAGGGGCTGCAGTGTGAGGCACTGACTCAGGGTTGGGTAATTGGGCAGTGGCAATGCCAGGGCTGCAGTGTGAGGCACTGACTCAGGAAGGATAATTGGGCTGCGTCAGACCCAGGGGCTGCAGGGTGAGACACCGACTCAGGGATGGGTAACTGGGCAGTGGCAATGCCAGCGGCTGCAGGGTGAGACACCGACTCAGGGATGGGTAATTGGGCAGTGGCAATGCCAGCGGCTGCAGGGTGAGACACCGACTCAGGGATGGGTAATTGGGCAGTGGCAATGCCAGCGGCTGCAGGGTGAGACACCGACTCAGGGATTGGTAATCTGTAATCAGGAGTTTTTAGTTTCAGTTTGAACTCAGAGTTGAGGAAGCTCCTTGGAGTTTTCTCTCTCCCTAAAATGGTGTAGAACCCTCTCAAACACCTCGGCTGGTGCTCACTCCAGGTGAACAGAGCAGCCAGTATTTCCTCTCTAACCAGCTTGTGAGTGTTATGGTTTGATCAAGAAGCTGGAGGATCAAAGACCTGGGGCCAGATTCTCCGATTCTGAGGCTAAGTGTGGAGGATCTGTACTGTTTTACGTGGATAAAAATCGGCGGCGCCCCTTCACCGATCCTGCACCTGGTGAGGGGCTAGCATCCGCGCCACATAAAACACAGTCTGCAGCCGCCTCGCCGGATTACCGCACAGCTGGTCCCTGGTGCTGTGAGGCAGCAGAGCAGGAGATGGTGCTGGCAATGAGTGGCACTGAGGCCAATTTTGCTAGGGTGGCAATCGCAGTGGAGAGCCCATTGCACAACGTTGGTACCATGAGTGACGGTGTCCAAGTCGTCACGCAGCCGGCGACGGTCATGGCTGAGGGCAGCATGTCTGTCTCACTGGGGGATGTCACCTAGTACAAGGCCAATCTTAATGGGGTTCTGCGGGACATGTGCTGCTTTCAGATGGAAATGGCCGAGACTCTGCGGAACTTGCCCCAGTCATAGGTGGGCATGGCTGAGGCACTGCAGAGCAATCCCTGTCACTTGGGGATGTGTCCCAGTCACAGACAAGCATCATCGAGGGCATCAACACAATGGTGCGGACCATGGGGAACCACCAGGTCTGGCAGAGCCAGATGATGCAGGGGTAGCCGGGGCCTGAACCAGCTGCCCCTCCGCCCCACGGTGAACCCCCAGGGACCTATGGGCACCGAGCGGGAGGAGGGGACACTGAGTGCCAACCCGGACCCATCCCATGGGGCATCAAGGGTGGCTACCAGCACTCCAGAGTTCCACCCCTCTGACGCAGCCACGTCTTGGGGTCAGCACGGGTGGCACGGCTGTACATATGCCGCCGACAAGTGAGCCGGGGCCCTCCGGCCCCAGAGCCCCACAAAGGATGCCCGCAAGGGGCATTTAAGGCCAAGGGACGAGGTAAGCAGCCGGCTGCCCCCAACTCAGATATGCATCCTAGGGAAACACCAAGATGTTGTGGTAGATCTAGGAGGGTCAAGCACGTTGAGCATCACTGAGGGCACTGGGGTAAAGGGGAGGGGTTAGGTAGGGGGTGGGGTTGGAGGTTCTTCCGCAGTGCGGGCTGACCCCTGATCCTTTGCCTGTCTCTCAAGGCAACTTCCCCTCCCCGTGGCATCAACCCACACTCCGGCCATGGTGGTCTCCCGGGAGCTGTCTCCCGGGAGCTGTCTCCCGTCACCTGGGTGTTTAGATGTTGGCTGCTGCGTGTGTGGTGTTGACCCCCACAGTGTCCAGGCATCAAGGTGTGATTGGAATGCTAGGCAATGACTTCCACATACTACATGTCCCACCTAGCCATGGGAACCCACTTGCCATGTGTCAAGTGCTCATTCACCAAAATTGCCAATTCCCTATTAGCGATTGCCTTCAGCCGTGCAGACAGAGGCCTCAGCAGTCAGTGTGGGTTATGGGTGATCCGTGGGGCATTAGGTTGAGATCCAAGGGTTCGCATTGAAGTGCCGCAAACGAATACCCCCCCCCCCCCCCCCCCGAGTTGCACCCCCAACGCCTCCCCCTACCCTTCCATGGCGGCCCACCCCTGCGGAGGGTCCCCCACTCCCAGCCAAGGGTCCCCCATACCACCGACCGAGCATTGGGGTGGCAAGGCCAGCACCCCGGTCTCTTTGCCTGTGTGCAAAAATGGCTACTCCCCTCCTCGGCTCCCCACTGAAGCCCTTCCATCAGGTTCACGTTTTTAAAAAGGAGTACCAACCGCCCTATCGTGAGCACTTGCTGAATGACAGGAGGCCGTTGGAAGACAGTTGGCTCTCCCATTGTATGAAAATGGGGATTAATTGGTGATAATTGGCTTCTCGCGACGCTACAGCGAGATTCCGAATTTGCCTTCAGGAGCAGGCCGGTTGCATCGCAAACTGTTTGGTGCCTGACCCGGCTCCCGTTTTTGGCCTCTCCCGCTATCCACCAGCCGTGTTATACTTGGGCGCAAGTGTAACGAGACCAGAAGATCACGGCCAATGTGTTATCTTGGCTGGAATGTTTATGCAATGCACAAAGTTACATTCCAGATGTTTGAGGTGTTAGCCTTGTAACTTTGGGCAGCAGGGTAGCACAGTGGTTAGCACTGTGGCTTCACAGCTCCATGGTCCCGGGTTCAATTCCCGGCTTGGGTCACTGTCTGTGCGGAGTCTGCACGTTCTCCCCATGTCTGCGTGGGTTTCCTCCGGGTGCTCCGGTTTCCCCTCACAATCCAATGATGTGCCCGTTAGGTGGATTGGCCATGTTAAATTGCCCTTAGTATCCAAAAAGCTAGATGGGGTTACTGGGTTACGAGGATCGGGTGGAGGTGTGGGCTTGAGTGGGATGCTCGTTCCAAGGGCCGGTACAGACTCAATGGGCCAAATGGCCTCCATCTGCACTGTAAATTCTATGATTCTATGAACTTTGGAACAGTTCACAAACCTGTGGAAGCCAATATGTGACTATCTGGAGCCACCTTGCCAGCTCAGCAATTTCCATTTTGAAAAGCATTGAATAAAAGATGATTTTACAAGATAGTCCAGCTGACGAAGATAAAAATATATATATTTCTTCATGTCTCAACCGTGGTTAAGATCCATTTCAAGCGTGGAAGGAAATGATGAATTATTCAATGTAATTTGGTGGAGCCAGAAATTTTGACACCATCACATGGTCTTTAGGCAAATGGTCATTATCAGATTGTTCAGTGATCTAATGTGACATAGTTTGAAAAAAGGGATATCTACAAACATTTACAATGCTCCTACAAAATTGAAACTTTTCCAACCTGCGAGCTCTGGATGTTTGTATATGCTTTGACACAAATAATGCTTTCATTTAGTGGGTGACATGTATATTGTCTTGTCATCGTTGAGGAAAATAATTTGTTGCTATGTATACAGTTACGAATTATATATAATTCCCCTTTTATATGTTGCCATATTATGTGAATGAAATAAAAGCCGCTGTGAAACATTAATTTTTTTAAACAATATTTTAATTCTCCTTTTTCACATTTTCATCCAAATTTACACCCACCAACAAACAATCAACGTAACAAATACAATGTCAATCCCCTGGCCAAAAATTCTTCTTCATACCCCCAAACAACCCTCAACATTTTAAGTACAAACATCAAAGAAAAGGAATCAGGAATCCACCATCCACCCATACATAGTCATCAACAACAGACACAGTCCAACCCCTCCTCCATGCCCTCTCCCAACTCTTCCTCGCACTTTGCCTTAATCCCCTCCAGCGGTGTCTTCTCCCAGAATAACCCTATAAATCGCTGACACCACCCCCTTCTCCATTCCCCCTGTCATTAGCACTTCCTCCAACATTGTGGAGGCCGGCGCCACCAAAAAGCTCGGTATCTCCTTCTTAACCAAATCCCAGACCTGCATATACTTAAACATTTCCCCCTGCCCCAACCCATATTTCCCCAGCTCCTTCAATCCCGCAAACCGGCCGCCTAGAAACAAATTCTTTAATGCCCTGACTCCCTTCTCCTCCCAACTCCGAAAACTCCCATCCCACTTCCCTGGCTCAAATCTGTGATTCCCCTGAATCAGCATTTCCCGTGACCCCCGCCCCCAGCCTAAAGTGCTGGCGCGACTGCCTCCAGATGTTCTATGTCGCTACTACTACCGGACTCCCCGTGTATTTCCCCGGGGCCATCGGGAACGGCACTGTTGCCAACATCCTCAGCCCCAACCCCCAGATTCTCCTCCATTCTGACCCACTGGGACCCCCCCTCTAACCCAGCTCCTCACCTTCTCTGCGTTCGCTACCCAGTAATAATATAGTAAATTCGGAAGACCCAACCTCCCAGACTGCCGTCCTCTTTGCAACAGCACCTTCCTAATCCTAGCCACCCCCCCCCCCCGCCCCCCCCCCCATATAAACGAGGTAATCATCATTTCAACCGCCTTGAAAAATGCCTTTGGCAGGAAGATCGGCAGGCACTGAAAAATAAACAAGAATTGCGGCAACATGTTCATGTTAATTGCCTGTACTCGACCTGCCAGCAACAGTGGGAGATCATCCCACCTCGTCACCACTTTCACCCTCCCCACCAACTAGTCATGTTATACCTATGGAGTCACCCCCAATCCTGTACCACCTGCACCCCCAGATATCTAAAGTGAGTCCCCACCTTACGGAATGGTAGCCCCCCCCCCACCCCCCCTGCCCCCATCCGTGGCTGAGACACCACAAATATTCACTTTTAGTTAAATTTAGTTTATATCCCGAAAAAGGTGCAATCACACAAAGCTGCTCCAATGTGCCACCCATCGACACACTCAGTTCCGAAAAATACAACAAAGAGTCATCCACATGCAAAGAGACCCTGGGCGAGATTCTCCGATCCCCCGCCAGGTCGGAGAATTGCCGGGGGCTGACGTGAATCCCGCCCCCGCCGGTTGACGAATTCTCTGGCACCGGAGATCCGGCGGGGGCGGGAATTGCGCCGTTGCGGTTGGCGGGCCCCCCCCCCGGCGATTCTCTGGCCCGGATGGGCCGAAGTCCCGCTGCTAGAATGCCTGTCCCGCCGGCGTGAATTAAACCAGCTCTCTTACCGGCGGGACAAGGCAGCGTGGGCGGGCTCCGGGGTCCTGGGGGGGGCACGGGGCAATCTGGCCCCGGGGAGTGCCCCCACGGTGGCCTGGCCCGCGATCGGGGCCGACCGATCCACGGGCGCGCCTGTGCCATGGGGGCACTCTTTTCCTTCCGCCTTCGCCACGGTCTCCACCATGGCGGAGGCGGAAGAGACCCCCCACTGCGCATGCATGGGGCTGCCGTGAGCAGCTGCTGACGCTCCCGTGCATGCGCCAACCGGCAATGTCATTTCCGCGCCAGGTGGCGGGGCACCAAAGGCCTTTCCCGCCAGCTGGTGGGGCGGAAATCAGTCCGGCGCGGGCCTAGCCCCTCAAGGTGAGGGCTCGGCCGCTCAAGATGCGGAGGATTCCACACCTTTGGGGCGGAGCAATGCCGGACTGATTTGCGCCGTTTTTGGCGCTGGTCATCGGATATCGCGCCGATTACGGAGAATTTCACCCCCTATTCTCTACCCCCCCCCCTCGCACTATCCCTTTCTGCATCTCCAAACTCCTCAACGCAATGGCCAATCGCCAGCGTGAACAACAGGAACATCCCTGCCTGGTCCCACGGTGCAGAACAAAATATCCCAAATTCACGTTATTCGTGTGGACACTCACCCTCGGCTCCCTGTACCTAATCTACAAATCGTGGCTCAATCCCAAACCGCTCGAGAACCGCCAACAAATACCCCCACTCTACTCGGTCAAATACCTTCTTGGCGTCCAATGCCACAATCACCTCTGTTTCCCTCCCCTCAGCCGGTCCCATAACCACATTCAATACCCTCCTCATGTCCGAAAAGAGCTGCCTCCCCTTCACTAACCCCGTCTGATCTTCCCCTATCACCTTAGGGAGGCACTCCTCCAACCTCCCCGCCAATACCTTCGCCAACACCTTTGTGTTCACATTCAAAAGTGACATTCTGTCGGATCCTTATCCTTCTTGAGCGACAGGGAGATCGATGCCTGCCACAAAGTCTGCGGCAACACCCCCTTCCCTATCGCCTCCTCAAACATCCCAAGTATTAGCGCCGACAACGTATCTTTAAATTTCTTGTAATACTCCACTGGAAACCCATCTGGCCTTGCTATCTTCCCCGACTGCATCCTCCCAATCACAACTTTTATGTCCTGCTCCGCTGTCGCCCCCTCCAATATGGCCCTGTACCCCTCCCCCAACCTTGGGTATTCCAAACCATCCAGGAATTCCTGCGTCTCCCGGAATTTCCCCAGGTGGCTCCGACCTATACAATCTCTCGTAAGACTTCTAAAACATCCTATTAATCAGATCTGGACCTATACAATCTCTCGTAAGACTTCTCAAACACCCTATTAATCCGATCTGGAGCCACGACCAACTTCCCTGCCCTATCCCGCAGCTGGACAATTCATACTGAGAGGGTTCTACTCCCTCCCCCATCAGTTCTGCTAACGTGTTGGCCATGAGCGTCATAGCTATTGCCAAATAACTTTGAGCTCAGAAGCTAGGACAAAAAGAGAAAATACTGGACAATCTCAGTAAGTGTGACAGCATCTGTGGAGAGAGAAGGGAGCTAACGTTTTGAGTCTGGATGACTCTTTCAGAGTATTTTCTGTTTTTGTTAAAGATTCCAGCATCCACAATAATTGCTGCTTGTTATATGTATGCTGTTAACACTGTGGGCCAGCATTAATAGTTTAGTGTCAAGATTTATACTTCAACTGACTATTGCTACTGTGGAAGAACGTTCAATTATTAACAAAAATCTCCTATTATATGTCAGTTTTCTCTCGGATAACCATATATATGGTTCACTGGTTAAGTTACTGTTACTGCTAATACAACAAACTTGATACTCCTGCACTTAAACAGCAATTATTGGCCTGAAACGTGTGGCCAGCAAAATAGTAATTGTGTTTGATATTGCCCTCAAAGAAAACTGTCCTCAGAAGATATAGCAAGCTCTACGATGGGATTTCACCTTTGTCAATGTAAATTACATTCTGCCACAACTATATGCCCAAGTTCTCCACTTTGATTTATGGGCAGGACAGTAGCAAAGTGGTTAGCACTGTTGCTTCAAACCTGGGTTTGTTCCCGATTTGAGTCACTGGGCGGAGTCTGCACGTTCTCCCTGTGTCTGTGTGGGTTTCCTCCGGGTGCTCCGATTTCCTCCCACAAGTCCCGAAAGATGTGCTTGTCAGGTGAATTGGACATTCTGAATTCTCCCTCTTGTGTACCTGAACAGGCTCCGGAATGTGGCGACTGGGGGATTTCACAGGAACTCCATTGCAATGTTAATGTAAGCCTACTTGTGACACTGATAAAGATTATTATTATGGGATCTTCGCCATCCAGCAACAGTGATGCCATCAGGCAGACTAAATTGCCAATCACGTTGAAGAATTCTCAGAGCAAAAACCAGGAAATAAAGTTTACAGATCATCCTTCGCTTTGGAGAGAGTGCAGAAGAGATCGACAAGAATGGTTCCAGAGATGAGAAACTTCAGTTATGAGGATGGATCGGAGAAAGTTTTTAAAAATTTGTTCACGGGATGTGTCGTCACTGGCTGGACCGGCATTTATTGCCCATCCTCAAGGGCATTTAAGAGTCAACTACATTGCTGTGGATCTGAAATCACCTGTAGACCAGATAAGGACAACAGATTTCCTTCACTAAAGGACATTAGTGAACCAGATAGGTTTTTCCAACAATCAACAATGGGTTTCATGGACATCTTTAGACTTTTAATTCCAGATTTTATTGAATTCAGATTTCACCAACTGCCATGTCAGGATTCAAACCCAGGTCCCCAGAGCATGACCCTGGGTTTCTGGATTACTCGTCCAGTGATAATATCACTACGCCAGTGCCTTCCCAGAGATTGGAACTGTTCCCCTTTGAGAGAAAAAGGCAAAGAGGGGATTTGAAAGAGATATTCAAAATCATGAAGGGTCTGGACGGAAGAGATAGGAGGAAACTGTTCCCGCTTGCAAAAGGATCAAGAATGAGAGGGCACAGATTTGAAGTAATTTGCAAAAGAAGCAAAAGTGATGTGAGAGAAAACTTTTTCACCCAGCAAGTGATTCAGTCTGGAATGCACTGCCTGAAAGTTTAGTGGAGGCAGGTTGAATCGAGGCATTCAAGAAGGCATTGGATGATTACTTGATTCGAAACGATGTGCAGGGGTACATTGAAAAGGCAGAGGAATAGCACAAAGCCATGTTGCTCATTTGGAGAGCTGGTGCAGACATTGAAACAGAAAATAGGAGCAGGAGTGGATCATTTGGGCTTTCGAGCCTGCTCTGCCATTCATTATGATCATGGCTGAT
Source organism: Scyliorhinus torazame (assembly GCF_047496885.1). Classification (NCBI taxonomy): domain Eukaryota; kingdom Metazoa; phylum Chordata; class Chondrichthyes; order Carcharhiniformes; family Scyliorhinidae; genus Scyliorhinus; species Scyliorhinus torazame. The sequence continues at coordinate 107,618,421 of NC_092720.1, read as the reverse complement.
CATCCCATTCCGTAACTTGTTCCCACTTTTCTCCCAGATCCTGTGGTCCCTTTAGACCCAAGAGCCACATTGAACTCCTTCTTGAAAACATACAGGACGGGATTCTCCGTTGGCTGACGCTGGAACATGATCGGGCAGAGAATATAGCGTCAGCCGCAAATTGAGGATGGTGCCGGGTGCCAAACGGAGCGCCATGCTCCTGTGCCTCAATGGCAGCGTGATTGAGGTCCATGTCGTGTGCCGGCATGGGCATGCAAAACGTAAATTAGCATACATTAACATCTCGTTAACCAGCCTGACCCAGTAGTCTCCGGCCTCCCACGTTGCTCCGCCCCTGTCAGGCGGAGGTACTGACGGCAAGGTTCACTTGTATTAAAAATCAGGAAACAAGTGCCGTAGCTGCTGAATGAGTGAGAGGAGGTAATAAAAGTGCCCAAAAGCGCAACAGTGTGCGGGCAATTGTGCCATTGGCTGGAGGGAACATAGCAGGGGGCAATCAGGTGATCGGCCGTGGGGTCAGGATGTACCCGGGGATTGGAATGTCTGGGCATGGACAAATTGTCACAGCCTGCAAGGCAACCATTTGGCTGCGCACTTGGCTGACTGCCCATTGGTGCCATCCTGCTCTGGCCCCTGTCTATCGGATATGCCAGGGACTGGTATGAGGTATTCAAAGGTACTGAGTTGTTCCAGCACCTCCTCTGCAGGAGTCACCACACCGGCCCCATCACCTCCTCCTCCCTCGGGGTGCCGGATGTCCCCCGGACTACTCCTTAGGATGGGGGTGTGGCCAGAGCGTGCTCCTGGGTCTCCCCCGCCACCTAGCGCTGCCTCTCCTGGAGGTCTGCTCCCGACTCGACCAGTGTCTCAATGCTCGCAGACATGGAGTACATGGACTGTGCCACGGTGCCCTGGGACTGTGCCACGTCACTCAGGGAAAGGCTTATGTTAGCCCTCGACGCCTACAGCCTATGATCCGTTGTGACTGGGCAAGCTCTGGAGTGCCGCTGCAATGTCCATGTAGCCCTGGTACATGGCTGCCTGTGCCATGGCCAGCATGTCTGGTGCATTGGCCACTGTTCACACAGAGTGCCCCAGGCCCTGGACATCTTAGCCCATGGCCGATAGTTTCACACCCAAGGCCTCCACCGCGGACGCCACCCATGCAGTGTTTGCCTAGGTGCCTGGCATGGTTGGCACCACCTCCTGCTCCTCCAACTGCACCTACAGGTGCTGGATGGTTGCTAACATCCAGCTCTGCGTCTGCATCTCCAACATTGATGGGATCGCCCTTTCCAGAAGTCCCAGACCTGTCTGGACGGCAGCTAGTCTCTGGCGTTGGGCCACCCTCCGACTGTCCGCCCCCTCGGAGGTTTAAGTATTATCCCAGAACACCATCCCGTACACACAGGAGGAATTTCTCCTCGACGGTATTGTTAATAATTTGATTTGCCCAATCTATATGCAGATCAAACTCACCCATAATTACAGATGTTCCTTTATCACGTGCATCTCTAATTTCCTGTTTAATGTCTATATACAACCCCCACTAATGTTTTTTGCCCTTTGGTATTTCTCAGCTCTACCCCTACAGATTCTACATTGCAGGAACTAATATCCTTCCTCACTATTGCATTAATTTCCTCTTCAACCAGCAATGCAACTCCACTGCACTTCCTTTTTGTCTGTCCTTCCTAAGTACTGAATACCTCTGGATTTTCAGTTCCCATCTCTGGTCACCCTGTAGTCATGTGTCCATAATCCAGGCTATATCATACCTGTCTCCATCTATTTGGACTGTTCATTCAGCTGAAGGGCCAATTGGCCTATTTCTGTACCATAATAATTCGGTGTCTCTGTGATTCACATTTTAATCACTTTACAGAGATATACAAAAAGGATTAAGGTAGCAGCTGGAATATCATAAACAAACTGGAATTGATGGGCTGAATGGCTTCTTTCTGTGCATAATCACATCATTGACTATTTAAATAAATCTCTGGATTGTTTTCATTATAATGGGAGAAAGTTAACACTAACGGGTAAATTTTCCTGCCGGCCGCAGAAATTGTCACGGGTGGGACGGACAATTTAACGCACCTTTTAAAGGTCAATTGAGCTTGGGGGGAAATTTCTGTACGGAAAATCCTGCTCTAATTATATAATTAGTTTTTCAGGGCCAGAGGGGTTGTTCAGCAGTAATTGTACCTCAGTACAACATTAAAGGTCCCGTTTCATTTACTCAACAAGACATAACTAGGTGGCAGCACGGTGGCACAGTGTTTTCTATTCACCTCTTTCCTGGACATTGAATCCATATGGTGTAGACTCGATGGCCAAATGGCCTCTTCTGCACTGTAAATTCTATGAACTTTATCAAATGCTTTCACAATGAGACTACCCGTGTATAATTGAAAATTCTTTTTTTTTTTAAACTTGCTTTTATTCAAAGTTTTACAGGATGTTTACAAAACCATTACTAAGAGAAGGCAACAAAAAACAAAAAAAAGAATTAACAACTTAACAAAACAAGGTGGGATAACTACCATTTACAAGAAAAACCTATCCACAACCCATACAGCCTCGCCAGAATTCTTTAAGTGCCGGGCATGCCCAAAACATATGGACATGATTTGCTGGGCTCCCTGAACACCTCACACACCTGTCCTCCACCCCAAAGAACTTGCTCATTCTTGCAACTGTCATGTGCGCCCGATGTACCACCTTAAACTGAATCAAGCTAAGCCTGGCACAAGAATAGGAGGAATTGACGCTGCCCAGGGCGTCCGCCCACAAGCCCTCATCCAGCTCCTCCTTCCTCTTGCCCTTCAGCTCCTCCGCCGAGGCCTGCTCCGCCTCCTGCAGCTCCTGGTATATGTCTGATACCTTTCCGTCTCCTACCCACATGCCGAGAGCACCCTGTCCTGTATCCTGCGGGCAGGTAGCAGCGGAAATTCCACCACCTGCTTCTTCAAGAAAGTGCGGACTTGCAGGTACCTAAAAGGTATTCTCTGGGGCAACATGAATTTCTCCTCCAGCGCCCTCAGGCTAGAAAAAGTCCCATCTATAAACAAGTCCCCCATTCTTTTGATACCCGCTCTGTGCCAGCTTAGAAACCCTCCGTCCATTCTACCCGGGACGAACCCGTAGTTGTTTCGTATTGGGGTCCAGAATGAGGCCCCTACCTCCTCCCTGTGCCTTCTCCACTGACCCCAGATCCTCAGTGCCGCCATCACCACCGGGCTCGTGGTGTGCTGTGCCGGCGGAAACGGCAGCGGTGCCGTTAACAGTTCCCCCAAGCTAGTATTCCTGCAAGATGCCACCTCCAGCCGCTTCCATGCCGCCCCTCCCTCTACTACCCATTTCCGAATCATGGATATGTTCGCTGCCCAATAATACCTGCAGAAGTTCGGCAGCGCCAGCACCCCCCCCCCCCACAAATTCCGTGATAATCCTGTTCACCCGCTTGAAGAAGGACTTGGGGATGAGAATGGGAAGGCACTGGTAGGCGAACAAGAACCTGGGGAGGACCATCTTCACGGACTGCACCCTGCCCGCCAGGGAAAGCGGCAGCATGTCCCACCTCTAAAAATCCTCCTCCATCTGATCCACCAGCCGCGTTAGGTTGAGCTTGTGCAGGACCCCCCAGCTCTTAGCCACCCGTATGGCCAAGTAGCGAAAGCTCCTCTACATCATCTTGAGCGGGAGCTCTCCCAGTCTCTTTTCCTGGCCCATTGCATGGATCACAAAAAGCTCACTTTTCCCGACATTCAACTTATACCCCGAGAAATCCCCGAAACCTTTTAGGATCTGCATGACCTCCCCCATCCCCTCCACCGGATCTGAAATATACAGGAGCAGGTCATCCGCGTACAGTGAAACACGATGCTCCTTCCCTCCCCGAACCAGCCCCCTCCAGTTTCTAGACATCCTCAGGGCCATGGCCAACGGCTCGATTGTCAGGGCAAACAGCAGGGGAGACAGGGGGCATCCCTACCTCGTTCCTCGTTGCAGCCTAAAGTACTCCGACCGCAGCCGGTTCATGGACACACTTGCTAGGGGGGCCTGATACAGTATTTTGACCCACCCTACGAATTCCTTGCCAAATCCAAATCTGCCTAACACTTCCCTCAGGTACTCCCACTCCACCCGATCGAAGGCTTTTTCCGCATCCATTGCAGCCACGACTTCTGCATCCCCTCCTTCCGAGGCCATCATGATCGTGTTCAAGAGCCTCCGCACATTCGTGTTCAGCTGCCTGCCCTTGACAAACCTCGTCTGGTCCTCATTAATCACCCAGGGACACAGTCCTCAATTCTAGTGGCCAGGATCTTGGCCAACAGTTTGGCGTCTACATTAAGGAGCGATATCGGCCTGTAGGAGCCACACTGCAACGGGTCCTTATCTCGCTTAAGGTTGAGCGAGATCAAGGCCCGTGACATCATCGGGGGGCGGGTTCCCCTTTCCTTAGCCTCGTTGAAGGTTCTCAGCAATAGCGGGCTCAACAGCTCTGAGAATTTCCTATAGAATTCTACAGGATATCCATCCGGTCCCAGGGCTTTGCCCGACTGCATACCCTCCAAACCTTTTGTCATAATATACACCAGTATATCATGGTGCAGACACACACTGATGGACACACAGTGGGACCAATCAACATGCATAACACCGCAGCCAATCACCAGTGAGAGCACACGCACTATAAAGACAGGGGGCATCAGAGTTCCCGCTCATTCGAGTAGCAGCTAGCTAGGAGGACAGAGCTCACAGCCTGTAACACAGACATTCACCATGTGCTGAGTGCATTGACTGGTTAGGACAAGGCAAAGGTCTTTAGTTAAAGCTAGTATCGTGTTAACCCACAGTCTGAGTATGTTTAAGCAGTTAATGATTCAATAAAATAGTGTTGCACTATTTCAAGTGTTGGTGACCTGTATGTGATCCAGAACACCCAACACATCACCTTTAACCAATTCCTCCAACTCAATTGGGGCCCCTAATCCCACTACTAGCCCCTCCTCCACCTTCGGAAACCTCAGTTGGTCCAAGAATTGCTTCATCCCTTCCCTCCCCTCCGGGGGTTCTGACTTGTACAATTTACCATAAAAATCCTTGAAGACCTCATTGATCCTTTCTGAGCTCAAGACCATGTTACCCGCCCTGTCCCTAATTCCCCCAATTCCCCTGGCCACCTCTCTCTTCCATAGTTGGTGCGCCAGCATCCTACTTGCCTCCTCCCCATACTCGTACACTGCTCCTTGTAACTTCCTCAACTGAGCCTCTGCCTTCCCTGTGGTAAGCAAGTCAAACTCCGCCTGCAGGCTCCGGCGCACCTTTAGCAGCCCCTCCTCGGGGGACTCCGCATACCTCCTGTCCACCCTGAGTATCTCCCCCACCATCCTCTCCCTCTCCATCCTATCCCTCGTCTCTCTGTGGGCCCTGATAGAAATTAGCTCCCTCCTGATAACTGCCTTCAGCGCCTCCCAAACCATACTCACTGAAACCTCCCCTGTATCATTGGTCGGCACATAGTTTTGGATACTCCTCCTAATCCGCCCACAGACCTCCTCATCCGCTAATTGTCCTACGTCCAGTCTCCATATCCTCTCCATGGCCTCTCTCCGCACCCAGCCTCAACTCCACCCAGTGGGGAACATGGTCTGGAGACTGCAATGGCTGAGTACTCTACCCCCTCCACTCTCGGGATTAGCGCCCTGCTCACCACAAAAAAAAATTGATCCGCGAGTATTCCCAACGATGAGCGACTCCCTCTTAGCCAGCTCTGCATGCCAGTCCTCGTAAATACGGATCTAGCAGGTCTCCCACTTACTGCTTCGCTCCTTCTTTGCCCATCGCATGACACACTCCTTGTCGGTGAGGCGGTGGAACCTTACCACCATAGCTCTCGGCGGCTCGTTTGCCTTAGGCTTCCTTGCCAGGACTCTGTGCGCCCCGTCCAGCTCCAGAGGCCGCGGGAAGGCCCCCGCGCCCAGCATCGTGATCATATATGCACACGCGTCCGACCCCTCCGCGCCTTCAGGGAGACCCAGAATCCGCAGGTTCTGCAGAAAGATTTAGACAGTTTAGGAGAGTGGTCCAAGAAATGGCTGATGAAATTCAACGTGGGCAAGTGCGAGGTCTTGCACTTTGGAAAAAAGAATAGAGGCATGGACTATTTTCTAAACGGTGACAAAATTCATAATGCTGAAGTGCAAAGGGACTTGGGAGTCCTAGTCCAGAATTCTCTAAAGGTAAACTTGCAGGTTGAGTCCGTAATTAAGAAAGCAAATGCAATGTTGCCATTTATCTCAAGAGGCTTGGAATATAAAAGCAGGGATGTACTTCTGATGCTTTATAAAGCATTAGTTAGGCCCCATTTAGAATACTGTGAGCAATTTTGGGCCCCACACCTCAGGAAGGACATACTGGCACTGGAGCGGGTCCAGCAGAAATTCACACGGATGATCCCAGGAATGGTAGGCCTAACATACGATGAACGTCTGAGGATCCTGGGATTATATTCATTGGAGTTTAGGAGGTTGAGGGGAGATCTAATAGAAACTTACAAGATAATGAATGGCTTAGATAGGGTGGACATAGGGAAGTTGTTTCCATTAGGAGGGGAGACTAGGACCCGGGGGCACAGCTTTAGAATAAAAGGGAGTCACTTTAGAACAGAGATGAGGAGAAATTTCTTCAGCCAGAGAGTGGTGGGTCTGTGGAATTCATTGCCACAGAGGGCGGTGGAGGCCGGGAAGTTGAGTGTCTTTAAGACAGAAGTTGATAAATTCTTGATTTCGCAAGGAATTAAGGGCTATGAAGAGAGAGTGGGTAAATGGAGTTGAAATCAGCCATGATTGAATGGTGGAGTGGACTCGATGGGCCGAATTGCCTTACTTCCGCTCCTATGTCTTATGGTCTTATGGTCCTCGACCTATTTTCAAGGTCTTCCAGCTTCTCCTGCCATCTCTTGTGCAGGGCCTTGTGCGCATCAACTCTATCTGCCAGGCCCAAAATCTCGTCCTCGTTGTCAGAGGCCTTTTGCTGCACCTCCTTGATCGCCGTCCCCTGCAACTTCTGGGTCTCCACCAACCTTTTGATAGAAGCCTTCATAGGGGCCAGCATCTCTGCTTTTAGCTCAGTGAAGCAGCTCCTAAGAAACTCCTGCTGCTCCCGTGACCACTGGGCCCACGCTGCCTGATCCGCGCTCGCCGCCATCTTGCTTTTTCACACCCGTTCTCCTCTCTTCTCCAAAGTCGCTTTTTTGACCGCCCCACTCCTGGTCCACTCCATACAGCGCTGGGGGACCCTCACTCTTTCCTTCCCACGCCGGGAATCATCGTTCAAGTGCCGCTGGAGCTCCGTACAAGGGCCCAAAAGTCCGTTGTTGGTGGGAGCTGCTGACCGTGCGACCTACCTAGGCATACCCGCAACCGGAAGTCCATAATTGAAAATTCATATTAATTCAACGTGATGTCTGAGATTTCTATCAAGGACGACTGCCATAGTGCACCACGTGGAGGAGAGTGGAATCACTGAAAACACCTTCTGGCTTTCCGCATTGAGGTTGCTAGATGCTGCTCTTAGTTTCACAGAACATTGACTGTTTCACAGTTTTGTTGACTTGGCTTATTTTTAATGAAGTATTATCTTTTCCTTTGGGATTTATGTGGGAGAATATGTCAACTCTGTTTCATTTTATGTATGGATCAAATTTCCGGGGAGGAGGTGAATAGAAAACACATTTTCACATTTTATGCTTCCCATTAAGTATTCCCCTCGGCAATTTAAAAATGAAACACTGATAGCTCTGCCTTACTTGGGCAACAGTACAAATTGTGTTCTTATGCTGCATTGATACAGACAGCACATTGTGGAGCCAAATTTATCAAATTTCTGCCTGTCTTCATTCATTTGATTTGAGATTCAACCCAGTCAGGTTCTGAATTCAGTGCCATCTGATAATTTTGGTTCCCCAGGATCACTGCCAATTGGAGCACTGTGAGAGACAGAGGCACCCAATTGTTGGGGAATAATGGTAATGTTCAGGACCATCATGCTGGAAAGGCATTAAATCAAAGAGATATTGTTCAGTTTTATCAGATCAAATTTGCATGCTATGGCTAAAGATCAAAAGAATATGAAATATTTTAGAATATGTGCTATAAGGATTGCTTTTGGGTAGCAATGGATATTTATTTGGATTTGCACCTCTATGTCTGTAATCTCTCCAGCCCTACAAGTTTTGAAGATATTGGGTGCTCCTCAATTCTAACTTCCTGCACACCTCGGATTTTAACCACCACACTATTGGTGGCTATGCCCTTCAGCTACTGGCTGTGTGTTTTGGAGCCTCTCTACCTCTCTGTCCTTCTTTAAGACATACCTTCAAACCTACCTCTTTGATCGAACCTTTGGTCATCTGCCCTAATATCTCCTTATATGGTTATAGATATGATAAAAGCGACTGCAATAGGACATAGATAGCTGAACAGAATGGGCAGAAAGTGGCAGATGCAACATCATAGAATTCCTATAGCGCAGGAGGCCAATTAGCCCATCGAGTCTGCACCGACTAATGATTACACCACCCAGGCCCAATCCCCCATCCTATTCCTGCAACCCCACCCGAAGGGGCAATTTATCATGACCAATCCACCTAACCTGCACATCTACTTAATGGTATAGTTCTAAAGAGTGCAAAGGGACAGAGGGACCTGGGATCCAGTGCATGGATCTTTGAAGGTGACAGGATATATTGAGAGAGTCATTAGGAAAGCATTTGGGATCTTGGGCTTCATAAATAGAGGCATTGAGTACACAAGAGGATTCGCGTGCAGGAGCAGGGATGTCTTGCGGCAATTATACTGGACCTTGGCGAGGCCACATCTGGAATATTGTGTGCAGTTTTGGTCACTTTACCTGAGGAAAGATTGAGGAAGGATTTTCAAGCTACAGAGGGAGTGTAGTGAAGATTTACCAGACTGATTCCTGGGGTGGCAGGATTGATGTATGTAGAGGGATTGAAATGGTTAGGATTGCATTCACTGGATTTCAGAAGAAGGGGGGGATCTCATAGAAACCTATAAAATTCTAACAGGACTGGACAGGGTAGATGCAGGAAGCATGTTCCTGATGGTGGGTGTGTCCAGAACCAGGGGGCACAGTCTGTTGATACGGGGTAAGCATTTAGGTCAGAGATGAGGAGAAATTTCATCAGCCAGAGTGGTGAGCCTGTAGAATTTGTTACCACAGGAAGAAGTTGAGGCCAAAACATTGTTTGGTTTCAAAAAGCAGTTAGCTCTTAGGGCAGCTCTTAGGATAAGGGGATAAAAGGATATGGGGGAAAGCGGGATTAGGCTATTGGGTTGAATGATCAGTCATGATCATAATGAATGGCAGAGCGAGCTAGAAGGACCGAATGGCCTCCTCCTGCTCCTTTTTTTTCTATGTTTCTATGAGCAAGGAAGTAGCTGAACCTTTATTTAACTCTGGTGAGGCCTCACATTAGAGCATTGTGTCCTATTCTGGTCACCACAGTTTAGAAAGGATGCAAAGGTCCAGAGGAGATTTAACAGAACAGTTCTGGTGTTGGGGGAATCTAGCCACAAGGTTAGGTTGGAGAAACTGGGATTGTTTCTCTTCAGAGAAAAGAGGTTTGCATACTGCTTCTGCTGCTTGGCATGTAAGCTGTAGCTTCACTTCATTTTTAAGATTTGTCTGATGGTTCCCCTGATATGCCCCTCCTACACTCCGTATTGAACTAAGGTTGATCCTCCAGCTTGAAGGTAATGTTGAAGAGAGAAATACGCCAGACCATGAGGTTACAGATTACAGTTTAATATAATTCTGTAACTTCTGATGGCTTACAGCACCTCATGCTCAGTTTTGAGTTGCTTGATCTGTTTGAAGTCTATCCCATTTGGAACAGTGGCACTGCCACATAATCTGATGGAGGGTGTCCCCAATGTGAAGATGGGTCTTTGTCTCCACCAGGGCTGTGTGGTAGTCACTTTGAGCAATACTGTCGTAGACAGATGCATCTATGACAGGTAGATTGGTGAGGACCAAATCCAGTAGGTTTTTTTTTCTTGTTTGATCCCTGCTGCAGACCCAATCTAGCAGCTTTATCCTTCAGGATTCAGCCAGCTCGGTCTGTAGTGGTGGTGCTGAGCCTCTCTTGGTGATGGACAATAAAGTCCCTCACCCAGGATACATTGTGTGTTCTTGCCACTCTCAGTGCTTCTTCCAATTGCTGTTCAACATGGAAGAGTACTGATTCATTAGCTGCGTGGGGGCTGGTGGTGGTAGGTGGTAATCAGCAGGAGGTTCCCTGGTCCACGATTGACCTGGAGTCAATGTTGATGACTCCAAGGTAAATTCTCTCCCATTGCATACCACCATGCTGCCATCTTTGGTGGATCTGTCCGGCCAGTCTGACAAGACATTCCCAGGGATGTTGTGGTGGTGTCCGGAATATTGTCCGTTAAGGTATGATTCTGTGTGTACGACTATGTCAGGCTATCTTTTAACTAGCCTGTGAGGCAGTTTTCCAAATTTTGGCTCACACCCTCAGATTAGTAAGGGGGTAACTTAGAAGGACAAATAGTGCTGTGTTTGCCGCTGTAATCTCTGCTGCCTAGGTTGATGCAGGGTGGTCTGTCCAGTTTCATTCCTTTTAGGGTTTGTAGCAGTTTCGTACAGCTGAGTGGCTTCCGGGCCCACATCAGAGTGTACTTTAAGAGTTAACCACATTGCTGTGGGTCAGGAGTCACATGTAAGCCAGACGAGGTAAGGACGGCAGATTTCCTTCCCAAAAGGACATTAGTGAACAAGATGGATTTTTACAACATTCAACAATGGTTCCATTGTCACATGACTGAGGTGAGCTTTCAATTCCAGATTTATTAATTGAATTTAAATTTCACCAGTTGCCAAGGTGGGGTTTGAACAAATGGGCATCAATCAGCCTTTGTGTATGAATTTCTAGTTCAGTAACATTACTACAGAATTGCATTCTCCTTGTACACACTTTGCTCGTTCACCTGCGCATCCAACAGCCCCACCTCCCAAAACATTTGTGTGCTTGAGTTACTATGGGTTGCACGCCTCCAGAGCTACTATTAAGATGCAATGTGCGGAACAGCACGGTGGCGCAGTGGTAGCACTGCAGTCTCACGGCACCGAGGTCCCAGGTTCAATCCTGGCTCTGGGTCACTGTCCGTGTGGAGTTTGCACATTTTCCCTGTTTGCATGGGTTTCTCCCCCACAACCCAAAGATGTGCAGAGTAAGTGGATTGGCCATGCTAAATTGCCCCTTAATTGGAATAAATGAATTGGGTACTCTAAATTTATTTAAAAAACAGATGCAATGTGAGGCATAAAATGCTACATTTTGGCTGTGTTACCATCTCAGAGAGAGAGATCCATCCAGCAGTGTCAGCTACATAGTACAGATCTGACATCTGCTCAGAGGACAAATTCGGTTCACAACACAATCGCTTCACAACACTTGCTACGTCTCCTCCTTCGTGTGTTCTCGATGGATCAAAGTGTTTGACATTGAGCCAGTCAGCGGAATCAAGAATCGCACTTTTAGGATAATTAACTTTATCATGGTTTATCAATGTGACAAAATTTGCTTGACAAGACAAAATATCCTTTACGACTTCTTTAATTCACAACAATAATGAATGCTTATACTTTTACATTTTAAAACCACGGTCAGACAGTGACACTTAATTATATTGTGCTTTGAACGTCAATGCCATTCTGTTGATTCTGCGTGAAAATTAGTCGGATCCGAACATGTTTACTGAGATGCAAACCAACCCAGCAATAAGTATTAACACTCAGATCTAGTATGAAGTTAGCATTAAAATAATCTCTTTGCTCTCTGTTAACTTTCTGTGTTGGCTTCTCTTTTTCATCTGAGCTTTGAATTGCTGGAATTCAGCTATTAATTTAAGAAAGGCATTTAGAAGATCAAGTCTGTGAAAGCTAACATTGATAATTTCATACCATTTAACAGCACTTTGAAAACTACTGAACAGATGTTTTACAGTCGACAATCAAAAGCATTTTTTAATCATGCAATTCACAAGGACCAATAAAGCCAGGTAATCAGTCTTAAGAACGAAGCACATTAAAATGCAAATGCTTTCATTATGGCATTTTGTCACATCGACACTATAATGACACAGAGAAGGTTGACACTAAACGCAAGATAGATTTATTTACAAAAGTATGTCAAAGGGTCTGCATAACGTAGCATCTCATTCACAGTGCAGTCCTAGCTGGGAGGACGTATCTCTCCAGGCCTTGATCTGGGCCTGCTTTTAACCTTTGCTCATAACGAGCCTCAGGTGGTAGGCCTTCGCCCCCTACCTGGGGAGCTCGTACTCCATGAGTTCCATGGAGAGATCAATGAAGATCTCCCCGTGGTCTTTGTGGGGGGGGGGGGGGGGGGGGGGGGTATGTCAGACGCATTTTACCAAGATGACTAATTTGAACATCCAACTGATTATCTTAAAGTGTAAAGCCATTAGGTTAGTCAATTGGTTGGGACAGCAAAGTGGCACGTTGGTTAGCACTGCTGCCTCATGGCGCCGAGGACCCGGGTTCGATCCTGGCCTCGGGTCACTGTGGGTGTGGAGTTTGCACATTCTACCCGTGCCCTCCCAGCAGCTCAGGTATAGAATGAGGGCTGCTGGGAGGGCACAGGTTCTTATACCTCACCTATCAGGGCGGAGCTATTATGCACTCTAGCCAATGGCAAGCATATAGTTTCTACCAATGGTACTTCAGCCTCTCCGGTACCGTAATACCTATAATACCACACCAATGCAAAGGCATTAGCAGCTGACAAAAAACATGATTTTTTTTTTTGCAGTTTCATGCATTATTGATGGAGATTTTTAAAATTTATGCTGAGGGAGATGAGGCATTGAAGGACAAAATGGATTAAATTAGCAGTGTTTATAATCACATATATTTTCTGTTTTCTATTGATTTATTTAGCTTTCACTTGTGACTGTAACTGTGATGTTTAAAGATTGATTATTTACATTGCTTTACACATCACATTTCTTTTCAAATTTAGAGTACCTAATTATATTTTTTCCAATTGAGGGCAATTTAGCGTGGTCGATCCACCAACCCTGCACATCTTTGGTTGTGGAGGCGGGGGGGGGGGGGGGGGGGGGGGGGGTGTAAGGGTGGTGAGATCCACACAGACAGGGGGAGAATGTGCAAACTCCATACGGACAGTGACCCGGGCTGGGATCGAACCCGTGTCCTCGATGCCATGGGGCAGCAGTGCTAACCACTGTGCCACCGTGCTGCTTTACATATCAGATTTTGTCAGTGAAGTTGGTAATGAGATACTCCACTGTTGCCCCCTGTTTGATTTCAGCATCCGTTCTGCTTTGAATATACAACAGCAAGATATCATGCCAATAGGAATACAGATTATCATCAATGTAGATATGTCTCAATACTTTTATCTGTTATTCTGTCTGTAACATGTACTTTTTAAATGATTAGAAACTTATCTCAATGTGCGTGAATACAAAAGTTTGATTTCTCGCAATCCATAGCCTGATGTTCTCATTAAGGTTTTAACACATTTATTATTGTTTAGTTACGATCTCTATTAAATTAATAATGGAGAAATTTTATGCACACATGCCATGCATTTATTCCCAATATCATGGGAAAATTTGAACCACAGAGTTCACATAACAAGTTGAGATTAACGCTGATGTGTGAATATTTAGCAATATTGTGGTCGTTCCTGCAGGCATTTGCTTTTGTATGTTTGGCTGCACCCTATTACAGGGAGGGACTCGGTGAAGACATGAATATGTCTGAAGATTATGATTTCAAGCCGGTGGGCGAAGAATAGAATTAAGAGACAGTTAAGTGTGTCAGAAAGTGTGTAAAAACAAATAAAGTGGCAACTGAAAAAAATGAACAGGATTAACTGGAAATAAAGAGAATACAAGAGAGTCAGAGAGTTAAGGTAATATTGAAAAACAAGAATGAGAACAGATATGCAGAAAATAAATAAAGCACATTAATGAATAAATAAGACACAAATGAGCCAATTGAGGCTGGGCAGGGAAATTTGGGGGGTGGGAGAGAAAACTAAAGAAATGAGTACACATTACATTATCTTTGTAAGAAAATGAATATGGGATGGAGAGACAGGAAAGGTTCCTCTGTAGGTTACTCTGAGACCACTGTACAGACTAAGGATTGATACAATAAAGGCAAAATACTGCAGATGCTGGAGATCTGAATAAACACAGAAAGTGCTGGAACATTTCAGCAGGCTTGGTAGCTTCTGTGAAGAGAGAAACAGAGGGCGGGACTTGATCATTTTTCTCTAAGTGTTGTCTCGGGTGGGAAAAGCAGAAGGCAACCCACCAGCTGCATTATTGGTTTTTCCCGACAGGTTTTCAAGCATTAGCCCCTGTCAGACCAGGGCACCCTTTGAATCTGAACAAAATAAAAATGACGAACAACCCCCCCCTCCCCCCGCCCAAGGTCATGGGACCCCCTCCCCCGAACAATGCCAGGGTACTGCCTGGGCAAAAACCCTCTCCCCCCCCCCCCTGGGGTCTTACCTGTGTGCGTTCATGAGGGGCTGTTCTCCAGGTCCCCATTGGTCCAGACCTGTTGTAAACCTCGCCGATGTGACTTCACACTGGCCAGGAGGAGGGGATGGGGGAATTCCTTACATGGGGGATAATACAGCGGGAATGCCCTCTAATGATATTTAAATGTATGCAAATGAGGGCCCCACCCATTCATGGCATATCGCATTACGCCAGTGATGGGGGAAGACACAGGGCGGGAAATTGAAGAGCCAGCCATAGCTCAGATTTTCAATGTCCAAAGACTTCATTAGTCCAGAAGGATATTTCTGCCCTCAATACTCTTCAACTAACACACAAAAAAATCTATTTCATTCTGACTGCTATTCCAGGCAGTTTATCTTTCACCAGCTGCGGATTACAATAATTTCCATCGGAAATGTTCTCCTCGCAAATGAAGTGTTAATATGCATGCAAACTGCTATCAGAAATGTCCACCTGGTTAGTTAGTCATTGTAATGCACCATGAGAGAGACTGGTGGCTTTGAACCTTCACATGAAAGGTCTTTGCCCTTATCTTCTTCCATGCTATCCGACTGGTTTTTATTCACTGATCTGTGTTCACCAATGGAGGCCTTGAAGTAGCTGGTGGTGTTTTTTCTTTGATTATTCATTGTAGTCTTAGACAGAACTTTGGTGCTTGAACCAAAGGGTGGATCCTGACAGATCAGCAGTGCTTTAAAACATCTGGAGAACTAGACAAATTAAAATAAATGATCAGAACATCAAAGTAAATCTTCAGTAATTAGTAAAATTAGTGCTTTAGTGGTGGCATAGACGATGAAATAAATCAAATTTGGCCGTCATATGAAGACCTGTGACAGAAGCTAATATGTTAGTAAATGCATAGATAAAACTTTTAGTACTTTCCATTATAACTTTTATATAAATAACAGTAATTTCTCAGCGAATGCTTGTTTGATTTTCCATTATTTTCTTCCCCATTGTGTCTACCCATAATTCAAAATAGAACACACAGTGCAGAAGGAGGCCATTCGGCCCATCGAGTCTGCACCGACCCACTTAAGCCCTCACTTCCACCCTATCCCTGTAACCCAATAACTCCTAACCTTTTAGGACCCTAAGGGCAATTTAGCATGGCTAATCCACCTAACCTGCGCGTCTTTGGACGATGGGAGGAAACCGGAGCACCCGGAGGAAACCCACGCAGACACGGGGAGAACGTGCAGACTCCGCACAGACAGTGGCCCAGCAGGGAATCAAACCTGGGACCCTGGTGTTGTGAAGCCACAGTGCTATCCACTTGTGCTACCTAGCACAATGTGGAGGTGCAGTTTACCCTCAGGCCTATATAAACTTTTAACCCAAGGTTTCAAGGCTCGTAAAAGAGTTAACTTAGGCCAAAAGCACCATCCATAGTTGTAGCTCTCATTTGGAAGAAGAACAATAATAAAAACTTTATTGTGCTCCTTGATTAGAAATTGCAGCAAACGTCAAGTAAAGCAAACAAATAATCATCTAAATCTATGAAGGTTAAGTTGACAGAATCCAAGTTGATGTAATTTGTAGAAAGGTTCAGCAATAACATAAAGACCATGAAATTCAGCTCCAGAACACCCATTTTTCCCATTATGTAGAGCTTCATTTTGCCTTCAAACTGACATAGATGGGATGCATGCACATGTTTGGCAGTTCTGGATGCCACATTGGTGCGGGTGTTAATGTACATAGAGGGAGAGTTGGCTAGAATAATGCAGGGTGAGCAGATCAATCAACATCCAATGGTGAGATGATACCATCGCTGCCATTGTGGAGCTCAAACACTTCAGCTAACACATTAACACGTCTCTTAAACACGCACAGCTGAACACCACCTATTTAGCAGCAGTATCGACCACAAGTTCTATTCAAAAGGATCATCAACTACTTTCAGGTTAATTGTTGGATTAATTTTGACTGGTTCTTGTTGTAATTGTTGAAGTGTTTGTTGGTTTCCAGAGTTGTTTAAGTCTACAGGGAGTGGAGTGGCATTTGAGGTCCGAATTTGTTCTGGCTTCAAGGATTTGACAGTACCCAACTCCTCCCAGACATGGAGGCAATAATTTGCATCCCTCTTTGCTCACAGTATAACAGGGAGAGTGCGAAAAGTTGCCAGAAGGAGGAGGAGGAAGGGGGAAAAGACTATTTTTACACAGGAGATTCAATGGGCAATTCTCCTTCTCAAACCTCAATGAGGAACTTTGTGCGTTAAATTTTTCCACTTCACTGAGGATGTTCTCACTGAAATCTGTCACTTGCTACACCACAACTGCAACCTCAGAGCAGGGCGAGGACAGTAGAGGCAGTGACTGTGAAAGTGACTTTGGTCATGACGTTTTCTGCAGCTGACTCCTTCGAGGCTGAAGCAGATGATATTTACAACATCATCAAGTTCGCTGTCCACTTTTGCACAATGGAGGTCTTTGAAACTCTGCATTTCAAGAGAGCTAAATACATCTCATTCTGTCTTGCCAGAGGGAAGTAGGTAGAATGACCATGCAGCTTTATAAAGTTTGCTGGTTTCTCTTGGCGCACAGTGCCATTGATTGCATGTACATCACTTTGTGAGTGCTGCGTGTGTCCTCTGATATGATACATTGAAAGGTCTATCCCATCCATCCAGAGTGAGTTGAACAGATTCTGCATGACTTGTGCTTTTTATGGTGGGAATCATGCCCATGGAACTCGAATTGGCTGTGCGCTGCTGATGCCCAGGGATCAGACTACTTCTAAGAAGGAGGAGCTGAAATTCTTCATCAGGAAGCCAGATTTTGAAGGACTTTATGACTGACGGGGATCTGAGTGTACTGCTGAGCCAATTCATAGGATCTGTCTTACTTGTATCTGCCATTTACTGTGCAATTTATTGTTTATATTCAACCAAAATGTGCTTGTTACTTCATGTTGAACTCACATTAATTGTGATGTTGAAGTATAGGATCGACAGTATTTTGTGATTTTTTTGTTGACTCTTGTATAGTTCTGTTTAAAACCATAGAATCCTGTGGTTTTATCTTTTCAGTAAATAAACTGGATTTTGTATTTCTTCAATTTAAAAAAAAGGTTACTAGTCTCTACCAAGATCGCAACTGTATATCATTTTAACGATGGTTTCAGACCCTTGACTGGCTATTTCCTCAGTCATGGCCACTCCAATGATGGCGTCATCTCCTGCATTTGTGTTAAGGATCTGCAGCTGTGCTTGGTCCCCACTGGTTAGGTGCTGAAGCCGATGGTTGTATACCACCTTATCATGAAAGTGCGTCTATGGGTATATAATATTTTTGGGTGATATGGCTGTCATGGTTGAATAGTTGACTGTGTGTGGAAACTTGTGAGACAGAGGTGTGAGGCTTGCAGCAGTGCTAAGCATATAAGGATGAGGTGAAGTTAGGAATGTTAAGCATAAGTCGTGACTGATTAGATGAGTGAAGGGACTGGTGTGAATTGATTCGTGTATGAGGCTGGATGTGAGGTTGGTAGGATGTGGCAGTTGAAGATAAATTCACGGACCTTGGTTTCTCGTGTGAGGTCATTGAACTTTTTGCAGTACTGCATCCGGATAATTGCTGCCATTGCTGCTGATCACCATCGCTATCCGCTTATGTTGCTTTCTCAAATTTTGGCTGAGACTTTCTGGTTCCCTGTGAATGAATGAGAGCTCCCTCCTCTTGACCTCATGGACTGAGGCCGCCAATGCAGTGATGGAAAAGCTTGCTGCCCCCTCTCTGTGCCATATTGTCTTGTGCTTTTTGTCTTTCCCATATCAGAATCACTTCTAATAATAATAATCTTTATTGTCACAAGTAGGCTTACATTAGCACTGCAATGAAGTTACTGTGAAAAGTGCCTAGTCGTCACATTCCAGCACCTGTTTGGGTACACAAAGGGAGAATTCAGTATGTCCAAATTACCTAACAGCACATCTTTCAGGACTTGTAGGAGGAAACAGGAGCATCCAGAGGAAACCCACGCAGGCAAGGGGGAAACGTGCAAACTCCGCACAGACAGTGACCCAAGCCGGGAATCTAACCTGGGACCCTGGCGCTGTGAAGCCATAGTGCTAACCACTATGCTACCGTGCTTTCCAGTTCTAGAAGCTCTTGAAAGACTTCCACCATCTGCTCCAGTGATAAGATGTCTCCCCTATAACAGGTGCAGTCGGCTTCAAGTAACATAGCCTAGATTGGAATCCTGCCAGCTTTATCCCCCCCTGTTCAGTCATGTAATCACTCAGCAGCATGCTCAGCAATGACTGAATGCTGCGATCATTTGAGTTAGCACTCAGCATGAGTTTACATGCTTGCAGCATCGGAGGTTAAATGCTCATCATCAGTCCGGCACTCGTTTACGGGGATTTTTGAACTTTGCAGCACCTTCAAACAAAAGTTTAAAGTTCTCTATGAGAATACTTATTGCCCCTACGGATCAGACCCAATGAAACAAGTTCTCAGTGGAAGTAACCCATTTATTTTGAAGCCGATCATCTGAGAGAGAGGTTCAGAGCTAAGTGCTGCTTTTAATAATGGAGATGTGTTACTGAGTGACAGGAGTGTCCAAGTTTGAGTATTCTATTTGTATAAGATGCTGCACTTACTGTCAGAATACAAATCATTAAATACTGATGAGCTGAAATGACTGTCAAGGCTGATTTTGAAATTAATGACCCGCAAAAGTTACTTGTTAGCTGCTCAAAGGATTAGGCATGAAAAAATTATAGGTTTGAAATGCTACAGCCGACATGCTGTAACCAAATTAGTAAAAAAACATGTAAACTTTATTGAAGAATCACTTATACAGTCAGACATAATAATGGTGCAGATTTTACAATAAAAATAATGGCTAGGTCAATGGTGCTCCCCACTATTATAGAGTAAATTGTTAACAGCTTCTTGTAACTGCTCATGCACGGTTAAGTCTGGATATCAGTAAGTTGCTGTCTGCATTACCTAGCTATTCCAGGGGCTCAGTTAAAACAGTGTCTCACTGACAACCTCGACGTGGGCAGCATGGTAGCGCAGTGGTTAGCACAGTTGCTTCACAGCTCCAAGGTCCCAGGTTCGATTCCTGGCTTGGGTCACTGGCTGTGCGGAGTCTGCATGTTCTCCCCATGTCTGCGTGGGTTTCTTCCGGGTGCTCCGGTTCCCTCCCACAGTCCAAAGGTGTGCAGATTACGTGGATTGGCCATGATAAATTGCCCTTACTGTCCAAAAAGGTTAGGTGGGGTTATTGGGTTACGGAGATAGGGTGGAGGTGTGGACTTAAGTAGGGTGCTCTTTCCAAGAGCCGGTGCAGACTCGATGGGCCCAATGGCCTCCTTCTGTACTGTAGATTCTATGGCATTGAAATGCATGGAAAATGTGATGTCCTCACAAATCTACCCTTGTTATTGACCAACCTACCTGTTGCAGATGCATTAGTCCAAAACAACATTTGGTAGAATAACCACTGCACAGTTCTTATGGAGACAAAGTCCAATTTTCACAATGAGTACCATTATGATCCTGGACCAGGCCCCAATAATGTATAGGATACTGGAGAGAACCCCCAATATGTTATATCAATTTTGTAAGACTGATGAAAGGATACCTTGCTCCAGGAGTGATTACATGAAGAAATAGGGGTATGGTATATTAAAACAAAGTTGATTACTACCATAGTATCAAAATATCTTTAATATCACACCAGAAAATATCTTTCAATTACCTCTTAAACAATGCTAATCAATACAGTGAATACATAGAACAAAGAAAAATACATCACAGAACAGGCCCTTCGGCCCACGATGTTGTGCCGAACCTTTGTCCTAGATTAATCATAGATTATCATAGAATTTACAGTGCAGACGGAGGCCACCCGGCCCACCGAGTTTGCACCGGCCCCCGGAAAGAGCAACCCACCCATAGTCAACACCTCCACCCAACACTATGGGCAATTTTGGACACTAACTGCTATCTTTATTCCCACTCAAACAACAACAACAAAACCATCTCAGCTCTCAATCCTCTGTCAAAATACAGTTAGCCCTCAGGAATAACTGCTTCACAGAGATTAATTTTGAGCAGGAGAGATCCTTTGAGACTGTCTTGAAGAAAAGACCTGACTCCTGGCAGAACCAAGCAGAAACTCTGGCTGTAATCCTTCAGAAGATGCTTCTCAGCTCACCTTCTAACCAGACCATTCTGTACTGCTTGGAAAGACTTCTAATCTGCTGACAGACATATCTTTAACTCAACTGCAGTGAGAGCCAAATGTTTGACTCCTGCTTCAGCTTCACCCAGAACTCAACTAAAACATTTTGGAAAATGCCTGATACCTTTGCTCTTCCCAGTAATTACATCATCTTATCAATATTAAATCTAATTAACTTCAAAGGGAATCCCCTTAATCCAGATAACATTCCATTAACCCAGGCTTTTTATGATGCTTCAATTGAACCTCTAGCTCTGAAACTTAGTTGTCTTTCAAACTAGGATTTATTTTTAAAACATGACTGCACCAGTCAACACACTGTAATGCAGGCTTTTAACCCTTACTGCACCAAATACCTATATTACGATATATCTGAAATTCCTACATTCATCACAGTATTCTCCACTGTGTTGTTTTGCCCCTCCACTGTGCTAAATGGAATGGATTAAAAACAGAGCTAGCTGCTCAAAACTGGGATTCCATGAATCAGGCGCAGAAATTAATTTCATCACAATCTGTAACCTCATAGCACAGCATAACCCACTTTCTATTATCATGAAGGCAGGAGCCCAATTCTTCTTCAACAGGAAATGTAGGAGAGCATGCGAGTATCACCAGGACCACCCAAAAATGAAGTGCCAACATGGTGAAGCTACAACTCAGGCCTACATGCATGCTGTACAGTTGAAGCAGCTTGCTACGAACAGAGCAAAACAATCAGACCAACAGGTCAGGCCAAAGTTCTCTGAAGCTCTGCCACTTCTGCAAATGGTGTTGGACAATTAAACAACGTCTTGGAAGAGAAAGCGACATGAAATTCCCATCCTTCATAGAGCTGGAGCCCAGTAAGCCAATGCAAAAGACAAAACTGGAGTGTTTCCAACCTTCTTCAGCATCAAGTGTCAAGTGGATAGTCCAGCTCAGCCTCCTTCTGAGGATGCAGCATCACGAATGCCAGTCTTCAATTGATTCAATTGATAGGGGGCAGCACAGTAGCATTGTGGATAGCATAATTGCTTCACAGCTCCAGTGTCCCAGGTTCGATTCCGGCTTGGGTCATTGTCTGTGCGGAGTCTGCACATCCTCCCCGTGTGTGCGTGGGTTTCCTCCGGGTGCTCCGGTTTCCTCCCACAGTCCAAAGATGTGCAGGTTAGGTGGATTGGCCCTTAGTGTCCAAAACTGCCCTTAGTGTTGGGTGGGGTTACTGGGTTATGGGGATAGGGTGGAGGTGTTGACCTTGGGTAGGGTGCTCTTTCTAAGAGCTGGTGCAGACTCGATGGGCCGAATGGCCTCCTTCTGCGCTGTAAATTCTATGTAAATTCACTCCATGTGATATTAAGAAATGGCTAAGTGCATTGGAGGTAGCTGAGGTCATGAGCCTCAAAGAAATCTCGCTGTAGAGTTGAACAGTTGTGCTCCATAACTAGTGATGCGTCTAACCAAGATGTTCCAGTATAGCTACAACACTGGCATCTCTCCAACAAAGTGGAAATTGCCAAAATATCTCCTATCTGCAAAAAGCAGGACAAATCCAATCTCACTAATTTCCACCCCATCTCAAGACTCAACAGTGATAGAAGTTGTAATTGACAGTGCTACTGAGCAGCACTAACACAGCAATAACCTGCTCCGTTTGGCAGCACCATTCAGCTCCATACTTCACTTCAGCTTTGATCGAAATATGAAGAGAGAAATTCGAGAGTGAGGTAAAAGTGACAACCTTTGACATCAAACCAAACTGAATCAGCTTTGCATAAGCGAAATCTAGCAAAATGAATGTCAATGGAAATTGAGGAAAACTCTCCAATGGGGTTCTATGTAATGGAAAAGAAGATTGTTGTGGTTGTTGGATGCTCATCAATCCAGCCCCAGGAAGTGATTGCAGGAATTATTCAGGGGAGTGTCCGAGGTCAAACTTTGTTAATTGCTTCATCGCTGTCATGATATTCAAACACACACATCATGATGGACACACTAACAGGCAAATCAGAGTACACAACACCACAACCAATCACAGACAAGAACACCAACCACATAAAAAGCACGAGCACGACACCTGGAGGTCAGTAGGTCTGGGGAGAAGGAAGCATGAAAGAGCTGTTGAAACACCACAAGCAGGGAGCCCCCCACGTGCAGAGTGCAAAGACCAAGTTGTAAATAGTGAGTTTAAATAAACAAGCGTTGTACCATATGCAACTGTGTTGGCTCTTCTGTGTGTTAGAACACCCAACACCACATGGTACAGGAGTGGATCGATACCTGCCTACCAACCTGCCATTCTGGACATGGACCACACCGGCAAACCGCAGCCGATGCAAGTCACGGGGAACCTAGGCACCAACTGGAAGCTCTACAGGCAGCGATTTGACCTGTACATCCGTGCCACCGAAAAACAGAATGTCTCGGATGATTCGAAGATTGCAATGCTCCTCTTCTACGCAGGCCCCCACCCAAATGATGTCTTTAATTCACTGGTGTTCGAGGAAGGCGAAAACCAGGCCAAATATGACACGGTCATCCTCAAAATGGACCAGCACTTTCAAACTGAAGTAAACGAAACTTTCGAAAGATACATCTTTCAGCAACGCCTGCAAGGTAAGGAGGAGCTTTTTCAACCCTTTTTGACGCACCTCCGGATTCTGGCGCAGTCCTGCGGTTACGGCACCACCACAGAGTCCATGATCAGGGACCAGATTGTTTTTGGCGTTGCCTCCAGTGGCCTACGCCAGCAGCTTCTTAAAATAAAGAGCCTCACCTTAGCGTCTGCTGTGGAAGCCTGTGTCCTCCATGAGAATGCTGCCTGCCGTTTTGCCCGATTTCAGGCGTCCGAGTTGGCACGGAGGGGGTCCCCAGCCGTCGAATCGGCAAGCCAGGCCGCCCACGACGTTGAACGCATCCAGGCCGTCGATTTCTTCCCGCCCCACGGCCCGGACGACAGCGGCCGCTTCCCGCGCTTTTCGCGGTCTCCCGCGCAGGTGCGCGCCAAGAATAACGGCCACAACGAGGGACGCACTGCGCAGGCGCGCCCACCGCAAGATCGCACTGCGCATGCGCAGTGGCGCAACGAACGCCGTGACGTCATGACGTGCAGCAAGTGTGGAGGTCTACACTTAAAAGGGCAATGTCCTGCAAAATACCAACAGTGCAACAGATGTGCCATGATAGGCCACTACGCAGCCCGCTGTCGTGCGGCTCAACCCATGGATCCGGCGCATCCTCGACAACCTCGCACACGAGTCAGGACCGTCCAGCCCACGCATCAAGACTTCCAGTTAAGTGATGCAGATGACCAGGATGACTTCAGAGTTGCCGTCATTGATGTCAACAAGGTCAATGCCATCAATCCAGACGATGAGTGGTGTGCCACCCTGACGGTCAACCGATCGCGCGTCGCCTTCCGTCTGGACACCGGCGCATCCGCCAACCTGATTGCTTACTCTGCAGTCCAGGCCATGAAGGTCAAACCACTCATCACACCATCCCGGCTTAAGATGGTTGACTATAACGGGAACGTTATCCCGTCCGTAGGATCTTGCCAGCTACAGGTGACTCACAAGAGGTACACGGCCACACTCCCCTTCGAAGTTGTGGGCTCATCAAAGGACTCGTTACTGGGCGCACAAGCGTGTAAGGTCCTTCACCTGGTACAGCGCATCATGTCTCTCTCTCCAGATGAGATATCCGACTTCCCGGATGCTGAGTTCCACGCGAATCTCCATTCCCTCCTCGCTCACAACCAGGAGGTTTTTGAAGGCATGGGGACATTGCCACACACGTACAAGATTCGACTCAGACCGGACGCCATCCCTGTCGTTCACGCACCTCGCAGGGTTCCTGCGCCTCTCAAAGACCGCCTCAAGGCACAACTGCAGATTCTTCAGGACCAAGGGGTCCTATCCAAGGTCACGGAGCCCACGCCATGGGTCAGCTCCATGGTCTGTGTAAAGAAGCCCTCTGGCGAGCTCCGTATATGTATAGATCCAAAAGATCTGAACAACAACATCATGCGGGAACACTATCCCATCCCGAAACGAGAAGACCTCACCAGCGAGATGGCGCGAGCCAACATATTCACTAAATTGGATGCGTCCAAAGGATTCTGGCAGATCCAACTGGACCCGGCCAGCCGAAGACTATGCACATTCAACACCCCTTTTGGCAGATTCTGCTACAACCGGATGCCATTCGGCATCATTTCGGCATCTGAAGTATTCCACCGCATTATGGAGCAGATGATGGAAGGCATCGAAGGGGTACGTGTATATGTGGACGATATCATCATTTGGTCCACCACTCCGCAGGAACACATGCATCGTCTTCGACGTGTCTTCACCCGCATACGGCAAAATGGCCTGCGTCTCAACCGTGCGAAGTGTGCTTTCGGCCAGACGGAGCTGAAATTCCTCGGGGACCACATCTCAAGGTCCGGGGTCCGTCCCGATGCAGACAAGGTTAGCGCCATCACAGCCATGCCACGACCGGCTGACAAGAAGGCTGTCTTAAGATTCCTGGGCATGGTCAACTTCCTTGGGAAGTTCATTCCCAACCTGGCTTCTCATACAACAAACATGCGCCATCTCGTAAAAAAATCGACGGAATTCAACTGGCACCAGTCGCATCAGCAGGAATGGGAGGAGCTCAAGCACAAACTGGTCACGGCACCAGTGCTGGCCTTCTTTGACGCGACTCGCCCTACAAAGATCTCAACAGACGCCAGCCAATCTGGTATTGGAGCGGTACTCCTGCAAAAAGACAGCACGTCATCATGGGCCCCGGTTGCGTATGCCTCACGAGCCATGACCCCTACCGAACAGCGCTACGCGCAAATCGAAAAAGAATGCCTGGGCTTGTTAACTGGACTGGACAAGTTCCACGACTATGTGTATGGCCTGCCACGATTCACGGTCGAAACTGACCACCGCCCCCTGGTCAACATCATTAACAAAGACCTGAACGACATGACTCCTCGCCTCCAGCGCATCTTACTCAAACTCAGGAGGTACGATTTTGAACTGATCTACACTCCGGGGAAGGAACTCATAGTGGCGGACACTCTTTCCCGAGCAGTGAGCACACCACCAGATGCGGAGGGGTTCGTGCGTCAAATTGAGGCACACGTGACTCTGACAGCAGCAAATATGCCAGCTGATGATCCTTGTCTGGCCCACATACGCGCAGAGACGGCGACTGACCCTCTGCTGCAGCGAGTGATGCGCCACATGACGGAAGGGTGGCTAAAAGGGCAGTGCCCCCAGTTTTATAATGTGCGAGATGATCTCACCAATATAGACGGGGTCCTTATGAAATCGCATAGGATCGTCATTCCACACAGTGTGCGCCAGATGATTCTTCGTCAACTACACGAAGGCCACTTGGGTGTCGAAAAATGCAGACGAAGGGCCCGGGCGGCGGTATATTGGCCGGGTATTAATGAAGACATAGCCAACATGGTGCTCAACTGCACAACCTGTCAGAGGTTTCAGCCGGCGCAACCTCCGGAAACACTTCTACCACACGAGATGGTGACGTCCCCCTGGGCGAAGGTGGGTGTTGACCTATTTCACGCGCTCGGCAGAGATTACATTGTTATTATAGACTACTTCTCAAACTACCCGGAAGTCATGCCTCTCCATGATCTGACGTCGTCCGCAGTCATTGGGGCCTGCAAGGAAACGTTTGCTCGCCATGGCATTCCAAGGACTGTCATGTCAGACAATGGACCTTGTTTTGCCAGCCGTGAATGGTCGTCCTTTGCCGCAGCATATGGTTTCACTCATGTGACATCCAGCCCTCTGCATCCACAATCGAACGGGAAGGCTGAAAAGGGTGTCCACATCGCAAAGCGGCTCCTGTGCAAGGCGGCTGATGCCGGATCGGACTTTAACCTTGCCTTGCTGGCCTATCGATCGGCCCCGTTATCCACGGGCCTCTCGCCAGCGCAGCTACTAATGGGTCGCTCCCTCAGGACGACGGTACCTTCCGTCCTGGCACCGACAACAGACCATGAGGCGGTTCTTCGGGACATGCAACTGCAGCGTGATCGCCAGAAAGGTCGGTACGACACACGAGCGACGGACCTGCCCCCCCTGTCCTCCGGAGACAAAGTACGCGTCCATCAACCGTATGGTGGCTGGTCAGCACCGGCCGAAGTCCTCCGACAAGTGGCTCCCCGCTCGTTCCTGGTTCGCATGCCGGATGGTTCCGTGCGTCGCCGCAATCGGCGCGCCCTTCGCCGACTTCCACGTTCACAGCCACACAACACGCCAGATCCTCAACAGGCTTCCGAGGATGACTTTGTGGAGCTGCCGCACATCACGCCCTTTCCATCGCCACCCATGGCCATGCCTGCACAGCAGCCGGTGGTTCTTGATCCACCCTTAAGGCGGTCAACCCGAATTCGTCGCAAACCCATTAGAATGGACTTATAATACAGTTCATATGTTTAATAAGTTGGACAATTTTACATGATAACCTGTTGTTGTTTATCGTTCCAGCTGTCGTCTGACTGGACAACTGTTCAAAATTTTTTTTCTTCTTCTCTCGTTCGCATTTCTGTTATGTTATGGTACAACTGGATTCATGTGACGCACTCGAC
This sequence comes from Scyliorhinus torazame, assembly GCF_047496885.1. Lineage (NCBI taxonomy): Eukaryota > Metazoa > Chordata > Chondrichthyes > Carcharhiniformes > Scyliorhinidae > Scyliorhinus > Scyliorhinus torazame. Next base: position 107,590,974 of record NC_092720.1, on the reverse strand, counting down.
ATCGCCCCATGTACATAGTTCCGTCATAGACACATGCTGCACACGACACACACACACTCTTAGATGCACTCACGTCACGATCATATTTATTACCACGTAGGCACATATCTTTGTAAAAAGGGGGGATGTCATGATATTCAAACACACACATCATGATGGACACACTAACAGGCAAATCAGAGTACACAACACCACAACCAATCACAGACAAGAACACCAACCACATAAAAAGCACGAGCACGACACCTGGAGGTCAGTAGGTCTGGGGAGAAGGAAGCATGAAAGAGCTGTTGAAACACCACAAGCAGGGAGCCCCCCACGTGCAGAGTGCAAAGACCAAGTTGTAAATAGTGAGTTTAAATAAACAAGCGTTGTACCATATGCAACTGTGTTGGCTCTTCTGTGTGTTAGAACACCCAACACCACAATCGCTAACCTTCACTCCAACATATAATCAGAAGCGGGGATGTTCGCAGGTGATTGCAGTGTCATGTCTGACTCAAGCACCAGGCAATGACGATGTTACAGCTTAACAATCACCATCGCTTTGCCATTTAACAGAGTTACCATCACTGAATCCCCCACTATCAACATTCTGGAGGTCACCATTGACCAGCAACTTAACGAGACTTAAGTGGCAGCACGAATGGCACAGTGGTTAGCACTGCTGCCTCACAGCGCCGAAGTGCTGGGTTCAATCCCGGTCCCGAGTCACTGTCCATGTGGAGTTTGCACATTCTCCCTGTGCCTGCATGTGTCTCACCCCCACAACCTAAAGAGACAGTGCAGGGTACTTGGGTTGGCTGCACTAAATTGCCCTGAATTGGAAAAACAGATTTGGGCAATTTAAATCTATTTTAAAAAACATAACTAGACTTAGCTGTCACTTAAATGGTGTGACTACGTGAGGCGGGCAAAGGCTGGGTATTCGATGGTGAGTATCACACGGATTGATTCCCCGATGGGCTTTAGAGTGGTTTCACAGGTCGGCGCAACATCGAGGGCCGAAGGGCCTATACTGCGCTGCATTGTTCTATGTTCTATGTTCTATGTTCTAAAGCCTGTCCATCATCTAGAGAAGTTATAAGTCAGGAGTGTGATGGAATACCTGTCACTTTGAGTGCAACAGTAAAAGTGCTAAAAACGTGACACCATCCATGTAAAAACAGTTGCTTGTTTGCACCCCATCCAACACCTTTCACATTCACTTCTTTCATGTGACTACTTCATGACATCCACAGGATTTACTGTAGCAGCCCATCAAAGCTTCTACGAGTACATTGCAAACTTGCAACCTGCACCAGATAGAAGAACAAGGGCAGCAGTTTCATGGGAACACTACCACCTACAAGTTAACCTCCAAGCCACACCGCATCCTGACTTGGAAATATGTCACACCATTCCTTCACTGCTTCTGGATCAAATTCTTGAGCTCCCTGCCTAACAACACCTGCGGGGTTACCTGGACTGCAATGATTCAAGAAGGGTGCTCGCAAGGGTAGTTATGGGCGGGTAATGAATGCTAGCCTTACTAGAAATGTTCACATGCCAGGAAAAGGTTTTTAAAAAGTAATGTACTTACATGCTAATTATATACCAAACTCACCAGAAAATATTGGGGTCAGTCCATTTCTGTGTGAATAAATTTTTATGATGTGCAGATGCTGGCGTTGAACTGGGGTGAGCACAGTAAGGAGTCTTGCAACACCAGGTCCAACAGGTTAAAGTCCAACAGGTTTGTTTCGAATCACTAGCTTTCACCTGAGGAAGGAGCTGTGCTCTGAAAGCTAGTAATTTGAAATAAACCTGTTGGACTTTAGTCTGGTGTTGTAAGACTTCTTACAATAATTTTTTTAATGTTATGATAATTTTAATGTTATGATAACTATTAAAATTACTGACCAAACAATCTCTCTGATACCGAAAATGATCTTTTACAGGTGTCGTATCTCATTCTTTCAGCTTTTAATTAATTTTTTGTGATTTAATATTAAATAATTTGATGTTTATTTTACTTTTTCTTTCTGACTTTTATCTCTCTCGATCTCTCAATCCCATCTCCCCTCTCTTCATTTCAAATTCTGTCCATAATTCAGCACTGAATTAAAAATTTGAATTTATTCTGCTTCAGACTCTGCATGGCTTCTGAACAATTTCTCATTCTGATTTGTTGGGGAAATTTGCAGTTGTTATCCCTGCTCATGCTGGTCCCAGATCCTAATCAGAAGGTGCTACTCCCAAATGATTATTAATGAGTCAATCATGTATAAAAGCCCATAGAGAGGCAAATGCAAGTGTTGGCTGGTGCAATTAATTCACTGTTGACTGAAAAATATTTTCCAATAAATAAACGTTACTTCCAAAAATTGATATTTCACTCAACTAGCTGCTGTTACAAATGACAGCTCCAAGATATCAACAACTTATCAAATATCAATATTGAGAACGTTGAGATGAATAAAGGCCTAACATCTCCACCATTACAAAAACGTTGACTAATATTACTTCATAAACTATAGAAGACAAGTTCTTTAAGCTATAACTGCTTCACACCCCAGTACATCTTATAAGACAGAGATATGGAGGAATTTATTCAGCCAGAGGGTAGTGAATCCATGGAACTCATTGCCACAGAAGGCTGTGGAGGCAAAGTCACTGAGTGTCTTTAAGACAGAGATAGATAGGTGATTAATAAAGGGCCAGGGGTTATGGGGAGAAGGCAGGAGAGTGGAGATGAGAAATATATAAGCCATGATTGAATGGTGGAGCCGACTCGAAAGGGCCGAATAGCCTAATTCTGTTCCTACGTCTTATGATCTTATTGCAGCCAGTGTAATTTAAGTTTAATTTTTTAAAATAAATTTAGAGTACCCAATAATTTTTTTGTCCAATTAAGGTGCAATTTAGCAAGGCCAATCCACCTAATCTGCACATCTTTGGGTGGTGGGGGTGAACCCCACATAGACACGGGGAGAATGTACAAACTCCACACAGACAGTGACCCAGGGCCTGGATTCGAACCCGGGTCCTCAGCGCCATAGTCCCAGTGCTAACCACTGTGCCGTGTGCCACCCTAAGTTTAATTTATTAATAAACTGGAAGTGAGAACTAGTCTCAGTAATGGTGCCATTAAACTATGGTAGTGATATCATGGCTGTGTTTTAATTCACCGACTGACCACCAGGCGTTTCATTAGTATATAAGTGAATATTAAAGTCAGGTGACCTCAGACTGAAGAGGGAACTGGGAGTGAGAGGTTGCTATTCATACTGTTATTCATCTGTTGTTTTGTGTATATCTGACCCGCAGTTAATGTTAATAAATCTTTTATAGCTTTAGCGACAAGTGTTCTTGTAATATAAATGAGGCCATTCGACAAGAACATTACCTGGTACCAGGGCTGGATGGTATTAAACAAGCCTGCACAAAGTCCACAGAGATTTGAAGATTTTGCAGACTGCACGAATGAACTACATGGAGTTGTTGAAGCCACCAATGAGTCTCAGATTTCATGGTAATGTGGACAGCAACTGGCGTGTGTTTAAACAACAAATCAATCTGTTTCTTACTGTAGTAAATTTAGGAGATCAATAAGATTTGCGTAAGGTAGTGATGCTCCTAACAGCGGCAGGGCCCGAAGCAATTGCTGTGTGTAATATGTTTAAAGTTGCAAATGATGAAGATAGTTAAAATTGTAACAAAGTAATTTGAAGATTTGATAAACATTGCACCCCAGGAAGAATTAAATTTATGAACGCTATGTGTTTAAATCATGTTTTCAGAAGAGTCCATAGATTATTTGATCACTGATTTAAAGTTAAAAACTAAAACCTGTTATTTTTCTGCGGTGGAATCTTCCATGATTTGGGACCAAATTGCGTTTGGTGTGATTGAAAGTAAGCCGAGGGAACGGTTGCTGAGGGAATCAGACCTACCCTTAGAAGAAACAGTTAAGATTTATCAGGCTCACAAGCTAGCAGCAGTACAGCATTCCAAAATGTTTGTCAGTAATGGCAGCGTCTTCTTGGAGGAAAGCACTCCGGTTGCCGCCCTGCTCCCAAAAAGGCGTGAAACTTCAAAAAAAAACTTCCAGCAGCTCATCGCACACCATAAACAGGTTAAAGACCAGGACAAAGTATTTCTGTGTAAATGATGTGGTTAAAGGCACAAATTACGGCAGTGTCCAGCGTTTGGCAAGTTTTGTTCCAGATGCAAAGGAAAAAAATCACTTGGCTCAGAATTGTTACTCTAAGCTCAACCCCAGACCAGTCAGCACAGTGGATTCTGCACAACGGCGGCTAAGTGTTGATGCTGGCGTAAACACGGAATGCTTCTCGCCGACTTCAATGGACCTCTTGGCCCAATGATTCCGTGGCCCACAGCAGCACGGCGCCGGAGTGCTCCACGCATCTCCGGCTGCCGATACGCGGCTCTGCACCTCTGGCCGTGGGTCTGCGCATGGCGGCCGGCTGCGGTGCCGGGTCTGCGCAACATGGTGGACCCATACAGAGAGCCAGCATGGAAGAAAGTAGTCCCCCCCAGATCGCACGGTCCCGCCGATCGGTGGCCCCCGATCGCGAGCCTGGCCGTCGTGGATGCCAACCCGGAGACTGATCCCCCTGCCCCCCCACCAGGATGGCCACCGCAGCGCCGAGCTCCCACCCGGGTGGATACATATGGGAACCACGCCGGCGGTAACTCGTCTGGTCAACCGTGGAGAATCGCCACGTGGGCATCTTTCAACAGCCCCCGACCAGCGTCGTGTCGACCGCGTGCGCAGCTGGTGGCAATTCTCCGGTCGCCGAAGGTTCGCATCCTGGCATTGGACCCGATTGCGGGTCCGACACCCCATTCTCCGCACCCGCGCCCAGCGCACTTGCGGCGCGGGGGCTCGGAGAATTTGCGACCACAGTCTCCAGTGATGAAACATCAGTGTTTGCTGGAGTAAGTTGTTTGGCATCTTTGAATTTGTCTATATATGTGTTTCTGGAACATACCTCTTCATTCACCTGAGGAAGGAGCAGCGCTCCGAAAGCTAGTGACATCGAAACAAACCTGTTGGACTTTAACCTGGTGTTGTAAGACTTCGTACTTTGCTCACCCCAGTCCAACGCCGGCATCTCCACATGTTGGAGTAATAACAGAGAAGAATCATTTTTTGGAGGCATCAAAAATTCTACAGCACTTTAAAAAATGCAAACTGATACGCCATTTAAAACAAATGCAGTTGATGAGGAAAAATGGCCGCTACCACTTCATGTGAATGGTACAGTGGTCCAATTGAAGTTAGACTCTGGTGCCAAAGCCAATTTCATCAAACAAAAGAACAAAGAAATGTACAGCACAGGAACAGGCCCTTCGGCCCTCCAAGCCCAGCATGACTGATTTAAAAAAATCTAAAAATTCGGCCGATTAGAAGAAATCACTAAATATCTCTGAGAGACTATAATGGTTCAAGCATTAAATACTGTGGTGCTTGTGACCTGAGTGTGTTGGTGAAGAACTTAGTTTATTCCGCCCCATTCTGTATTGTATCTGAGGGCTTGGATTCATTATTAGGTGATCAGTCCTGTGAAGAATTAGGTCTGATGCAGTTGGTATATCGCATCCACAAAGGATTGGATCAACACTCCAACGATTCTGAGAACATTATCAGCAAATTTAGCGATGTGTTCACTGATTTTAATGCACTACCATTTGTTAATGAGAAGATGCATTAACTAAAGCACCAATACAAACTATTAGTAGTGAAATTGCTGAAGATGTAGATCTGCATGTCAATCTAATTTCTACCCTACCTCTGCATCAGATACAAAACCACAAGTTATCAAGAAGAAAGAAGAGCTTACCAATGGGGTAAATTTCATGGTATGCGTAAAACAAAAAAAATGGTGATGCTCGTATAGGCATGGATCCCAAAGATCTTAATGAAAAAAGTGTACATATTGTAAAACAATCATTACAGAAAGCAATGGACAATCAATCAGATCCATATCTCGCAAAATCATGTTACAAAGCGTTATTATTGTCACATGGTAGATCACCAGCAGCGTCATTCATGAATGGAAGGTTGAATACCACACTTCCATACCTAGAAAAGGAGGTGAATGCAGTGGAACTGCAGGAAATGTAAAACATTAAAACAAAATAAAAGCATAGAACATACAGTGCAGAAGGAGGCTATTCGGCCCATCGAGTCTGCACCGACCCAGTTAAGCCCTCACTTCCACCCTATCCCCGTAACCCAGTAACACCTCCCAACCTTTTTGATCACAAAGGGCAATTTATCATGGCCAATCCACGTAACCTGCACATCTATGGACTGTGGGAGGAAACCGGAGCATCTGGAGAAAACCCTCGCAGACACGGGGAGAACATGCAGTGACCCAACAGGGAATCGAACCTGGGACCCTGGCGCTGTGAAGCCACAGTGCTAATCACTTGTGCTACCGTGCTGCCCTTTAAAAAGAGGGAGAAAGTTCCAGGATAGTGTGTCAAGAACTTTACCACCTCTGAGTAGCGATGACATTGTGAGAATTGATTCAGGCAATTGATCAAAAAAAGCCATTATAATTGAAGAAATAGCACCTCGTTCCTACAATGTACAGACAGAGGATGGGCTGTTTTTTTAAAAAATCGTCACGCACTCTTGAAAACCGGAGAAGACTTTCACAACAACGTGATGAATGACGAATCTACGTCAAATCAACACCAGCTGCAATGTCAGATTGTTCAGCAGTTCCTCAGCATGAGAATGTCATGGAGAACATTGTATCTACAAGTTCTGAGCAGCAAGGTCAAACTTTGAGAAGATCAACCAGAGTCAGAAGAAAACCTGATCGACTCAATTTGTAAATTTGGACAATTTGTACTTTCTATGCTTGCTGTTCTTTATATGCATATATATAAATTAGGCTAATGATACCACATGCAAATATACTGATGATAATGTATTAATTTATTCCTTCAAAGGAAAGGGGATGTAGTGATATCATGGTTGTGTTGTAATTCACCAACTGACCACTAGGAGTCTTGTGAACATTGGAATCAGGTGACCCCTCAGACTGACTAGGGAGCTGGAAGAGAGGTTGCTTGTGCCTGTTCATACTGTTATTCATCTGTTGTTTGTATATATTTGTCCCACAGTTAATGTTAATAAATCATTTAGCTGCAAGTGTTCTTGTAATATAAATCAGGCCATCTGACAAGAACATTACAACTGTTTCCAATTGTTGTTAAAAAAACCCCATCTGGTTTATAAGTGCCGCTTTGGGGAAGGAAATCTGCCCTGCGTGTGACTCCAGAGCCATAGCAATGTGATTGCCTCTTACCTGCCCTCTGAAATGGCCTAGCAAGCTACTCAGTTCAAGGACATTTAGGGATGGGTTAAAAATGTTGGCCTTGCCCACGATGCTCAGATCCCATGAAAAGAACAAAACAATCCTCATCCAAAAGTCTGTTGTCTGTATTGTATTTTGCAACAAATCCTGTTCACACATCATGCTGCCCAATATTGGCTTCCAAAGTTTTAATTTTAAAATGTAAGCATTATTTTCCAGTCATGGTGGCACGCGAGCACAGTGGTTAGCACAGTTGCTTCACAGCTCCAGGGTCCCAGGTTCAATTCCCGGCTTTGGTCACTGTCTGTGCGGAGTCTGCACGTTCTTCCCGGGAGTCCATAGGTTTCCTTCGGGTGCTCCAGTTCCCTCCCACAGTCCAAAGATGTGCAGGTTAGATAGGTTGCCCTTAGTGTCCAAAAAGAAAGGTTAAGTGAGGTTACTGAGTTATGGGGATAGGGTGGAGGCGTGGGCTTAAGTAGGGTGCTCTTCCCAAGAGCCATTGCAGACTTGATGAGCTGAATGGCCTCCTTCTGCACTGTAAATTCTATGATTCTATGATTCTATCCTTTTATGGAGGGTAGGTCTTATGAAGAAAGGTTGAGGGAGCTAGGGCTTTTCTCATTGGAGCGAAGGAGGATGAGAGGCGACTTAATTGAGGTGTGTAAGATGATGAGTGGGACAGATAGAGTGGACGTTCAGCGACTTTTTCCTTGGGTGGATACAGCTGTTACAAGGAGGCATAACTATGAGGTTCATGGTGGAAGATATAGGAGGGATGTCAGAGGTAGGTTCTTTACTCAGAGAGTGGTTGGGGCGTGGAACGCACTCCCAGCTATGGTAGTGGAGTTGGACACTTTGAGAACTTTCAAGCGGTTATTGGATAGGCACATGGAGTGCACTAGAATGATTAGGAGTAGGTTGATTTGATCTTAGTTTCAGACTAGTTGGGCACATCGTGGGCCGAAGGGCCTGTACTGTGCTGTACAGTTCTATGTTCTATGACCTTGCCCTCCTAATCTTTGTTTCTTCCTGAAACCCTGCAATCCTCAGAGATATCTGCACTCCTCCAATTCTAACTTCTTGCTTATGTCTGCCTTTAATTACTCCAGCATTGGTGGTCAGCCTTTCAGCTGTCAAGTCTCTTACGTTCTGGAATACCTTCCCTTAAAACTCCCCAGTCTATGACCCCAAAGCTTGCTCCATCTTTCCCCCCTCCCACAAAATAATGTGGTCCATGAGAAGGAGACTCTATCGCACCATCAGGGATCATCCAAGCGGACAATGGCGTGTTATCTAAAATAGTAAGAAGTCTTAGAACACCGGCATCTCCACATCATGATATCTAAAAGACAGAGTTCAGACTTTGTCACACAATAAGGACCGCCAGACCTCATCTCACAGCGAGTCATCATCATCCTCCATCCCGCAGACAAGACCTGCTGATCATGCCTGTTGGTGATGCTGAGATGACCCACGGAGGGGGGGTTAGCTGTGGTCGTGGGAAGGGGTCAAAGGTTAAGTGGAAGATGGGGTGAAAGTCTAGTGGGAAGGTGGAGGGGGAGGACAATGGAACAGAAGGGACTCAGGGCGGGGACGTGGTGACAATGGAGCCGCTGGTCTTTTGGTGTCCATGTCGGTGAATCGCTAGCTAATTAGATTCTCCCTGTTCGAGGGATGGATTAATTCCGTGGCCTGTCAAGCCAGCTCGTGGTCCTCACCTGGCTCATCCTGGGCACCGTACTCGTCCAAAAAGGCCTGCCGACCTTTCCCCTACTCGAACATGTCGCCCTGCTGCTGTGCCACATGTGTGTGCGGGGTGGAGCAGGCCACCACAATGTGTGCAGCCCTCTGAGAGCTTTATTGGAGAGCCTCAGTAGAGCAGCATCAGGCTGCGGAAGCGCACGTTTAGAAGCACAAAGCACCTCTCGATGACACTCCTGGTTGCTGAGTGAGCATTGTTATAACACCTGTACCTTGGTCTTGGGCCTCGGCCTGAGTACCATGCACAGAATGGATAATGTGCATCTCTTCATTGCACACCAACTGCCGGTTCATGGAATGGAACCCCTTCCTGTTAATGAAGGGCACCACATGTCAAACCAGTGCTCTGAGTGTCACCTGCATGCCATCAATAATGCCCTGGACCTGGGCCATGCCAGCGATGGCAGCAAATCCAGCCGCCCTGGTATCGTCCTGGGCCTGTTCCAGGTTGCAGTGTCTGTAGTTTGCTGTCGCGGCGCATAGGACATCCGTCACATTTTTTCATTTTTCATTTCAATTTTCATTTCATTTCATTTTCACATCACCGATGAGTGGATGATTGCGCAATCCCGTACATGTCCTCACTTGAGCCAGACGCATTGAAATTTAGGGCCACAGGGAGCAGGGGGGTGGGAGGGGGGTCCCCCTCCTAACCCTTGTGGTGCAAGGTGTGCCACCAGCTAGCATAGGTGGTGCACAGTCCGGTAGCTCCTTGAAGGGCAAGCACCAACGTTCTAAACGTTTTCCCAGGCATTTTACCAGGCATACACCCCCACAGCAAGCAAGTCAGAATAATGGGAAAACGTTTCTTGGCTCCTAGCTTCCCCTCAAAGGGATGACACCTGGGCACCGTTTGTAAAGACGCACACCAAGTCACGCCAATGTGACTCCTGGCTGGGAGTGGTGGAGTATATCTGGGAGTGGGGGTGGAGAATCAGAATTTTAGTCTGTTAAGCAGATTCAAATTTATTAAAATCACCTTTTTGCATGTCCCAGCCAACGAGGGGCAGGTAGCGTGCTGTGGCCAATGATGGGGGAGTGGAGAATGTCAACGGGTGTGGCAATTGGTGCCGAGTCCATTTTTGGGAAGATCAACAGTCTCTATCTTGGATTCATGTAACCTTTGAACATAACATCATCTGCCCTGGATTCTATCCTTGATAGGCTCCTGGCCATCTCTTCTAATTAAGTGATATGGGAAAGCATCCTGTAGAGAGTAATCACTGGCAATCATCAAGCTCATTTCCGATTGTAAAGATCAGCCCAAAACTCATGCTTTTAGGTAGAGAAATAATGGAAGTTAGTCGCAAGGGCCATGAATTCTACACCGTAGCACGTGGCTTTCAGTGCTCTGAGTGTAGTTTTGCCTCCTGAGGGGCATTTGTGGCACTTGTGTACACTTTTAGCGTTTGCCGCAGATGCCATTTTGGTAAAAGCATTGGAATGTGTGCAATTTGTGTCTGCCGGAAGAATGCAGAGCAGGCAGATCATGAGGGCAATCAGTGTATAATGCAGATTTGATGCAGGCGCAGCTGAACATGGAGAAAGGGCCCAACCAGTACGATTTAAAGGGATCATCAAAACGGATGAGTTTCTGGCGAGTCGTGAACACCGTCCAGTCCATCACATGAACCTGCTTCTCATACATTGACTCCATCTACACCTCCCGCTGCCTGGGGAAAGTGAGCAGCATAATCAGGCCCTTCCCACCCGCCTCACTCACTCTTCCAACTTTTTCCATCGGGCAGGAGATACAGAAGTCTGAGAACATGCACAAACAGATTCAAAAACAGCTTCTTCCCCGCTTTTACCAGACTCCTAAACGACCCTCTTATGGACTGGCCTCATTATCACTACATCCCTGTATGCTTCATCCGATGTTGTTGCTTATGTAGTTACATTGTGTACCTTGTGTTGCCCTATTATGTATTTTCCTTTATTTCCTTTTCATTTCATGTACTTAATGATCTGTTGAGCTGCTCGCAGAAAAATACTTTTCACTGTACCCCGGTACACATGACAATAAACAAATCCAATCCAATCCAATCCAATTTCTATTGGTTCTTGCTACGATTGTAGGAGTGTTGATTGGTTTACAGAGTTCCTTAAAGTTGCCAAAACCCACAGGGACTTCAAGGATTTGGTACAAACCATTTGCTCTCTGACACATGGGCAATAGTCTGCTTAGATGTCTCTAATTCAGGGAGAATGAGCAGAGGCAAAGCAGAGCATGAAATCTGATGAAAGCAGGAGAGGGAGGCAGACTCTGAGTACGAGGCCACTCTGGGCGTTCAGCAAGCAGCTCTCCTACTTCAGCCTGTGAGAATTAATGGGTGCATTCTTCTGTCCTCTCCATTGTGTTTGGAGTTGGGAGGAGTGGCATTTAATCTACTGTTGCACTGAGGCTCTGTATTCCAGGAGAGCTGAACACATTTTATTCCTTCTCAGCTTTGTGAGATTCCAGGCTTTCCCATGGTGCAGCCAATCATCGACTATAATCACATCTCTTTGCATGGTGCAGTTGGTTTACAGAGTTGCAACAGAGAGAGATTCAACTCCCTAAACAGAGATGTATTACAACCGAGAGAGATACAACTCCCTCAACAGCCAGCTAGTGAGCGCCCATGCTCAATGTAACGTGCAGGTCAATGCCTGCTGTCCTGGCAGCAGCCATGATGCCCTTGCTCCGAGGCAGTCCGCTGTGCCAGTTGCATTTGAGCCACCATGACAAACCAGCAGGTAGCTGGTTTGCTGGACACTATTGGCTGACTGGTGGAAGACTGCTGATTTTCAGGAGGTAGGTGGGGTGAGGGGACTGCAGGTGGCCTTGCCGAATGATGACTTGAGCATCACTTTAGACTGCACCATCTGAGTGGTGGGAAGTGGGGTAAGGGGGTTGAAGGTTAGCAGCATGGCTTGAGGGGTGGCAGTAAAGGCACTGTTGGAGAGTCAGTAGTGGGAGGCTGAAAGCTGACATCCTAAGACAGAACAGCAGGCAAATGCTCCGTGAGGCTACTTGAACTCCCTTGGGGTCGGCCCTTGGCAATACCAGTAATCTGGGGGTGGGGACACAGGTTGCTGGAAAGCTGAGAAAATCCGCAAGCCCCTTTGAACACCCACAGTTATGCAAGCAGTGTGAGATGGAGTACCGGAAAGCTGAGCCTACATGTTAGCTGGTTGAACTTCCATAGGAGCAGCTAGACATTGGATGGCATTTGCTTGAGCTGAAATGGAAGCTGCGACATCAGCCATCAGATACTCATAAAGGGTTAGGATCACAAATGTGCAAATGATTTTGGTCACCACTGTCATGCTGAAAATAATGGGCTACAGCTTTGTGCAAGGCCCTGTGTAAAGTTAGTGCTTGAAACTTCTGACTCCTTGACAATGACTGTAGCCTTTGTGCCAGGCCCGTTAACGCAACAATTATTTCATTACGCTTACCCATCAATCTCCTTTAGTGGACTTCCCCATTGAAATCCTTATGCAAGTCCATTGGAGTAGCATTCACGTGCAACCTTGCCCTCCAGCAAGTTGGCATCTGTGATACCATTATGCCCTATCCTGACTGTAGATAAGTTGTGCCCAATGTCTTTCCTCAAGTACACACAGGATCAGTATCTGGGGTGAATGTGAGAATGCGTGACATTGCTTCTTCTTCATCACTGTCTTGCTACTCATCCAGTTCGTACTCCTGGACCACACCTGGGAAATTTGCAGTTCTTGGTATCTGAAAGGAGAAAGGTGAAAGGTTAGGCTTATGTTAAGGGAAGAAGTGGGTGGGAGGGTCGGAGGGACCAAAAGATGCACATGTACAAAATCTGCAGCCTGTAAACTGAAAGCGATTGTGGGATGAAGCAGAGTGGGACTTGAGAACGATGATTGGATATCAGGATTCAGTCAGCTTCAAATGTTTCGGCAATGACCACTCCATTGATGGTGGGAACTGCCTCCCCCATTAAGGTAAGGTCAAAGATGGCCACTCCAATGATGGTGGGATCTGCCTCCTCCATTAGGGTAAGGGTATGCAGCTGCCACCATACACCCCTCCATTGGTTGATGCTGTTGCCTCCTGTTGTACACCAACTAGCCCTGCAAGAGGGAGAAAGTGTTTACGAGTCCGGGGCAATGTGGTTGGGTGATGTAGCAGTAATGACTGAATAGCTGGCAATGAGTGAAAACTCAGAAGCTTGCAGCAGTGTTAAGTGTTTGAGGGGGATGTGTGAGCTATGTATGCTCAGTAAGAGTTCTGATTGATAGAAGCTGTTGGTAGGTGAGTAATGGGGTGAGGGGGTGATGAATTGAGCAGTGCCTGAGACGACTGGTGCAGTTGGTGGGATATGGCATTTGAAAATGAATGAATTGACCTTGGCCGCTCATGTGAGATTGCTGAACTTCTTGTGACACTGCATCCAGGTCCTCTCAGTCCTGTAGTGCAATAATTCAATTACAGCACCCGTTCTGACCAGAATGCACATCCCCTTTGAGCGTTGCAGGCTGATGTAAGCATTGAGCCACACAGCAGCACATTTAGTGCTGGCTTCAGGAAAATGTCATGCAGTTCAGCAGCTAGCAAAATGTCTGTGTACTGCTTGCACTGGAAGCAAAGAGGAGGCCTTAATTAAGCATTGTGATACCCTGCTCAGATTCACAAACAACAGTTCAAAACAACTGTGCTGATGTTAGAATACATGTCGAACAAGAACACCAGCTGGCTGAGCTTTATCTTTGTCACTTAGTACAAATCATAGTTTCTTGTACTTGTTTCCAGTTAATTACTCAACTGTAACCAATTGGTTTCTGTCAGAGCTTTCTAGATCTTGCCACAAGCAGGCACAAATATGTCCTGGGTGTCATGATATGCAGACATGCAGATAATGATATACAGACAGGCACAAACAGGCAGCTAATGAACACAGAGAACAGAACATGACCAATGAGAAGGCAGGAGACTCAGGGGTGGTATCTCACTATAAAAGGCACGAGTCACTCACACTCCGTCTCTTTCCACTGATGAACATCTACAGAGTGAGCCAGGGTATATGTACAGCATCACACCTCCAGCAAGTGGCTAAGAGCTAGTCTGGTTCAGTCAGACAGAGTAACCACACTTAGGTTAGCAGAGAGTTGAACTCATAGAGAACTGTGCCAACGGTGCTACTGGTTCAATAAATCAGATTGAACTAACTTCAAGGTCTGGAGTATCTTTTGGTTAAAGCTGCATCCAGCTGCATCCTGTGTTATCCCAGAGTACATAACACATCACTGGGGGTTATTTAAGCACAGCAGCCTCTGTTTACCATGGATTCCTTGTCATTAAACATTGCGGGCTCCCGAAGGGAACTTTACATTGTACGCTAAGGGCGGAATTTTCTGTTTATGAACCTAATTGTTTGGTGCGTGGGTTCTGCGACGTGTTTCCCACTGCTCGGAATGGCAGGAAGTCACATCCGATCCAGCATTTGCAAGTTCATTAATTATTCACAGCTGAGTCTCTCTCCGAATCACCTGGCGGATTGGGATCTGATTCGTCCACACTGCTGTTACCTGACGGAGTTGAAGGTCCAGGCAACCCGAGCACACACATCTCATTCTCTCCAGTCTGCCACTTTTCAGGAGATGTCTGGTGATCAGAGAAAGAAGGTAGGAAGCCAGAAGAAGAAGACTCCACCTCACTTTTGCCCTGTGCTCTCAAGGCCCAGATAAGGATACACGTGCATAGGGATGTGCTTTGTCCCAGAGACAACTCCAGAAAGCACACCAGTCTCATGTCGATGGCCTGGGACACCACCACAGAGGATGTCGGTGTGCAGGATGAGGTTCAGCCGGACACCTCGGGGACCTCCACTTAGGATACTCCCAAGGGTGTCCAGGTGTTCAGAATCGCCTCTGCCTGTGGCCCCATGCACTTCAGCTATTCTGGCCGAGAAAGGTGCATTTTTCCCAAATAGCAAACCCTTTTCAAGCTGGGAAAATCCAGAGAGCAGAACCAGAGAACGTCCACCAAGTTCATAAGGACATAAAGACGTAAGGCTGTAGCAATTAGCAGGCTGATTCCAACTCTGCTGAAGATGCCAGGGCTTGCACATAGGTGTAGGGGTAGAAAAGTTAAGAAATACTAAAATTGCTTTTGTAAGGTAATGTACTTCATTGCTGGACCTAATGCAGTTATATTTCAATCATCACTCTGGATTAAATGGGAAAGCCTCCAGGATATCAAAGAGATGCTGCTTGCAATCCCCTATTTCGCATCACGAGCATTTTTTAATGCCATGACTCATGACATGTACTACCATTATGACATGTCACTGAGTAAATAACAGAATCACAGGATTTTCACGGTGCTGAAGAAGATCATTCCGCCCATCCTGTCTGCATTCGGTCAGAGAAATCTATTAATGGTTCAAATTTAATCCAGGTGAAATCACATTATCCTTGCACATGCACTGTTTATATTCATGTATGCACATTATATAACTGAAAACAAAGCAGAGTTACAGGAGTTACAGTGAGCAGGATGTCAGACTTCTGAACAACATTACTGCTTCCAATTGGCAAAATACCGACTGTACATCAGACCATGAATGGCCAGGAAAACTGTAACAATTCACTTAATTTCAGTTGACTTACAAAGGACAATAGTCGCTTTCAAGAGGGGAGCAAAATGTAATTATTATAGTGAATGTGAACTGAATCACACAGGTGCAAGGAACAGCTGCACCAATCTGCTGATATAATTTTGTTATTCAAGATGTTGTGCGTGGGAGCCACAAAGTTGACGTGTTACCAATCATCCACTAATCACTGAAAAAGTGATGAGTTTGCAGGAAAGCAACCACTTTTTGGCATTTGGCAGTGGTTAAATTAGCTCTATTAACTAGTTTATCTTGCAACCAGAGTTCTCATTTTCAAGAAAGCAGTGGTCACTATTTCTTTAATTCCACATTCCATTTGCTCTAATTCAAAGCTACTGTGAGTGGTGAGTGTCAGCCTCTCTCAGGAGAGAGAGACCAGAGTTAACATAAATCGTGGATGATCTTTATACTCAGCATGTATGTAAATCCCTCCAAGTATGGCTGCCTTCCATTGTGGTGTCATACATTTTTTTTAGGTATTGAATAGTTATTGAGTATTTAGTCTGGGATCAGAAGGCATAATCTCAGAGTAAGGGGTCACCCATTTAAGTCAGATATGAGGAGATACTTTTTTGATGTGGTATGGAGACAAATTGCTGACGATTTACATTGAGAAGCAAAGTGTTTAATTTTTAACATTTTAAACAACATCTTCCTTGAGCAGGACAATTCCCCTTTAAGTGGCCGTTACCACATCTGTAGCACATCATGACGTTGTCTCTCTGACTCATGAGTGATGTTCGCTCATGCGCAGACTTCTTCTGTTGAGTCTTGCATTTCTGAACGAACTGTGCATGTCCCGAGTTGGGATGTCCGCGCGTAAGATAGCTGCCGTCCCAAACGTGCTTCTTTGCTGCCTGCGACACCATTTTAACATTCTCAACCACATGGTGGATTTTCATGCCTTTTCTTGTGGATAAAATTCCAAGTATTGGTTTTTGCTCAATTGAAATGCACCTTTTGGCAGCAATTTTTAAATCATTTTGCCTCAATAGAGCTTCTCTTAGACTTTCGTCAGTTAGCCCATAAACAATCTGATTTCTGATTAAACAGTCGCGTAAATCAGCAAAATTACAAGTCTGAGCTAGAAGTTTAAGATCAGTGATAAAGCTAGTGATGGATTCTCCATTTCTCTGTAAACGCTTGTGAAACCTTAATCGCTCCAGAATTTAATTGGTTTGCATTTTGCAATGATCATCAAATTTTGCGACAATCACTCCAAATTTGCTTTTATCTTCGCCTTCAGCTAATATGAACGAATTATGAATTTCGATAGCTTGCTGACCTACCAGGGACTTGCCAGGGACAGAAGCAAAACCAAGTGCCTAGCTTCAGAGGCTGCATTTAAGTCATGAGCTTCTAACTAGAGCTGTTTAAATAACTTCCAATTAAGATTTAAGTTACCGGTAGTCTTCAGATGTCTGGGAGCCTGCACTTGGTCCATCGAATCGGTTTCCTGTCGAGAATCTATTTGCTGCGACGACTTCCACAGTCGAACAGTCAGCATCGGAACTTTATCTTTTCTTTTTCAATCTTTTTACTAGTTGTTCTTAAAGCTTGTTTTTACCTGGTGCCATGTTATACTACTGAATTGTAATATAAATATTACTCTTTTGTCTTGCCGAGTTGTATTGAATTCTGATGACAAATAGTCGAAGTCTTCCAGACGATGACAAATTATTTATTGAGTAATATAATAATATGCTTGTGAGTTCTTTCACTTTAAAACTTTGACTAGTAAAACAAATAAGTAAGTTTAGATTAAACTAACAATTATGATAATACACTGTACTCTGACCTGCTCACGTCTACACTCTAGCTGTTCTCCACACACACTAACTGAAGAAAGAGCGGGAAACTCCTTATATCGCTCCTGTTAGTGTTGCCATCAAGTGATCATCCGTCTGTACTTACTTTACCTTAACTAAACATGTATTAACACATACAGAGATCACTACATTGCCAATGGGTTGAAACTTTCAGTGCGATCTTACAAGATTAAAGGGTCCTGAAAAGTCCAGAAATATGCAAAAAACTCAAAAGAAAGTAATGAAAATGTTCACAACTTATAGTATCAGCTCACATCAAACTCTCACCTGCTAATCGCATGGGCAACGTAAAATTAATCTCAATTAGTCCTCTAATCCTTTTAACTAGCTTCTTAATTGTCGGCAGGTGCGCATCCGACTTATGCCCGTTGATTAAACTAATGCGTGAGTGGACAATGATGCCGGAATGTGCGCCTGACATCTTCTTGTGCGATTTTGCATGCTTTCGCCTGGTCACGTGCCCGCACCTTGAACACAAAAGTCTGACCCGGATATTATCGATCCCAGAACAGACCCTAACAGTGAATAGGATACTGGAATCTCAATATTTTAGTTTATTTTAATACCGTGCGGAAAGAATGATTCACTCCAGGAGTGATTGCATGAAAAAATAGGGCTTTGGTATTTCCAAAATAAAACCTTTATTATAACTGCAATACTAAACTTTTAACTTCACATCTGAAAAAGAACAACTTACAATTACCCCATAAAACAACAGTACAATTTCCCATTGAACAACAAGAAAAGAAAAATACAGCTCTTAATCCAGTTTAAAATTAGAGTCATCGAGTCATAGAGGTTTCCAGCATGGAATCAGGCTCTTCTGCCCAACTTGTCGATGCTGCCCAAATTTTACCACTAAGCTGGTCCCAATTGCCCACATTTGGTCCATATTCCCCTATACCCACCTTATCCATATAAATATCTAAATGCTTTTTAAAAGATAATATTGTACCCGCCTCTGCTACTGCCTCTGGCAACTCATTCCAGACACTTACCGTGCTCTGTGTGAAGCAATTGCCCCTATGGACCCTTTTGTATCTCCTACACCTCCCCCCCAGCATCCCATGGTGATTCACCCCTACAGAGGGACCCCCATCCCCAGCCGAGGGTCCCCCACCCTTCGCCAAGCACTGGGGTGGCAGGCCTAGCACCCTCGGGCTCTTTGTCTGTGAGCAAAGATAGTTACTCACCTCCTTGGATCCCCACAGAAGCCCTTCCGACAAGTTCACGATTTTCAAAAGGAGTACTAAACGGCACCAGTGTGAGCACTTGCTGGGGAGGCCGCTGAATCACAGGAGGCTGTTGGATATGGGGTGGCTCCCATTAGTTGTATGGAAATAGGCCTGAAGTGGTGATAATTGTTTTCTCGCCTCGCTATGACGAGATTTTGATTTCGGCTATGGGAGTGGGCCCTTTGCATCACCAACTGTTTGGTGCCTGTCGCGGTTCTTGTTTCGGCCTCTCCTGTTATTCACTGGCCACATTTTGCTCGAGCAAGAACACAAAGCCTGTTAAAATTATTGAGGTTGCATGTCGCCCTATTGACTTCCAGTGGCGGGTAACCAACTTAATACTTGCAGTTTTATGACTGAAATAGATCACAATTTTCTTCCCACTCTAGTCTTGACTTGTACCTAATGCCCCGTGATACGTACTAGCCCTGTTCTTTCCTTCACTCCTTCATTCATTCCAACGTGGCTGAAAAATATTTTATTGCTCCACTGTCGATAATGATGGGCTAAATAAAAAACCTCTGGTAGTGAGCTGGAAGAAAGAGTATTAACGATGGGAGGAAGGGATGAAAGTAGAAAAGGGATTTTAATTTTTAATCTTCCTCCGTGTTCAGATTTTTTTGAACCAAAATAAATCATCAAGTAATCCCTTGTGGTACACTATATAACATGCTTTATACTTTGAATTATCCAAGGAGAAGGAGGAGGCATAGTAAATAGTTTAGCTGGGAAAAGAAAGTTGCCACGGAACATTGATTAAATAAGTGGCAAAACTGTGGCAGACGGAGCTCAATGTGGGAAGTATCTTTTTTTGTTTCATGAAGAGCGATTGAGCCGATTAGGCCTGTACGCGTTAGAGTTTAGAAGAATGAGAGGAGATCTAATTCAGTTATATAAGATGCTAGAGAGGGTTGACAGGATAGACATAAAGCAGATGTTTTACCTTGTTGGTTATTCTAGAATGAGAGGCCATGGGCCAAAAGGTCACGAAGTCCCCACGCTCGCCGGAAAACCGGCGAGAATCACTTTGAACTTTTTCCTCGTAAGTCCGGGATGATTCTCCGTTTTCCAGGGGCAAGCGGGTCCGTGCAGGCGCGCGGCAGCCCATCTCGGCACGGTGCCGCCGACATGGCTAGCCACACCGGGCCCGCATGGAGTAAGGTATGTCCCCCCACACATCGCGATGGTCCGTCGATCAGTGGCCCCCGATCGCGGGCCTGGCCAGCGCTGAGGCCCCTCCAGAGTCAGATTCCCCCCACCAGGACCGCCACCGTGGTCACGGGTCCCAGCTCCCACCGGGTGGTACCACATGTAAACCATGGCAGCGAGAGTTCGGCCGTTCGACCGCGGAGAATCGCCGCACGGGGCTGTTCCAACGGATCACGACTGATGCCGCGTTGACCGTGCGCGCGGGACTGGGGGGTCCATGGTGAATCGCGGAAGCTCCGTCATGCTGGATTTCCGGCGTGATTGGCTATTCTCCGTCCCCGCGCCGGGCGTGATTCCGGCGCGGAGGGTCGGAGAATCCCGACCCATAATTTTAGGCTAAGCAGTTGTCATGTTCTTGTCGGATGGCCTGATTTATACTACAAGAACACTGTAGCTAAAGCTATAAATGATTTATTAACATTAACTGTGGGTCAAATATATACAAAACAACAGGTGAACAACAGTATGAACATGCACAAACCACTATGTCTCTCCCAACTCCCTAGTCAGTTTGTCAGTTGACTCTAACATTCACTTATGTACCAATGAGACTCCTAGTGGTCAGTCGGTGAATTACAACACAACCATTATATCACTACAGCAAAGACAGATTTAAAACAGAAATGAGGAGGAATTACTTCACTAAAATCTTTGACCATGTGGAATTCTCTACCCCAGAGTTCAGTGGACGCCGAAACGCTGAACAAATTTAAGGAGAAGACAGATAGGTTTTTCATTAGTACCAGGATGAAGGATTATTGCTTCACTTTTAGCCTAGTTTTTTGACCTCCTAGTCATCGAATCGGGAGATGACCAGGTTCTCCCTGGTTTGATGGCCCTGAAGGACTTGTTCGACGGCCTGCCATGCCAGCTCGGGGTCCATGGTCTGGTTCATCCTGGACACGGTCCTCGTCCAACAAGGCCGGCTGATCTTCCCCCGCCTCGAGCATGTCGCCCCACTGCTGCACAATGTTGTGCAGGAAGCAGCAGACCACCAAAATGCGCACGACCCTCTGGGGGCTGCATAGGAGAGCCCCACCTGAACTGTCCAGGCAGCAGAAATGCATATTTAAGTGTCCAATGCAACGCTCGATGAAGCGCCTGGTTGCTGAGTGAGCGTAGTTATAACACAGGTGTTATCAACCATGACTTCAGTGGGTAGGCCTTGTCACCCAATAGCCAACCCCTCACCCGAGGGAGGGCCTCAAAGGTTCCAGGAACCTCCGAGTGTGGCAGGATGTATGTGTCATGCACACCGTCTGGATATCATGAACATGATGTGCATCTGGTGATCGCACACTAACTACACATTCATGGAGTGAAACCCCTTCTTGATAGTGTTGAGCATCCCGCACATGTCATACCTCAAACTCCGGAATGAGCCAGAAGCATAAATGTTGAGGGCCTTTGGGAGAGGGTGTGCTCCTAACCCTCGCGGTGCCCGGTCGCTACTATCTGGCACAAGTGGTACACTGACCTTGGTGAGACAGAGTCAATGGCAGCACCCGCAGACCGGAAGCTCCTCGAAGGACAAGCACCGACAGTAGTACACATGGCTTGATGTTGTGCTGCCATCGTATCCCCTCCTCAGCCTGGTGGTCGGCTGGCACTTGAGCCTCACCAGTTAGCCCCTGCTGTTCTGGGTTAGGCTCCTGTTGTACAGGGTCTTGCCTGGGCTGGTCCTGGTGCTCTCGCCACCAAGCATCCATTACAGCAGCAGCAGACAGGTCAGTAGCGAGCATGGCAGGTTGAGTTCCAAATTCCATTTCTGTGTGGGAGGAGGGGGGAAAGACAGAGACTGTCACCAAGGTGATGCTTCCCTTCACCATCCAAACCCCCCCAAATTACATGGTCAACCTGAGATTGACTACTCAGTTATGCTCCCATTCCCCCCTACTCAGAACCTCCCGCCCCACTCCACCGTCCACCCCCAACCTCGACCCCACCCCACAGCCCATTCTGGGTCATGTACTTGCCACTGCAGCTCTGTCCCCATCAGTGACTATCCCGGCCCTTGATGTGCAAAGTCTCTATCCTTACTATCGGTCCCTGCCAAATGGGGTACCGATCGTTTCCACAACAGATGTTAGCGTAGAGCTTTGCAGAACCTGTCCTGGTTCTCTTGGTGGGTCTACTGGAGGTGTCCTCATTAAGTAAGCCTTGTGCCTTCCCGCCAGGACAGTGGCAACTGGTTGTGTGGTGGAGATGTTCCTCCTGTGCAGGCATGTGGCTCTATATTAAGAGATTTGTATGCGGGCATGTTCTAAAGATTGAGGTCACACTAATGGATGTGTATCTTTGCTGAGAGCTTGGCTGCAGTGTGATGTGAGCCTTTATTTAACGCTGAGTGGGCCTGTCTGCCACAAAGGGTTCCAGTGGCCTCCAGTGCAAGTGTATTTTGTGTGTGGTAGCTCTGTTAATCCCCGTCTGTTGTGGAGCTGTGCATCAACGGAGCGCAATGAGGAGTCCCAACACCTGGTGGTCCGGTGATTGAACATGGCCCTCATCCCCCTGATTATACAGCTGGTACATGAGGGTTCTAGATGGGCGGGGTTGATGGATCTCTACCTGATCAGGAGACATACAAAGGACAATACAGCACAGGAACAGGCCCTTCGGCCCTCCAAGCCTGGGCTAACCATGGTACCTGCCTAAACTAAAATTGTATGCACTTACAGAGTCCGTATCCTTCCATTCCTACCCTATTCATTTATTTGTTTAGATGCCCCTTGAATGCCGCTATCATACCTATTCCCACCACGTCCCCAGACAGCAAGTTCCATGGGTGGGATTCTCCTCCCCGCCGCGCCACATTTCTGCTCCGACCAGCCGGTGGGCTTCTCTGTTATGCCAGCCGGTCAAAGGGGTTTCCCATTGTGGGGCAGCCCCACGCCATCGGGAAACCCCCGGGCGCCGGCATAACGGAGAATCACGGCGGCGGAGAATCCCGGCCCAGATATTTCACACCCTCTGTATAAAAAACTTGCCTTGCATCAGTTCGAAACTTATCCCTTTAAACCTATGTCCCCTAGTACTTGACTTTCCTACCCTAGTAAAGAGCATCTATCACTCTGTCCATGCCACGCAACATCAGAGCATTTCAAGGATACTAGCAGCAGTCAACAGTTTAAACAGTCAGGAGCCTGTCAGTAATATCTAGATGGTGAGATGCTGGTCCTTTACAGCAGCAATGAGAGGTTCACCAGGGCACCCCAATTCCGAGGGGGTCACCCTGAGTCCGCACTCTTACCACTAAGTCAGTTCCCACTTGTCCCAGATCTCCAGGTATACACCCCCACAGCAAGCAATTTACAATGTAAAAGGTAATTACATCCTTGTTCCCCCTCAAAGACCATGGTGACAGGACCCCGTTTGTAAATACTTGGACCAAATCAAGCCCGTCTGACTCCTGGCTGGGTGGGGTGCAGCGTAACTGGGGGGGGAGATTTGGGCTTCCAGCCCGTCAATGCACGTGAGCTGTTCCCATGTTACTGCCAGTGGGTCGGGACCGGAGACTGAGGCCGGGTCTGCCGCTCGCCGCTGATCCTGCTTTTGGACCAATGTGGGATTCTCCTCCTGCAGCATTCACGATCCTAATGGCGGGGAGTGGAGAATCCCGCCCTCTATAAATATGCAACAGCTGCCACAGAAGACTGCCTCCTTAGTGTGAAATCAAAATTTAATTTCCTACCATGCACAAAATATTAACACTTTTATCTTTAACATTACACTGCTCTATCCGGGGGTATAACTTGCTATGGTTGATGCAGTCCTGGATTAAATGACACAATGTTTAATTGGCTCTGTTTCGTCTTCTCCATATTGACAAATATATGCATTTTAAATTAAGCTGCCCCTCTTGAGTCTCTGGCATATCTTAGTCTCTGGGGTAATCATATATTTTAATAGCTCCCAAGAACCACCACGCTCTTTGATGTAGGAATAGTGAAGCTTCAAATACAATTTCATGCTCTGAACTTATCAGTTCCATTCCAAGCCATGAAGGTTTCCAGTCACTGGCACAGCGTTGGTAATTATAAAGGGCTTTGGCAGAATGACACTGTTATACTTGGCCCAGCTGTAGCTGTGGTTACAGGGTAGCAATCTCAATCTGCTGCCACCCCAAAAGTCCTTTATCCAGATTGTATAGCAAACACTTCTACAGCCAACAATGTGCATTAATCTAGCACCTTTGATGCAGCAATACTTCCCAAGAAGCTTCACAGGAGTGGTATCAAAGAAAACCTGACCCCCAAGCCCCAAAAGGAGATGTTAGGGCAGATGAACAAACGTTTGGCCAAAGATTTAGGCTTCAAGGAGCGTCTTTCATAGAATTTACAGTGCAGAAGGAGGCCATTCGGCCCATCGAGTCTGCACCGGCTCTTGGAAAGAGCACCGTACCCAAGGTCCACACTATCCCCATAACCCACTAACTCCACCCAACACTAAGGGCAATTTTGGACATGAAGGGCAATTTATCATGGCCAATCAAGGAGGATGTGCAGACTCCGCACAGACAGTGACCCAAGCTGGTATCGACCCGGGGACCCTGGAGCTGTGAAGCAATTGTGCTATCCACAATGCTACCATGCTGCCCTGTCTTGAAGGAGAAAAGAGAGGTAGAGAAGGCAAGATGTATAGGGAGGGAATTCCAGACCTTTGGACCTGGGCAGCTTCTTACATGTCCGCCAACGGTGGGTGATTAAAATTGGAAATGTTTAGGAGGCCAGAATTAGAGGAGCAATATGTCGAAATATGTAGGGCTGAATGAGGTTAGAGAGATAGGGATGCCAAAGTCATGAAAGCAAGGATAAGAATGTTAAAATCTGGAACCAGTGCAGGTCAGTGATGGTAGGGATGATGGGTGAATGGGACATGCCGTGAATTAAGATGCAGGCAGCAGAGGTTTGGAAGATTTTCAGTCTATGGAGGGTGG
This sequence comes from Scyliorhinus torazame, assembly GCF_047496885.1. Lineage (NCBI taxonomy): Eukaryota > Metazoa > Chordata > Chondrichthyes > Carcharhiniformes > Scyliorhinidae > Scyliorhinus > Scyliorhinus torazame. The sequence continues at coordinate 107,566,029 of NC_092720.1, read as the reverse complement.
GAAATGAGAAGTCAGCCAAGTATGCTTTGGAATTACCATGCCCTGAGATAAAAATGGTGCAAAAACTATTCAAAGGTCAGATTCTAATATAAGTTGCAGTCAAAGGAAGGCATCTTTAACTTGTACACCTTCACAACGGCAGTTTGGAATCCACCCATTCCCGCTCCGCAGCAAAGACTGATATTATAAATAATTACAGTAGAATTGGCCTCTTGATTTGTGGGTCTATAATTCATTCTGCTGTCAGGCTATGGAAGTCAATTTTGACAATATGGATACAGGAATGTGACTTTTCCCCACAGACCAATGTTAGGAAAACAAAGGTAGTTTTAAGGGGTTTACATTTGTATTGGTAAACATTAGAGATAAGGTATAGTTTTAAGTGGGACTAATTTCATGTTTCTGTAGGAGGAAGGGTAAAACCTATAGTTAGATTCATGCTGGACAAAGGTGTTTATATGTTTGGAGTTGACCGTAAGGTAGCAGTGCTAACCACTGTGCCACCGTGCCGCCTAAGCCAAAGAAATCTTGAAGGAGAAGTACCCTTGTGCCGGGTAAGTGAATTGGTCATGCCCATTTGCCCCCGAATTGGATGGCACAGTAGTTAGTTAGCACAGTTGCTTCACAGTCCCATGGTCCCAGATTCGATTCCTGGCTTTGGCCTCTGCCTGTGTGGAGTCTGCACATTACATTACATACATAGATCCATATAGAACATACAGTGCAGAAGGAGGCCATTCAGCCCATTGAGTCTGCACCGATCCACTTAAGCCCTCACTTCCACCCTATCCCAGTAATTCAATAACCCCTCCTAACCTTTTTGGTCACTAAGGGCTATTTATCATGGCCAATCCACCTAACCTGCACATCTTTGAACTGTGGGAGGAAACCGGAGCACCCGGAGGAAAACCACGTAGTCACGGGAGAACGTGCAGACTGCGCACAGACAGTGACCCAGCGGGGAATCGAACCTGGGACCCTGGCGCTATGAAGCCACAGTGCTATCCACTTGTGCTACTGTGCTGCCCATTCTCTCCTTGTCTGCGTGGGTTTCTTCCAGGTCCTCCGGTTTCCTCCCACAAGTCCCGATAAACATGCTGTTAGATAGTTTGGACATTCTGAATTCTCCCTCTATGTACCCGAACAGGCGCCGGAATGTGGTGACTAGGGGCTTTTCACAGAAACTTCTTTGCAGTGTTAAAGTAAAACGTACTTGTGACAATAAAGATTATTATTATTCTAAAATTGGAAAAAAGTAATTGGGTGCTCTAAATTTATTTTAAAAAAACTAATCAGTGACTCTGTTCTTCACTGGTTCATTGAAATAAAATCTGAGTCACGTGACGGGATTCTTGGTCGCGATCTTCTGCTTCGCTGGCAGCGCACTCACGCCCGCGGATTTCCCGACGGCGTGGGGTTGGCCACAATGGGAAACCCCACTGACCGGCTGCTGGGACGGAGGATCCCGCTGCCGGTTGGGGCGCCGCACCAGAAAACGGGTCTGGCGGGACGGAGAGTGCCGCTCCTTTGAGCCAGCATTCCATTCTGGGATCTTCTTGACCAGTTATAAAACCAACTGGGATCGTAACACCTGCATTAAAAAAGTGTCAATTATATTTTAAAAGTCTTCAAGTGCATCTTACCTGTTTGTTCAGAAATACATAGATAATGGGGTTGTAGACAGTACTGCTCTTTGCAAGGACCGATGGGATAATACTAGCAGTTGGTGAGACCAAGCCAGGATGTCCAAAGGTAGCTACAAGTGCTACAATTCCATAAGGCAACCAGCAGAGCAGGAAGCAGACCACCATTAACGTCACCATGAGCAGCACCCTGTGCTCCCTTGCACGTCCTATGGAAGGGCTGACCCTCGCCTGTCGAGACAAAGCATAGGGGAAAGATAGCTGAAGGATATAAAGAGTTCAGATGCAATACAAAATCTATTTAAAAGTAAGCTGGAGCTTGACACAGGCCCGACATTGATTTGTCGGAGGAAACCGGAGCATCCAGAGGAAACCCACGCCGACACGGGGAGAACATGCAGACTCCCTAGTCTCCGGTCCTGCACCACTTGCCTTAGCGGTCTCCTCGCCTCTTACCAGCGGGAGCTTGCAAACAACTGATATGCATTCATTAGAATGCGATTAACGGGCTGGAAGACGGAATCCTCCCCTCCCCACCACTCCCCCCTGTAACCATCTCAGATGGCCACCTGCAAAGGACCATGGGAATTATGGCCAACCCAGGACACAGACAGACTCAAAGCTTGTGTGCGTATTTGCAACCCAGATAGCTAGATGCAATTGAAACCCCTGCTCGTTTGCATTCTAATGGCCCATTACCACAGAACAAAAGAACTCTACTCAGGTAACCGATACAGATACAGACTAACCGGCGCCACTCCCTTTACTCAGGGAGCCCAAACAGCCAAGGTCAATGACCGCTAAGGACACGCCCAGCCATCAAGGCACCCGCCCCTTTATTGGCCAAAATCGAAGGCAGTGATCGAAGCCTGTCGAATTATTGGGTCCAAGTTAAGGATCGACCCAAAGAGCGCGAAATCCCAGAGGGATAAGAAGAGACACAGCCATGTGCTCGGTCTCTCTTGGATCCGGCCTATGCCAACCCAAGTGCAGCATAACGACCAGACAGACAAGTTCAAGACCAACGATTGCTACCAGACGGATGTGCCCAGCAGAAACAGAGCCACTTCTTCCACCCAGCCACGCAAGATCCAGACAAAGGCCTTGTCCATCTGCATAGTGCCGGTTGCCCTGATGTTAAGTGTAGGTTATTGTACTTGTGAGGTGTAGTTTAACTTGTAGTGTTTTGTGTTGCATGTCGAAGTAATCCTTGTGTGTCAATAAACCACCTTTGAACTTGAACTGACTAACTGGCTGTGTGGTCCTTTGATCGATATCCGGTCAAGCCTTGTGGTGGTATCATTTGATACCTGGCGACTCTAAAGAGCATCATTATTAATTGGCAACACCCCCATAATGCTCTGACCCCCACAGCGGGAACTCCAGCAGGTGGCTTTGATGTAAGTATGTCCAGGTGCAGTCCTGGTGCAATGGACCCCTGAGGGGGAGGGGGTCGAGGGAGTCAGCCCATTGCTCATGTGCCCATCTACTGCTGCCAGACTGCAGAGGGAAAGTCCCCCAAGAGTTGTGGGGATTGGATGGGCTTGGGTTGTGGTTAAAGGGTTGTTCCTGGAACCCTCCCTTGGGATGTGGGTCCCCTATTTGGATGGTCCCTTCCATCCCTGGGAAACCTGGAGATCATTCTTAGCATAGTGATCTCAGGTAGCCCTCTGTTCAAGATATTCATCCTGATCTGACCTGTTTAAACTCTGAAGTGGCCTTTCCCTTTGAATTGCTCTGTCTGGCAGCTGATGAGCAGATCAGACAGCTCAGTGAAGAATCAAGTCAAGAACATTTTCCCTTTCCGCACATCTATTCCCTCAGACCTATGCATTTGAACCTGTTGCTTTTTGAAGTGTCGGAGCCTTCCGAGAAATCTCTCAACACTTGAAAAGGCTTGAAATCCCCTGGGATCCTTCACAGTGCAATACATTTAACTTGCCTTTGATTGATAGCTTTGATTGACGGCTTTGATTTACAGCTGCCAGGAGTTGTTTATTTATCTTTCCGTTCACACTTGAATACATCTGAAGTACCTTCCATTAATCCTAACACAATATTTATAAACATCCTTTTTCTGATTGACAGCTGCTGACCACTTCATCATTGCTAAGTGTTTTCTGCGGTTAGAAAAGAGGAAGTGAAACCAATTAGCAGCTTTGAAGTCAGTTGATTTTCAGGTTGCCCAGGTCTGGCAGGGGCAGTCCAGGCCTGGGACCTTCACCTCAGGAAAGGGTCCTGGATCAACTTTTTACCTACAACCTTAGGCCACCCAGCCCCCAGGACCTTTGAGGACCTTTCCTCTGTAGCCTGACAGTGGCTCAAGGACACAGAAGCAAATGGGTTAAACCCTTTGACCATACTCAGGGTCCAGTGCGCCAGGCTAGGGTGTCACTGCCATGGTGTCAATGTCATGGTGCCAGGAGCAATGCACCATTGGCAATTCTAGGATCGAGGCCTTAGGTGGGGACTGAAGTGTGTGGCAGCGGAAGGAGGGCCTGGAGGAGGGGTGGTGGGGCCGGTGTAGTGGGAGGGGGGGCTGAGGTGGGTGGCTGAGGGGGTCAGGTGGGAGGGTTGGGTAACCTTCAAACATAAGTGGTGTGGGTGGGGGTGTTATTTGCATGGTGACAAGGGAGGATACCCCTCCTTGACGAAGGGTTGTGAGGGCTCTCTTGTCAGGGGGGTGTGGGGTCAACATTTGGATTGTGGGGGGGCGCGGATCCTCTCCCAGAACTCCGGGATCGGGGAGCCCGTTCAAAATGTCAGCCTGACCCTAGTATCTGCGGGGAAACTGGCGTGTTCGGCACTATGCATATTTTTTCATAGTCTGACCACGAGAATCCTACCCCAGCGATGCTCCTCGCACCAACGGGACACAGTCCCGATTCTCCACGCGTGGGAGCACTTAGAATCTTCAACGGAGAATCCCAGCCAATGGCTTACTAAAGAGTTAAATTATGGATAGTATTAGATTACAGGAAGAGGCTTATATTGTTACACAGAACAGTGGTAAACCTGAGTATTAAAAAACAGATTTGCTAAATATTTTTACAATATAAAGCAAGGAGAGTAACTAAAGCAACTGTTGGTCCCTTAGAGGCAGAGACGGGAAGAATGATAATGGGGGATGATAGAGGCATTGACAATTATTTTGTGTCTGTTTTAGAAAACACAAGTTACACATTAGAAATAGAGCATAACCAAGGAACTAATAAGAATCAGGGAACTTTAGGCAATTGTTACCAGCAGAGAAAAAGTAAACTTGAGGGACTAAAGGCTAACAGGTCCCCAAGCCCCAATCCCTAAGGCCATCCTAAGGCTCTAAAAGAGATGGCTGCAGAGATAATGGATGCACTGGGGATGATTTTCCAAAGTTCCCAATTTAATAGTTTAGCTCAGTTGGCTGGACAGACGGTTTGTGATGCAGAACAAGGCCAGCAGCGCTGGTTCAATTCCCGTATCGGCTGAGGTGATTCATGAAGGCCCCGTCTTCTCAACCTTGCCCTTGCCTGAGGTGTGGTGGTCCTCAGGTTAAATCACCACCAGTTAGCTCTCCCCCTCAAAGGGGAAAGTAGCCTATGGTCATCTGGAATTATGGTGACTTTACTTTACTTCAGATACAAAATAATTCTAGAATGGTGCCAGCAGATTGAAGGTTAGCAAATGCAGCACCATTATTCAAAAAAGGAGAGAGACAAATCAGAGTTAGCATGACGCCAGTCTTGGGGGAAAAACTGGAGTCTATTATAAAGTAAGTTTTAAGAATGCACTTGGAAAATGATAGTATGATAGACAAAAGCAACTTGGCAACAAGAGGAATCATGTTTGACAAATTTATTAGAGGTTTCTGCGGATGCAACTAGTAGGATCGAGAAAGGGAAATCAAGAAATGTAACATATTTTGATTTCCAGAAGGAATTTGAAAAGGTGCCACACAAAAATGTAATTTTTGAGATAAGGGCTCATGGAGTTGGAGATCGCATATTAACGTGGATGGAGGATTGATTCATGAAATCCCGTCTGGTCCTCCCCAACTATTTACGGGAGATAGGGTTCCAACTTCAATGCTAGAACCTCAGCTGACAGCAGTGTTAAGCAGTGAAATAGGGTGGTACGACCCGCATTGCACAAGATCTTTGTCCTTTTTCAGGGGAAGGGAGTTCGATGCCTTCCGCAGCGATGCAGGAAGGGAACCCTGGGCCAAAGAGTCATTGAACATGCTCATCAGTAACGGAAGCAGCTGGTCTGCGAACTTCAGGAAAAATTCCACTGGGAACCCATCAGGCCACGGTGCCTTCCCTGTTTGCATCTGTCCTATCACTGTTTAGACCTCCTCCAGACCCAGTGGCACCTCCAGCCATTCCAGCATTTCCTTCCCCACCTCGGGAACTCCAGCCCTCTAAAACCTCCGTCATCTCCAACTCTTCCTCCGTATGATCCAACCTCTAAAGACTCTCATAAAAGGCCCGAAATGCCCCCTTCATTTTATCCAGGACGGAAACCAGCCTGTCTCCCGAGTCCTTTGGCTGGATAATCCCCCAAGAGGCCACCTGCCACCTTAGCTGGTGAGGCAAAAGATGGCTGGCTTTCTCCCCATATTCATAGGTAACCCATCTCAGCCGCCGCGCCTGGCGCACGGCCCTATCAGTAGACAGCAGGACAAACTGCATTTGCAGCTTTTTGCTGCTTGCCAGGAGTTCAGGGATTGGGTCATTCGAGTATCTACGGTCCACTTCCATAATGTTATCAGCTAACTTTTGGCGCTCCTTCCTAGCCTCTAAACCTATCATAGAATAGAGGGCAAAGCCATCCCGTTCCCATTGAACTCCATGTACTTATCTACGGCTCTCAAAATCCGCCCACAAACCTCACATACACCAAAAGCTCCGCATCCAACGTCATTCTGTATGCTGCGTTGGGCCTGCCTCCAGCATTAAATCTATGAAATGAAGAGTACGGTCAGAGCTGACTGTAGCTAAGTATTCCGCCTTCCTCATCCTGGGAAGAAGGGACTTGCCCATCAAAAAGTAATCTATCCTAGAGAACACCTTGTAGGCTGGGGAGAAGAAAGGGACTCCTCACCCCAGGGCACTTGAATCGCCACTGGTCCACTCCCCCTGCCTCCTCCATAAACACCAACAGCGCCCACCCAACATCCGAAGGGACCTACGACTTTGGCGTGGATTGATCGAGTCGTGGATCTAAGACACAATTTAAATCTCACCCCAGAATCAGTTGATGAGTAGCTAGATCTGGTACCACCACCTTATAAACATCACATTATCTGAGTTCGGGGCATACATGCTTACCAAGACTTATCCTCAGTGTACCTGTGACCATCCCCCCGATCAGCCATCACCCTTTCCGCTAGGAAGCGGACCCTTTTATTGATGAAGATCAGCACCCCCCCGGATCCTACTATCAAAGCCCGAGTCGAATGCCTGGCTCACCTGGTCCTTCTGAAGTCTGGTCTCGCAGCTGCACAAGGGCCTCCTGTAAAAATATCACATCGGCTCCTAGATTCTTCAGGTGAGAGAAAACTCTCGCCCTTTTCACAGTTCCACCCAGACCCTGCACATTCCAGGTAACTAGCCTTGTCGGGGGTCTCTCACCCTCCTTTTCACCTAAATCAGCCATTTCCACTGTGGGGAGTCACATCGTCCTCATTACGAATTCCGAGGTTCCAGTCCCACCTAAGATGGCCACCAACCCCCCCAGAGGACAGGACAAAGAAAATCCCCTGGACATTGTTAGATCTCTGCCTCCCCCTCCCCTCCTCCGTCACACAGTAATTCCCCCCGCCTACCCCTTGCGCTGGCAGAATGCCTGCCACCACAGCTAACCCCGTCCCTCCCCTCGCCAAACAAAGAAGCTAGACTCATTGAACCTCTTCTGACCAGGTGCAGCAAATCGCAGCCCCTTCATTCCCATTCACTAGCCTGCACCTTCTTGCTAGTGAGATATCCCCATACAGAGCTGTAGCCATCTGGGATGGCCACTTTCCGATTACAAAATGGAAAGATTGCAGGGAAAATGGACAATACTAAGAAAGAAAGCAGGTGCAAGGTCTGTCTGTTGATTGGTGCCGAAGCTCCCAGACAAGACCGATACTGCAAACCATTTCCATACTAATGAGCCATCCCCGGGAACAAAAAGGCAACATTTAAGTAAACAATACCAAGACAGACACCCCGGGGCCAGAGGAGACCAGAACAAAGCAGGCCAACGGCCACCTAGGACACGCCCAGCAATCAGGGCACCCACTCTTCTATTGGAGGAAATCGATGAGAATGATTGGGAAATGGCCCAATTAATTGGGGCCAAGTTCAAGGCCCGCCCAAAAGCGCGCAAAGCCCCTTTTGGGTATAAGAAGAATCTCCCAAGAGAGAATCGCTCTCTTGTGGCTCCGGCTCTCGCCAAGGAGAGACCTGCCCAACAGCAACATCAGAACAAGTAAGTCCAAGGTCAACGCATGCTACCAGGCAGACGCTCCTAGCTGTTATTCTGTACCAACTCGACCCCAGTAGCCTCAGAACCGAACAACGGCCATTGTTCCTCTGACTGAGTGGGCACCCAAAGCTAAGTATAGGCTTTAGCAGTAGTGATAGTTTAGTTTGTAGAGTTTTGTGCATGAGTATATTTGACTGTGTGTGTAAATAAATGAGCATTGATTTTGAACTTACTAACTGGTGTATCGAGTCTTTGATCAGTATTCGGTTTTGAACCTTGTGGCGGTATCGAAAGATACCTGGCGACTCTAGAGCGAACGTAATTAGAATTAAGGAAGACGACCATATTGGCCGCCATCTTCGGAGCCAAATTAAGAGAAACACAATTAGCAACAGGGTCCACACTCAAAAGGCAACAGAAATCAGAAACATAATCCCCTTGGCCCATCTTACATGCACAAGTGCCTGAAGCCCAGCAACCTTGTAGTGTTTTGTACGGTTCGCACATTATCATTTTAGTTACTACTCCCAATTGCTTTGGCCCCCTCACCTGAAGGAAATACCCCTGCTGTCCAGAAAGCAAAGAATTAACACACAGTACCATAACGTCCTCAACAAACCCTTCCTGTCCTGCTCTTCAAAAGTTCCATTCAACCCTCCTCAGCCGAGTTCCAGTCCTTTCTCCTTAATGAAGGCCTCTGCCTGCTCCAGCGTGTCGAGTAGTAATCTTTCGATTCCATCGCGGCCTTCAGGAAAGAGAAGGGAGAGAGGTCGATATTTAGGGAGAGAATTCCAGATTTGCGGACCTACGCAGCTGAAGCCATGGTGAACAGAGGTGGAGCAAAGGAAATCAGAAGAGTGCAAGAGGAAATAATTGTAATGGGCTGGTTTAGCACAGTGGGCTAAACAGCTGGCTTGTAATGCAGAACAAGGCCAGCAGCATGGGTTCAATTCCCATACCGGCCTCCCCGAACAGGTGTCGGAATGTGGCGATTAAGGGCTTTTCACAATAACTTCATTGAAGCCTACTTATGACAATAAGTGATTATTATTATTATACCACACGGAGACTGGGGAGGGTGTAGGAGATTAAAGCGAGTGGGAAGAGTGAGGCCATGGACGGAAATGAGCACAGGGATGTGGTTTTTCAATTGAGGTACTGCTGGGTTAGGTGGCAACGAAACGTTCCCTTTCCTGAAGGATATTTTATGAATCTATTGGTTTTTCTGACTTCCTTCATGACATCTTAAAACTAAATCTATTAAGAAGAAGCAGGTGTCACGAGCAAGCCCAGCATTTAACACTCATCCTAACTGCCCTTGAGAAAATGCACTGCAGTTTGCAGGCTCTAGATACACCAACAGAGGTTGTGGGGAGGAAACTCTTTTGGCTGATCAACAGTGAAAGAACAGCAATATATTTTCCAAGTCAGGTGCCAGTTTAGCTCATTTGGCTAGACAGCTAGTTCATGATGCAGAGTATGGCCAATAGCATGGGTTCAATTCCTGTACCAGCTGAGGTTATTCATAAAGACTCCACCTTCTCAACCTTGCCCCTCACTTGAGGTGTGGTGATCATCATAGAATCATAAAATTTACAGTGCAGAAGGAGGCCATTTGGCCCATCGAGTCTGCACCATTTTAAAAAAAAAATTCTATGATCCTCTGCATAACTCGCCACCAAACAGCTCTCCCCACCTATATGCCCATCTTTGGTGAATTGCAATATTTAAAGAACGTATCCTTCTTACTGTTTCTTTATGATGTACCCCTGTTGACTTTAGTTGAGGCAGTGTGCTCAGATCATGTCTGAGATTCTATTTTATTTCCTGCCAAAGACTGCTCCACCTGCACTTGCTTAGGTGCAGATCCGGACCTTGGGACATAAAAAAGTGCGTCAGGTACTAGCTGAGGGAGGGGGCAATGGGTGAGAAATGGAAGTGTTTGGAATGGAATTCCCACTTCTATGTCCCTATGTTCTATTTCAACACACAGCTGGATTCTCCGGTCCCCCAGCCGCGTGTTTCTCGGTGGCGCGCTGTTCGCTGGTGGCAGCATTCTCCTTCTCAATGAAAGTCCCAGGTTAGCAATCAGTGTCTAGCTGAGCACCTTACACAATCCAGACTTCCCACATGGCTGGCTGTGCCATCAGTGCTGCCCATGTCCATTTGTGATTTGCGAATCACCAGCTGCGAACCTGACTAACTCCCAACGTGGACCCACTGAAGAGCGAATATTTGTTTTGGTGTGCGATTGTCCGTCCCGTCATGCTGCATCTCCAGAAGGAACAAGGTCTTCTGAGGAATCGTCTTGATTTCTGTTTTTGACACCTGCTGTACACATGCAAGCATTGGTAGGCAAAAGGAATACAGAGCGTTTCCCAGCCGTGTGTTTCTTAGCGGCATGCCGTCCACTGGTTGCAGGATTCTCTCTTCCCGCCGGTTAGATTTCCCATTGAAGCCACCCCATGCCACCAGGAAACGCATGGGCGGGGATGCGCTGCCAGCGGGAAAAGAGAATTCCAACAGCCAGAGAATTCCGGTCATAGTCTTGAAAGTGACCAGACTCAATCTTCTCACAATTAATTTATTGATAAAACTAAGTCATCATAGGTGGGTCTGAGACATTTGACACTCTGCCACGAACTATCTGCGAGCTTCATAAATCAGTTTGTATCTTCAGGGCATCCTCCTCTGCATCAGTGAGCTGGACTATATATGGCTGTGAATCCCCAGTCCTATCCATTCCCCGCATTTTGTTGTCTCTTCTGAATGAGGGAGCTAAATAGACCAGCGAGTGGGTGAAGTTGAGTTATTTAGCCGATGGATAAAGCACATTCTTTGAGGGTGCCCATGAAACATATATACCACATTGCAAAAATAAATGGGGAGGTGATGGTGAAAGTGAAGGCTGGGTGCTGCATATTCCCTGACCTGGTCAAGCAGGTAAACTCTTTCCTGCACTGAATCCAAGGCTGGCCTTAGTCCTGTTCTTCCTCTCCTCAGCTATTTCCAAACAGGATTTCCTGGGGGTGGTGGGGGAGCAGCCGTTTTCTTCCTCCCATTGATGGGAATGAGTATGCCCTCCCTGCTACTGACAGCACCCAGCAGTAATTCCAGACATGCGTCACTCAATTTAGGCTCCAATGGGGTGAGTTGACAACCGTCATTTTCCCACACAATTCCAAACCCGAACCTCACTTCCCTGACTCCAACATGTGTGGAAGTCACCTTCAGCTTAATATCCGGGCCTGTGCATTTCAAACATGATGTTGGTCGATCATTCCGCACCTTGAGCAAGGCGAGTCCTGATCATCATTGAGAATCGAAACCTGAAATATCTGATACATTGGCTTTGTTCTGACATTTTGATCTATGGAATGAAATTTTAATGCACCATTTCATCTTTCCCTATGGTTCATCTAGTGACAATTCTGCTGTGTTTGAAACGGCAGATCAAGAAAATGTCAATTTATATCCTGGGGCTATTCTCAGTATCTTCATCTCAATGCCTTTAGGCTCGATAAGGAGAAACCTTATGCCAGTGTTTTTCAAACTTTTCTTCTGGGCTCCCATTTTTATCAACCGGCCAACTTCAGGACCCATGTCGGCTGAACGTCGTGACCCACACAGGCTGGCCTTCGCGACTCACCATTTTCGCTTTCCTTTAATCATCATCATAGTATCAGAATTTACAGTGCAGAAGAAGGCCATTGGGCCCATCGAGTCCACACCGGAAAGACCAACCCACCTAAGACCACACCTGCACCTCACAACCCAGTAACCCCACCTAAACTTTTTGAACACTATGGGCAATTTAGCATGGTCAATCCACCTAACCGGCACATCTTTGGACTGTGGGAAGAAACCCACGCAGACAGGGGCGAACATGCAAACTCCGCACTGACAGTGACCCAATTCAGGAATCGAACCTGGGACCCTGGAGCTGTGAGGCAACTGTGCTAACCACTGTGCTAACATGCTGCCCTATGCAACAGGTGAGCCTGCTTGGTCCTCACAATCTCACTTGCTTTGTCATTCAATGTTACATTTCTGTATGGATTGTTCATCAGAGGTCCTGGAGCTAGCACCAGCATTGCTTTGACCTGTTGTGGACTCCTGAGCCACTCTCTGCAGCAGAATTAATTGTGAGATCCTGGCCTGTTTGTGTCGCTGGCTCTCTCTTCCTTATTACAAAATGCTTGATTTGAAATTTTAGAGTCCTGTTGCTTGTTTGCTGCTGACAAAATGGAGGAATCGCAATTGCGCCCAGAGCACGTGACTTCAGTGTTCGGGGCACACAACCTATTCTCTGCCTCGATTCAGGCAGGAAGATTGCATTGTATTAAAACAAAGTCTTCTCCTGGGTCAGCGCACTGACGTCAGGAAGAGGTAGTGTTTCTTGCTGGACTCTGGGCCTGCGCACGGATGAGCGGGCACGCAAGCGCAGCGCACCCACATTCTAAAAGCCAGTCGCGGCCATAATTTTTAAACTCGGTCGCAACCGGCATTTTTTTAAAGCCAGCTGCTGCAGCCGTTGCGCATTAATTCCTGTGATCGGGAACGCCGCGATGGATGGCTCCGCGACCCGCCCGACACCTGCCCGTGACTCACCCGCGACCCCGACTTTGAAAATAACTGCCCTATGCAGAATCCCAGCAAGTGTTTATCAGGCAACCACTTCTGTAAGGTGTGAATATGGTACATGGGGGTCGTTACCTCAGTTGGTTACCATTGCTAGGGTGTGATGCAGACTGATGGCAATGGCACAAGTTCATTCCCCAAAACTGCTGTGGAGCCTGCTTTCTTGCCTTGCCCATACTTGTGGAGTGGTGACTCCCAAACTATACAAGCCAATTGTCCCTCTCTGATGGAGAGGGAGCCCTCTGTGGACTATGGCTAATTACCATGTGAGAGCAGGAATGGGGTTGGTGGTGGTGCTCACCACATTTGGATTGCAAGCTGAAACTCATGAAGAACATGATGAGATACAGATTTCCACTGAGGACGCACTGTAGTGTGGAGAGAAAACGTTGCTCCTCGAGTAAGAATATACATGGGAAATAACTTGTTAAATTTGCAGGCTGCTAATCTGCAAATGTAAGATCAGTTTAGGCTACTTTGTTAATGTAATATCTTGGAAGGAGTGGTGACTACCAAGCAGAGTAATTATGGGTGCGGACACATACCATAAAAGTTAAACTAATTAAATTACGGCACCATAAAGGAGTTCTTTAGCACAGTCCATTGTAAGGTCAGTCTGTCAGGGGATTCCCTCTCCCTTTTGGAAGTACACAGTTCAACAGGAGGTGCCTCATCCCAAAATTTGTAGCGTGTACCAAATCATCCACTGAATGTTCTCTCAGGCTTTGTAGTGTCAAACCACGGGTGGCGAAGGTTTGCCTTAGCTTTTCCACTGCTGCCAAAGAAGTCGCGGACTTCATTCCATAGACGTCTAGCTATTTTAAGTGTGCATCCACTAGAAGTAGCAACATGGTGCCTATGAATGTGCCAGCAAAATCAACATGGAGTCGCACCCATGGCCTACCTGGCCACTGTCATGGGTGCACTGGGGCTGCTGCCGGTAACCTTTGTTGTACCTGGCATTGATCGCAGTGTTTAACTATACTTTCTATGTTTGTGTCTAACCTGGGCCACCATACGTAGCTGCGAGCCAACATTTTTCATTCTGGACATCTCAGAGTTAACACTGTCCAGTTCCTCCAATAATAACTTCCTGCCAGGTTTGGGAGGACCACCCTCTCTCCCCACAGGAGGACACCGTCATCTCAGCTCAGTTCATACTTCATACAGTTCATAGTTGTTCAGACATGGGCGGGATTCTCGGTTGGCGGACGCCGAAATCACGGAACTTGATTGGGCGCAGAATAGATTGCGATGCCAAAATCGCGCCGGGTGCTGATTTGACGCCAAATTGCAATTTTCCATCACCTCGACAGCGCCGTTTGTGCGGTCCGGAACCGTTTGCGTGTCAATAGCGGGCCCGACCTGGTATTCCCGGGAGCTGCTGTGATTTCCCGCCTCCGGTGGGCTGAGTTCCGTACAGCGTGGTTCACTTGTGCTTTTAAAAATCGTGAAACCGGCGTTGTGGTGCGGAAAATGGCCAACATCATAATAATGTTTTTATTGTCACAAGTAATGAAGTTACTGTGCAAAGCCCCTAGTTGCCACATTCTGGCACCTGTTCGGGTACACAGAGGGAGAATTCAGAATTCTCAGCTTGTATGGGAATTGAACCCGCGCTGCTGGCCTTGTTCTGCATCACAAACCAGCTGTCTAGCCCACTGAGCTAAACCGGCCCTAAACCACCATAGTTTGCTGACAGCTGCGCCGCTGGCCGGGGGGCTTCTGCCAGGGCCGGAAGGAGTAGCAGGGGGTGGCCAGGAGGTGGGCTGTGGCGCCAGGATGGACGGTACGGAACACCATTGCCACAGCTGGAAAGGCAGTCACGCAGCTGCGCATGCCGCTGACAGCTCACTGTGCCATGGGGCATATAGGTATCCCCCCAGGCCACCCCCGTCAGTACCCTCTGGCTCCAGCAGACCCATCAGCTGTATGGGTGCGTTCCAACACAACCAGTGCCCTCTTGTTGGCTGGAATTAGTGTGTGTGGAGGAGTGTAATGTGTACGGCTGCAGCTTGTCAGCCTCCCGAGTGTCAATCACGGACCCGATGAATCCTGCACCGTTTTTGATAGAATTGATTGTGTTCCATGTGGCACCGGTGCTAGCCCCTCCACAGTCACTGAGTCGGTCCAGGTTCAGCACAAGTTTTGCTGTCGTGAAAGTCCAAGGGCAGGATTCTCTAATAATGGGGCTATGTCGCCATGCCGGAATGAAAAGTGGCGACAATGGTCCCCGAAAGTGAGGAATTCTCCGCTTCCTAGGGGGCTAGGTTGGCGCCGCAGTGGTCCCCGCAGCTCCAGCCGGTGCGGAACGGCCCGCGCGAGTTTGTGCAGGCACGGAACGATCGGTGTGATTCCACGCATGCATGCTATGCCGGTGTATTTCTGCACATGCGTGGGGGTTCCCTTCTCCGTGCCGGCCCCTGGGCAAAATGGCGGAGCCCTACAGGGGCCCGGAGTTGAGTAAAATAGGCCCCCACGGAACCAGCCTGCCCGCCAATCGGTAGGCCCCGATTGCGGGCCAGGCAATCGTGCCCCCCCCCACCCCGGGGTCGGATACTCCACCCCCCTCCAGTACGGCCCCCGCAGGCTCACCTTCCAGGTCCTGCCATGTGCTACCTGAGTAACCCACGCCCACGGGACTCGGCCAAACTTGTCGACAACTCGGCCCATCGGGGCCCGGAGAATTGCTGGGGGGGCCGAGAATCGGCGCTGGGGAATGGGGAAGCCGATGGAGCCATGGGGAAGTCATCTGTTTTAAAACTGGGGAAGCCGGCGTCAGAGCGCGATTCTCACCTTCCCCCAGGGATTCTCCGACCCGCTGCCAGGTCAGAGAATCCCAGCCCGTGAATCCTGCCCCGACGTCAACACTTCGTCTCAGGAACGGAGAATCCAGCCCCATATGCTTAACATTGCACTATATTGGATCCTTCGGAGTTCAGTATTTGATCTATTGCGATGACACAGGTAAGTGTGTCAAGGAAATTCAAGGCAAGGATAATTTCTTGTGGCACTGGCAAGGGCCGTGTACTATCCAGTTGTGGGAGACGGCTCAAGGTGCCTGCACTTGATATTTTTGTCCCCGGTTTGTTCTGGCAAGTATATTCATAAGCGGTCATCAATAAAGCATAACGTTGTATCCTCACAGATACTGTTGGAGAGATGTCTTTATCTTTGCTAAATAAACCGAGCAGGAGTTTTGGATCAGTAATTATGGTGACATGCAGTCCGTAAACATATTGGTGGAATTTTTTTAACATGAAGATGACGGCCAACCCTTCTCTCTCGACCTGTAAGTAAGTCTTTTCTGCATCAGTTAGGGTTCTTGAAGAATAGCCGATGGGCTTTTCTAGCCCGTCCTCCATTTTATGTGACAAGACGGCTCCAATTCCATAAGGAGATGTATCACAAATGAGAATGATTTCCTTGGAGTGGTTGAAATGGACTAAAAGGACTAAATGGACTGCAGGGATTGCTTCAATTGTCTTAAGGTTTAGTTTTGATGGTCTTGCAGAACCACCTCTATTTTTTTTATTAATGCATGCAGAGGTGCCAATATCATGGACAAATTTAAAATAAACCTTTGATGATAATTTACTATTCCAAGGAAAGGTTTTAACTTCATTCTTTGGGGTGGTGCTTCTTTAATGGCTTGAACATTATCCCTTGTGTGCCCACTCTAGACCCTAACCAAGTCACTTTGTTTAAAGGTGCATTTCTCTCTCTTTAATTTTACTCCAGCTTCCTGGAACCTTTTGAAGCCTCCTCTAGGCTGGTTAAGTGTTCTTCTTCTGTGGCTCCCGTGATTAGCACATCATCTAAATAAACAACTGCATGAGGTAAATCTCAGTAACAGCTCTCCATTGTGCATTGAAAGATTGCACAAGCCAATGAAACTCCAAATGGCAGTCTGGTGTACTGGTATAGGCCCTTACATCTGTTGATCGTGACAAATTCTCTGGATGCCTCATCTAGCTCCATCTGCTGGTATGCATGACTCATGTCAACTTCGGGGAAGTTAGACCTCCAGCTAGTTTGGCGTACAGGTCCTCTCTTTTAGGTGTAGGATACCTTTTCAACCGGACCAGCCAGAACTTCAAATGGGAAGAGGGACTGACGTCCTTGCCTTTGCTTTCCTAATCGCCCCTGGAGAATCCTGCTCGGCTGGTGATCAGCAGCACCACACACAGCTACAGACTGGCTGGCAGACCTATCGGAATTTCTCCTTTTGGAGAAGGGTTGGAAGATGGCTCCCACAAAGCCTTGGGGCCCATTCATCAGACTGTTCCAATGACTGATAGAATGAGGGGAGGGACGGGGGTGGGGGTGGGGGGGTGGGGGGTGGGTGTACAGGAACCAGCAGGACCACAGAAAGCAGACAGGAACGAGGTTGCATGAGGGAATTCGGTGTTAGTTAAAACTGTTGTGAGAATAGAAGAAGGAGGAAGCTGCCCTGAAGATGATGTGCAAGACCAAATGCGCCATGATAGGAACCAGCCAAGACCAAACGCGCCATGATAGGAACCAGCCACTGGTCTGTTCCCGAGAGCATTGAATAGATTCTTGAAAATCGACAGAATGGTTACATCGGCACCGAGGCCACATCAAACCACGAGTTCAACAAAGACTGCAGGCCAGCGGTGCAGCCATTTTAATGAATAAAACAGCCTCATGTTGTGGCAGAAGACCTTAATGCCGAAATGATCATTTTCCAGCGATTCAACAGCAGACAGGGTCAAAAGCACAAGTAGCCATTAAGTCACATCAGCAAGAGGCCCAGCAACTAAATTCTGAAGTGGAAAGATTCAAAAGCAGTTCTTATAAAAATGACAGGCCGTGTTTTTTTTTTAGTTCCTTCATGTGGTGTGGGCATCACTGGGCAAGGCCAGCATTTTTTTGCCCTTGAACTGAGTGACTTGCTGGGTCATTGCAGTGGGTAGTGAAGAATCTACCACATTGCTGTGGGTCTGGAGTCATGTGTAGACCAAACCAGGTAAGGATGACAGATCTCCATCCCTAAAGGGCATTAGTGAACCATGACAGTCAATGGTCACTTTTACTGAGACCAGCTATATTAATGAACCCCATGACCCCAGGGCAGTAGCCAGGACCTCTGGAGTGCTAGTGCGGTGACTTCACCACTTCTTACAGACAGGTTTCATACTAGCCTACACGGGCAATGAATGAAATTAAAGCCTATGGTAATTTTCAAGTGCCAAACATCAAGTTCCCTCCAGGAGTTTGCTCATGTTCACACTAACGGTTGGATAGATGAGGATGGAGTGAAGTTAAGCATGGATAATGTGTGGAATAAACAACCCAGTGGCCCACATAAAGAACGCAGCTTTTAGTGTGGAGCATGTTCAGATCCCCTGTAATTGATGACGGCAAGAGTTTCCTGTGAAGAAATAACAGTCACATCGCCGCGATACCAGAGGGTCTAGTGTCCATGGTTCAACATTTGATTGTGTGCCTCAGCAAACCACTCAAGGTTCATGTTTGCACCAAATGGAATAGGTGGATGGTTGCTAGAGAGAGAAAACCTTCAAAGAGAGTGAAAATCATAGAATTCCTGCAGTGCCGAATGTGGCCATTTAGCCCTTTGAGTCTGCACCCGCCCTTCTAAAGAGCAGCCTATCCAGGCCCAATCCCCTGCCCTATCCCCATAACCCCATCCAACCTTTGGACATTTAGGGGCAATTTAGCACGTCCAATCCATCTAACCTGCACATATTTGGGCTGTGGGAAGAAATCAGAGCCCCCGGAGGAAACCCACGCTGACAGGGGGAGAAAGTGCAAACTCCACACAGGCAGTCACAAATAGGTGCTGCCCCACTTAATGTTTTCTGCGCCACCGTTCTTAAATTGTGCAATGTCATTAGTGCAAAAGAAGTCATCAGATCCTTCAAAGAATGCAGAATATGCAATTTATCGGAAGAGAAGGAAAATAATTGGATGTGAAAGGATGATTCTAAAACTGAAAGCACCATATCTGATCCCGAGTGGGATGCCATAGCCAAAGTGGCTCAGAATGATTTTGATGAGCTCTTTGCAATGATGCCAAAGGCTAAGGGCTGTAACTTCAGAGCTCCACAGCGTCGAATTGGGGGATGCCCCAAAGATGTGCCGGGGAACCCTTCTTGGGACTTCACGGGTAAGCATCAACAAAGCAATTGCCCCGACGCACAAACGTCCTCTGGGAAATTGCCCAGTGCTGGGAGCCATCCGAATGGTTCCGACAGCCTGTCAGAATTAAAATCTCTTCTAAATTCTGGGTAACTATTATAAATACACATACCAACCCCCTCAATCACAGTACCACCACCCCCCACAAACATGGGGCCCAACCCTGGCAGGACTCCTTCACCCCTCCCCACAGCCCCGACTCTTCCCCACCCCACCAACCCCACCGTGGGATTCCCTCCACCTGGAAGGGACTCCACCCCCTCCCCGCAGGCTGGATTCTCAACCCCCGCCCCCCCCCGCACTCAACCCCCCCCCCACCCCCCCCCCACCCCCCCACCCCACCCACAGTCCAAATCCACCACCCACCCACTTTCCCCAGGTCTGGCCCCACCAGTCCTCCCACACTGAGGTCCAACTCATACCCACGAGGTCCAAACCTCCCCCAATGTTTCCCCACCCCAACCCACCACCATTGAGGACCCACAAACCCCCAGCCCTTACATCCCATGCACGACCGACCTCCACCCTGAGGAATGAACATCTCCCGGGCCTCCAAACCCCCCATTTCCCCCGCCCCCTCACCTCCTCAAATCCTATCCACATATCTTAGACATTTACTTTCTCCCTGACCTGACAATTTTAATGGACACTTAAACTTACCAGGTTTACGGCAGTTTGTGCTGTAAAAGGGGTGTGTCCTCCTACAATTCTACGGAGCAGGACTTTGACACTGGGCCTCGAATGAGCTGTCCTAGCTGGATCCTGCCCAGCCTGAGTGCTAAGGTTGGGCGAGACAGGATCGGAAGAAATATGCCGTAAGTAATTGGGCACAGAGTGGCAATCAGGTTCTGATTGCCACTCTGAGAAGATATGGCCCTGTGAATTTAGTAGTTTTAAAAGATACCTTTCTACAATTACTTCATTCAATAAACTGTGCCACGTTAACTTAATACAAGTTACCAATTTTTTTTTCATATTTCAAAATTGCGACTGCCCACACCAGCGATTCAGATTTCATACTTTGTGTTTAAGATTTTCAGAGACCTCAAAAGTCGACTTATAGGCTCTGGATTCTCCGCAGCTCCGTGCCGAAATCTCGTTTGGCGCGGGGGCGGAGAATCAACTTTCACGCCGAAATTGGGCCCAACGCTGGTCCGGCGATTCTCTGGGGCCCGAGAATCAGCGTTTTTGCGAATGACTCCATGCGGCTGGGGGCCATTGCCAGAGGCCCACCCAGTGATTCTCCGCTCCCAACGGCGTGGAACTAACATGGTCGGTCGGGTCTCTCACGTGACTGAGTCCGCAGCCGCCCTGGTGGGGGGGCGGAGGGGATCAGGCACCGGGGGTGGGGGGGGGGGGGGGCCTTATGGGCGGCCGGGGACAGATCGGGCGGGTTGGATGCAAGGGCGCGCGGTCGATCAGGGCCCATCCTGCAACCGCCTCCACGGTCCGAGTCCGCCATGGCGCTCGGTGCGGCTGCTGAATGCCGCCACCGTGTGCATGAGCGGACTTGAAATCGGAAGTGCAAGGGCCCGTATCCGCAGCTAAAGCTGCGAGAATCCGGGTCCCTGTTAGCCCCCTGAAGGTAAGTGAATCGGCTCAAAATTTCTTCAGTAATCTTCGGAGTGAAACACCAGCGTTTGTACGCGGGCGTGCGGAGATAGCCCCATTTTGGGTGAATCCAGCCCTATGTTCTGAACTATGTTATTGAAACAATTTGTGTGGTGGGAAAATTCAACAGACTTTGAAGTATGTATCATTTATGTTGTCAGGTGTGAAATCAGGGGCGCCAGCTGCCTTTTCCAGCGCACAGGTTTCCCATTGACAATGGAGGGACCTAATCCCACAGGTGGGCCGCCTCTGCTGCCGAAAAGTATGCAGCGGTTTGGTTGGTGAATCCCTCCCCTCCCCCCCCCCCCCCCCCCCAGTGAGTGTGTGTAGAACTGGTGCTTTCTTTCAGGTGTTACAATTAGAACAGGGCAGTGTTTTTCAAATGTAAAATGGGTCACTAAAAATCTCCAAAATAATCCCCAAAGATCACCTGACATTTTTTCCCATTTTCTCTCTGGGTAAATTCTTGCTGCAATACAGTATATGACCACAAGAGGCTGATGTAGAGGCCGGTGCCGTGGACTTTCTTGCCTCCCGAGGTCACTGTTACAGTCACCGCCACTGACACAGCCTCCAGCAGCCACTCCCACTTCTGCTGCAGCTGATCGGCCACGTTAGTCAGCACATGCACCTACAACTGAAGAGTTTAAAAGAAAAAAATCAATTATCTTTAAATTTATTTCCTGCAGATACCGCTTTTGCCCAGAGTTTGTTTCCAGCAGTGCTTCGTGCTCTTTTTTTCCAGGTCTGCTTCTCCCACCCAAAACCAAGTGACTGCCGACTGGAATATGTATCCACAATTACCCCAGCCAGTAACCTGTAGCCACAGGACTCCCTTCTACAGGATCTAGCAGATAATTCCCGTGTATCCTGTGGGGATCGCCCCACCTTTCAATTGGTCCATTGTCACAAAGCTGATTCATGTTTGCCCCATTCTGAACTCGGCTCTGGGGCGACGGGTGTGGGTTTGGGAAGTCCATCCATCCCAGTCAGGGGGAAAATGCATCTGTTCAAGCACAGCTCATAAAAAGCACAGTTAATGATCACACAAAGAGACCGACTTCAGAGTTAATGTTCTTAATCGGATGCATGTTTAATGTCTGTCACTGTAACCACTGTCAATTAACCTTGAATTTCTATTAGTATTAACGTTGTCAGTGTGGGTTGAATTTGTGCTGCAGTTAATCTTGTTCATGTCTGTTGAATTTCTGTTACTCTTAACCTTGTCAATCAGATCTATGTTTAAAGCTGTGCTGTGTGTGCATCAGGGGTTTGATGTATATTTAAAATGGAGAGCCGCTTTTCGCTCACTTTCTGAGATCAGTCTCTCAGCGACACTGACTTTGCAATCAATGGTGAGCTTCCTTCCTTTCCCATCAGCCCAAAATCCAGCCGTGTCAGAGGCCCACTTTTGTGAGGGCCACGAAGAATCCAGCATGAGTTTTAGGGATGCAAAGTAATAACATTTATTTACAATAACATATATATATATAACAGCAGCAGCAACTTCCCTTGCTGCACACTCCTTCCCCTTGGTTCCTAAACTGGCCAGCTTTATTTATACCAGGAGTTTATTAATGGTTTCTCCGCCCCCCTCATTGGGGAAGCTCATACTCCCACAGGATTGTGGGATTGTCATTAGTCCCCAGCCAATGGTAAGTAAGCAGGTTATAACACCCACCCAGTGATTCTCCGCACCCAATGGCGTGGAACTAACATGGTCAGTCGGGACCCTCACGTGGCGGCTGCAGACTCAGTCCGCGGCCGCCCCGGTGGGGGGGGCAGTGAGGTGGTGGGGATCGGGCGCTGGGGTGGGGCCTTCAAACACCAGGGGTGGGATTCTCCATCGACGCTGAAATCGGGAAAAGCGATTGGGAGGAGAATCGGTTGTACGCCCAAAATACTGGCCGGCGTCGCGCGCCCACCAGAATGCCATGCTGCGGTGCCTCAATGCATTCTACTCCACATGTACAATAAATTCCATTGGCATATCATTAGCGGACCTGACCCCGTATTCTCCGGGGCCTCCGCGATGCTCCGCCTCCGCCAGGAGGAATAACCGACCGGCGAGTTTCAGTTGTGGTTTTAAAAATCGGGAAATAGGCGCCGTGGCTGTTGATGGCGAGAGAGGGGGTACGGAAAGTGTCCAACATCGTCATAGTGTGCTGACAATTGTGCCGCTGGCTGGGGGGCATTTTGCCAGGGCTGGGGAGGAGTCGCGGGGGAGGGGGCCAGGAGGTGGTCCATGTGGTTGAAGTGGACCAGCGTGGAACACCATTGCCACAGCCTGCAAGGCCCACATGCGGCTGCACATGCAGCTGACTGCCCACTGTGAACTTAGTGCCATGGGTCGAATGGGTGTCCCCACAGGCCAACCCCCGAAGTACCCTCTGGCCCAAGCTGAACCATCAAGGGGATGGGCGCACTCCAGCGCAACTAGTGCCATCTTGTTTACTGAGATGAGTGCGTGTGTGTGTGTGGGGAGTGCAGTGCTCATATGTGGCTGCAGCTTGCCTTTTGAATGTCAATCCTGACCCCGGCAAACCCACCACCATTTTTCATTGGAATCGATCATGTTCCACGTGGTGTCGGTGCTAGCCCATTAATGGCGAATGAATTTCTCTGGAACAGGTGCCAATTCTGCTGTCACAGAAGTCCATAAATTCTGTTCTGGCATCAAAACTTAGGGCGGGATTCTCTGATCGGCAATTCCAAAATCGCATTCGGCGATTGGGTGGAGAATCCCTTTTGATGCTGAAAACGGCGGCGGTGCCTGTTTTAGGATCCTCGCCCCCTGCAAAATGGCATCATAGGTGAGTACTCCGCATGTCGTTGGGGCGGCCTCAGGTCACCTGAAGGCCCTCCCATGATGCTCTGCCCCCAATGGGACCACTTCCCGACGGCTTGGATTACTTGTGCTCTGAGGTTGCGTCAACCTCTCGTGGTGGCTGCGGACTGTGTCCAGCACCGCCACAGTCGGGGGGGGGGCATTTCGCTGGCCGGGGGGCTTCAAAAGGGCCTGGGGGAACTGATGGGTGGGTGGTCCGGGGGTGGCGAGGGGGCTTACAGGGGGGCACTATCTGGCAGGCCGGGTTCGCGTGCAGCCAGCGCCACGTTGTACCGGGCAGAGCATGGGTGCGGCGGCGGAGCCAACCTTTCTCTTATAAGATTAGGCATGTGCACCGGACGTAGCCTCAGAATCGGCAAAGCCAGCCCTTAGTCTCTGAATTGAGTAATCTCTCGCCAGGAGCCTGCGATCAAAACTCTCGCACACTTATCTTTGCAGAGTTTTTTTTACAAGTTCTTTAAATCTCCAAATAACAACAAAAAGTAGGGGGGAAAAATTATTTTAATTTTCATATTTAATAATGCAGAAGTGCCAACAATGAGTATGGCATTTTAAAAAGTAATTATGGAGAATCTATTGTGATCGTGGCATGGGTTGTGAGAGTCGCCAGAAAAAAGTTTGAAAAACATAGGAATAGGGAGCGATTGGTACAATGGCTCTCTCAGTTGCTATACATTTCCTGGGTGTTGAAGAGGTCACTCTGGTTGGATTACAGAGGGTGGTTAAAACAAAGCTTTTGGATTTGGTGGACAAGCTGCAGTTAACTTTACTTGAAAGGTGAGGACGATGGAGATAATACAAGCAACAGCTCAGCGTTTAAATATGCTGGAAATACAGACTGAATCATTAGAATTAGCTAGAATTCAATTACAAATGCAACAATTAGAAATGCAGGGAAAAGTTAAACAGGGAGAAATAGAACTGAAGAAATTGGAAATGAAAGAAAAAGCAAGAGTGGCTATGGCAGAGGAAAAAGAAAAGAGAAAATTGACAATGGGGGAAGCAAAGGAAAAAGAGAGGGCTTTTCAAAAAGAAATGGAAAAGAGGAAACTTGATGTATAATGGAAAGATTAGCAAAGGAAGAAAGGGATACGAAAATGAGAGCAAAGCAAAGGAAAAAGAGAGAATTTGAACTTCGGAAACTGGAACTGCAAAGAGAACAGCAACGGAAATGTGGGAGTTAAAGGCAGAAGTTGAGGAAAGTCGAAAGGTGAAAAACCCCTCCTAGTCAATAGCTTAGTGGGGATATGTTTAAGTATATTCAAGCATTGCTGAGGTTTGATGAGAAAGATGTGGAAGCCTTCTATACATCTTTTGAGAAAGCGGCTAAACAATTGAAGTGGCCAAAGACTGTGTGGGCATAATAATAATAATCTTAACAATAATCTTTATTGTCATAAGTAGGCTAACATTAACATGGCAATTAAGTTACTGTGAAAAGCCCTTAGTCGCCACATTTCGGCGCCTGTTCGAGTACACAGAGAGAGAATTCAGAATGTCCAAATTACCTAACAGCATGTCTTTTGGGACTTGTGGAAGGAAACCTGAGCACCTGGAGGAAATCCACAGACACGGAGAGAATGTGCAGACTCCGCACAGATAGTGATCCAAGCCGGGAATCAAACCTGGGACCCTGGAGCTGTGAAGCAACAGTGCTACCCACTGTGCTACCGTGTTGCCCTCATATTGTTCATTCAAACAAAGTTTGTCATGCATAAAGTCAGCCCCACCGCGGAAGACAGCGCAAACCTCCCGGTTTCCTCCCACAAGTCCTGAAAGACGTGCTTGTGAGGTGAATTGGACATTCTGAATTCTCCCTTAGTATACCAAACAGGCGCCGGAGTGTGGTGACTAGGATATTTTCACAGTTACTTCATTGCAGTGCTAATGTAAGCCTACTTGTGACAATTATAAAGATTATTATTATTAGAAGAGGAATTTGGTTAGTCCCACTCCCTTACTCTTTCCCCACATCTCAATGGGGGGGGGGGGGGGGGGGGGGGGGGGGGGGGATTTACGGCTTCATTTTCGGCAGGCAGGAAAGCGGTGGGGGTCGAAAATTCAATGGAAGTCCCTAAACAGATTTTATACCGACTGGATTCCTGTTCCAATTGTCCCCACCCTAAAGACGGAAGGTCAGGAACCCCATTGCCATCCACTCAACGGGCTTGCCTGCTGTATTATCCCCCCATGTAGGCATCAATCCCACCTGTGATCCAGCTATATTATTACACAGGGTAAATTGTACTCCTGAAAAAAGTAATTTCTTTATTACTCCAACCACCACTTCTTCAGACTCTCTAACCTTACATAGTGGCACACGACTCTTCTCACTACTAATTCCACATATGGCATTACTCCTGCCAAACTACGTATCTCTCACCATTAAAAATTAACTTACCCCTGTATCCCTGAAGACCATAATCTCCTTAGCTACTCCACCTTGTACACACAAATAAAGCTTACCCTCACAAATACATTCTTTAAAAATATCTGGCAGCTGCCTATCCACCAACCTCTGAACAGGCAGTGTTGCACCTCTTCTGCTGGAACCATGTATTTTTTTCCACTTTAATAAAGTCCATTTGCTTATCTTGTTTTCTTTGGTCTATCCTCCCAGTATTTTTCTTAAGGTACCAACACTGCGACTTTACTTGTTCAACTTTATTACATTTAAAACATTTAAGCTTTCTTGTCTCTGTTCCAATATCATGGCTGGGATTCTCTGACCCCGCGCCAGGTCGCGCCACGCCGCCCCGACTCCGGCTCGCCGATTCTCCGGCACCCGCGGGATTGCCGCCACACCGGTCGGGGTCTGTTGAAAGCTAACCCCCCCGGCGATTCTCCAGGCCTCGACGGGTTGGCCAAGTCCCACCGGCGTGGGTTACGTATTGTCCCACCCGGCAGACCTTGGAGTTCAGTCTGCGGGAGTCTTCCTGGTGGGAGGGGGGGGGGCGGGGGAATCCGACCCCGGGGGGGGGCCTCCATAGTGGCCTGGCCCCCGATCGGAGCCTACCGATCGGTGGGCAGGCTAGTTCCGTGGGAGGCCTATATTCCTCCGTGCCGGGCCCCTGTAGGACTCTGCCATATTGCCCAGGGAACCAATGCACATGCGCGAACTCGCTCAGGCCGTGGCGCTCATGCGCAAACGTGTGCAGGCCGTGACGCACATGCGTGAACACACGCCGGCCATGGCGCGCATGCGCAAACTCATGCCAGCCATGGCGTGCATGCACGGACTCGTGCCGGCCCTGGCGCGCCGGCTTTCGTGCGCCGGACCTGCGGACACCAGTCCGGCGCTGTACTAGCCCCCTAGGAAGGGGTGGATACCTGCCACTTGAGGCCTGTTGATACCAGAGAGGCTCGCACTGCTTTTCACGCCGGCGTCAGAACGTGGCCGCGGGATTCGAGAATCCCGGCGCATAAGTTTCCTTTTTAACCTGAGGCAAATTCTCCTCAATATCTCCAACTAGACCTCATTTGCCTTGACCCCCTGTGAATTTCTCATTTCTCCAGTTTCTATCCTTCACAGATTGAAATTGATATTGAAAACCAGACCTTGATTTATGAACTTCATTGCAATGTAAGCCTACTTGTGACAATAAAGATTATTATTATTATAATTATTATCTGAGGTGATGCAAACATTTCACCAGCTTTAAAAGATGCTCAACATTACTGACCCAACATTGAAGAAAGAAAATGGACCAGCTTCCTCGTGGATACTGAAGCTGTAGATCCACCTGATAGATACTCCCCACACCCACTGCTGTGGTGTTCAAGGGTCCAAGTTCGATTGAGGCCTCCATCCTGAACTCCAAAGGCAGCCCCAGGCCTTCTTCAGGTAAGTCCAGACTTTTGCACATCACGTTGTTTCCGTTGTGTTTTGTACCGGTATGCATTTTTGCTGCTGTTATGGAAAATCAGGCATGGGGGAAGATTAGTGGGATGCAAATCGGTTTCACACCAGCCCCCAGTGGCATTCTCAATCCGCCATGGCGGGCAGCATCACAAGATCCTGCTGTAATTTCCTGTCTGTGTGAAACCGTTTCCTTCTGAATTCTCCCATCCGAACCAACAATGATCCCGCTGGTGGGGGCATGGGAGAATTTCACCCCAAGTTCTGATAATCCTCCTAATACATCCTTTGTGATTCAGCATCTTTGTTTGAATATGCCTCTGCAAAACTTTTTGTGATGTTTTTCTTGATATTGGACAGAATTTTCTCTTTTTGACAATGTGTCAAGTCAGGCAGGAAAAGCAGGATGTAGCCCAATGTCTGTACCTCCGGATTTGCCTCCCCCCACACAGTCTCACTTCCCACTTCCCCAGGGACCCCCAGCCCGAATCTCTTCATTGGAAGTCCCCCTGGTAGTGCCCCCTAGGAATGCCCGGACACCCCCTTGGAACCGGCCCCTGGCATATTACCCAAGTGAGAAAGATAAAAATTACAAACCAGGGGCGAAATTCTCCGTTATCGGCGGAAAGTCCGCCGATCGGCGCAAAAAACGGCGCAAATCCCACTTGCGTCACATCATAAAAATGGGACGATAGTCTCCGGCCCGAAATGGGCTAGCAGCGACGTAACGGGATCCGCGCCTGCGCAGTGGTTCACGCCGTGCAGCGTCATACACGCTGCACGGCGTGACGGCTCATAAGGCCGCGCTGCTCCCCCCCAACCGACCGGAACACCCGACCGCAACACCCGACTGGATGGCTGGCCATCGCTCAGCCCCGAGGTTCGAGTCACGCGATGTGGAGGCGCTCCTGGACGCGGTGGAGCAGATGAGGGACGCCCTGTATCCCGGGCACGGCCGCAGAGTTGCCCCACGCCACAGCCGGTGTCTGTGGAGGGAAGTGGCAGAGGCCGTCACCGCTGTGGCCCTGACACCACGGACAGGCACCCAGTGCCACAAGAAGGTGAACGACCTCGTCAGAGCAGGCAGAGTGAGCCTCCCCCATATCCCCCCTCCCCATATCCCCCCCTCCCCCATATCCCCCATATCCCCCCTCCCCCATATCCCCCCTCCCCATATCCCCCCTCCCCCATATCCCCCCTCCCCATATCCCCCCCTCCCCATATCCCCCATACCCCCCTCCCCATATCCCCCCTCCCCATATCCCCCATATCCCCCCCTCCCCATATCCCCCATATCCCCCCTCCCCCATATTCCCCATATTCCCCCCTCCCCCATATCCCCCATATCCCCCCTCCCCCATATCCCCCATATCCCCCCTCCCCATATCCCCCCTCCCCCATATCCCCCCTCCCCATATCCCCATATCCCCCCTCCCCCATATCCCCCCTCCCCCATATCCCCCATATCCCCCCTCCCCCATATCCCCAATATCCCCCTCCCCCATATCCCCCATATCCCCCCTCCCCATATCCCCCATATCCCCCCTCCCCCATATCCCCCCTCCCCCATATCCCCCATATCCCCCCTCCCCATATCCCCCCTCCCCCATATCCCCCCTCCCCCATATCCCCCATATCCCCCCTCCCCCATATCCCCCATATCCCCCCTCCCCCATATCCCCCTCCCCCATATCCCCCCCTCCCCCATATCCCCCCTCCCCCATATCCCCCATATCCCCCCTCCCCCATATCCCCCCTCCCCATATCCCCCCTCCCCCATATCCCCCCTCCCCCATATCCCCCCTCCCCATATCCCCCATATCCCCCCTCCCCCATATCCCCCATATCCCCAAGTGAATCCAGCCCTAACCTTAACCTCTGCAATGCACGCGCAACCGATGGCGTGCATTCATATACCTGCCTAACACTGTTGCCTTTTACCCCTGCCACCACCCCCCCCCCCACCCCCCACCCCCACAGGAGAAGCGCGCACACAACAATAGGGAGCATGTGAGGACTGGAGGAGGGCCCGCTGATGAGAGGCCACTGACCGTACACGAGGAAAGGGCCCTGGAACTGGCTGGCGGACCTGAGGACCGGGAGGTTGCTGATGCAGAGGTCAGGGGGCGTACTAGCGAGTGAGCCACCGACAGCCCGTCCCCATATCCCCCCTCCCCTATATCCCCCTCCCCCGTATCACCTGATCACTGCCTGATGTCTAACCATGCATGCTTCATTGTGTATCGCAGACCCAAACGTCCAGGCACCCATCCCCGCAGATGCACACCGCCCGCAGGATGCCCCTTGGAGACCACAGGAGATGGAGAGACCCGCACCCTCCAGCATGCGACGCCCGCAGGATGCCCCTCGGAGACCACGGGAGACGGAGAGACCCGGACCCTCCAGCATGCGACGCCCGCAGGATGCCCCTCGGAGACCACGGGAGACGGAGAGACCCGCACCCTCCAGCATGCGACGCCCGCAGGATGCCCCTCGCACACTACGGGAGATGGAGAGACCCGGACCCTCCAGCATGCGACGCCCGCAGGATGCCTCTCGGAGACCACGGGAGACGGAGAGACCCGGACCCTCCAGCATGCGACGCCCGCAGGATGCCCCTCGCACACCACGGGAGACGGAGAGACCTG
This sequence comes from Scyliorhinus torazame, assembly GCF_047496885.1. Classification (NCBI taxonomy): domain Eukaryota; kingdom Metazoa; phylum Chordata; class Chondrichthyes; order Carcharhiniformes; family Scyliorhinidae; genus Scyliorhinus; species Scyliorhinus torazame. The sequence continues at coordinate 107,536,143 of NC_092720.1, read as the reverse complement.
GAGCAACAGGGAGACGACACCCCCGTCACGTGCGGGAGCGACCACCCAGCGATGAGGGGGGCAGCCACAAGCCCCCGTCACATCCGAGCTAGGACACCACTACCCAGGACACCACTACCCAGGACACCACTATCCAGGACACCCCTACCCGGGACAGCACTACCCAGGACACCCCTACCCGGGACAGCACTACCCGGGACAGCACTACCCAGGACACCCCTACCCGGGACAGCACTACCCGGGACAGCACTACCCGGGACAGCACTACCCAGGATACCCCTACCCGGGAAGACGAAATACCGGACAGTGACTCAGAGTGGATGGGTGGAGACGAACCCCCACCCCAAAGTGCCATGGAGTCAGAGTGGGACGAAGAGCACGACACAACGCCACTGCTGTCACCAACACCCTCCACCATCGCAGAAACACTCACCACGGTTGGGCACTTTAGTGATGAGGCGTCTGGTACATTCACTGGTGCGCACAACACAGCCGTCCCGGTACAGCAGGTGGAGGTAGGAGCAGCAGAGGGACCGGGCGGTCGGAGGGCAGCCCAGGCCAAGCGAACATCTGCCGCCCAGATGGATCCCGGGTTCCTGCAGTTACCACACCCACACATAGATCCGATGCAACCACCGACCCGGAGACGAGCGAAGAGGGTGACGGGTGGCTTGCGGCGGCTGCGGTCGCAGGTGGAGGAGTCCACCCGCGTCCAGGAGCTGGGAGTGGTCCCGGTCATGCGTGCCACCCAGGCTGACACCGCACGGGTGGCGTCCGCGGTGGAGGCAATGGGTGCGACGGTGTCAGACATGGGGAACGGTTTGCGAGGCCTGGGGCCTTCCGTGCAGGCGGCGTCTGTGGCCCAGGAAATGGCTGCCCTCTCACAGGAGGCCATGAGCCAGTGCCAGCGCCAGATGGCAGAGGCGCTCAACGCCATAGCCCAGTCTCAGCAGGCCATGGCCCAGTCTCAGCAGGCCATAGCCCAGTCTCTGCAGGCCATGGCCCAGTCTCTGCAGGCCATGGCCCAGTCTCAGCAGGCCATGGCCCAGTCCCAGCAGGCCATCGCTGAGGGCATCGGCGCCAGTGGCCATGTGCGAGCCGGCGTCGCACTGTCACAGACAGGGTTTGACAACACCCTGGGCTCCATGGCTGCAAACCTGCAGACCCCTGTCGATACCAGCACGGGCCTCCAGGACTGGCAGCGCCAGATGTCGGGGGGGCGTCGCATGGCCAGTCCGTTCGCATCCCCCACCCATGTAGAGGCCTGGGGGCCATCGGGCACCCCGAGGGAGGAGGAGGTGGTGTGGTCCGTCCCGGCTCCCTCTGTAGGGGAGGTCCCGGTACACCGCGACACCTCGGACTCCCCCCCTTCCGTCCCAGGTGCATCGGGTGGGCAACGGGCAGGACAGGCTGGCAGCTCGCCATCCCAGTCGCCCGGGCCGCAGCCTGGCCCATCTAGGCCAGGACGCCCCAGGAAACGGCCGCCAAAGGGATCCAGTGTCAGAGGGCAGGAATCACAGGAGTCCACCTCCAGTTCTGCTGTACCGTCTGGGGAACCACGTAGACGTAGTCAAAGGGCCCGTAAGGCCAAACAATTAGACACTGAGTAAGTTGGCACGGGTGCAGGGCACAGATGAGTTTTAGGGGCTAGGGCACGTGCATGAACTCCTTTGGTTATTAAAGTCAATGTTACACCTACCGAAGCTGCCTTTGTGCTCTGTCCAAAGTGTGCGGGCGTGTCATGTACGTTGAGCGCAAGTGTGTGTGTGAGGGGTGGTCTTACCTCAGCCCCAGGTGAGTCTGCCTCCTTCCCCCTGGGCCGCCATCAACATCCCCCGGGCAGAGGACGGGACCGTGCGCTGCAGTGTCACAGCCGCATGCAGGGATGGTCCGGGTGGATGGTGGTACTGTGGCCATGGGTCAGACATAGTCCAATGATGTAGAGCCAGGAGCTCATCGCAGGGCGGGTTGTCATCATCCTCCATGGCCTGCGATAGACATGCGTCCACCCGCAACTGGGTGAGCCCGGCCCGTTGTGCCGCCGGTGGATCGGCAATGGGGGGGTGAGGGGGTGGTGTGCATGCGGGTGGGGTGTGTGGGGTTGGGGAGGGGGGTGAGGGTGCTGGGTGGGTGGATGGGTGGGGGGTGTGGGTGGTCGGCTGTTGCCATGGTGTGCGGTCTGTGGCCATACTACCCGATTCCCACGCCCATCTAGTCAGTGAAGCGGGCGGCTGTCAGTCTGTCCCGTGCCCGCTGGGCCAGCCGGTAACGGTGGACAGCCACCCGCCTGTGTCTACCCCGTCTGCCCTGACCATTGCCCCCATCCCCCTCATCTGGGGAGGACTGCGCCTCTTCCTGCTGCTCCTCCACTCCGCCCTCCTCTGCCTGCGGCACATCGCCCCTCTGCTGGGCTATGTTGTGCAGGACGCAGCACACCACAATGATGCGGCCGACCCTATCTGACCGATACTGGAGGGCGCCCCAGAGAGGTCCAGGCACCTGAAACGCATCTTCAGCACGCCAAACCACCTCTCGATCACTCCCCTTGTCGCTACATGGGCATCATTGTAGCGGTTCTCCGCCTCATTGCGTGGCCTCCGTATAGGCGTCATCAGCCACAATCGCAATGGGTAGTCCCTGTCGCCCAGCAACCAGCCCCTCAGCCGGGGATGGCGTCCCTCGTACATGCCGGGGATGGATGACCGCGACAACACGAATGAGTCGTGTACACTGCCTGGGTGACGGGCGCAGACGTGCAGGATCATCATGCGGTGGTCGCAGACCACCTGTACGTTCATCGAATAGGTCCCTTTCCTATTAGTGAACACGGCCCTGTTATCTGCAGGTGGCCGCACGGCGACATGCATCCCATCGATCGCGCCCTGGACCATGGGGAACCCGGCCACGGCAGAGAAGCCCACGGCCCGGGCATCTTGGCTGGCCCGGTCCACGGGGAAGCGGATGTAGCGGTGCGCCATGGCATAAAGGGCATCTGTCACTGCCCGGATGCACCGGTGCACCGATGTCTGCGAATTGCCGGACAGGTCCCCACTCGGTGCCTGGAATGACCCCGTTGCATAAAAGTTCAGGGCCACCGTAACCTTGACGGACACGGGGAGAGGGTGTCCCCCGCCAGTGCCACGCGGTGACAGGTGTGCCAGCAGGTGACAGATGTGTGCCACGGTTTCCCGGCTCATCCGGAGTCTCCTCCTGCATTCCCAGTCCGTAAGGTCCTGGTATGACTGGCGGGGCCGGTACACACGGGGCGCCCTCGGGTGCCTCCATTGCCGTGGGGCCGCGACGTCCTCCTCCCCCTCCTCGTCCTGTCGGTCAGGTGTCCCTCCAGCCTGGGCGTCTGCCGTCTGCCCCTCTGCGGCAGCCTGCGCCGCCTCTCGGGCACGCTCCTCCTCCTCCTCCTCATCCAGGGCAACATAGACATGAGCGGCTGCCACCACGGCGGCCAACATCGCTGGATGATCTGAAAACATGACGGCCTGGTGGGGGGGAGGGGAACGACGACATGTCATCATTGCCCATATCCCCTCCTCCCCCCAGCCAGGTGGCATGGACCGCATGGGTCCAACTGTTGGAGGCTGGCAACTGGCCAGGTGGACCAACTCATTTGCCCTCCCATCACCCTCCTCGGCACGGACCCCCTCCCCAACCTCCACCCCAGCACGGACCCCCCCCCCAACCTCCACCCCGGCACGGACCCCCTCCAACCCCCAACCTCCACCCCGGCACGGACCCCCTCCAACCCCCAACCTCCACCCCGGCACGGACCCCCTCCAACCCCCAACCTTCACCCCGGCACGGACCCCCTCCAACCCCCAACCTCCACCCCAGCACGGACCCCCCCCCCCAACCTCCACCCCGGCACGTACCCCCTCCAACCCCCAACCTCCACCCCGGCACGGACCCCCTCCAACCCCCAACCTACACCCCGGCATGGACCCCCTCCAACCCCCAACCTCCACCCCAGCATGGACCCCCACCCCAACCTCCACCCCGGCACGGACCCCCCTCCAACCCCCAACCTCCACCCCGGCACGGACCCCCTCCAACCCCCAACCACCACCCCAGCACGGACCCCCTCCCCAACCTCCACCCCAGCACAGAACCCCCCCCCCCCAACCTCCACCCCGGCACAGACCCCCTCCAACCCCCAACCTCCACCCCAGCACGGACCCCCCCCCCCAACCTCCACCCCGGCACGGACCCCCTCCAACCCCCAACCTCCACCCCAGCACGGACCCCCCCCCCAACCTCCACCCCGGCACGGACCCCCTCCAACCCCCAACCTCCACCCCAGCACGGACCCCCTCCCCAACCTCCACCCCAGCACGGACCCCACCCCCCCAACCTCCACCCCGGCACGGACCCCCACCAACCCCCAACCTCCACCCCAGCACGATCCCCCCCCCAACCTCCACCCCGGCACGGACCCCCTCCCCAACCTCCACCCCAGCACGGACCCCCCCCCCAACCTCCACCCCGGCACGGACCCCCTCCAACCCCCAACCTCCACCCCAGCACGGACCCCCCCCCCCCCAACCTCCACCCCGGCACGGACCCCCTCCAACCCCCAACCTCCACCCCGGCACGGACCCCCTCCAACCCCCAACCTCCACCCCAGCACGGACCCCCTCCCGGCACTCCCCCGGAGCCCAGCCTACTCTAACCACTCCCCCTCCCCCCCCCCCCCGCCGCACACACACGCACACAAGCCGAGACACACCTCTCCTCACGCAATCAGTCTGCGGCCACGCCATTTCCTGCCCAGAGCCAACCCCCCAGGCCGTCACTCACCTCCTCGCTGGTCGGCGTGAGCCTGGAGCACCGGGTCACGTCGATGAAAAGGAGGTTTGATTCACGTCGACGTGAACGGTCATCACGTCGACGGGACTTCGGCCCATCCGGAAGGGAGAATATCGGCCTTGACATTCTCCGCGGCCGCGGCGCCATTAACACCCCGCCGACTTTTCTCCCTTCGGAGACTTCGGCGGGGGCGGGATTCACGGCGGCCAACGGCCATTCTCCGACCCGGCGGGGGGTCGGAGAATGACGCCCCAGATTCTACTGGTATGGTGCCATCATGCTTTTGTTTAAATCTGTTAGTTAATTTTCTGCCCATTTAAGGTGAACAACATCAATAATGGGCAATGAAACGCTTCCTAATTTCAGTAATCTTGGCCAGGATTCTGCGGGATTCCGCACCTTCAGGGGCTAGGCCAGCCGCGCTGGCCGGCGGGGAAGGGGCTTGGCGCCACGCCGGCGCGGGTTGGCACATGCGCGGGAGCACCAGCGTGTGCTGACGTCATCCCAGCGCATGCGCAGAGGGCTTCGTGTAGCCATGTAAAATGGCTGACTCCCGATTAGAATGGTCAATCCCCAATTTAAAATGGTGAACGGAAGAGGCTGATGGGAAAATCAGCCAACAGGACTCAAAAGGACAGCTGCAGATAAAACAGTGTATTCGCCTCTGGGGAAGTCAGTCCAGACCGATACCTGCAGCCATCAACATCACAACAACCCAGCCATCTGCATTTTAATCAGCCATCCCCGGGAACAATTGCTACAAATTAGCAACTCAAAGCCGACCCAGACCTTTCGGCGCCAGCAGGGTCGAGCACAAAGAAAGGTAAACGACCACCCCCCGATCAAGGAATCACTCCAGTATTGGAGCATATCGAACCAAGTGATTGGGACCAAGTCCAATCACTTGGAACCAGGTACAAGATCCGCCCCGAGAGGCGGGAAGCCCCTGGGGTCTATAAGAATAGGGGCCAAGTTCAAATCGACCCTTCTCTTCCTGCTCGCAACCTTCGAGACCCTTCTACAAGAAACTGTAAGTTTTACTCCAGCGATCGCTACCAGATAGGCGCTCCTGGCTATCGACTTGTACCAGCTTTTGAATCCCGCAGGCTCAGAACCAATTCGAAAGACCATTTGTTTCCCTGACCTGGTGGGCCATTTCCAAAGTTAAGTATTGGCCTTTAGTGGTAGGTAGTAGTCTAGAAGTAGGATTATTGTATAAGTATTAATTGCTGTATATAATAAATGAGCGTTGATTTAACTCTTACTAAGTAGTGTGTTGCATTATTAATCATTACTTGGACTTGAACCACGTGGCGGTATCAGAAAGATACCTGGCGACTCATGAGCAAAGGTGACAGAATAAGAATAAGTAAACTAAGGCTAAAACGAGCAACACGTCTCCGCTACAGCCGCCGGTGCGGACGAATAGAGTGCCCTTACGGCACAGGCCCGCCCGCAGTTCGGTGGGCCCCGATCGCGGGCCAGGCCACCCTGGGGGCACCTCCCGGGGCCAGATCCCCCCGCGCCCAGCCGAGAACCCTGAAGCCCGCCCGCGTCACCAGGTCCCGCTGGTAAGGACCTACTCTAATTTACGCCGACGTACGGCGACCACTCGGACCATCGCGGGCCAGAGAAACGCCGGGCGGCGCGATTCCCGCCCCTGCCAAATCCCCGGTGCCGGATTATTCGGCAGCCGGGGGCGCGGGATTCACACTGCCCCCCCCCGGCGATTCTCCGACCCGGCGGGGAGTCGGAGTGAATCCCGCCCCATAGGTCTGGTATAACACAATTTGATTTAAGTTTGCCCAACAAAATTCTGAACTGGAGTCCGCGAAAAGTTTCCTTCTGTCAATTTTTCTCACTTCTCTCCTCACCCATCCATCTAGCCTTTCAATTCAACTGGCCTTATAATGCCATATCGTCCATATTAAAATGGATTTATCATGAATTATCAAACTCGACGACCTTTGTGATTTGTGCATTTGCCCTTGATGAAATAAGTTTGACAGTTAAAACCCATTCCTCACAGGACATAGATAATGAATATTATGAAGTTCTTTGACTCTAAATATTTTACTTTCTATCGCTGTTTTTTTCCCCACGAGTCTTAGAAGTTGAAAGTACTAATTGGTGCTCTACCCTTTCAATTCAGGTGTTAACTAAAGAACTTTGTCAGTGCAATGAAGGACTTACTTTAATCAAATGAAGGAAACAGTAATGATGCACTGGAAGGGAATATTCAAAAAATCATTGGTATCCAAAAAAATGAATGAGAGATTTGAAAAAATATATGGGGCGAAATTCTCCCCAAACGGCGCGGGCACCAATCAGTCGGGCATCGCGCCCCCCCAAAGGTGCGGAATGCTCCGCATCTTTGGGGGCCGAGCCCCAATATTGAGGGGCTAGGCCGACGCCAGAGGGATTTCCGCCCCGCCAACTGGCGGAAACGGCCTTTGTTGCCCCACCAGCTGGCACGGAAATTACATATCGAGGCGGCGCATGCGCGGGAGCGTCAGCAGCTGCTGACAGTTTTCCGCGCATGCGCAGTGGAGGGAGTCTCTTCCGCCTCTGCCATGGTGGAGACCATGGCGGAGGCGGAAGGGAAAGAGTGCCCCCACGGCACAGGCCCGCCCGCGGATCGGTGGGCCCCGATCGTGGGCCAGGCCACCGTGGGGGCACTCCCCAGGGCCAGATCGGCCTGCCCCCCCCAGGACCCCGGAGCCCGCCCACGCCGCCTTGTCCCGCCGTTCAAAAGGTGGTTTAATCCACGCCGGTGGGACAGGCAATTTATCAGCGGGACTTCGGCCCATCCGGGCCGGCGAATCCAGCGGGGGGGCCCGCCAACCGGCGCGGCCCGATTCCCGCCCCCGCCGAATATCCGTTACCGGAGACTTCGGCAACCGGCGGGGGCGGGATTCACGGCAGCCCCCGCCGATTCTCCAACCCGGCGGGGGGTCGGAGAATGGCGCCCCTGATTTAGAAGTGGCTCCTGCAGATACCTGCTTGAACTACTGCTGTGTATGTGAATATTTGCCAGCATGATACACCGATTGGATCAGAGTCCTTCTGCTCAAATTAATAGAATGTTGGACCGGATGTTCAGACAAGTGCCCAAACATTAACAAAACCTAATGTTCTCTTTATGTCTCCAGTTACAGCTGAAACTATTCATTAAAAGACAACTTATTCTATATTTTCAACATACCCACAACTTAGCGCACTTTATTAATTCAGGATACATGATGGGTTACAACAACATACAGTTTTTGAGTGACATTCAAACAAAACAAATGCAAGAAATCAGTTCTAATAAGAATCCACCATGCGTTCAACTCTTACAGCGATTAGGATTGAGGTAAGTTAATTTATCTCAACACAATTGAGCCAATGTGTGTAAAGGAAAGCATATTTGCTGAAAATATCCTCATGATGCAACCTGTGAATAAAACAGTGCATAAACTGATGACATATGCGGAAATCTTGCTTGTACATTTCCTTCACAATGTTTGATCTTCAGGCAGAGGTGATTTGCTGCATTTGTGAAGTGCAGGTAAGTGAATTTGGGAGACGATTATAAGTTGGGCTCAGTACCGCCTGTATTTAGTTGCTACAAGGCTCTTTACAATTAGAAGTTGTATTTATAATTTACAATTCATTTAAACTATTCTCTGGTGTCTAAAGCCTGAGGGGTTTTCCATGAGTTCCAAGTCCTTGGCGTATTGTGGCAAGAGGGCCTCAAACTCTGCCCTTCCCCATTGAGCCTTTGTAGTGTCTGCCCCAAGGTTTTGTGCATCCCTCAGCCGCTGGTCTGGAACCTTTGAATTTGCCAATCTGCAATAGGTTTCAGGCAGACCAAAGAGCCTCTTTCACCAAGTTGATGGCTTTCCATCAGCAATTGATATTACATCAGCGTGTGCCCCTGGGAACAGCTCATAGAACAGAAAGACCTGCGTTATGGAGCAGCTCAGGATAAAGCTGGATAAAAACCAATTTATTTCTTTCCATAACTTCTTTGCAAAGGCACAGACCAGAAAGAAGTGGGTGACAATCTCTTCCCCATGGCAGCTACATCAAAGTCATTGTAAGAGGCAATGGGCAAATAAGAAAGCCTTGTGGTGCAATGGTTAGCACGGCATTGAGAACCCGGGTTTGATCCCGGCCCCGGATCACTGTTTGCACATTCTCCTCGTATCTGTGTGGGTCTCAACCCCACATCCCAAAGATGTGCAGGGTAGGTGCATTGGCCATGCTAAATTCCCCCTACATTAAAAACACTTTTTTTTGGTAAATATAAGGAAGTCTTGACCATGACGAACCTTCTCATCACCAACCAAACTATGCCTTGGTGCTTATTTGTAAGACCTGATGGTGAGGCATTCTGCCATATGGTTTTAACAGTCTTTTCATGGAACAATCTGATAGGATCCACCATCTCCTTTACCCCTAGGCGCTCGAGGACATTACATACAGACTTGATGGATTTGTGATCAAAGGTGTTTTTCTGGTCATATTTCTCTGCAAAGGACAGGTGGTACAGCATGGTGCAACTGAATGGAATGTTTGGCATCAATGTGACAAGACCTATCCTTCGTAACACTGGTAAAGGTAGAGCTTCAACACATGGTGATGGTTGCTGTTTGCACCTTGAGGATGTATGTACACTGTGAGAAATTGATTTTTTAAAATACTTTTGGAAAGTTATTGTGTAAAGAAGGCTGTGTGTGTGTAAATGATTTGATTATGCTGGGCTTAAGATTAATGGAGACCTTTCTGGAAGAGTTGAGGGAAAAGGAATACAAGTGCTAGCTGTATGCATTTCTAATAAGACCTCCCTGGTCAAGTGGTTTATTTATAAATGTTCATTAGGTATCTGCATTAGGAGATACCTGGGGATCTGTTGGGTTCAGCTGTTAAATCTCAAAGCAAAGTAAAAGGCTTTGACAGCTTGCAAAGGTTTTACAAGTAAACAGGGATGGTTATGAAAATGTATTTGATTTGAAAGTAGGGCCATAGGAAAACACAAAAGATCTTTATATTTTGGAGAAGTTAAATTCAAAGAAGTGTTGAGGACAATGAAATTGTAGCTGAAAGGCAAAAAATATATTAAAGCAGAGATGCTGAGATCTTGGGGTCAGATGTATGAGGAAAAGCTGCTTGGAGAAAAGATACAGTGTGAATCAGCCATCCAGTCATCCTAGAAACGTCTTGAGGCTGCAAAAAAGCAGTCTTGTTCTGAAGTCTTGAATTTCTACATTTAGGAGTTTGCTTTCACTTCTTTTTCTGTCATCATAACTAGATGTTTATAAATGTTCCAGTTAGGTTCACAGCAGGCTGTTTGAGATGCATTCAAGCGTGAATGGAAATGAAAATAAACAATCCAGGCATCTTAGCAGCTGTCAATTTCAGCCTACTAACAGCTGTTTCTCTTTTAAGTGACTAGAAGCCTTGCAGATCAAAGGATCTGAAGGGTTTAAAGCCTTGTTATGCAGCTTTGGCTTTCTATGAACGAACAGCTCTTGCTTTCTGGTTGTATGTCTGAGGCAGCAGGTGTAAGGGGCAGGTGAGTGCAAAAGCAGTATTTTATTCACTGCTTCTGCCTGGACTGCAATTTAACTTCCAGGTAAGGGTGACTGATGGGGGTCTCTATTGTGCGTGGATCTCTAATAAGGGGAGGGGCTTTCTGATATAGGGAGTGGGTTGCCTGATACGGGGAGAGGGGTCTCTGGTGGGGGGACAGGTCACCCTCTTGCTTGCATGCTGTGGGGGGTGTCCCAGAACCTCCTATGGTAGGGGGGGTGGGGCAGGATTTGTTTTGTGGTGGGGAGGGGGGGCCTTGCTGCCAGATCTTGCTATTGGGCCACCCGCTCAAAATTACAGCCTAGGAGCGGGATTCGGAACGGAATCACTTGCGATTATCACCATGCATGAATTTGCATGGAAAGGGACAGTGAATTGCTTCTGGGTGCTGTTCCTAGTGCCAGCAAGACCCAGAAGTGACTCAGCTATGGCGGGATAACATAGGGCGGGATTCTCCGGTCACCAAAATCGCGTTTGGCGATCGGATCAGGGGCGCTTTCATGATGCTCTACTCTCCAAAACGGCATATCGATGGCCTCAGGACATTGCCTGAGGCCCACCCCCGATGCTCCGCCCCCGACTGGCCGCGTTCCCGGCAGCGTCGGTCGCGTGTTTCGCATCCATTGGGAACACAGGGGTGGGCCCCATCCGCAGACAGGGGGTCCTGGCCAGGGGCTAGGGGCACTGTTGGGGGGTGGTTCGGGGTGCCAACCAAAGGAGGGCACTATTTTGCAGGGTCCGCGAATGGCTGGTGCCATGTTGCACGGTGCGGCGGCTGCAGACCGCCGCAGTGCGCATGTGCGGCCATGGACCCAGCAATTCTCCGGGCCGTATCCGTAGCTAGAGCCGGGTGTTCTACGCTGCCTTGATGTCAGGCCTCAGCCAAACAGAGGATCGGTGGCCGTTTTACGCCATTGCTTCTGTCATAAAATGCCACCGTTCCCACGCCGGCATGGGGACATAGCCTCAGAATCAGAGAATCCAGCCCAAGTCTCCCAAACGGAGAATCCAGCACGGTAGCATTGGGCAGCACGGTAGCATTGTGGATAGCACAATTGCTTCACAGCTCCAGGGTCCCAGGTTCGATTCCGGCTTGGGTCACTGTCTGTGCACATCCTCCCCGTGTCTGCGTGGGTTTCCTCCGGGTGCTCTGGTTGCCTCCCACCGTCCAAATATGTGCAGGTTAGGTGGATTGGCCATGATAAATTGCCCTTAGTGTCCAAAATTGCCTTTAGTGTTGGGTGGGGTTGCTGGGTTGTGGGGTTGTGGGGATGGGGTGGAGGTGTTGACCTTGGGTAGGGTGCTCTTTCCAAGAGCCGGTGCAGACTCGATGGGCTGAATGGCCTCCTTCTGCACTGTAAATTCTATGAGATGGTCCAACACCGTTTTATTGAACTTCCTGATTGCTGTACATAATCTGCTGTGAGTTGACACTCTATCAATCTAACTGATAACCTCCTACTGGCTTGACCAGACTAACTCTCTACCTCATGGTGATAGTGCTCACTGGCTTGTGCACTCTTACTATCTCAGTAGCTGTGTCCTGTAGAGAGAGGGAGAGTCTTAATGCCCTGTGGGCTTTACAGTGGTGGTGTCGTGTCTGGTGATTGGTTGTTATGTGTCGTGTGTGTTCATTGGTTATCCTGTGTGTCAATCACTGCCTGTCTGCATCTCATTATATACATGAGTGGATATTATGACATATCCCCTATTTGACGTAAATTCTGGAATGTGGCGATATATATACATGCATGATTATATACAAGTGGTGAGTGAATGAACATATGTACATGGGAAGGTGTCTATCGTTCAGATACGGAGTAAACTGAACAAAATTTACATGGGCGGTATTCTCTAACAATGAGGCTATGTCCCCACGCTGGTGTGAAAAACGGCGCCAACCACTCCGGCATCAACAGTCCTCAATAATGGGGAATGCTCCCCCTCCTAGGGGGCTAGGTCGGCGCCGGAGTGGTCTCCGCAGCTCCAGCCGGCGCGGAACGCCCGTGCGAGTTTGCGCATGCGCGGAACGGCCGGTGTGATTCTGCACATGTGCGTGCTACGGCCGGGGTCTTTCCACGCATGCGCAGGGATTCCCTTCTCCACGACATCCACCGGGCAATAGGGCGGAGCCCTACAGGGGCCCGGCACTGAGTAAAATTAGCCCCACGGAACCAGCACGCCCGCCAATCAGTAGGCCCCGATGGCAGGTCCCGCCTTGTGGGACCTGAGTAACCCATGCCAGCGGGACTCGCCAAACACGTCGGCCACTCAGCTCATCGGGGCCTGGAGAATCGGTGGGGGGCCGTTGCCGGCGCAGCGGGAATCTCGGGGGCGCCCGGGAATCGGCACCGGAGAATGGGGAAGGCTGCGTCGGGGCGCGATTCTCGCGTCCCTCCAGGGATTCTCCGACCCGCAGCCGGGTCAAAGAATCCCAGCCCATATCTTGCACCTGCATGCAAAAACTCTTTGAAAAATAGTCACAGATCATGGCACAAGTGAAATATATTTGCAGGAATAGCTACTCAAGAATTAAATTGCAAGATTTTAAATGTCTCACGCATTTAACAGATCCAGACTAATCTCTTCCGTTTTTGCAACCACGTTATGTCTTGTCAGTAGCAAATAGAAGCAACATCCATTGCCAGTCAAATTTGAGGCCTTTTGATGTCAAAAGCTCAATTTGGAATTTAAATTGTGCCAAACAGAACCAATTCTGATTACTTCTAACTCATTGCTCACCACCATTGAAATTTTACATTGATATTTTCAAAGGAATCCTGTCTATCCTGAAATTCTTCCACACTGCTACAATCTCACCTTATCATGTTTCCCCTGGTGCCAAGCACAGCATTTGACTTTTTTGGTGCTATATTCAAAAATATATTGGTATTCTTCTGAGTTTCCTATTCAGTGATAAGGGACATGTGTCAGGACAATTGGATCTATTAATCTCTTTGTCCAGCACTACCCAGGGCACTATTGCACACCACGACGGAGATAGATGCAAATGAACAGAAGGGACAGAATTTGTCTAGCAATGTACATTGGTGAGAGGGAGCACAAATCCATTTCTATAGTCATGTGACTAAAAATCAAGCTTTGTCCATTAATATACAGCTGTAATTTTGTAAATTCTACAGGAGAATTTAATACTCAATTCCCTGAGGTAGGTTTGGTGGTGGGTGGACATCACTGCCTTTCCACCTCTGCTCCAATTGGATCCAGGGTGGGAAAGCTTATGGATAACCTTCCAACTCTGCCACCAGTTGAGGCTCTTACCTGGGCAATTAATGCCTTAAGGGCTTCATCTCCCTGTCTCCCGTGTTGAACCATTGGTGGATGGGGGTTTCGATCATGTGGGAAGCCCAAAAAACAAACCCTGTTGGGGTTCTTTGCAGGCTTCCGAGGATCCCTTGTCCAAAGATACTCAGTACCTGGTCATGGGACCCAGCATGAGGAGAGGGAGGAATGCTGAGAGTAACCCTCTCTGCTCTTGCTGCCAATCCCCCTTATTACCCTCTCCTGTGACTGTCCCCCACCCCTCTACCTCCAATATCATGACTCCCACCCCACCATCACTCACCTGTGGCTCCTAATGCTGCCGAGCAATGCACATCTAGTGGCCTATGATTGGTCGGCACTTCCGCCCTAGCGTCCTTGATTTCAGTGAATACCTGATTGGCATTTAAATGACCAGTCCTTACCTAAAGGCGATGACATGGAGCTATCACCTAGTCTCCAGCCTCCATTAAACACTGGCCCAGTTGCAATGACCTCTCACTGGCAAGGTTATTGTAATGCAAAAGGAATTCCCTATGCTAGGATTACAATTTCTTGGGTCGGATGAGGTCGATTCTCATTCTCACCATCCTGAAGGAGTAACCTTTTACAGAACCAGCCCAAATTCAGTGGATAAGCAAAACTCAGCTGAGATGATGCAAAGATGGCTGATCTGACATTGCAATCACTCTGCCAATGCTGAAATTGCAAATTACTCCAGTTGTTTATGGCTGAGGACCCAGGACCATAAGTCAATTTGCCATTAAAGTTGTAAAATGTAGTCATTTGGTAACACAAACCTTGAGCTATGTGGGAAATTATAGATATTGAAAGCTGTAATGACAGGTTTACTTCTGTGAGAGGCATCCGAATGAATGGGAACTTTCACAACTTGTGCAGATGAAATTGTGTCATCGGACCATAGTTTCAGCAACTGCGTCTGGTTTTAGACAACTAATTTAAACCGTTACATCACCGGAAAACACATTTCCAGTATCTCTCATGTTTGATGGAGAAGATCCTACAGCATTGGAAAACAAAATGGTGCCTTTAAAATGCGTACAAGAAATTAGATCTAGCAGGGGGAAGAGGGGAGATTTCTTCATTACAGAAAGTTGTCCGGATTTGAAACTCTCTGCCGAAGAAGTTGGTGGAGATGATTCCGTAAGTCATTTTACAAGAGAGTTAGATGGGTGCTTGAGATTGTGGAGCTTACAAGGTTGCAGATCAAAGAAAGAATGCAAGACTAAGCACAACTATTCCACAGGCCACTATCCATGTACTTGGCCATGGGTAGTGAGCACAGTGGCACAGTAGTTAGCACTGTTGCTTCACAGCGCCTGGGTCCCAGGTTCAATTCCCGGCTTGGGTCACTGTCTATGTGGAGTCTGCATGTTCTCCCTGTGTCTGCGTGGGTTTCCTCCGGGTGCTCCAGTTTCCTCCCACAAGTCCCGAAAGACGTGCTTGTTAGGTGAATTCTCCCTCTGTGTACCCGAACAGGTGCTGGAGTGTGGCGACTGGGGGATTTTCACAGTAACTTCATTGCAGTGTTAATGTAAGCCTACTTGTGACAATAAAGATTATTATTATTATCATTATTAAAAAGCATAAAAACGCAGAAATTGTAGAGTCACAGAAAGAGAGCTTTCAGCCCATCATACCTATGCAGCCAAAAAGGTTATCCTGCCGAATCCCACTTTCCGGCTCTTGGTCTGTAATCCTGTAGGTTATGGCATTTCAAGTGCATTTTCAATTACTTTTTCAGCACAACGAGAGCTTCTCGCAGGCTTTCAGACAGTGAGTTCCAGAATCCCACTACCCTCTGGATGAAATAAATTCTCCCCTCTATTCCTTTTGTCAATTAATGTAAAGCTATGGGGCGAAATTCTCCCCCAACGGCGGGATGCCCGCCGACTGGCGCCAAAGCCGGCGCCAATCAGACGGGCATCGCGCCGGCCCAAAGGTGCGGAAGTCTCCGCATCTTTGGCGGCCTAGCCTCAACATTGAGGGGCTAGGCCGACGCCGGAGGGATTTCCGCCCCGCCAGCTGGCGGAAATGGCGTTTGTTGCCCTGCCAGCTGGCGCGGAAATGCGGCGCATGCGCGGGAGCGTCAGCGGCCGCTGTCAGTTTCCCAGCGCATGCGCGGGAGCGTCAGCGGCCGCTGTCAGTTTCCCGCGCATGCGCAGTGGGGAGAGTCTCTTCCGCCTCCGCCATGGTGGAGGCCGTGGCGGAGGCGGAAGGGAAAGAGTGCCCCCACGGCACAGGCCGGCCCGCGAATCAGTGGGCCCCGATCGCGGGCCAGGCCACCGTGGGGGCACCCCCCGGGGTCAGATCGCCCCGCGCTCCCCCCCAGGACCCCGGAGCCCGCCCACGCCGCCTGGTCCCGCCGGTAAATACCAGGTTTAATTTACGCCGGCGGGACAGGCAATTCCTGGGCGGGACTTCGGCCCATCCGGGCCGGAGAATCCAGTGGGGGGTCCCGCCCACCGACGCGGCCCGATTCCCGCCCCCGCCCAATCTCCGGGAGCGGAGACTTCGGCGGGGGCGGGGGCGGGATTCACGGCGGCCAACGGCCATTCTCCGACCCGGCGGGGGGTCGGAGAATGACGCCCATGCTCTCTGGGCTCAGGGTGATAGATCCTATGCACTCTTATCTTAGCCTCTCACAATTTTACACTCAATTAAATCTCCCCTCAGTTTCACCTGTTCTTAAGAAAACAGTCCCAGCCTATTCCATTTTTCCTCATAGTGAAATCTTTCCATCTTGGCAACATTCTGGTAAATCTCCTCGATAATGGCAAAGTTGCCACTGTCCCAGATGACCATAGGCTGCTTTCCCCTTTGAGTGGGGGAGCAGACAGGTGGCAATTTAACCTGAGGATCACCACACCTCAGGTGAGGGGCAAGTTTGAGAAGGCGGGACCTTCATAAATAACCTCAGCCGTTATGGGAATTGAACCCACGCTGCTGGCCTCGCTCTGTGTCAGAAATCTGGGGCGGGATTCTCCGATCCCCCGCCGGGTTGGAGAATCGCCGGGAGCTGGCGTGAATCCCGCCCCCGCTGGTTGCCGAATTCTCCTGCACCGGATATTCGGCGGGAGCGGGAATCGCGCCGCGCCGGTCGGCGAGCCCCCCCCCCCCCCCCCCCCCCGGCGATTCTCCGACCCGCGATGGGCCGAAGTCCTGCTGCTGGAATGCCTGTCTCGCCGGCGAGAATAAAACCACCTCTCTTCCCGGCGGGACTAGGTGGTGCGGGCGGGCTCCAGGGTCCTGGGCGGGGCGTGGCCGATCTGGCCCCGGGGGGGTGCCCCCACGGTAGCCTGGCCCGCGATCGGGGTCCACCGATCCGCGGGCGGGCCTGTGCCGTGGAGCACTCTTTTCCCTCCGCCTCGGCCACAGTCTTCACCATGGCCGACGCGGAAGAGACACCCCCCCTGCGCATGCGTGGGGATGATGTCAGCAGCCGCTGACCCTCCCGCGCATGCGCGGACTTCCGCCGCCCGGCAAAGTCCTTTCGGCCCCGGCTGGCGTGGCGCCAAAGGCTTTTCCCGCCGGCTGGCGGCGCGTCATCCACTCTGGCACGGGGCTAGCCCCACAAGGTGAGGGCTTGGCCCCTAAAGATGCGGAGAAATCCGCACCTTTGGGGCGGCCTGACTCTGGAGTGGTACACGTCACTCCATCCCGCCGGGACCCCCCGCCCCGCCGGGTAGGGGAGAATCCCACCCCTGCTGTCTAGCCAAGTGAGCTAAAGCTGGACCCACTGGTGTAACCACATCCTTCCTGCACTGTGGCCAAAGTACTGTGTAAAAAGTACGCTCGTTGTTACTTAACTAGTGTTTTATACAGTTCTAACGTAACCTCCCTGCTGCTCTATTCTCTGACTCAGCTAATAAAGGCAAATATCCCATATCACTTATTAACTACTCTATCCACCTGTCCTGTTATCTGGTGGCTGCGGCTGTGACAGAGTGATGCACTTGTGTCTCTTCTTTCTCTTACTTTTCACATTCTTTCACCACAACCTGAGCAGGTTGCAGCTCTCGGGCATTTGAAAGCGAAAGGACACAATGGTAGGGTTTATGGTCAGGAGAGGGGGTAAAGCAAAAGGTGCATTATTACACCATCTGTAGTTTGTACATCAAAAGAGATTGTGGGTTGAGGGGGAAGTTGGATGTGGGAAGGAGATTACATGGGCGCATGCTATCACCTTCTGGGTTTTCAACTCTGCCGTGGCGAAATCCTCTGCCAAAGCCATGTACGTTAACAATGGTAAGCACGATCTCTTCTGTAGGGGTGCATGGAGCTGTCCCTGCCAGTTAGTTGCCACTGCCTTCTGTTGTACACCACTTTTCCTGCAAAAGACAGAGGTGTGCCAGTGCGTAAGGTGCAACATGCTAGAATGATCCGGCAGTCAGGGCTGAATAGCTGGCAGTGTGCACAAACTGTGAGATGTGGCTTGCAGCAGTCCCATGTGTGTAAGGGTGAGGTGAAGTTATGAATGTGACGTATGAGTCACGATTGATGGACATTGCTGATGGGAGATGGGTACCTGGTGCATTGAGGGCTGTGAGAGATTGGGTGCACTTGGTTGCATATGACATTTGAAGATTCATTCACTGACCTTGACCACTCGCATTAAGATATGGGGCTGGATTCTTCGAGCCTCGGCGCAGAATTTGCGTTCGGCACGGGGGCGGAGAATGGCCGTTTACCCGGAAATCGGGACCGGCGCCGCTGAAGCGATTCTCCGGGGATTGAAGAATCACTCGCGAGCAGCTCGCGCATGATCTATGCGGCGCAGGTTGGTGGCCATTGACAGAGCCCAACTCTCCCGCGCAAAACCTTGGGTGGTGGCTGCCGACTCAGTCTGCGGCCGCCCTAGTGGGAGGCAGGGGGATTGATCACTGTGGGGAGGGGGGGTCTCATGGATGGACAGGGGAGCGATCAGCGGCACGGACCCGCGGTCGCGTGGGATTTTAGGGGGGGCCTACATTTTTGATGACGGTCCGTGGTACGAGTCCGCTAAGTCGCACAGCATGGCCACCGTGCGCATGTGCGGACTCCCGACCGGAAGTGCAGGGCCCCGTATCCACAGCCAGAGCTGCGGGGAGCACTCAGGGGCACTGCCAGCCCCCTGCAGGTAGAAGAATCGCTCAGGACTTTCTTAAGGAAAGTCAAGAGTGAAACGCCAGCATAACACAGCCCCATTTTCGGAGAATCCAGCCCATGAAACTTCGTTCAGGGCTTGTCCAGATCTTGGGGTTAGACTGCTCACTGAATTATATGGCCATCTGTTCACATTGCCCTCTTGGAGTTAGCCTGGAGCACCACCTGGTCTCCTGTGAATAAAGGATCTCTTTCCTCCTGTCCATCTCCTGCACCAAGGCCTCTAGTGAATACTGCCGTAGCACTCTCTGCCAAGTAATGCCATTCCTAGTCTTTCCCAGGTCAAGGTTACTTGTGCAATGAACTCCAGCCTACTTGTGACAATAAGCGATTTTCATTTCATTTCATCTGCTACAGCCAGATGCGTACTCGCCTTTAAAAGGTGTACACTTGTTTAGAGTGCAGGTTAGTTTGAGCTCCTACTAGCCTTTCATAGTTTCACGCCACCTGCTGATATGCGCAGCCACTTTACACCATGCAATCATTTAAATTAACAGGCAGCACAAAGTTTGGTAACTGCCTGCAGATTTAGTATGGGATAACTTCCCCCTCTGTCCCACGAGTGCAACAACATACTTGTGTTCACATTGGGCATGATGCAATTGCCACGCTTCGCCTGAAAGCCAGCTCGCCACGGTGCAGCCTGGCCGCTAAAAGCTGGGAGACACCGTCGCCGGGATCTACCCGGCTCGTAATGCCTCATGAGATCTAACACAATCTTATGAGACGTTGAGATGTAAATCCTGCCCATTGTGACTGGGATCGCTTTTTGGAAAATCTGCATATTAAAGCGAGGCAGCTGTCTCACTATAATATGCAGATTCCCGAGGTACCTGAGGCATTGGGATCTATCCCCTTTGCCTTGGAGACCTCAGGCAAGCGCCATTGAGTACTGGTCTGCTCAACGTCTTCAGCAACCCTGCAGATGGAGCGCAGCGTAGATACACATGGTCACGGTCAGACGGGTCCGTCCGCTCCAGGATAGACTTCTTCTTTGTGTCCCGTGTTTTCACGGTCAGGTCCACCGTCGTTAAGCCGGTGTTCTTCTCTGACCACTGCCTCCTACTGGCCGACTGCCACCTGCAGGAATACCAGGGGGCGGGCAGGGGGACATGGAGACTGAATGTAAAACTGTTGACTCCAGAGAATCTCGAGGAACTTAAAAGGGATTACAAAGGTTGGAGAATCGTGAAACCCCTCTTTGAGTCTCCACATCTCTGGTTGGAAGCAATCAAGGGGAACATCAAAAGGTTTGTCATCCTCAAAGGCATTCAAAAGGTGAGAGAGAGACGAGGGGCCATATCCAGGCTCCAGAAATGTATGCAGAATTTGCTCCAGCTGCAGTCGATGGGGGTTGATGTCAAGGAGGATCTCCAAGGGGTGAAGAGCCAGCAAGCCTCGCTCTACACCTCGGAGGCCTCCAAGGTTATCTTCCGTTCCAGAGTCCGCTCCGTGGAGCAGGATGAAAAGTGCTCACGCTTCTTCTTCCGAAAGGTGCACAGAGAGACCTCTGTGATCAGCAGCCTGAAGGAAGAAGATGGCTCTGAAAAGTCATCGCAGTCTGACATCCTGAGGATCAGCAAATCCTTTTATGCCGGACTGTATGATCTGAAGCCAACAGGTAACACTGTTTCCCAGACCTTCCTTTCGTCTATCACGGAGGTCTTAGGCGACAGCGAACGGGAAAACCTGGACAAACCGCTAACTCTGGGAGAGCTGACAAAGGCCGTCAGGTCCTTTGAGACGAGTAAAACTCCCGGAAGCAATGGCTTACCGGCTGAGTTGTATTCGACTCTGTGGGACTGTCTGGGCCCAGACCTGCTGGAAGTGTACGAGAGTATGCTTCTGGACAGCAGCATGACCGAGTCCATGAGGAAAGGCATCATCACCCTCATGAACAAGCAGAAGGGGGAAAGGGAAGAAATTTGAAATTGGAGCCCCATTTCACTGTTGAATGTGGATTATAAAATTCTAGCCAAGCTCATCGCCAATCGGGTCAGGTCTGCTCTGGAGTCGGTGATCCACCCTGACCAGACCTGTGCTGTACCCGGCAGCAAGATCTCTGATAGCCTCGCGCTACTCAGGGATACGATCGCCCACGTGCAGGACAGGAAGGTGGATACCTGCCTCATCAGCCTTGACCAGGAGAAGGCTTTTGACCGAATATCGCACACCTACATGATGGATGTGCTCTCCAAAATGGGGTTTGGGGAGGGAATTTGCAATTGGATCAAACTGCTCTACACAAACATCTATAGCGCAGTCTCAACCAAGGGGTGGGAATCAGAAAAGTTCCAGATCAAATCAGGAGTCAGGCAGGGCTGCCCTCTCTCCTCGGCCCTGTTTGTGTGCTGCATAGAACCTTTTGCCGAGTTCATCAGGAAGGATCCGGGTATAAGAGAAGTGACGATCCCAGGCAGCAGAGGGGTGCAAGTTAAGGCCTCCCTGTACATGGACGACGTCGCCGTCTTCTGCTCGGATCCCTTGTCTGTACGCAGGCTCTTGAATGCCTGCGACCGGTTTGAACTGGCCTCGGGAGCCAAGGTAAACTGTGGCAAGAGCGAGGCCATGTTCTTTGGGAACTGGGCAGACCGGTCCTTTGTCCCCTTCACTGTCAGATTAGATTACCTGAAGATGCTGGGGATATGGTTCGGAGCGGCTGGGGCGTGCACCAAAAACTGGGAGGAACGCATCGCCTAGGTAAGACAGAAACTGGGCTGGTGGGAGCAACGCTCCCTCTCCATTGCGGGCAAAACCCTGGTCATCAGGAGTGAGGCACTCTCGGTGTTACTGCACGTAGCGCAGGTCTGGCCCATTACTCGACCCTACGCCGCAGCAGTCACCTGGGCCATTTTCAAATTCATCTGGAGTTCCAAGATGGACCGTGTCCGAAGGGACACCATGTACAAACCTCTGGATAAGGGAGGGAAAAACGTACCCAACGTCTCCCTCATCCTGATGGACACCTTTGTGTCCAGCTGCATCAAGCTGTGTGTGGACCCCCGGTATGCAAACACCAAGTGTCACTACATACTGAGGTTCTACCTGTCCCCGGTGTTACGACGGATGGGCCTGGCTCATTGCCGCGGAACGCTCCAAGTAGTTGGACCGTACCGTACCACCTGTCTCTCGTGGAAAAGCTTTTGAAGAAAAACACCTTTGACCACAAGGCAATGAAGCAGTGGTCATCACGTAATGTCCTTGAGGCCCTCAGGGAAAAGGCGACTGTGGAGGACGTTGGACAGTTCCCTGAGCAGACTGTCCGAGTCATCTGGCAGAACGCCTCATCACCAGAACTTACAAACAAGCACCAAGACCAAGCTTGGCTGGTGGTGAGAAGGGCCCGCCCTGTCAGATTCTTCATGTACACCCGAAGGCTCTGCGCCATTGCACGCTGCCCTCGGAGTGGCTGTGGGACGCTCCTTGGGCTGCCCGGAACTTGCTGATCTTCCAATGCAAAGAGCTGTCCTCGACCGAGTGTTGCAGACTGGCACATTCCAAGGTCCAGGACTACGTGCTGAGGGACGCACTCAAGCTTGGGGCAGCTGCCGCCAAGGCGCAATGGGGAAAGACCACTGTGTAAGGTCTTACCAGCAAATATACACCGAGGGTCGGGTAACAGTGTAAACCCCCCTCGGTCTGGGTCATTAACACTCCAATGTATAAAAGAAACATGACAATGTAAATGTTTAAGAAGGAATTGTAACGTAAAGAGCGATATGTGTGTAAGGTTATCAAAATTGAATGGAAGAAAGTCAAGGGAATGTGTCACTCTGATGGAAATGTACAGTCAAGACAATTCGAAATGTTCTGTAATGTTTATGATAGATTTTATGAATAAAGTATATTTTTTGAAAAAAAAAACTGGTCTGCTCAAATGGGGACAAGATGGAACGGCACTCATGGAGCTCTCCCAGGGGATCGCAGGCCACCAGCTGCATGCCTTTGTGCAGGGTAGTACCCTGACACTGCTGGTGCCACCTGGGCACCCTGGAACTGCCAGACTACACTTTGGCAGTGCCAGCCTCACACTCTGACAGTGCCATCTAGGTGTCAGCCTGACACTGCCAAGGTGTCCAGCTGGCACTGCCAGCTGGCATGGGCAGTGCTAGGATGGCATTTTTTGTACGCATGCGATCTGGCAGGGGCTGCCCTGCGTGGCTGTTGGGGGGTTTGCGGGGGTGGCCGTGGACCCTCCCATAGTGCATTCAGGCTGGGTGGGTCGGGGGTCGCTTCGAGGACCTCGGAGATCAGGACACCATTTAATAACGTCGTCCCAATTTCTCGCTACAGGGTAGCTCCGGCAAATGGAGCTCCTCAGTGTACGAAATGGGGCTATGTGCTGCCTTGGCGTGCTTTCCCTGCTGAGGTCCCGCTGCAAATGCCAGGAAACACGTGGCTAAACGCGCCCACTATGGGACTTTGTTTCCTATGAGTTGAATTGCGTCCATTGGCTGTTGACCTATTTTTGTGCAGACAATCACCTGTCGTTTCTGTGTAATTCTTTCCAAGTATTTCTGAACAAACAGGTTGACAGAAGAACGTATTATTAAATGATTCATTGCTTCAACCCAAAAAAACGTCCAATAAACAACATTTTTCCAACCAAATTACTCATTCTGGGACGGAATAATTTGAAGTGAATTTGTGAGACGATTGTAACTGATAAATTCCAATGATGGGGATGAATTCAAAATATGCAGCTTTTTTCACAATGGAGGAATATCAAGACAGAGAGGGTGATTAATGAGTATGTACTCGAATTATAATGAAGTGATTAGTGGTGCTCCATGAGGTTTCTGCTGGGGCCTCAGCTGTTCACTACAGTTATTCATAAAATATATAAAATCATTCATTTTCTTTCTAGAGAAAAGAACCCAGTCTTTTTACTCTTTCTCACTCTGTGATTGATTTGGATGCTTTGAAAATCACTGTTTTAAATGTACTTTTTGTACACAGCCATGGTAGAGAATACACAGAAACTCTGCTGGTCCAGTGTAGGGTCACATGTTATGCGTGATAGTGGATGCACACTCTTAATGGCCAGGCGTCATTACCATGATGAATTCCAAAATGACCGAGAAAACCAATGATGAGCTAGACAAAATACTTGCAAGATTTTGTACACCAGAGAGGTAAGTGACAATAGTACTCAGATCACTTTGAAGCAGTTCGAGGACTACTTAAGAGGAGATGGTATACAGCACATAAAGTCAGCACCGTGCCACCCTGCAACAAATGGGTTGGCCGAAGGTTTTGTTCAGTTATTGAAACACTCCATCAACGCATCGAAGGACCAAGGTACACTGACAAGAAGAGCAAACAAATCCTTATTGGCTGACTGGAACATGCACACCCAACAACACAGAGTTCACCAGTAATTCTGCTGTTCAGAAGAAAACTGTAAACGTGGTTTGATTTGTTACTACTACCTGATACTTCAAAGATGGTCAAACAACAAGCACAGATTGCTGGGAAAGAACAAAACTCTAAAAAGTGAGTAGTCAATCAAAGAGAGAGGGTGCTTGCAAGAAGCTACACCACCAATGAGAAATAGGTACCTGCTGTGATCCTAACAAAGGCAGGTCCAATATCATACGCTGTACAGAAGGATGATTAAAGAGTTTGGCAATATCAGGCTGACCAGCTACTTGCTTCACAAAGAGAAATCATGGAGACTTCTCAAGACGTATTTCCCTTGGAAAATGTAGACAGTGATACTTCGGAACAGTGACCAGACGCAGTGACATGATCAAATTTTGCTTCTGAGTACGTAGCAATACCTCTAGTGATGGACACTGGAGTAACTTCCCAGGAAGTACCATCTACTGAAGGAACAGAGGACACTTCCAAGGTTTTGAACAACCATATTCCAGAACATTGAATACAACCTAAAAGGAATAGACGTCCACCTGAGAGACCGTCTTCTGGAGTTGTACATATAGGTGTATAGAGATAATGCACAAGTGGGTCTGTTGTAAAAATGTTAAGCAGATAGCATTGTACTAAAGAAGTAAAGGGGAAGGAGGGATGTCATGTATCCGGGAATACATCCCAGCTGGCAAAGCATCACGTGATGTGCGATGAAATCAGCAGAGTGATTGCATGGACTTCAGTTCAGATTGTATGAGCATCATCCCTAATAAAGGATGTTTGTAAGAATCCAAATTGTGGATACGTCCATACCTTTTCCCTCAAACAAAGAAATATAATACCTTCCAAAGATGTTTAAACTGCAATTATAGAAGAGTAATAAAACAGCAATATTATTACCTTTTTAATATCAGGCTTAAAGATTGATCTAAATATTTAACAATTTATATTATTTGTGATTCATACAAACATGAGAATTAGGAACAGATAGAGGCCACTTGGCCCCTCGAGCCTGCTCCACCACTCAATAAGATAATGGCTCATCTGTTGGTAACCTCAACCCCACATTCCAATCTACCCCCAATAACTCTTCACCCCCTTAAGTTTTATTTACTTCTGACTTGAAGATATTCAAGAACTCTGTCTCAAACAGCTTTTGCGGAAGAGATGCCGAAGACTCTCTGCCCTCTGAGATGGAAAAGAAAATTATTAATCTTCGTCTTAAATTGATGACCCCCTATTTTTAAACAGTGACCACTAGTTCTAGATTCTAGCGGAAACATCCTCTCCACATTCACCTGTGAAGTCCCCTCAGCATCTTATAGGTTTCAATAAAGTCACCTCTTACTCTCCTAAACACCAGTGGATACAAGTCTAGCCTGTCCAATCTTTCCCAAAAGACAACCCGTCCATTCCAGGTATTAATCTCCTAAACCTTCTCTGAACTATCTGCAAAACATTTGCATCTTTCCTTAAATAAAGAGACCATACTGTCCATGGTGCCCCAGATGTGGTCTCACCAATGCCCTGTACAATTGAAACATAACCTCCCACCACTCAAAATAAAATTGTAAAATTCTATCAGCTTTGCTAATTACACGTTGCACCAACCTTTTTGATTCATGCACTAGAACACCCAGATCCCTCTGCATCTCAGAGCTCTGCAATCTCTCATCATTCAGATAACATAATTTTTTAATTTGCCCTGCCAAAATGGACAATTTTACATTTTTTCCACATTATACTCCATTTGCCAGATCGTTGCCCACTCACCTAACCTATCTATATCTTTTTGTAGCTTCCTTCACAACTTACTTTCCTACCGATTTTTGTGGCATCAGCAAATTTAGCAACCGTCCCTTCAATCTCACTATTCAAGTCATTTATGTAAATTGTAAACAGTTGAGGTCCCAGCACTAATCCCTGTGTCACACTATTCATCACATCCTGCGAATCAGATAGTGACCCATTTATGCCTACTCTTTTTTTTCTTAGCTGGCCAATCGTCTATCCATGCCAACATGTTACTCCGTACGCCATGAGTATTAATTTTCTGCAATAATCCTTGATGTGGCACTTTATCAAGTGCCTTCTGAAAATCTAAGTACAGCGCATTCACCGATTTCCCCTTTATCCACAGTACATGTTACTTCTTCAAAGAACTCCAATAAATTGGTTAAACATGATTTTCCATGCACAAAACCACTGTCCTGCTTTCATAATAGCTTCTGAAATTTTCCCGATGACAGATGTTAAATAAACTGGCCTATAATTTCCTGCTTTCTGATCTCCCTCCCTTCTTGAATCAAGGAGTTAGTTACATTAGCTATTTTCCAATCCGATGCAACTTTCCAGAATCTAGTGAATATGTAAAATTGAAACCAATGCATTAACATATGACTATTGCCATCATAGGGGATAAAGCAGCATTGAAGGGTTTCATACATTATTAATTAAAATTGCACCTTGGTGTAATGCTGCTGCAATAAAGTTAGCCGTGATGTTTGAGCCTTAAGTTATTCACAACTGGATAACTGAATAATTTGACTGCTGAACAGGGAATTGAGCAGTATTGATAGGTTAGCCTAGTCAGTTTATTTCAACAGTCCTGTTTGCAGGAGGAAGGTTTGTAAAATGGGTATTATCTTCGTCACCTTCTCCCAGTTTTCCCACATCATCTGTACCGAATTTTGAGTCCAATTTACTGCTCTTAATATAATAACAGGTGGACCCAGATTAAGTTACAGCCGGAAATGCTCATTTCCAATATAAAGCCAAAAAAACAAATTTTGATTTATATATCATCGTTCCGGATTTCAGGATGCCAAAGCACTATACATAGTGGAGTACATTTGAAATGTAGTCACTGTTCTAATGCAGAAAATGCAGCAGCATTTTGTTTAAACAGCGATTAAATAAATGACCACATAGGTCTTGACTGAAGGATGTATATTGTCCACAATACGACATGATCCTCTCCTCGTCTTCAAATTAATCCATGTCCATTCGAGAGGGCAGTTGGTTTATCGTCTCTTGCAAAATTGTAAATATATTTCATAATTCATAGGTTTTCATCATTCTCGCTTACTAAAGATTGGACACAATTCTCTCAAAAAATGACTCAAGTGTCATGTCCGGTGGAAAACGTGGTGCGATTCCCAGCGGATGGGTCGGCACGTTCGCAATCGTAATGCACCCACACCGAGACATTTTTTTGGAGGGGAGGGCATGTTTTGCACCGGCATTGAGAAAGGCGGGGCATAAAGACGCTGGCAATTCCAGCTCCTCAGAGATCCGGGCGCCTTTTTAAAGGATAATTCGATCTTGAAGTAAAAGTGACAGCCACCCCCCCTCACCATCCTCGTTGGCATCAGGCCCTCTTCCCAAAGTGAGCGACATGCCGCTTTGTGGTCGGCAAAGGCCCCGCCCCTTGGCACCCTAACAGTTCTAATCTGGCTGTGTCAGCCTGACAGTGTCATGTTGGCACTGCCAGGATGCTGGGGCAGTGCCTGGGCACTAGGGGAAGTCACAAGTGTTTGGGGTCTCAAGGGAATGGGGGAAGGTGGGAAGGGAAGTATCCCAAGATGCAACTATCTTTATTTACGTGTTCTCCATCATGCTCACCACCACTACCTCACCTCAGGTCCCTCTGGGTAGGGCTGGAGCATAATATTCTGGCCCAGGGAAATCACCCAGGCACATGGAATACAATACCATGAAGGTCAGAAACTGTAAATTGCCCCCACGCCCAAGAACCTCCTAAGAATAAAGGGCAGTGAATCTGTGGAATTTATTTACCTCAGAGAGCTGTAGAGGCTGGGTCATTAAGTACGTTCAAATATGAGACGGACAGATTTTTAATCAGTGAGGCAATCAAGGGTTATGGGGATAAGGTGGGAAAGTGGAGTTGAGGAGGCCAACCACGATCTCATTGAATGACAGAGCAGACGCGCAGGCTGAGTGGCCTACATCTGCTTCTATCCCCTCTGGTCTAAAGTCTGTCGTGATAGAGTAAATATCTTTAATGCACAAAGGGATGTTATTTAAAGTGACACAGCACCAGTCCAATTACTTCTGTGAAAATAGCTGTTTTGACAGTTTATTTTAAATTTCAATGACCGACGTGTTCAGAAGTTTAGTTGCTTTACAACTACATACCCACAGGCAAAGGAATCATTCATGGGATCTGAAACCTGTGGCTAGTGCAT
The DNA here is from genome assembly GCF_047496885.1 of Scyliorhinus torazame. NCBI lineage: Eukaryota > Metazoa > Chordata > Chondrichthyes > Carcharhiniformes > Scyliorhinidae > Scyliorhinus > Scyliorhinus torazame. Next base: position 107,507,719 of record NC_092720.1, on the reverse strand, counting down.
TTTTAATCAAAGGAATGACTTTGTTTCAATCCTGAAGCTGTTCTTCACTCTGTAATATTTATGTTACTATGAGCTCCACTCCGCTCAAAATCTGTGTGTTTGGAATACATCCAGCTATTGCAGCTGGTGCTCACATAACGCACTCACACAAATATTAATGTTCCATTTCTAAAATCTTGGGGTGACATCCAATAGTATTTGCTAGTCCCACTGCTACAGGAATGTTCCCCAAATCCCAGAGTGATTTACAGCAACTTTAAAACATCTTTTTTTCCCAGAAAATATACTTTATTCATAAAATCTATCATAAACATTACAGAACATTTTGAATTGTCTTGACTGTACATTTCCTTCAGAGTTACACATTCCCTTGACTTTCTCCATTCAATTTTGATAACCTTACACACACATCGCTCTTTACGTTACCATTCCTTCTTAAACATTTACGTTGTCATGTTTATTTTATACATTGGAGTGTTAATGACCCAGACCGAGGGGGTTTACACTGTTACCCGACCCTCGGTGTACATTTGCTGGTAAGACCTTACACAGTGGTCTTTCCCCATTGCGCCTTGGCGGCAGCTGCCCCAAGCTTGAGTGCGTCCCTCAGCACGTAGTCCTGGACCTTGGAATGTGCCAGTCTGCAACACTCGGTCGAGGACAGCTCTTTGCACTGGAAGATCAGCACGTTTCATGTACGTAGCGCAGGTCTGGCCCATTACCCGACCCTACGCCGCAGCAGTCACCCAGGCCATCTTCAAATTCATCTGGAGATCCAAGATGGACCGTGTCCGAAGGGACACCATGTACAAACCTCTGGGTAAGGGAGGGAAAAACATACCCAACGTCTCCCTCATCCTGATGGCCACCTTTGTGTGCAGCTGCATCAAGCAGTGTGTGGACCCCCGGTATGCAAACACCAAGTGTCACTACATACTGAGGTTCTACCTGTCCCCGGTGTTACGAAGGATGGGCCTGGCTCATTGTCGCGGAACGCTCCAAGTAGTTGGACCGTGCCGTACCACCTGTCCCTCGTGGAAAAGTTTTTGAAGAAAAACACCTTTGACCACAAGGCAATGAAGCAGTGGTCAGCGCGTAATGTCCTCGAGGCCCTCAGGGAAAAGCAGACTGTGGAGGACGTTGGATGGTTCTCTGAGCAGACTGTTAGAGTCATCTGGCAGAACGTCTCATCACCAGAACTTACAAACAAGCACCAAGACCAAGCTTGGCTTGTGGTGAGAAGGGCCCTCCCCGTCAGATTCTTCATGTACACCCGAAGGCTCAGCGCCGTTGCACGCTGCCCTCGGAGTGGCTGTGGGGGAAATGAGACGGCCACCCACCTCCTTGTGGAATGTGCCTTTGCAAAGAAGGTCTGGAGAGAGATGCAGTGGTATTTGTCAAGGTTCTTCAACATGGCGACTTGGCGATTGAGTCAGCTCTTGACCCATCACTTTCAAAGGTGCTACAACTGATGGCTACGAATATTATCAAAATTATTGATGAGAAACTCAGTCTATTAACGCAAAACACCAGTGCTCATACTGTATCGGTAAATGGCTTGACGGAGTTGAGGGGAGAATTCTTACTGTGGGAAACACAACTTCCTCGATAGAGGCCCGTTTGCAGCTTATCGAAAAGCAGCTGCTCACAATGTCACAACAATGGAAGCAAAATGTCTGGATTATGGGTTTACCAGAGGGAGATGAGGGTGACATCTCATTTAATTTCATGGAGAGCTGACTACCACGTGTTCTTAACAATGGGCACAATCTTGACCCTGCATCCGCCGTCCGCGGGATCAGCGGTGCGGGCGGAAATCCGACGATGCTGGAGAGATCACGTTTCCTGATTTTCCCCACCCCTTGCCAGCGACATCACGAGATTCATGCCCACAAAGGGCGTGAACCTCATATTAATGCAATTGATTTGCTTCAAATATTATTAAACACACCAACTAAATGATCCTCCCCCTCATTAAATATTCATACCTCACTGCTGTGGTTTGCAACATGTTTGGCCAGATGTGAGGCAGTTGAGGGGATCCCTCCAGGGAGCTGAGGAAAGTATAGACCGCAGGGTGGGTGGGGAGGAACATGACCGGGCAGTGCCTTGGAACTTCCTCCTGGAGCAGGTTTGCATAGTCAGGCTGAAATTGTGCCAATCTGGCTGTTCCAACCTGGCAATGCCAACCTGTGGGAGGGGCAGTGCCAGAAGCAGGGTTGCATAGGTGGTGTGGGGAGAGTCGCGGCTATATTTTGTGATGTTGGTGGGGGTGGGGGGGGGGGGGGGGGGGGGGTGCAATTTCTGCAGTGGATGTGGGGATGGGGGGGACGGGGGGTGGAGCGGCAAATCAGCTAGGATTATAGTGGCTGGCGGGGGAGTGGATTGAGGGGATGGAGATACCTTTGTGATGGGGCTGGGATCCATTCGGCAGTAGCACTGATTGGGGCACTTTTTAACAATGGTGCCCTGATCTCTTTGGGGGCGTTTGCCACAGAATGAGGGTGTAAACACTGCTCTCTTTTTTTTGTCTAAGAGTCACGATTTTGCTAGAAAACTGGTCTGCGCAGCTCGAGAGTTACACACCAGGAGCGCGATTTTATGGCCATGCAAAAAGCAGCTCGCCGTGGCACAGCATGGCCAATACAAGCCAGGAGATCCCAGTCCCGGGATCTACCGGCTCGCAAAGCCTCGCGAGTGACCGTCTGGGTCACTGTCTGTGCGGAGTCGGCACGTTCTCCCGTGTCTGCGTGTGTTTCCTCCGGGTGCTCCGGTTTCCTCCCACAGTCCAAAGATGTGCGGGTCAGGTGGATTGGCCATGCTAAATTGCCCTTAGTGGCCAAAAAATGTCAAGTGGGGGTTACTGGGTTACGGGGAAAGGGTAGGGTGCTCTTTGTAAGGGCCGGTGCAGACTCGATGGGCCGAATGGCCTCCTTCTGCACTGTAAATTCTATGATTCTATGATCTAATGAAAATCTGCTTTTTAAGTGAGACAGCTAGTCTCACTTTAATGGGCATATTCCCGAGTTACCCGAGGTGTGGGATCAATCCCTTCGCCTCGGAGACCTTGGCCGACCACTGTTCAGTACTGGTCTCTATGAACGGAAACCAGATGGAATGGCACCCGTGGGGGTCTCCCAGGGGATCGGAGGACCCAGGTGCATGCCCTTTGGGCAGGGTGGTACCCTGACACTACTGGTGCCACCTAGGCACCCTGGAACTGGCATCCTGGCCTTGTCCATTGGCACTGTCAGGTTGGCAGTGTCAAGGTGCCAAACTGGCATTTAGTATGCACTGGTGATCAGGCTGGGGGTGTAGGGGAGGGTGCAGTGGGGCCCAGTTCCAGGGACCCTCCTACAGTGCATTGGGGCTTGGGGGTGTATGGGGTCACTTTGGAGGCCTCGGAGGTCATACGCTATTTAAAAATGGAGTCCCCAATCTCCCGCTACATTCCGGCGAGTGGAGCTCCTCAGTGCGCAAAACGGGACTATGTGCAGCCTCGCCTCGGCCGCGTGATCCACGCTGAGGCCCCCTATCAAACGCAAGTGCTGATTTATAGCCTTGCGTTTCTCGGCGCTGCGAGCGCCAGGAAACACGCGGCTAAACGCATTCACTATGGGACTTCTTTCCCTTTCAGTAAAATAGCACCCCAGTTTTCTGACTGAGCCTGACACTTACCCAAACTCTGTAAGATTCCACCCTTTAAACAAATACCAGGCACATTAAACTGGAA